>NC_141905.1:52330000-53580000 GCF_057802395.1 Ceratotherium simum simum | reverse complement strand
AAGAATAAAAATCACATGATCATCTCAATAGATGCAGAGAAAGTATTTGACAAGATCCCACATCCATTTATGATAAAAACTCTCAATAAAATGGTTATAGAAGGAAAGTACTTCAACACAGTAAAGGCCATTTATGACAAACTCACAGCCAACATCATACTCAACAGTAAAAAACTGAAAGCTGTTTCTCTAAGAACAGGGTCAAGACAAGGATGCCTACTCTCACCACTCTTATTCAACAAAGTATTGGAAGTCGTAGCCAGAGCAATTGGGCAAGAGAAAGAAATAAAAGTTATCCAAATTGGAAAGCAAGAAGAAAATCTGTCACTATTTGCAGATGACTTGATTCTATACGTAGAAAACCCTCAAGAATCCAACAAAAAAATGATTAGAAATAAATAACAAATACAAAAAAGTTGCAGAGTAGAAAATCAACATACAAAAATCAGTTGTATTTCTATACACTAACAACGAACTAGCAGAAAGAGAAATCAGGAATACAATCCTGTTTACAATCACAATGAAAAGGATAACCTAGGAATAAATTTAACCAAGGAAGTGAAGGACCTATACACTAAAAACTATAAAACATTATTGAAAGAAATTGAAGAAGACATAAAGAAATGGAAAGATGTTCGGTGCTCATGGATTGGAAGAATAAACATAGTTAAAATGTCTGTATTACCTAAAGCAGTCTGCAGATTCAGTGCAATCCCAATTAGAATCCCAACATTTTTCATGGAAATAGAATGAAGAATCCTAAAATTTATATGGAATAACAAAAGACCCTGAATAGCCAAAGGAATCCTGAGCAAAAAGAACAAAGCTGGAGGTATCACACTCCCTGATTTCAAATATATCACAAAGCTATAGGAATCAAAACATCATGTTACTGGCACAAAAACAGACAGATCAATGGAACAGAATTGAGACCCCAGAAGTAAAACCACACCTCAATGGACAGCTGATCTTCGACAAAGGAGCCAAGAACATACAGTGGAGAAAGGAAAGTCTCTTCAATAAATGGTGTTGGGAAAACTGGACAGCCACTTGCAAAAGAGTGAAAGTAGGCCATTGTCTTACACCGTATACAAAAATTAACTCAAAATGGATTAAAGACTTGAATGTAAGACCTGAAACCATAAAACTCCTAGAAGAAAACATAGGCAGTACACTCTTTGACATCGGTCTTAACAGTATCTTTTCAGATACCATGTCTACTCAGGCAAGAGAAACAAAGGAAAAAATAAACACATGGGACTACATCAAACTGAAAAGCTTCTGTGCAGCAAAGGAAGCCACGGACAAAACAAAAAGAACCCACCAACTGGGAGAAAATATTTGCAAACCATATATCCCTCAAGGGGTCAATTTCCAAAATATAGAAAGAACTCATACAACTCAACAACAAAAAAATGAACAACCTGACCAAAAATGGGCAGAGGATATGAATAGACATTTTTCCAAAGAGGATATACAGATAGCCAACGGGCACATGAAAAGATGTTTAACATCACTAATTAGTAGGGAAATGCAAATCAAAACTACAATGAGATATCACCTCACACCCATCAGAATGGCTATTATTAAAAAGACAAGAAATAACAAACGTTGGAGAGGATGTGGAGAAAAGGGAACCCTCCCTCACACACTGCTGGTGGGAATGCAAACTGGTGCAGCCATTATGGAAGACAGTATGAAGATTTCTCAAAAAATTAAAAATAGAAATACCATATGATCCAGCTATTTCACTTCTGGTTATTTATCCAAAGAACATGAAAACACTAATTCAAAAAGATATATGCATCTCTATGTTCATTGCAGCATTATTCACAATAGCCAAGACTTGGAAGCAACCCAAGTGCCCATCAACAGATGGATGGATAAAGAAGAGGTGGTATATATATACAGTGGAATACTATTCAGCCATAAAAAATATGAAATCCTGCCATTTGCTACGACGTGGATGGACCTTGAGAGTATTATGCTAAGTGAAATAAGTCAGACAGAGAAGGACAAATACCATATGATTTCACTCATATGTGGAAGATAAATGAACAAACACATAGATAAGGAGAATAGATTGGTGGTTACCAGAGGGCAAGGGAGGGGAGGCAAAAGGAGTAAGGGGGCACATGTGTATGGTGACAGATAGAAACTAGACTTTTGGTGGTGAACACAATACAGTCTATATAGAAGCTGAAATATAATGATGTACAGCTGAAATTTACGCAGTGTTATAAACCATGTGACCTCAATAAAATAATTAACAGAAGAATTTGGGGATTGTAAGTTAAAAAAAATGTGAGGAGTGATAAAACTGGGTGGTGAGTACGTAAGTATTAATTTTGTACTTCTGTATGTTTAAATATTTTAAAATATTTTACAGTTTTAAAATTAAAAGAGAAATGTGAAATATTTCTTGTACCCATTTATCTAACAAAAATGGGAAAATGAAAGACTGAAAGGGTGACACTTTTCAAGATAAGCAGGAGAGAGCACACTTCTGTGTGTAAGTGAGGATTGTTTGAGTGTTTACTACTGAGGTGTTTCAGTGGATTTGATTAACTGACTATAGGGCAGTATGTTATTAGAGAAATGTTGTTCTCTTGTTAAACTGAACCCATGATTGGTGTCAACATTGGCTTTTTCCCTTCATGTGTCATTCACATATGCCTTTAGTTTTAGTTCCATTGTTCCTGATAAATTGGATGTCTTTTCTCTGCCCTGTTGCCTTTTTTTTTTCTTTGCCTCTACATGGAATAAAAGTAGGAGCAATTGAATTTTTAAAAGTAGTTTGGAACAGGAAAGGGAAAAACTTAGTTCTGGTTATTCTTTAGTGATCTGTTTCTCATAAACATAACCGCACAGACACCGTGGGAGCAACTGGGTATAGTCATCTGGGAGGGAAATAAAAAGAAGTCAGGATGTGGGTGAGGGAAACAGAACAGGTGGAATGAAAGGCAAAGTGGGAGGGCACGTGGAAATAGAGGGTAGTGCTGTATTTCAGATGTGGGTGACATTTTTCTTACTTAATTGTTTACTCTAGGATGTTTTGTAGCATGTGCCATAGGATTATAAGAATCTGAGTAGGGTATTATCAGTGCGCCCAGATTATCTCTCTTGCTCTCTCAGTTGACAAGTATTTTTTTAAAGTCCCCCCACATGTAAAATGCGTTAGAAAATGTGAAGAAGTGTAATTGATATCTTTGCACTCAGGTGCTTATAGTTTATTTGGAGAGGCAAGGCAAACCCAGGATTTCATTGAAGTATAATCTCAAGTTTGGTTTTCCAGGATCATTATCTCTTTTTCTTCCTCCTCCTCCTTACTAATTTTTATTGAGTGCTGTGTTAAGCACTTTGCCTGGATTACTTAATTCTCACAATATCTGCAATAGGTACATGCTCTTATTATTTCCGTCTTACCGATGAGTAAACTAAGACTTAAGAGAAGGTAATTAAATTGCTTGGGGTCACTCAGCTTTTAAGTGCTGGAGCCAGGATCTGAACCCAGATCTGGTGCTTTTAACCACTGTTCTATTCTGCCTGCTTTAGGGTTGCCAGAATTAAATTCTCCAGGATCTCAGAGGAATTGCAAATTGAATTCTCCTGAAGGGTGGTTAGGATTTTCTTAAGTGAAGGAAGAGCCATTCAAGAGGAAAAGGAAAAGGAACTAATGTTTATTGTATGAGTACGATTTCACTTAACCTTCACCACAGTACTGAAATTTCATCATCCTCTTGGACAGATGCTGAAACTACTACTGAAAGAGAATAATTAGACCAAAGTTCCACAGCCTCGTGGGTAATAATACAGGGAGGTAGGATTGTAGTGGAAGTGTCTGTATAGGTTATGGGATTTGATATCAAGTCAGAACTCAAAGCCTATGATCTTTGCGATAATGTTGGGTTGACCCCCAAAACCATGACCAGAAGAAAAGACCAAGGAGTGAGCCTAGTGTCTTTTGGAGAACATGAGTTAGAACAGTTTGGCTATAACAAAGGATGCTTTTACCTAGGAAAGTAGAAAGGAATAGAGTAGGAAAATGGATTAGAACCAAAAAATATTGTGGAGCATTAATCAGAAGGTAGTGGAGCAACTCCTGATCCTGGGTTGATGATAATGACACACAAAATCAGACCTTGATCAAAGTTAATCATTTAGGTTTTTTTTCCCTCTCTCCCTCCCTCCCTCCCTCCCTTCTCCCTTTTGAGTAAAGAATTTTTTTTTTTTTTTAAATTTTATTTATTTATTTTTTTCCCCCAAAGCCCCAGTAGATAGTTGTATGTCATAGTTGCACATCCTTCCAGTTGCTGTACGTGGGATGCGGCCTCAGCATGGCCGGAGAAGCAGTGCGTCCATGCGTGCCTGGGATCCGAACCCGGGCCGCCAGCAGCGGAGCGCGCACACTTAACCACTAAGCCACGGGGCCAGCCCTAAGTAAAGAATTTAAAACATACAAAAGTAGACAAAATACTATAATGAACCCCATTTATGCATCACTCTGCCCCTGACTGGTCCTGTCTGATCCACATTCCCAATCATCCCCTTTTGTTATTTTGAAGAGATCCCAGACATTATATCATTTCACTCACAAATATTTCAATATATATCTCTAAAAAGACAATGACTCTTAAAAAACATATTAAAAATACCATTATCATTAATATCAAATATCTAGTTAGTATTCAAATTTCTATTGTCTCGTAAAAATCATAATTTTAAAAAATTTATTTGAATTAGGATCCATGTAAGGTTCAAATTTTTTTTTTTTTTAGGTTCAAATGTTAGTGATTGATATGTCTTTTAAGTTTTTAGTCTATAGATTCATTTTTGTCTCTCTCCCCACTCCCTCCCCTCTCCTGCCTGGAATTTATTTATTGAAGAATCAGGTTGTTTGTTGTGTAGAACTTATCACAGCCTAGGTTTTGCTGATTGCATCTTCAGCAATGTAATTTAATGTATTCCTCTGTCCTCTGTATTTCCGCAAATTAGCAGGTGGATATAGAGGCTTGATCAGATTCACGTTTGACTTTTTTGGACACGACTTCATAGGTGGTGATGTGTTCTTCCATCATGGGCATGTAATGTCTAGTTTTCTATTTATGATGTTGCAACCATTGATCCTCAGTGCATCACCTCTCTAATTTTCTGATTCTGTTATTCCTTCTCGTATTGATTAGCTTGACTACTGCTATAAAAAGAAAATCTCTTTTTCTACTTTTTGGTTACCCAGTAGTACAGTTATTATAGGAAAGGCAGGACAAATGTTTCATTCATTCCCTTCATTTACCAACTTTCAAAATAATGAGTTGGTTCCCTAGCATGATGACTAATTTATTTTGAATAAATAATGATGACTAATTTATTTTTTTAGTATCACGGTCAACTCATGGATATAAAAATATTTGATATGTTTCAGCCCACTTAGTCATTTATTATTCCCTAAGTTTTTCCATGGATTTGTTATTGTCTTTTTCTTTTCCTTGTGAGGAAATGTGTCAGTGGAAAACTAGCAATTTACTGAAAGCTAGAGCTGGATTAATCAGGTGTACAGGTGCTTTATTATGGCATTTACGAGTTTTTCACTTCAAGTTCCCTCTCTCTCATAACTCACATCTCGTCCTTGCATGTACTTATCCAGCTGTAGGGAATTGTCCTTTTTAATTTTATAGGAAAAGTCATATATCTCAAAAGGCTTTAGTCTCTTCCAGGATTTTTAGAAGACTGATACAGCGAGAAGAAAGAGCTTTTATTTTAAAAAAATTATATAATAATTCCAAGTAACTAACTGCAGATATATTAATCTAACCTTCAGAATCTTGGGTTTTCAGAGAACATTTAAGATTTTCATGGTTCTAACTATCAAGTTGACCTTTCCCTGAGAACCTTATGAGGCATTCAGTTGGAGACAGCTCTAGTTTCTTAAACAGATTTCTAAAACTTCAAAGTCAGTCTTTCCCACAGAGTGTAAGAAATATATTGCTGGCTTCAGAATTTTCCAGGAAAATAAATTCTCTTTCCTTGAAAATCAGCATTTGTATACATTAGTATTTAATTTGTAAGCTGTTTTGTGTGTGTGTGTGTGAGGAAGATTAGCCCTGAGCTAACATCTGTTGCCAATCTTCCTCTTTTTGCTGAGGAAGACTGGCCCTGGGCTAACGTCTGTGCCCATCTTCCTCTACTTTATATGGGACACCGCCACAGTGTGGCTTGACGAGCGGTGTGCAGGTCTGCGCCAGGGATCTGAACCTGCGAACCCCAGGCCGCCAAAGCAGAGTGCGCGAACTTAACCGCTACGCTGCCGGGCCGGCCCCCTGTAAGCTTTTTTTTTTAATAGAATTTAAAGTAGTTGTTACAATGAAAATATAAAATAGCTTTTACTGAGCTTTACAATTTACAAAAGCCTCTTCATATCCATTATCACTTTCATAAGCTCCACAACAACCCAGGTTCATATTAAGTAATTATTGTCTGATAGATGCTATACCGAGCCTTAACACAAATTATTCATTTAATCCTCACACCAATCCTGTGAGACTGGTTCTCTTATTATTATTATTCACAAATAAGGGAACTGGGGCTTGGAGAGGTTAAGAAATGTGTCTGTATCTCATAGCTAGGAAATGAAGGAGTCAGGGATTGAACCCTTACTGTGTGTGTGTGTGTGTGTGTGTGTGTGTGTGTGTGAGGAATATTAGCCCTGAGCTAACCTCTGTTGCCAATCCTCCTCTTTTTTGCTGAGGAAGATTAGCCCTGAGCTAGCATCTGTGTCCATCTTCCTCTATTTTATATGTGGGATGCCTGGCACAGCATGGCTTGATAAGTGGTGTGTAGGTCTGCGCCTGGGATCCGAAACTGTGATGCCTGGGCCACCGAGGCAGAGTGCACAAACTTAACCACTACGCCAGTGGGCCAGCCCCTGAGCCCTTGCTCTTAACGACTGGGCATGTATCTGTATTACCCCTATTTTACAGGTAAAATAAATGACCCCTTGGAGATATTTGGAGACTTTTCCAAGGTTGCTTAATTAGTGCGTGATGGAGTCAGGCCAAGAAACCCTCAATCTCCCAACCACCAAGCCCGTGTTCTCTCCCAGCAGGCCCAGAGTGGGAGGGTCCCAGTGGGTCAGCACCCCTGATACCCTCAGTCCCCTGCTGGAGCTTACTCTAATGGTGACAGAGCCAGAAAGGCAGGATTCACAATTTTGGCAGCAGCATTTTAATTTGATGTAAATGACCCAGCTGAATTAGCACTGAATTAGGGCAGTATGTGTCTAGAGACTGCACTGGTGTTTGTTATCCCAGCCATATTCACATTTTCTCCACCCAGTTCTTAGGTAGGGGAAAGTCGCCTGGACCATTTACTGAGCTTTCTTCCCTACTTCAGCCCACGGTTTTTATGGTACACTTAGAAGCCAGAAGTCCCTCCTACAATTCAAATCATAGCAATAATAGCTTGCTGTTTATTGTGTGTTTATTTTCTGCTATACATCAAGTATTGTGTTAAATACTTTAACATTTTTACAAATTTATTATTTGTTGTAAAAGAGATAGGTACAAAAGCATTTGTCAGATCATTCTCTGTACCTTAAAAAAACAGAACATTACAAATACAGTTTGAGCATCTGTTGGGCACTTCTCTAGTTGTGTTTTCCTCCCTGCTCCTGAGAGAGAACCGTTGTCTTCAGTTTGATGATTATCATTCCCATGCTTCTTTATAAAAACATTGCTAGTCGTGTATTTACCTCTAAGCAACATGTTGTATAGTTTTTTAAGCTTTATAAAAATGGTATTTTATTGTGAGTGATCTCTGCCACTGGTAGTTTTTCATTCAATATTATATTATTTGTAAGAGTTATCCATATTGGTGAGTGTACCTCTGATAAATTTTTTATTTTTATTTTTGCTGCTATTTGAAAAATTCATTGAATGCATGTACCACTGTTTATCCATTTTCCTGTTAATGAAACAGTGCTGCTATCTGTGAGCATTCTCCTACATGTTTCCTTGTACACGGAGTTCTCTAGCATACTAGGAGTGGAATTCTAGGAGTGGAATTACTGTATAGTAGGATATGTACATCTTCAGGTTCAACAGATATGCCAGACTGTTTCCTGTAGTGGTTGATTCAGTTAATACTCCCTCATGCAGTGTCTGAGTTCTCATTTCTCCACATACCTAAACACCACTTGGTGTCAGCAGACTTTCTATTCTATGTATTGGCTGTTAGATATTAGTCTTATGCTTTTTCACGTGTATTTTTTTCTAATTTGGTGTAAGCCTACCAATGTCAGGGTAGGAGATTGAGCCTAAGAGAAGTAAAGTAACTTGTTCAAGGTCATGCAACTAGAAGATGGATCGCTTAGATAGCTCTGCCAACGCCAAAGCCAGTGCCTGTTCCTCTGCACCTCCCTACCTGGGGATCATGGCACTGACAGTAACAGAGTCCACTCAGTAATTTAAGGACTCATTTTGGAATTCTGTGCATTATGTCCTGCTTTTCCTTTCGTTTCCTCAGCTAGCTGTGTCTTGAGAACATCCACCGGCTAGCTTTCCTGTTTTTAGAAAACTCTTTTAAAGGATTTGTTATAAAAGGGTTAATAAACTTAATAGCAAGCCTGACTCGTTGGCCTATTTATACCTAGTATCCGTGTTTCTCTGTTAGTGTACTGAGAGCTGACTATCCTGACCCCAGGAGAGTCATAGGGGAGAACCTTTTCTTCTTTCTAATTCAGAAGCTTCTAAAGATACAGACCTGCTGTTCTTGGCTGTGTTCCCAAATGGACCACAGTTTCCTTCTGTCATCACATATTAGAAAGACTGAAAACATCTAGGCAGCGAAGAAATGAATATAGAGTCATAAAATGGTATCTATTTGTGGCTAAAAGCCACTTTTCAGAACAAATGTTATTGAGCCTCTGTTTAACGGTTTGGCCCGAGATCCAGTATCATTAGATTTTTGTACCTTAGGTGAGCCAGGTTGCTGTTGACAATGGTTCCTTTGGCTCATTTTCCTTTAAACTTTTTATTGAAGTATAATAAATATATAGAAAAGTGTGTGTGGCTCTAATAAATTGTCATTGTTGTTTTTACTTTTGCTGCTATTTGAAGAATCAGCTGAATGAATGAATGTACTTCTATTATTTATGTATGACTCTGAATTTTCAAAAACTGAGCACACCATAGAATGAGCACCCAGTCAAGAAACAGAACATTACCAGCACCTCACTAGTCCTCTTTGTGGCCCTTTGTAGTCACTATCCACCCACTCAAGGGTGACTTCTATTCTGACTTCTTATGCCCAGATTAGTTTTGACTGTTTTTTTTTTTAATTTTTTGTTTATTGCAGTAACATTGGTTTATAACATTGTATAAGTTTCAGGTATACATCATTATACTTCTATTTCTGCATAGATTACATCATGTTCACCACCCAAATACTAACTACAACCCACCACCACACACTGTTTTTATGCTTTATATAAATGAAATGATACAGTGTATACTCTTTTGTGTCTGGCTTCTCTCATTCAACCTTAAAGTTGTGAAGTTCATCCATACTCTTGCTTATAAACAGTGGATTATTCAGTCTCTTTGCTGTATAATATTCTATTGTGGTCCTTTGGCTCATTTTAATATAGTGTTGTCAGTATTTTGCCAGTGATCCATGTTTTAGTGTGTTTGGGGTCTGTTCCTGCTTTATCTCTGTGTTTTAAAATGGACCTAAAGATAAAGAGTAGAGATTAGAATGGTAAAGTATTCAGGCACATTAAAATCAAAGCAGAATGAACTGGGGCTGGTTAACCTGAAAGAATTGTAAAATCTAGATAGAGGCCATGATCTCGGTCTTCATAAGTTTTGAGATTTTTTTTTTTAACCAGATATTGACCAGATTGGGAATAGGCAAGTCAGATCACATTTAGACTAAAAATCTGATTTCTGTCTAACACTATCACATTTATAGTCTGTTGAAATAAAACTTAATTTCTCCGAACTTGAGTGTCCCTGTGTGTCGGTCTTGGTTCACATATTGCAGGAATCGGAGCTTGTCTGTGTAAATGACTAAGGAAGTGCTAAGGACTAGACCCTCTGGGACTGAGGCTTTTAGAATCTTCATTTAGTAGAAAAGGGAGGCACCATCAGTATTCAAGTTTCACTTTAATATGAGAGAACTTCAAACCATTACCCAGCAAAAAGCTTTTTTTTTTTTTTTCCTGAGGAATTGGGACTCTGGATACCTTTAAGAGGACCTGAATCCATCAGATAGAGTGAGGGGATGTCTCAGGACCCCAGGTAGGGCAGATCTGGAATTGAACTGGATCTTTAGTGAGAAACTCAGAGGACTGATTAAGAACCTGGAAACTTGACTGACAGGCTACTGCTTGTGAATATGAGTACATTTGATTGCTTTGTGACTAGAAAAAGGTTAATGAGTACTTGCTAGGCTTTTTTCTTGCACATACTCTCCACTAGATCTGTTGATTCAAGCGTTCTGGGCCATGAATCTTGGCTCAGGGTACTACGCGGCTCTACAAGGCTAACGCCATCTGGTGCCTCTCTCTAGATATCCAGTTTAGTGAGAGCGACTCTCCCAATGCTAGTTCATGAGCAGTTATAGTAACCCAAAGGGAAAAAAACCTCATCAAGAATATGTTCTGTCATATTCTTGTTCTTTCATCTGAAGAGTTTCATCAGATAAAAGACAGGAGCCCATTTAGTAGTGTAAGCAGGAACAATAATAAAAGTTATTATACTAGCATGTTAGGATATTTCTAGTCAAGTTGTCATTTTTGGAGAGACACTAATCATTGAAATTCCATCTCCCAGTCTCTAAATTGCAAGATCTTTATTAGAAAGGTAATACTTAGAGAGTTTGACTATTTGCTTTTGACATGCATATTTTTTCCTAATTGAATTAGTTATTAAATTTCATAAGAGATCTCATAGTGGTACACTATATTCATCACTTGAGACATAAAAATAGCATTGCATCCTATTTTTACCAGTCTAGATCAAATCCATGAGAATTCACATCACAAATTTAATTCTTCAGCCAGGAATAGTACATTTCTTTCCACAAGTAACTTGGCAAGTTCCAAAAAGATCCCTTGGTGACTATGTTCAGTTAATTGTGGAGCACATAGGGAATTGAAAATTAAAGTAAGTATGAATGGAGGCCATGTGGATCTCATTTTGTCTTATTATAAGTGCTCATAATACCTACTATCTCATAGGGATTTTAAGAAGTATAATTTTTATAAAGCACTTTAAGTTCCGAAGGGAAAACTCTGCAGTTAAAATGTTGCTAGTGTGTACTATGCTGGCCTGTTTATCCAGCTTGCATTCAGACATGCTCGGCCACTCATTTTGTGTGTTAGTTTGAACTCGGTTTTTTAAGTTCACCTTATCGACACTTATAGCAATGTCAGTAATAATTACAAAACTTTAAAGTCCACATGTTTTCCTTTTTCTGAGAAATGTTTTTCCTTTCTTTCAGGTAACAAATATACTCTGGAGACTAGACCAAACCAAGAAGGCATTGATGTAAGACAAGAGCTACTGAAATTCCATTCTACTTATTATTCATCCAACTTAATGGCTATTTGTGTTTTAGGTCGAGGTAAGAATCCTTAAAATTTTTTCATAGAATTGGATAATCTGAGTTTTCCATTTTGGCTTTTTCAGAGTATTGGAAGAAGGATGTAAGATATAGCCTTTTATCTGCTCAGAGGCTTTGGAAAATGATCTCCTTATTGGGGAATATATGGAGGAGAATTTTGTTTTTAATTTACTGTGCTCTAAAAAGAAGCTTAGGTGATTTTAAATGGAGACCTAAGGAAAATATAAATTAACAGTAGGTACTCTAAGCATGTAAAAGCAAGGAAAGGAAGTATAAAGGAAAAGATTGACAGTTTTGACCTTACAACAATTCAAAAAATGGAAAAAAAATTAAAAGGCAGATGATGATAAACTGGGGAAACTATTTGGAATATAAACAACAAAGGTTTGATTTTTAAAATGCAAATTAGCTAATGATAATACATTGTTTCCCCCTATTAAATTACCATAATTTTGTTTTTGGTTTTAAGTAATACCCATTATGGAGGAGAGGTGCTCTTTTATGTTGGTGATGTGTATAACTTATACAACTGCTCCCCACTTTCTGGAAGACTATTTAACAAGATGCATCACCCTTAAAAAGTACATTTTTACTTCTAGAAATGCAGTCTAAGGAAATAATCAGAGGGCCGGCCCCGTGGCTTAGCGGTTAAGTTCGCGCCCTCCGCTGCTGGCGGCCCGGGTTCGGATCCCGGGTGCGCACCGACGCACCGCTTCTCCGGCCATGCTGAGGCCGCGTCCCACATACAGCAACTAGAAGGATGTGCAACTATGACATACAACTATCTACTGGGGCTTTGGGGAAAGAAAAAAAAAAAATAGGAGGAGGATTGGCAATAGATGTTAGCTCAGGGCCTGTTTTCCTCAGCAAAAAGAGGAGGATTAGCATGGATGTTAGCTCAGGGCTGATCTTCCTCACAAAAAAAAAAAAAAAGGGAAATAATCAGAGTTGTTTAAACAGGTGATATACAAGGAGGTTTCTGTCAGTATAGTATTTATTAGTGAAAAGTTAGAAATAATCTAAATGTTCATTAATAGGAGATAGGTTAAATAGTGATGTTATAGCTATATAATAGAGTATCTTATAGAAAATAACATCCCTTCTCCCATTTTCTTCCTCCTACCTGCTTTATTTTTCTCTATAACATTTGTTACCACCTGAAGTACTAAATATTTATTTATTGTTGTCTACTGTACCAGAATGTGAGTTACTTGAGAATAAAAACTTTTTTGTTTACTGCTTTGTCCCCATTGCCTGGGTTAGTGCTTGGCACATCATAGGCACTTGGTAAGTAAATATCAAATGAATAAACAATTTTATGACAGCATTTTAATAAAATGGGAAAATATTCTTAATATATTAAATAGAAAACAAAAGCGCTCTATAAAAACACTATGTGCTATATGATCCCATTTGGGGATTTATAAAAAATTAATAGACAAATGGGAGACATAAGACAAAGTAGAAAAACATACCAGAAATTTAATAACATGGTATAGTAGTTAAGAACTCATGCTCTAGAGTTCGACAGCTTGGGTTTGAATTCCAAATATACCACCTGGGGCTGGCCCCGTGGCTTGGCGGTTGAGTGCGAGCACTCCGCTGCTGGCGGCCCGGGTTCGGATCCCGGGCGCGCACCGATGCACTGCTTCTCCGGCCACTGCTTCTCCGCGTCCCACATACAGCAACTAGAAGGACGTGCAACTATGACATACAACTATCTACTGAGGCTTTGGGGGAAAAAATAAATAAATAAATAAAATTATAAAAAAAAAACAAATATACCACCTACTTAGTTGTGTGGCTGTGAGCTAATAACAACGTTACTTCAGTTCTCTGAACTTCAGTTTTTGCATTTGTAAAATGGAGGTGGTACCTCATACTTGTGGGGTTTAATCAAGATAATGCAGAAAAAGTATTTAACATATTGCATGGCACAGAGCAAATACTCCATGCATGATAGCTACTTTTAGCATCTCATAATCATGGGATTATGGATGACTTGTGTTTTCTTCTTTTTGCTTTTGTTTTCCTGTTTTCTGCTATTGGCAAATGTTACTTTTGTAGTTAGAAAATAAACAACTAAATATCTTTTAACTTGGTAATAGGAACCAGGGTATAAAATGGGTCCAAGGAGTGAGACTAATAAAAAAAAACATACTCTGTAATCCTATGTGCTTTCTGCTGGTGGGTAGGTCCAGAGTGTTAAATGTCACTGGTGTTTAGAGCCTAGTCCTGGGAATAGGTGCCTCAGCTGTATTTTTGTGTATGCCGTATTGAGATAAAACACATGATCTCAATAAGCACTTATTGTGCAAGTAATAATGACAACAAATGAATCAGACATAAGCCCTGCCCTCAGTGTTCTCGGTTTAGTGGAAGTGACAGAATAAGCATTAAAAGAAACAAGATGTTTCTGTTCCCTGATCACATACACACCACTCTCCCAGTGTGACTGACCTCCTGTGCTAAGCTCAGTGGACTTGGTGAGGGGTCAGGGAGAGGCGTCCTCACGGTGCAGTGGTGTGAGGAGGAACAGGATCTCTTGGATGATTAATGGATAATCTTCTCCTTATTCTAGGCGGAGGAGTAACCATGTGGAAGGATCTCTGTCACAAAGGGAAAAAAAAGTTTTTCTCTGTTCTCCAACAGGGCCATCCCTCTAGTTGTGGCAACAGTAATTACCTGGACACTTGGCAAATGGTAACTGTACTCGACGTACAGGCATTGGGATTGCCAAGTCCTGATGATGTAGAGATGAATGGAACTCAGTTCCCTGGTCTCAGGTAGCTCACAGCTTAGTGGTGGAGACAGACTGTGCATTATTGTACAGCTGCCTTACCTTTTAAAAAGCTACATTGTTAATTTATGCTATTAGGGTACAAATGTTTGAAAGGAAAGGCACATCTGGTAGAACCTTGCTTTAAAGGGCCTTGCTCTCATCAGCACTTCAGGTTGACAAACCTTTGTTGACTGCCCAGCTTGTTTCAAGTCACATGTCCCATCTATGTCACTTTATGTCAGAGACATAAAGATGTTGCTGACATTCTTGCTCTAAATATACCCACTCCATTCCAGAGTTCACTTGTCATGTAGCAAACGGCCACTGGTCTGCTGTTTATTTGGCTGGACATTTTGGGGTCCTTCATACGTACCTCAAGTCAAAAAAATTGAGGTAAAAATACGTACGTTTTATAAATAAAGTGCAAATGCCCACATTCATAGTCCTAAAAGAGAATTTCATACTATATAAAGGCAATTCTCAAATAGTGATTAAATGCTTGCTAGAGAGTTCATGGAAAAGTTCAAAATGGGTCATAGAATACCAAGGGAAATTTCTTATTTGATCCAAATGCTTCCTGACAGTAACAAGTGATGAATGTTTATACCATTTATCAATAACCTATTTTTGAGGAGACAGAATCAAGGTGAGTGGTTATCTTGTTTATAAAAAGGTAATGTTTTTTCATTTTTTTCTTTTTAGCATAATAGTAATATATATACACGGAAAAATATTTATCCCACACGGAAAGGTATAAAATGGAAATCAAGTTCTTCTTCCTCATCTCATTCTATGACCACTATGCCCTCTTCTCAAAGATAGTCACCTTAAATCATTTCTTATTATACTTTCAAAAGTAGACTTCTGTTAATATGCTTACATATGTGTATGTCTCTTTAAAAATTAAATGAGATTATACTACATGGCCTTGTTTTGCACCTGCTGCAGTTTTCACTTAATGTGGCTTTGAGATATTTTCGTATCAGCACATACAGACCTCTCCCTCATTAATGACCACATAAAATTCCAATGTACAGACACTTCATAATATCCACACATTGATAGATGTTTAGGTCATTTCCGTTTTTTGTTGTTATTATAATGGTACTGCAGTAAACATCTTACATATATAGCTTTATAAACTTTTACAAGTAGAACTCTTTATGAAAGAATATAAGTAGGTAATAACATAGAAGAACTTTACTTAAGTGGCCAAATAATTTTATAACAATTACAAATCTTTGAGTGAGTTTAGCACATGATACACAATCATATAATGTTAGACCTTGGAAGAGACTTGTGATCATCCTACCCAACTTCCTTGTTTTTCAGAACCTGGAGTGGTTAACCAATTTGTCCAAGCAGTCTGTTGACATGGTTGGTTGGTGAAGCTGCGGTTAGGATTGAAGTCCCCTAATGCTCCTACCTAGGATTCTTTTCACCATTTTATACTGTTCTCCTACACAAAACCAATCACTTACAAACTCTAATATTTGACTTTTAACTATGGGTTTAGACTGTATCTATTTATAAAGTGAATGTTATAATCTGTCAGCTAGTGGTTTAGTATGTGCCTGTTGAGAATCGTAGATAAAATAATCAGTTTCCAAATGCCACTAATTATTCTATTATTGTTTCTAATATTTGTTTTAAATTTATTGCAAGATATTTGTGAAACAGCTTTTTAAGCTGTAAAGAGGCAGACGTGTGAGGTATAACCATCAATATTGTATAGCTTCGGAAGTTATATAGGCACGGTAGGATTTAACTGAATGCTTCAACTTTATCAGATGGTGTTTCAAAAAAATTCTGAGTTTTCCATTTAATAGTCCTGAGATTTTTCAGGACATCCTGAGAGATTTTTTTCCAGCTTTACTGAGATATAATTGAAGCTAGCATTGTGTAAGTTTAAGGTATACAACATGGTGATTTTATATATGTATGTATGATCCTAAGGTTTTAAATACTACCCATCATATGTTATAATTAGTTTAAGTTCTGTTTTCATTGTCTGTTTTCTTGTAGAATCTTTAGACGACCTGACTAATCTGGTGGTAAAGTTATTTTCTGAAGTAGAGAACAAAAATGTCCCATTGCCAGAATTTCCTGAACACCCTTTCCAAGAGGAACATCTTAAAGTAAGTGCATGTATTTCCAATATTTTTTCTTTTTTAATTTATGGACATAATAGATGCCTAGTTTATCAAAAAGTAGATGAAAAATTTTTGGAGGTTTCGTCATTTATATAGTTTTTAATATTTGTCTGGATAATCAAATCAAATTAATTTCACATTTATTAGAGCATGTATCACCAAAAAGATGTCAATATGTTCTGACTTTGCATGCTAAAAGTAGTTTTGGTAGCTATAGTCTTGGCAGACTGTAGAAGCTATTTTATCCAGTGCCAGAAGGCAAGCATCCAAAAGTATTTAGCTGCATGGTCTGGGGGACCAAACATGGACTGCCTACCAACCGTAATGATATTCCACTAAGAAAGAGCCTGGGTCATTTATTTCTTTATGGTCAGTATGATTTTCTCTGGCAATTGATTCTCTCTTGAATTTGGGATTCTTCCATGAAAATCAGTATTCTTCATAGTTTGTAAATATTTTATTCAGTAGGAGTTGTATATAGCTAATCTTTTGTGATTTGTTTGGTTTTTTTCCCCAGCAACTTTACAAAATAGTACCCATTAAGGACATTAGGAATCTTTATGTGACATTTCCCATACCTGACCTTCAGAAATACTACAGATCAAATCCTGGTCATTATCTTGGTCATCTCATTGGGCATGAAGGTCCTGGGAGTCTGTTATCAGAACTTAAATCAAAAGGTAAGTCTTTTGGGCACCAGCTTCTGAGTGTAGTACCTCACCATATATTCTTACTCTGGCTCTCAATTTTCTCCTAAATATTTTCCTGTGAAGGAACATTTTCAGATGCTCAGGGTTTATGGGAGAGGGAGGTGGTGGTTGTTAGTGTGGTGTTTTTTTTTTTGCTTTGGGGTTTTTTTTTTTTCATAATTTGGTTTACCCTTCAGTATTGACCAGTGAAGTTTAGATATTTCAAAAGATATTATGGTGCATGTTTTAGATTGAGGTTAAAAAGTAAAAGCTTATGTTGGATATTCTTTACCATCTCTGTGAAATGTCAGTGCACATTATTTATTTGCCTGTTCTTACCCATCAAACAAGAGAGTGTGCTAGGATCTGGTCAATAGATGATCTCCAAGGTTCCTCTCAACTCAGACTCTGCTTTCACATAATACTTAAGCACAGGAGTCTACTTTGGATTTGGGAACTGATTTGTGGAGTCCTGAGGAAAGTTCCTAACCCAAAAAATCCCTTGAATCGTCTTTACTGTCTAAAACTGCTTTTCTGAACTGATTTTTTTTGGTCTTTTCTGTAAGAGGTCCATTCTAATCTCTTGGGAACATATGGTATGGATTTTTTTAAATTCCTTGTCTTAAAAGAAGCCGCACATGCAATCATGTTGATTTCCTTTGAATGTTACAGGCTGGGTAAATACTCTTGTTGGTGGGCAGAAGGAAGGAGCCCGAGGTTTTATGTTTTTTATCATTAATGTGGACTTGACTGAGGAAGGATTATGTAAGTATTGACCTTAACTTCTATATGCTGTGGATCTGTTTTATGTTGTAAAGCTATAAACAGTTTAATTCATACAATTTATTTGTTATATTTTTCATGTGTAACTTGGCCTTCATTTCATGGATGATTTTCTCTCCTTAACAACTGATCATTATGTTGCACTTGTAAAATGTGTACTTGGCTTTCTGTTTGCTCATTTACTCCCCAAAGCCCATTCTGTCACATGTCCCAGAGCCTGGAGGGCCATGTGTGTGGGACCCTAAAACCAGTCTTAGGGAGATGAGAACTCCATTTCTAAGAGGGACCCTCTTCTACTTACCTGACTTTACCTTAAGAGTGAGCTTTGAAGGAATCGAGGACTGAATGATTTTTAAGTGTGCCCCTTTTTTCCAGTACATGTTGAAGATATAATCTTGCACATGTTTCAATACATTCAGAAGTTACGTGCAGAAGGACCTCAAGAATGGGTTTTCCAAGAGTGCAAGGTACTTTTGTTTCATCAAAATTTTTCTTAAGGAAATATTTCAAAAATCAAATATATGTGAATTAATTTAAATTTAAGGCCCAGTGAAACAACCTAATCTAAACTCTAAAATTTTGTGATGCATACTACTTTTAGTGAAGGGTTAGTTATACTAGTCTGATTGGCTACGTAGGGCACAATTAAGGGTTAAGGCATCATGTAGCCTTTTTTAGGAGGGAAAAGGGAAGAAATCAGATTGCTTTTCTATTCCTCAGAAGAAAGCCAGCAGTTTCTTGAGGTTGTATCTCTCAGGGCTTACTTTACTCTCTGCCTGAAGCTGCATGAGCTCTGTCATTTTCAGATCTGGTGATAAAAATTTGTAGCAAACTCTCAAAGAAATAGTGAATTGTTTTATATATGATTGTATTCTTAAAAGTGATTTTATTATTATATGTATGGCAAAGCCTGGCTCTCTTTTTTTTGCATAAAACAAAACGTATTTGTCTTCTAAAATTTTAAAGGCTTCTTGTAAAGGGTTTTTAAAAATATGTACCTTTTATTTAAGGCCTATCAGTATTCTGAAATGTATTTTAGGATGAGAGACATCCTCTTTACCTAGATAAAATTTTTTTTTTTTTTTTTTTTTAAGTTTTTATTTATTTATTTTTTTTTTGTGAGGAAGATCACAAAAAGATCCTCTTTTTGCTGAGGAAGACCGGCTCTGGGCTAACATCTATTGCCAATCCTCCTCCTTTTTTTCTTTTTTTTTTCCCCAAAGCCCCAGTAGATAGTTGTATGTGATAGTTGCACATCCTTCTAGTTGCTGTATGGGGGACGCGGCCTCAGCATGGCCGGAGAAGCGGTGCGTCGGTGCGCGCCCGGGATCTGAACCTGGGCCGCCAGTAGCGGAGCACACGCACTTAACCGCTAAGCCACGGGGCCGGCCCTAGATAAATGTTTAAAGGTATAATTTCTGCTTGCGAAACTTAGGACAATAACTTCTAATTTGGGTGCAGTTCTCTGACTGGGTCAACAAAGTCATCATCTATGCAATTGTTGGGTCTCACAAGGTTCCTCCACAGTTTTCCTAATTCTTTGACTAATAGTTTCAACAATTTAGTCTATAGAATTATATTCTATATTTGTTATTTTCATTCATGTTCTATACCTTTCTAAATCAAGCATAGCCATTTTTTCAGAAAGTTTGATAGTTAAATGTGGAGTAGAAAGTCTATAGTCCAAACCAAACACTAAAAAAAAAGTATTTCTAAATAATAGATGATTTATGTCTAATTGGATTAACTTTCCATTTTAGGACTTGAATGCTGTTGCTTTTAGGTTTAAAGATAAAGAGAGGCCGCGGGGCTATACTTCTAAGATTGCAGGAATATTGCATGTAAGTTTGTTGTTATTTTACTGTATACTTTGATGTATAAAGTATTTCAGTGATCTTGCATATATTATTTTCAGTACTACACAAATGATAAAAATTGAAGGTGCAGTATAAAATTTTAGACTTCGTAGCAACCAGACAAACTTTGATGTCAAGGTGTGCTTAAAATCTTAATTTTCATCATCCTAAAAATTATCATCTGTAATATTTTTCATTACATGGGCATTTTGCTTACTGGCTTTAAGTATTTTTCAATTCTACAATGTGTCAAGTGCTACTTACGTGAAAGCTATAGATCATCCACTTTTCTCCATTTCCATTGCTACTACCCTACTATGAGCTACCATCATTTCTTGCCTGGACTACCATCATAGTCTCTTACCTGGGTTCCCTGTTTTCCTTCTTGTCCCCGACTATAGTTTATTCTTCCAGCTTCAGCAATCTTTTGAAAACCAAAATCAGATTGTTTCACTCCTCTGTGTCAAATCCTTCAGTGGTTTCCCATCAGAGTTGAAATAAAATCCGAAATTTTACCTTGGCCTACAAGGTGATCTGACCCCAGCTTATCTTTCATATTTCTCTGACCATATTCCATACCACTCTCCAACCCACTTCTCACATTCCCATTCCACTCTAACTGTACTGGCTGTCTGCCTAATCTTCAAGCATTAAGTTTCTTCCTCCCTCTCAGGGTCTCTACATTGCTGTTTTCTCTACCTGGAACACTCTTTGGTCTTTGCATGGTCAGATTCTTCTTATCATTTGGGTTTCCACTCAGATGTCTCTTCCTCACAGAGACTTTCCCTGACCTCCCAGTCATGCCTCTGCCTCCTTTTCATTTTCTTCATTGCGCCTATCACTATAATGACAGTATTTGTTTGTTTATTGTCCACTTCCCTCTCAGTTAGGATATAAGCTCCTTAGAGAGCAAGGATGTCATCTGTCTTATCTATCATTGTATTAACAGCAGCATCTAGAACGGTGCCTGGCACAGAGTAGGTGTTCATTAAATACTTGTTGAATGAATCAGTCTGTCTCAGTGCATTGGAAGTTGCTCTTACTAAAGAGCATCTTCTACTATTTTTCTTCACTAGCCGAAAATATAAGCCATTTTTTTCTTCACAATTTTTTCTCCACAACAAATTTCTAATTGCTTGTCTGATTTTATTCATAGAAATTTGAGAAGAAATTCTGTTTGTAAAAATGTGTTTACTTTATATGAAGAATCCTGTAGGTGTCAGCATTTAACCATCAAATTTTCTTTATTAACAAGTACTCAGTTTTTAGCCAGAAATATTACTCACATTTTCCCCTGAAAAAGTGTGATTTTGCTCTCTCTAATGTAAGTGTATTTGGGGATTAACTGCAAAATCATCCCACAATATGAAACTGCTTAAAGTATGGAGGAAAGAGGAAAGATTCAGAAATTTTTCCAGTGCAGTAAAATATAATTGAAGGGCAGAGGGAGGTGTAAAATAATGGATTTATGTGTTAGAGCTCTGTTTGCTATAATAAGTTAGACTCTATGGTAGCCTTGCACATTTTATTTATTTATTTATTTTCCTTTTAAAAAGTATTATCCCCTAGAAGAAGTGCTCACAGCTGAATATTTACTGGAAGAATTTAGACCTGATTTAATAGAGATGGTTCTCGATAAACTCAGACCAGAAAATGTCCGGTGAGTCACTCTACACATTTTACTGTTACATACTAAATTTTCAGTAATGATTAGAATCTGAAAATTTGAAATTGTGAATAAAATGCTTTTAAACTGTTTGTCAAGCATGATTACAAAAGTAGAGAAGATAGTATAATGAACCAATTCCAAACTTCAACAGTCAGTGCATGGCCAGTCTTTTATCTTTACTCACCCCTCTTCATTTATCCTCCCTCCACTCTGAATTATTTTGAGGCAATGTCTCTAAAACATGAAGACTTTTTTTTTACATTATCATAATTTCATTATCATGAATAAACTATGATAATAGGTCGTCTTAACCTTGCTTCATTCTAACTCAAATGCCCAAGGTATCAGCTCCCCTGTCTGGTTTTATAAGCAAGTGAGGCCCCCCCATTTTTTTTAAGTGGAAGTAAGGATTACAGTCCCAGAATGCTTCTGACTGACCAGTGGTTAACCAGCAGATCAAAAGTTGGAGGAACTCTTACAGTAACAGAGATATTCCTGTTAGAGGGGGGTCAGTCCTAAAGAGCCTATGAGCTGCCACATGGTATTTCTGCCTTAAAATTGAATTTCATCTGTATTTTCCAAAGTCAAATAATAGAAGGAATATACTTGAGTAGCATGTGTTTTGCTTTTTTTATTTTTCTCCTGTGTCAAGCACATATTTCCAAAATTCTCCTGGGAACTTGGCAGTTGAGGTAATATGTTTTTTGGAGCAGTCATTTTATGAATAAAATCAACAATCTGGTAGAACTTTTTGAGGGAAAAAATCCTCTTGATAGAACTATTCTATCAAAGTCTTTTTCTTAGTTGTCATTGTTTGAACTTTTCCAGACATAAACTAGCAACAAACAAGGGAAGATTAAATTAAAAGAAATATTATTGGTGGCCACACAAATCTATACTTGTGATAAAATGACATAGAACTATACACACACATTGTACCAATGCCAATTTCCTAGTTTTGATATTGTACGATAATTATGTAGGATGTAACTTTGAGAGAAACTGGATGAAGAGTACACAGGACCTCACTGTACTATTTTTGCAACTTCCTATGAATTTATAATTATTTCAAATTTAAAAATTTTAAAAAATTGTTTATAATAGCAACAAAAACATAAAATACTTAGGAATGAATTTAACCAAGGATAAAAAGACCTCTAGACAAAAAACTAATAAACAGTGCCAAGAGAAATTAAAGATTTTGTTCATAGATTTGTTCATAGGAAACTCAATATTATTAAGATGTCGGTTCTTTCCAATCTGATTCACAGACTCAGTATAATCACAATCAAAATCCTAGTAGGCTTTTTTTCCTTTTAGAAATTGGTAGACTGATTCCAAAATTTGTATGGGTGTACAAACGACCTAGACTAGCCAGAACAGTCTTGCACAAAAAACAAAAGTTGGAGCACTTAAACTACCAGATTTGAGGACTTACTATAAAGCTACAGTAATTAAGACATTGTAGTATTGGCATAAGGATAGACAAAGAAATCAGTAGACTAGAACAGAGAGTCCAGAAATAGGACCACACATATATGGTCAATTGATTTTTTTTTTTTGTGGTAAAAAACACATAAAATCTACCATCTTAAACTTTTTTTTTTTTTTTTTTTTTGGTGAGGAAGGTTGGCCCTGAGCTAACGTCTGTTGCCAGTCCTCCTCTTTTTGCTGAGGAAGATTGGCTCTGAGCTAACATCTGTGCCCATCTTCTCTTTTTTTTTTTCATATGTGGGATAGCTGCCACAGCATGGCTTGAGAAGCAGTGCGTAGGGCTTTGCCTGGGATCCAAACCCGCAAACCCCAGGCCGCCGAAGCAGAGCACGTGAACTTAACCACTATGCCACCAGGCCAGCCCCCATCTTAACCATTTTTAAGTGTACAATTCAGTAGTGTTAGGCGTATTTGTATTGTTGTGAAACAGATCTCCAGAGCTTTTCATCTTGCAAAACTGAAACTATACCCATTAAACAACTCCTCTTTTCCCCCTCATACCATCTCTCGGTAACCACCGTTCTACTTTCTGTTTCTGTGAATTTGACTACAAGATATCGAATATAAGTGAACTCATACATTCTTTATTTCATGTAACATAATATCCTTAAGGTTCATCCATGTTGTAGCATGTCACAGAATTTCCTTACTTTTCAATGCTGAATAATATTCCATTGTGTGTATATACCACATTTTCTTTGTCCATTCATCCTTGGTTAATTGATTTTTGTGACAAAGGCACCAACATAATTAAATTAGGAAAGGAAAGTCTTTCCAACAAATGATGCTCTTCTGCTAACTGCATATCCATATGGGGAAAGATGAAACTTGACCTTTACCTAATACCATTCACAAAAATTAATTTGAGATAGATGATAGACCGAAGTATAAAAGCTAAAACTATAAAACTTGTAGAAGAAAACATAGGAAAATATCTTTAAAACCTTGAGACAGGCAAAGATTTTTTAGAACATAAAAAGCGGTAACCATTAAAGAAAAAACATTGATAAATTATACTTCATCAAGATTGAAAACTTCTGTTCATAAGACGATTTATGCATTTGCTTACATGATTAAGATATGTGGAAGAAAAATACTCAGAACACACACTAAATCATTTTAGGCAAGTAAAACAGTCTAAATATTTGTATTTTCCTCAATGTAGCTTATATATTCTGAAAAAAAATCAACCTAAGTCCTGTTGAATTTTATTACGTACCTTCTGAAAACAAAACTACCTAGCAACACAAGGAGAAAGAGCTTTAAACTTAATAATAGAACTCACTAGACAATTATTAAGTCCTTCCAGTAACTAGTTATGTGTGGTTTTGTCACTAACTAGTCATGAGATCTTGGATGGATCACTTTTTTCTTCAGCCAATGTATTGAGTAACTAATGTGAAACCTCAGAGTTCATCATCCTGCAAAGGGGACATGTGAAAAGTTAACTGTAAATAATGTCATGCACACTGGCTTTCATTTATTATTTCGTTGAAACTTGCCCATCTGCAAAATGGCGATAATATTTTATCTCAAATCTGATGCAAAATGATTAGCAAAGTTGAAAAGTGTTGTACAAATACAAGGTAATGCTATTTGAGATTATATCATATGATGAGGATATGCTTTTTTGGTAAGAAAAATCATGATTTAAATTATGTTCGTATAATTCTTGCTGCCCTTGCTGCCAGTAATTTGACCCAGCAACACTTCGTAGGAGTGAATTTCCAGGAGCATGCATTTTACTTTTGTTTAAATTGTCTTTTTCTAAATTTGATATCTTATGCAATTAGAGTTGAGAACTTCTTTTTCTCTCTACCCTCACCTTAAAAGAAAAAGCACTTTTTCTCTATAGGATTGGTCTCTGTGGCTGTTATAATTGTAACTGCAGCAGGTCAGTGATACACTGCAGAACAGCCTGTGATAATAGTGCCAGCTGTCAGGCCAGACTGGGGTTGCTCAAGGGTAAGAATACTTTGTTTATACCCACTGAGACAAGTTTAACATGCAACCAGGTAGGAAAATAAATGGGAAAATCCTCCAGAATGAAAGGAACCTTAAAGGTCATTTAATCCAACCTCTGTCAGGTACATATCTCTTCTGCAGTATCTCCAACAAGTAGTTACCAACCTCAGCTTAAATTCCTCCAAGGATGGGGAACTTATTAAATACCAAGGTAGCCAGTTCCATTTTTGCCAGTCCTAATTGTTAGAAAGTTCCTTTGAATGTTGAGACTTGATTTACTTGTTACTGCTCCATCATCAGCATCACCCACCTCCTTCAAGCCTATCATTTGGTACCCATTTCACCATATTAAACTTACAAATACAGCTGTAGAGTCCTTGCCACATGCCTTACTTAAGTCATAAATAAATCCATTCATTTGGGAGGAGTGATTCTTGGTGAATCCATGCAGGTCCTAGTGATAACTTCTTCTTGTCTAAATGTTTGACGGTGTGACAGTCGACTATAGAATTTCATCAGGGGTCAATGCCTAATCCACTGGTTCATGGTTTTTAGGATGCACTCCTTTCCCTTTCTGAAAATCAGAGCATTTGCCCTTCTCCGGTATTCTAGTGATAACTAGTGATAACTGTCTTCTTGTCTAAATGTTTGACAGTGTGACAGTCGACTATAGAATTTCATCAGGGGTCAATGCCTAATCCACTGGTTCATGGTTTTTAGGCTACACTCCTTTCCCTTTCTGAAAATCAGAGCATTTGCCCTTCTCCGGTATTCTACCTCTTCTGTCCTCCAGTATTTCTAAAAGGTGATAGGCAGTGATCCTACTGGGATGTGTTAGTTGCCTAAGCATCAGAGAATGTTACTCATCTTTGTTGGAGATGTGAGTTCATTTGAATCACTTGGCTGGCTCACTCCTCCATCCTGGGCTTCAATTCCTTTTTTCCGTTGTTTGATCCACCTTTGCCGTTTAAAGACCCATGATTCTTTCAAAGACAGTGTAAATAAGAGATCAATAGTCCTGTCATCTGCTGACATGAGATCAGCATATCACATTGTGCTCTGGGTCATGTGTCCTATTGGATTCTGAGTTCTTTCCAGGTAGGAACTGTGTTTTATCTTTCCCAGAATTCAGGCTAGTAAGGACTCAGTAAAAGTTTATTGTGAGGCCAGCCCGGTGGCATAGTGGTTGAGTTCGCATGCTCCACTTTGGTGGCCCAGGGTTCTCATCAAGCCGTGCGGTGGTGGCATCCCATATAGAAAATGGAGGAAGATTGGCACAGATGTTAGCTCAGTGCCAACCTTCCTTACCAAAAAAAAAAAAAAAAGTTGATTGAATACTCTAAGCTGTTAGCCTAACCTTTCTTGATTCCTTCTTACTTTAAGAAACATTTTAGGGGCCGGCCCGTGGCTTAGCGGTGAAGTGCACGCGGTCCGCTGCTGGTGGCCTGGGTTCGGATCCCGGGCGCGCGTTGACGCACCGCTTCTCTGGCCATGCTGAGGCCGCGTCCCACATACAGCAACTGGAAGGATGTGCAACTATGACATACAGCTATGTACCTGGGCTTTGGGGAAAAAAAGGAGGAGGATTGGCAATAGATGTTAGCTCAGAGCTGGTCTTCCTCAGCAAAAAGAGGAGGATTAGCATGGATGTTAGCTCAGGGCTGATCTTCCTCACAAAAAAAAAAAAAAAGAAACATTTTAGAAAATGTTTTTCAGCATTTTTCATGAACCTCAAATTCTTCAGCACTTTAACCTTCCTGTCACTGTTCTTTAAGCTTTATTTTGAGTCTCACCAGATTCTTTTTGCACCTTTTTTCTTCTTTTGTGTCTATCTTTTAAAAATAAGACTTAATATCATGATGTTGTAGAATTCTACTAGTGGAAAGATAGAGTTCATCTAACTTGAATCCCTATTTAAAAAGTAATGAAACTAAAGCCCAGAGACTTGCCTAATTTAGATCTTAACTGTGATTTTGGCACGATCTCGAAGAAAGTGAGTCATAGTATTGACCAGAATCCAAGTTTCTGATGCCGAGTCTGTGCCCTTTCTACTAATTCTGTTTTAATTCATCACAATTACCTGTGAAGCCCCTGCTCATTCTTGGGCGTCTTCCCCCTTTTCTCTCTCAGGGATTCTTTGCAAAAGTCTCATAAGAATTGATTTCTTGGGAACCATGTTTCCTTTTAATGCCTATAGTCAGGATACTTACTGTTTCTGAATGAGTCCTATCCAGCTCCAACAGCTATTCATTCCCTCTGAGCGTTTCTAAATTGCTGACTTGAAGTCAACAGTCAGCATTCACCCTGGCCCACGGTTTTCATTTCTCACTGTTGTAAGTTTCAGTATGAAAAAAAAAGGTCCTTTTTTGTCATTTCTTAGGATCATGTCAGTACCATATCAGCAGCCAATTCTTTTTCTTTTTTTTTTTTTTTGGTGAGGAAGATCACCCCTGAGCTAACATCCATGCTAATCCTCCTCTTTTTGCTGAGGAAGACCAGCTCTGAGCTAACATCTGTTGCCAATCCTTCTCCTTTTTTTGCCCAAAGCCCCATTAGATAGTTGTATGTGATAGTTGCATATCCTTCTAGTTGCTGTATGGGGACGCCACCTCAGCATGGCCGGAGAAGCAGTGCCTCGGTGCACACCCGGGATCTGAACCCGGGCCGCCAGTAGCGGAGTGTGCGCACTTAACCACTAAGCCACGGGGCCGGCCCTCAGCAGCCAATTCTTTGTGGACAGAATTAAAGTAAAGAATAGCATTGCCACATACACACATACACACGTACACATTTAAGAAAAAATGGGCCGGCCCCGTGGCTTAGTGGTTAAGTGCTCGCGCTCAGCTACTGGCGGCCTGGGTTCGGATCCCTGGCGCGCACCGACGCACCGCTTCTCCAGCCATGCTGAAGCTACGTCCCACATACAGCAACTAGAAGGATGTGCAGCTATGACATACAACTATCTACTGGGGCTTTGGGGGGAAAAATAAATAAATAAATAAAAAGAAAAAACTTATCAAGACTATTTTTTAGCATAATTAGGTTTCCAGCAGATCGTCTAAGAGGCTATAACGTCTGTGCCAGTTTCTCTCAACTGTCAGCAGTTAAATATACCGTAGCTGTCTGTGGTGGTCTTTTAATATCGTGCCTTCTCTTTTCTTTTTTTTTTCCTAATTCAAGTGCTCTTGTGCTTCCACACTCTGGTTCATAGATTTCTATATAGGTTTGACGTGTGTTTACCTTGTTTCTACTGTTATTCCCCTTCTCTACCTTTTAAAATTTATTTTTTAATAATACTCTTCCATTGTATATTTCAGTTTAGAATTCCTCAATGGTGTACTAACTCTTGGTCTGCAAAAGTATCTCTTTTCGTTATGCCAATTTAATATTCCTGGTTTGAGGAACTATGTTTATCTACTTCATATTTACTTCCTTATGATAACATTTCAAATGTTACCCATGCACGTTACTTTGGTCTATAGCTATCTAAATCCCTTAAGACTGTACCTGACAAATCTCCCTTCTCTCTCCACTTTTTTAACCTGAGCATTACTGGACACCTTCCAGTGTCTGCTTCTTTCTGTCATATAGTCATCCTCCAAAACATTTGGCAGCTTTCCCTGAGCTTTTTCACTTTCTCTCTCAGAATTGAGTTTAAAATTTTCTTGTTTCAAAGGGCAAGCCCACTGCCAAATGAATGCTTCAGTCTTCACAAGTTGTAATCAGTCCCTTACCCATTATTCTGATGCATGGGCTGTCATTCAGGGAAACCAAAGCCATCTATGTAACAAACTTTTCCAAAATCAAGTGTCTCATGGAAGAGAAAATGGGAATACCACCTCTCTACCAGGTTATTCCACTTCCTAACACATTTTTCAGTGGTCCCCTTGAGAATCAACCCATTCGTTCTTTGAGAAATCAACAGGAGTGGAAGCAATTTCTAGGGCTGAGTCTTAGCAGGCTCTGTCATGTATTGATTGAGTGACCTTAAGAAACATCACAAACCCTTCAGGTGGCCATGTGAGTTCTGTACGCACTCTACACATACTTCTCAAAAGGAATTCTCAAACTGCCAACATGCATCACTTCTTCTGGACATGATAACAACTCTTTCACTTCTTAAATCCTATGAGTCCTCTCTCTGTTTCTGTAGTACATATTCTTTTTTTTTTAATTTTTTTTTTTTTTTTAAAGACTTTATTTATTTTTTGCCCCCAAAGCCCCAGTAGATAGTTGTATGTCACAGCTGCACACCCTTCTAGTTGCTGTATGTGGGACTCGGCCTCAGGCTGGACAGAGAAGTGGTGCCTCGATGAGCACCCGGGATCCGAACCCGGGCCGCCAGCATCGCAGCGCGCGCACTTAACCACCAAGCCACAGGGCCGGCCCTGTAGTACATATTCTTATTTAGCAAGTTTTCTAGAACTGGTAGTGGTCAGTGGCAGCTAGGCCAGATTAGGAGCACCTTGAGCTGGAAGATTAGTCAGTCATACTGATAGGTGAGGTAGATTGCTTATGATATCTACCCTAAAGGTGATAAGACCAAGTCTAGTTTGCCAGGTGGAGTGTTTTGTCTTGAATGAATAGGAAATAGTGGTTCAGGCAGTCAGGCATTGAAGTTGAGGAGGTCCAACGAGGGGCGGGTGTTTGGAACACAGGGATTAGGATTCTGAAAATGGATGGGTATTGGGTAGAGGGAAGTTTTTATTACAAGTACTGGGCGTTCAACTGTGAGGCCAAAGTTCAGAGGCTATAACCAAACCTCTGAGAGGACAGGTGAGAATAAGGAGGAACAGACATGGACCTAGTTATTTGAATTAGGAGAAGTGAAACCATATAACAGGACTGACTTTTTGGCAAGCCATCCAAGCTGTTGGCTTAGAACTCCTCTATCCACAAGATTCAAAATAGAATTGGTCCCAGCCTATGGGGTTGAGTCTGCTGATGGGAGTGTAATGATTCCAACTTTGATAATTCAAAGGCAGCAGAGGCAGAAATGTCTCTGACGATCCTCCACAGGGACAGGAGTTTCATTGGTACAGAGCTTCTTTTGCTCCTCTACTCGTAATCTTTTGTTCACTTATCTTTTGACATCATTTTACCTCTACCTTCCCTCCCTGAACTTTGTTTCCCTCTGACTTCTCTTTTGGGCTGTTTCTACTATCCCATCAAACAAAGCTTTCAATAAACCAGAAGATAGGCACTTCTTGGTCTTCTCCCCTTCTCCTCTGGCAGCAGGAAGGCCAATGGACGTTGATGGTAGTCTCTGGCAGGAAAAAAACAGAGCACAAACTTAGCAAGTAATAATAAAAGTGTGGTTTTGGTTTTGGATGTTTGTATGAGCCAACACGTTTTCTTAGCCATTCATGTTAACCCTGAGTCTGAGCTTTTCCTAGGAGGGAGTACTTTGTTTTGCTTTTTTAAGGACTATTTTTTCAACTGACCTTGTTCCACTTTTTCCCTAGCTACTCTTCTTTTACAACTTTAGTCGAGGGGCTGGCCCCGTGGCTTAGTGGTTAAGTGCATGCGCTCTGCTACTGGTGGCCTGGGTTCGGATCCCAGGCACGCACTGACGCACCACTTCTCTGGCCATGCTGAGGCTGTGTCCCACATACAGCAACTAGAAGGATGTGCACCTATGACATACAACTATCTACTGGGGCTTTGGGGGAAAAAAAGGAGGAGGATTGGTAATAGATGTTAGCTCAGAGCCGGTCTTCCTCAACAAAAAGACAAGGATTAGCATGGATGTTAGCTCAGGGCTGATCTTGCTCACAAAAAAAAAACAAAAAAAAGCTTTAGTCGATAGCATACCCACAAGAATCTTTCTTGCAAGAACTCTTTCACACTAAAAATGAGGGCTATAAAGGATAACAGAGGCTGTGATCAGAAACCTTTGTATGTCCATTGCCTGTTTTGGCTAACTTACAGGATTTACTGTGTCTTAGAGGCCCAACTCATTCTTGGATATTATTTACATTTTCATGAGTCAGGTTCTATAAATTGATGTATACGACATGAGTTTATAGGTTTTTTGGTTTGTTTTTTCCATCTATCTCTAGGGTTGCAGTAGTTTCAAAATCTTTTGAAGGAAAAACTGATCGCACAGAAGAGTGGTATGGAACCCAGTACAAACAAGAAGCTATACCAGACGAAGTCATTAAGGTAGGGTTAAGTCCTCTGTGAATAAGCCTAATGTGTGAGGGACACGCAAGGACATGAACTCCCTAGATCAGCCAACGCACGGCCCTGAGTGTGGAGAGTGGTGGCCCAGTGCTATCTGTGTCTTCCTGAGAGGAGTGAACAAGGAGTAGAGAGCTGAAGCTTAGGTTTATGCATGAGGCAGTGGCATTGTGGCCACCTTCTCGTGTTCTGTCAGACCAGCAGGGCTGTAAAGCAGACTCCCATCCTCATGCAAAGACCACTGAAGTCCGAAGTACACAGAGGAGCAAAGGCACCAAGACAGGCAGGAGAGATGGAAGTAGAGAGCATGAAAGACAGATGCAAGGGCTCCAGAGAGCTCACGATCTTGCTGTGAACACAGGTGGGGAGCAGTCTCTGGGATTCATACTGTCCTCACTTTAGGAGGTGCTATATATTATGCCTCATAATGTATCATGGCTCTTTTTGTCAACGTAGGGGAATTAGGATTTGTTTCAAAACCAGTATGTTTGGGTAGTATGTTACCCCATTCATCAGTAGTCAAGATTTTGTTTATGAGTCTTATCTCCTTATCTAGTGCTTTTTCTTTTTTGGTTCTCATTGGCTGTGTAGCTTTGAGATTTGTCCTTTATTCATGGGAAGACACCAGAAAGCCTTGTTCTGACTAGATTCTGGTTAAACTCAAGTAATGGATATTTCTTAAATGTACCTGTGTTATGACAGTACAGAAAAAAGAACACATAGTTTAAGAAAGAAAATCATTACTGATACTTCTCTGACATAGTCAGAGGAGCTCACTGGAGCTGTTTAGTGTGTCCATCTTTAGCAAAATATCCATCTTGCTAAATTTTGACAAAAGCTGATCTACCGGCTGGCCTCTCAGTGTTCTGCGGTCTCAGATTGTTCCTTAACCTCAGCTGGTCATGTTGGAGATATGTAAAGAGGAAAGATAGATAAATATAAAACCTTGATTAGTATTAGAGACTCCAACTCAAGTTTCATGAAAAGTCATCAATAGATCTTGGGAGTTGCCTCTTTATATATGATGGATAAGAATGCTATGTGACAGTTATCCCCTTAATATTTTCCTGCATATTAAGCAAAGTGACTATTTTAAACTCTTGAATCAAACTCTAATTGCTTTTGTGTGTGTGTTTTTCATTATTCATCCAGAAATGGCAAGATGCTGACCTGAATGGGAAATTTAAACTTCCAACAAAGAATGAATTTATTCCTACGAATTTTGAGATTTTATCATTAGAAAAAGAAGCAGCACCATACCCTTCTCTTATTAAGGTAACATGTTAGGGTCAACGATTTAAGTTTAGGGGACAGACCTATTACATGGAAGGGACTATGTACAGACCTATTACGTGCATTTGGTACTACGTTGATTTTGGGGGCTCACATCGTAAGGTGGCAAAAGTTGCAGAGAGACTAACTATAAAAAATATTAGAAGGCTATAAATGTTAAAACAAACAAATACAACTACTATAAACAATGTAGAATCTAGGGAATTATTTTCTTTGCAGAAAAAAAAAAAATAACTCTGAACTGTAACCACAAGTCTATGGAAGATAGTGTCTCTTCCTCCTCTGTGCCCCCATCTCCCTAAGCCAGGGAAGACAGAAGGGTGATTTATCTCTGCTACTGGAATCAGCAGTCTTCTGTCTTCAGCTTCCCACCTGAGGATGCGCCTGACCCTCTGAGTATGCTTCAAGGCCGTGAGACGGCAGCTTCTCTAGAACAAAACTCTCAACTATCGCCTCTGCCCTATTCCTCTTGAAGAGTGGTTTGATTAAAGTTTTTTGCCAAATGTGCCCATATTTCCCTAACCAGATTGTTTCTCCATCACAGGATACAGCTATGAGCAAACTCTGGTTCAAACAGGATGATAAGTTTTTCTTACCGAAGGCTTGTCTCAACTTTGAATTTTTCAGGTATGTAAAATGAATCCAGCTATAAAGTTTCTTGTAAAAATCAACAGTTACATCTCTAAAAGTTTTCTTTGCTTCCTTGAGGACCCATGTCTCGAAATAAAAGGAATTAGAATTATTTAGCCTAGATAAGGGAAGGCTGCTGCTGTTCAGAGCTATTGTAAGAACCAAGGTTGTTAATTCTTCCTTCTCATTGATGAGTACACCCTTTAAATGAAATGATTTATGTTAGCTATTAGGAGGACCTTCCTAACCTTCAGGATTGTAGAATCTGGGGAGCCTATAGACTCACCCAGAAGTTTCACTGAAGAAAGATTGAATAGTTTGGGGCGTTTTTTGTTGTTTTGGTTTTGTATTCCTACAACTTGCCCAGAAGAAGAGGTAGTAATTACTGAATGATCTTGGGTCTCTTGCAGCCTTTTAATTGTCTGGAGCCCTTAGATATCACTTTCTCCATTCCTGGTTTGGTTACTTAAAGGTGATTTAATAAAAAGGAATAAGATGTTTAGTAAAAATTTGTGAATAATAGTAGTGTTGCAATGATTTCTCAATATAAATCTTCAGTTCATCTCTGTCTCCTTTTGTTTGTTTGTGTGGTAAAGTATATCACCCAGTTCAAGTTTTACTTTGTGAATTTACACTTTATAATTTTATATTTCTAAAATTCAATGTATGAGTTTATGAAATAAATCTGTCATTGTGTAATAATGTCCAATATGATGACCAGCTTTTTCACTAATTTTTATTCAATTGGCTTGACATGAAATTAAAGCTAGATGGGTTTTGGAAAAGGGAAAAAGAATCTCTAAATAGAAAGTTAATATTTCACCAACAAGTATAGAGATTGTAGGGATATAAACATTGTGTTTTATAGCACGAGAGTCAAATCTAGAGCTGTGCCGAAACTATTTATTTTTTACACCAAACATGGGCTGTCCGGTTATGGCTTATTGTTGGTAGAGAGGATTACAAAGGTGGTTTTACTTTTTGATTGTTCAGAGTTATATTTTTAACACTCTAAGCATCTTGTCACCACTTCCCGTTTGGCCTCTATTATTATGAATTTCCTCACAATACCTTTTGAGAGACCATTTGACATTTTTGCATTCTCTAAACTGCCCAGCACAGTTCTTAGAATTAAAACTGTCTGCTTCCCACCAGTCCCTCTCTCTGTGTTCTGGTCTTCCTAGAGGTAGACACTGTTGGGTTTCTTGTACATTCTTACAGAAATTTTCTGTGTGTGTATATTCTTTTAATCTGTTCAGAAATAGGATTATATTATGCATACTTAATTACAGTTTTTAAAACTCTGTGATCCATATTTAAGCATGTAGCACCTGATTACAAAATAATATTTTTTAAATTAACAAATGAACCAGAATTTAAGCATTCTAGTTAAATCGTGTTCTCTTTTAAAAGTTAGTTTAGGGGCCGGCCTGGTGGCGTAGTGGTTGGGTTCGTGCACTCTGCTTCAGTGGTCCAGTATTCACAGGTTCGGACCCCGGGCACGGACCTACACACTGCTCATCAAGCCATGTTGTGTCAGCGTCCCTCATACAAAATAGAGGAAGATTGGCACAGATGTTAGCTCAGGGACAGTCTTCCTCAAGCAAAAAGAGGAAGATTGGCAACAGATGTTAGATTAGGGCCAATCTTCCTCACCAAAAAAAAAAAAAAAAAAAAGTTTGGGACCCTCTCCAGTTTGCCAGCACAGCTGCTGTGGGTGCAGCATTTCAGGATACTTTTTGGAATTGCGTTCTGAGCTTGAGCCATGTGGCTTTGAGCTCCCAGACTTGGCTTTTTCTGGCTTTTCACTTCCACCTGAGAAAGGTACATAGGTGCCTGTGGGACTAAGCCTTTTCACAGACTCACTTTCATTTTGATGATTTTGCTTCTGTGAGTTGTGCCATTAAGTTTCTGAGCTGCTGTTTGCCTAAAGAAGGAAGTCTGTCATCATGTATAATACTTAAAAAAATTCAGTGACAGAGCATTCATTTAGATTTTCCAGGTGGAGAATGTTTGTAGAGCTATAGAATTTTTTCTTTGATTTTAATTCTCTATGTGACTAAGTATTTCACCCCTATTTTTGCTTCATTATCAGCTTTGATAAAATTGTTGGCTTTGCTATCAGTACATTAATTATATTTACTGTGCTACAGATAGAGTGAAACTTTTAATTTGCTGCCAAACAAGCCAACCAGGCATCTGCCTCAGGTCCTTTGCACTAGCTGTTTCCGCAGCCTGGAAAGTTGTCTGCCCTGCCCAGATATCCCACGGGCTTGCTCCTTTGCTTCCTTCAGTTCTGGGCCCAGATGTAAGCTTATCAGAGAGGCCCTGGTTCACCATCTTACGTAAACTAGCAATCTTCCTGTCCTGCCACCACCACTTGGCACTCCTATTCCCCTTACCCTGCCTAATTTTTATTCATAGCACTATCACCACCTGTTGTATCATATTTAAATTGATTATTTCTCTCCTCCAAGTAGACTATAAACTCTGAGGTCAGGGACTTTGCCTGATTTGCTCCTTTATTCCCAGTACCTAGAGAAGAGCCTAGCATGGTAGTAAACATGTAATACATATTTGTTGAATGAATGAATCTTTTTCTTGCTTCTCATAAAGGTAAGCAGTGTCATATAATCAAATGAGTAGGTCATTTGACTTGCATTTGAATCCTAACTCTACTGTCACCAGCCCAGGTGACATGAGGAAAATTGTTTCTCATTGGCAATGATGATTTAAATTAGGTGATCTCTGTGGTCCTGTTTAGCTCTTGCACTCTATAATTGTTTCCTCTTTTTTTACTTTTTCTCACTTAAGCATTTTCCTGTTTTAATATTTTTTCTAGTTCTGGCTGTAGTTAGGTGGTAGAAACTATCAGTTATTTTACTGACAGTGCTCTAGCTTTGTTGGTTTTGGGGGAAACTCAGAGACAAGCTAACATTTTCACAGGTCTCAATTTCTTGTTCATATAATCACAGCACACAAACTTCTCAATCTCATACTCCTGTCCACCAAGGGTATGGCTTGCTTACAGGGAGAAAGAGAGGACGTGCAAATGCTGTATCAGCTCTATCAGCTGTGCCTTCTCCTACTAGCCTAGATGTAGGCATGTGTTTTGGCCCATTCCCACTCCTTACCTGCCCTGCGTTTCTAACTTGGCAGTTCTGCCACACCATCCAGGGTAAGCAATTGCTTCTCCCTCTTCACCACCACCAGCACACATGGCATATTTCAGGCTTCTTTCTCAGACATCTTATTTTTTCCTCATGAGAAGAAGAGACAGACTCAAGAATTCAAACCATATCTTCAGGAAATTATATTTATTGGTATTCAGTTTCTTGATCCATCTCGAAAGGCCACATCTCATTGGGAAGTAATAAATCAGCTATTTTACTGTCAACATTTTCTTCCAGCCCATTTGCTTATGTGGACCCCTTGCACTGTAACATGGCCTATTTGTACCTTGAGCTCCTCAAAGACTCACTCAACGAGTATGCATATGCAGCAGAGCTAGCAGGCTTGAGCTATGACCTACAAAATACCATCTATGGGATGTATGTAAGTACCCACGTCTTAGAGCCTTCCACTCATCAACAGTTTTTTTATATTGATTTGATGGAAGCATTTTTGATTGAGGGTATGAGTTTAATTTCTTTTTAAAAAATCTTTGTGGCTAAGCATATTTTCTCATCATTTAATTTTTAAGTTAGCTCTTATTCTAAGTATTCAGCAATATACCATTCATATTATGCAAATTTTCCTTGATTTCTTTTTTTTTTTTTTTTTAACATCTTTCATCAGATTGTCATATTTTTCTCCTCAAACAAAATTGGACCTTGATTTAGGTTTAGATCTCACCCATTCTGTATCTGAAGTCTTGGTCTTTGACAACAGAGAATGAAGTCTTTCTGCCGTTGTAAAACATAAGGTTGGCCTATACTATTTCCCTAGAGATTCAGATCATGAGGCTGCATATCCATACTCTTCGGTCATGTTTCTTCATTACCATGCCACTGCTTGAGGTATCAAAGCATTTCTTCTGTTTTTCTTTTTGTTAGTCGCTACATTTATGCTGATCCTCTCCATTGCAACATGACATACCTGTTTATCAGGTTATTGAAGGATGATTTAAAAGAGTATACATATGCAGCACGCCTCTCAGGTTTGAACTATGGCATTGCATCAGGAATGAATGCAATACTTGTAAGTAAAATGAAAACCAAAGAAAAGGCGCCACACTGTGTAAGCATTATGTTAAGCTTGGGAAAACTATTAACTTCTGCGTTTTTAAACAAGAAGATTGATGGTTTTTTCCTTGCACCTTTTTAATGAGTCAAGAACTCAAATTAGCATTAGTTCCACTAATGAATGATTCAGTAGCATTTAGTGCATCTTGTGAACATGTATGTGTGCTACATTTATTTGCATGTTCCTCTGCTTGAAATGTTTAACATGTTAATCCTGAAAGCATGTTGTTCTTTCCATGTATTTGAGTATATTAACATCTGTAAGTGAAAAATGTCCACAGTGATTGTGGTGCTTGAATTTTACTTATATATAAGCTTCCTTTATTTCTACTGATAGTAGGAGAATTCCTGTGTCCAAATACATCTGACATTTTCATTTAATTTATTTTGTCACATGCATCATTAACTGCTTTTAAGTGTGTTTTAAAATAAGCACTATTAAAAGTATCCTAAGAAATAACTAGATCCTTTCTCTTGAAACTGTTTCTGATATGTTTTCAAACTTATATCGCATTCCTGAATTAACATCCCTTTTATGGCACACATTCATCTTCACTTTTCTTGAAAAGATATTGTATGTTTTAGTAACAACTAAAATGAAAGCATGTGCTATGTACTCCTCTTTATAAATTTTTATACAAAAGATTTTAGGGTTTTAAAATTTTGTTTATTTTGCAATGACTTTTTTTCTTCACAGACGTAAATTTTCTCGTAGCTTTTGTTTAACGTATAAGAGTATATATAACCTAACCATTCTCAGAGTCCAAGGAAATTTGAAGCTCAGAAATAAAAATAAACTCCAAATAGAAAAGTAATAATCTGTTGTTTGAGTTTTAGTAGAATGTTACCATTCAAAAAAGTGATTTTTTATTTGTGACAAAATGGGCTTTCTGCTAGTTGTCAGTCTAGTTCCCATGGCATGTGATGTGCTCTCCATGGCCATTGACCTTCACTCCTGCTGAGGTTCTTGCCTGTCATTTTCTATAAGGTAGAGGCTTTCATAGGCATTCTAGTTACATGTGTCCTCTACTGCTGTGGATGCCACCATGTGGACATATAGTAATAGGCATCCCCCGCTTTTCAAAATGTTATGCTTTCAGAGACTATTAAAGTAAATCATCCCCAGACAAAATCCTGGTGGTACAGACAGTGTGTCCTCACTACACATCTGTTTTGCCATTGGCTTTTGGTACATCAGCAGAACTCATCCAATAAGCAAGTAGGGAGATGTATGGATCCTTATTGGGCAACATTAAATGAGAAAAGTGGCAAAATGCCATATAATACAAAATTGAGGCTGCCTAATTTCTCCAAAGATGATTTTTTAAATATTTAAATATAAACAACTTTGGGACATATCCAATAGTTTGCTAGATAATACTCCCCTGTGATTTTTACCTTGTTGCCACACCTATAAAAACCGTGAACCTACCATTCCTTAGAAATTCTTTTTGAAGATTAAACTTAAAAAACACATTCTGTAATTAATTTTGATTTAATGAGAGCTTGAATTTTGATGATCTTGTATATGCTGCCATAGTTAGGCATCAGGTGAGTTTTCCTACTGTTGATTTTGTTTAGGAAAAGCAAAATTATACTTCTGGGTATTGGTAAATAAAGACAGTTAATGTTATTTTCCTGAATGTTAAACTATATTTATGGGAAGGTAAATTAATTGAATTTTTTGTTTCATTTTTATTTTAATACACCTGGTTTGGGGACTTTCTAAGTGTTTAAAAATCAAGCTTAAGGGGTTTATTTGGAAGTTGTTTCATGGTATTTTTGGACTTTTAATACTCTGAACTCTTTCTGTAGCTCTCGGTGAAAGGTTACAATGACAAGCAGCCAATTTTGCTGAAGAAGATTATTGAGAAAATGGCTACCTTTGAGATTGATGAAAAAAGATTTGAAATTATCAAAGAGGCAGTAAGTTTTCTCAACTCATTTTTGTAATTTTTTTTATTCGTAAGGTAACATTGCCATATTATGAACATTTTTGAAAAAGAGGAGAGGAGGAAAAGAAGCATTCATAACCCTGCAGCAATCATTTCACCCTGTCTTTGCTCAATCCTATACTTTACCGGGAAAGAAAGCTTGGGAGATTCTGGTGGACGCCTGACCCCCTTCTCTGTAGGCCCCAAGAGCTAGGAAGTTTGCAGCACTGGCTTTCAGAGAGAAGCCTGAGGTAGACTGTTGGCTTTCAAGGACTCCTTGAGGGTTTCATCCAGCCTCCACTTCAGAAGAACACACAATTCTGCAGTCTGACGTCTGCCTACCACTAGAACCTTATCACATGATAGGCTGGATGTATCTTCCACTTAAATTCAACTCACCGTTGGCCCAGTAATGGAAATATGAGATGGATAGCTACTTTAAAAGCCAAACTATGACTTTCATTTTGCACCAAAAGAAATTACCATCAGTTCTCAAATAAAGATCTGATGTTTTATATATATAAATGTACATGTTGCTTGCTTGTAGAGACTTTTGGAATGGCCTTGTGGTGTAGAAACAAAGGATGCCAAGAGATGGAGGCACTGAAAACTGGGGATAACTTTCTGAGGGATGAGAGATGTCCTGTAATGAAGGCACTTAAGACTACATGGCAGATGCTGGAGATAAAGCCTGGAAAAAGAATGAGCATGCCCTTTAGTTTCAGGATCAGAGAGGAGTAAGCCCCGTTCTAAGTTATCTAACTTCAAAAAAGAAAAAGAAGCAAATCATCCCAGTAACACATGATTAATGCAAAGTGAAGTTTGATTAAATCTGATGTTTTGAAATGGTTTTGAAAGGATTTATAAAATTAATCAATCCATGTCTCCCTCCACTAGTATATGCGATCTCTTAACAATTTCCGAGCTGAACAGCCTCACCAGCACGCCATGTACTACCTCCGCTTGCTGATGACTGAAGTGGCCTGGACGAAAGATGAATTAAAAGAAGCCCTGGATGGTGAGACTCTCTTTCTACTTATAAGCTAATGCCTTCTTCATTTTTCTCTAAAATCATTTTGGTTTATTGTGATATCTAGTGTTTATGCTTTTAATAACTTCTAGTTCTATTAAAGCCAGCTGTGCATACTTTTTATAAAAACAGTGGTGGCCTTTGAAGTGGCTTTTGTATTCAGGCAGTTTAGCCACATTTGCTGTTTTCAACCGGGACCCACAGCAGTTAGTTTTTAGTATTCACAGATTTCTGCAGATGACTAAATGTTTTGACCCCAAGCACTTACCTTATTAATATTGAAGCTTTCAGAATAGGAAAAAGGGGCTGAGCTTAAAAGGAGTGCTCAGGCATCTTTAGATTTGCTCAGTTAAAAACTGGAAAATGTGTAAAGCCTAAAGAGTCATCTTTTATTGTTTTTTTCCCCTAAAATCTTAAATCTAGTTTTCAGAGGTTTTGTTCTAAGTCCTAAATTCCTTGAGGGCAGTGATTATGCCTTCCTTTTATCCTCTTTATTTAGTATCTAGAATATTATGTCTTTGGTGTGTGTCTGATGAATGCCTATTGAATGGAGTGAAATTACATTCAGCGTTGTTTTGTTGGAAAGAATGTAGACTGATATCACCCTTATTATTGTTCTTTTTCCCCACTTCTCAGCATTACTTTACCAATTAATATTTCTTCCTACATGCCTAGCAATAAGAAAAAAGAATACTGTTGAATTTTTAGTGATCTTTTATGACAAGTGCTTACTTATGATGTAACACTATGCTTTTGATGTCTTCAGTGACTAATCAAGAGCAAAGTATTGAAACAAATTATTTTATTGGTTGCCTCAGGTGTTGGGTAGGCATATAGATTATAAAATTCATTAACTAGAAGAGATGCATTTTTAATCTGGACAGTTAATATACCTTTCTTTGCAAAATTGTTGTGAGTCGCATCCAGTTAATAGCAAGAATTTTACCTTTTTAAAAAAGTATCACAGGGGCCGGCCCGGTGGCGTAACGGTTAAGTGCGCGTGCTCCGCTGTGGCGGCCCAGGGTTCACAGGTTCAGATCCCAGTCTCGCACTGACACACTGCTTCTCAAGCCATGCTGTGGTGGCGTCCACTATAAAAAGTGGAGGAAGGTGGGCACAGATGTTAACCCAGGGCCCATCTTCCTCAGCAAAAAGAGGAGGATTGGCAACGGATGTTAGCTCAGGGCTAATCTTCCTCACACACACACAAAAAAAACATGCAATTGATTTTAAATATATTTTCAAGAAAGTGAACCTGCATTCAGCATAATCAAAAAGCAGAGGTTTTGGGGGTTGTTTTCCCCCTTTGTTGGATTCTGGGTCAGATGGTATGTGAATTTTAAGCAGAATAAGCTCTAAAGTATCTCCTAGGTGTGTGAAGCCTTCTTAAACTGTGTTTTATAACGAGAAAGTTAACACTTTTCTGGTTGAAATTCTCTGCTCTATTAAATAAACATTGTTTTGATATATATACTCATACAATAAACCAGTAATGCCAACATGGTTTAATCTGGAGACAATCCAATGTGAGAGGCTGGCTCCCCATGATTCTAAGTCAGTCAGCCATCCAGGTGCAGGGTAACAAGAAGCAAATTAACTGGATCTGACTCAGAGTTCAGTGTGGTCCAACAGCATTTACTGACTGCCTGCTGTGCACCAGGCCCTAGACTCCAGGTGCTTGAGATAAAAAAAAAGGTCAATTAGAGGGGATTTCTTAGGTCAAGGAGCGCCAGTCTAGTGGCAAAGCACAAATGTAAACAGATCATTTCAGTAGAGGCAAAGACAGTAAGTGTTGTGATAGAGGTCTGCAGAGAGGGCTGGGGGTGGCTAGTGAGGGAAGCTCCTGAGGCGGTGCAGTGGAGTGGAACAAGTATGCACTTTGAAATGTTAGACCCAAGATCAAATGCCAGCTCTGCAACTTACTAGCTTGATGACTTTGGACAGGAAACTTAAATTTTCTTAACTTCAGTTTTCTCATCTTTAAAATGGAAATAAAGTACATACTTTATAGTTTATAAGATAACATCTGTAAAATGCCAGACCCATAGTAAGCACTTGTTAATTCCCCTCCCATGTCTCTCTTTAGATTTTAGTCTCTAATTTTAGCAGCCACTGTAGCAATTATTAGTATGGTGTCCTAAATGGAGAAAGGACAACTCTTCCTTATTGAAGAATTAAATCAATACATGTAAAAGAAGTGAGGGGACTAGAAAATCACTATTAGGATGCCATAGTAGTAATTGGTACAGACAGTATCCGTCATTGGATGCTAAAATTAGTGGATGTGGGGCTGGCCCAGTGGCGCAGTGCTTAAGTGCTCGCGCTCCGCTTTGGCGGCCTGAGGTTTGCAGTTGCGGATCCCGGGCACGCACCGATGCACCACTTGTCAAGCCGTGCTATGGTGGCGTCCCATGTAAAGTAGAGGAAGATGGGCGTGGATGTTAGCCCAGGGCCAATCTTCCTCAGCAAAAAAGAAGAGGATTGGCATTGGATGTTAGCTCAGGGCTGATCTTCCTCACACACAAAAAAAGAAGTAAAACCTAATTAAAAAAATAATAATAATAAAATAAAATAAAATTAGTGGATAAAAGTTAAGAAAAAAAGAATATTTGTATAGTCTCAAAGTATTTTCCCTCAAATAAATATTTATTAATTACAATGGGAAAAGTAGGCATTGATGGACAGGTGGCTTTTCCTAATTGCTCGTAGAGCATACATTAGTTACTCAATTTTAACCAAAAGATTAAAATAGTACACTCGCAGTAAAGACATCTGGCAGACACCACCTTAACCAAGCGATCAATGTCAGTGTCACCGTACTACAACATATCAACATCACGAACCTCTGGTGAGAAAGGCACTGAGAAAGGCAGGTTACCTCTGTGGTGTTCTTCTTAGTAACACATAAGCTCACTTATGAGAAAACACTAGAAAAACCCAAATAAAGAGCATTCTATAAAATAACTGAATAGTACTCTTCAAAAATCTTAAGGTCATGAAAGATAAGGAAGACCGAGGAACTGTTGCAGATTGGAGGAAACTGTAAGGACATATGACAACTAGATGCAAGGTGGAATCCTAGATTAGATCCTGGAACAGAAAAGGAATTTTAGTGAAAACACTGAAATCCAAATAAAATGTGTGTTTTAGTTAATAGTATGGTACCAGTGTTAATTTCTTAGTTTTGATCATTGTACCATGGTCATGAAAGATAGTAACATCAGGAAAAACTGGGTGAAGAGTCTACAGGAACTCTGTGCTGTATTTGCAACTCTTTTGTAAGTCTCAAATTATCTCAGTTTTTTATTAAAAAAATTCATAGGTAGAGCTTATTATTTCTTACACCTTCACAGATGTCACCCTTCCTCGCCTTAAGGCCTTCATACCTCAGCTCCTGTCACGGCTGCACATTGAAGCCCTTCTTCATGGAAACATAACAAAGCAGGTCGGTGGTTGGGCTTTTAGCAATCTTTTATGGATCAATACAAGAGACTTTTTTACCCTAGTCTAAGACTATTAGCCACCACAGTGTGATTATAAGTGCATTAGTGTTACTCAACCTTCTCTGCTCTATGGAGAAAGGTAGGAGAGGGTATAGGGGGAGTAGAATGATCTAGGTTACCTGTGGACCTACTTTCATGGCTGCCTCCTGTGCTGTTGCCTGCCTTGTGCAGTCATAGGAGGAAATGGGAATAAGTATCCCCACTCCGTGTAGGACAGCAGGACTGTGCAGTGGATAAGAGCACACAGTATGGAATCCCACAGCCTGAATTCAAATCCTGACTCTGCTACATACTAGATATGTAATCTTCTGAAAATGTGTTGACTTCTCTGTGCTCAGTTGCCTTATCTGTAAAATTAGAATTATAAGGGTTAAATTAAATAGTACAAGCCAAGTGTTTAGCCCATGGAAAGCACTCTGGGATTCCTATGGCAGTCTGTCTTAAGAGCCCACTCTCTCTACCACTCGTTATACTGCCTCCAAAACAGTATGCCCAAGGTCAGATGCTAATAAGTGGCAGAGACAGGATCCTTACCAAGGTCAGTTGTATTCAAAATAAAGCCTTATGCTCACTCACCTCCTTTGCTTTGCTATAACCCCAGGTGTCTGGTCAGACTCATTCACTTGAGGCCAACTTTCCATTACCAACACCTCTCCGGCTTTGGCAGTGCCTTTTTCCTGGCATTGAGATCAGTGTTGATGATTGTCTGGGTCTCTGTTTCTCCTCACTACTACCGTATTGACTGTATTGCATATTGACAAATTGAATTTTTATCCATTTGAATAGGATCAAACGTATTTTAAGATTTAAAATTCATTTTTATGATGAACTAGGCTAGTTTATTTTACAAGTATGTTATTTTCATATTGCATGGGCTATCATCCAATATACTATTTTTATTTTCACAGACAAGATACATTTGTGTTTTTGTAATGTGCTACGGCCTTTCTTTTTCCACAGGCTGCATTAGGAATTATGCAGATGGTTGAAGATACCCTTATTGAACATGCTCATACGAAACCTCTCCTTCCAAGTCAGCTAGTTCGATATAGAGAAGTTCAGCTCCCTGACAGTAAGTTGAAATGTTATAACTTTGGTAATGGACAACTTTGACATAATATTGTGGGTGATTACAGATGGTTAAATTCACTTGGATGGTAAGGTATAGTTTTATGGTAAAGATCTACTGGGATCCTCTGCTATTTATAGAAGTATGGTTAAAGATAGATAATTCTGCCAGAAAATTCTCTGTAGGTGGGCCAAAGAGGTGAAATTGGAGGTAGGCAATTATTTTGAAGAGAATGATACTGGACTTGACTGGTAATTGAGTGTAGAGGAGTTAGGAAGTACAAAAATCACAAATCTAAAGAAATGTTGACTGTGAAGCATGAAATAAAATTTATTTATAAAAAATGGAAACTAGGATAGTAATACCTGATTGGAAGCCCATAGGAGTCTTTGGCAGAAATAGTTTTAGGAAACTCACAGGTGTAGATAACGACATGTATTCATTACATGCAAATTTTATAAGAAATTAACATAAGGAATCAATATAATTAATATATTGGAGTTTGCAGTGCTGCCTTACTCTTGCATTAATGATAGGTTTTTTTGATATAAAACTTATTAAGCATTGTTTTCAGGACAGTTCAAAATTATCTTGTGGGAAGTATATTAAACCAGGGATGAGAAGCATTATTTTTTAGCCAAACTCAACTGTTGGCTGTTCCCCGTGTGTGTGTGGCCTGTACTTTTTTTTTCCAGTTGTTTCATCCTCCTGAAATAGTTCTTCCTCCCCACCCACCCCCTTCATCATGGACCTATGTCTACACCCTATTCATCCTTCCAGGCCCATCTTATAAGCCACCTATTCCACTCAACTTTCTCTACAACTCCCAGCTAGAAGTAATCACGTCCTCTTCTGACCTCCCAGCACAGGTTTTCTGAACCTTCCCTTATTCAAGCTGCTTAGCACTTCTTTTCTTGCATTGGGTTTGAAGTGCTTCTCCATCTCTCTTGTTAGAAACATTTTTTGAGGCCGGGGTCTATTTCTAGCTCATTTGAGTAGCTACTAAAGCAACTCAGGCATATTAGTATTATGTTACCTCCAGATATTTTTGTTGAATGCTCAAAGGTACCTTGAGCACGGCTCTGCTGCTCTGCACGGCCAGTCATTCCAGACCTGGTAATGGTTCCTTGCAAACTTGTGCTAGTTTGTTCTGCAGTCCCACTGCAGCGTGGTGGAGAGGAGAATCAGGATCTGCCGTTCAAAAGCTGTAGCTCTTGGTCATCAGGCAAAGTGAGGCCAGTCTAGAAACAAAATTTCAAAGTGAAATCTATCTTTCACACCTCTGTTATTACTACACTTCCTGCTTTCTGTCTCCTCTCCTAGGGCCCTGTCTCTTTTGTCTCCCAAGCGCTCTTGAGAATTGCCCCATGCTCGAAAATAACTCAGTTCACATCCCACTCTCCAAATGCTAGATGTTAGGAAATCATTTTAATTTAGCCAACTGATCAGATGTGAATGTCTTAAATAGTCCTTCATTTAACTCTCCATGGAATAATATTTACAGTTTTAAAAGAAAAATTTCAGGCATTGCGAAGGAGGAGAGATTTTGGGATGTGTATGAAAAGGCTGGAAGTGTATGGGGTAGGGAGGTGGACTTACAGCCTGTGTTCCCCTCCTCTTCTGAGAAGAGAGAACTTAGTGCTGCCTGTGTATGATCAGAAAGTTTGACTGTTGGTCAAACTTGGACTTGGTCAGAAAAGTGAAATACAGCTTCAGGCATCTCTTCCTGCCTTTACTGTTGATGTCTAAATTACCATCTATAAAAGTGAGCAAACATGTCATTACGAATGTCTGAGAAATCTTGTTTGTGAGTCTTATGCAGTACTAAATACTAAGTACTGTATATTTGCTCAGTCACACTTATTGCTCATGAAATAAAGTTATCAGATCATAAAGTGTGATCATCTGTTCATAACTTTGATGAAATATTTGATCGACGTGTCTAAGTTTTAGTCTTAGCTCTACACTGTTCCACTTTGTGTCCTTGGACAAGTAGCCTCGCTTCTCAGGGTCTTAGTTTTCTCATCTCTAAAGCGAGATGTTAGGCTCTGTTATCTCTAAGCATTGTACATATTTGTATAAATTTGTGAAATGACCTCTAGTGTGGATGTTGATAAACAATATTGGGAGTAGAATGCTAAATAGAAATGCAGGATAAAGGCACAACTAGTAATTTTTAAAAATTGTTTTGTATTGTTATGAAAACATCAGTGGTATTTCTGTTGAGGTTCTTATGTGTATTAGCTAGTTCTAATCTAGTAGATATACTACATTGTACATTTTATTAACTATGGATCTCATTTAGCGTATTAATACTTAGCCATAAAATGAGTCTTTTTAAGTTCTTTCTCCTTTAAATTCAATGGGTGTTTATTGAGGGCGTACTAACTATAAATCACTGTATTAGGGTTCTCTCAGGTAAGTTAATTGAGTTGCACATTCTTAGTAAATTAATTGCAGTTTGGAATTGCTGGAAAACACCAACCAAATTGAACAACTTTAAAAAGCCTAACAAAACCTTGACTCTATTAAACCCTAAATAAGTTTTTGAACCTCTTGTTCTCTTTTTGAAACTTTTTAGGAGGATGGTTTGTTTATCAGCAGAGGAATGAAGTTCACAATAACTGTGGCATTGAGATATACTACCAAACAGACATGCAGAGCACCTCGGAGAATATGTTTCTAGAACTCTTCTGTCAGATCATCTCTGAGCCTTGCTTCAACACTCTGCGCACCAAGGAGCAGCTGGGTGAGAGGGAAGCGGGGGATAGCAGGATACCATAGACCTTGAGGTACAGCTGCTGTCCTCAGAAAACATTCTCCATGTGCACAGTCCTCTAGCATGGTGCTTCAGAAAGACTTGTGAAAACCTTGTTTGTGGGGAATCCACTTATAAAAGACAAGCAATTAATATCTTATGGACATTCAAGCAATTCTTAAGGAGATGACACTGTATTTACATTACATACGTGACATTTTGAGTAGGAGGGGAGAAGATGCTAAGGGAAGACTGTTTATTATGGGTGGCAATGTGGGAAGCAAGCTGTTCAGAGGAACTTAGATTCATTAAAGTTTGGGTTCCCTGAGGGCAAGGTATTGTCTCTTATTGATATTTGTGTCCCAAGCCTGGAGCACTTACTGATAGAAGGTAATCAGTAAGTGTTTGTTGAGGAAGTGTTTCAGGCAGAGTTTTAGGCATTGTTAAAAGTCTTGGAGATCCTGGCAGATTTGATCAATGAGAAAAGAAAGAAGCCCCAGTAATGACTAGGAAGAACCAATGAAAAAGGATTTGGTTTAGTCTCTCCAAAAACCTATCATTTTTTAAACAACCACCATGCTAGATGCTGGACGTTGAAAATGGATAAATTACGGATGGTCCTTCCCTTCAAGGAGCTCACAGTCTAATCAGGAAGGCAGACCTGTAAAGGAATAATTACCGTACAGTGTGGTAAATGCTACTAAGAGTGTTCAAACTCTAAAGGCTATGCCGAAGTTAGTGACTTCCTCAGAAGTGGGACCCAAAGATACCACAGGTGTGAGAGGTGTGGTTCAGGGCAGAGCAGCTGAGGGAGGCAAGTCATGACCTCAGTTTAGAAAAGATGTTGAAGGGAGGTAGCGCATGATCTCAGAAGACGACAGTGGATGTATGACTTTCAATTACTTGATCTCTAGAGATTTGCAGTCTAACTAGGTTGGTCCAGGAATGGATTATCTAACAAGAAATGCAATAGTAGATGCAAGTTCACATAAGGAACTTTGATGTGAAAGGAAATAGAGCTAGGACAATGGTTAGGGATGAAAGTGAGCCCAGCATTTCATAGGGGTGGGAATAACTTGAACATAGATTGAAGGAGATTAACTAGCAGACAGTGAGGAGGTATGTGATGTGAGTTTGAAAGGTGAGTAGGGTTTTTTTTTTTAAGAAGAAAGAGTTACCTCCAACTTTCTAACTACTCTTCAGAGAGCTCTTCTGCTCTGAACTTAGGAACTGAGGATATCTTAATTGCTCACATTTCTTTGTGATTGAATAATATAAAGCCCTAAAGTAGATTTTATTTGCTCTGACAGGATAATTTTTGAAAGATTGTAAGACCTGAGTCTCAAATGCCAAGGTCCTGACTGTCTGGTGTTTGTATTTCAGGCTATATTGTCTTCAGTGGGCCACGTCGAGCCAATGGCATACAGGGCTTACGATTTATCATCCAGTCGGAAAAGCCACCTCACTACCTGGAAAGCAGAGTGGAAGCTTTCTTAATTACCATGGAAAAGTCCATAGAGGATATGACAGAAGAGGCCTTCCAAAAACATATTCAGGCATTAGCGATTCGTCGCCTAGACAAACCAAAGAAACTGTCTGCTGAGTGTGCTAAATATTGGGGGGAAATCATCTCCCAACAATACAATTTTGACAGAGGTAAGGCACAATTCAGGCCCCAACATTTATGGCATATAAGTGTGACATTTGAGGACATCGAGGCTGTTCTACAAAATGGTATTCATTGTGTAGATGATGTTCCAGTACTGATTTGGGAGGGGATCGGGGGTAGCACTTCTAAAGAACCGTTACTTATTTATTTATTTATTTATTTTATTTTATTTTTTATTTATTTATTTGTCCCCCAAAGCCCCAGTAGATAGTTGTATGTCATAGCTGCACATCCTTCTAGTTGCTGTATGTGGGACACGGCCTCAGCATGGCCGGAGAAGCAGTGTGTCGGTGCGCGCCCGGGATCAGAACCTGGGCCGCCAGTAGCGGAGCGCGCACACCCAACCACTAAGCCACGGGGCCGACCCAGAACCATTATTTAAATTAACAATTTCCTACTAGAAACTTGACCTTTTTTTTCTTCTGCAAAACTAGAGCTGAGTCTACCTGTATCTCATAATAATGTACTACTAATAAATCTGATTTCCCTTTTTATGTTCAATCAGTGTGCCCCTAAGACTCTGAGCACAGATATGTACATATCTATTTCCCTTAACAGTAAAAAATGGAAAATTTGCAGATTGAACTCTGTTGAGGCAAGTGCTGCCCTGGAGGCACAGGGATTCAAACATTTGCCTTTAGGAATCTCCAAAAATTCGTCAGTGCTTTTATTTATTTATTTATGTATGTAAGTATTTATTTATTTAGTGAGGAAGATCGGCCCTAAGCTAACATCTGCCAATCCTCCTCTTTTTTGCTGAGGAAGACTGGCCCTGGGCTAACATCCATGCCCATCTTCCTCCACTTTATATGGGACGCTGTCACAGCATGGCTTAACAAGCGGTGCGTCGGTGCACGCCCAGGATCCGAACCGGCAAAGCCGGGCCGCTTCCCTGGAGCACGTGCACTTAACCGCTTGCGCCGCGGGGCCGGCTCCTGTCAGTGCTTTTATATTTGGGAGAACTGTGCTCCCTGAAGTCTGCTGCTTCTCAGCATTCTTTCACCTTTCTTCTAGAGCAGAGATTAACAATGGAGTGCACTAAGCTACGCTAGAGATCAGGGGCGTTGGGTGGTGTTCTCATTCTGGCAGCAGCAAGCTGAAGACTTTGGCCAGGTCACATTTTTGGGCCTCAGTTTCCTTACTTTTTCTAGTAGTTGGATTCACTATTAATGATAATAATACCTACCATTTATTGAACATTTACCATGTGCCCGCATCATGTTATTGTCGTAAAGTCATGTGTTGCTTAATGACAGGGATACCTTCTGAAAAACGTGTCGTTAGGCGATTTCACAATTTCATCATTGTGCCAACATTATAGTGTGTACTTACGCAAACTTAGATGGTACACCTACTACACACCTGGGCTATATGGTACTAATCTTATGGGACCATTGTCGTATGTGCAGTGCATCATTGACCAAAACATCATTATATGGCACATGACTGTATACCATTTTCCTTAGTTCTCATTACAGCCCCATGAAGTAGTTGTTATTACCAATTTCTAGATGAGGAAACTGAGGCTCAGAAAAGTTGAAGAGACTAGCCCAAGATGCAACAACTCCTAAATAAAGAGCCAAGATATGAACCCAGACTGACCTGGCTCCAGGGCCAAGGCTCCTATCCATTGCACTACATCCTCTTACCTTTACTTGAAATTATTCCCTTACTACTTACAGGAGCAGATGATCACTTAAAAATATGGATACTTAAGAGTGTTGGAGTCTTTGTCTTCGGTGTAGTATTGTAGGCTACTTAAAATGGAAATATTGGTAAATTGTTATTTGATTACTTTTTCAGATAATACAGAAGTTGCATATTTAAAGACACTTACCAAGGAAGATATCATCAAATTCTACAAGGTAAGTTGAATTTGTATATTTAGATTTTGACTGATAAGGAAATATTTTATTTGTTGTGTTATTGCCTCTTTGTACCCATTCAGGCAGGATTTAGGAAGGCATTTTTATGGATTTAAGTATTTTTGACACATATTACTGTTAGAAAAATTAGAGACAATTCATATTGAACCCAGTACTGTTTTCCTTTCCCTCTGGACCAAGGACTGTGACGGCCCTTCCAAATCCACCTCTTTGGGCTACTCTTCGGTTTCTTCTCTCTGTTCCCCCCACACCCCCCACTCTGTTTCCCCCCGCCCCCAACCCACAAAGAATGTTGCTAAGCTTGTTTGGTGGGAAGGAAGAGCAAAGAAAACAAATAGAACTTGAGAATTAGATTATTTTCCAGTCTCTGACAACTATAAATTAATTGTCTTCACCCATTTAGGTGCCACTGTGGCTGCTTTTTCAAATAACTGGTTACTCACATTTGAACTGCATTCAGAGATCTTATGAGTTTTGATTGACTGTGCTCACTGAGAAAGTTTATCAAGAGAAAAGAGAGGCACCGCAATTAAAGTTTTCCCAGTACAGCTTTGAGTGATTTGCACCATGTAAATTTTCCCCACCAGTAACAGAATTCTAAGAAGAGTAGCAAAAATTTTAAGTGGGTATATAATGTGTAATAAGCATGCTAAGTGCAGAAATTAAAAATTTATGCTGCAATAGAGTTGTACTTAAAGTGTTATATGTATTCTTTGTAATATATTGGGGCCTCTGATTTGTGTAAAATACTTTTATGCATATTTTGCAGGACAAGGAGCAAAATTATACTCTGTAATTACCATAGTGCCTTACCCTATCTAGTGTTCTAGTCGCTTCTCCTGGTTCATATCTGATTTATTACATGCCACTTCTTTGGTCAGGAACTCAGTCCCGCCCTGTGCTAACATCTCTTTGGGAGAGATATCATCTATTTATGGTGTCATTTTTTTAGGGATATGTTATAGCTGCCAGTACAAGAGTCAGTCCTTGCAACTCTCATTAGAATGATCTGTGGAATTAGTTGTACAGTGAAGGCTAATCACATTTTTCTTTTGTGTTAGAGATTCCAGTACCCATTTAATTCACCACTGTTGGTGCTGTCTGGGAGAGTAAGGAAAAGGAAATAGTCCCTGACTGAAGGTGCTGATAGTGTCCTAGAGGACAATGGTGATCTTGCACTGTTTGAGTTACTCACACTTCTTCCTCTCAAACCTCTGCAAAACGACGAGGCGGCTGTTCTCTGTGTATGCAAACAAGTATTAATATAGCTGGTAACACCTTAGCGATAAGAACAGGAAGACGGGGGGGCCAGCCCGGTGGCCTAGCAGTTGGGTTCGCACGCTCCACTTCAGCGGCTCAGGGATTGCTGGTTCGGATCCTGGGCGCGGACCTGCACACTGCTCCTCAGGCCATGCTGAGCTGGCATCCCACGCAGAGCAACTGGAAGGACGTACAGCCATGACTTACAACTATCTACTGGGGCAATGGGGAGAAAAAAGGGAAAAAGGAGGAAGATTGGGACAGATATTAGCTCAGGGGCAATCTTGCTCAAAAAAAAAGGAAGACCGTAATGGTTTTAGTTTCAAATTTTGACAGTAGAAGCCAGTATTTTGACTGTACCTTTTGAGCAATGAGGTTTGAGACATTTTGACTGTAGAAATGGATGGCTGGACAAATGAGCATTTTCATTGCCTCATGGCTCCTTTGCATTGTGTGGAGGAAGACAAGAGTCTCACCTCAACTACTCTTGCTCTTTTGCAGTAATAGTCTTTAAAAACGTGTATATTTTGAGAAGGAGAGAGGCTATGAATGTGTGGGGGCCAGGGATATTTGAGAAATCTCTGTACCTTCCACTCAATTTTGCCGTGAACCTAAAACTGCTTTAAAAAATACAATCTATTAAAATGTATGTGTGTGTATAAAAATACCTACATATTTTTAAAATATATATATATAAAACAAAATTCTGATCTGAAATATACCCTCAGGTAGACTTTGTGTACATGAAGAGAGAGCTACAATAGGACGGTGAGGGGCAGAGTCAGGTGTGGGAGCGATGCTCAGGACGCATGTCCATGCCCAGTGTTCACTTGTCCAGGGTGCCCTGCGTAGAGCTGCCACCCTCCGTGATCTCAGCTTTTCCGAAGGTTCTTGCACCTGTGGGCGGCAGCAGGAGCACGTGTGGGTACTCTGAATTCAGAGCCAGGGCACAGCCCCGTCACCCAACTAGCTAGCTCTGTGACCTCGTTACTTAAGCTAACTTAAGCTTCTAAGCCTCCGTTTTCTTATTTACAAAATAAAGATTAATTGGAGTATTAATTGAAATGAGCTATGTAAAGTGATTGGCACCTAGTAGGATTTAAGGTGCCAACACCTTAAATTTGTTGTCTCTATTGTTGTTAGCTCTTTATTAGTAATACTCAATCCCAGAGTTTTTAAATGTTTTAATCAGAATGCTTTAAATCAGAATATGTTTTCCTCCCTGATGTTATAAAATAAGTTTTAGTTGTATTTATTTACTCCTTAAGACGGTTTGCTTTGTGAGGTTAGGTACATGTTCTTAATTGCCTACAAAAGAGGATGACCATGTTCAGCTCTTTTTGGTTTCTAAGACATTCATTCTAAGGCATTATTAGTGATATGTGTTTAAAAAGAATGATGCCCTAATAAAATTTAAGTGTATTGTTTCCAGAAGAAATGAAGATTTGACTTTCCTTCCACAAATTCTCTTATTCATTTGAAATTCAAAGTAGTACCAATTATTGACTGTGAAAATAGCAGTTACAAGACTGAATCTTTCTTGTCTTAAAAAATGGGAGTATTTGTTACCAAGCTTAAGCTAAATCTAGAACAGCATTTCCCTAGTTGTGTTCCATGCTACACGAGTGTTCTACAATATATTAATAGGGATACCTATAAAAAAGAGTTTCATGACCATATAAGTTTGGGAGTGATACACTCTTTTCCCATTCTTGGAGAATCACAGAGTGTGTTAGCATTTTAAAAGATCTAAGAAGCCCCACAGTAAAGACTTCTTTAGCCCAGTATTTGTTTAATTTTGATTAATCAAAAATTTCCTAAACTGATTTCACCAAGGACCCTTTTTTTGCACAGAATACCAATAAATATCTCCTGGGACTCCAGTGTCCCTTAGAATACAGTTTGCAAGAAAATGCAGTTGGTAGATTGGTTGGTTGGTTTTCAGAAAAATGAGGATTGTCCAAAGTTGGTCAGGAAATTGAGAACAGTCTGAAACTGAAGAGGGTGTTCTGCTGTGTACTGATACAGGTTGATAAGAGGGCAATGAAGATTTGGGTGAAAAGGGATCAAGAATAGATCTTTGGAAGCAAACTTTTTTTACTACAATAGGTAAGATGCTCTCAGATGAGGTACTACATGTTACTGGAGGCATACGTGGGCTGAGCTCCTGAAAGAGGCTGGAGAGGCCAGAGCAGGACTATGGGAGAATCTGGGCTGTTCTGCCAGCTGGAGGGAGCCATGGTCAAGTTTGCTATGCAACATCAGGAGGGCTTCCATTGCAGCTGCACAGAACCAGGCTTATAGTAACTGCTATAGTTGGTTTAGCTTTGCTGATGATCTCTCCCTCTGAGGAGACAAAACATTACTTCTGGCTGAGGGATCGGGGGAAGCTTCATCACCTTCTGTGTTTTCCCTTTCGAAATGACAGATAGAGGTGCAGCATTAAGGAAAAGGTGATCCCCGCAGGATCCCTCTGCCAACCTACCACTCCTGGTATATTCATGGTAGTAACTAAGGGGAATCCCTCAGAGCAACATGGTGGAATGGAGAGAACAAGCAGACCTCACTTGTGACACTGTCCTCTATGAGCTGTGTGACTCCAGCAAGTCATTATACCTCTGTATTTTACAGTCAGTGTCTCTAAAATAGGAAACATGATGCTTAGCTTACAGAGAATCAAGTGAGCTAACATAGGAGAGTGCCTGATATAAGGCAGGATGCAATAAACATTAGTTTCCTTCTCTTTTGGTAGATGAGGAACCACAGCAGTGTGCTGGTGCAGAATCTCAGAAGGTTCTTAGAGGAGCAGGCAGTGTGGTCATCCCTTGACTGAGCCCAGGCCATTGTCTCTGCAGACATTGAAGATCACTAGGTGCAGCCGTGCACCACACCCTGATGAATGCTAGGCTAGGTGTCTAATCCCAGACCAGGTACTTATTAGCCATAGGATTTTGAGCACATCACTTAATCTCCTTGGGCTCAGTTTTCCCATCTGTAAAATGGGGTTAAGGATAATTCTTGCCAACCTTACCTAATCTTTGTAGAGTTTAAATGAAATACTGTAAGTGAGGGGAAAGAAAGGGATGCATCTTTTCTGTTTCTGCTATGTGACAGCTGATTCTTCATAGTTGGAAGAGAGTGCCTCATTTTAAGTTCCTTAGTGGGCAAAAGGGTGACCTTGCTATTCTTTCTGCCCAGGAAATGTTGGCCGTAGATGCTCCGAGGAGACATAAGGTATCTGTCCATGTTCTTGCCAGAGAAATGGATTCTTGTAAGTATTGAATATTGACTTACTTTTAAGTGTATTTTTAAGCACATGGTAGCTGTCCCTTGCCATAGCCACATCCCTTATAGGGCACCAGAAAGTAAAGAGGTGCAGAAGGAGAGCTAACTGGAGACAAGGTCTGCTCTATTGAGCAAAAATAAGGGGAAAAGGGAAATGAGGCAGTGAAGGAGAGAACTAACACCAGATGGCACAGTGCCAAGCTGGTCACCACTCTATAAGAAAACACAGCTAGTTGCTGGTAGGATATCTCCAAGGAAGCTGTATGGTACCACTGCGCATGGGGAGGAAGGGTAAGCAATTTATCTGCTCAGGGCTTCCTAGCTTTTGTCTCTTGACTGGCCAACGTTTGCCCCACGACCATAAACTCTGCTGGCCTTCTGGGTTGTTTTACTGGGCCCTTCTGGGTGTCCAGAGCCTCAGGGTCCAGTGAGGTCAGACCTGGGCACCAAAGCTGCTGCAGCCAAGGTTTTATAACCATAGTAACACCACGAACCATCACTGGGAACACTTGGGGTAGGAGGCGAGACAGGCAATCAAGGCCTTGGGGATCTTGATCCTTCTCAGGATCTGAGAAGTCCGTGAACTGGGCCTGTTACAGGTTTTGAATGAGCTGAGTCGGGTTTTGATTTTTCTTTTTTTCTTTTGAAAGTTGCTCTTGTGTGCTAGTGTCGATGAGTACAAAGCATTAAACCTTTCATTTTCTTATAGGTCCTGTGGTTGGCGAGTTCCCATGTCAAAATGATATAAATTTGTCACAAGCACCAGCCTTGCCACAAGTAAGAAATGTAAATGTTATGTTGGATTGCACTGTCAGAGAACTTCCTACTTAAAAGGAGCTGGTCATCAGGACACATGAGACCTAGAGGTTTCGGGTCACAAGTGTTTGAGCCTTGACTTTAGGTCTCCCTGCAAGTCCAGGTCGCCATTCTTTCTGACAGCTCCCAGTGGTCAGAGAGACTCAGCCTCTGCCCTCGTCTGCCTTTACCTCTAGGCAAACAGTTGTGTTACTCAGCAACGACTCATCTCCAGCCACATTTGTCCCCAGACCCTTCCAGAATGCCTGCATATTTTAATCATCAGGCAAGGCTGGCATTTACTTGCAGGAGGAGGAAACTGTCAGCATAACCAGGCCCTTGCTGGGGGGGCACACCAGCCTCTGTCATTCTTGGTGCTGAGCCCTTGGTATGCCAGCCCTGTGTGCCCAGAGGAAAGCCAAGGATCTTCCTTCTGGTCCACAGTCACCCTGGGGACACTCACCAGAGGTTTGCATAGACCCTCTGGCCCTGCTGATCCAGGCAGAAAGATCAGTAGATCATAATATATGGTGTAGAAACTTGTGTGTGTGCAAAGAAAAAAACCGTTGATGTCCTGTTCAGTCTGCTTTTTAGGCTAAATATATTAAGAGAAAACTTTTTTCTTTGCAGCCTGAAGTGATTCAGAACATGACCGAGTTCAAGCGTGGTTTGCCACTGTTTCCCCTTGTGAAACCACATATTAACTTCATGGCTGCAAAACTCTGAAGATTCTCCATGGGTGGCAAAGTGCAAGTGGATGCATTCCTGAGTCTTCCAGGGGCTAAGAAAACAATCTTGGCCACTTTAATAGTTTCTCGTTCACTATTAGAGAGACAAACAGAAAAAAAGAAGTTTGTCAAATGTCACTATGTAGAAATATTAAAAATCCAAAGTAATTAAATTACAGGATCTTATAGATGTAGAATATTTTTAAAATACATGCCTCTTAAATATTTTAAAATTTTCCTTTTTGTTACTAAGAGAAATTTCCCTTATATAACAGTACTTAAAATGATGAATGATGTTCCTATAGAATCTTCCTTCCTTATTCTGTAAAATAGTCACTTGTCAGAAGAAAATATGTTAGCTTTTTTCTAAAAGCCTCTTAGGTTGACAGAAAAGGCTTCAAAACATTTAGAAAGGTAATAAGTTTTTAAAAATTGATCCTCAAATTTGCTTTCTACTTGATGGTTTCATGTAAATCAATGGAGAACATTACATCTGGCAGATAACGAACAAAGCAATGTCATTTTCTTTTATTAGTGAAATTGCTGATTATATAAGGCATGGTTTTAATCTTTTTATAAAATTTGAACATGTTTTTTATTCGAACTAGTAAAATGCTGGAAAACCCTAGAACACCCTACTTATTTACAGTGCTAGAAATACAGACTTAGCTTTACATCAATTTTGTCCCAAACTGAATTTCTCAGGATTTCTGTGATTTGTTTCTTTCTGATTGAATTATATTGACATTCTTGTTGTTCATAGTTGGTTTGCAGTGTCCCATTAGTTTTACTTTTTCCCATGAACATGTTGCTGTATTTATTTAACAAGTACAAATAGGGTCACCTTAGATCCCACTGAGTGTGCGACATGCCTTTCCAGCATCAGCTATGATAAACACCTGTAACTTTTACTACCGTGAAATTGCAGTCAGTATATGAAACAAAATATTTGCCCCATTACGAATTTAAAAGGCAACAAGTACAAAGTCGCCTTTTTGGAGGTATGAAAAATAAAGCCTTGGATTCTTAAATAGTGTGATCTCCGTAAGACTCTCAAGTCCCTTTTTGCTACCACTCTAATATTGCCTTAAGTGTTATTTTTTGAATAGATAAATATAAACATACAAACACACAGATGATGACTGGAGTAGACTTTTAAAAAATATTTTTTTCATGAGATACTATTTTAGGAGAAATTGTTATTGTGGATTTAACAGCTGTTTTGAAATATTTACTGTTATTAAAACTTCAAGAGAAATTGTGACTATACTTCCACATCCGGCACTAGGAACAGTAAGTGGCCCTGTTGTGCACTAACTCAGGCAAAGTAAAGAATGGCGTTTTCAAATGACGTTTTGCCTGCATATGAGTTGATTTGCCAGGACTTCTTTCCGTAGTCATGTCTTTTCACATCTTAAATTTTCACATCTTTTCAAATAATCTAAATTTGGGGCAAGAATGATATAATCACAGCTGTGGAGGCTGCTTTCGAAAGCGGGTCTCCGTTCCTACTGTCAGATAGATGTGGTGCTGTAACTGTCTTTCTATCCCTACCTTCAAGAGCTTCCTTGTATGAAGCCTGTCTTTGTCCCTCAGAGGTGCGTGAGTCATCACTTCCTTCTGGTTTTATGCCTTTGTAGACTATGCAGCTTTTCGTCAGACTGCAAATATATATGAGAGGGATGTAAAATTACTCCTGAGTGTTGAAATCCACCACTGTAAGAGTAAATAATCCCCCTACCTTTTCTGTGGGGAATTATGTGCTATTGAGTAACTTTTAGCTCTTTTTTAAAAATGGGTGAAATTTAACAGTGTCATTTTTATGAGAAAGTCACATGAAGAAATCCGAAAGGAATCCCATGTAGTCTTCCCGGAACCTGTGATTGTCGTTCAGTGTGCTCCAGCACTGTCTGGTCTCCAGACTGGATCGAGAGCTCCTGTTGGATCACTCAGGCACACTAAGGGATTCGTTCGGGCGGGTCCAAGCTGCAGTCCATGAGCAATAACAGACCACCCCGGATCCTGCTGTCTACTCAATGCTTAGGAAATGATATTTGTGAGACAAATGAAGTGTTTAGTTACTGTGACTTTATAAAAAAGTCTTCTTTTTGACCAGTTGATGTGGAAGAGAGAGCATGTGACACAGCCAGTGTGGTGGAGTGCTAGGGTAATCCTGTTTACAATAAATCTCCTGAATTTAACCTCTGGAGTTTGCATTTGTATTATTTTTACAGTTTCAGTGGCCAATCCTCAACCTACCTCTCAACATCCCAATTTGACAATGTTTCTCGCTTTCATTATTCCTAATGCAGAAAGCAGTGATTGTTCTTTTTAAGTGTATCTGGGTAACAGTGATTTAGTCAAATAAATGGGTCAGTTTCACACTCTTATGAGTGGATCACTTTTGTAAAACAGGAATCTCAGTGTAAGAGGCTGAACACCTTCTTGCTGTGAGTATTGTCACTGACCCCAAACCCAGAAAGATGTGTCCCTGGCATTACAGGGAGGAAAAAACAAAGGATAGAAAAACAAAAGGTTTCTCTCCTCTACGGCTAGTCTTGGCATCTTCTTGCCACATCTCCAGCAGCAGATTAGGCAGCTATCTTGTTCAATCCCTGGCTTCTAACTCTCTGTCAATCTTTCTACTTATGTGATTGCCAGCTGGCTCAGACAGGCATTTCAAGAGGAAATCTGCTTGTCCCTCAGTTTCCAGCCTAGGATAAAGGTCCAGCCCACACGGTCAGGTGCTCAGGGGTGAGCAGCCCCATCCAGAGGCCCAAAGCAACCCCGGGCTTATGGCTTGGGACAGTTTTCCCCTCTCTCGCAGTGCATGGAGGGAGTCATCTCGTCCCCTTCTCATAATCTCTAATACAGCTTCTCAGGATGTCTATGGTGAAAACCAGGGATTCTTACATACTTATCTCCCTTTTTGTAAGGGTGGTCCCTGCCCTCCTAATCCTTCCCTGGCAGGGCCTCTGACCAGTTGGCTCCTGGGTCCCTCGTATTCTGTGCTGCCTATTGAATGAAGTTCGCTTGTTGTCCTTGTCAATTTGAACATTGTACACCCCCCTGGTTTCTTGTGGCAGAACTTATTGGTAGTACTGCATTGCTACTTTTCTCACCCAAGTCCAACTCTTCATAGATACTACAGCATTTTGGACGGGTCGTACCCTACATTAACATTAACATTATAAAGCACTTTATAGATTACAGACCACCCTCACAGACATCTTCCACAATAATCTTTTGACATGGGAGGACGAAGATTAAAATTATATCATCCCAGGTTTTCAGAGATGAAAATAGGCTCGGAAAGACTGAACAGTCTTCCCAGGATTGTGCAGGAAGCACAGACTCAAACTTCTACTTGGATCTTTAAACCCTAGATTTTGTTGTTCCATGTGGATTTCCTGTAATAGCTACCAAGTCCACGATGTGCTTGTGGAACAAAGAAAGAGTTTTGCTTTTACATTTGTGTGAAACTTTACCTTTTTCACATGCACCATCTTACTGACTCTCCCAACTTTTGCCTATTTTGGAGGGAGTGAGATCAGATCTCGGAGTCAATGCACCTCTCCTCCAGTCCGCTGTTGTGTCCACTCTGCTGGGCTACCTTGTGGCCAGTTATCACACTGCCTGCAGGATCTCCCTCCCTGTTGGGGTTAATCCAGACCCATGCCTCCTGGCCTGCTAAAACCCTAAATCCATGCAAGCTTTTCTTCCTGTTGCCCCTGGAGTGATGGATTATCTGGAATCCTTCAAGAAATTCAGAAGAGCAGTGTGAAGAAGAGTCAAGATCATCTGTGACCCCACCACTCTGAGACAACCACATTTGCATTATGTTTCTTTGTAGTCTTTGTCCTATGTATATAGAATAGGGTCATATATTCAGTGTTGCAACTTTTTCCTTCAATAGTATATACTGAGAATTTTCCACATGGATACTCTTGAAAAAAGGTGATTTTTTATTGTTGTTGGGTGTTTGGTGTCATACTGTAGTTTGTTTATTGAATCCTCTTTGTGGGATGTTTAGGGTGTTTTCAAACTTCTTTGTGTGATAAAACTCCTTGTGCAGAGTATGTGTGTGATTTTCTGATTATTTCTTTAAATTGCGGGGTTATGAAATATATGATTTAACCTTTGATTTTGAAAAATTTTAAATCTACAGAAAAGTTGTAAAATTAGTACAGTGAATTCCAGTATACCCTTCACCTTGTATTCACCAATTGAATGATGTTTTCTGTATACTGCCCCCACCCTCTCACTCTCAGTAGGTTGCCGATGTCGTGACTCCTTACCCCTACATACTTCATCAAGTATCTCCTAATAACAAAGTCAGTGTGTAAGGAATTGGGCCTCACCCAAAGGGAGGTCTGGCCTTTGTCTCCTTTGTCTTTGTTTAGACACTGTATACCAGTAAATTTGACAACTTAGACGAACTAGATAAATTTCTTGCGAGACACAAATTACCAAAACAGACATGAAAAGAAACAAAGTTTGAATATTCCCTTATCTACTTAAGAAATTGAATTACTACTCTTCCCACAAAGAAAATTCCAAGCCCAGATGACTTCACTGGTGAATTCTATCAAACATTTAAGGATGAAATTATACCAATCTTACATAATATTTTAGAAAGCAGAGGAGGGAACTCTGTTTATGAGGCCAGCATTACCCTTTTACTGAAATCCAACAAAGATATTTCAAGTAAAGAAAGCTCCAAACCAATTACCCTTTGAAAAATCTCAAAAGTCTTTAACAAAATATTACTAATTTGAATCCAGCAATGTATAAAAATGAATTTTTTATACAGTTGATTTTCAAATATTATAGCAACCTTACATGATGACAAAGTGGGGTTTTCCCAGGAATGCAAGGTTGGTATAATATTTGAAAATCAATTAGTATTATTTACCATAGTAACACAATTAAGGAGAAAAAAACACATGATCATTTCAATAGATACAGTAAAAGAATTTTACAAAGTTAATATTAAAAGCTCTCAGCAAACAAGGAGTAGAAGGGAACTTCCTCAACCTAATAAAGGGAATTTACTAAATAATTACTGGTAACATCATTTTTAATGATAAACTATTGAACACTTCCCCCCTAAGAGCTGCATCAAGATGAGGATATATGTTCTCACTACTTATATTCAAACTTGTATTTGAGGTCCTAGTCAGTATAGTAAAGATTGAATAGGATGAAGTAAAACTCTATTCACAAATGGCATGAGCACATGCCAAAAAAATCCTAAAGACCACAAAAACGCTACCACTAATAACTGAATTAAGAAGATTGCAGGGGCCGGCCCGGTGGCGCAAGCGGTTGAGTGCGCGCGCTCCGCTGCGGCGGCCCGGGGTTCGCTGGTTCGGGTCCTGGGCGCGCACCGACGCACTCCTTGGCAACCCATGCTGTGGCGGCGTCCCATATAAAGTGGAGGAAGATGGGCACAGATGTTAGCCCAGGGCCGTCTTCCTCAGCAAAAAAAGAGGAGGATTGGCGGATGTTAGCACAGGGCTGATCTCCTCACAAAAAAAAAAAAAAAAAGAAGATTGCAGGAGGTAAATCAACATTAACAAATCAATTGTATGTCTATATAATGTCAACGAAATTCAAGTATAATTTTCAATAGCACCAAAAAATTAAGTATTTAGGGGTAAATTTTAAAAAATATGAAAAACCTGTACACTGAAAACTTCAAAATATTAGGGAAATTTTTAAAAGACCTACATAAAAGGATATATGCGTCCTATTAATAGGTTGGAAGACTATTTCTAAGATACCCATTCTCCCCTGTTGATCTATAGATTCTAAGCAATGCCTAGCAAAATCCCAGTAGGCTTTTTGGGCAGATGTTTACAAGCTGATTTTAAAATTTACATGGACATGCAAAGAATCTTGAATAGCTAAAATAATTCTGAAAAAGAAGAGCAAAGTTATCCTTCCTGTTAGAAGGGCTTATATAAAACTATAGTTATCAAGATAGTGTGGTATTGGCCTAAGGATAGACGTACAGATCAATGGAAGAGAGTCTGGAGAGTCCGGAAATAGATCCCCACATTGATTTCGATTGATTTTTGACAGAAGTGTCATGATAATTCGATGAGGGAGAAAATAGTCTTTTCAACAAAAGGTTCAAGAACAACTGGCTAGCCTTAGGGAAAAAAAAAAAATTGAACCTTAACCCTTACCCCACAGTATCTACAAAATTAACTCAAAAAAGACTACAGATTTAAACATAAAAGTGAAAACAATGCAACTTTACAGGGAAACAGAAGAAAATCTTCAAAGTTTGATAGGCAAAAATTTCCTAGGATGCAAAATTCACTAACCATCAAAGAAAAAATGGGCAAATTGAAGTTTTTCAAGTTTAAAAATGTGTTCTCTTCAAAATATACCATTAAAATAAAAAGGCGAGCTGCTAACTAGGAGGAAATATTTGCAGTGAGTAAATCAGACAAAGGACTTATCTATAAGAATATATAAGAAAATAATAAGACAAACATCTGGTAAAAGTTGAATAGATGCTTCGCTAAAGAAGATATAGGCAATGGTCACTATGAACAGGAAAAGATACTGGACATCATTAGTCATCAGGGAAATGCAAATTAAAGCCAACAGGAGAGGGAAAGCTAGTGAGGAGGAAGATCATTGATGGCCTGGAGGCTGCAGTCAGGTGATGGGATCAAAGGGCATAAGGAAACTTTTTAGAGAAATGGAAATGTTCTAAATAAAAAGATGGAAAAATAATTTTAAAACAAACAGAATGACATACCATTCCATGCAGTCTAGAATAGCTGAAATTAGAAATACTATCAAATGAAAGCTTCTAGCTTCTAGCACATCTTTTTTTTTTCAATTATTTTCCTGCTATAGAGTAGAGGTACTTGTTTATTGTAGCAAAAGATCATATTTTGGATGCAGCTTTTCACAACTCTAAGGTATGGTGAGTTAGAAATACAGAGTTAATGGAAGTATTTTATTAAAGTTCACTTTAGAATACAAGTGTTAATACTTCCACTTGATGAAGTGGTTCATAGGAGCATATATGGGGGACAATTTGAAATTCTTTAAATAGTACTTGAAATGGTTTGTAAGGCAAGAGTAAATTGCATTAATTCTAAATGCTCTAGGGGAGATTATTAGCCAAAGGAATCCTATTGTGAAGTCTTTGTAAGGGGAATAATATGTTTTTTTTTTTTGTGAGGAAGATCGGCCCTGAGCTAACATCTGCCAATCCTCCTCTTTTTGCTGAGGAAGATTGGCCCTGGGCTAACATCCATGCCCATCTTCCTCCACTTTATATGGGACACTGCCACAGCATGGCTTGACAAGCGGTGCGTTGGTGCGCGCCCAGGGTCCAAACCGGTGAAACCTGGGCAGCTGCAGCAGAGTGCGTGCACTTAACCGCTTGCACCACCAGGCCAGCCCAGGAATAATATGTTTTAATACTTAGAATAATCACTTTCTAATCTGTCTTACAAGTTTAAAATTTTATGTTTTTATTATTATAGGCTACACTTGTATGTGATAGAAGTCATTTAGCAGGCACTTATAAAAACTTGTTGATGAAAGGGCCGGCCCCGTGGCTTAGCGCATGCTCCGCTGCTGGCGGCTCAGGTTCGGATCCCCGCACGCACTGACGCACCGCTTCTCCGGCCATGCTGAGGCCGCGTCCCACATACAGCAACTAGAAGGATGTGCAGCTATGACATACAACTATCTACTGGGGCTTTGGGGGAAAAAAATAAATAAATAAAATTATAAAAAATAAAACAAAAAAAACTTGTTGATGATAAATACTATTTAAAAGCACAAGAGAAGAAAGCCAAGTACAGTATATCTAAAAATGGGGGGCCAGCCCGGTGGTGCAGCGGTTAAGTGCACACGCTCCGCTTCAGTGGCCCGGGGTTCAAAGGTTCGGATCCCAGGCACACACCGCCACACCGCTTGTCAAGCCATGCTGTGGCGGCGTCCCATATAAAGGAGAGGAAGATGGGCACAGATGTTAGCCAAGGGCCAATCTTCCTCAGCAAAAAAAAAAAAAAAAAAAAAGGAGGATTGGCATTGGATGTTAGCTCAGGGCTGATCTTCCTCACACACACAAAAAATTAAACTGGGAAGAAGATACGCTGCTGAGTTCCCTTTTGTTTATAATGTTCTTGATCTTTAGTAGCATTCAAGAGAAATTAAGACTGCTAAAGTCAAGACAACAACTTCAAAGAAACTCAGGAGAATGTTATTATTGATGGGCCAATTAACAAGCCTATTGTGTTTGGTTCCTATGGCCTTCAGGAGGTTTGTTCATCACTTGGTCCAGTTGTACCAGTTTTTGTAAAATCACAGTCCAATATACCGAATGTTCTTACTGATCGGAGTCTCTAATCTCAGCCAGAAGGAGGACCTGATGAACGGGATGTTCTGGTTACCCTAATCTACCATATCAAATTGTGCTTCTCACCCCAGCTGCCTGGCTTCCCTAATCTTGATCTTCCTCCCGTCACTACTTTGGAGCAAAATAAAAGCACTTTAGCTATTTGATCTCTGCTTACAACCATCACTGCAGCTGTAATTGCTACAACTGCAGTTTGATCAAAGTGGGCATTTTCCTTCCCCTCCACGTATTTTGTAAGGCATAGAGGCTGTCAGCATATCTGCTTTGGCCAAATCCCAGAGAGTGATCAGACTGGGAGCTAGACTGGAGTTTTACTGGCTGATTTGATTCTTCAAAGCTTTTCATTTATTATAGGTGACTAGCACCTTTGAACCAATATCTGGTCTGTCTCAGAGTATCACACACAGAATAAAGTCCCTACTTTCCCAAAAGATGGAACTCATTAAGGAAATTTAGGCTTTGCTTAGACCTGTTTCATGGCCACATAGGCTAAACTTCCATAAATGGGAGACTTCACTTTGGCTTTCTGAACCTAAGGCTTGAGCTAACAGAGTCTAGTCTAATTAATAGTTAGCTAAAAGTTTGGTCAGTTTGGTCTTTTGGTTCTAAAACACTTTTTTTCTCTGGTTATACCTTCCATGTGTACCAAGAACATAAAACTATGGGTAACAAATGGGCCTCGGGAACTGCAGACCTCTCAGCATGAACACTCCATTCAAACCCCTGCAGTAAAAGACTTGACCAAACTTTAACACGGCTTCTAGCAGCCTAAGGTGGACACCCTGGGACAACCCAGCCCCCTTTAGAGTTCTTGTCTGGAAAAGCTCAAGGTTATCAAAAGAATTTGCTGCTTGTTCTAGCAGATCTAGTACCTGACCACAGGCCCCTGACCTCCTTACAATTGTGAATCCTTTCTCTGTCCCTGAGATGTATCTGTATCTCCTAAGACTCAGGAGTGTCTTTCTTAAGCACCTGAAAGCCATTCCTTTGAAATGTAATCATCAGGAAGGATAGGGCCTCTGTCTCCTAGTCTCTGTGGGAAGATAAAATCCTCACTTTGATAATTGCCAGCTAGCAGACACAGCTTCCCTGATGGCATTTATACTGACCCACCCTTTGTAATTTTTCACTTGAGTCCCAGATCACCGCTTTGCAAATTGAAAGGAGCTCAGCTCTTTCCCCTACTGTCAGTAGTTACGGGATAAAATCTGTTTCATTGCTTTAATTATTGTTCGGTTTGGTTTATCTTCGACAGCCTCATGGTATGGACTTAGCATGATTAGGTTCTATATGGAACCTAAATTCACATACATTATTTCTTTGCTGTTTGCACACCAACTTAGTAGTATAGTGACTGATGGTTGCTAGTCCTGAGAAACTGTAGTGCAGTTAGGCCAGTGGCCTAGCAAGTGTGTGGTTCAAGAATGCAATTTTATACTCAGACTTAGCTCCTCTGTATTATCACTCCATATATCCTTTAATTTGGAGACTTTCTTTGTCTTTAGATGACCATTTTTAAACTTATTTGACCATTCACAACACCAAAAAGTCATTCTTGAGATACAATATGCATATGGATTATTTGTTTTAAAAAAGTTAAAACTCATTTGTGAAATTTGAATACAAAAGAAAACAAATTAGAAATTTTAAAATATTTTCTAAGATAAACTATGTGCAAATTTCAAGACAGGATACATATCATGGACTGAAGAATCCATAGACCAGAGGTTGCAAACTGCACCCTGCCAGCTGTTTTGTCAGTAAAGTTTTTCAGACCACTGGCACGCCCATTCATTTACATATCATTTATGGTTGCCTTCACAGTATAATGGCAGAGCTGAGTAGTTGTGTACGAGATCCTATGTTCTGCGAAGCCTAAATATTTACCATCTGGCTTTTTACAGAAAGTTTGCTGGCCCCTGCAATAGACAATCCAACACAGAGATGCCAGTTGCCAAGTGCTGCTTATCCAGCAAGGTGCCGAACATGTGTATGCAGAATCAGGCGATGTTTCCTGCAGCCTCCTGGCATCTTCTTCTGGATTAAATGAGGTACTGTGATAGTGCCTGGCCCGTGGCTGTGTTTGTGAGCTTTATGTTTGTTGAGTTTATTTTCAGGTATGGCACACTTATTTTTAAAGACAAATTATCACAAAATAAGAATGGCCTAAAAGTGCTTAGTATTATATTTTGAAAGTAAATTTTGACTAGATCTTACTAATTTTAATAACATCTATTAACAAGTCAAAACATTACTATTTGTGGAACATGGTTTGGGGAAGTACTGCCTATGTCCTTGCTCCTCAAAGTACAGGCATCACCTGGGAGCCCCCTAGAAATGCAAGAAAGTCTTGGGTCCCACCCCAGAATACTGGATCAAATCTGCCTTTTCACAAGATCCCCAGGTGAGGCAGATGTACAGTAAAGTTTGACTGCTGGTTACATCCCATCGATTAAAACTCTCCCACTTAAGGTGGAAAACACAAGGGAAATTTGATTGTTACAGAACTATTTTTGAATATCCTGTTTTGTTTTTTAGCTTTTTAAAATTCAAATGCACAAAATCACTTACAGCTTAATGAATTATCGCAAAGTGCACACATCTATGTAATGACAACTCAGAGCATGAAATACATCATTTTACCCCTTTCCCCTTTGCAGTCACTACCTCTCCCTATTACCTACAGGTAACAACTCTCTTGACTTCTAACGGCATAGATTAGTTTTGCCTGCTTTGAACTTTATATAAATGAAATTTGTAAAATATGCATTGTTTGTGTCTGACCTTACATATTTGTGCGAAATTGCATTTGTCAGATTTACCTGTTTAGTATGTGTGTAGCTATTGTTTTTTCTGCTTTTATTGTTATACGGTATTTCACTGTGTGAATGTATCACAATTTATCCATTCTACTGTTGAAGAACATTTAGGTTTCCAGCTTTTGGTTATTTATAAATAATTCTGCTATAAATATTAGTAAACATGTCTTGGCTACACACTTACATGCATTTCTGTGGGTGTACCTAGGAATGAAATTGCTATGTCATAAGATATGTATGTATGTTCAACTTTAGGAGACACCACCAAACAATTTTCTAAATTGGTCATACCAAGTTACACTCTCACCAGCAGGGTATGAGAGCTGCAGTTGCGCACTATTGCTTGGTGCTGTAAGTCTTTTCAATTTTGGCCATTCTGATGGGAGTGGTAGGTGTACATATTGTGATTTTCATTTGTATTCCTTTGAATCCTAATGAGGTTGAGAATGTTTTCATATGTTTATTGACTATTTCAATATTCCCTCTGTGAAGTCTCTTGCCCATTTTTTTTTATTGTGTTGTCAGTCTTTTTCTTAGTGATTTGTAGGAGTTACAGATATTCTGGATATGAGCTCTTTTGTCAGTTATATGCATTGCAAATATTATTTCTCACTCTCTGGCTTGCCTTTTCACTCTTTTAGTAGTACGTATTTTATACAACTTTTGTAGGTGTTTTCAGTGAGAGGGTTCAGAACTGTCTAGTCAACCATTGCTAGAAGCAGAACTTGGTCTCCTTTTTAATAACTAAATTTTATATCAGTAATGCATTGTCATGATGAGGACTGAGCCGTTGTCAGTGGGAATTAGTTTGAGAAGCTTTTTTAAAAGATAGCAAGCCGAGAAGAAAGCCAATCCCAGCAATGTAAGTTAGTGAGCGAAGAGACGGAGGGAAAAGCAGGGCACCTAAGATACTCTGGGGCTCTCTCTTCCTAGGTGAGGATTAGCACTCATGGGGAGAAGGAATATTCATTTTAACAAGTTCTTCAGAGAATTAAATGAGAAAATATGTAAGAAAATATGTAGATGCATAAGATATCAACATCAGATTGAAACTACTTAACAGTTTTACCAAGGAACCAGTCTGATTGTGTGTATGTGTGTCTGTGTGTGTGTCTGTGGGTGTGTGTGTGTGTTCTCAGCACATTCTGCTTCATCATAGGGAGAGTCACACAGGAAGTAATTTAGATTTAGATTTAAATTTCTTATATTCTTAGAAACTCCTTGACTATTTTCCCTCTGGAAGGTGGAAAAGGGCCTCTGGAAGATTATAGAAATTACCTACGTAGATTGCTCTTTTTCCTTTATAGCACTCTAATGGAGGGATGATTGCCTCAGTATCCACAACTGATTTATAGCTTCTTCAAATTCAGGGGTTCTTAACTCTAATTACACATTAAAATTAGCAACGGATCTTTAAAAAAAAAAGTACTGACCCTGGGTCCTATCCCATACCTTCTGAGTGAGTTGGTCTGGGAAGGGGCCTGGGTACTGGGATTGCTTACAAGCATCACTGGTGATCCTGAAGTGCGGCCAGGCCTGAGAACTCCTGCTGACAGTGCAAAGATAAGGTTGTCCACCAGATGGAGACAGAGCACGGCTCCATGAAAAGGGCTCCACACAAACAAAACCCATTCTCTGACTTTATAGCTGCACCAACTCCAATTTATGTAATGTACCAAGCAGGCAAACAAGTGGGAAGACGGGTAAATTATCTTTGGAACTGTTGCTTGCCAACCAAAGAAATTCTTACCACCAGTGGGGAAAATTCCAGGAACAAAGTTAAGAAATAACATGTGGCTAAAAAGATGTCTTATTCAATATCCTGAATTAGCATCTAGAAAGATTTTCAATCCTTTTCCTAGCTCATTTTGATAAAATAGACCATATAAACTGACATCAAGGCTGAAAATAAAAAAGGACGGTAATATTGTTCATATATTATAGAGTGGAAATTTTTAAAATAAGATCACTCCAAGAGTTATGCAAATAGCAATCAACATCAGCACGAGTAAATTAGCTTAAGATACGCTCACAGGATTTGAAGAGATATGCCGATGTAATAATGTAACATAGATTTATTCCTAAATTTGAAGTATTTGATTGGCGGTTCTCAACTTTCATTTCTCCCATCTCTTGCTAAGCTCTATCATAGAGGCTGTAAAAGCTACAAGTTTGATCTCTGTCCCCTTGTAGCTGCAGATGGTCAATGAGATGTAGGTGAAAACCACTGGGGAGGGCTTCCCTTCCAGAATAAAATGACAAAGCCTTAGTACAAGCAATTTCTTTTCTCCCTTGTTCCCCCCTCCTCCTGTCCTCATCTTCCTGGGGACATGAAAATTGGAGGTGGAATCACTGTCCTTGAGATGACAAGTGTGAGGACAAAGCCAGTATAACTAAGGATAGCAGAGAGGACAGGCAGGAGGAGCCTAGGTCCTTCCTTGATGAACATTTTCTGAGCCAAAATGCATGGTTTGGCATATCACCTAATTATGAGGTAAATATTTTCAGCAGAAAACCCAGGATGTCCCATCACCCTACCTGACATGGCCTGAGATTCCTCAGGGTATGCACCAGGTCAAAGCACACAGACCCCTGCTGTGGCCGAACACACAGACGACAGAATAGAAACAAGAAGCCAAGTAGCAATAGACAACAGGCGTTTACGTCAACACAGGCCTAATTTGGTCTAAAGGATAAATGAAAAACAAAGGTATCTAACTGGGAAAAGGAACTGGAAAGAGTAAGATTTCTACATTTTGATTAAGCAGAGTGGCAATTTGCGATCCGATGGCCAGGATATTCAGGATAATTGCTATTCTGTGGTCCAGCATGGGAGGATTTCATGGAAGAGGATTTCACAGAATTCAGGGGCTGTTTAAACAACTCGGGAGAACTGAGTTGGCAAAATGGGGGGAAGATATTACAGGCATATGATGCTGCCTTGGAAGGTCATAAAGGCATAGGTGGGCCCTCCCGGGACCACAACATAGAAATGTGTCCCCTGGAGTTGTGTCATATGCCAGCTCTGTGAGCAGCCCAGGGGACAGTGACAGTGTCCTTCTAGATGGCAAAGGTAATTGACCAAGAATCAGGAGGAGGTAAATCTCTTTAAATGTTGAACTTCATTAGGGTCTGCTCCCGATGCTCTTCTCTCTTTCGTGCTTTTATTACGTGCTGGTAACTCTCAAATCTTTGTCTCCAAACCTGATCTCTCCCCGAGTTTCAGACTCATTTCCAGCTGCCTCCTGATTACCTACACCTGGATTTTTGCACAGTCTTTTCAAACTCACCATGTCCAAAAAGGACCTCATTAAAGTGTCATTTCCTTCTGTATATTCCTTTCTCATTCTGTACTTTTTTTTGGACAACTGTTATTCAGTACTGACTCTGTGCCACTCACTGTGCTGGTGCTGGTGACACAAGGATGAGCAGAACCAGACATGGTTCAACCCCACTGCGTGTTCAGTCTAGAGTGGCGGGCTGCCACTAACAAATAAGCACTCAAATAATTACATATTCAATCTGTGATGATGAAGGAATGGGTACAGTGTGCCCTCTCAGAGTCAACAGGGGAACTTCATGTCTAATTAGGAACTTCATGTCTAATTAGGCAGAATATTACCCACCTGGTCATTTAAGCTAGAAAACTGGGCATCATCCTTTCCTTCTCTCTCTCTCTCACCATTCATATACAACCAACCTCCACATCTTGCCTATTTGACCTTCTAAATATTTCTCAAACCATCTCCTCTTTCCCTTCCTCATTACTCTAGCTGAGACTGTCTCCATCTTCTATAAGGACCAGGCATTACTCTTTGATGCCAGGCTTTGTACCTTTCCCCGCTTCCACTTCATTCTTCCTCCCATCCCTTCCCATACTGTCTCCAGACAGCTTTACCAAAACCTGTATCTGACCCTGTTGCTTTCCTGACTAAAGCCTTTCTAGTGATTTCCCATTTTATGTTAAAAAAATCAACCTACTTTTTTTTTTTTTTTTTTTGAGGAAGATTAGCCTGGAGCTAACATCAGTGCCAATCCTCCTCTTTTTTGCTGGGGAAGATTGGCCCTGGGCTAACATCCATGCCCATCTTCCTCTACTTTATATGTAACGCCGCTACAGTATGGCTTGACAAGACAAGCAGTGCGTCGGTCTGAACCACAGATCCGAACCTGTAAACTCCGGGCCCCTGAAATGGAGCCTGAGAACTTAACCACTATGACACCGGACCAGCCCCTCAGCCTACTTTTTTTTTTTTTTTTAAAGATTTTATTTATTTTTGCCCCCCAAAGCCCCAGTGGCTAGTTGTACGTCGTAGCTGCACATCCTTCCAGCTGCTGTATGTGGGACGCGGCCTCAGCATGGCGGGAGAAGCGATGCGTCTATGCACGCCCGGGATCCGAACCCAGGCTGCCAGTAGTGGAGCGCGCGCACTTAACTGCTAAGCCACGGGGCCGGCCCATCAGCCTACTTTTTTTTAACTAGTAGATTTTATTTTGGAGGGAGCAGTTTTAGGTTTATAGAAAAATTGGGCAGAAAGTACAGATTCCAAAATACCTCATTCTTCCCCATTCCACCCTCCCAACACAATTTCTTTTATTATTAACTTCTTAAATTAGTGTGGTACATTTGTTACAATTGATGAATCAATATCAATAGATTATTAACTAAAGTCTATAATTTACATTAGGGGTCACTCTTTGTATTATATGTTCTATGTGCAAAAGGTTTTGGCAAACATGTCATGTATCCATCATTACAGTACCAAATAGAATACTTTCATCTCCCTGAAAATCCCCTGTAGTCCACCTATTCATCTATCCAGAACCTCTGCTAACCTACTGATCATTTTACTGTCTCTATAGTTTTGCCTTTTCCAGAGTGTCATAGTTGGAAAAATACAGTATTTAGCCTTTTCAGAATGGCTTCTTTCACCTATCAATATGCATTTAAGTTTCTTCCCAGTCTTTTTGGCTTGATAGCTCATTTCTTTTTATTGCTGAATTATGTTCTACTGTATAGATGTACCACAGTTTGTTTATCCATTCATCTTTTGGAGGACATCTTGGTTGCTTCTAAATTTGGGGAATTATGAATAAGACTGTTACATACATCTGTGTGCAGTTTTTTGTGTGGACATAAGTTTTCAGCTGGTTTGAGTAAATACTAAGGAGCACGATTGCTGGATCATATGGTAAAACTATGTTTATTTAGCTTTGTAAGAAACTACCAAACTCTCTTCCAAAGTGGCTATACTGTTTTGCATTCCTACCAGCAAAAAATGAGAGTTCCTGTGGCTCCATATCCAGGCCAGCATTTGGTATTGTCAGCGTTTTGGATTTTAGCCATCCTAATAGATATATAGTGGTATCTCATTGTTTTAATTTGCAATTCCCTAATGACATTTGATGTTGAGCATCTTTTGATCTGCTATTTGCTATCTTTGGTAAGGTGTCTGCTCAAATGTTTTGTCCACTTTTAATGGGGTTGTTTGTTTCCTTATTATTGAGTTTTAAGAGTTCTTTGTATATTTTGGATACAAGTCCTTTATCAGATATGTGTTTTGCAAATATTTTCTTCCAGTCTGTGGCTTGTCATTTCATTCTCGCAACAGTATCTTTCACAGAACAGAAGTTTTTAATTTTAATGAAGTACAACTTAGTCAATTTTTTCTTTCTTGAATCGTGCTTTTGGTGTTGTATCTAAAAACTTATTGCCAAGGGGCCAGCCTGGTGGCATAGCGGTTAAGTGCACGCGCTCCACTGCTGGACGTCCGTGTTCGGAACCCCGGGCACACACTGACGCACCGCTTGGCAAGCCATGCTGTGGCGGCATCCCATATAAAGTAGAGGAAGATGGGCACGGATGTTAGCCCGGAGCCAGTCTTCCTCAGCAAAAAGAGGAGGATTGGCAGATGTCACCTGAGGGCTGATCTCCTCACACACACACAAACAAAAATTACCAAAAAAATAAAAATAAAAACTTAGTGCCAAGGCCAAGATCACCTCAATTTTCTCCTATACTATCATCTAGAAATTTTATAGTTTTATATTTTATAGTTAGGTCTATGATCCATTTTGTGTTAATTTTTGTGAAAAGTATAAAGTCTGTGTCTAGATTCATTTTTTTGCATGTGAATGCTCAGTTGTTCCAGCACCATTTGTTGAAAAGACTATCCTGTCTCCATTGGATTGCCTTTGTCCCTTTGTGAAATATCAGTTGACTACATTTGTGTGGGTCTATTTCTGCCCTCTTTATTCTGTTGCACTGATCTATTTGTCTATTCTTTCACCAATACACACTGTCTTCATTACTGTAGTTTTATAGCAAGTCTTGAAGTCACTAATGTCAGTCCTCCAACATTGTTCTTTTTCAATATGATTTTGGCTATCCTAGGTCCTTTGCCTTTTGATATAAACTTTAGAATCTGTCGATATTTGCGAAGTAACTTGCTAGGATTTTGACTGGGACTGTGTTGAAACATCAAGTTGAGAAGAACTGATATCTCACAATGTGAGTCTTCTTGTCTATGAATATGAAATATCTATTTATTTAGATCTACTTTGATTTCTTTATAAGAGTTTTATAGTTTTTCTCATGTAGATCTTGTACATATTTTGTATAATATGTATAATCCAACCATATGTTGTCTACAAGACTCATTTTGGATTCAAAGACACAAAGAAGTTGAAAGTAAGATGATGGAAAAGATATTCCATGCTAATAGTAACCAAAAGAGAGCTGGGGTGGCTATATTATTATCAGACAAAATAGATTATAAGTCAAAAAAGGTTATAAGAGATGAAAAAGGATATTGTATATTGATAAAAGTTTCAATTCATCAAGAATATGTAACACTTATAAACATATACACATCTAATAACAGAGCCCCAAAATATATGAAGTAAAATTGACAGAACTGAAGGGAGAAATAGACAATTCTATAATAACAGTCGGATATTTCCCCACTTTCAATAGTGGATAGAACAATCCTTATTATCCCATTGGATAGAATAGAAGATAATAAGGAAAGAGAGGACTTCAACAACACTATGGACCAATTAGATCTAAGAGACATAAACAGAACACTTCACTCAAAAAACGGCAGAATACACATGGGGGCCTGGCCCGGTGGCATAGCGGTTAAGGTGGCATAGCCACCTCAGCGGCCTGGGGTTTGCAGTTTTGGATCCCAGTCACGCACTGATGCACCGCTTGTCAAGCCATGTTGTGTCCGCGTCCCATATAAAGTAGAGGAAGATTGGCAAAGATGTTAGCCCAGGGCCAATCTTCCTCAGCAAAAAAAGAGGAGGATTGGCATCAGAAGTTAGGTCAGGGCCGATCTTCCTCACAAAATAAAAAAAATTAAAAATTAAAAAATTAAATAAAATAGAAAAAAAGAATACACATGGAACGTTCTCCAGGATAGATCAAATGTTAGTGCACAAACCAAATCTTAATAAATTTTAAAAGACTGATATTGTGCAAAGTATCTTTTCTGATCGCAGTGGAATGAAACTAGAAATCAGTGACAGAAGGAAAAGTAAAACAACTCACAAACATGTGGAAATTAAATGACATACACTTAACTCATGGGTCAAGGAAGAAATCACAAGGGAAATTAGAAAATATCATGAGACAAATGAAAATGAAAATACAACATATCAAAAATTATGGATACAGCAAAAGCAATGCTAGGAGGGAGATTTATAGCTGTAAATGCATATATTAACAAAGAAGAAAGATCTCAAATCCATCACCTGACTATATCCTTAAATAACTAGAAAAAGAAGAGCAAACTAAACCTAAAGGTAATAGAAGGAAGGAAAGAATAAAGATTAGAGAGGAGATAAGTGAAATAAAGAATAGAAAAACAATAGAGAAAATCAACAAAGCCAAAATTTGGTTCTTTAAAAAGATTAACAAAATTTATAGGCATAGAGTTGTTCATAATACTCCTCTGTATCCTTTTAATGTCTGTAGGATCAGTAGTGATGGCCTCTTTTTTGTTTCTGATATTAGCAATTTGTGTCTTCTTTGTCTTTTTCTCTGTTAGCCTAGCTAGAGGTTTATTGATTTTGCTGATCTTTTCAAAGAACCAGTTTTTGGTTTCCTTGATTTTTCTCTGTCAATTTCCTGTCTTCAATTTCATTGATTTCTGCTCTAATTTTTATTTCTTTTCTTCTATTTACTTTGGATTTATNTTGNTCTTCTTTTCTAGTTTACTAAGGTGGAAGCTTAGATTGTCAATTTTAGATCTTTCTTCTTTTCTAATATATGCTTTCAATGCAATAAATTTCCCTCTAGCAGTGTTTTTTCTGTATCCCACAAATTTTAAGTTGTGTTTTCATTTTCATTTAGTTCAAAAATTTTTTAATTTCTCTTGAGACTTCTTCTTTGACCCATGTGTAATTTAGAAGTATGTTGTTTAATCTTCTACTATTTGGGGATTTTCCAGCTATCTTTCTGCTATTAATTTCTAGTTTAATTCTACTGTGGTCTGAGAGCATACTCTGCTTTCTATTCTTTTAAATTTGTTAAAGTCTGTCTTATGCCCACAATGTAGTCTATTTTGGCGAATGTTCCATGTTAGTTTGAGAAAAATGTGTATTCTGCACTGGTTGGATGCAGTATTCTATAAATGTCAATAGACTCGAGTGATTGATGGTGGCCCTTCAGTTCAACTATATCCTTGCTGATTTTCTGCCAGCTGGATCCGTCCATTCTGAGAGAGAGGTGTTGGAGTCTTCAACTATAATAGTGGATTGGTTTATTTCTCCTTGCAATTCTTCAATTTTTCCCTCACATATATTGATGCTCTATTGTTAGGTTCATCCACAAATTAAAGATTGTTATGTCTTTTGGGGGAATTGATTCCTTTATCATTATGTAACGTCCCTCTTTATCCCTGATAATTTTCCTTGCACTGGCTCGGCAGCTGGAAGCCTTGCCCTTGCCGACAGCGGACTCCGCCTCTGAAGCCTCTGCGTCCGTTTTGTGGAGATGGACAGTCCCTGCCTGTGTGAGGTTGCTTTAGATGACCTGCTGTATCTACAGAGGAGCAGCCAGGAACTGCTCATGAACTATCAGTATCAGTGTCAGAATTCTGGGCCTTATCTGTGTCCACATCCACCCCCGCCGTGGCTTTTCGCCTTAGCTTAGTCTAATCTAACCGATGAAACCGTCCGCTTTTTCCTGCAAGTCCTTCACGTTCTGCAATGGCCGCTTACAGTTTGGCCGGAGTCTAAGATCTTTTTACCCTTGGTGGGCAACTTGCAATGAATTTTTCTTTGTGCAAAGTCCCTCCTGGCGCTTCAAAGCCTCCTGCAGCTCCGCCAAACTCCGCTGCCCCTGGTCTAGGGAGCCGGGGCTGGAAGCCGCGGCCGCGAGGACATCGGGGGCCGAGGTGGGCGGGCGGCGGACACTCGGCCCCTCCCGAGCCACGCAGCTCGCGCCCATCGCGGAGGTTAACGACACTGATACGTTACCAAACCGCCATCTAGAAAGCCAGTCACGATTTGGACTTCCACCAGAAACCATTCAAATATTGCAGGAGAAGGACTGGATCTTATTTTGGTACTTACCTTGCAATCTATTTAATATTTGGGAGAGGTTGAATTTTTTAAATGTGGTCTTAATCAAAAAGTGAGAGTAACTAATTCCTAGTAATGAATCTGCAGGTCCAGATTTGTGGTGGCAACGGGTGTGATTACAGAGTCACTGAGTTCTTATGGTGTGGGGACACGCTCTTAGACTTTGGAGCCAGACAGACAGGTTTGAATTCTGGGCAGACATTTTTTGGTTGTGCCATCTTAACCCCAAGGATTGCTCAATTATGTCTGTGCAGAGGGCAGATGGATCTGGGTGGATAACAGTGGATTATCATTAACTTAATCAGATGGTCACTCCAGTTTAGCTGCTGTTCCAGATGTCATTTTGTTGTTGGAGCAAATCAATACATTCCTTGGCACCTGATACACCTAAGTGGGAAGTAATTTACCTCCTGGATTTTGTTTGTTTATATACATAAATGATACATGTCATTGTAAAGAATTCAAAACATATAACTATAAACAGAAAGAAGAAAGTAAGGTAGCCTGAAAGCTGCACCCTAAATTAGCCACCAATATTCGGGGAGCCTAGTGGACAAGGGGGCCAGAGGGTCTCAGGGTTTGGTGTGTAGACTCGCACTTGTTCGTATTTTCAGCACAGCCTACTGCCCACAGGGGAGACTGGGGCCCAAATCCAGAGCTTTGTTGAATTAACATCTCCAGAGAGTGGACCCCCAGTCCTCTGCCAGTGGGGAGGCGCTATAGGCTTCTAGCCGTTCTGTGCTCAGACTTCCAGTGACTCCCCGGATTTTTCATCACAGGGTCCCTGACACCTCCAGTTCAGAGCTTTTGAGGGACCTGTGTCAGCAATGAGCTTGCTTACACTTCTGCCACTGCCGTCTTAGGTTTTGGCTTTCTCATGGTTGCTCAAAAGTTACTGCTCATACATCTGCGTTCTTGCTTCCAAAATTTTGCTGTTGTCTCCTTGCCACTTCTATTTGTCCTGTGGTTTGACCTTGTAAATTATTCCTTTTTCTATCATTTTAGTGGTGTTATGGGAAGGAGTGCAAGTAAATGTACATGTTCATTTTTTGATGAGTAGTGGGAAGTATCACCAGCCCGGTGATGTAGTGGTTAAGTTCGCGTGCTCTGCTTCTGCAGCCCTGGGTTCGCAGGTTCGGATCCCAGGCAGACCTACGCACCACTTATCAAGCCATGCTGTGGCAAGCGTCTCACATGAAATAGAGGAAGATGGGCACAGATGTTAGCCCAGGGCCAATCTTCCTCGCCCCCCAAAAAGAATTCTTATGCCCTATTTAAGTTTAATCTAGTGTCTAGAACCCTTAGAGCAAAGTAACTCTTTAATGTGTGTGCGTGTGTGCACGTTGAGGATACGAGGGCATCAGCGCTAGACTCAGATGCCTGCTTGTGCTTTAATTTTATGCTATTACTTAATCACAGATTTTTTTTTTTTTTTTTTTAAAGATTTTATTTATTCATTTTTTTCCCCCCAAAGCCCCAGTAGATAGTTGTATGTCATAGGTTCACATCCTTCTAGTTGCTGTACGTGGGACTCGGCCTCGCGTTGGACGGAGAAGTGGTGCCTCGGGGCGTGCCCGGGATCCGAACCCGGGCCGCCAGCATCAGAGCGCACGCACTTAACCGCTAAGCCACGGAGCCGGCCCCTTAATCACAGATTTAATCTCCCTTACTCCTTTTCCCTTCATATTTTGTAAATAACTTGTTTTAAAATCTATTCTTTCACACATTGACATTAAATCAATGTCAAATTTCATTCCTTTCCAGGAACAAATAGAACCTGCCTTAGGTTCTTAGGAAGCTTCCTGCTTCCTGCCTTCTTCCTGCCTTAGGAACTTGAAAATTTTTCAAAATACAGTAGGACCCCTTTCTTCTTTTTTGTTAAATGTGCTTTTGTCCCACTTACACAAATTAAGAAAAACTAAACCTTAAAACCTAAGAAAAAAATTGTAAAGAAAATAAAATTCATCAAAGCTGTCACAGATGGAGGGTTATAAAAATAAATCTACAATTATTTCCATTTTTTTATTCCCCATTTCCTTCTGATATGACTTAAAAGTATTCTCACATTGGGGCCGGCCCAGTGGCGTAGTGGTTAAGTTCCCACGCTCTGCTTTGGCAGCCTGGGGTTCACAGGTCCAGATCCTGGGCGCAGACTGAAGCACCGCTTGTCAAGCCGTGCTATATGTCCCATATAAAGTAGAGGAAGATGGGCACGGGTATTAGCTCAGGGCTAATCTTCCTCACACACACACAAAAAGTAGTCTCACATAAGTCCATTTATGTCTGTAGTCCAAACAAATAGAAACAACAAATGTTAAGTGCCAATTTTATTCAAATAGTTGTTTGTTTATTCCAGATTCTCTTGGGTGCAAGTGACAGAAACTCATCTAAAACTAACTAGAATTGAAAAGGTAATTTATTTGTTTGAATACCTGGGAATTCCAACAGTTTATTGAGCTCTAGTTACAGCTGGATAAGGGGGGTGTCAAATGATACTGTCAAGATTTGTCTATCTATCATAAACATTGTTTTATAAAAATTTTGTCATGCTGTTGACAATAATATTTAAACAAATATCCAAACAAGTGTTTTCATTTAAGGTGGTTCCTTCAGTAGAGTAATTTTTCTCTTGGAATTTCCTTCTGGTACTGTAGATTAGAGCCACAGATGGAAATCAGTCTGGTAATTTTATAATCATGGGACATTCACTGATCCCCATGTGATATACTTTTTCTTATGGACACTTGTGTGTATATATTATGTTTTTTTTGCTGGGAAAGATTTGCCTTGAGCTAACATCTTTTGCCAATCTTCCTTTTTTTTTTCCTCCCCAAAGCCGCAGTACATAGTTGTATATTCTAGTTTTAAGTCCTTCTAGTTCTTCTATGTGAGCCGCTGCCACAGCATGGCTACTGACAGACAAGTGGTGTGCTTCTACACATGGGAATAAACCCGGGCTGTGGAAGCGGAGCATGCCAAACTTTAACCACTAGGGAATCAGGGCTGGCTATTGTTTTGGTTTTTTTAAGTCTGCTTTGCATCTGCAATCCCTTGTATATTTGGTATTTTCCCAACCTTATTAGCCATAGTGGGATGCAGAGGTTGCCTCACCCAGTGGGAGATAAAAATGCCAAACTCTTGCTTTCCTAGACTCCCTTGCAGCTGGGGCATGGTAAAGTGACTTATTTGACTTGGAATCAGGAGCCAGTGACTGAAGGAGATAGGGACTGGGAGCCTCCACTCAGATTGAGTTCCTAGGGCAGTAGAGACAACAGGGCTAGGGGTGGTATTCAGGGTACAGTGCTAGAGGGGTTGCTGGTACAAGCTGTAGTGTCTTTTGCTTGCTGGTGGTGGTAGGGATGTCCATACTTGATGAGTTGTGCCATGTGGTAGTGGGCATTGATCTTGTGATCAGTGGAGAAACTGGCTCTCCATCTATATTGGCAATTTTGTGATCTACCCAATATCATTATCACAAATTCCTTTTCTGTCAAAATCAGTCTGAGTTGGTTTCTGTTGCTTGCAGCTAAGACTCATGAATGGATAGCCTTCTCTCCCTCTGTGTCATCTCTCCTTTAGTTCCATACTTATTAACTTACATCTTATGTTACTCCCTTTGGCCTCTGCTACTTGAATCTTCTGGTATTAGCTGGGAGAAGAGATTGAGAGAAGAGGATGGAAGGCCATACTGAGCCTGGGAGGCAGAGAGAGCCCTGCTGGAGGACCATCAGAAGTCAGGCCTGCTGACTGCTAATTCAGCAGGTACAAGCTGCCAGTTACAGGGACACACTCCATGACCCCGGTCCAATCTACCATCGCCCCTTGCCTGGATTACGGCAATATTTCCTACTTCTGCCCTTGTTCCCCTAAATGCTTTATCAAACAGGGATCCTGTTAAATCATAAGTCAGCTTATGTCAATTCTCTGTGAAAACTCTCCAGTGTCTCCCCATTCCTCTCAGATTAAAAGTTTTTATAGGGGCCTAAAAGTTTCCTCCCCCAACTCATACATTCTCTTTACTATGTGCTTGATCCCTAGGAGAGACTAAGAGCAGGAGCGGATGCTGGAGGGGGAGGGGCCACTTGATGGGGTGCCCTTGCCCCCACCTCCTTTAGGAACAAAGCCACACTCTTCTGGATACCTCAGAGTATCCAGGCTGTTCCACAGGGACAGGATAGGGAGTGGAGGGAAGGGAAGCTTCTGGTCTGAGCCCCAATTTCTCAAGAACAGAGACAGCAGAGAAATAAATCGAGGGATGCTGCAGCCACCACCAGCCAGTGCCCATAACCAGCCTTTCCGACACCAGCGGTGAGGTTAGCAGGCAGGTGCTATTTTGCCCCGCCTGTCCCCCAGCCCAAGGATGGGTGATGCTGTCAGGCTAGGGAGACAGAGAGATGCGGCAGCAGGGTGGGGTGGGACAAGGTCACTGCAGTGGAACTAGCTTGTGTCCAGATCAGAGCCAACCAAGGGGAAGCAGAGGGAGGAGGATGGCGGGTAGTGGGTGCTCTCAGACAAAGGCTCTCCTAGAATGGAGGATGCTCGGTGTTCCTGTCACCAGGGAGACAGATAGCCCAGGGGACCCCAGAGGAGCCTATTGGCCCTGCAGTCCCCTCCACACTCCCAGCCCTGGAGGGCGGTGGGGGAGGTGATCGCACAGACTTGAGGAGGGGGACAAGTGCCCCTTGCACAGCACCTTGAAATGCCCAGCTTTGGAGAAGGAGGGAGGGCAGGGGGCTCAGGGTGGGAGGAGGCCGGAACCTCCCACCCTCACCTCTGCAGCCCCAGAGCAGCGCCAGCCCCACCTGCCCAGGCGCCTGAGGTCAGCGCTGGCGCTTTGCCTGGAGGGGAAGGAGGGGAGGGGGCAGAGGTGGCGGTGGGCCTGGGGAGGGCCTGATGGACCGCCACCGCCCAGCCTGAGCGGGTTCCTGCCCGAGCCGCCCTCCTGGGAAACCCACAGCTCCAGTCTCCGCTGCCCCAGCGGAGCAGGGAGGAAGGTGGCCGCTCGCCAACAGCCTCGTCAGCACCCGTGGAGCCTTCCCTTCTCACTAGAAAGCTCTCCCACGCCCTGCCTGCCCGGCGTCTCTGCCAAACGCAAGTGATGGTGGCCGACTCCGCGCTCCACGAGCCCTGAGTCAACAGCCTCTGTCTGTCCTCACTGGGATTGTGTTTGTTTATCTTACAGAGCCACCTCGCCTCCCTCACCAGGCGGAAGAGAAGAGGGAGACAGGCCGCCGAGAGAGCAGGGCTCGGGGAACACGCGCCGGGCTGCGGCTTGGCCCCGGCGGGCGGAGCACGGCACGCGGCTGGAGCGGCCTCTCCTGTGCGCCGGCGGTGGTTCTCCCGGAGGCGACGCTCCCGCAGGCCGTGGAGGTGCGGGAGCCGCGTTTACGCGGACCCGGGGGGCCGCCCCGGAGTGTGCCGCCCCCTCCCCGCCCGAGTCCTCCTGGCCGCGCCGCCCGCGCAGCGGCGAGTCCTGCCCCAGCCGCGCTGGCGCTGCCCGCGGGGACGCCGCCGGCCCCGCGTCGTCTCCGGGCTCCGGGGAGCGGGGTCTGCGTCCTCCGCCTGAAGCGCGGGGAGCCGGCTTGGCCACGGAAGCTGCTTCGTGCGTCATCCCCGCCTCCCTGTCCACCGCGTGAGGGTGGAGCGTCCGCCCTCTGGCCTTGCCTTCAGGTTCATTCAGGTTCCTTCCGGCGAACCTCGGAAAAAGATTTCTTCTGTAGATCTGATCTTGAACTTCCTGGAGAAGCTACCAGCGGCCCCTGCCGGCCGTGGCCGTGGCCATGGGGAGGGGCTGGGGTCTCGCGTTAGCGCAAAATCTCTGGCTCTGGGCCGGGTCGGGGCTGCCCGGCGTGGGCGCGGTTCCCTCTCGCCGCCGGGCTCCCCCGCGGCTGCTGACGCTGTGGGCAGGGGGGCCGCGCTGGCCTCGCTCCTCACAGGGACCCGCAGGGGCGCAGCCCAGAGGCCCACCTGGGTTCCTGCTGCGGGCGGGCCGGGGAGACTGGGGCAGAAGCAGAAGCCGGGCGGCCCGGACCCGGCACGGTTAGGACGTCTGTGCCGCTCTGCCTGGAGGCCTGGCCGGTGCTGGATCCCTCCCAAAGTGGGGCATTCCTGCTCTGATTTGTGCTGGGGGAGAGCTCGCTGTGGGCAGGGGGGACAGGGGTGGTCTTCTTCCCCTGCGGTCCGGGTAGGGGGCTGGCAGGCATGTTGGCTGTGCTGTGGCCCTCCGCCCTGTCCCCTGACCCTCCCCAGGCCCTGTGTCGCTCCTCTGAGTACTCTTAGAGTAGCCATTAGAGGTGTGAATGGCAGGCTGCTGAGGCTGTGCTGCTTGCGGTTGGCAGAGCCCCTGAGCTCCTCCTCCTGCTCTTGTCAGATCAGCTGCAGGCTGAGGCTTCAGGGTGGTGGGGTGCCCTCTGCTCAGAGCTCCCACAACCCGGGAGCAGATATGTGGCCGTTACCTCGTATTCCTGGCCTATCAGTGAGTCCTGGATCTCTCTTTCCATGTGTAACCCACGGACACCATGAATTCAGTCTGCGGGGGGTCCTTGTAGTCAGGGGAGTGGCTCCACGTTGGGCTTTAGTTCCTCATATTCATGACCCACAATAATCCTTGGATCCTTCATGATTTGCTCTTATTTCTCATCGAGAATCAGAAATTTCTTAAACAGATTTTCACATTCCATGAACATGTAGGAGGGAATGTAACATTCTGCTCAGTACCAGCTCCCACAGCTCTTAGAAGTTTTTATCATGGAAAGGCAGGAATCCATCGAGCAGTGTATAGAGGACGACTTCGAGACTTCATGTATCCACTGGGTCATACTTTGACCCTGGAAGAGTTCCGGGGCCCGGTTGAGAGGGACTGCCACAGAAGGTATCCAGCTTGTTGTGAAGGGTGAATTTGTTGCTGAAGTGTGCGAGCTTGATGCTCATGGCAGCGTCCACAAGCAGGTTTTCTGCCTTTAAATCTCTACGGACAATACACTCTGGTGACAGTTTGCACAGCAGACACTATCTGCTGGCATTTGCCTTCAGCCTCTTGTCTTTCCTACTGCCATGAGCCACTAGGGACTCAGACAGCTCTCCTCCACTAGCGTCCTTCCTAACAAGGCAGAGAGTTTCCTCAGCCCCCGTCACTTCAAATATTGAACAATATTTGGGTGATCTAAGCCTCCGGGATTCCTGCTGTGGGACAGTCTCTGGAGGCTGGAATGGTTGAGTCTCATTAAGTCTTAAGTGACCTTCATGGCTCTCGCTTTCCCAGTCAGGATGTGCTGGGCCACCTTCACCGTAGCCGAGTTACCCTCGCCGATGGTCTCGAGGAGACCTCGTGGCTATGAGCCTCTCCTCAGCAGAGATGGCCGAGAGGCCCGCAGCGTGTTGGACGTCCTGCCGCGCTAGGAGTCAAGGTGCCCTAAGGTCGGTTTACATTTGGGAAAAGCTGGTGAGACGCTTGGTCCAAATCACCTCAAACTAAATTAAAAAAGAAAAAATCGAGTAAAAAGAATAAAGAAAAAATTGATAAAAGTAAAGATAAAAGAAGAAATGAGAAAAAGTAAAAAAAAACAAAAACAAAAAACCCACAACCAAAATAGCCCAAAATGCCAAGGAGGAAACAAGCTGACTTTGGTCAAAGTCCCTCAGGTCACCACAAATTAGCTTCCTGCGCTAGAAGGACTGATAACATAGGCCCACCAGGGACTTATATGGTTCTTGGAATTCCAAAACAGTAGCTCCCTATGAAGTTATAGGAAGAAACAGAACTATCAACAAGTGATTTTCACAACAAGTGATAATCCACAGTGATTTTCTCTGTGACTTTTTGGTCTCGAGACCCTTTACTCTTTTAAAAAAATTATTGAGGACCCCAGAGAGCTTTTTGTTTGTGTGGGTTGGCTATCAATCAAAAATGGCTATCAATATTTATCTTATTGAAAATTGAAGCCTCTAGTTTTCTTCAGTGACTTTTCATTCCTAATTTGAAAAGCTATAATAATTTTTGGCTTTTAAAGAGCTCATAATGTCTGCACTTAGTATATTCAATTCCTTTTTCTTTAAACTCTAAATGATTGGTCTCAAAACGATGCCACAGGTTCACTGGCATTATGATACTGTGTGAAAACGTTCTGTTGCATAAGATACAATAAGGTACATTATTAACATCTATAAAGCTGAAAAGAAGATAGTTCTTGTCATATTTTCTTATTTACAGTTTTGCCCCAGTTCTTAGGAGTCGATTCCTCCCTTCCAGGAGCCAGAGAACGCGCTCTGTCAGTTTCAGTATCTTTAACTGTAGAGGTTGCAGCTGTGAGCTGAGACAGCGTCTCTTCTACTCTTTTAAACCAACAATCCATGCTCTGTGTCCTTTTATTCAGCACAGGGTAGGAGGGTTGGTGTCTGAATGTTGGACATGTCACTGGTAGCTCAGTGGAGGGAACCAAGACGTCCCTACATGATTTTTTTTTTAAATGTTTCCTTGAAATATAATACAGATACAGAAAAGTACACAAATCATCAGCGTGTTGCTTGGTGGCTGTTCACACATTGAACTCACGCGCTTAACCAGCAACCAGATCAAGAAACAGGACATTCCCAGCTCCCCCAAATCCCCCAACCCCTCTTTCCAGTCACTTTCTCCGCAGTGGTGACCACCATTCTGTCTTCAAATGGTGTAGATTAGTTTTGCTTGTTTTTGAACTTTACATAAATGGAATCGCACAGTGTTAAATCCATTGTGTCTGCTTCCTTTGCTCACTATTTTTGTGAGATTCATCCATATTGTTTACTTTGTTATTCTAAATGCTGTATAGTAACCCGTTGTTTATCCATTTTGCTGTTACTAGGCATTTGGGTAGTTCTCAGTTTGGGGATGTTGAGAATAGCGCTGTTCTGAACATTCTGTTCCAGTCTTTGGCAGACATTTACATGGTTTTCTGTTGGATATGTATCTAGAAATGGAATTGATTACTTAAAATGTATGCATATTTTTGGTTTTAGTAGACACTGTTTGTGCCAGTTAATACACCCACCAGCAGTGGATGAGAGTTCTGTTTTCTCTCTGATACTTAGCATTGCCTGTCTTTTAATTTTAACCTGTCTGTGGGTGTGTAGTGGTGTAGCGTTGTGGTTTTAATTTGCATTTCCCTGATGCCTAATGCAGTAGAACACCTTTTCATATGCTTATTGGCCATTTCCTCTTCTGTGAAGTGCCTGTTCAAGTCTTTTGCCCATTTTTCTATTGGGTTGCCTGCATTTTTCTTATTGGTTTGCAAATATTCTTGTATAGTTTGGGTATAAATTCTTTGTTGGATATGGCCCTGTATGCATTTCCTTTCCTCCCCACTCACCCTGTTAGCTCTCTGACCCCTCCTCCTACTATTTTACCCAGTGGTCATCCCTTTCCAGTCATTGACTTCTTATTCCTTGAACATGCCAGGCACACACCTCACCTCAGGGCTCTACACTGGCTCCCATTTCTGCCTGCAATGTTCTTTCCCAGAGATTCACATAGGTCTCTTCCCCATCTCCTTCAAGTCTTTGCTCCATTGTCACCTTCTTCCTGAAGCCTTCCCTGAACCACCTACTTGGTCTTTTATTACTCCTTACACATCCTATTTGGCACCACTATCCATCACTTTAAAAAAAAAAACAACTTTATACTAACGAAAATGTCAAACATATACAAAATTAGAAAAAATAGTATAAAAGCCTTTCCTCATGTGTCATCCAGCATCAATAATTAGCAACATTTTTGCAATCTTATTTTATTTTATCCATAAATAATTCAGTCTGCCTCTTTAATAGATAAGTACTTTTTTTGGAAACAGAGTCTCCATGCCATCATTGAATCTAACAAAATCAGTAGTGTCATATAATACCAGTCCACATTCAAATTTTCCATTTGTCTCAAAGATGTCTTGTTATAGTTGATGTATTTGAATAAAGGTTCAAACAAAGTACACACATTGCTCTATTTTTTTTCCATAGCAATATCACCATACAAAACACTATATATTTTACATATTTATTTGCTTATTGTCTGTCTCTCCCGTTTGAATATCAACTCCCAGCGAGTGGGATTTTTGTCTATTTTGTTCTTTGTCGTATCTTCAGCACCTAGAATGGTTACTGGCCCGTAGTAGGCTTGAATAAATGTTTGTAGAATGAATGAATGAATGAACATGGATCTAAAGACCCAAGGAGTATGCTGTGTCAATATGGTCAAATCTGTTACTTTCCAGCTCTAAAACTTTGGGCAACGTTATGAGCTTCAGTTTTCCTATCTGTAAAATGGGACTAAATAACATCAACTTTGCCAAGTTGTTGTGAGAATTAGACAAAATATGTGTACAGTGTCCGGCACCTAGTATACTCTCAGGACAGCTGTTTTTATTTTTCATTGTAACTGTCTTTATAAGGCATATGCAGGTGAAAGGTGTGTAGTAAAAAATTTGGCCCTGCCCAAAGAAGTCTGGCCTTTGTCCCTTGTTCTTGGGAGGTAGGCTTTAAACTCTTGGAACTTTTCAAATGATAGGAGTGCCTTTGTTATTTATGGTGGGCCCTTAGCCCACGTCAGACAGTTTATGCTAAGGAGGTGACTCATGCTGGGCTGCCTAGGCCAGGTGATATCAGCCTGACCTCTAGGGAGTGAGGTGGGGCTGGAGACTGGGTTCAATCCCGTGGACAATAAATCATACTTATGTAATGAAGCCCCAATAAAAAATCAAGACACTGAACCTTGGGTGAGCTTCCCTTGTTGGCCACACTCCATGCATATTGTCGCATGTCGATATCAATAATGGGAGGGTAGTGCATTCTGAAGACAATGGAAGCTTTGTATTTGGAACTCTGTCAGAATCTACCCTATGTGTCTCTTCTTTTGGCTAATCTTGATCTGTATCCTTTCCCTGAAATAAACTATAACTGTGAGTGTAATAGCTTTCAATGAGTTCTATGATTCTTTTTAGCGAATTATTCAACCTACGTGTGGTTTTGGAAATCTGAACTTTCAGTTGGTGTCAAGGGAAGCAGGACACCTGTGTTCTAGTCCAGGCTCACTAACTGGCTGTGTGAACTGGGTTGAGCCATTTGGCCTCATTGGCCTCAGTTGGCTTATCTGTGAAATGAGGAGGTAAACCAAATGGTCTCTTGGTTCCTTTTAGCCTTGTTGTGAAAACAAGTTATTTTCTTCTGAGTACACGTCTTTATCTGTCTGTCACATGCAAACACTCAAAAAGATGTGTGCAGAAGCCAGTCAAGTGAAAGGCTACAACCCCTTCATTGTTAGGTGAGAATGACAAAAGACCCCTTTCCTGGAGTAGTTGAGCTGACTTGATGAATTAATGAATCACCCCGTTCTTTCTTGCCTGTTCCCTGGAGAGGATCATCTCTGTTTTCTTCCTTACTTGACAAATGCCTGGAGATGGTCTTACTGCAGGGCCTTTGTGACTGGTGGAAGTGACCTCTGCTTTCCTCAAGTCTCTCCTGAGGCCATGCACAGTTCTTTTCACCACACCAACCCTCCCCACCCCATCCCCTTACCTGTCTCATCCTTTCCCTCCTCGTCTCCTTCCCACCCTCCACATCCCACTTAAAGCCTGGAGGAAAGAGGGGCACGTAGGGTTTCTCTGGGATCTCCCATCACTCAGGAGCCAGGCTTTCAGCCTCATATGTTATAATACCTGCTGCCAATCCTTGCACACTTGTTATGGGCTGGGCAGAGCCTTTTCACAAGTCATGACATTTCATCCTCATAGCCCTGAGGGAGAAAGATTATTATTCTCATTTTACAGATGAGGAACACGAGGCCAGAGTGGTTAAGTAACTTGCACGAATAAACTCAGACAAGGAAGCAGATTTGAATCCAAGTCTGGCGGATCCCAAAGTCTTAATCATTCTGTCATTCTCTGAGCCCTTCTGACAGTGGAGTGGCAGATTTGAAGTTGGGGCTGGTATGGTATGGTAGATTGATTATGGCCCCAATTTTTCACCACTCCCTGTATCCTCACCTTTGGTAGTATCCTCCTTTACTGACTCTGAGTTTGGCCTCTCAACTTGCTTTGGCCAACAGAATGTGGCAGCAATGACAACTATGTCCATTTAGGTCTCCAGAGGCCTGGAATACTTATGTTCTCTCTCTCTGGGGCCTCTACCACCACCTACCAGAGGATAATAGAGCACATAGGAGGCAGACCAGGAGTCTCTGTTCTAGGCCACCACCAGCCTGCAGACCTGCCCAAACATGGGAGATAGCCCAGCCATGAACAGCAGATCCAGCAGCTGATAACAGTTGCATAAATGAGCTCAGTCAAGACTAAAAGAACCACCCAAATGACCAGTAGACTTGTGGGCAATAATAAATTCTTATTGTTTAAAGTCATTGAGTTTTGGGGTGATTTGTTATTCTGTAGTAACTAACTGAAACATGAGGAAAACCTAGTCACAAGGCTCATCAATTCCTTAGAGTAATTAGAACTTCTAAAGTCCTTAGTTACTCTGATTTCTTCTCTGGGCCCTTAATACTCTCCTCTCCCGTGTTCCTTTACACCATTTCTCCCCCAACTCCAAAGTAACCCAGCCCCCACTGGCCACTGAGATGGATGTTTTAGTCTTTCTGTACACTGCTTCTCAACCTCCATGTTCTTCCTCCTCTACAGGCAGCCTACCCTCCCCTCAGAAGCCCATGATGTTTCTTTCCTTCTTTATAAGGCTGAGTAATATTCCATTGTATGTATACACCACATTTTCTTTGTTTATCTATCGACGGACATTTAGGTTGTTTCCATAACTTGGCTATTGTGAATAGGGCTGCAATGAACATGGGAGTGCAGATATCTCTTAGAGATTCCACAGATGAACCTGTGGATGTTATGCTAAGTGAAATAAGCCAGTCACAGAAAGACAAATACTGAACAGTTCCACTTAGATGAGGTACCTAAAATAGTCAAACTTGTAGAAGCAGAGAATAGAACCGTGGATACCAGGGGTCAGGGGGAGGGGGAAATGGAGAGTTGTTGTTCAATTGGTATAAAGTTTCACTCATGCAAGATGAATTAGTTCTAGAGATCTGCTGTACAGCGTAGTGATTATTGTCAACAATACTGCATTACATACTTAAAAATTTGTTAAGAGAGTGGATCTCAGGTTAAGTGTTCTTACCACAAAAACAAAACAAAACAAAAAACAAAGAGACACAAGGAAAGTTTTCGAGGTAATGGATATGTCTATTACCTTGATTGTGGTGATGGTTTTGCAGGTGTATGCATACGTCCAAACTCATCAAACTGTATACATTAAAAACGTGCAATTGTTGGTATATATCAAATATACCTCAATAAGGCTGTTTAAAAACAAAAGCAGCAGCAGTGCATGGTACAGGTGCAGCCAGGCCTTTCCATATAACTGTATGCTGTGGACTTTGATTAAACTGGCCTGTTGGTTCACAGGAAACTGGTGAAGCCACTTTCCCTTTCTCTATCCTTTGGTGCTGGGGGGACAGGGGCAGCTGCTGGAGACAACACCGGTGTTCAGTGAGCAGAAGCCCAGGAAGAAAGGGAAGCCTTGCTCTCCCTCTGGGCCTTCGAGCCTGGGCTGTGGTTCTACGTCCTGTCTCTGGAGGCCCGCTGGAGGTAAGTGCTGCTCTGAGTGCCCTGAAGAAGCTGGTGGCCTAGCCCTCCGGTCCCAAACCCAATTTCCTCCCTGTACTTTCAGTTTCTCTCATCCTTTCTGGGTCAAGGAGCCACTATTGTCTCAGGATGCACCCTGGCCGCAGGTTCAGGAACTGTCAAACTGTTTTCTTCAGAGGGTGTCGAGCGGAAGCAGAAAGTGATCCCTCTGGTTGCTGGGCTACAAGGGAGTAAAGGTAGAAACAACGAGACCAGTCAGGGGGTGAAAGATGATGGGGGCTTAGACTGTGGCTTGGGCTAGTGGGAGCCAGTAGTGTGGTGAGATGTGGCTAGATTCTGGATGTATTTTGAGGGTAGAACAGGCAGGATTTGCTGATGGGTTAGATGTGGGGAGTAAAAGAAAAAGGATTCAAGATTTGGGGACTGAGCAACTGGAAGGTGGGAGATTAATAAAGGTTGGGATGAGTGGGGGAAGATAAAGGGGTCAGGATGCTGGACTGGGAACCCAGAAATCAAAGCCCTGACACCATTTCTGCCACACACTAATCCCGGCACTTACTAATCATTTGTATACACCAGGCCCTCTTCTAAGAACTTGACACGTGTCATCTCATTCTCCTCCCTGCAGCCCTGTAAAGTAGATTTCATCATCCTTAGTTTGCAGATGAGAGGAAATGGGCTCAGAGAGGTTAAGTGATTCGCTGCCCAGGGCACACAGTTAGCAAAAAAGCCAGGACTCAAACCCAGTGCGTCTAACTCCAAAGCCCGTGCTCCTGAGCAGGCACAAAACCGCCTCCTGAATCCTATATCCACTTTGACTTGCAGGGCCTAATCCAGGGGTTGAGGAGAGGATCACTCCATCCTGACTTTGTAAATGTGCCTAACGTGGGCCTGTGCCTCCCTCTCCGACCGAGGACATTTAGTGCTGACACTGAGTGCTCTGGCTTTGAGAAATAGCTGCAGTGAAAAGCAGGACAAAGAAAATGCCAAGGTGACCCACATTCACAGTTTGAGAATATTGTGATGTATTATGAATGGGTCCTTCTGAAGTACCGTTTGAACACCTAGTTAAGTAATAATTCATTCTCTGATATGAGACATTTCAGATGATAGACTAATGGAATAATATCATTACTTGTGATTTGGACATTCCATTAAATCTTTTTTTTTTTTAAAGATTTTATTTATTTTACTTTTTCCCCCCAAAGCCCCAGTGGATAGTTGTATGTCGTAGCTGCACATCCTTCTAGTCGCTGTATGTGGGACTCGGCCTCAGGATGAACGGAGAAGTGGTGCCTCGATGCGCACCCGGGATCCAAACCCGGGCCACCAGCATCGCAGCGCGCGCACTTAACCACCAAGCCACAGGGCCGGCCCCCATTAAATCTGACATTACATTCTTTTCTGTCATCTCTTGCTTTCTCCTGGGGAGAAAACGAACCCCTGAATTTCTATGGAAAACAGAGTTTCCTGAGCCCCTCACATGGGTTTGTGTGTGTGTGTGTTTCATTAATAAGTCAATCTTATTGGGAATAGGAGGAGAAACAGAATCTTGCTGCAGGATTTTCACTCACATATTAAGACCTGACCCTGAGTAGGAAAGTAAGTGTTCAAGGCTCTGGTCTCTGGACTGGGAGAGACCTCTGTGTGAACCCTGGATTAACTGCTTATTAGCCAGAGGGTCCCTTAAGATAGAGTGACCTGGGCCAGCCCCAGTGGCCTCGTGGTTAAGTTCAGTGCACTCTGCTTTGGTGGCCCAGGTTTGGTGCCCAGGTGCGGACCTACCCCACTCATCACTGGCCATGCTGTGGTGGCGGCTCACATACAAAATAGAGGAAGATTGGCAACAGATGTTAGCTCAGGGAGAATCTTCCTCAGCTGAAAAAAAAAGATACTATGACCCTTTAGAAAACTTTTTCCTTGCACTTTCTTCTTTGATCCATGAGTTAATTAAAAGTGTGTTGTTTAATTTCCAAATATTGATGGAATTCCTAAATTTCCTACTGTTTTTGATTTCCAATTTAATTCCATTGTGGTCAGAAAACATACTTCACATGATTTCAATCCTTTCATATTTATTGAGACTTGCTTTTTCTATCCTGTTGTTTTTATCCTGGAGAATGTTCTAAGTGTGCTTGAAAAGAATGTGTATTCTGCTGTCAGGGGGTGGAGTGTTCTATAATTGTCAGATCAAGTTGAAAGGTGCTATATATTTTTACTGATGTCCTGTCCAGTTGTTCTATTTCTCATTTCAATTCTGTCAGCTTTTTCTTCACCAATTTTGAGTCTCTATTCTTTGGAGCGTATGCAATTGTACTTGCTATATCTTCCTGAAGTAGTGACACTTTTATTATTATGACGTCTCTCTCTGTTTTTGTATTATTTCTTAACTTAAAATCCATTTTGTCTGATATTAATATAGCCACTCCAGCTCTCTTTTGGATACTGTTTGCATGGTGTATCTTTTTCCATCCTTTTGCTTTCAAATTAATTGTGTCTTTGAATCTGATGTATGTCTCTTGTATGTAGCATATAGTTGGATCTTGCTTTTTAATCAAATCTGACAGTTTCTGTCTTTTGATTGGAGCGTTTGGTCTATTCATATTTAAAGTAATTATTGATGTGGTTGGATTTACAATCAGCCACTTTACTATTTGTTTTCTTTTTTTTATTGCAGTAACATTGGTTTATAACATTATATAAATTTCAGGTGTACATCATTATATTTTGATTTCTGTGTAGATTACATGTTCATCACCCAAAGGCTAATTGCAAACCACACACATGTGTGACTCACCCCTTTCATCCTCCTCCCTCCCCCCGTCCCCTCTGGTAACCACCAATCCAATCTCTGTCTCTATGTGTTTGTTTGTTGTTGTTTTTGTCTTCTATTTATAAGTGAGATCATACAGTATTTGACTTTCTTCCTCTGACTTATTTCGCTTAGCATAATACCCTCAAGGTCCACCCATGTTGCCACAAATGGCTGGATTTCATCTTTTTTTATAGCTGAGTAGTATTCCATTGTGTATATATACCACATCTTTACCCATTTGTCCCTTGATGGGCATCTAGGTTGCTTCCAAGTCTTGGCTGTGGTAAATAATGCCACAATAAACATAGGGGTGCGTGTATCTTTAAGTGTTTGTGTGTTTTCCTGTTCTTTGGATAAATACCCAGCAGTAGAATAGCTGGATTGTATGGTAGTTCTATTCTTAATTTTTTGGGGAATCTCCATACTGTTTTCCATAGTGGCTGCACCGGTTTGCACTCCCACCAGCAGTGTATGAGAGTTCCCTTCTGTCTTGACATGAGTACAGCCATGTTTGGCCGCTCCATTGACCTACAGCCACCAGCACAAAAAGAAATACAAAGCTGCTTTCTGTGTGGTGGGAACTGGCCTTTTCCCGGGAACTGGCCTCTCTCCCACGGAGAGAGTTGCAAGTTGTAACATTTGAAGGCTCTTGGAGAGTCGTAGCTCGGAATGGACTGGCCATCTGTGCCGGGCTGAGACGATAACCAAAGAGAACAATGCACGTACACAATTACTGGGCTGGGACGTTAGCCAGGGGGCTCAGTGCACGTACGCCACTGATAACCATTTGTGCATGGAAACACTAAATGCTTGCTCTGCAAACTCTGTAATTGCTTACTCTGAAAATTACTGATGGTATAAAAACTGCTGGAAACTGAGCCCCGGTGAGAGTTCCACCTGTGGAAGGGACGCCTTGCCCAGGATATGTGATCCTTGCCCAGCCGTGTCGATTGACAGGACTCTCCCAGCAGTGGGGCGTGGATGTTGTGAGTAACTGATTTGATGTGAAATAATTGATTTGATATAAAGTAATTGATTTGATGTGTTCTCTTTTTGGTTAACCTGGTGTTTCTCTTTCTGGTTGATTTGTGTCATTTCTCTTCAGCCGATGTGGGTGTTTTCCCTTTCCAGTCTGGCTGATGTTTTTTCCCTCTTAATATTTGACCTATTTGGATCTGTTTGCAGACTGTCACCTTTACTATCCTCTATATAATAAAATATACCTTCAGTCCATTTGTTTGGAGTGGAACGTGTCTTTTACGTCTCCGATCTAATCCCCCAACCTCTCCTAACATAATTGGCGCTGTGAGCAGGATTCGATTAAGGAGATGCCTTTCCTATTCAAACGAAAGGTAACTGAAGCCAAGGTGGAAGAAATTCCAGGATGGGAGGACCCTCCCTTTTGCACTCTGGCTGGGGAGTGGGCTCATAGGTCAGGGTTATGTGAAGCTTGGGATGCTCGTCTGCAACGATTTGAACCGTTGGATGTGACCAAAGCTTTGCAGACGGTGGAAAGGAAAGAGAAAGATGATGTTTCTTTTTTGGCATGGCGAGGTTGATGTTTGTTGACTGCTTATCGCCGGGCTGTAGAAGATAGGGATAAGATACAGACAGAGAAGGCACTCTTGGAAATGGAATATCGCCGGGCTATAGCAGATAGGGATAAGATACAGACAGAGAAGGCACTCTTGGAAATGGAATATCGCCGGGCTATAGAAGATAGGGATAAGATACAGAAAGAGAAGGCACTCTCGGAAAAAGAAAATTTAGATTTGCAGTCTCGCTTGGCTATGATTCAATGTCAATATCATACACTGGGAGATCAGGCTCGTAACTACCAAGCTATAGCAGAAAAGGCTGCTATAAGTATTGCCAAATATAAATATAGAAAGAGAAGAGGAAAGATAAATGAACGAAAAGTTCATATGGCCATAGCATCGGCCGGTCCTAAGTGGGACCCGGACACATGGGATGGTGATATCTGGGATGATGATTCTGAAACTGATTATGAGGAAGAGGAAAAACCGCCCAAACGCACAGAGGCACGTCCTCTTCGCCGTCGGCGGATGGAAATGGATGGTAATCATCCTGTAAGGAAAGATGTGATTGAGGATTTTAACCAATAAGAAATTTCTGATATTTTAGCCCGGGCTACACAAAAGCCTGGAGAAGCCATCATAACCTGGCTTGTTCGCCTATATGAAATGGGCGCTACAGGAATTAATCTGGATGCAGGAGATGCTTTTAAATTTGTGATTTTGTCCAATGATCCAGTAATACGGGGAGCTTTCAGAGATTGGAGCATGAATACTCATCCCCCAAATGATCGTGGACAAGACACTGATGGTACAACTTTATTGGCTCTTGCAGTAAAAGGAGCTCAAGATAAATACCCCACGGATGATATGTGGCCAGACACTAATAGACCATGGTATACTTTAAAAGATTGTGTCCAAAAGATGAGAGAAGAAACCATGAAACGGGCTGTGTTTCTGGGGTGTGGTGAAGCTTTAAATGAAATGACTTTAAGTGTCCAGGTGCGAAACAAGTTGATAAAAACTGCACCTCCGGCATACAAACAAATAATTACAACCCTTCTCATGAATGAAACTGAAAGCCCTATATCAACACTTGCAGATAAGATTATGCAGCTAGCAGACTTGGGAGACTGGCAGACAACTGAAAACCCTCCAAGAAGGGAAAAAAGAGAAACATTCTTTAAAAAGGATAAAATAACTCGAGGTGATATGTTTTTGGCCCTACTCCAGGCAGGAGTACCCAAAGACCAGATTGATGGAGTTGACACTAAAGAATTATGGAAACTATATAAAGAAAAAGGGCTGAATGTAAAACAAGTGAATAGAAGGGACAGTATAGAGAATGCTTCCAACCCAGTGCCTACTGCACCTAGTGCACTGCCTCCTCCCTCGGATCCTCTTCTTGCTGACTTACGTGATTGAGGGGAAGGCCAAACCTCTGTATCGATTAGTGCCACTATAAGAAAAGATATTAGACCACATGTACCAATTAAAATATTTTGGAAGAATGGATCTACAACTAGTGTGAAGGCACTTGTAGATACAGGGGCAGAGGCCACCCTTATCTATGGGAATCCAACTAAGTTTCAAGATACATCAATTCTGATAACTGGATTGGGAGGAAAAGAAATCCAGGCAGTTACCACTAATCTTTCTATGCAAATTGGGCAACTACCCCGGCGCACATATCTAGTTATGTTTGTGCCAATACCAGAATATGTAATTGGGATTGATATTCTGAAAGGATTGACATTAAATTTGGCTGATGGACAATACCAATTTGCTGTTAGAGCTTTGTCTTTTCATATTAATGCTGTAATTGTGGGATGTTTGCATCATAAAGTAGAAATTCCACCTGCCACGCAAGTGGTCAATCAAAGACAATATCGCATCCCTGGAGGACAACAAGAAATATCTGAGACCATAGAAGATTATTTGGCTGTAAAAGTCCTTCGCAGAGTAACTACAGCCTGGAATAATCCTATCTGGCCTGTTAAAAAAGGTGATGGGACATGGAGAATGACTGTAGATTACAGAGAGCTAAACAAAGTGACTCCGGCTATTCAAGCGGCCGTCCCTGATTTGATTACTGATATAACAGAATCTCCTGTTAAATGGGGTGTCTCATATGACCAATTGACTGAAAAACAACAAAAACATACCTGGTTTATGGATGGTTCTGCCAAAATGATATCGGGCTCACAGAAATGGAAAGCAGTTGCCTATAACCCATCCACCCAACAAACAATTGTCACCACCGGAGATAATATGAGTAGCCAATATGCTGAACTTTATGCGGTGTGTCAGGCACTTCAACAAGAACAGGGGCAACAATGTCATATATATACTGATTCATGGGCAGTGGCACAAGGTTTGGCAACGTGGATGCCACAATGGAAAAAACATGATTGGAAAATTAATGATAAAGAAATATGGGGAAAGAAATTATGGGAAGACATATGGTTATGGTGTCAAAACACGATTGTTACTGTATTTCATGTTGATGCTCACAGTTCTTTAATTTCTGCAGAACGAAAGCATAATTCTCATGCTAATCAGCTGGTGCAGATTCGTGCAACGCACAACCCAGGCTTAGCACAATGGGTCCATGAAAAGAGTGGACACTTGGGAGAACAAGCTTCATACAGGTGGGCACAACAAAGGGGAATCCTTGTCACCCATGATGATATTGCCACTGCAGTACAACAATGTCAGTTATGCCAACAGTTAAATTAACGGGGAGTTCCACACCCCTACCAAGGTCATATCCAAAAGGGATTATTTCCCGCCCATGCCTGGCAAATAGATTTTATTGGACCATTGCTAAATTCTTGTGGATATACTTATGCCTGCACTGCTGTTGATACATATTCTGGTTATTTATTGGCTATGCCAGCTAAAGTGGCCACCCAACAGAGTGCCATAAAATTATTAGATATAATCAAGTTATATTATGGAACACCAAGGCAAATTCAGAGTGACAACGGTTCCCACTCTACAGGTAAGTTGATTCAAACCTATACCAAGGAAAATTATATAGAATGGATTTATCATATACCTTATTACCCCCAAGCTGCAGGCCTCATAGAACGAATGAATGGATTGCTTAAACAACAATTGAGGAAACTCGGTCACGGCTCATTAAAGGGGTGGCACAACCATCTAAGTAATGCTCTAAATATGTTAAATAACAGGCCACTAGGCCCTAATGAGACTCCTCTGTCAAGGTTGTTACCAGCAAAGATTACAGAAGTGGCAACCGCCACTCATGAGTTTATGACCTTAACCTATTGGCCCCTGACTCAGTCTGCTAAACCGCCTTTTCGTGCCACAGCCAAAGCGGCTGGATTGGATTTATCTACTGTTCATTCTATTCAATTGCCCCCTAAGAAGCAGTCTATAGTCCCTACTGGGATAGGGGTACAATTTCCCAAAAATACCTTTGGTTTGTTAAAAGGACGCTCTGGACTGGCAGCAAAAGGTATTGATGTACTGGGAGGAGTCATTGATCCAGATTACCAAGGAGAAATAAAATTTATATTATATAATGGTAGTGACACAGTACTAACTGTAGAGTCTGGGGAACGAGTGGGACAATTATTGGTGCTTCCCCTCTTGACTCCAAATGTGTCACAAGGACCACCTCCAAGCGAATTAACTAAAAGAGGAATGCAAGGATTTGGGTCTACAGATGGATGGAAACCTGGAGCAAAAGTGTGGGTGACACATCCACCCAATGCGGCTCCCCGTGCCGCAGAAGTAGTGACCCAAGGGCCCACTGCAACACTCATAGTTATGTATCCAGGAAATAAACAGTTATATCATGTTCCTAAAAATTCTGTTTCTTTGCGTGAATAGATACTCCTGCTGTGTTCACTATGCTGTGCTGCACTTCCATGTCTGCTGCAGACCTACACACCAACTAATGTCTCCGTAGGACGACCTTTGACCCTGCACTGCTGGACCAACTGCTCTACACCAGTGGGACCTATAACCTGGACTATGAATGGCCGAGAAATTTGGTCTCAGAAACATCAAGCAATCTCTCAGTATAAGCCTATATCTGACCAGTCACGGAGAACTAGTTATAATTTCTCTATTACCCTGCCTTCTGCTACCCTCTGTGATGGGGGCTGGTCTGGACTTCTGCAAGCTAATTTGTTAGGCCTAAATGTTATCTTATCTAATGTTATCTTTGATGCTGTACATGATTTGCAAGATCAAGTTAATAACATTTCATATTCTAAAGGGTTATTTGATTGGTTGCCTTGGGGTTTGGGTCCTTTATTGTGAGATAGTTTTATAATTATTGTAGTCATTGGATTTTGGATTCTTGGATGTGCCTTATGTACTTGTGTACGAAGTTCATTGTCTGTGCATATGGTGTCTTATGGTTAATGGAGACGGCCACGGCCGAATATGTCTTGACATGAGTACAGCCATGTTTGGCCGCTCCATTGACCTACAGCCACCAGCACAAAAAGAAATACAAAGCTGCTTTCTGTGTGGTGGGAACTGGCCTTTTCCCGGGAACTGGCCTTTCTCCCACGGAGAGAGTTGCAAGTTGTAACATTTCAAGGCTCTTGGAGAGTCGTAGCTCGGAATGGACTGGCCATCTGTGCTGGGCTGAGACGATAACCAAAGAGAACAATGCACGTACACAATTACTGGGCTGGGACGTTAGCCAGGGGGCTCAGTGCACGTACGCCACTGATAACCATTTGTGCATGGAAACACTAAATGCTTGCTCTGCAAACTCTGTAATTGCTTACTCTGAAAATTACTGATGGTATAAAAACTGCTGGAAACTGAGCCCCGGTGAGAGTTCCACCTGTGGAAGGGACGCCTTGCCCAGGATATGTGATCCTTGCCCAGCCGTGTCGATTGACAGGACTCTCCCAGCAGTGGGGCGTGGATGTTGTGAGTAACTGATTTGATGTGAAATAATTGATTTGATATAAAGTAATTGATTTGATGTGTTCTCTTTTTGGTTAACCTGGTGTTTCTCTTTCTGGTTGATTTGTGTCATTTCTCTTCAGCCGATGTGGGTGTTTTCCCTTTCCAGTCTGGCTGATGTTTTTTCCCTCTTAATATTTGACCTATTTGGATCTGTTTGCAGACTGTCACCTTTACTATCCTCTATATAATAAAATATACCTTCAGTCCATTTGTTTGGAGTGGAAAGTGTCTTTTACGTCTCCGATCGAATCCCCGAACCTTTCCTAACACCTTCTCTCCACATCCTCTATTTGTTTTCTGTATATATTATGTCACACTCATTTACTGACTTCTTTTGTATTAAATATTTTTAGTGTATCATTCTAATTCTTCTGTTCATTTTTTTTTCTGTTGATTTTTAACTGTATTTCTTTGGATTATTTTCTCAGTGGTTGCTCTAGGACAGTAGTTCTCAACTAGGCGTGATTTTTGCACACCCGCCCTCCCCCCCACCCCCAGACATTTGGAAATATCTAGAGACTATTTTATTTGCCACAACTGGGGGTAGAGGTATGCTACTAGCAGGAAGAGTCAGAGATGCTGCTAAACATCTTACAATGCAAAGGACGGCCCCCTACAACAAAGAACTATCTAGCCCAAAATGTCAGTACTGCCAAGGATTAAAATACATATATTATTGTATCACAGTCTACTTCAGATTAATACTGACTGAATTCTGGTAAAACATAGAAACTTTGTTTGAATAAAGCTCCATTTTCTTCCCCTCCTTTGTGCTATTATTGTCGCATATATTACATCTATACATGTTACAAATCCAGCAATACACTGTTAGAATTTTTGATGTATGCATTTTTATATGTCTTGACCAGTTTTATTGAAATATGATTTATGTTCCATAAAGTTCACATGTTTAAAGTGTACAATTCATTGGTTTTTATTATGCAATCATATAAGAAATTAAGAGAAGAACAGAGAAGGATTTATATATATACACTTTTAAATTTGCCCATATATTTGACATTTTGGGGACTCTTTCATTTCTTCTTGTGATTGGAGTTGTCATCTGTGTCATTTCCTGTCTGCCTGAAGGAATTCCTTTAGTATTTCTTAAAAGGCAGGTCTACTAGCAACAAATTTTTTCAGATTCTGTCTGTTTGGAAATGTCTTTCTTTTGTCTTCATTTTTAAAGGACAGTTTTGTTAAATCTATAATTATTTGTTGACTTATTTTTAGTACTTTAAGTATGCCATTTCACTGCCTTTTGGCCTTGTTGTTCTGATGATGTCAGTCATTGATTGTAATGTGGTTCCTCTGTACACAAAGAGTCATTTTTCTCTTGCTTTCAACATTTTCTCTTTGTTTTGGCTGTTAGCAATTTGACTGTGATGTGTCTAGATGTGGATTTTTTGTGTTTGTCTTACATGGGGTTTGTTGAACTTTTCATGAAATTTGGAATATTTTGGGCCATTGTTTCTTCAAATATTTGTTGTGTCTCTTTCTCTCCTCTCCTTCTGGGACTCTCATTACACATAAGTTGGTTTGCTCGATGTTGTTCCACAGGTCTTTGAGGCTCCATTCATTTTTATTCATTCTTTTTTCTTTTCCTCTTTGTTCATCAGATTGGATAGTTTCTATTGATCTGTCTTCAGGTTCACTGATTCTTTCTTCTGTGCCTCAAACCTGCTGTTGAGCCTACCCAGTGAACCAAATTTTTCATTTGAGTTATTTTACTTTTCAACTCTAGTATTTTCTTTCTTTTCTTTTTTAGTCTAGTTGATATTTTCTACTGAGATTCTCTATTTACTGAATTATTGTCATCATATTTTCCTTTAATTCTTTAAATGGTCTCCTTTAATTTTTTGAGCAATTTCAAATTGCTTTGAAATTTTGATCTGCTTAAATCAACATCTTGGCTTATTCAGAGTCAGTTTCTATTGAGAGCTTTGTTGTGTGCGTGTGTACAAATTTTCCTTTGTATGTGTCATAATTTTTGTTGAAAGCTGAAGAACATTTAACACATTATAGCACCCAGAGATTCTGATTTTTTTCCTGAGGACTCCTTTTAGTTTGTTTTGTTTTGTTTTGTTTTGGTTTTATTAACTTGCCTGGACTTCATCTGCAGACTTTGTCATCCTTACAGTGTATAGCAGCTGATTCAGTTTTTAAATTCTTATTTTTGTTTTCAGCCTGACTTCCTAAGGGAAGTGCTGTGTCTATATAGCTTAGTAGTTAGCCATTGATTTGGGCAGACGTTGTGTTTAAACACTTTGAGCCCATAACACTTTCACCTTTCACTGATGAGTCTGTGCACGGTGGGGGAGGCATTCAAAGTTCAGGCAGTTCTCAAGTCTGCTTTGGCTTTTACATTTCCTTGAGTCCTCTTGTGTCTCCCTGAACATGTGTGCAGTTTCCCAGTGAGCCAGAGACATGTGGAGAGCTTATTTAGGCCTTGTACTGCTCTATCATTTCCAGAGGCTTCCTATTAAATCTCTGGCTGATCCACCACTCACCCCAACGGGAACCAGAGCCTTGGGCCACCAAAGCTGTAGGTTTTCTTTGTTCGTTTTCTATGGCGCTTGCTACTTTCACTGACAATGCTATTAAGCATGGACTTTTCATTCTCCATTTCAAATGAATGTTGCCCCTACTTGCAGCCAAGCTGGTTTTCAATTTCCGTCCTGCCCTGGTAAAATGACAGCACCTACCAAGCTGGGTGGTGGGATGGAAGCAGTCTTAGGCAAGAAGGCTGCAGACTCCTATTGTTCTTACACAAAATTCCAGCAGTTCTTTGGGAATAAACATCTCTCAATTTGTTGTTTGCATTTGGCTGATCTTCAGAGCCTTGATATGGTTTGGTTTTGATGATTTTATCTAGTTTTATTCTTGTGTTTTGGGAGAGAAGATTTGCCTACCTCTTCATACTGTCATAACTGGAAGTCTCATTTCTGCACATTTTAAAGTTTTTAATACCTGTGGTCAAACTTTTCTCAAAAAGGCTTCACTTCTACCAGCAAGATTCAAAAGCACAGAGATAGACTTCTACATTTTATATTGGTCCTACTCATCCAGACCTTGCCTAACTCTAAAGAGGGGTTCTTACCTGGTTTTAGTAATAAAACTCATGCTCTTTAATGGCAGAATTGAGTTATACATTTGGCATTTTTTAAAGCATTCATGGAGCATAAGTTGAAATCAGAGAGTGACATAACAAGTTTCAAATAATCATAAATAAATAAATACTCTTTTCTTCTTTCTTTTTATTTATTTATTTATTTTTCCCCCAAAGCCCCAGTAGATAGTTGTATGTCATAGCTGCACATTCTTCTAGTTGCTGTATGTGGGACGCGGCCTCAGCATGGCCGGAGAAGCGGTGCGTCGGTGCACGCCCAGGATCCAAACCCGGGTCGCCAGCAGTGGAGTGTGCGCACTTAACCACTAAGCCACGGGGCTGGCCCATCTTTTCTTCTTTCTTTGGTTCTCTTTCTTGATCTGTTGCTCTTCAGTTTCCGTGGGAATATGGGTTTAGGAAGAAATCTAATCACAATGGCTTTTCTCATGGCTTAGAGAGATAGGGACAGTAGGTAGAGGAGTGAGTGTCTTGAAAAGGGCACATATGGCCCTAGTAAGCTTTGGTGAAATGAATCCAGATTTCATAAGACAAATAGATTTTGGTAGTTTAATGAGATTTTGGTAGTTTAATGATATTTTAAAGCACGCATAATATTTTTCTAAATCTCAAGCAATACCAAAAAATTGATGTCATAAAGAATCTTTCTCCCAACCCTGACTGACGGGTTCCCAGTTCCCCACTCCAGTGGCAACCACTCTTACCAGTTGTTTGCATTTTCTTTAAGACATATTCTATGTAGATTCAAGAACGTGAGCATGTATGTGTGTGTAGGTGTGGCTCTTTTTTACACAAAGGGTAACTTTTTTTCACTCAATAATATAATTTGGAGATTATTTCGTATCAGTACAATGAGCTCTCTCATTTTATTTTTTAAGCTTGTTAATTTTAAATTTTGAAATAATTTCAGGCTTAAAAATAAAATTGTATAAGTAGTACAAGAATTCCTGTATAGCTTTTCTACAGCTTCCTCAATTGTTAGCATCATCTATAACCACAAGGAAATTAGTGTTGAAACAACACTATCAGTAATCTACTGACCTGACACAAGTGTTTCCAAATATCTCACTAATGATACGTTTCTGGTTCAGATCAAATCTAGGATAATACATTGCACTTAGTTTTCATGTCTTCTTAATTTTCTCCAGTCTTGGAGAATTTCTCAGTCTTTTTTTGTCTTTCATGATCTTGATACTTTTGAAGAGCACTATCTAGTAATTTATAGAATGTCTCTCAATTTGGGTTTATATGATGTTTCCTCACAGTTAAATTCATATTATGCATTTTTAAAAAGAATACCACAGAAGTGATATTGTTTCTTTCTCATTACGTTATATCAGGAGGCATATGATGCTGATATGTTGCTTTATTAGTGATATTAACTTTGAACAGTTAGTTAAGGTGGTATCTGCCAGATTTCTCCACTGTAAAGTTACTATATTTCTCTTGGCAATTAATAAGTATCTTTTGGAGAGATACTTTGAGACTATGTAAATATCCTGTTTCTATCATATATTTACCCACCAATTTCAGCATCTATTGATGATCTTTGCTTGCAACAATTGTTACTGTGGTATTTGCCAAGTGGTGATTTTCTACTTCAATCATTCCTTGTACATTTATTTAATTGAAATTCTACTGTAAGGAAGGGCTTTTCCTTTTCCTACATTTTAAACTTTATTCAATTATTTGTATCACTAAGGACTTAGAGATATTTATTTTACTGTGGGCAATTATCCATCACCATCATTATTAATTTTGTTGCTCAAATTATGCCAGATTTGGCTGTTGGGAGCTCTTCAAGTTATCTCCTGACTTTCATTCTTTGTTCTAAATCCCCTAATAATTTTCAATAATAATTAGATTAACTTAAATTTACACTAGAAAATTTGTAAAGCAATTCCACAATTATGTCATATAATCCTTGTCAGACAAAGCTTATATCATTTCTGTACAAGATAGAAGTCATTGCCTGTCTCAGCTAAACCTCATCAAGGACAGATCTGCTCCCACCTACCCGCAACCACAGTCCACTGGACTGGAGGTGGATACCTTATTCAAACTTAAAAAAAAAAAAAAAAATGAAAGGCCAGCTAATATTTTATAACTTATTATATCCTAGCCCTGATGGACATGAAATCATCCATCAAAAGTCCTCTTCTGGAGTTGATCTAAGAGACTGAAAGGGTCATAGTCAATTGTTGTTGGGCAGTCAAGCTGGAAGGTGATGGGCTCAGAGAGAGGAGAATGGAGGAAGACAATGAGGAGTAGAAACCATCCAACAGACACACTTACCCTACCCCTAAGAGAAAGAAACAGAGAATGTCCCCTGAAGCCCTCCTGTACCTCACTTTCTGTGCTTGGCTTCTGTGCAATCTTTCTACCTACCCACACTCAGTATCTGCACCTGCACATGTTACCTGGGTTGGCTTGAGTAAACTTTGATTTCTTGTACCCAGAAGACCATGGACTAGAACAAATCCCATTTTAAAGTGGAAAGGCAGGCCTCAAGGTGTGAAGCGACTTGTCCTGAATTCTACAGCTGGTTGGCTACAGAACTAGATCCTGAGTCCCAGGCTGCTAGTCTGTTCTCACCAAATCTCAAGAACAACTTTCAAGGGAGGTGTTTTAGAGGATAATTTTCAAGTTCTGATTGTGTTCCTCTAACCTAGGATGGAATGAGGAGCCTGAAAGGGATGTTGGCCCATGTTCTGGGAATTTTCCTTGGCTAAATCTCATCATAGATAGTCTTCTCTGCCAGAAGACAAACAAGGATCATGTTAATTATCAAGGTTCAGAGAGAAAAATTTGGTTATAAAGATTTGATAGGTCTGAAATATTTCTATACTGGGGATCTGGCCAGAGAAATGTTTTGATTTCTAGTATTGTCAAAGCTTGTCTCCCTAAGTAGGATCGAAGTCAATGGAATTTACTCCCTGCTAGACATCCCTGATGCCTGTGGGACAGGGAGCTGGGTGGGCAGACTGCAGTGAGATACATTTTAATGTCCCAGGGTGTGGCATGAGCCCCAGTTCACCCCTCTCAACTTCTCCCCTAGGATCAAGCAACACCATTACAAAACAAAACAAACAAACAAAAAATGACAACAGCAAGTCATGGTCCCAAGGGGGTCCAAACCCTTCACAATCATCTCCAGCCTCATCCATACTAAAGAAAAAGGTTCAGACTGTGAAAATCTCCTTGATCTTGGGCTGGAGTGGGCCTAATAAATCAGACATTCCTTAACCATGCTGACAGGCTAGGGAGATTTTTAAATAGAAGCTCTGAACATTTTCCCTAGAACCTATTCTCCAACAGCATTATTATAATATCCAGAGAGAGGTTAAGCAATTTGTCCAAGGGACCCAAGTAGTAAATGGTAGAGCTGAGATTGGACCTCTAAAGCCTTAAGCATGCTCTTAACCATTACACTGTATTTGTTGTACAGGAACAAGCCAGTGCCCTACCAAAACAACTTCCCTTCATTTTATGGAGTGGAGGTAAGCAGTTTCTTTCCAATCCTTTTCTTATACATAGACATATTTTATAGTTTTTATAGATATCAATATACATATATGTATATGTATATGTATAAGAATTTTCATAGACACTACTTCTAATGACCACAGAATAACATTCCCCTAGAGGATGCTCTCTCCTCCCTGATTCACATCTTGTCTCAATTACTCAGAATATTTCTCTGTTAGCACTTGGATAATTTTTTTTTTTTTTTACCGTTTTATGGGGTAAAATATACAGAAAAGTCCAAATAACACCAACACATAGTTTAACAAATAATCAAAGGTGTGCTCTCTTATGACAACTTCCCAGGCCAAGAATCAGACAAAAACCAGCCCCTGGAACCCATGGTGTGCTCCCTGCCTCCTCCAGACTTTCAGCTACAACATTGCAAAAGGTCAATGTAATTTGATGTCCACCATGTAATGACTTTGCACCACATTAAGGGAGCAACCTCTGTCCCAAAAAGGATAGATCATTTCCTGGGCTTTGCCTATAGCTCAGAGACACCTGACCCCTCAGAATTTGTTAAAAATTGCACATCTCTTGACAGTCATTGAAACACCGTAACTTTGCCCTAACCCACTTTGCTCAGACTCACTGGCTTTCAAGCCATTTCTAATGACCATTCCCAGATGCCTAGATCTGCTTGTCCTGCAATCCTATCTTGTGTACTATAAAAAGCTTCCTTTTATGTTTTAGCCTGGCTTTTCAGATCTCCCCAGAGGCCTCTCATCTGGGCCTTCACCTCCTGTCTAATTACCTCTGTCCTGCATCCTCTGCCAGGCAATTCTCCCTTCTCCCATAATGCAAACATTACCCCACTTCAACATTCACTAATTAGAACTTTTTTCCTACCCTAGCCAGACAGGGGTACTCTCAAAGCCACATGGAAGGGGTACTGGCATTTTTGTCATGCTTCTCTACTCCCACATCTACCTACTACTTGGAGAAATGATGCTCTGGAATGATACCACTGGGGGCTATTCCCTCCAGTCCTGAAGACCTTTTTTTTTTTTTTTGTGAGGAAGATTAGCCCTGGATGAACATCCATGCCCATCCTCCTCTACTTTATATGGGACACCGCCACAGCATGGCTTGATAAGCAGTGCATCGGTCCGCTCCCAGGGTCCGAACCTGTGAACCCTGGACCACCGCTGGAGAGTGCACGAACTTAACCGCTACACTACCAGGCTGGTTCCTACCTTTTTTTTTTTCGGTGAGGAAGATTGGCCCTGAGCTAACACCTGTTGCCAGTCTTCCTCTTTTTGCTTGAGAAGATCGGCCCTGAGCTAACATCCGTGCCAATATTCCTCTATTTTGTACATGGGATGCTGCCATAGCATAGCTTGATGAGTGGTGTGTAGGTCTGCACCTGGGATCTGAACCCACGAACCCCAGGCTGCTGAAGCACAGCACGTGAATTTAACCACTACACCACTGGGCTGGCCCCCTGAAGATCTTTTTATCTTTCAGTACTTTTTGTTATGGGGTCTAATACCCATACACCTGGAAGTGTAAATATCATACATGTCCACCACCTTGCAGTGCTACTGGGGGGACAAAACATTGAGCTCAGTGTGTTGATGGAGGGGTTCACACTGCCCCAGCTCCTCAGAGGGGACAAACATTGTAAATGTCAGACACAAAGCTACAGTGAGATCAACACGGAAATCATGTGGCATAAATCAAAGATATGAGGGACAGAGTAAAAGTAACAACTTTTTTTTTAAATTTTTGTTTTATTTATTTTTTCCCCCAAAGCCCCGTAGATAGTTGTATGTCATAGCTGCACATCCTTCTAGTTGCTGTATGTGGGACGCGGTCTCAGCATGGCCGGAGAAGCAGTGCGTTGGTGTGCGCCCGGGATCCGAACCCAGGCCACCAGCAGTGGAGCGCATGCACTTAACCACTAAGCCACGGGGCCGGCCCACAACATTTTCAAGATAGAAAATAAAAACAAAGAAAATCGTGAACACTTTGTGCAAAGTGTGAACACTTCGGTGACACTCAAACTAGGACACCTCTGCTGATGGTATATTGAAATTGGTCCTGCCTGGCCCCCTGGGCCCACCCATGCTTTTGACTCTCCTTTAGTCAAGTGATCTTTAGGCCATGGTTGGTTGAAGTTTCATCTTTTGTAACTGATTATTTGAAAACAGTGTCCAAATTCAAGTCATTCTTACATCTCCATGGCAGCCTCTTAGCTCCTTTCCCTTGGTGTCTCTCTCCGCAGCTCCTGTCCTCCACACTGCCTCTTCTCTCACTTGGTTCAGAATTCAGAGGAGAGAGTTCTTAAGGGAGGATGGATGAGGGTCACCAGAGTCCTAAGAAATGGTAGTCAGATTTGGTTGCAAGTGACAGATACCCAACCCCAACTTGCTTAAGAAATAAAGGAAATGTATTAACTCTCCTATCTGAAAAGTCCAGGGGAATTTCTGACTTCAGGGCAACTTGATTCAGAAACTCAGCCAAGGTCATTTGGACCTGGTCTCTCTCCATCATCAGCTCTACTTGCCCCTGGGTTGGCTTCATTATAATGAAGAGCCTCATCTCACACCTCCCAACTCCATCCTTGGATCACCTCACAGCCAGTAACTGTGATCAGAAAATTGAGATAAGTTGAATGGCCTGGACCTGGGCCAGCCTTGCCCAAACCTGAGGGTGGAGAGGAGTGACTCTCCTAATAAGAACCAGGGTGCATTTCCAGAAGATTGGGGAATGGATGCTAACAGGAAAAAAAGCAACAGATGTCCATTGCATAGGCTTAGGAGCAGTAAGTATGCCCTAGTAGAGTGATTTCCAAGCTGTAATCTATGGGCTGACTATTAGATTTATCTGGGCTCTTGTTTTTTCTTAAAAAAATGTAGAGACCTATTCAGTCAGAATATCTAGGGGCGGGGCTTTCAATCAGTACATTTATTAAACTTCTGCATTGACTCAGATTTGCAGTCAGATTGTGAATTACTGATGCAACTCAGAATGATGGTTCAGGACCAAGGATAGCGGTCTGCGTGCCCTATTCCTATGACAGACCATCATGGGCCTGCTATGCTCATGTAGGAGAGGCCTGGGTGGAAAGAGGGGCAGGACTCCAGGAGGGGGAGAAAGTCTCCAAAGAGGGCCTCCCCTGTAAAAGCCCCTTGTTAAGGCAGCACAAGATGAAAGAATGTGAAGCTGCCCTTTGCCAGAGCTCACATCTCACTTTTTCTGTTCTGGAGCCTTGTGCTGTCAAAGCCAAGGGCTTGCTTTGTCCTTTGGCACCTGGATTCAAGGCCTTACACAACTTTAATCTTCATCATTCCCTTAATATAGCAATAAATCTATAGCTGGCCCCTGTGAAAGAGGCACCACTGAGAAAAAGGAACACAGCTACTGGCTTAACATTCCATCTTTGTCCAAAACGTTGTGTAAGAGGGAAGAGAAGGTTTTTAACATTCGTTAGTTTAAAAAGATCAAGGATGTTTTGATCTCTCAGATCTCCCAGATGTCAGCAGCCCACCAGAAATCTAACCTAGAGTGAAAAACCCTGTCCTACTGCCAGCAGGAACTGCTTGTCAACAGGTCCTGAGGATGGAGAAGAGGAGGCAATCTGGTGGAGACTAGCCTGTGCTGGAATGCCAAGGAAGAGGAATGGTCCTAGAGTCCATTCCTCTTCCTTCTGTGAGCAGTACCCTAAATTTCCTGTTGAGGAATCACCTCCATGGGGGAGTTGATCAGAGATTAGGTGTTCTTTAGGGGCTCTTCCCAGTGCTTCCCAAATTGTAGCATGCACAGGTCTGGGGGATCCGTTGAAATGCAGATCCTGATTCACTAAGTCCTGGCTAAGGCCTGAGATGCTGCATTTCTAACAAGCCCCATGTACACCTGCGGATCCCGACTGTTTCTGGTCCAGGCTCTCCAGCCACCCCTCCCACCGTGTGAGTTCCCAATATCCCTCCCTAAAAACCCCCTTGACTTCAGTCAGCTAGCCTTGGTTTCTGAGGGATACAAACCAGAAACCCTAAATGACATGGTCTCTGAACCTCAGTTTCCCAAGCTATAAAAGAGAGACAGTAATCCCTAGTGGAGAGATATTCATGATAGTGAAGTGACCAAGACGCAGGCCCTGCCCTGAGATGCTACTAGAGTCCCTGTGAGGTCCTAACCGGAGGCCCCACCAGGAACCCTCATGGCTCTGCCCTCCCTCCAGCCTCTGCTCAGGGCCAGATAACACGTTAGAATAAAAGAACAAGGGAAGCTATTAAACCTTTCATCAAAGAGATTGATTTCTCTAATTACCAGTTAATGTCTTCCCTTTTGGCCCTCAGAAGTCCTGTTCACTCTTATTTAAAATACAAATTGTTTGGATTTTCTCATGTAACTAGCTTAATGTAAAATTCTTCACATACTAAAACACACTTTCATTAACTGACCTGTCTGGTGGAGTAAGTGTCTTTAAGTGGTAATGATATAATTTTTCTTAATTAATTACTGCTTTCTCAGCTTACCTTGTTTTTGCCTTCTTGAGAAGTGATGATTATAATAATAGGGACTATTTATTAATCTTATTAATAATAAAAATTAAGATCCAATATTTAATGAGTACTTAGGTGTGCCAAGTAACGAGCTAAGCATTTTATATATTCTGTGTTATTTAATTCTTATAATACACTTGATGACATAAGACCTGTTATGATTCCCATTTCACAGCTGGGAAAATTGAGGCACAAAGGAGTTTGGTAACTTGCCCAAGGTGATAAAGTGGTGGAGTTGGAGCTGGATTTGTCAACCTAGGTAGTTTAACTCCAGCGTCCATCCTGGTGACCACTACACTAGACTTGAGAAATGCTTGCACAAATGGGTAAAAAGGAAATCACAAAGATGGATTGGGTAAATAGGAGCCTGGTACATCCAATACCAGAAAACACTATGCAATTATCGAACAGCTAAGACAAAGCTACATGAATAGAATAGACATGGAAAGAAGCCCAAGATATATTCTTGGTGAAAAATGGTATGTTATAGAATAGGCTCATTTGTGTTTCAAAAAAATAAAACAAAAAATCATATAGATATCTTTACACTTATATAGAAAAAGGTCTGGAAAGGAAGGTATACACCAAATTAACTCTAAGAATTAGGATGTGAAAGGGTGGAAATTTTCAAATTTTCACTTTAAATTTTGATATGTGTCTATATCATTTGAAGTTTTTACAGCAAGCACATAATATTTAGGAAATTAAAAAGATATTTTTTGCTCTATAGAAAAAAAAAACCCCTGGAGGAATATATTCCAAACTATTAACTGTTGTCATTTCTGGGGGGCTAGGGAGTGGGGTGACTTTTATTTTCTGTTACATGTTTCTGCAATATTAACATTTTTACAAGAAGAATGTATTAATTTTATAAGGTGAAAAACCACGATAAACATACATTTCACAAAGGGTGTTTTGCCTTGGTAAGGAGACATGATGAGAAATCCACAGCCTCGTGTCTTGAGAATCCTAATTGCATTTCCCTGCAACACAATTCCTCACTCCCAGTATCACTGTTCTTCAAATGAAGGTGACATTTCATTTGCTAAAAACCACCCTCCGGTTGAGATGAACTGTGTGGGGGTTGCAGGAACTGGGCATTTCTCCAAATGGATCCTTTTCTGGGGCTGGACTCCAAACACAACAATCAGAACAAAAGGAAACAAAATCCCCGAAGGCTGAAGCGAAGTGCCACCCTTCCTGCTCACACACAGTTAGTGGTACCTGAGGATGCTCAGCAAACCTAGTTATTAATCCAAAGACTTCTGTGAGTTATTTTAAAAAGACATGATGGAAACATCAAAAATGAATAGAGGCTGGTTACATGTGGGAAGTGGGACTGGGGCTATGCTTCTATTATCAGTTGAAGTTTTTACAACAAGCCCATGATGTTTAGGAAATTAGGGAGGGAATGGGGCAGGGCAGACTTTAACTTTTTATTTTGTCCTTTTGTGTTTGACTTAAAAAAAAGCGTAGCATATAATACTGTTATAATAACTTATTTGTATAAAAAAGAGATGATATATTTATACTGTGCATGTGGTGTTTTTCAAATCTGTGGTATTTGGGGAACTTTGTTAGACTGTTTCTAAATTGACAGTGAGAAGTATTCTCTGATAAAAACTATGTGGAGGGCCGGCTCTGTGGCTTAGCGGTTAAGTGCGCGCGCTCTGATGCTGGCGGCCCGGGTTCGGATCCCGGGAGCGCCCCGAGGCACCACTTCTCCGTCCAACGCGAGGCCGAGTCCCACGTACAGCAACTAGAAGGATGTGAACCTATGACATACAACTCTCTACTGGGGCTTTGGGGGGAAAAAACTGAATAAATAAAATCTTTAAAAAAAAAAAAAAAAAAAAAAACTATGTGGAATTTGGCCATTTCTATAATCCTCCACGTTTTTAGACAATGATTACATGCTGTAGGAAGAGTCAGATTTGTCAATATCCAAAGAAAGTCAAATACTGGGAGGAAAGAGTAGGACACAGAAGACTTCCCTCTTGGCACCTCTATGTTCAGAACTTAGGAAATCTATACTAGAGCCTGGTAAACATGTCTTGGTAAGGAGTGCATTCTCTAAGTGACACTCTTGGTAGGATGTATAACAACATAAAGGAAAGGATAAACATGTCTCTCTGGAGCCCAAGAAGCAGTAAACTCCGTGGGAGCAGGCTCCCCCGTGTTCATCTGTGTATTCCCAGCCACCAGGCACGGAGCCTGGCCCGGAGTTGGTCCTTAGCAAAGGATGAAGAGTGAATGAGTACCGCGTACAAAACCTACCCACAGTGTAGACTCAAGACAGACTTGGATTCTAATCTCGATGCCACTGTTTATTAGTTTGTCGGCCTTGGCTGAATTACTTTGTGTCATGCAGCCTCCATTTCCTCACCTATAAAATGGGCATAATCATAATTATATTTAGTTCTCAGGACTTTGTAAAGATTTAATGAGGTAATGCATGTAAATTGCTTAGTGAAGTGCCTTGCACACGGTAAGCAATCAATAAATGATAGCTTTAAAAATTGTATTTCTCCTTCAGATTTCCAGTTTTAAGATGGATAATAAAAGACCCCTATCCTCACCGACTTTTGGAGATCACTCCAGAACAAACAAAACAAAAACAATGAGAAACAAAAACAATGAGAAACAAAAACACAAACTGCATCTTTGATGAGATTGTAAATCCCAGCTACTCCGTCTGAGAGCGGAAAGCAGATGATGGGGTGGTCACTGCTTGAGCAGAGAAAAGGAAAGGTTAAAAATCCAAGCACCCAGAGAAGGGAAAACTGATGAGAGGACTGGGAGATACAACCCCTCAGAAGGCAGGGGTGAAACAAGGAGGTTAGTTTGAGTCTTTACAAAGAGCATTTAGACCAACACCATCTCCAGCAATCAGGCACTCCCACAGGATACGGGAGATGTATTCTTTGGAGAAATTGCACCTGAGAAGTTCAGGACTTAAGATCGCCAAGCACATGGAGAGCAGCAGTGAGGGATCAACTGGAAATGGGAGGAGTAAAGGACAGAATGCTGTCATTGGTCAGGGGGAGCCCTAATCACCTCCCCCACCTGCTCCCCACAACACCTGTAGCTTGGAGTATTCACCCCGACAGTACATTGGAGGACTGCTTTGGGGAAACACTGAATGGCTTGAGATAAAAAACTTAAAATATTAGATTGGATTTCTGGTCTCAGTTCTTAATTCCTGTGTCATAAAGTTCACATCCTCACTCTTCCTATAGCCTCATGGTGAGAAGATGCACTTCCTCTACTTAGGGTTTGGCCATGTGAATTGCTTGGCCCTGTTAGCAGACACGAAATGAGCAGAGACTTTATTTACTTATTTTATTTATTTTTTTTGTGAGGAAGATCGGCCCTGAGCTACCATCCCTGCCAATCCTCCTCTTTTTGCTCAGGAAGACCGGCCCTGAGCTAACATCTGTTCCCAATCCTCCTCCTTTTTCTCCCCAAAGCCCCAGTAGATAGTTGTATGTCACAGTTGCACATCTTACTAGTTGCTGTACGTGGGACGCGGCCTCAGCATGGCCTGACAAGCAATGCGTCAGTGTGCACCCAGGATCCGAACCCAGGCCGCCAGTAGCGGAGCGCGTGCACTTAATGACTAAACCACAGGGCCAGCCCCCACTCTACCATTTCTAATGGATGTGTGGGGTGGCAGGTAGCAGAGGCAACCTGGAGATACCAGGGACCAAAGGAAGGTTATGGGCAAACAAACTTCTACTTAAATTGGTAGATAGTTACTGAGTTTCTCTGTGTATTGAACTGTCCTAGAACGTTACCTCTCCTAATCCTCACAATAACCCAAGAGATAGGTTTTATAATTATTTTATTGATGAAGAAACTGAAGGTCTGAGAGGTAAAGTAATTTTCCCTATAAGTATCAGCTAGAATATGCACCCAGGACTGTTGGACTCTATGCCATTTCTCTTCTGCTAGTTTGTTTCTCAGATGCAGTTAATGAAATAACCTAGAAACAAAAAAATTCCCATGGATGGAAGGGCCTTTTTTTGATGTACTCATTCTAGAAGATTCTAATCTTCTTCAGAAACTTAATATCTCAGAGGAAGCAACTTGTTTTTTTTGAGTTCCCAACCCACTTCAATATACTTGAAGACACACTGTAGCATGAGACCACCCACAGACCTTATCTAGTGGCTTGTCTAATCACAGTCAGTCCAAGTGGCTCTGAGAGTAGGTGAGAGGAGATATTTTAAAAATTAGAACGTACTTGGAATTTAGGGCCAGCCTGCTTTTAAAATTAAGACAAATTCCTCCATAGTTTTTCAAAAATTCAGATTTTTACTAAAAGAAAAAAATCTCACTAGTATCTTGAGAACTATGACTTAAAAAGAATTATGTAGGTACAGAATTAATGAATTGTGTTTTCAGAGTTGTTCAACAAAGTACACCTGGAGAACATAAAAATTCTTTATTTAACCTAATCCAGCCAGTATTGAGATAGTCTGCTATATTAAAAACAAGATGTTTAAAAAAATTACAGCACAGTTAGCAGGGCAGTGACTAATTAAGTCACTAAATTTAATTTTATATTCTTCACAGTCATTCGATAATCATGTACTGATGAACAATATTTTCAGCCACTTTGGAGATGTTAACTTCTGCAAAGAATTCTACTAGTTGTCAATGAATTTTATAAAAGAAGTTTAAAACATTAAAGTTTATAGAAATAACACAGTAAAGCAATGTGAAAATAAACTAGAAAACACAAAACATACCCACCCATCCCAGAAGTCTGGGATCCCAGGATCCCTTTAACCTGTCCCCTAATGCCTTTCTCTTACTTGTTCCTCCCCTTTTCCTAGAGTGCGCACAGACTATTTAGCAATCAAGAAACAACTACTGCTCTGTAAGGGCTATTTTAAGCCTAAAGTGCCACTGTTTCTTTAATTTCTCAGTTAATTCCAGAAACAGTCCTCTAGGATAAGTACTACTTGCATTTCAGAAATGAAGAAAACTGTAGCTGAGAGCAAGTCAAGTCACTTGGCCAAAGTCGTACATACAGATAGTAAAAGCAGAATTAGGATATGAACCCAGGTCCATCCAACTTTAGTCAGCCCACGATCTTCTGCTGCTTCATGGTGGTGCAGGCCACCCTTTCTGAAGAGACTGGTAGGTACATGGTACTTCCTGAGCTAAGGCTCTTTAGATTTAAAGTGTTCAATTCCAGGGCTAGAGGCCACTCTGGTCCCCAGGCACTTGCAATTCCCTCCCCACAGCCCTAGAAACCCTTACCCCCTGCCCCCAAAGGATTACAGTTGTTTCCCTGGCCCTCAAAAGCCTTGATGCCAATAAAACCAAGTAGCTAATCCCTCATCTTGGGCATTAAAGTAGTAAATGGGGAACTGTGTGCTTGCATAACTTAACTTTAGTAAAGGCTGCCTAAAAGCTGTTCTTATAACAAAATTACACAGGAAATATCTCTTTTCATCTTGAAAATTAAAAGCCAATATATTTTATAATTACAACTATATAATCTAAGTTATTTTTATATATAATCATAGATTTTATATTTCTCCTTCAGAACTGTAGTAGTGTTTTCAAAAAGGCTGTCAGTCAAATATTCCCTTCCTCCCCAAATAATTACAATCTGAATGTTCAACAGCCATTTACATAAACTTCATGTTATAACTCAAAATTAAGACATTCATACTATAGAAAGGTACCAGTTTTAATTTACTAAAGTTAACATACATTATTGCAATCTAACATAGCTCAATCTATATGTGCTACACTCCTAAAGAGAAGTGTAAGGAGAAACGTTTATAATTGTCATGCATTATATACTGTGAACAAGAAAATAAATAGGGTTTTTGAAATTATCTTTAAAAAATTTGATTTTAATTAATGAAAATAACTGCAAGACCATTCCGATTGCTGAACAACCTTAAAAGGGCCACTACTGAAAACAGCTTAAAACAAATAATTGCTTTTGAAAAATGAATATAAAACTAAACAGTGATTATTAAGGTGCTAGCCTCATCAAAATGACAATTAAAATTTAAAAACGTTAGTATCGGTTTTTTAAAATAATAAATTGACTTAAGCCAAAAACAATGACCTCAATATTTACTCAATACTTCTTGTTTTCATAATTATCTCCTCACTGACTGGTATAAAAACAAAGAGCTCAAGGCCTCACCTTGGTTTACTCACTGCTGGTTTTCTATCTGTTGAAACTAGACCGTACACTACATAAAAGCAGGAATCAAGTCTGTCTTGTTCACCACTGTATCCCATAGCACTTTGCACAGTGCCTGGGCAAACAGAAGGTGATTAACAAATACCTGAATGACTGAATGAATGAAAGAGGAGAGTAAAATAACTTTATTGATTTTTTGCAAATCGTTCTCTGTGCTCAAACTATTATAAACTGGCAGATCTAATTCCTAGAAATAGGGATTTAAAAACTTTACTCCAGTGATGAAAGGACCTGATCTCTCTCTCTCTCTCTCTCACACACACACTCACAGTAATTAAGACTGCATGAGTCAAAATTACATTATGAACTATGAGATGTCAACATTATATAAATAAAATTTAATAGTGAAAAAGTGATCTGGAAGCCCTGTGAATTTTTACCCTACACATTTTGGAGGACATCACATGGGTTAAGAAAAACACAACAAAATCGCATTTGTTCAGATAATCATTTGAATGTTTACATACATTTTTGGTTTGTTATTTATTTATAACTAATTTAATTTACATTTCCTCATATTAACATATACTTCTGTTTAGCATGTAATCAAATTATGCCAGTGAGAAAAATCCTCATAGTACCTTCATTGGGTTGCTGATTCTAAGAAAACATTGAACATGAACATGTACAAAAGAGGCATTTGAATAAAACAGCATGTGCATTTTTAAATATTTGCACAGTTTGATCTTTACATTTCTGTCTGGAGAAAATACGAACAAAACCCAGAATAACCATGCTAAAATAATGTTCAGATGACAGCCATAAAAGAAGTACATACAAAACAATGAAAACAAATTATATCCTCAGGTTCCGTGATTACTGAGAGGATTTCCCCTGCCCTAAGTGCTTTATTATATTTCTTAAAAATATGAGAGCAGCAGCTTATCACAAGTCTCCACTATTGTGCATTAATGATGGAATCAAAACAACATAACAGACTCATAAGGATGAGAGAACTGCAAAACAACTAGAAGTCACAGTTTTATGCTTCTTCTTGTTCTGGATAATTTAGAATTTTGCGGTGTGCCTGACGTAGATATTGCTGCTGTTTGAAGTAAACCTTGAATGCTCCTTTTATGGCAACAAAAGCAATTCCACCCTAAAATAAAAAGGAAAATTAGCTTTTTATAAAGCAAACTTAGAGAAACATTATAATAAAAATAATTTTACTTAGATCACAAAGACATAGGCATTGATGCTAATTCAGATGACTGCAAATAAACAGTTTTCTTTTGTACTAGGGGGTTACATAGGGAGACACTACCGGTAACAGAGGTCAGAGACGCCTTCCCTGTTGTCCTATCTGAGTAATCTTTCTTCCACTTAGCTCTACGTCCATTCTGATAGAGCAGGGAGAATGCATGAGCACTATGTGCAGGCTCCACCAGAGGGGGAAAGTGGGAATAATAATAATGACATCAAACAACATAAGGGCTTACTATGTGCTAGTACTTCAAATGAATTAGCTCATTTAATCCTCACAATAATCCTGAGGTAGCTACCATTACTATCTCCATTCTACAGGAACAGAGAAGTCAAGAAATTTTTTCTTTCTTTTTTTTTTTTGCAGGGAAAGATTTGCCCTGAACTAACATACGTTGCCAATCTTCCTCTTATTTTTTTCCCTCCCCAAAGCCCCAGTGCATGGTTGTATACCATAGTTGTAAGTCCTTCTAGTTCTCCTATGTGAGCCACCACCACAACATGGCAACTGACAGTGATGTGGTTCCGTGACCGGAAAATGAACCCGGGCCGCTGAAGCAGTGAGAGTGCTGAACTTTAACCACTAGGCCGTCAGGGCTGGCTAGAGAAGTCAAGAAATATGACTTAGGTTTCTCAGCAAGGCAATATCTGTGATAGGATTTGAACCAGGCAATCTGACCCTAGAGCAGGTCTTCACCATAATCTTGTTTGGCAAGAGGGATGGGTGTGATGATTCATGGATATTCCAGGACAGAAATCACCCACAGCATGGTTCTGGAAGGCCAGAACCACTGCAGTGGATTTTCCCCTTTTTATCGCTATTGGATGACAGTGGGGATGAAACAGATGTTTAAGGCATAGGAGCCACAGAATGAACGTTTATATAGTCCCATTGGGATTTTTTAAAAAACAAATACACAGTTCATTCTCTTCTGTATAGTCACTTGAAAAAAAAAATATTAAAGCCATCTTACCAAGATTGTCCTTTGTAAATTAGAGTTAACACTACTGAACATCAGTTTACCAACTATTGTCGCAATAGTAGGAAAGACAAGGGCTCCACACAAAATTCGGGTGGCAGACACATGATCCGCTAAGGGATTAGCCTCAGCTGGAATTCGAGGAACAGGACAACCAATTCCTAGAGAAAAAAATGCAAGGTATTAGTGCTAATAAATCAGAAGAGCTAAAATATCTTTGCATGCTAGAATTCTTCCACGAGATTAATTTGGCATGCTCATTACAACCACAATTCAGGGCCTTACCTGGAAATATACTGTTCAAAATTTGTAGTTTATTTGAGTATTTGCGCCATAGTCTAAGCACGTAGTCCTCCCAGCGAATCATCTTGCCTAATATCAGCATGACAGGAATAGTAGGAAGTCCAATTAAAAGGAATAAAGGATCAGCTCTCTCCATAACATCCAGACCTTCTTTATGGCCTACAACCTGTGAAACAGATAGCATTTGCTAGAATCATTTCCTTATCTAATGAAGAGTTGCATGCTTAAGCTCAATTCATTTTAGAGGAAATGCTAAATTTCAGCAGAATACAGAAATAAAAAGTTTTAAAAATAAGCTGCAAAGCTATCAAGGCCTGATTTACTTATAAGAAGTGTCTCTGAATTCAAAGGAAAAAAGCTCCCATGCTATTTCATATTACATTGGAATAAAAGCTTTAAAAATGGTTGACCCACATTGATAACATTTCAATAGAGGGGAGGGGACTTCTGGTTTTTGCTTCCATTCTTCTGATTTGGTTAGACTGGGCTATAATTTTAGGTCCTATTTATCTTCCAGTAGAGCATCTGTTTTCCCACTCTTCCTACTAGGAGGTAAGCATAGCCAGCCAAGGGGCAGGACAGGCCTTCAGGAGATGGCCTGAAGGCTCACTTCTCTTTGGCTCTTTTTCCGCACTCAGTGGTGTCTGGGATAGAGTGTGATCTCTCTGGCTGGCTAAATGCCTGCTCTACACAGCTAACTCTCCTAAAATGCAATTTCAAGGTCTGGGTTTGGGGGACTGTAGTAGGGGGTCCAGTTTTGGATAGAGGTTCCAGTCATTTTTTCCAATCCAAGAACCTTAGGATGCCCTATCTATGGAGTAATGAAGCTAAAGCAATCTTTTCCCTCTCATCTGGGTCTTGGGGCTATTTCTCAACTGGTTTAGATCCCAGAGGGCAAGAAGGCCATGATTAATTGGGATTTGTGAATCTCCATACTTCCCCTCCCAGCAGAATCCTTCTCACCTGCTGATCACTCTTGGCCTTACACTTCTCTTAACATCACCCTTTTGTTGGGCAGCTTCTTACTTTTAACTAGAGAATTTCCCTGAAAATTCTATTTCAAAAGTCTAAATGACCTCCCTTTAGCTGAAAGTCTCAACTGCTCGCAAATTAAACATATTTCTCTGAGGGATTATTCTTGGCAGTTATGAGAGGGGAAAGAGACTATTTCAGAACCCAGGTATCACACAGTAGGGCAACAGCTTGATAGAAGGACACTACTATAAAGGACTCTAGTTTTTCGGATCACACATGAGGAAAAAGCCAGGAAGAAAAGATTGAAAAAGACTTTGCCTATATCTTTGATAGGGAAGAGAGAAAAGGAAGAGAGCAAAGAAGGTAGGAAAGACTAAAAGCTGCCAGGCACCATATATACTCAGGAAAGCAAGGTCATGCAAAAGTAAATGGGATTTTTTAAAAAACGAGATGCCCTCTATGTCAGCTATTAGCGCAGATTTTCTAGGCGGACTATAAGGAGATGTGAAATAAGGTCAAGCTGAGAACAGTCAGGGCAAATTGAAATTCTAGACAACAGACTGGATCCAGGTAAAAATATTTTATAGAAGTTATGTGGAGAGGACCAAAATGGGTGCTTTTAAAATTTCAGCTAGGGATATACCTCAGACTAGCACTTGGTTAATTTATCTAACCAACATGTAACATTAAACGTTTTTAGGGGCTGGCCCGGTGGCACAGTGGTTAAGTTTATGTGCTCCACTTTGGAGGCCTGGGGTTCGCAGGTTCAAATCCCGGGCATGGATTGATGTACTGCTCATCAAGCCATGCTGTGGCAGCGTCCCATGTACAAAATGGAGGAAGATGGGCACAGGTGTTAGCTCAGGGCCAATCTTCCTCAGCAAAAAAGAGGAGGATTGGCAACAGATGTCAGCTCAGGGTCGGTCTTCCTTACAAAAAAAGAAAAAAACGTTTTTAAATATCAAATGGTCAAAAACCATGGTATCAGTATCTGATATTCTTCTGTGTCTCCAGGGAGAAACTTAACAACTTCACATCTTGTATGTGACGGATGATCGTTTTGAGTTGCCCTTTACAATTTCACTTTAGTGAAATAGTCTGGTTCACAATATTTCATAAGCCCTAATCCTACACTGGTGGCAAAAGTGGATGAGATCAGCCCAGAGATTGTGTTTTTACCTATAATGCTTTTCCAGGACATTTCATTTTTATGTCATTTTATTATTTTCAATATAACGATCACTTTAAAGTTACAACTAACTGTGATTTAAATACTCTCAAAGTGTTAGCAAATAAATTCAGAAATTTGAAAAATTCCTTTATTGGGTTATATATCTTTAGAATTTAGTATTTAAAGCAGAATGAATATTCAGCTATGGACTATAGTAAAGGAAAGTTTATTCGTCACACGTAGCAGTAAAAACTTACAACTAGGTGTCTAAGGATGAGGAAACAAAAAAGGAAATAGAGCAAAGAGTGAGCAAAGGCCCACTGTCCCACTTGTTAAAGCTGAAGTGAGAGATGCTCTGTGCTCGAGCTGAGGCTCACCATGCATACATACTTGCATGCATACATTCATTCATTCAACTGAATACTGATTATGTGCCAGACACAGGCCTAGGTGCTGAGGATAAAATGGTGAGCTAAATAGATGTCTTTTGAAGGTGAAAGACAATCAAATCAAACAAATGTGCAACTATAAATGCTGTAAAGGAAGTAGGACAGTATAACATCTGTAGTACACCACCTGCTACTACAGTCAGACTCAAGAGCAATAAATGAAAGCTGAATTAAGCAACGGGGCTGATTTAACTTGGGTCAATATAGAACCAGCAAGCTGTGTGTGAGATCAATGTACATTCTAGTTTTATGCCCCAAGATTTAAAAACAGATTATTTTCAAGACTTCAGTTTTAGAGTGAGATTGAGGAACTATAGAATGCCTTCTCTAAGAATTTGTTATCCATGTATTAAAAAGGCCTATAGAACTGTAGGTTGAGAAAAAAGTTTGTTTTTCTGCTTTAGAGCTAAAAGCTAGATCTTCATATCCAGCTAGGACTGCAGTTCACTAATGCTGAAAAGGCTAAGTTTTGATTGAGGCCTGATCTTTTAAAACACTGCTTATTAGAACCCTACTTTTATTTATTTTATTTATTTATTTATTGTTTTTGTGTGAGGAAGATCAGCCCTGAGCTAACAGCCACGCCAATCCTCCTCTTTTTGCTGAGGAAGACCGGGCCTGAGCTAACATCTGTGCCCATCTTCCTCCACTGTATGTGGGACGCTGCCACAGCGTGGCCTGACAAGTGGTGCGTCGGTGTGTGCTGGGGATCTGAACCCAGGCCGCCAGCAGTGGGGCACGCACACTTAACCACTATGCCACTGGCCAGCCCAGAACCCTACTTTTAAATGGGAGGATGGGAACAGTGATGAACTAATAGGTTTTCTTAGTCAGATTTAAGTATAGTGTAATTAAAAATGGACAATGCGGGGCCAGCCCCCAGTGGCGCAAGCAGTTAAGTGCGCCCGCTCTGCTGCAGCGGCCCGGGGTTGGCTGGTTCAGATCCCGGGCCTGCACCAATGTGCTGCTTGTCCAGCCATGCTGTGGCGGCGTCCCATATATAAGTAGAGGAAGATGGGCACAGATGTTAGCTCAGGGCCAATCTTCCTCAGCAAAAAGAGGATTGGTATCAGATGTTAGCTCAGGGCTGATCTTCCACACACACACACACACACACACACACACACACACACACACACACACAAAGGACAACGCTTATGGGGGTGTCTTGACACTAGAGACAAAAGTGGAACTAGTCTGTATATTAAGGTTCCATTGTTCAAGGATAAAATGTTTCAGCTGCCTTTGGAACCAGGTTTCACTTAAGGAGCCTTAGATTAGGGACAGGAGTCCTAACGCTTCTTCTTTCTGTGTGGTACTGGACATGTAAACTCTCTGAACCTGTAAAGTAGGAATAGTTGATAGTATCTACGTCACAAGATTGCTGTAGGGATTAAATGCATCAGTGCCTGAAAGGTGTTCAGCCCAGTGCTGGGGAAAAAAAGTTGTATCATGCTGTCTTTTCGATAAAAACATAAGTGGACTGTCCCATTCAACTTCCTCACAACTAACAGGGATTGAACCTAAGACTGGTTCATGGAGAAATAAATGGGAATAAATGGGAAAAGATTAGTGGCATGATTCCTTAATCTGATTTACTTGAACTTCAGAGTAGTGAGAGAACAAAAGGAAAAGAAACAATCAAGTGTTAAACAGAAAACCCTAAACACTGCTGGTGGTATATAGTGGGGCACATTGCCTCTCAAATATGCTCTGATAGGTAAAAGTCTTCCCATACTCTTAAATCACCCAACAGTACCTACTTACTGTCACAGCTAATCTCTCTCATTTCTGGGCTAAAAAAAAAATCTTTTCAAGTAAACAGTACATGTGAAGGTTATTTCTAAATGGTAACACATAATCTATATGTATTATCATAATTTTAGATCTCCTTTACTGTCACCATTAACCAACATGTTCATTTTTGTCTCCTTGTTTGTATCATTTTCTCCCCTCGACCAATCCAAATTACTTTGTTCTAGGGTCAGCTCAAGACTTACTTTTTTCATAACTTCAAATGATCTTTCACTTTTACTGAATTAAAATACTGTTTATGTGGTCTTCTGCACTCTCTTCACATTTGTTTATATAACCTTATAATAGTTCTCAAGTTGATCACTTATGTATAGCTTGTCTTAAAACTGTATTCCTTGAGGCTGGGGATCAGGGCTTTCAATTTATTTCGTACTTTACACAGACCTCAGCTGAGTGTTAAGTTTTTTTTTTTTTTTTTAGTGAGGAAGATTGGCCCTGAGCTAATATCTGTTGCCAACCTTCCTCTTTTTGCTTGAGTAAGATGGTCCCTGAACTAACATCTGTGCCAATCTTCCTCTACTTTGTATGTGGGATGCCGCCACAGCATGGCTTGATGAGCAGTGTGTAGGCCCGCCCCGTGTCTGAACCTGCGAACCCCAAGGTGCCGAAGCAGAGCACGTGAACTTAACCACTATGCCGCCAGGCCAGCCCCAGTGTTAACTTTTTGAACGAATCATACCAATATGGTTAAAAATGCCAAAATGCAGCTGGTAGCCCTTTTCAGAGAATACAAACTATATTCCTTAATTAGCTCCTATTGTTGAAGTGTCCCATTAATTATCAAAATTCTTTTAAGATTGAGATAGCCTAAAATCTTTTCCTCAAAAAGAGCCATCCCACTTCTTATGGTCAATTACGTCTTAAGAGAAATCACTCAATCTCAGAGGGCTTAGTTTCCTCATCTGCAAAAAATATACCTCTGTATAATGTATTTGTACATTAAATAATGTATAATCTGCTCTAAGTTTTCATGTCTTTGTCAGTCCCAGTGAATCATCCTGAACCTCTCTGATCTAATGATGTACTGATACTCATTATTGGAGTTTAACAAATTATTGCAGAGAATATAATCAGTCAAACAAACCTGTTACTACCTGAGAGAACCCGTCATATATAAAAAAATCAATATTTATGAAAGCCTTTTAAGTGTTAGTCTCTGTGTATATGCTATACAGGGAATATATAAGTATAAGATAGTCTCAACTTGCAAGGAAATTACCTTCTAATAGGAAAAGTAAGGCCTGAATACAGAGAAAGTTAAATAACTAGGTACTCTATATAAGAAATATCACTTGGTCAACACAAGATTAGCTGCCATCTAAGGAATGAAAATGTCATGAATGCAGAGGAAGAAGAAATTACAGCAGGCAGGAGTTGCCTGGTAAGCTTCATGGAGGAAAAGTGGCTGAACTAAGACTAGAAGGAGGTTAGATTTGGATAAGTAGAGAGAAGACTGGAAGGACAGGTATTAGGCAGGAGGGTGATATAAGCCAAAGGAACAGAGGTGAAAAATGAAACAACATAAGGATGGGTTAGAGGAGACAGCCCAATGGCTTCGAAGTAAAATGAAGTAAGATTGTGAACGACCCTGCATAACAAATCAGATTAAGGAAATCTTTTTCAAGTCAAAGATTCTCAATCTTTATCCACTACACTCATGACAAATGATGGTTTACTATTTATGATCCATTCCAGTGACTATATCCAGATTTTTGAGGTGTCATCACATTTTATGAAAAAGTCTTGCAATACTCTCACCACAACTATTAAGGGAGCAACTGGAAAGGCTGCTCACCATGTACCCTGGCGTAGAGAGATTATGTGCAATTTCTACAATATTACATAACGTCCTTGATCTCCTTTTCTTCTATGCACTCTCTTATATTAAAGAAAAAGCAAGTTATATCATCTACAAACACAAGTGTATTAACTATTACTAAGTTACTTATGAAACACTTAACCAATCTAGGTACTGCTTTTGAAAACCCATGACTTAAGGCAGACAGGACAGTAAGCTTGGAGTAAGATGTTGAAGGTATTATTTTAGGAAGATTCATTTGGAAGGATGGATTGATAGAAGAGAAAGAAGTTAGACAAACCAATCAAAGGCTCCTTCAGCCATCCAGGTATGATGGGGGAGCAATAAGAAGTTGGGCAGTAAAGACTGTGGAAAGGAAGCCAAAAATGTAAGACATATCAGGATGGAAATTGCTTGGACTTAGTCAGTGGACCGGATATTGGGCTATTAAGTAGAAAGAGTTAAAGGTAATCCTAAGAACGTAGGGTATAAATTGAGTAGATGGGAAAACAAGAGTAAGAATCAAAGAGAAAGAGAAATTATAATGGGGAATAAATTGAGGTTTCAAATTGAGGAAAAGACAAGTTTGAGTTCAATAATATTGAGTGTGAAGTCACCAGAGGTCATTTAAGGAGAAGGGTCAAGTTGCTATTTTAGGACTGGATTTGGGGAAAGATTAGAGCGAAAGACATGGATCTGAACACAAAAAGCACAGAGATGATAGCTGGAAATCTTTAAGGAAGGGGTACAAACAGAGAAGAGTCAAGGGCCTGGGACTAAATCTTGAAATTTAAGTCTGTCTAATCTTCATCAACAGTTATTGATCGTAGCATTGCTTTGTAATAGCAAAAAACTGGAAGCAACTAATTGTCTAATCAATAAGAGACTGGTTAGTAAATTGTTGTAATTCTTTTTTTTTTTTTTTTTTGAGTGGCATTGGTGTTTTGTTTTAATATGGGAGTACTGAACATGTACGTGAGTTTGGATGTAAAACATTCTACCTTTAAAAATGAACAACTGAAAACAAACTCCAGAACCATGCACGATTTGGGTATTACACTGTAGACTAATTAATGCAATACAAATTAGTGACCAATTTTCAAGGAATTAAAATATAACAAAACTATCAATAACGTTGTGTGTAGAATAATTAAATTGTTTCATGATTAAGGATGCATGCGATCTTCCTAGAGTGCCTGTAGTCATAATTATCCACATGGGTTATCATTGCCCTGTAGATGTAGGCACGTATTGTCTGATGAAGAAGTCCTTTCCATGACAAGCCAGACAAGCTAGCTTTGACTGTGGCTGGATGGCATTCCAGAGGCAACTCTTCCCTAATGTGCTCAATAATGTCTTATTCCCTGGCACACAGAGAATTTGACTTGATCACCCCCCGAGTCCTTCCAGACTGGCAATTTGACAAGCATACTACCGGGTTCTTGGCTATTTACTTTCCATTCTGCCAAAGAGCTTCCACCTGGCACAGAGATAACTACTCCCTGGCCACCAATTCTGTCTTTATAGAAGTACTTTATGCCAGTTCTCTGAATATTGATTGGACCCTTTTGATCTAAGTCATGTTCTGAAAATAGCTTACTCATCCATAAAATAGGGATAGAGCAACTTCCCGTGCTAGTATCATGGATGAGAAAGACTCAACTCTGTACAATAATGGTAGAGTTGCCCAGTGCCTTGGGATATTGTTGTCATAGTGACAGCAGGCTTCTCTGACACCTGTGATACTAAATACTGCGTGGTGTAGCAAAACCCACAAATTTCAGGACTCCAAAAACCTCCGTTAGAGTTCCAGTTTATAAGCTGTGCAAACTGAAGCAAGTTGCTCAGTCTCTGCCCCTTGGTTTGCTCAATGTGAAAACTCAGGACCACTACATCTTTCCTGAATCTTCCTGGTGCAGGGCTTTCCCATCTGAAAAAGGATAAAGATGGACTTGGTCAGAGGTTCTTCACCTTCTCCGGTCACACAGCTCTGGGACATCCATGATAGTTCGTCCTACATGCAAACTTCACCTGTCATTCATGTGGTGGCAGACCCCTTCTCTCTACCAGTTCTAGAGGCTGGAAGTCTGGGATCAGGGTACCAGGATGGTTGAGTGAGGGCTCTCTTGGTGGTCCAAGACTCCTCGTTGTATCCTTACATGGTAGAAGGGAAATTGTTGTAATTCTATACATAGAATGCTATGCAGATTTCTGCACACTTATATGAAAAGATCTCCACGATGCACTGTTTGCGAAAAAAGAGGGATGCAGCTCTGACATGTTTCCTTTAAGGTAAAAAAAAAAAACGTGCGTGTGTGTGAACATATTTTTCTTGCATATGCACAAAGTAAGTCTGGAAGAACATATATGAAACTAATAATAGTGGCTACCTCGGGAGTGAGGGGGAACCTGGGCAAATGAAGGACAGGAGTAAGACTTTTCACTAGATAACTTTTTGTATGTTTTCTTATTTTTAAACCATAGAATGTTATTACTTATTCAAAATAATAAATTTAAAAACTCTTAACAAAAATCTTTTTAATAGATCTTCACATCAAAAGTAATATCATTGAATAGAGTAAAATAGTGAACCTGCATCACTGTCACTGCTCCATAAGTCACAGCTGTCCAATAGATAGAGCCAACCATTATTCCTGCTGCAGCAAATGGACAGGCTTTTGAGATCAGTCTATCTGCAAGATCCAACACGTAAACAACTGGACCTGTAACACAAAGAAAACAAGTAAAGTTTCAACACAAGACAGCTTTTTTTTAAACGACTTGTTCAATATTTTCCACAGATCTAAAATATTTTTATGAAGTTGGATGTTCTGATGTTTTAGAAATAACTGTTAAAAATGTGATAGGAACCTAGATTTAAATAGATTTAGAATTTCTCAGCCATTTGCATGAACAGCTAAGTTTTACTTCCTAAATTCTAAGAAATAGCCTCTTCATATTTTAATTTTTATCAGTAACTGTAAGAGTAAAGCCTCAAACACAGCTTTTTTTTTTAATAATTTTATTTATTTATTTTTTCCCCCAAAGCCCCAGTAGATAGTTGTATGTCATAGCTGCACATCCTTCCAGTTGCTGTACGTGGGACGCAGCCTCAGCATGGCCGGAGAATCGGCGCGTCGGTGCGCGCCCGGGATTCGAACCGGGCCGCCAGCAGCAGAGCGCGCGCACTATGCCAAGCCACGGGGCCGGCCCCACAGCTGCTTCTTATAAAGGAAATAGTTCTCTCACTTCTATCTCTTTATCACACTGGCTACTGCAGAATGAAACAACCATTTCAGCTTGCTCTTTTCAAACAGTTCCTGGCCACAATTAGATTCTTTAGTACTCGGCAAGAATATCACTTCTTTGACTTCACTCATTACTTCCTTGGTACAGTGTATGAAGGTGGTAACCAAGGCTATTTCCTTATAGTTACATAAAGTCAGTCTATCTTACTCTGATTTTCAATATGCTATTATTTAGTTGAGTATCCTTCTCTAACAAATCTCTTTTAATGATCATGATGCCAGTTTCTATGGCATTCCAACAGTTGTATGTGCCAATTATGCTGCTATTATTATGTGCTTACTGTGGAATTTGCTATTATCTCTCTCTGGAAGTTATTTGGAATAGCCAAATTTGGAGGTATTCTAATAACTGCCATTAAGCTCAATATAATGTAGCTCCAGAATTTTCCAGAATAGTAGAAGGGTCTCAGGCCTGAATCAGAGCAAGGCGTAAAGAATTGGATATTTAAGTTTAACCAAAGGAATATGAAACCATGATTTAGTAATCATCACTATTTGTTGAATATCCTCTACATACAAACTATTACTTAAGACATTTTCTTAGAAATATTTAAGAGTTATTACCTACCTTCTGGGGGCTTACAATCTACCGGAAGATGCTGTACACAAAAACAATTTATTTTCATTATACAAAAAAACTAACATAGCAATACGATGGTAAAATAATTAAACATGTAAGAACAAGCATCCATTTACGGAGCCCTAATCAATACTCCCCCTGATCACTGGAGCCAGTAATATCATTAGTCACTGTACAAAGAGACCACATTATAAAGTAGGAAGAACATCAGGAGAAATGTCAAAGGACCCATGATTTAAATTTAGCATATTTACTTACTATTGTCAAATTCTAACTTATATAACACTTAAAACTATGACAAAGTATCTTTTGGGACCAAAGAAGTAAAGTAATACTAGTTCAGTATGTACTGACTCTACATCCTCTAATAATAGTATTTTTTGATTGGCTACATGATACCAGGTGCTGTGCCACAGGCATTACATGCATCATTATTTAATCTCCTAATGTAGGGTTTAATCTTTAAAGTATACAAATTTGTTGGGTTAAGTTCATAACTCCCTCAGAAGGCACAATAAAAGTCATTTTAGTGAGTCACCAAAGATCCCTCAAATGCTGGTACTAAAAGTTAAAGACCATAGGTATACATAAAACCACAACACTTAACTTTCATATTCTTTAATCAAAAAACTGACACCACAAGAGGGGCCGGCCCGGTGGTGCAAGCGGTTAAGTGCTCACGCTCCGCTGCGGCGGCCCGGGGTTCACCGGTTCGGATCCCGGGCGCGCACAGACGCACCGCTTGTCAAGCCATGCTGTGGCAGCGTCCCATATAAAGTGGAGGAAGATGGGCATGGATGTTAGCCCAGGGCCAGTCTTCCTCAGCAAAAAGAGGATTGGCAGATGTTAGCTCAGGGTCGATCTTTCTCACACACATACAAAAAAACAACTGAAGCCACAAGAGAACAACTACAGACTCTACAGCACATATACCCATCTACCAACACCACACCTATCTGAAGTCAATCCTTTCACTTATACACCAGACCCCATCCCTCGCCAACTCAAAGCCACAGCTCCAGCAATTCTCTCCTATTCTCCTACATCATTTCACCCCTACTCTTTACTGGATTACTTTCATCAAACAAACGTGTCATTATTTCTTTTATCTTAAAAAAAAAACCAAACTCTTCTCTTGATCCTTCTTCTCCCATTGCTCCATTTCTTTGCTCCCTTTACAACAAAATTCCTCAAAAGACATCTGTTTTCACTTACTCTCTCCTTTAATTCTCTCCTAAACCCACTCCACCAAAACTGCTCATCAAGGTCACTAACAACCTATACATAGTTAAATCCAATGGTCTAATCTCAGCCTTCTTCTTATTTGGCCTATCAGCAATATCTACACAGATGTTCCTTTCTTCTTCCCAATATATGGCTCTTCATTGCATTTCCAGGACATCACCATCTCTTGGTTTTCTTTCCATCTCACCAGTCACTCACTTTTCAGTCTCCTTTGCTGGTCCCTCCTCTTCTTCTTGACCTCAGTAAAGCCCACTCTGCCAACTTCTACCTCATCATACTCCCTAGTTGATTGCTCTGCTCTATTTTTCTTTTTCCCAAAGCACTTATCACCTAACATACTCTAATCTACTTGTTAATTCTGTTTCCACCTCCTAGAATAGGGGTTGGGAAACTATAACCCATGGACCAAATACAGCTGGCTGCCTATTTTTGTAGATAAAGTTTTATTGCAACATGGCCACATGTAAAGCCTAAAATATTTACTATCTGGTTTTTCACAGAAAAAGTTGGCTGACTCATGAACTAGAACATAAGCTCCAAAGGGAAAATAACCTTTCTGTTTTGCTTATTGATGAAGAATCCCAAATTCCTATGACTCTCAACTATTTGCTGAATTCACTACTGAGGTACTTATTTAAAACTGTATGATATGAAGATCTCTAGGTCTTCCTTTTTCATTATTCTGTGTACCAAACCCAAGTTATAAGACTATTTTCTTATAAATTCTGATTTATAAGGAAAGAAGGTACCTTCTTCCTCCCTCTTTTCCACAGGTACTTGGAACTATTTACTGATGGAGTCAAGCAATATAATTCCTAAAAAAAAGTAACCAGTCATTTTGATGAAAACGTAATTCCTAAAAAGTAATCCATCACTATACTTTTATCTATCATGAACATGGACAATCTCGAGATATTTGAATTGTCTTTCCTTTAAAGATTTCAGAAGATTCTAACATAATGAGCTTAATTTTCAGTTTTCCTTCTCTGTGAATTATTTTTGTACAAGCAAAAACAAACACAAAAATTCTCAGACTTCCTTTTGGAAATCTTCTACTCATCCCTTGGGTCCTATGCAAAAAATATAAATAAAGACACTGGCTGCATTTTATAGTTCCTAATTCCAGTTTTTCTGACAAAATTCTGTCTAGGCTTTTAAGTTTATTGTGCCTAAAACTCTGAAGGCTCTTTCAGATAGACTAGACCAAGATTAGTTTAATATTTAAAAGGAAGCACAAATGTCTAGCGGTAAACATACCATTAGAATAATAAACTATCATCTAGGGGAGGTATTTCTGAGAGGTAAAGATTCTCTAGGCAAGCTATTTGTTGAATAAGAACAATCACTAAAATCCTCTGGATGACAGTCCCTAAATCATACTCTTCCCATTAGGAAGCTTATCAGGTGCTACTATCCCATGACTTGGGGTCACAAAAGAAAAATAACAGTCACTAGATTCTTCTTATTGTGAGATTACAGCATAAAGAGTTAGGGGAAGTGAGGAAAGGAAAGACTCTAGCCCCTGAAAACCTCAACTCTAATGGGGAAGAAGAAGTACAAATAAATGTACCTCTCAAATTAAATATATAAGGGCATTAAAAGGTTTTAATATTTTAAAAAGGCGTTATTGAATTTTTAACGCCTCAGTGGGCTTCACCAGTTATGTTTTCAATAGTACTATATTTACACAATAGATGGCAATTGAAGAAACTCGGTATAAATATAAGTTGTGAAAATCCAATAATTTAAAGGGCACTACGGGAAGCTTGCAATTAAATCTATTGTGAATTCTTTTGTACAATAAAGAAGCTTTTGTAAAAAAAAAAAAAAAAATAAGAAACACTACACCCTAAAATCTGGGTAAATTCAAATTTTCACATTTCAGATTTGAATGACATCAGTGAGCTGAGAACTATTGGGGAAACTCCTAAGTCCATGTCTACTGAAGAAGAAGTAATCATTTTTGTCTGGCAAACACTGCAAAAGTAGATTTGTAGCTGTGATTTAAATTCAAGTCTATGTATGCACAGTGTTAAAGGCACATTTTGGAAGACAAGAAATTAATGACTGAAGGGCAAGTAATACTTAGTGTTTAACATCTTGCTGGGACTGCTTACAATAATACCCAGAATTCCCAGGACCTTTCTCTGGGATAGAAAAATATCCTCAAAAACGCCTCTGACCAATTCTTGAAAAATAATTTCTATATGTTGCCAGAGTGCTGAAGTTTCTAACACAGAACATAATTTAATGAGCATACATAGGTGCTTCACAAGATAATCTTGCAGACGTTCGTGAGAAGATAACAGCTCTCATGAACTCCAAGGCTTCTGTTAAGTGGCCAGTGGCTTATGAAAGAGATTTAACAAGCAAAATAGACTGCTTACAGAAGCTATGCAAGTTTCCACGTTTTTTTGGTTTGCTTTTTGCTTTGCATTGAACTAGTTTTGACCTAGACCCAACTCAAACGCCAACTTGCTTAGCCAAAACATCAACTCTACTTTCAGATTCAGAACCATCCAGAATTATAGATTTTGGAGGCCACCAGGAGTCCAATAATATAGTTCTAAGTTTCTCTCCTTGTTCCAAGTCTTCTATTTGTTGCACTCTATTTCTGAAATGTTCTGTCCCTATTTTGATTAAGTCTGTATGAAAACTCAACTGCCCAAGGAAAACTAACCTAACCTGACTAGATAGAGGCTGACTAATATTAATAGCTCTACCCCACCCTGTTCCTGTCCCATGAGGCTTCCTTTACATACTATCCCACAAAATGCACTTACCCCTTTGCTTGTGCATAATGTTAGTACTTTATGTTCTTGTTCAATGTTTGTTCAGTTGTCTCAATATCCTTTATGTCTGTCCATGCCAGCATCATCTTAGATTGAAAACTCCCAGGGGGCAGGGGCCATGTCTGTTTAACTCGTTTTGTACAGTGCCTAGGATAGAACCATGTACAGATAGGTGCTTAAAAAATGCTTTTTGATGATGATTGGCATCACTCTCAGGGACTCTCTAGGCCACAGCTATCTTAGCACATGGTATTTGGTGGTATATAGGGGCACTTTGGCCTGTTCCACAGGGCATTATAATATAATGGCACAGGACCTAGCTGCAGCACTCCATGACAAATAGTTGGCTCAATCTGTTGTTAAAAAAGGACTTTTTAAAAAAAGTATTAATTATATGGTTCCAAGTCAACAAATGTGGATTTAACTGAAGACATGAAATAATATCACAACAACCAACTCAATTAAGAGTTAAAAGTATGTGAGAATCCTGATGGGATAGTAAAGAGTTTTAACTCTTTCTCTAGCATTCATCACTGTTTTAAATACTAGACTTTGGAGGATAAGTCTAAGAGCCTCTGACAAGCTTATGTAAGTTTCATCTTTGGTTGCTCTGTTTGTAGGTTGAGATTTTACCATTTTTATGTAAGAGCAAACATTCTGCAAACTCAGGCTATAAGTTATTTTGCTTAACAACAAGAAATTCATCATTAGATTGTAAACAAGAAAGGATATGTTCTTAGACAATTTTTTAGATAACCAGACTAATAATAATTGACCAAAAAACCCTCAAAACAAAACAAAAAACCCTGAAGAACAAAAAGTCCAGAGTCAAAGTAGATGAATACCATTCCTCCATGTGTGTGTATATATATAGTGTATTACTATGAATAGTAACTAAAGATCATCATAGTAGTTCTTTATGATTACGGAGTTTGTGCCAAGAGAAAGCTTCAATTTATCTTCATTAGAATAGCCCATAGAATATTTGTGGACCATAAGGTCAACTACTAAGTACTTATTAAGCACCTATTGTATACATAGCATTTTACTATGCATTAAAATAAAAGTAAATAAAATTTAACACACTAGCCTCTGCCTCCAAGGAGCTTACACTCTAGTTAGGGACAAACAACACACATTAAACAATTGAAAAACTTTAAGGCAAAATTAATAAACGTATGATAGTATACTACAAACTATGCAGATACATATTTCCAAAATTTTAAGATTATAGAGGAGGTAAGGATAGAGTTTTTTAATCAGTTATGTATGTATTTACCAATTAACAGAAATGAATCTTGACCTAGACTTGAAGTCTATGATCTGAAAAGGAGGCATGCTAAAAGACTTTCTAACCAGAGGTAAAAGACTTTATATTCACAGGGTTTATACATTTTTTAAAAGCTGGTATGGGTGTTAATTGATAGAAACCTTGACCAGACCTTTGAAGAACACGACACAATAACTAGGAAAGAAGTTCCTGGTGAGAGACATGCTAAAATAAAAAAGATATTTTAGGAAAACTAATCTTACAACAGATTATTTAAAGTCAGAATAAATTAGAATAGAATCCACAAGATTTTGTATCCAAAGTGAGTACAAAGAAAGAGAAAACAGTATCAATCTAGAGAAGCTTAATATAAAAGAGAGTTGAGTTTGGAAAGGATCAAGAAACATTAAAATTTATTTGAGAAAAGACAATGTTTTATTTGTCTGCTTTTTAGAGAAAACCATGCCTAAGGTATTCAATTCTTTGAATTTCAAAATTAAAAGTTGAAAAAGTTCTTTAAGGTGTGATGAAAGAAACACCACCATCAATTATCATTAATACATAAAAACAGATGGCAATATTAATTATGCACATACTACATATATGCCAAGGAACTATTATTACACATTCTTTTTTCTTCTTTACACATACCTATATTTTTTAAATTTTCCATGATGAGAATATAATTACTTTTATTAATAAGAAAAACTACCTTTTAGAGAATAACAAAGGGTAATCATAAAATTCAGGTAACCATAACCCTGAGGAAAGTCAACCTGACATTACTGTTTCACTTTCTTTTTCCTTTTATATGAGAAGCTCCTTAGGAGGCAACATAAGGTGGATAAGGATTAGGTAGAGTCTGCTGTGTGAATCTGGACGAGTTGCTATCTCTGGACCTCAATTTCTGCATCTGTTCAATAAAGATATTATCTACCTCAGAGTTTTTGTTAAAATTAAGATAAATGCATACAAAGCTCTTAAGTACTTAGTGTTACGTAGCTATTATATTATGTCAGCTATTAGGTCTTTCAAAAATGGTAAACTAAGCTAAGCATAATAGAATTCTGGCATAGGAAGTATAATCCAAGACAGATGTTTGAGGAAAAATTTATGGTATAGGGCTCTGGTATAAAAACAAGACTCTTTCAGGAAATTCTCAGGAAAGAAATAAAAAAATAGATCCTTTTTGCTTAAAGGTCTGGGACAAAGAGGAAGAGGAAAATTCATGGAGCCAGGAAATATAGGAATGAAGAGGGAGAAGGAAGACACCAGACTTACAGAATTTATACCTATAGTTAGTAATTACTTTTTTTTTTTTTTAAAGATTCTGTAACTATGTTTTGGACCTATAATTCAGCTGCCTATATTTCTACATAGTATGTACACAGAAGTCTCGCACTGTTGAAGACACTTCTTAAAACCAATCTTCTTAAAATTCTTAAATCTTGGGAACAAGAGCAGAAGTGATCCAGCAATAAACACAAGAAATCCTTATTTTGAAGGTATTCTAGTCATTTGCCTCATAAGAGGATATATAAATGAGAGCCAAAGAAGATTGAATGAGATGTCTAACTACACACTTTGACAACAGAAGGTACTCAAAGACTGAATCACTATGGTATAGGATTTTGGTTTTTAAATTTCTTTATTTGATCATCCATAGGAAGTCAGATACAAAACAAAGAAAAAATAAAACAATTCTCTAATGGCTAAGTGTAAATATTACTAGAAACTCATGAATATGAAGAAAGTACTTAAATTTTTAACTCTATATTGGTTCTCAGGTAGTGAAAGAAGCCAATAATTTATTTTATGACAGCAGTCAGAAAAGTAACAGGTTGAATTCATGTAATAGAGGGCCATGTGGTTAGAGGAAAACAACACAGACTATTCTTACAGAGTAACTGACAGCTTAGAAAATATTAAACATAAAATTCCCATAAAATTGAAGCCATGAAAAATGTTTTTTAAATTTGGAAAAAATAAACTTAATACTTCTTTATAGTACCCTTTTTCAATCTACAGCATTCTTACTTGCTTTACAATGGTTTAGCCAACTCACTCAAAAAGAAATGTAAATTAAAATTCTGAGGTATCTTTTCTTACCTAACAGATTAGCTAAACCTTTAGTCTGTCAACACATTCTACTGGCAAAGCTGCAAGCAAATAGGCACACTTGCCCATTGCAGGTGGATATACACATGGTATAGTATCTATGGAGGGGAATTCGGCAATATCTAGAAAAAGTATATGTGCAATTCACACTCTGACTCAGCAATCCCTTTTTGATTCATCTCATGCAGAAAGAACTAAAGAATTACAATGTCATTTTTTCTGTACCACCTAATGAAATTATACCTCTAGAGGCAATGAATAGAATATTATCAATCTCTGCTAAAACCAGTAGGTGGAAGCTGATAGGGAACTTTATTGGATACATCAGGTTGATAACACCTTTATCCACTGATCAGTCTTATAAAGACAACTACACAATTTTTCCAGCTTCAGGTATTACTGACATATAACATAAGTGAGTTTAAGGTGTACAATGTGATTATTTGATATACATATATAATAAGAAATGATTACAACAATAGGTTAGTTATCACCTCAATCCTCTTACATAATTACCATCTCAGTGGTGACAACACTTAAGATCTACTCTCTTAACTTTCATGTGTATAATACAGTACTGTTAATTATAGTCACCATACTGTACATTAGGTCCTGAGAACTTACTCATCTTTTAGATGGAAGTTTGTACCCTTTGACTAACATTTCCCAATATCCCCCAACCGCTGGCAATCACCATTCTACTACTACTATGAGTTTGGCTATTTTAGACTAAACATATAAGTGAAAACATACAGTACGTCTTTCTCTGTGACTTATTTCACTTAGCATAATGCCCTTAAGATCCACCCATGTTGGGCCGGCCCCGTGGCTTAGCGGTTAAGAGCACGCGCTCCGCTACTGGCAGCCTGGGTTCGGATCCCGGGTGCGCACCGACACACCGCTTCTCCAGCCATGCTGAGGCCGCGTCCCACAGACAGCAACTAGAAGGATGTGCAACTATGACATACAACTATCTACTGGGGCTTTGGGGGGAAAAAAATGAATAAATAAAATCTTTAAAGAAAAAAAAAAAAAAAAAAGAGGAGGATTAGCATGGACGTTAGCTCAGGGCTGATCTTTCTCACCAAAAAAAAAAAGATCCACCCATGTTGTTAAAAAAGGCAGGATTTCCTTTTTTTTTAAATGGCTGAATATTCCACTGTATGTATGTGTGTGTATATATATACCTAGCAATATCACACTACATTTCTTTATCCATTCCATTAATGGACAGTTAGGTTGTTCTCATGTCTTGGCTATTCTGAATAATGCTGCAATGAACATGGGGGTGCAGGTATCTCTTCAAGATAGTGATTTCATTTCCTTTGGATATCTACTCAGAAGTGGGATTGCTGGATATGATAGTTCGATTTTTCATTTTTTAAGGAATCTCCATACTGTTTTCCATAGCAGCTGTACTAATTTACATTCCCACTAACAGTGGACAAGGATTCCCTTTTCTCTATAGCCTTGCCAACACTTGTCTCTTATCTTTTTTTTTTTTGTGAGGAAGACCAGCCCTGAGCTAACATCCATGCTAATCCTCCTCTTTTTTTTTTTGCTGAGGAAGACCGGCTCTGAGCTAACATCTATTGCTAATCCTTTTTTTTTTTTTACCTCCCCAAACCCCCGTAGATAGTTGTATGTCATAGTTGCACATCCTTCTAGTTGCTGTATGTGGGACGCGGCCTCAGCATGGCCGGAGAAGTGGTGCGTTCGTGCGCGCCCGGGATCCGAACCCAGGCCGCTGGTAGTGGAGCGCACACACTTAACCGCTAAGCCACGGCGCCGGCCCGTCTCTTATCTTTTTGATAATAGCCATTCTAATGGTGTGAGGTGATATCTCACTGTGGTTTTGATTTGTACGTCCCTGATGATTAGAGATGTTGAGCATCCTTCCATGCACTGGTTGGCCATTTCTATGTCTTTTTTGGAAAAATGTCTATTCAAGTCCTTGGCCCATTTTTAAATCGGATTTTTCTTTTTGCTATTGAGTTGTATGAGTTCCTTACATATTTTGAATATTAACCCCTTACCAGATAGATAGTTTGCAAATATTTTTCTCCTATTCCATAGGTTGCCTTTTCATTTTGATGATTGTTTCTTCTGCTGTGCAGAAGAAGCTTTTCAGTTTGATGTAGCCCCACTTGTTTATTTTTGCTTTTGTTGCTTGTGGTTTGGTGTTATAGCCAAAAAATCATTACCAAGACCAATGTCAAGGAGCTTTCCCTCTATGTTTTCTTCTAGAAGTTTTACAGTTTCAGGTTTTACATTTAAGTCTTTAATCCATTTCGAGTTAATTTTTGTGAGTGGTATAAGATAGGGGTCCAATTTCATTCTTTTGCATGTGAATATCCAGTCTTCCCAACATCATTTATTGAAGAGACTACTCTTTCCCAATTGAGTATTCTTGGCTCCCTTGTCAAACATTAGTTGAATGTATATGCATGGGTTTATTTCCGGGATCTTGATTCTGTTCCATTGGTCTGTGTGTCTGTTTTCATGCCAGTACCATATTGTTTTGATTACTACAGCTTTGTGATAAAGTTTGAAATCACAAAATGTGATGCCTTCCACTTTGTTCTTCTTTCTCAGGATTCCTTTGGCTATTTAGGGTCTTTTGTGGTTCCATACAAATTTTAGGATTATTTTTTCTACATCTGTGAAAAATGCCATTGGAATTTTGATAGGGATTGCACTGAATCTATAGATATTTCTGGGTAGTATGAACATTTCAACAGTACTAATTCTTTCAATCCATGAACACGGGATATGTTTCCATTTATTTGTGTCATCTTCAATTTCTTCCACCAATGTCTTCTAATTTTTGGTTTTATTCCTAAGTATTTTATTATTATTATTTTTTGCTGAGGAAGGGTCGCCCTGAGCTAAGATCTGTGCCAATCTTCCTCTACTTTTTATGTGGGTCACCGCCACAGCATGGCTGACGAATGGTATAGGTTGGCGCCTGGGATCCCCAGAACCGAACCCGCAAACCCGGGCCACCGAAGCAGAGCGTGCTGAACTTAACCACTAGGCCATGGGGCCAGCCCCAGTATTTTATTATTTTTGATATTATAAATGGGATTATTTTCTTTATTTCTTTTTCAGATAGTTTGTTGTTAGTGTATAGAAATGCAACTGATTTTATATGTTGATTTTGTATCCTGTAACTTTACTGAATTCATTTATTAGTTTTAATAGTTTTTTGATGGAGCCTTTAGGATTTTCTATATATAAGATCATATCATCTGCAAACAAAGAAAATTTTACCTCTTTTTTTCCAATTTGGATGCCTTTTATTTCTTTTTCTTGCCTAAGTGCTCTAGCTAGAACTTCCAGTACTATGTTAAATAGGAGTGGTGAGAATGGACACCCTTGTCTTGTTCTTGATCCTAGTGGGAAAGATTTCAACCTTTCACTGTTGAGGATGATGTTAGCTGTGGATTTGTCATGTACTGCCTTTATTATGTTGAGGTGTATTCCTTCTATACCCAATTTGTTGAGAGTTTTATCATGAAAAGATGTTGAATTTGGTCAAATGATTTTTTTCCTGCATCTATTAAAGACCATATGAGATGATCATATGATTTTTATCTTTCATTCTATTAATGTGGTGTATCACATTGATTGATTTGCAGATGTTGAGCCATCCTTGCATCCCAGGAATAAATTCCACTTGATCATAGGATATGATCCTTTTAATGTGCAGTTCAATTTGGTTTGCTAGTATTTTGTTGAGAATTTTTGCATCTATATTCATCAGGGATATTGGCTTGTAGTCTTCTTTTCTTATAGTGTCCTTATCCAGCTTTGGTATCAGGGTAATGCTGGCCTCATAAAACGACTTTGGGAGCATTCCTTCCTCTTCAATTTTTTGGAAGAGTTTGAGAAGGACTGGCATTATTTCTTCATTAAATGTTTGGTAGAATTCGCCAGTGAAACCATCTGGTCCTGGGCTTTTCTTTGTTGAGAGGTTTATGATCTCCTTATTTGTCACTGGTCTGTTCACATTTTCTATTTCTTCATGATTCAGTCTTGGTAGGTTGTATGTTTCTAGGAATTTATCCTTTACTTCTAGTTTATCCAAGCTGTTGGCATACAGTTGTTCACAGAAGTCTCTTACGATGCTTTGCATTTTTGAGGTGTCAGCTGTAAAGTCTCCTCTTTGAAAGATAATGACACATTATGTGCCTCATGTTGTGATGTAATAAGAAGTACAAAAAACCATCTAAGAAATAGTCTTGCAAAAAAAAAAATCATATATAACCTCATTGATGAGATCTAACCACCAGTTTATAAAAGAAATGTAGAGGATAGAGCAACATATTGCCCAAGTACTCTTGGGGTGTGAGTAATAACAAAATCCAGCAAATGGGAAATTCTATAGTGACCAATGATCTTTTTCTTCAGTAAAAAAAATTACAAAGGGAAAAGCTAAAATATTGGGTTTTACAAGTCATATTAGTTTTTGGGTCCATACAAAGCTGGAGAGCTGATCCCGAGACTGCCAAAAGGGTTATATAAACTCTGAGGGAAAGGGTAAGCTAGAAAAAAAATCCACATGACAACAAAGAAAACTGTCTTATCTTCAAGAAGAAAAGTATGATGAGGAGGATAATTTCCTCTAAGAATTTCTAACCATAGTCAACTGCATGCTGATTTCAGGTTAGAAATCTGTCTGTGCTATGGGAGAAATCCCAAGCCCAGACATTAAAGCAATCCCAGATCGGTAGCATCACTTGGTATCTATTAATAGCAAGTGCAAATCCTTTGTGGTATTCCTTCACCTTCAGGACATCCACAGGATATAGATATGAACACAATTCCCAGACTCAAGAGAAATAAAGCATCATGAATAAGAGCTAGAAGAAAAACAACAGATTTAGGCTACCAAAGACTTTAGATAATGGAATTATCAATCTGATTATAAAAACTATGTAACAGGGCCGGCCCCGTGGCTTAGCGGTTAAGTGCGCGCGCTTCGCTACCGGCGGCCTGGGTTCGGATCCCAGGCATGCACTGACGCACCACTTGTCCAGCCATGCTGAGGCAGTGTCTCACATACAGCAACTAGAAGGATGTGTAACTATGACATACAACTATCTACTGGGGTTTTGGGGAGAAAAAGGAGGGAAAAAAAAAAAGGAGGAAGATTGGCAATAGATATTAGCTCAGGGCTGGTCTTCCTCAGCAAAAAGAGGAGGATTGGCATGGATGTTAGCTCAGGGCTGATCTTCCTCACCAAAAAAAAAAAGCAAAAAACAAAAAACAACAACAACAACAAAAAAAACCACGATGTAACAAACAAAATACAAGATAATTTATAAATGAACAAGAAGCAAGAGACTATAAAAAATGAGCAGGAACATTTAGGAAACAACTAGAACTTATAGGAAAAAAACTGCAAGATTAGATACTGCTGAAGACAGAATTTGAGAACAGTTAACAGTTAAGAAGAAATTATAACGCTGCAGCACAGAGACCAAAAATTGAAAAACATAAAAGAGAAGTTGAGAGACATGAAAGATAAAATGAAAATGTCAAACATAACTCTAATTAGAGTTCTAGAAGCCGAGAATAGAGAAAATAGGGGATAAGCAATATTTGAAGAGATAAAAGCTAAGACTTCTCAAGGATAGCCACTTAAATAGGGAAATAAAGTATAAAACTTAAAAACTAGTACAGGAGAAAATACAGTACCAGAGGAAAAAACACTTCAATCCAGAAGATGGTCAAGAAAAGGGGAAAAAAGGGGGGAAGTAAGACAAACAGAATGTACAAAATTTTAAAGTAAAAGCCCAGCTATCTCAGTATCACAATAAATGTAAAGAAGAACTCAGAAGAAAAGAAAATAAAAGGACGAGAAAAGATAAACAGGGCAAATGGAACAAGAACATCAGAAAAGCGCTGGTATTAAAGGGGAAAAAAGAGTAACTTTACAGTGGAAAAACCTGAGAAATACTACCTGAGCCAGATGATCAAGGTCAGTATCACCAGTGCTATGTAATGTTGATAGTATGTGCCTTTGATGTGATGTGATGAAAATGGCACTTCACTGCCATGGTCCTGCTCCTTAAAACTCAAAACCCAATAGATAATGGGAAAAACATCAGACAGATCCCAGTTGAGGGACATTCTATAAAACATCAGACCAGTACACCTCAAAACTGTCAAAGTCACCAAAAACAAGGAAAGTCTGAGAAACTGCTACAGCCAAGAGGAGCCTCAAGAGACATGACTAAATGTAATGTCGAATCTTGGATAGGATCCTGGAACAGAATGAAGACATTAGGTAAAAATTAAGGAAATCTAAATAAAGTATGGACTTAATAATGTATCAATATTTGTTCACTAATTATAACAAATGTACCAGACTAATATAAAATGTTAATAATAGAGGAAACTGGATGTGGGATACGTGGGAACTCTCCACATTATCTTTGCAATTTTTCTGTAAATCAAAAATTGTTCTAAAATAAAAAATGACTTAAAAAAAGTTGTTGTAGCTATATTGTCTATTCTATATTATTATATCTATAAATATATACAAGATTAAGACAAAAAAGTAAAATAGTCATTCCTTAATGATAAAAAGCTGAACTCACCAGGATATTTTATTTCTAAACCTGAAGGGTAGGTAAATAGGTGATAGTTTATTAGTCTTTATTCCTCATATGTAGTTATGATATATTCTTTTTCAACAAATGAAATATTTCATAATAAAAGAGAAAAAAATACCTGAGTGAACATTCTGCTGAGCTTTGATCAACGCTAAGGCAGCAGATATAATTAGTTCTGTATATTGATAGCAGCATGTTGGCAAAGGCAATGGAAAAGCAGGCACTCCAATACACTGTTGGGAAGATTAAATAGGTATAATCTCTAAAAAAGCCAACTTGATGATATCTATTAAGGTTATAAATGTACATACCATTTGACCCAGCAATTCCACTCTAGTCATTTATCTTACAGATATATTTGCACATGTGCATAAGTTTATTTTGCACAGTGGTTTATGACAGCACTGTCTGTAGTAGTAAAAGATTAGAAACAGCCTATATGTCCATCAATGGAAGAATGGTTAGATAAATAGCCATACATCTATGTAACAGAATACTATGTAACTGTAAAGGAAAAAAAAGCTCTTTGTACATTAATATAAAATGGTATCTACTATATATTGTTAAGTAAAAAAAAGCAACTATAACAAGACATATAGTATAATAGTCTAGAACATACTGACATATAACCTATTGTGCTCAATATTCTGTTTGCCTCTCTAGGTTTACTCTTCATCTTTCTCCACCCTGCTTTGTGCATTGGGAAGCTGACCAAACAAATTGCATCTTCTAGGCAACCTTGCACTCTAGCTTCTGATGTGTTCAAACAATGAGTGGAATGGTTAGAAAATCAGAGGGTGGAAAGAGTGTTAGGGGAATTTTTTCCCTGGCTCCCTCATTGCAGGAAGTTTGCATTTCTCTCTCTGAGACCACAAGTCCTGTTAAACAGCCTCTCTCCCTCTGCTACAGCTCGTGTCAAGTTCTTTTAACAGCTCCCTTCCCTTGTATTTTCAGGCCTAGGAGTGGAAATGATTTCCCACAGTTGCCAATCCCTGGGTATTTCCCTGTCCCTTGTTTGTACCTTTACTTCTACCTTAATGTTTGCAGAGTGTGAGTGTGAGTGTGTGTGTGTATGTGTGTTCAGGGAGGGAGGGAAGAAGAAGGAAAAGAGAAGAAAAAGAGGAACACCCTGGAATGAAACACCAGAGACTTGTAAGAATGGTTGCCTCTAAGTAAGGAAACTTACCTGGCATCATGGCTGGCAGACATGGTAAAAAGACTTTTCATTGAATACTTTACTGTATTTAGTATCTTTGAATTTTTTTTTTTCTGAGGAAGATTCACTCTGAGCCAATCTTCCTCTATTATGAATGTGGGTGGCTGCCACAGCATAGCCGCTGATGAGTGGTGTAGGTCTCTGCCTGGGAACTGAACCCGAGCCCCCAAACTTAACCACTAGGCCATGGGGCTGGCCCCTAGTATCTTTGAATTTTGATCCATGTGAATGTATTATCTGGAGGGAAAATATATAAAGTAAACTTAAACATTTAAAAGAGTTAAAAGAAAATACTGCCTGTGAGATGTTGTAGTTGCTGCATCTTTTCTTTTCCATATTTACTATTCCTTTCCATTTCTAGCAGGGCAAATACTGAGACCAAAAAAAAAGAGAATAGACCATTTGTTAGTGCAGCACCTACCCATCATTTTGCTTCTTGGCCATGTTTCCCCTTCAATTCCAATAGCATCAAATCACAAAAAGTGTTAATAAATTACATGTATGATGTATAAATAAACAGTATCTCAAATAAATTCAAATTAACATTATCCCTATTAGTTCTTACGGTACATGAAACTACTTATTATTCATATGTGGCCTGGTAGCTGGCTCACTGAGTGACAGTAACAAGAAATTCAGCAATTTAAAATCCTGACTCCTTCACTTCCTATAAGTCCATGGGCTTCCATTAAATAAATTTGCTGAGTCTGTTTCCTTATCTGTAAAAGAAGGATAATATCTACTGTACAGAACTTTTGAGAGGCTTACATAAAACCATATAGGTAAAGTGGTCAACACAGCATCTGGCAAATAGTAGTGGCCTGTTAGCAAATTATAGCTATTGATATCACTGTTAATATTATTAATTAAATACCATTATAAAATAAAATGAAACAGTAACAACTACTACTTTTATTTGCCAGATTCTCTAGGACAGGTTTCTTCCAGGAATCATCCTTCATCATCTCTAGTGAATATCTTTCCCTTCTAAGCTTTACACTCCACTTAACATTTGACAACCACTTTTTGAGAGCGATTGTTAGTGACCTTCAACTCTATATAGAAGTTTGAATTAATGTTTAGTTGAGAACAACAATAAAATAAAAAAATAAGAACAAAACTGTAATAAAAACTTAACCTGAACATAATCTAAGAATTTACTACTAATCTATGAAGACATAAGAGAGTGGAAGTGGCTACACTACTATCAGTAAAAATCAACTTTAAGACAAAAATTACTACTAGAAACAAAGAAAGACATTTTATAATGGGAAAAGGGACAATCCATCAGGAAAATACAACAATTAGGAACATATATGCACCTAACAACAGAGCCCAAAATAAATGAAGCAAAAATGGACAGAACTGGGGAAACAGACAATTCAACAATATTTGGAGACTTCAATATCCCACTTTCAATGAAGGATAGGTAGAAGATCAACAAGGAAACAGAAGACTTGAAAATACTACGAGCCAACAAGATACCTGTAGAACACTCCACCTAACAGGAGAATACATTCTTCTCAAGTGTACATGGAACATTCACCAGGATAAACCACGTTAGGCCATAAAACAAGCATTAATACATTTAAAAGGACACAAATAGAGTATGTTCTTTGATCACAATGGAATGAAATTAGAAATCAATAATGGAAAGACATGGGGAAATTTACAAAAACGTGAAAATTAAACAACACACTCCTAAATAATCAATGGGTCCAAAAAGAAATCTAAGCAGCGTTTAAGGAGAAATTTATAGCTGTAAATGACTATATTATAAAAGAAGAAAGATAAAGAGAATGAGAAGACAAGCTACAGACTGGGAGAAAATATTTGGAAAAGACATACTTGATGAAGGACTATTACCCAAAATATACAAAGAACACTTTAAACTCAACAATAAGAAAACCATGTGATTTAAAAAAATGTTCAGGGGCCAGCCTGGTGGTGGAGCAGTTAAATTCACATGCTCTGCTTTGGCGGCCTGGGGTTTGCCAGTTCAGATCCTGGGTGTGAACCTATGCATTGCTCATCAAGCCATGCTGAGGCGGCATCCCACACAGAGCAACTAGAAGGATGTACAACTATGATATACAACTACCTACTGGGCCTTTGGGGAGAAAAAAGGAAAAAAGGAGGAAGATTGGCAACAGATGTTAGCTAAGGCCCATCTTCCTCAAAGAAAAAAAAAAAAGTTTAGGTCTAAAAAAAAAAACTATAAAAGACTTAACAAACACCTTACCAAAGAAGATATAGGACTGCAAATAAGCATATGAAAAGATGCTCAACATCATATGTCATTAGGGAATTGTGAATTAAAACAATGAGATATCACCAAACATCTATTAGAATGGCTAAAATCCAAAACACTGACAACACCAAATGCTGACAGGGTATAGAGCAACAGGAATTCATTGCTGTGGGAGTGCAAAATAGAGAGCTACTATGAAAGAGAGTTTGGCAGTTTCTTACAAAATTAAACACACTCCTACCATAGAATCAAGCAATCATGCTTCTTGGTATTTACCTAAGTAAGTTGACAATTGATGTTCACACAAAAAACTGCACACTGATGTTTACTGCAGCTTTATTCATGCTAAAACTTAGAAGCAACCAAGATGTCCTTCAGTAGGTGAATGGATAAATAAACTGTGCTACATCCAGACAACGGAATATTATTCAGTGCTAAAAAAAAAGAACTAGCAAGCCACGAAAGACATGGGAAAACTTTAAATATATATTACTAAGTGAAAGAAGTCAATATGATTCCCACTATATGACATGCTGAAAAAGGCAAAAATATGGAGACAGTAAAAAGATCAGTGGTTGCCAGGGGTTAGGGAGGAGAGAGAAATGAATAGGTGGAGCACAGAGGATTTTCAGTGCAGTGAAAATACTACATATTATACTATCATGATGAATACAGGTTATTATACATTTGTCCATATCCATACAATGTACAATACCAAGAGTGAACCCTAAGGTAAACTTCGGACTTTGGGTGGTAATGACTTTGCGTGATAATGATGTGTCAATATAGGTTCATCAATTATAACAAATGTATCACTCTGGCGAAGGATGTTGATAATGGAGGAGGCTAGACTCAGGTGAAGGAGGAGTGATAATTGCTGGAAGAAATATCAACAGTCTAAGATATGCAGATGACATCATCTTACTGGCAGAAAGCAGCAATGACTCAAAACAACTTCTGATGAAAGTGACAGAAGAAAGTGCCAAAGCAGGACTGCATTTGAACATCAGGAAGACAAAAATCATGACCACGGAAGAACTATACAACTTGTAGACAATGAAGACATTGAAATTGTTCAAGATTTTGTTTATGTGGGTTCAGTCATCAATTTAAATGGAGACTGCAGCCAAGAAATCAAGAGAAGACTGAGACTTGGAAGGGCAGCAATGAAAGAATTAGGAAAGATCATCAAGTGTAAGGAAGTGTCATTAGAGACTAAGGCCAAGATCTATCTACACCCTCATATTCCCAATTACTACGTATGGGTGCGAATGCTGGAGACTGAAGAAGGGTGACAAGAAAAAAATTGATTCAGTTGAAGCATGGTGTTGGAGGAGAGCTCTACAGATACCCTGGATTGCCAGAAAGATGAACAAGTGGGTCCTAGAGCAAATTAATCCTGAACTATCGCCGGAGGCAAAAATGATAAAACTAAGGCTGTTCTATTTTGGGCACATCATGAGAATACAGGATTCTTTGGAAAAGACAATGATGCTGGGAAAACGAGAAGGCAGCAGGAAAAGAAGATGACCAAATATGAGATGGATGGACTCCATAAAGGAAGCCAGAGGCATGAGTCTACACAAACTGAACAGGGCTGCTGAGTCTGGGACACGGTGGACATTCTTCATTCATAGGGTTGCCAAGAGTCAAGAGCTGACTTGATGGCACGTAACAACAAATGCATGTGAGGAGGCAGGGAGTATATGGGATATCTCTGTAGCTTCCTCTCAATTTTTGCTGTGAACCTAAAACTGCTCTAAAAAATATAGTCTATTGAAAAAAAATCTTGGGCCGGCCCTATGGCTTAGTGGTTAAGTGCGCGTGCTCCGCTACTGGCGGCCCGGGTTTGGATTCCGGGCGCGCGTGGACGCACCGCTTCTCCGGCCATGCTGAGGCCGCGTCCCACATACAGCTACTAGAAGGATGTGCAACTGTGACATGCAACTATCTACCAGGGCTTTGGGGAAAAAAAAAGGAGGAGGATTGGCAATAGATGTTAGCTCAGAGCCGGTCTTCCTCAGTAAAAAGAGGAGCATTAGCATGGATGTTAGCTCAGGGCTGATCTTCCTCACATAAAAAAAAAAAAGGCTTTGAAAAAAAAAATCTCAAACCAATAACCTAAACTTTCACCTTAAGAAACTAGAAAAAGAATAGCAAACTAAACCCAAACGAAGCAGGAAGAAGTAAATAATAAAGACTAGAGTAGAAATAAATAAAATAGAAAATGGAAAAATAGATAAAAATCAATGAAACCAAAAGTTAGGTCTTTGAAAAGATCAACAAAATTGACAAACCTTTGGCTAAACTGACCAAGAAAAAAGAGAAAAGATTCAAATTACTAAAACATGAATGAAAGAAGGGCCATTAATACCAACCTTACAGAAATAAAAAGGATTATAAAGGAATACTATGAAAAATCATATGCCAATAAACTAATCTAGATGAAATGGGCAAATTGCTAGAAAGATACAAACTACCAAAACTGACTCATGAAGAAGCAGAAAATCTGAATAGACCTATAACAAGTAAAAAGATTGGGCCGGCCCGGTGGCTTAGTGGTTAAGTGCGTGCGCTCCGCTGCTGGCGGCCCGGGTTCGGATCCCGGGCGAGCACCGACACACCGCTTCTCCGGCCATGCTGAGGCCGCGTCCCACATACAGCAACTAGAAGGATGTGCAACTACGACATACAACTATCTACCGGGGCTTTGGAGGAAAAATAAATAAATAAAATCTTTAAAAAAAAAAAAAAACAAGTAAAAAGATTGAACTAGTAATCAAAAAACTTCCTATAAAGAAAAGCCCACAACAACAAAAAACACTAACAACCCAATTAAAAAATGGGCAAAAGACCTGAACAGACATTTCTCCATAGAAGATATACAGATGTCAACAAGATGTGCAACATCACTAACTATCAGAGAAATGCAAATCAAAACTACAATGAGATATTACCTCATGCCCATCAGAATGGCTATAATTAACTAGATGGGAAACAAGAAGTCTTGGAGAGGATGCGAAGAGAAGGGAACTCTCATACACTGCTGGTGGGAGTGCAAACTGGTGCAGCCACTATGGAAAACAGTATGGAGAGTCCTCAAAAAATTAAGGATAGAACTACCATACAACTCAGCTATTCCACTGCTAGGTATTTATCCAAAGAACATGAAAACACGAATGTGTAAAGATACATGCACTCCTGTGTTCACTGCAGCATTATTCACAATAGCTAAGACTTGGAAGCAACCTAAGTGCCCATCAAGGGATGAATGGATAAAGAAGATGTGGTATACATACAGAATGGAATACTACTCAGCCATAAGAAATGATGAAATCCAGCCATTTGTGACAACATGCATGGACCTTGAGGGTATTATGCTAAGCAAAATAAGTCAGAAGAAGAAGGTCAAATACCATGTGATCTCACCCATAAGTAGAAGATAAAAACAACAACAAAAAAACACATAGAGACAGAGATTGTCTTGGTGGTTACCAGAGGGGAAGGGAGAAGGGGGAAGGGGGAAGGGGGAAGGGGGAAGGGGAAGGGGAAGGGGAAGGGGAAGGGGAAGGGCGAAAGGGATGATTAGGCACATGTGTATGGTGATGGACTGTAATTTGTATTTGGTTGGTGAACATGATGTAATCTCTGCAGAAAGAGAAGTATAATGATATACACCTGAAACTTATACAATATTATACCCCAATGTGACTGCAATAAAAAAAAAAAAAGAAAAAGAAAACCCCCAGACCAGATAGCTTCACTGCCACCAAACATTTAAAGAAAAATTAACACCAATCCCTCACAAACTCTTCCAAAAAATGTAACAGGAGAGATCACTTCCCAACTCATTCTACAAGGCCAGTATTACCCTACCACCAAAAGCAGTGAAAGACACCACAAGAAAATGACAGACCAATATTCATTATGACTACAGACAGAAAAATCCTCAACAAATTACTAGCAAACCAAATCTAGCAACATCTAAAATGGTTTATACACCACAACCAAGTAGAATTTATCCCAGGAATGCAAAATTGGTTTAACACATGAAAGTCAATGTAATATACCATATTAATAGAAAAAAGGACAAAAAACAGATGATCATCTCAGATGCAGAAAAAGCATTTGACAAAATCCAACACCTTTTCAGGGTAAAAACACCCAACAAACCAGAAACAGAAGGGAACATTCTCAACTTGATAAACGCTATCTATGAAAAACCCAGAGATAACATACTTAACGGTGAAAGACTATTTTTCCCTTAAGATCAAAAAGAAGACAAGGACGTTTGTTGTCCTGTCTCATCAATTCCATTTAACATTGTACTGGAGGTTGTAGCACAGGCAACTAGGCCAGAGAATGAAACAGAAGCATTCAGATTGGAAAAGAAGAAGTAAAACTATCTCTATTCACAGATAACATGATCTTGTATATAGAAAATCCTAAGCAATCCACCAAAAATCTATCAGAACTATTAAACTAGTTCAGCATGGTTGCAGAATATCAGATCAAAATAAAAAAACAACTGTATTTATATACTCGCAATAAACAATCTGAAAATTAAGAAAACAATTTCATTTAGAATAGCATCAAAAAGAAAGAAATACTTAGGAAAAAGAAAACACCTGTACACTGGAAAGTACAAAACATGGTCGAAAGAAAAGCAATCTAATGTGAATCAGTCCCTGCTACTCTTGGGAATCCAGAACTCTGCCCTTGAGATACCCTCCGCTGAATTCTTCTGTTCACCTATACAAGGTTACTACCTGATGTTCAACTTCAGGTAAATGCTTTATTTTTAATGGAAGACAAATTTTTCTCAGCTGGTATTACCTTTATGTTTTAAAGCAATGCTACTTAAATTTAACATGCACATAAATTATCTGATAATCTCATGAAAATGCAGATTTTAATTAATTAAAACTGGGGGTAGGCGGGAGAAGTGGCTGAGGTTCTTCATTCCTAATGGCTCTCAGATGATTCCCATGTTGCTCGTCCTTAGACCACACTTTAAGTAGTTTTTAAGTAGTTGCATACATACAACTGGCCTAACTCACTAGAAAAAAGAAGAAAGGAAACCCTAAGAGGGGTGGCAAATAGCGAAAGGAATGAAAGTCTGATGAGTCCTCTAAGTTTTTCATAACTGAGCACAACATATTCCCTATCAACAATTAAGAACACACACTTGCCACCAACCCTCCATTCTGGTCACTACTAAGTACCAGAAAAGATGCAGACTTGGCTAGCTAGCCAGCCAGACTGAGGCTAAATCCATATGAAAACGTTTTTTTAATAGCTGCTACACAGAGATCATCCCTACAGAATGCAAACCATCACTTCTCCCTTTCTGCATCTCTTCTCTTGTCTTGTATTCCTTCTTCTAGTCAGCGTTTCTCAAGCGCCATTTGGGGACCAATGGTGGTCCCTGGCAATCTATTAACTGGTCTATAGACAATTTGATGAAAAACTGATACAAATTTTGATCACAAACATTTCACAAATGTAAGATTAATTACGACTTTCAAGGAAATTCTTTTAGGTTCTTGATTGTTATGTCTCAAGGGTCACACACGCTCTACAAGGATAGTTAAGAGGGGACTGTTTCAGCTAACAAACTTTCACATCATGTGAGTTGTTCACATTGGTTAAATACATATTTTGTTGTTATTATCATAATGTGTTAAATCCCAAATTTAGGAAAATGAATCAATGACTCAAAAGTGTTCACTGAAGAGTAAGAGTGATAAAAACACATTTAACTCAGAATGTCATATACGATAAATAGTATCATCTTAGAATAGGCTGTGACCAGTGAATTAGGAGTGATCAGTTTGCACTGGGACACCTCCTTGTTCCCAATGTACTGTAATACATTATTAAACAGGAATGAAACATTATAAAACAGGGACAAGAAGCCACTGAATCATTCATATAATTTCAGCCATTCCAGTAAACCAATCAAAGCCTGCATTAGGAATTTTGCCATTGAAAGCAAAGATTAAAAACCACAGTCAAAGGAACGTCAACTTATTTTAACAAAAACAGGTATAACTACAGTCAGCTGCAAAATTAATGACAAATATGCTCAGAGAGAAACAAAACAATCTACTGGCAAAATTCTACCATCAGATGACACTACTGGACATCATGTGTGTGGTATGCAGTGAGGAAGAACAATTACTATCATAGATGTATGCTTCTAAATATTTTATTTTATGGCTGCATGAAACCATTAGTGTTCAGAATATGAATCATCTCTTGGCATATAAATAATATGTAAATCAAGAAACATATGCAACTTTTAATTCTGATTATCAATGAAAACATAATATAGAGAAGGGATTTTCTTTTAACTAACAATTATTTTTGAACTCTGACTTGAAAAGGTATATTAGAATCAGTATGGCCAAGAGCACTAGCCATGTGTGTAGCAAGGAAGTATATGGCACCTGGAAGCCATTTCGCACATGGTTTCATTTACAGACAACAGTTGACATTTGACAATAAGCCATCTATTCTAGAGTCAGTGTTAAAATCTGCATGGAAAATTGCAAGTATCATTCAAACTGCAGGGCCTGAGCAGGTATCTTCAGCATGTTACGTCAAGGAAGAAGAAGCAAATACAAGACTCTGCCTTTCTATCTTGTCAGGAGGAAAGATGCTAACAAAAACTAATCAAATGAAGGATATAATTTTTTTTCATAACACCGACAAGGTCAGTAAAAAATTTCTTTGATTATCTGTGGCTTACTCAAGTGGCAGGTCTCCATGACATACAGCATATTGAATAGCTTGAACCTGTCATTTGAGGGTGAAATAATTCTTAGGGATAAAACATGAAGACCAAATCATGATACAAATGGCTTAACCAAAGAGAGTTTGACTTTTCCAACATCCAGCCATTTTCTTTCCTTGTAGAAAGAAATCAATGTCTTACTATTAGGTATACTTAAAAATAACATTCAATTACCACACTAGACCTAAAAACATATTTCCTAGAACTGAATACAACCAAAAGGACAGATTTACCCACTGCCATCTTCCAAACTGAAATATTCAACTGCTGAGTGCAACACATTTGTCAACTCAATGCCTCATCGAACACTGTATGTAGTTTTCAGTGAGAATTCTTGCAATAATTATTGTATCCATCCATCCGAATATCTAAAACATCTAAAAGAATCATCCTTTACTTGTTATTCCCAACAACCTGTAGTTGAAAAGTGGGGTTATCTAATTTAGTAGAACTAAAGAGTAGGAAAAGAAACAGTTAAATATGAAACCTTAACTTTGACTCTAATGAGCCAGAAATCAATGTGGTGAAAGATTGCAGCAATAATTGCTTTTCCTGGTGTTTAAATTATTTTAAAATACTGCTTTGATATTATAATGAAAAATTCTGGATTACTCTTTTGTGTTTACTTTATCTAAAATCAGGGGTGTGCATGAAGACCCATCATGCATCCAAAAATTCTAAATGACTGACAAAAACTACTTTCTCTACTACACTACTTTCCCTTCATAGGAAGCTATCATTTCTTTCTATGCATTATGCTAAAGAAATACAGACAACCATGGAAATTTTGTTTGCCCTTATTATTAATCGCGCAGTAGAAAAGCATTTCATTATCTGCATTTATGTTGCCTCACTGAAAACAAATGAGTCTGATTTCAATCTATAACACCTAGAAAAAACAACATATTAATTCCAATTTCTTCTTGAATCCTACTCCCCCCGAAAGTCATTCTTTCCTTCTGACCTTTCCAGAAGCCAATCTGCCTTTACATATCTCTTGATTATAGCCAAGGGTGATATTAAAAATGTTTAACAACTGGCATGGCATAAACACGAAAGAGAATGACACCAGTTCATAATCACATGGCTGTAATGGAACATGCTAACTAAACAACAGCCTTAGGTACAGCTTCCTTTAAATAGCCTGCTGTACTTTTTTCAATGCTAGCACCACTCTCCAAGACCTTTGTTTACTCCTTGCTTGCCAATTTGCAGAAAAAAGAAAGCAGTTTTCATGCAAGATAACCACATAAATTGGATTCCAAAGACGAGTTTAATGCTGTCTTTTATTAAATCTTTTATTTCCCTATTCTTTAATAGAAGAATTAAGGATAAGTATTAGAAAGTACACACTATTGTTTTCCTTCTTCTACACCAATGGTCTCCAGAGGATGAGGCTCTTTAGTCAGCTTTTTATTATAGCTTTGTTATTGGATTTTATCCACAGTTAGATGTCCACAGTAGATGTCCAAGTTCTTTATCCACTCAACCAAATAAAAACATTTAATACGCAAACAGATGGATTTGGAGATATATTAAGGATAATGTAAACTGTTGGCAAAACACAAATGTCTGACATTTAGAGGAAACAACAGAAAGGGAATAGAGAAATGCACAACAAAGCAAAGAGATGGGTCACTTTAAAATAAACCTGAGATCATAGGGTTATGTATAATAACATCACATATATCTGTGTTGTTTTTAAGGATCTTCTTACCCAACTTCGGAAAAACTATTAAGTATTCAGCATTGCACTGAGGACATGCCACTCTGGCTGTACTGTTTCCTCTTTGTTTTTCATCCACCCAGCGCTGTAGACAAGCCTGGTGAACCCATTTTGTAGATCCTCTGCACCTACACGGTCTCACCCATTCAGCTGTTCTATCATCTTCATCAGTGGCAAAACACACCCAGCAACTTCTGTAAATTAAAAAAGAAAATAATGACATTACTACCCCAGCCTCCTCTCCACTGCAGCCCTCACTTAATGGTATGAGCCTAGTATGAATAATTATAGAACCTCTATTTTACACTAAAAGACTGAGGAAACAAAACAACTAATACATTTCCAGTAGAGTAGTTTCTTCTTTTTCTGTCTTGCCTTGTATTCTTCTGCAGAATCTTGTGTTTTCTGAATTTTGTTTTTATGTAATTTCCTCCATATTCCTAGCAATTCTTCACCTTCTCTAATGAACCAGAGTGCAAAGAGACAACCCTCAAGCTGCTTTTGTTTTATAAGGCCTAATAATTCTTTGAGGAGTGGTAAGCACAGGAATATGTGAAATTCAGTGTTTTCCCCATTTCAATTAACACTAACCTCTTAACCTCTTGAACTTGGAAAACTAAAGTACTATACAAGTGATTTCACATATGGTCTCATTCAATTTTCAACTGAGGGGGAAAAAAACACCCATTTCTCTTTCTGGTAAAGCATGACTATAAGAAGAGAGAAAGATTATTAAATTAAAAAAAAAAGAGCACAAAGGGAAGAAGAGATGAAGACATCAGGATAAACTGTTTTGGGATAGTGATATGATAAATTTGGGCCTACATGTTTCCATTATAAGTATGGCTGGTTTTCCTTTTTTGGGGAATTAAATTACATTTATATTTCAAATCTAGAAGTCTCAAGCCTGGGATGCTTATATTAAAAAAAACTCAAAATTCTATTGAGATGGTTAATTTTAAAACATTTTCCCATTTTTCTTTTAAAGATACTTCATGAAATCTAATTTTGTTCTTGTGGAATTAGGTTGCAATTCCTTATTTTTTCTCGCAGTTAACATGAGTTTTGACACCTATTTCCATTAGAGCAAATACAATTTAATTCAATGAGACGTTCATTCCTCCCCCCATTAAAGTCTGACGGTACAATTGGAAACAACTGCTAATTAAAGCTTGTTACCTACTGTGCATTTTTCATTTAATTAGATAAGTGGCTTCTGTCAGAACTACTAGCTTAACTGTGCTCAGTGGGAAAGACCATATAGTCAGATATTATAGATGGGTGAGGTCTCCAGGCCTTGTAGAACAACATGAATTTTACTTGTGTGCTCCAATTAAAACTTTTCAGTTAGAACAGGGAAAAAACTGAACTGAATCCATGGCAACAATACGCAAAATTGTGATCTTACTCAGCTTTCAAATTCAGTCATGTTTCATACAACCTAGGTAACAATGGGAGGTAGGTAGTGTTTGTTTAGCATGCTGACCCTCTGACCCACCTCAGCCAACCTGTCTGGGCCCTCATGCTATCTTATGGTTACCTAAAAATGCTTCCTCCTTCCTCTTTTTTAAAATTTTATTGTGGTAAAATATACATAACATAAAACTTACTACTTTATTTTTAAGAGTATAATTCAGTAGCATTAAGTATATTCACATTGTTGTGCAACCATTATCCCATCCATGGCTTGACTAGGTTTTAACCTAAAATTTTTGCATAAAATTTCAATTGACAAGCATAGAGCAAATAGATCTATTAACTGAGGTATCAGTATATATTTTCCCTACAACTGAGGTAATTTTGTAAATATTATTTATATACCTCTGGGAAATGAGAAGTACCATTTTGGTAACAAAATATAGCAGAATATCTAGAAACTTTCTAAGTTCTTGTAAGTTTTTCATTTCAACAATGGAACATATATGCAGCTAAGTACAGCTAGACCCACACAATTAATCAGTATTAAGGTGAATCGAATTTTAAATTAAGCCAATTTCAGTCATCAGGAAAAAAATAAAATGTAAAAATATATCTATTCAGAACAACCTTAATATTAGGTTAGAACCAAATGAAATTGCCTATATTTGTCTGTTTTTGACCTACATAAATGGCAATTTCATATTTCGATCTAATGGGAATACTTATATAGCTATATTCCTCATAAATTCTAGAAAAACGTAAGTTTTTTCCCCAAAGTTTTATTATGAAAAATTTCACTTTCAAAAAGTTTAAAAACTGTTCAGTAAATACCCATATTCCCAACATCTAGATTCTACAATTCTTATTTTGCTATATATGTGCTTTGCCACATATTCATTTATCAATCCTCTTATTTTTTGATGCATTTCAAAGCTGCAGGTATCAGTATACTTCACCCCTAAATACTTTACAGTTTTACTTTTTAGAAGGCACTCAACTGACATTTAAAGCAGGCACTTTCAGAATTTTTCTAACTTCACAACTATAGTAGATAAGATAGTTGAACAATGACTTACAGTGGAAACTTATTAGGAGTTAAGTCTAATTAGAAGTGTTAACACAAATAACCTTGTTTTTATTGTTTGATCCACAGTGACAGTAAGTATAGAGCTTACAAATTTGGATTTTGAAACTAATGCTCATTAGAGATCAACTGAAATTATCTTGCAGAGATATTAAAAAAGAAAACTTATCACTACTTGCAAAAAATTTGCCTGATTTTTAATATCTACCAATTTACCACATGTATTCTCTATTTATTCTAATTGTTAACATTAAATCTGATGATGGTCATTTGAGATCAAATAGTATTGCCCACAATATGTAAACTTCTGATAACAACACCAAACTACTTCATTTAAAAATTACAGTTTAGGTACAAATAAATATGAAATGGAAATTTCCAACTATTTTAATAATAGTACAAAGCAAGCAAGCAAGTGAAAATTATAGAAATTGCCAGCAACATTTACTGAGCATTCACTGGTTCCAGGTGGTTACACAAACAAAATAAATGGAAGACTGTATCTATCTGGAAAACCCTATAACTTAATTGGGGCTACGTCCAGTAGATACAAGAGATTTTTTTTTTTAAGGTTCCAGTGAAATTACCATAGGTACATCCATTTTAAGAAGAATGAACCAAGGATCAATTTGGATAGATCAGAGAAGACTACAGGTAGGAGTGATAGAAATGAGCAGAGGCAGGGACAAGTGATTTTATTATAGGGATTCTCAAAACAAAGCTCCCTGGGACCAGCAGCTGCAGGATCACATGGGAACTTGTAAATTCTCTGGCTCCACCCCAGACTTAGTGAATCAGAAACTCTGGAGGAGGAGGGCCTAGAAATCTTGTGTTTTAACAAGCTCTCGAGGTGATCCCGAGGTACAATAAAGTTTGAGAACTGCTGGTGTAAAAGAAATGGCAGGTTAAAGAAAAATAAAGAAATTAGAGAAAGCAAACTGTATGAAAAAGACAATTACTGGATTTGCTTAAGTTAGAAATGCTTCTGGGCCGGCCCACGGTGCACTGGTTAAGTGCGCAAGCTCTGCTGCTGGCCACCTGGTTCGGATCCCGGGCGCCACCGATGCACGGCTTGTCAGGCCATGCTGTGCCGGCATCCTGTATAAAGTGAAGGGAGATGGGCACGGAGGTTAGCCCAGGGCCAGTCTTCCTCAGCAAAGGAAAAAAAGAGGAGGACTGGCATGGATGTTAGCTCAGGGCTGATCTTCCTCACACACACACACACAAAAAAGAAATAATTGCTTCGGATGACTAAATATTTTCAATATAAATAACGGTACAGAAAATGTTAAGTTCTAAAGAATTTATTAACTGATTTACTAGTTTAACCTAATACAGAAAGAACATTAGTCTGTGAAATAAGAGCCAGGCACATAAGAAATTAGCTTAAAGCATACAAAAAATGGTCACATGTTTTTAGGCAAATAGCCTACAAGACAGAATTATTAGTCTTCAGGGCTAGAAAAAAAGGAGGAGAGGAAACAAAACATGTATATAAATCCTTTCTTTCCTCATTTTTAAAAAAACTTCTGATAGACTGACCAGGAACATCACCTGAGAAGGTCTTAAAATTATGCTTTCCCTCTGTGCTTCCCCATACCCTTCTCTCTCCTTGATGCAATCTATTTCAGCTATTTATTCCCCAACTTCCCAATCCCTCCTTTTAAGGAGAAAAGAGGCATTTTAAAACGATGGGTTTACAGTTTCTCAAGATCTTAGAATGGAGAGGAGAGTAAAAACTTGCAGTTTAATGTACAGCATCATTTCTCCTTTTTGAAAGGAACACTATATCCTGTGCTTTCTATGAAACCACTCTTCCCTCCAACATCAGCTATGTATATGGTTTTAGGCTGTTAGTCGTCTCTCCTCCCCAGCTCCAAAAAGAGTAATCTTTAGATTAGTTTGAGTAAACTGCCCCAGATTACAGTGATTGGGGGGCCGGGCCCATAAAGCTGGTTTTACTGGTGAACCTCAGAATTTTTGCTGAGACAGTTGGTACACAGACTTTCTCTTTTCTACTGGGCTCGAAGGCAGGAAAGCGTAAGGCTAAACGAGGGTGTGAGGCTACTGCTGCCAGGAGAGCCACCATGTGGAGCCTAAAGAACCCAGAGGAAGCTGAAAGATGGAAACTGATGGCTTTGTTTGAGACATGGATCAAGCTGTGCTTAAAGCTAAATATACTCTTGCACTGTTCATTTACATAAACCCATAGATTTTTTTTTTAGCTTAACCAGTTTGGGTCAGATTTCCTGTCATGTGCAACCCAAACAATATTGATAGACTGTGAGAAAACAGATATAAGAGATGGCCCCAGAACAATAACATAATGTAAACTCTGAACAGCTTTTATAAATACACATAGTATTTTTTTGTCAACAGCTTTGTTTCCTATTGATTGGAACTTGAGCAGAAAAGACTTAAATAAACCGAATTCCCACTACAAGTACTTTGAGTCTCAAAAGCTTTTTTATTTCTCACACTGGGAAAAATATGCTCTTGATTCTGCTATTGGATCAGGTCATTTCTTACGTAAAAATCAGCCAAGAAAGATAAAGCCAAAAATTTTGAAATTGAAAATTTTTACTGATAATGCCATAATATTTGCATTTCAGGGTCAATATAACATAATTCTACTTTAATTCAAGTTATTACATATTTAATGTTATAATTTATAGGACAGCAATTTGAATACCCTTAAAAGGTGAGAATAATTGGCTATTTTCCATTTCAAAAGACAAAGTCAAAAACCTTTCAAAGTCCTCACCCAATAAGAGGTTGACATTTCTGACCAAACTAAGAGTTTCTCTTTAAGTCATCCCCATCCCCTCATTCTCTTCAATCCTCCAATCACTCAAAAAGCAGTGTTCAGTGTGATGCCCAAGCCTCACCTGAGAACTTGCTACTGAGAACTTGCTAGAAACGGAAAATTCTCAGGCCCCACCCCAGACCTACAGAATCACAAACTCTGCAGGTGGAATCTGACACTACATTGTAAAAATTTATTTATTTTTAATTACTTATTTATTATTTTTCTTTTTTATTGTATAAAATACATATAATATAAAAAATGGTTACGATGTTAAATTTAAGTATACAGTTCAGTGGTATTAAATACATTCACATTGTTGTGCAACCATCACCACTACCCATCCGCATTAACTCTTTCATCTTGTAAAACTGAAACTATTTATAACTATTAAACAACTCCCCATTCTCCCCTCCCCAGCCCAACAACTACTATTATACCTTCTGTCTTTATGATTTTAACTACTCTAAGTACCTCATATAAGTGGAATCATCTAGTATTTGTCTTTTTGTGACTGGATTATTTCATTTAGCATAAAGTCCTCAAGGTTCATCCACATTGTAGCATACTGCAGAATATCCTTTCTTTCTTTCTTTTTTTAAAGTATTCTAGCTCAAGCTTTTAATTTTTTTAATAATTTTATTTATTTATTTTTTCCCCCAAAGCCCCAGTAGATAGTTGTACGTCATAGCTGCACATCCTTCTAGAGGCATGTATGTGGGACACAGCCTCCGCATGGCCAGAGAAGCAGTGCGTCAGTGCGCGCCCGGGATCCGAACCCGGGCCGCCAGCAGCGGAGCGCACGCACTTAACCACTAAGCCACCGGGCCGGCCCAGAATATTCTTTCTTTTTAAGGCTGAATAATATTTCATTGTAAGTATATAGTGCATTTTGCTTATCCATCCCCTGGTCTATAGATACTGGGGTTGCTTCCACATTTTAGCTATTGTGAATAATGATGCTATGAGCATGGGTGTACAAATATCTCTTTGAGACCTTGCCTTCAATTCTTTTGGGTATATACCCAGAAGTTGAATTGCTGGATCATACAGTAATTCTATTTTTAATTTTTTTTTTTTTTTGGTGAGGTAGATTAGCCCTGACCTAACAGCTGTTGCCAATCCTCCTCTTTTTGCTGAGGAAGATTGGCCCTGGGCTTACACCTGTGTCCATCTTCCTCTACTTTATATGTGGGACGTCTGCCACAGCATGGCTTGACAGGCAACGTGTAGGTCTGCACCCAGGATCTGAACCTGCAAACTCCGGGCCACTGACGTAGAGTGCACAAACTTAACCACTACGCCACCAGGCTAGGCCCTATTTTTAATTTTTTGAGAAACCATCAACATTGTATTTTAACAAGCCCTTCAAGTGATCATGATACCTAGAGTTTGAGAACTTCTGCTCTAGTCATGCTTCTTTCCTTTTTCCTTATTTCTTCCCTTTTTAAGTCTCCTCAACTCACCATAATACAGAAATGAAATATTTTACACTTAATGTAAACATTTTTAAATTATTTGGTTTTTAATTTAAATAGTAAGTAAAATGCTTAAGACCTTTTTTTCCTAAGGAAAAAAGCTACCTAAATTTGGGGAAAAGATTATGCGAGTTGAGGATAGTCTAACTGGTTAAGGAACCTGGGCTGTGGAGTCAGATTGCCTGAGTTCAAATCCCTGCTCACCATTTATGAGGTGTTATGACAGTATCTCTTTCAGAGTTCCTGTAATGAAGAAGTTCTTAGTCTGGGGTCCACGAAAAATTTATGGGGATTGGTAAATTTGGATGGGGAAAAAATTACATCTTTATTTTTGCTAACCTTTAAATAAAATTTAATTTTCCTTCAAAGATGAATGTAAGGGCCGGCACCGTGGCTTAGTGGTTAAGTGCTCGCGCTCCGCTACTGGTGGCCCGGGTTCGGATTCCAGGCGCGCACCGACACACTGCTTCTCTGGCCATGCTGAGGCTGCGTCCCACATACAGCAACTAGAAGAATGTGCAACTATGACACAGAACTATCTACTGGGGCTTTGGGGAAAAAAAGGTCGAGGAGTGGCAAATAGATGTTCGCTCAGAGCCGGTCTTCCTCAGCAAAAAGAGGAGGATCAGCATGGATGTTAGCTCAGGGCTGACCTTCCTCACACACACACACAAAAGATGAATGTAAGCAAACCATAGTAATATTAGGAATACAGCAATTAGAAATTAGTACAGTGACCAGAAATTTTCATATTACTTTATAGCTGTGCAGATCCCAAAATAACATTTAGCTCATTGCTAATGTGAAATTAGTTATCAGACCCACCAAAAGACCTTGTATTTTAATATGTTAAAGCTCATATTACTGTGTCAGATTTTTAATATTTTGATAGTTACATTTCAACCTAATTGGTTTTATTTCTGATGCTATATATGCTTTGTTTTATTCTTTTAAAACATTCTGAGAAGGAACCCATAGGCTTAACCAGACTGCCAAAGGAGCTCTGGGCATAAAAAAGGTTTTATGTTAAGATCCCGTATTGTAAAGGATTAAACAAGCAATCACGAAACTGTTTAAGAACTGTCTGGCACATATATATAATCACCAAATGAACAGTAGCAATAAGGACATTGATAGAGATGAGAAAGATGGTGTCAACTTTACATCTATGCCTAGATTTTATGGATGCATTTTCTTACCTAAATTAGCACATAAAGCAATTCTGCTTTGCACCCTCTTATTCAGTGGAAAAAGTCCTGGATTCCTAGTCACTCCCCAATTTTTCAACAGGTCACTACCACTGCTTAAGATATTCATTCAAATCCTCTCAATTCTCCTACCCTTCTTTTCCTTCCAGTAGCTTCTCTTGCTTGCCAAAGTACACATGCACTATTTACTTTCACACCTTCCCACTAGCCAAGTTGGGGCACGTTAGTTTACAAAGTAAAGGGAGATTTGGGAATTATCATGACTGGTTCAGAGATCAAAGAACAAATCACTATTATAAAATGAAGACAAGAAAAAAGAACTAAACAAGACAAATCTAAAGACTATTACCTATTCCTTAAAATAAATGTATAGCCTTACTGGTACTGGTAACATCACTCATCTTACGTATACCATGCCACACTTTATAAAAGATCAGTCATTTAATGCTACATGATTTTAAAATTATAACTTTTTTCCAGTTATATATCCTTCCTAATAGTAAAATTTATAAATAGTTCAAGGACTACATGGCTAGTTTGCCTCAAATCTAAGATTATTCAAGATCTCCTCCTAAATCAACTTGAGTACCTACTAAGTACATTCATTATTTGATGCCACAAGGAACTACATTTAAGAAAATTACAGTCTAGTTAAGAACAAATATATGCATAGAAAGATCACATAAAAACCACCATTAAAAACATTAAGTGCAGGGGCCGGCCCGGTGGTTCAAGCGGTTAAGTGCGTGCGCTCCGCTGTGGCGGCCCGGGGTTCGCCGGTTCGGATCCCGGGCGCGCACTGACGCACCACTTGTCAAGCCATGCTGTGGCGGCGTCCCATATAAAGTGGAGGAAGATGGGCATGGATGTTAGCCCAGGGCCAGTCTTCTTCAGCAAAAAGAGAAGGATTGGCAGATGTTAGCTCAGGGCTGATCTTCCTCACCAAAAAAAAAAAAAAAAAAAATTAAGTGCAAAAAACGATGTTAGAGACTGTAAGTAATTCAGAAATGTGTTAACAACATAAGAAACACAGGATGAAACAGCAGCAAAGGTTTCATAAAAAGGAGATAACTACAGAGGAGAATTCAAGTTGGATCGGCGAATGAAAAGAATAAGGGTATTTGAAGTGAGAAAAACAGCATAAACAAGCTTAGAGATGGAAATGAGCATCCGGTCATGGACAATGAGAAGACCAAGCTGGTTGGGGCAGAAAGGTTTTAAGATAAAGCTAGATATTACAGTCCAGTTGGGAAAGGATGGATGAGAAAGATCACTTCACAGGGTTCAACTGTGACTCATTCACTGTTTATAGGATTACTTAATTATTTAAGAAGTATATGGAAAAAAAGGTGAAAAAATTTTACTTATCAATAAAATAGTTTCTCACTGGCAAGTAAAGTAACTAAGCAAGATAGGTATGGTTATCTAATAAAACAGCTGGCAGTAAATTGTATCTTTGCAGACTCAAATTGCAGGTGTTTACCTTGGATTATTAGAAAGTTCTGGGAAATCATAAGCTCCTGCCCTTGAAGTCACTTTTACGAAAACCACAGTGTAGCAGTATAGAAGAATTCCAGGATATAGGAGAGAGCAATGAAACAAGCTTTAAATTGTTGCTGTTGTATTATATATGGTGCCTGAACAATGTATTTGCATGACTGGTTTAAGGAAAGAGAACAAGCACTCCTTAATTCAGAACACGCTTAGAGGTGCTGGCCCAGTGGCGCAGTGGTTAAGTGCTCACGCTCCACTTCAGTGGCCCAGGGTTTGCTGGTTTGGATCCTGGGTGTGGACCTATACACTGCTCATCAAGCCATGCTGGGGTGGCATCCCACATAGAGCAACTAGAAGGATGTAAAACTATGACATACAACCAGCTACTGGGGCTTTGGGGAGAAAAAAGGAAAAAAGGGGGAAGATTGGCAACAAATGTTAGCTCAGGGCCAATCTTTCTCAGCAAAAAGAGGAGGATTGGCAAAAAGATGTTAGCTCAGGGCCAATCTTCCTCAAAAAGAAAATTATAGGGCCAGCCCCAGTGGCCTAGTGGTTAAGTTAGGCACGCTCCGCTTTGGTAGCCTGTATCTGGTTCCCAGGCACAGACCTACATCACTGTCTGTCAGTGGCCATGCTGTTGCAGTGGCTCACGTACAAAAAGAGGAAGATTGGCAATAGATGTTAGCCTCAGGGTGAATCTTCCTCAGAGAAAAAAAAAAAAAGAAAATTGTAGATTATTTAAATTTTAGAAACAAAAACAAAACTACAAATTATATATGGTATATATAAAAGCATTAAAGAAGACTAGAAGAGTATAAACCCATTTATGACAGTGGAGTGGGGATGGGGAGAAGATGCAGAACTGGGGATAGTGGCCACAGGGAACTTTAGCTGTAATGTTTCCACTTTTTACACACAGATGGAAGCAAATTTAACTAATTGCTAATGGCTTTTAATTCCAGGTATTGGTCTACAACTGTCAAAATGGGATAGTGACATCATTGAGGAAAAGATGCCAACTGACAATGAGAATGGGAAACTGCTTTAATGGAAACTAAGAGATGGTTACATAAACCAGAAGATAATATAGCATGTTCCTATCAGAATACTCTACATCCTCCAAAGAGATGTACGTCTGTTGTTGATAACACCCCCACAGAATAAGGATTTGAATTCACTTTGCCACTGCAGGAGGGGGCTGGGGAGCAGACGATTCTCCCCACTTTTCCTCTCATCTGACTCTTCTGGGGATACTGGCTACATTCCCTGCCTACTCATCAGGTGCAAGTAAGTGATGCAAAACAACACACTCCTAAGTATTTACTATGAGATGGCGTACTCAAAAGTGAAATTTCCAGATGCATCTTGCAGCAGGCACAGGCTTCAAACCTGAGGTCCATTCCTGCAATTTGTTACAATATTCTTTGTATTCTCTATACGTTTAATCCTAATTCCGAGAAATATAAAAGAAAATGAGAAATGCAATTGGTGATAGAGTAATATATAAGACTTCTCAAAAAAGGGTGGCAATGAAGAAAAGAGAAGCTGATCAAGGTTCAGATAGCCTGATATAAAGGGTATGAGTTTACGAATGGTTATAAATTTCAGGGCAATGATTTGTGACACCAAATCATTCATGACGCTAGAAAACCACCCCTGTCCCACTACTCTCAAATAATTGTTTACCCAAAGCAATTTAACATGTTCAAATAATAAATTTACATAAAACAGTCGCTTATTGTTTATAAAAATGAAAGGCAATCAAAATACATATCTACACATATATACTCTTTCCACCTACAAATACTGCAATAATAAAATTTATCAAGATAAATAATTGCTAAACTAAATTTAGTTACATATTCACAAAGGACAAGGCAATTCAACTTCAGCTATTAATAAGTTGCCATTAGTTTAAAAAACCTGAAAGACTAAGTGGTATAAACTGAACATACCATTCATGTTACAATTAAACATAATCTTCATTTTATTTGACAGTTTATGGAACACAAACCTCACTAGAATTTAAGCTCCATACAAGCGTTTTCGGTTATGTTCACTACCATAAACCAAAGGCCTATAATGGTACTGGGCACATGCAGGCACTCAATATTTATTAAATAAATTCAATTAATACAAATGTTTAATAATTAATTCACTATAAAATACCTAACTTTTAACCTAAAAGCAAAAGAACAATATGCTTTATACATATTTCCTTAGTCTTCACAACAATAAAATCTGCACTGAAGAAATAAACATATGGGTAGGTTTCTGAGTTAAATTCTGTCCCTCAAAAATTGCCACCCAAAGACCAAGCTAGGGGGAAGCCAAATTCATGGCAAGAATTCTAGGTCCTACTAGGCTGACCATATTTTAGTCTGTTAGGCCTGTCAGTATTCCTCAAATGAGCCCATCAAGTATCTCTGTGTTCAACTTGCATTTAGGGCCAGCCCAGATTAAGATAATTAGTAAATATGAAGGAGATGGGGGGGAAATTTACCAAACTGGTTGGTTACACTAAAATCTTAAGTACCTTCTGTGTACCTAACATATGAATAGCAATTTATTGTTTGATAAAATGCTTACACATGTTCTCATTTTACAGTCCTGTGAGGTAGAAACCCCCTCCTTATAAATGAAGATGTATAGCCTCAGAATTTAAGTCCACAGTCACATAGCTAGTAAGTGGCAAAATGAGAATTTCAAGATTTCTGTCTCTAACGCCCAAGCTTTTCTCACTGAACTGTACAATTTCATCATAAAATAATCCCTTAGGGTTTGGGGTAACCAGTTGTCAACCACATCAGAAACATCTGGAAAGCTTCTGAAATTATAGATGCGCAGGCTCCATCCTCTAAGAAATTTGTGATCTAACTGGTCTTGGGCAGAGCCAGGCATTCAACTATATTTTAAAATGCTCCCCAAGTGATTCTAACTCAGAGCCAGGTTGCAAACTACTGACTTAGATAATAAAGGTCTTTAAATGTCATCTTAAGAACCTACCTTGAGGTACATCAAAAAGGTACAGAAGATGAAGGTAAGCCAGTATTATAGTCACCTGCTTCAGTAAATGCAGCCAGAATTTCCAAGTTTCTGTTAAGAAATTTTAAATGCCTCACTAGCAGTCCTTGGCTTTTTACTTTTATGGAAATCTCCAAAGAACATATGAAAGCCAGGTCAGTTTCTGGACACAAAAACTCTTCTAAAAGTCACCAACATAAAAGTGAAAGCAGCAGGTCCGCAGAGGAAAAAAAACTGATTACAAAATACCCTGCATCAGAATGGGGTCTCATTTGATTGGAATTGACAGTGGCAGGAGGTGGTCTCCTCTGGACATATTTTAGCAGTCCTATGCAATTTGCCAGTATGCTAAATTATAATGAAAGAAAAACCTGGTAAATTATCAGACCCCTAGACAACTGGGGAAAATGACAAAAAAGTTCACGCATTTGTTCATAAAACAAATATCTACTGATGACCTGCCAAGTTCCAGGCTCTGTTCTACAATTCAAGATAAATAATGATCAGTAAATTTCTGTCTTCCAGGAGCTTGTAAACTATTTACATAAAAAAAAGGGGGGAGTCAATACAACCTGACCTGAATGCTGACCTCAAACAAGGGCTGGATTAATCACTGGGCCACACCAACTGAAAAAAGTCAATAACATGATTTCTATCAACTCAGATGTCTCAAAATCCTGAGCTGTAAAGGAACTGTCTATCACTCTGGGAGATGTACTCTTGAGTGATTTGTGTTCCGGGTCTGGCAGGTCCAAACAGCGGTTAATTGGGTATCATCTCGTCAGGGACGCCTTTCATTTAACACCTTACAGTTGGACCTTTACTCTATACAAAGAGCTATACCACATGCTCAACAGGGTGGCAAGTGGTCTACTGAGAGTTGAAAGCAACCACAAACATTCTGCATTAGCCTGTGGCACTGACTTTGCCAGAAGTTAAGACCTGTCTAGGGGGAAAGGTGGATTAAGAGTCTCCAAAAACTCATGGTAGAACCCATGGACTAGAATTTGAACAGCAGAGGGCGGTGCAGCCGATTTCACAAAAAGTTTTACCGACTGGAGCCCCCCAGGAATGGGCCACAGGCCCCAGTATAAGATGAAACTTGCTCAGTGAACTCAACGAACCGTAAAATACGCTAAGTGCTCAGTGTTGGACTCATGTGGCTGTTTTCCATAACCTCTACTCTGGTCTGACCGTTAAAGCTCCCTTGCGGATACTCTTGACCTTACAGTTTGGGGGTGGGGATGGGATGGGGGAAGGAGGAATGAAGTCAGCCTATCAGGTTTTCCAAAAGAACGCTTATCCTTGATTTTTGGAAAGAGTCTTAAAATTGTAGGGGGCTCATTCCCCTGAAAGATAATCTGGTTCTTCTTGCCAGTGACATCGCTGACAAACACATTACAACATAATTTGGGGGGAGGGGAGGAGGGCAAGAAAAGGAAAAAGAAACCAATTCTGTGGGTTAACACGAGCCCCTCTCACTTCGAAACGACAAAACTAGACGCCCCTCCTTAACTTAGTTTCGCTTTAAGTTTACGCACCCAGGTCGCCCACTCTGTCCTCCCCCGAGCATGGAATCCAAACTTTCTGCCCCTCACATGAGCCCCAGGCCATGGAACTCCTCCCGGCACGCCGGGCTCCGCTTACGAAGAGCCTCGAGCCCAGGGGCGGGCAGGACCTAAGCCAGGGTCCCCGGCTCGCGTTCTCCCCCAAAGCTGCCCGTACCTGTCCAGCATCTGCTGTAGAGCTTGGTCCGGCATCTTCCGCGGAGCCGGCGCACTCGCCTCCCCAGTGGACCCGGTCAGGGCCGGGCCCAGGGACAATAGCACTGAGAGGCGGCGAAGTAGGCCTCAGTCCGGCGGCAGCCGCGAGCCCGCCACCCACCCTCCCGGGGCGGCTCCGTGAGCCCGGCGGCGGCAGTGCGCGGCCTGCGGGCGTCCGGAGGAGGCGGAGGGGAACAAGGAGGAGGAGCCTGGGACAGGGAGGCGGCGATCGCGGCCCGGGTTCCTGCCCGTCGGCCCGGGGTTCCGGTCCATGGACCGCGGGCGCCGAGTTGCTGCCGGCGGAGGAGCTACCTCTGTGAGGTAAGAGTCACCGCCTCCGTGCGCGCCGGGGTCACGACGCAAGGCGGCCCAGAGCAGCATGGGAGATGTAGTCCACGGACCGTCTCCGCTAGAGGCTGCACAGCCCGCCCGGACCACCGCCGCCGCGCCCGCCGCCGCCCGCCCGGCGCCCTCCGGTTTCCTTCCTCCAGGGGGAAAAATGTCCTTCGGGCCGCTTTCCAGGAAGCAGCAGGATGTGCTGCTCCACTGTCACTAGTAACAAGGTCAGCCCTCCCTGCCTGTTTCTTTTCTCCTCAGCTCCTACCCTCAGGTGGGACCGAGCCAGGTGAGGGGAGGGGGCTAAAGGGCCAATTCTCTTCAGGGACCCTAGCCCCGGCCGCGGCGTCGGGGCGGGCCGTGGCGGGGACGGGGGCGGCAGAAGCCCCTTCTGAAGCCCTCGGCGCTGGGGCCAGCCTCTGCCGCGTCTGAGCCCATTTTGGGGAGTTACACTACCCCCGCACAGGGTCGGATGCTCTAGTGCGCGAGGTTATTCCTAAGGGGGCGGCTGGGCAGGGACTGCCTTGACCAGATGGTTCCCACCCGAGCCTCTCAATGTGTGTTGGGGCGGGGGGGCAGGGGTGGGAGGGGAGAAAAGATTATTCTCTCCCTGTCTAGGAACCTTCTAAAATGTGCCTGGGCTTTCAAGGGCTCGCCGACAGTCTCCAAATGGAACATGTTCGTGAATAAACAGCTCTTGCTTACTCAGCTGTGGGTTGTCAGGGGTGTTTGTTGCTCTCTCTGCTGCTGATCACTGTTAACCATTTCTAGTCGCCTTGACACCTCCAAGCAGGTGGATGTGTGTCTGTGTGTGTGTGTGTTTGGGGGGGGGGCGGATCAAAAGGGAAAAATCATAAATCATTCGTTGGATTATTCTCTGACGCTTTAGGGACAGCTTTGGCGGGAGGGAAGAGCTGTTGGCTAAAACGAATGCGTCTTTTGGACGGCCTGTGGCGTTCTCTAGTGCTGTGATTGGTACGACGTCTGGTAGTTTTCCCTTAATTATGATTAATTTCTGTTGCAAGAGGTTTGATTTTTTTCTCTAAATTAAAATGTTTTTTAAGCTTTTTTTGTGTAGAATTTTACAATCAGCTCTTAATTCTCTGTTTAAAGTGTGCTTCCTGAATATATTTGAGCTAGAGTGTACACTGCCAGGAAAAAAAAGGAAATGTAACATGTGACCAGAAGTTTATTTGGCCTTCAATTTCTGAAAGATGCTTTTATTAAAGGCTTTGGGAATTTACATGACTAATTGTAATTAATGTTTTACCTTTTTCTCATGAAATGAGAAGCCCCTGCTAGTGGAGGAAAATAAGTACTTAATTTAATCAGGGCGGTTGATATTATAAGTTCCTATTTATTTCTCCTCCTACTGTGTGAGCCTTCCCTTACTGTGTATTTATCTCAAGCAATTGTCAGCCCAAGAAGATGCATATATACATCTTTCTCAAAAAAATGGAATTTGATCCTAGAATATTGATTAAATAGGCTAGTGCAAACTCCATTTAGTTTTATGATTTACACTAAAAGTTCTCACCTCATCTTAGAATTTCTGTTTGAACCAAAAATTGGAAAGTAATATGATACAGTGCTGTTGATAGCAAAGCTGTTTGCAGATTAACCTTATTAGTGAAAAAAAAAAAAAGGATTTTATATTAGCATTTTCATGAAAAGTCTGTTTCCTGGCTACGTCAAAAATTCTTTGAAATAGAAAACAAAAAATTCTGTTACTCGTCTTGAGAGTGATTAGCATCTGACCTAGTAATTCTACTCTTTGGTATCTACCCAAAAGAAATAAAAACATATGTCTACATGAAGACTTGTACGCAAAGGTTCTTAGCAGCATTATTCCTAATAGCCAAAAAGTGTAAACAGCCCAAATATCCGTCAGTTGCTGAATGGATAAACCAAATGTGGTATATCCATACAATAGAATATTATTAGGTGATAGCAAAGAATGAAGTTCTGATACATGTGACAACATGGATGAATCTTGAAAACATGCTAAGTGAAAGGAGCCAGTCAGCAAAACCACATATTGTATGATTCCATTTATATTGAATGTTAGGAATAAACAAATTCATAAAGACAAAGTAGATTAGTGGTTGCCTAGGGCTAGTGGAGATGGGGAGAAGTGGGGAAAGACTACTAATGGGTACAAGGTTTCTTTTTGGGGTGATGAAAATGTTCCAGAATTAGAGTGGTGATGGTTACACTTTGTGAATTTTATCTCAATGAAAACAATAAGATAAAACAGGGCCAGCCCAGTGGTGCAGCAGTTAAGTGCGCACGCTCCACTTCGGCGGCCCGAGGGTTCGCAGGTTCGGATCCCAGGTGCACACCAATGGACTGCTTGTGAGGCCATGCTGTGGTGGCGTCCCATATAAAGTAGAGGAAGGCGGGCACGGATGTTAGCCCAGGGCCAATATTCCTCAGCAAAAAGAGGAGGATTGGTGGGCCGGCCCCGTGGCTTAGCGGTTAAGTGCTCGCGCTCTGCTGCTGGCGGCCTGGGTTCGGATCCCGGGCGCGCAGCAACGCACCACTTCTTCGGCCACCTTGGGGCCGGGTCCCACGTGCAGCAACTGGAAGGATGTGCAGCTGTGGCATACAACTATCTACTGGGGCTTTGGGGGGGGAAAAAAAAGGAGGAGGATTGGCAATAGATGTTGGCTCAGAGCCGGTCTTCCTTGGCAAAAAGAGGAGGATTGGCATGGATGTTGGCTCAGGGCTGATGTTCCTCACACACACAAAAAGAGAGTACAAGAAAAAAAAAAACAGGAGGATTGGCATCCGATGTTAGCTCAGGGCTGATCTTCCTCACAAAAACAAAAAAAAGATAAAATTAAATTCTGGTGATGGTAGCATAGCTCTGTAAATATACCAAAAAAAATTGAATTGTACACTTAATATGAGTAAATTTTATGGTATGTAAATTACATCTCAATAAAGCTATTAAAAAAGGTAATTAGCTCCGTATAAAATGTTCATAAGGACAGCTAAAGAAAAATGGGGAAAACAAATAACTGAATTCTTTATTATCAAACTTTAATTTTTTTATATTTTTTAATTAGTATGGGTAAAAATCATGATTGATAAAACTCATGAAGTAAATTAATTCCTTGCATTTTTAAATGGGTGACACATATAGCCTGAATTTCAATATTGTCTGTCAACTTTGTTTTCCTTGGCTCTTGCATTTTCAAATAAGACTCAGAATAATTGGAATTACAATGTACTCTCTTTTTTTTTTTTTTTTTGTGAGGAGATCAGCCCAGTGCTAACATCTGCCAATCCTACTCTTTTTTTGCTGAGGAAGACTGGCCCTGGGCTAACATCTGTGCCCATCTTCCTCTACTTTATGTGGGTTGCCGCCACAGCATGGCTTGCCAAGCAGTGCGTTTGTGCGCGCCCAGGATCCGAACCAGCAAACCCCGGGCCGCCACAAGCGGAGTGCGTGCACTTAACCGATGTGCCCTGGTGCCGGCCCCTGTACTCTCTGTTTTTGAAGGAAAAAAGTCTTAATTACTTAGATCTTACTCTGACCAAAAAAAAAAGTTGAAAAGCACTCCTGCATTTTACATAGGGTTAAAGGTTTATGGTAAATGGTACTCAGTCAAGAGAGTACCAACATGACTACAGCCAAAAAAAAATTTCCTCAGTGATATATTTTGAAATAGATATTCATCTACTGAAAATATTTAAAGATTCTTTCAACTTCAGAGGGCAAGAACAAGGATTGACAATGTAGAGTTATCCTAAAGAGTTATGGAACGTGTTAATAATTTGTAATAGATTTAGAAATACCTGAGTATGGAGCTGCTCTAAATATGTCAGGAAATTTACATAGTATATTACTTTAATGTTCCTCCATCACACTTGTTTTGAACTGTCTGCTGAAATGGGCTCTGGAGGTATTCCACAGAGAAATAGTATAAAATATCCCAATGCCCTCCAAGGAGAGTTGTCAATTGGCAAATTTGGTGATAAACTGCAGGCTGAGCCCACATTGCTGCCCACAGAAAGTTCTTCATTAATTCATTCAGCGGATGTTTCCAGAGGGCTTATGATGTGCCTGGGAATTCCAGTAGCAAATTAAACTATAACTACCATTTAAGAACATACAAACTACCTAACAATGCTTGTATTTTTAAAAATACAACAAGGCACTTACATATGAAATATTACATAATGGCAGCATATGATGAAGTGCCAAATGAATGGCATAGAAATACAAAGTGATGTAGAGGTTTAGAGGAGACTGTTATGGGCTGGTGTCTTAAAGAGAGCTTTGTGAAACAAGGGAAATTTAGGCTTCTACACCTTGTAGCAATAGAAGAAATTATGTAGGTGAAGAGGTGGAGAAGGATCTTGGGTCTGGATAAGGATGAAAAGATGTAGAGAGAGGAGTTAACCTCTGTGACTGGAACTGTGGGTCTCTGCTAAGTAGGAGTGAAAAATATGCTTGGCTAGTTAAGTAGGGAATAGTTAAAAGGCCTGGAAATCTATTAATTCTTTGCAAATATTTATTGAACAGGCACTATTTATAAGTGCCTACCTTTGTAGAGTTTACAGTTTATAGTGAGAAAGAGAGATAATCATATAAATTGCAAATGTGGTACTTAATTGCAAAGAGTGCTTGAGAGATTATAACTAGGGATTTGACCTAGACAGGGAGGTCAGGAAAGTTTCTCTCAAGAAGTGTCCATTATGCTGAGGCCTGAAGATGAGCAGGGGTTAACTAGATAGAGGGAGGAGGGAAGAACATCCCAGGCCAAAGAACAGCATGTGCAAATATCCTATAAAGGAAAGCCCTATGATGAATAAGAGAAACCAAAACAAAGGGGGAATATGGAGGATGGGGCCAAAAATGTCAATCAAGTGACAGACCGAAGAGCTTTGTAGACCAGTTTAAGGAATTTTGCCCATATTCTAGAATCCTGCCAGGAGGAGTTTAGACATTAGAAATCGACTCCCTTCTGTAGGAAATGGGAAGTTAACTTGTAGTGGTTCCTATGAATCAGAGAATTGTCCTGGAAATTCTGATCCATGTGCCTTGTAGTTGTGCCCACTTAGCTGTTTTTTTGTTTTTTTTTTTTAACAAATTCCCTAAGTAATTATTAGACGAATGATATCTCTGCAGAAATACTGCAGTGTTTGAGAGCTTCAACTCAAGTCTAGGTTTGGGTCTTAGCATTGCCACTCAGAAGCTCAGCAACTTTGGGCAGGTTATTGAATCTCTTTGAACCAAAGTTTCCTCATCTTCCATGGGGAGAATTATAGAACCTACCTCATTGGGTTACTGGGAGGATTAAATGAGAAACTTCATTTGGGAGCTCCATTGGTGTTAGCTCTTAATTATTACTAAAAGTTCTTGAGTAAAGGTGAGAGTGATTTAGAGGGATTAATCTTGCAGTGGTGTGCCGGGTGGATTGGAAACAAAGACAGGTTAGGACTGGGCTAGGTCTCAGTAACTTGACTGTGGTCTATAACTATTTTCAAAAGTTTGCTTTAACATGGCTATAAGTTCTTGAAGATCCTTAGATAGGCTAAGTAGTTCTCAACTAGATAATGTCCCCGGGCCTCTCTAAAGGTTTTTTACAGGGAGACTTTGGTCCCCAGAATACATTTTACTAGCTTCGCATCTACAGGATTACTTTGAATTTTTCTGAATTCTGGACAGAGGCTTCACTGGCCACTTATAGAGGACAGTCTAAAACCCGTCTATTTATGTTCACTTGCTACCAGAGAATAGAATCCTAACAGCTTATATCCACTCTAATGGAGTAGATATTTACAAAGGGTAAATAATTTTACAAAAAATCGTTATCCACCAATTTGCCTTTCCTCTGCCTCATAAATATAGCGGAAGACCCGTTACCTTTCATTATTCTTGCTTAAATTCCTTTCTCTGGGTTATGTGTTGCTGGGATATGCAGTGTTGTGTGAAGGGTAGGCAAAAGTCACGGGATAACACACCAATTTCCCTTTTGTATGTTGTTCCTGGAGTATCAATTTTATAAGAAAATATATATATAAAGAATTATTTTCCTTTTTAAACAAACATGTTTGTCATAGGGCAGCAGTTTTCAAAGTGTGGTCTAGCAGACCCGTAGAGTTCCCTGAGAACCTTTCCAGGGGGTATGTGAGGTCAAAACTATTTTCATAAAAATACTAAAACATTATTTGCCTATTTCACTGCATTGGCATTTACACTGATGGCACAAGCAATGGTGGATGAAACTGCTTGTACCTTAGCACCATTAAAGGCATTAGCACCAAACTGTACTAATTTTTATATATTCTTTACCACCATGCACAGGCAGTAAAAACAAAACAAAACAAAAGTTCACTTCAGGAATGTCCTCGAGGGGCCGGCCCCATGGTGTAGTGGTTAAGTGCATGCTCTGCTGCTGGTCGCCCGGGTTCGGAGACCGGGTGCGCACCGATGCACTGCTCGTCAGGCCATGCTGTGGTGGCGTCCCATATAAAGTGGAGTAAGATTGGCACAAGTGTTAGCCCAGGGCCAGTCTTCCTCAGCAAAAAGAAGAGGATTGGCATGGATGTTAGCTCAGGGCTAGTCTTCCTCACCAAAAAAAAAAAAAAAAAAAAAGACTGTCCTTGATTAAGCAGTAAAAAAATTCATTTTATTAAATCTTGACCCTTGGATACACATATTTTTAATATTTTGTGTGATAAAATGGGAAACATGTACACTTCTGCTGCATCCAAAGTATGATAGTTGTCGCAGGGAAAAACACTTACATGATTGAGATGCAAACTGAACTGGCTGCTTATGATACACTATTTTTACCTGAACGACTGACAATCAAAATTTTAAACTTTTGTGCTGCAAAGGATACTGTTAAGAAAGTGAAAAGACATCCCAGAGAAGGGGAGAAAATATTTGGAAATCATATATGTGAAAAAGGACTTGTATCTAGAATATATGAAGATTTATTACAACTCAATATGTAATAGAAAGGCAAATAACACAATTAAAAAATGGACAAAGGGGGCCGGCCCGTGGCTTAGCGGTTAAGTGCGCGTGCTCCACTACTGGCGGCCCGGGTTTGGATCCCGGGTGCCCACCGACGCACCGCTTCTCCGGCCATGCTGAAGCTGCGTCCCACATACAGCAACTAGAAGGATGTGCAACTATGATGTACAACTATCTGCTGGGGCTTTGGGGAACAAAAAAAGGAGGAGGATTGGCAATAGATGTTAGCTCAGAGCTGGTCTTCCTCAGCAAAAGGAGGAGGATTAGCATGGATGTTAGCTCAGGGCTGATCTTCCTCACACACAAAAAAAAATGGACAAAGGATTTGTCTGAATAGACATTTCTCCAAAGACATACAAAATATACAAATGGGCAGTAAGCATGTGAAGAGATGCTCACCAACATTAGCCATCAGGGAAATGCAAATCAAAACCAAAATGTGATATTACTTTACTCTCACTAGGATGGCTGTAATAAAAAAGATGAGTAATAACAAATGTTGGTGAGCATGTGAAGAAATCAGAGCTCTAGTACACTGCTGTTGGGAAGGTAAAATGGCGTGGCTGCTTTGGAAAAACAGTCTGGCTCTTCCTCAAAATGTTAAACATAAAGTTTCCGTATGACCCAGCAATTCTACTCCCAGGTATATACCCAAGAGAAATGAAAACGTATGTCTGCACAAAAACTCATACATGAATGTTCATAGCGGCATTATTCATAATAGTCAAAAAGTGGAGCAACCCAAATGTTCATCAATTGTTGAATGGATAAAATGTGGTATGTCCATACAATGGAATATTATTCAACAATAAAGAGGAATGAAGTACTGACACATGCTACAACATGAATGAATTTTGAAAACATTGTGCTAGGGGCCGGCCTGGTGGTGTAGCGGTTAAGTGCACGTGCTTTGCTACAGTGGCCCAGGGTTTGCAGGTTCGGATCCCGGGTGCGCACCAACGCACCGCTTGTCAAGCCATGCTGTGGCAGCGTCCCATGTAAAGTAGAGGAAGATGGGCATGGATGTTAGCCCAGGGCCGATCTTCCTCAACAAAATGAGGAGGATTGGCACAGATGTTAGCTCAGGGCTGGTCTTCCTCACAAATGAATGAATGAATGAATGATTGGGTTTTAAAAAAAAGAAAACATTGTGCTGAGTGAAATAAGCCAGTCCAAAAAAGCACATATTCTATGATTCCATTTATATGAAATGTAATAGGCAGAGGCAGAAAGTAGATTAGTGGTTGCCTAGGGCTGGGGGAGATGGAGTTTTGGGGGCTGACGACTAAGGTGTGCAGGTATTTCTTTCTAAAATTGTAGTGATTGCACAACTCTGAATATACTAAAAGCCACTGAATTGTACAGTTTAAATGGATGAATTACAGATGCGGTATTTGAATTATATCACCATAAAACTGTTATTTAAAATAACACCACGGGCCGGCCCGGTCGCACAAGTGGTTAAGTGCGCGTGCTCTGCTGCAGCGCCCGGGGTTCGCCAGTTCGGATCCCGGGCGTGCACCGACGCAGCGCTTGACAAGCCATGCTGTGGCGGCGTCTCATATAAAGTGGAGGAAGATGGGCACGAATGTTAGCCCAGGGCCAGTCTTCCTCAGCAAAAAAAGAGGAGAATTGGCAGATGTTAGCACAGGGCTGGTCTTCCTCACAAAAAAAAAATAAATAAAACAAAAATAAAAAGAAAAATAACACCAGATAAAACTTTTAAATCCATTATTAGCAGACTGATTTAATAACTTATGGCATATCCATATAGCATGATATTATATAGCTGAGTTGTTGAAACAAATGAGATATTTCTATATAGGCCATAATGAAAAGTTGCCAAAGATATAGTAGCCATCAGTTAGGATTTTTTTCTTCCATGGAAATCAATTCTAGCTAATTCAGCCCCTCTAGGGGACATTTGTTAATGTCTGGAGATGTTTTTGATTGTTACACTAGGGGATGCTGCTGGCATCTGGTAGGTAGAGACCAGGGATGCTGCTAAATATACTATAATGTGTAGAATAGCCCCTCACAACAAAGAATTCTGTAGCCCAAAATGTCAATAGTGCTGAGGTTGAGAAACCGTGAGCTAACTTAAGCAAAGGGAAATTCATTGGAAGTATATGGGTGAGCTCACAAGATTGAAAGTAAGGCAGGAGAACCAGGCTAGGAACAGTCCAGTAGCAGCCACCACAGTGAATCTTGGTAGCAGGAACATTCCATGCTCTCATACGGGTGCAGCACTGGAATGAATGAACTCCAACTGTTTATGTTCTGCTCACAGTTGAAAATCTAAGGAGGGAGCATCTAATCAATCTTCCTTGCCACTTGGCCAAGGGAGGGCAGTATACCTTGAATGAAGGCAATTCCTCCAAAGGAAGTACGTTCATTAGCAAACACTTATTGATCATATACTTATGTATTAGTTACTGTTTAGATGCTGGGGATAGAGTAGAGCAAAAGAGACAAAAATACCCTGGTGGAGCTTATATTATGGTGCTAAATTAGGGCAAATCTTTAAGAAATAATTTAAAGAAGGTAAAATAGTTGCCAAACACTAAAACCAATAAATACTACCTATAAGTTAAGTGAAAAAATCAGGGAGTAGAGAGTATCTATAGTATTATCCCATTTACTTTTTTTTTTTCTAACTTAGCATGTATATGTAAGGAGATTTCTAGAATGATACATAGGAAATTGCTTTTCAGAAAATATTACCTCTGGGGCTGGCCCCATGACTTAGCAGTTAAGTGCGCGGCGCTGCGCTGCTGGCGGCCCGGGATTCGGATCCTGGGCGTGTACTGATGTACCACTTCTCTCGCCATGCTGAGGCTGCGTCCCACGTACAGCAACTAGAAGGATGTGCAACTATGACATACAACTATCTACTGGGGCTTTGGGGGAAAAAATAAATAAATAAATAAAATTATAGAAAATATTACCTCTGGATGGTGAGACAGAATATGGAGTGGGGAGCCTACTTTTCATTTTATTCCCTTATGATGTTTTCATTTTTCACCACAAGTATGTATTTTATAGTTAATTTTTTAAATTAAAAAAAAAATTCTTGTTGCAAGTGAAGAATGATTAAAAGCTTTTTAAAAAGTCACAGTATTGTATTGTTTTGCTTATAATGGAAAAGCAGAAAGAAAGAACATCTGACTGGAAAGTGTGGTAAACATTTAACAAATCATTTAACAAATATCTGTTGAACATCTAGCTGTTTTAGATCCTTTTTGAAAAAGGTGGAGCATAAATAAATAAAATATCGAGCAGCAGCCATGTGTCAGCCACTCTGTGAGGTGCTGTATCTGGGAAGGGATTGAAATTTGAAAAAGATCTGACAACTGCCCTCAATGGGTGCTTATTGACATCTACTTATTGAACTCCAAATATATGGCATGTGCTGGGCCCTTTACACACATTATCTTAAATCCTAACAACAACCCTGTCAGATGGCTGTCTATGTCTCCCGTTTCAAAGATGAGAACATTAGAATTAGAAAGATGAAGTCATAGCAAATAAGTGGTATAGCTGACATTTGAATCCAGGTATATTTGACTTCACTAGAGAACAATGTATGAGTATGTAACTAGTAAAATAACAAGTGAAAAATAAAGTAATTTATTATAAAAGCAATCACAGGACTACTCATGATAAATTTTTGAAGAATTTTGCAGATAGGTACCCCAAGAGCTTAGAGAAGGGCAAAGAAGTTGCTGCATATTAGAGTAGTTTGAACTGGGTCTTGAAGGAGGAGCATATGGATGTGTAAAGAGAAAGGCAGAGTGTCAACCTTTACTGAATGTCTGCTTGAGGTTAGAAACATCTCACCTAATCCCCATAGCCCTCTTTGAGAGGTGAGGAAACAGAGGCCTCCCCTTACTCCCACCCCCTGTCAGGGATAGGCATTAATTTTTGGCAATCTGATAGATGCGAAATGAAATTTCATTGTTATAGTCAAACGTTTACCTCTGTTTTATAGTTTCTGGGTATTAAGTATTGGCTAAGATGAACTAATGATAGAAGAGAAAGTGTGCATAATAAACTAGTAGACCAGGATACACGCTTTTGGGAGAATAGATATTCAGCATAAGTAGTTTTATTCTACTTAGGGAGTTTTAGGCCTTTATGAGGGTATTATATCTAATTTGAGACCTTACGGCTGAAATCTCAATTTGGTAAGTCTGAGGAAGATCACCCATTCAGTCATTTATTCAACATTATTTCTAGAGCTCCAACTACATACCAGACACTGTATGAGATATTAGGAATACAAAGATGTGAGTAATACACTGTACACTGTTCTTGTCATCAGACTGTTTACAATTTAATGGAAGAGGCATATAATCATCTATTTATAGTATATGGAAATCTGAGCCAGTATATGTGTACACATTTCTAGAAACCTAGGAATCCTCCTTGAGTCATCCTTTTCCCTTACCTCATTCCCCTACCCTTCAGTCAATCACCAAATATGGTCCATTTATGTCCTAAAGATCTCTCAAATCCATATATTTGTTTCTGTTCTCTCTGCCTTCACCCTAGTCCAGTTGACTATAATCTCTTACTACTTACCAGTCTCTTAGTCGGTCTCCCCACATTTGCTTTCACCCCCTTCCACTGATTTGACATTTGGCCTCTCCAATCTATTCTTTCTTCCTTTGACTCCCCAGTAGAATGACCTTTTAAGAAATGTAGAACTGATTATGTTACCTGCTTAAAATCGTTCTGTGGCCTGTTTCAATTCTGGTGAGAGGGAGCCAGTAGAAAGCATGAATTTAGCAATTTTAGAGAAAGGGGGAATAATCCATAAATTATGCCTTCTAGAGTCTGAGCTTCATGAAGGCAGGGATGGGACCATATCTGTTTTGTTCACTTTTCTATCTATCCCCAATGCCTGGCATAAAGCCTGGCCCATAGCAGGTGTTCAGTAAATATTTAGTAAATTTTAAAAAGAGACACTTTTCATTTTTCACCATGAGTATGTATTTTATAGTTAAAATGTTTTAAATTAAATTTAAAAAGAAAAGAAAAATCCTTGTTGCAAGCGAAGGATGATTAAAAGCTTTTAAAAAGTCACAATATTGTGTTGTTTTGCTTATTATGGAAAAGCATAATAAGATGGAAACATCTGACTGGAAAGTGTGGCATGTAATCATTTAACAAATATTTGTTGAACATCTAGCTGTTGTAAGCAAATGTAAGGCTAGAATGAACCCTGTGGTGTTTGATTGGAATTGGAGGTATCAATACAAAGTTATGATTTTATAGATATATAGATAAACACACGGATGTGTGCATACATATACTTTCTAGCTCTATTTGCTGAGAGGGCCTAAGGCAATGACACCCCAGAACCAATGAGTATACCTAGTGCTGTCTCCAGTAAAGGGCACCAGGGCTCTCTGGAGAAATTGCTCATTCCAAACTGGGGCAGGAAAAGTACATGAATCTGCAGTGCCAGAAAGTAGGGATGTGCTCAAAAAATGATGGGACCATGTCGAAAGGACATAGGAGTCAACTTGAAGGGACCCCAATGGCCAAATCAGGGACATTTTGAATAAGAAAATAAAAATAGTAATGAATTACAATCCGTAGAATAAAGTATGAATCCGTGAGTCTATACTGATAAAAATGAATAAATCAAGGGAGAAGGAAAAACTCTTCCTAATAGTAGCATTTCAGCTAATGTAGAAGGGTTGATGAAAATAGCAAATCACCATTTGCAAACACCACAAGAATAACTGATGCAGGCAAGAATCATTAATGGATGCTAAAACTAGTGTGTGAAAATATATTGAGAAAGAGGATATTCATATAGTCAGAAAGTATCTTCCCAATGATTTTTAAGTAAAAAGGGAAAAATGGTAGCTTTGCGGTGGAGAAATCTAGCAGACAGTGCCTTAACCAAGTGATCAAAGTTAACATCACCACAAATGGACACATCATGTTCCACCTCATGTTCCACCTGAAATGATGCACTGAGAAGGATATAATATCACTTTTGTGGTATTACTGTCAAAAATGTATGACCTGAATTTGATCATGAAAAAACATCAGATAAACCAAAATTGAGGGACATTCTGCCAGATAACTGGCCAGAGCTCTTCAAAAATGTCAAGGTCATAAAAGACAAGGACTGAGGAACTGTCCCATATTAAAGGAAACTAAGGAGACATGACAACTAAAAGAAGGGTATGATCTGGATTAAATTCTTAGAAGGGACATTAGTGGGGCAATTGATAAAATAAGGTCTGTAAATTAGATAATAGTATTGAATCAATGTTAATTTCCTGGTTTTGATAACTATACTGTGGTCATTTAAGATGTTAAAATTTGGAGAACATGGGTGGGAAGTGTAGGGAAATTCTTTTTTGTGTGTGTGTGAGGAAGATTAGCCCAGAGCTAACATCCATTGCCAATCCTCTTCTTTTTGCTGAGGAAGATTGGCCCTGAGCTAACATCCATGCCCATCTTCCTCTACTTTATATGGGATGCCGCCACAGCGTGGCTTGACAAGCAGTGTGTCAGTCCGCACCCAGGATCTGAACCTACGACCCCTGGGCCGCTGAAGCGGAGCACGGGAACTTAACCACTACGCCACTGGGCTGGCCCCATGGGAAATTCTTGTTTTGTAACATTTTTGTAATTCTGCAAGTATTCAAAATGAAAAGTTAAAAAAACCACTTCTAATGGCTTTGCATTGCCCTTGCTTACTTTACCAGCTCCCTGTCCCAACCTCTGGCTTCCCATCTGAACCCTGAGCTCTAGCCTGCTGGCCACTGGCTTTCTTCTTTAGTTCTTGAATACACCATGCCTCCTCCTCTTCAGAGCCTGAAGGTAGGAAGAAGCATGGTATTCTCTTTGCATGAAACATACTTCCTTTGAACTATATTCTTTTGTTCTTTAAGGCTCAGCTTGCTTTCTTTTTTTTTTTTAAACTTTATTTATTTATTTTCCCCCCCAAAGCCCCAGTAGATAGTTGTATGTCATAGTTGCACAGCCTTCTAGTTGCTGTATGTGGGACTCGGCCTCAGCATGGCCAGAGAAGCGGTGCGTCCGTGCGCGCCCGGGATCCGAACCTGGGCGGCCAGCAGCGGAGCGCGAGCACTTAACCACTAAGCCACGGGGCCGGCTCTCAGCTTACTTTAGAAAACCTTCTCTGACCCCCTAATCCAGGTCCCAACATCATATGGTTTCATAGCATCTAGTACTTTTTCATAGCATTTTTATCACAACTGCCATGAAATTATTTATTATGGAATTGACTAGTCTCTCTCACTCACTAGAAATTAATGTTTATAAGAGATGGAGGGATTGTGTCTTGCTCAGTGTTGGTTTCCCTAATGCCTTGCACAGGCGCTCACTGACCGTTTGAGGAATTAATGCAAGTCGCGCAATGGAATATCCCCTTATTCCCTATAACAACTTGGATGAAACTGGACACAAGAGACATCTTAAGTTTGGAGATGAAGGTGGGGACCAGAATTTGTGGCAGTGACAGAAAAGGATAGATGGAGGAGTCTTATCACAGAAGGAGCAATAGGAGAAGAAGAGAGTGAAAAATGACTCAGATTTAAGCATCAGCTGCATAAAGATACACAGTTGAAATGGCACTTGAGTCACTTTTTCAGCAGTATTTTTTTAAAGTATGTTCCTAAATATTTGAACATCAAGTCTGTTTATTTCTAGTAAAAATTTTGGTTAAATACTATTCTGCATGGTTAAATACTATATTACATGGTAAAACTTAGTATTTTAATGAAAATACTAATTGGCATGCTAATTAGTATACTTGGTATACTAATACTTACTAGAGTATTTTAATAAAAATACTATATACCCATGGTAAAATACTTTGTGCCATAATAAACATTAAACAATAAAAATAACTATGTGAGAATACTTGAGTATCTCTCTGTAGTGGATTCTGTGATCCTCCCTTCAACACATATCCTCTCTTCATGGCTAATGTAGTCATCCCTCAGCTGCTGGGAATTTTAGCTCCCGATGGCGTGAAGCTTTTTTTCTGCTGGGCATTGCCTTAGCATGCGGGGAACTGCCTCACTCTAGTTTATGCTCCCAGGAGCCCACAGCCGGTGACTGGCTGATTTAAGATACAAAGACCCAGCTTCCTTGCCTCATTTGAGGACACGTCTCTGAGGGACCATCCCAACTCCAGAGCTCATCACAGGATTGGCTGAGTACTTAATTGCAACCACTTTGGGGATCAGTGTCTCCCTCTGACTCTTCTTGCCTTCTTCATTTCATTGCAGATGTGTTTGCCAGTTGTGTCCTGCCCCCAAAAATCATTTGCGTGCAAAACTTGGTCTCAGAATCTGTCTTCAAGGAACCCTACCTATGACACTCTCTAATCTCCCTACTCCCTAAAGGTCACCGTCATTGGAACCTCTTTGTGTGTGTGGCTGGGTTGTTTTTTGTTTCTCTCCAAACTTAAAAAATTCTTGGGGCCGGCCCGGTGGTGCAGCAGTTAAGTTCATGCCTTCCACTTCGGCAGCCCAGGGTTCACCGGTTTGGATCCTGGGCGCAGAACTACTCACCGCTGATCTGGCCATGTGGAGATGGCTTCCCACATAGAAGAGCTACAACTCTACAGCTATGATACACAACTATGTACTGGGACTTTGGGGAGAAAAAAAGAATAAAAAAAAGAGGAAAGATTGGCAACACATGTTAGCACAGGGCCAATCTTCCAAAAAAAAAAAAATTCTTAACAGGTATACAAAAAAAGTGCACAAGTTAAATGTGCAGCTTGATGAATTTTCAGAAACTCTCAGCAGTATTTTTATCAAAGAACAAAATGAGTTTGGATAGTGTGAGAACCACCTAAGTTTACAACTTCCTTATGGTGAAAACTTTGAGGGCTGGCCCCGTGGTTTAGCGGTTAAGTGTGCGCGCTCCGCTGCTGGTGGCCTGGGTTCGGATCCTGGGCGCGCACTGAGGCACCGCTTCTCCGACCATGCTGAGGCCGCGTCCCACGTACAGCATCTAGAAGGCTGTGCAACTATGACATACAACTATCTACTGGGACTTTGGGGGAAATAAATAAATAAATAAAAATTAAAAAAAAAAAAAACTTTGAGGGGGAGATGTTGCCAAGGAGCATTGGAAGTTTCTCAGATTTTAAAAGGGCAAACAGTTACCTTTTGCAGTGCATTCTGAAATGAGAGGAACATTCTAAGTACACTTTATTATACATTTAGGTGAAAGGGGGGAAATAATGGGTATCAGGAACCAGATGAAAAACTGTGTATCATTTAACTAGGGAGAGAGAGGAAGAGACGAACTTCCTGAAAGTCAAATATCTATACATCAAACATGTCAAAATATTGCTAAAAATTCAAGTAACCAAGATCTTCCTATGAATCAAACTTTTAATACTATTTATAGCTCAACACAGCTCTTTATACTACTCTTTTGATTTTAAAGTAAAATTTCAAGAATCCTTCCATGATTTTGTTCATCAATGATAAACATAGGTTTCAGTGAGGGTGTTCAGTTCACTTTCTGTTCAGTTCTTTCTGTCTCTACCACCACCATTACCCTCATCCTCTCCTGCCTGGATGATACTATAGCTAGCTTCCTAATCAACTGTCTCTGTTTCCACTCTTACCCCCACCACAGTCTGTTCTTCACACCGAAACATGGTGGTCTTTTTAAAGCATAAATCAGATCATGTCACTGCCCTGCTTAAAATTCGCCAGGGGATTCCCATCACAGAAAAAAATCCAAAATCTTAACTTAGCCTAAAAGACCCTACGTGATCTGGCTCCTGCCTACCTTTCAAACTTCATTTTGTACCACTTTCCTCCGTGTTTACTTGTCCTCTAGCTACAATAGATTAGATGTTCCTCTAAACCAGGGGTCAGAAAACTAAGGCAGGTGCCAAATTTTGCCAGAGGTTTATTTTTATATTGCCGGGGAACTAAGAATAATTTTTATGTTTTAAAGGATTGTAAAACAACTACAAGAAGAAGAACAAAAACAAGAATATGCAACAAGAGACCTTATAAGACTTGCAAAGCCTAAAAGCCACTATGTGGCTCTTCTACAGAAAAAGTTTGCCAACCTCTGCTCTAAAGGCTTATTCTTGTATTAGGATCTTCACATTAGCTGTTCTTTCTGCGTTCTCCACCACTAGTCTTCACATGGATGGGTCCTTTTAATTCATGTGTGAGCTTAATTCAGGTGTCGCTTCATCATTGAGGCCTTAATGACCGTCTAATCTAAATGTTCTACCGGATTCTCTCAATCACATCACCCTTTGTTCTTTATAGCACTTACACTTACCTGATATTTTCTTATTTATTTTTATTTTTTCAACAACCTCCGCCCCACTCACCACCGTGTAGGAAGATCTTGTCTTATTTACTACTTTTGAGTATTCCTGATCTTGCATTTAGATGGAAGCAAGGAATAGTGAGTATTGGGAGCCTACTGCATAGTAGGTGCTCAGTAAAGATGTTGAATGAGTGAATTTGCAGATTATTTCTGCATATGAAGTTTAGGGCTTCTGCTATCTTTTTTGTCCTCTCTGGGAGGACCCTACAGTGCTAACTGCAACGAAGAGCCACTTTAGAAAGGAGAGGCAAAACAGTGCCTCTCCCTAGATAGAACAGATAAACAACTTTTTTCCTCCTCCTCGCTCTCCCTGGGAGAGGCCATTGCTAGAAGAGTGAGATGTTTCAAAGGGATGTCTCAAGAACTTCTTATTTTAAAAACAAAAGAGGGAAAGGAAACCTTTCTTCCTTTCATCTGTTTCTTTTGAGGGAGGAATTTTTCAGAATGCTAAGACTAATTGAGTTCTCATTCTCTAAGAGGTTTGAGGCTTTTGGGTGAAGACTTTAGATGGAGGCCTCTACCTAGGAGATGGATTTAACACTAAGAGGAGCCAGGCCTGGGCTCAAAAGAGAAGCTGAGAACAATCTGAATAAGGCTTGTTCTAGGTGATCAGATATGGGGGAGAAAGATAAAGCCCAACAACCATAGGTCCTGGATTTTTCTGGAGTTTAATCATTTCAGATTGTCAGACCACATGTTTTGACTTTTGGTTTAGAAAAAATACGGTCACTAAAGGAAGAAGCACCAGGAAGGAGAAGGCTGAATGTAAAGAAAATGTGGGCACTGTTGTTAGTCCTCTGGGTTGTGCCTGGGTGTGGCAAGAGATGAGGGATAAGAGTTAAGCTTTAGAGCTTGCGTTTTGGAGTCAGACCTGAGTTTATTCACTCACTAGTTATGTCACCTTGGGCAAATTATTTAGCATTTCTAAGCCCTGGTTTCCTTATCTGAAAAATAATCCACAGGTTTTGAAACTAATAATTTAAAAAAAATCTGTATCCTGTGGCAGTTGAAGGATATGTCCCACTGTATTTTGTTTCCATAAATAGGGAACAAAGGATATGGAAAGAAGTGGGATAAGAAATGTCTGGACAGCAAGATCATTGTTGCTAGAAGCATGGGCTTACAACACATTTGACTCCCAATATTAAGAGGAAAGGAGATAAGGAAATCTGTACTTAAGTGTAGACCTTCCAGATCAATGCATCTGCATGTCAGTATTAGCTTTGGATTTCATGACCTTTATTGCTTTACAGTTTATTAAAAATGCCCTCATACACACTAATATAATTCTGATTATTTTGATAGGGCAGCTGTTATCATTATCTCTATTTTATTTTAGAGGAAACTAAGACTGAGAAATTGAGAACATCGGTTTTAGAGTCATATTGCTGGGGTTTGAATCCTTGCTCCACTTCCCAACAGTGTAGCCTAGGTTACTTGAACTTCCCAGAACCTCAATGTCTTCATCTGTTAAATGGGGATAATGAAGGTACATTCATCTTAGGTTCATTAATTATGGTGTGAAATTATTCATCATGTAAATAAAGTACATGGCATGGCAAATCATATGCGCTCAATAAATATTTGTGGGGCCGGCACAGTGGCGGGAGCGGTTAAGTGCCTGTGCTCTGCTCCGGCGGCCCGGGGTTCGCCGGTTTGGATCCCGGGCACGCACCGAGGCACCGCTTGGCAAGCCGTGCTGTGGCGGCGTCCCATATAAAGTAGAGGAAGATAGGCGTGGTTGTTAGCCCAGGGCCAGTCTTCCTCAGCAAAAAGAGGAGGATTGGCAGATGTTAGCTCAGGGCCGATCTTGCTCACAAATAGATAGATAGATAGATAGATAGATAGATAGATAGATAGATAGATAGATAGATAATTTGTTATTGTTATCTCCCAGGGCCAAACAGCTAATAAGTGGTTGTGCTAGTATCTAAATTTAGATAATTGGATTTTATATCCCATGTCCTTTCCACATACCACCTCCCATAATATTAATAACGTTGACTTCCTGCCACTGTGATGATGTTATGATCCATTAACGTTTAGGGCAGGTGGTCTAGTTTGTTTTTCCAAAAGTAATAGGAGATCCATGTAAAGTATCCCTCTTGGTTCAGTTGGCACATATTTGTGTTTCTCAGGTTCTTCAATAAGAGAGCAGCTATGGCTTCAGGACAGAACTATGCCAAAAAGCTCTCAATTTTGGTTCAGCTGGTTGGATCAAAGTGCTGAGGATACGAGTCAGCCACATGAGAAGACAGAGATAGCCTACATTAAACTGAACCAATGAGAGACTTGTAGTTGAAAAAGCATGCTAATTAGTGAGTTGGAAGACTTGAATTCTAATCTTGGATCCACCACTTATTAACTGTGTCTTGTAACATCTCTGAGCCTGGGTTTTCCACGTCTTTATCTGTTTTTTTATTTTTCTATCTTTATTAAGGTATAATTGACATCCCCATTTTATTTATTTATTTATTTATTTATTTTTATTTTTTGCTGAGGAAGATTAGCCCTGAACTAACATCAGTGCCAGTCTTCCTCTATTTTGTATGTGAGTTGCTGCTGCAGCATGGCTGATGAGTGGTGTAGGTCCGCGCCTGGGATCCAAACCTGTGAACCCAGGCCGTCGAAGTGGAGCATGCTGAACTTAACCACTACGCCATGGGGCCGGCCCTGACATTCACATTTTTAAAGTGGGGATCCCAACAGTCATCCTCAGTGCTGTCACCTGTTTATAACAGTCCTTTTGTGGAAATTAGAAAAAGGTACCTCTTCCTCGGGGCAGATGCAGCTCTACACTAAGGTTCATGAGGTTGGTAAGCAGATTGTGTACTAGATTTCAGTCTCCACTAGCGTCCTTGGCCAGCCTTCTGGTGCATAGCACAATCTGCAAAAGCAATCGGGGGGGGGGGCTGTTTATCCACTGCACAGGGCTGTTAACATCAACTGAGATAACAAAGGTGAAGGAGTTTGGTAAAGTCTAATCCCCTCTGTGAATGTAAGGCACTGATATTACACAAATAGTACTTGGTTTCAAATACTAGGATCCAAGGGCTACCTGGGTAGTCACACCGACCATTGCCATTCCCTTTGTTCTGGTGATCCCTGTGACTCATTAACTTGTACAGCACCTTTTAATTACTGGCGGTTAAAGCAGAGGTTGTGGCAAAGAAAGGTTTTCTCCATCACTTTCAGGCCTGGACCAGCCTTGTTCTCTAGATCCCTGAAGACTAAAATCAGTTGTTTTGATGATTCATCTTCTTGAAGACAATCATGCTGTTTTTAGAACACCCTGGAGTGGGACTGGGTCTTGCCCATAGGTGGAATTTGGAATCCCTTGGTTAGAGCTTATCTCTGGTTTTCAGGCAAAGGTCGTTATATAAAAGCTTTGTGAAAAGTTGCTGAACCACAATTTGCCCTCTTTTCATGCCTTTGAAGCCCAAGCTGTTTCCTGGACTGTATGGATCAAGTAGAACAAGAGGACCTGCTTGTATGAGTCACTAACCAAAATAGAGCTTTAGAGTCAGACAAAGCTGAAATTAGCTCCTAGTTCTGATACTTACTAGTTCTGTGACCTCCGGCAGGTAAATCACCTTTCTGTTTCTATTTTGTCATCTGGGATTAGGGACAATAACAGTATTTACCTCGTAGGTTTATTACATGGATTAAATGAACTAATATGTGGAAGGCACTTAGCATTGTATCTAGCACATGGTGTGTGCTCCATAAATGTGAGCTCTTATTACTGAGCTCCCTGCAAGATACTCTCTCTACCAGACTTTGAGGAAGAACAAAAGCATAAATTGCAGTGCCTTCCCCCAAGAAGCTTAGAGTTCTAGTTGGGGACTTAACATAATTATACCAGAAAAGGTCAATAGGATTGCAAAGCAATAAATGTGTGGTACAGATAGGTGCTATTGTTGGGAACTGGTGTTTGAACTGGGCGCTGAAGAAAGGTGAGATTAGGATAAGTAGAGAGGATGAGGGCATTCCATGTGGGATTGGTAACATCAGCAAGGTTTAGGACCATAAGTAGACCAAATTGCCTGGAGAAATGGGGATAATGCTATCTGGAACACAGGTTGGGATTAGAAGGGGAGAGCCCTAAATACTAGGTTAAGTGTTTGACTCTTGTCCTATAGATAATGATGAGTGACAGATTGAAACTTGCACGTGGAAACGTCCAGCAGGCAGTTGGAAAGCTCTTGGGAAAATGCTCAAAGCCATAGCTAAAATTTTGGGGACAGAAGTTGAAACTCTGGAAGCTGGTGATACCTCTAAGGCTAGCTCCTTGAGAGGTGCCTGTTGATTCCAATTTAGTGAGGGCAACTTTTGAACAGCCTTTAAAGTGAAATGGTGAAACTGTCAGGAGATTTGAAGAACAACTTGAAACATTAACTGGGTAGGGATTTGCTTCTCTGAAGTCTTCTGAAAGAACACATGGTCTTTCAGAAGATTTTTTTAAATGAAAATTTAAAATATAAAATGGCAGTTATTATAGGAGGATAAGAAATGACCCATATAGGGGCCGGCCCCGTGGTATAGCGGTTAAGTGCGCGTGCTCTGCTGCTGGTGACCCGGGTTTGGATCCCGGGCGTGCACCGACACACTGCTTGTCAGGCCGTGCTGTGGCGGCCTCCCATATAAAGTGGAGGAAGATGGGCATGGATGTTAGCACAGGACCAATCTTCCTCAGCAAAAAGAGGAGGACTGGCATGGATGTTAGCTCAGGGCTGTTTCCTCAGACACACGCAAACACACTAAATAAATAAATAAATAACCCATATAAAGCTTAACTATATTTTCTGAACTTACTCTGCAGTTTTTGTCATCTCCAGAGGGTTCTTGTAACTGAGTTACCATGATGAGAATAGGAAAATGAACAAGCTATAGTTGACTAAAGGGAGATATGTTGTATCAAAAACACCTTGTAAAGGAGAGGACATTGTGGTGAGGGGACTCAATTTACCATTGTATAATACTAAAAATAGTGTGGGGTGCTTTTTTTTTTTGCCCCGAAGCCCCAGTAGATAGTTGTATGTCATAGTTGCACATCCTTCTAGTTGCTGTATGTGGGACGTGGCCTCAGCATGGCCAGAGAAGCGGTGCGTGGGTGCGCACCCGGATCCCAACCCTGGCCGCCAGTAGCGGAGCACACGCACTTAACCGCTAAGCCACGGGGCCGGCCCCAGGGGGTGCTTTTTTTAACAGTACAAATTTAGTTCCCTTCTAAGTTCACAAATTTTTGATGCATAAAACTTTTTATATAAAGATATCTGATCTACTGAGCATTATTCAGACCCAAGATGAACACAGATACGTGAAATATATATGAATATTAGATGTTTTTTCTTTTTTAAAATTGAGATATAATTGACATATAACATTAGTTTCAGATGTACAACATAATGATTTTATATTTGTATATATTGTGAAATGATCACCACAGTAAGTCTAGTTAACATCCATCACCACACAGTTATAAATTTTTTTTCTTGTGATGAGAACTTTTAAGATCTGCTCCCCTAGTAACTTTCAAATATACAAAACAGTATTATTAACTTTAGTCACCATACAGTACATTACATATCCATGATTTACTTATTTTATAACTGGAAGTTTGTACCTTTTAACCACCTTCATGAATATTAGGTTTTAAAATAAAATTAATTACAATTGCAGTCTAGAAACAGAGAACATAGATGAAGGCTATTCATCTTTTTCTTTCAAATGGAATATACACATGTACACATATATATGTCATAATTTGAAATGGAATCTCCAGCTAATAAGAATAGGTTGTAAATATATAAACTTATCTTCACTATTTCATTGTCACATGAAGGTATGATAAAGAAGAATGAAGCATTAAATAGGATGCTGAAAGGGACTTAATCGTATTTTGCATATCAAAAGAGTAGAGACTTTCTACGTTAGATTATCAGAACTGTAACTATATTATTCTTTGTTGTATACACTATTCATACATTGTTTTCACAGTAGAAGTTCATTTCTTGAGGAAGTATAAACTGCTGCAACCTTTCTTAAACTGTTTGTTAATATGTATTGAAAGCCTTACCTTTCAACCAAGTAATTTTTTCTTTAGAAATATGGCTTAAGTAAACAATCAGTTTGGAAAATAGTGAAAACTTTGAAACAAATTAAATGTCCTGCAACAGGAGAAAGGGTAAATTAATTACACCAAATTTTAGTATGGAATATCTTCATTAAACCTTAAATACAGTGTCATTAAACATAGTGTTTTTGAAATACTTTTAATGGCAAGACAATTTCTCTTCATCTAATTTTAAAGAAGTGCTCTCAGCCTCTATAAATTGAGGTAAAAGATACTTTGATCTTTGATTTGATCAGTAAACTTTATTTTTTAATTTTATTTATTTATTTATTTTTCCCCCAAAGCCCCAGTAGATAGTTGTATGTCATAGTTGCACATCCTTCTAGTTGCTGTATGTGGGACACGGCCGCAGCATGGCCGGAGAAGCGGTGCATCGGTGCACGCCCGGGACACGAACCCGGGCCGCCAGCAGTGGAGCGTGCGCACTTAACCACTAAGCCACGGGGCCGGCCCTGATCAGTAAACTTTTATCTCTATGTTTCAGGCCCGGTGCCTGGGTTACAAAGATGAATATAGTCTTGATCCTGGAGCTATTCTAGGAAAGACAGATGTGTAAACAGATAATTCCCCAAAGTATGAAGAATAATGTAATAGAGACGTGTGTGTTACAGAGGTATATAAGAAAGGAATGGGCAATTCTGCTCACATGGTCACTGAAAGCTTCAAAGAGGTGACATTTGAACTGAGTTCTAATGAGTGAGTAGGAGTAGGTTATCAAGAGATAGAAGTGTGTTTCAGGCACAAGGAATATGTGCAGAGGCATTACAGTAGAAGAGCATGGTCCATCCAGGGACCTGTAGCAGTTTGGTATGGCTGGGAAGAATAGAAGGAGAGTTAAATTTATATTTTATCTTCTTGGCCAGGGAAAAGTAATTAAAGAGTTTTAGGAAGGGGCATAACATGGTAAAACTGTGTTTCAGTGATTACTCAGGCTTTAGTATGGGGCCACATTTGGAAGAGGACTAGACGAGAGACATTAGGGTATTACTGCCATAGTTTGGGTGAAGTATTATACTGGCTGTGAATTAAGAGCAGGGGATGTCAAGCAGAAATTTAGGAGGCAGAATTAACAAGTTTTAGTGACCAGTTGGACTTGTCCTTCAGTGAGGGAGAAGGGAAAGGACAAAATCATATCTAGATTCCTTACTTGAGTGACTAGATGGATGGTGGTGCCATTAAGGTAAAGATAAGTAAACCAGCAATAAAGGCGGAAGCACATTTGTAGGAGAAGTGCTATAGGATCTCTGAAGTTGTTTGTTAAATAGTGGTTTGGAGCTTAGCAAAAAGATCTGACCTGGAAACCTAGATAGTGGTGAACTCAGTTTCCTAGTTCACGAACATAACTTTGCCCAAGGAGAGGGTACGATTAATCAGGAGAACCCTGGGGGACGCTGCGTATAGTGGTCAGGAGACTGAGAAGAACTTTAGAAGTGAAGAACCAAGAAAACAGTGTCTTCAAAGAAAATGGAATAATGTTGTGTTAGTTTTCTACTGCTGTGTAACAAATTACAATAAGCTTAATGGCTTAAAACAACACTCATTTATTAACTTACAGTTCTGTAGGTCAGCATGACTGGGTTTTCTGTTCAGGTTGTCACATCTGCTTTCAAGCTCGTTCTTGTTGGCAGAATTGCAGTTATAGGACTAAGGTTCCTGTTTTCCTTCTAGCCTGGAATCTTGGAAAGCCATCTTAGAATTTCGCTTGCTACAAGTGTTTAATGAAGGGCGAATGGCAAATAAAATAAGAATTGAAAAGTGTCAGTTGGTCACTGGTGACTTTAGTAAGATCAGCAGCAAGAGCAATTTTAGCAGGATGGTAGGGGCAGAAGCCAGATTCAGTAAGTTTGAGAGTCAACTGGAAGTGAGAAAGTAGATCTAGGGATTTAGAGGTTTCTTTCAAACAGCCTGTCTGGAATGGGAAGGAGGAAGTTGGGAATAATTAACTAATAAACTAGGTCTCAAGGAAATTTAGAAGGAATGGGCTTTAGACTATAGAAGGGGGAATTAATTGTGGACCTGTGTGGGGACTCAGCTTCCTCTGAGATAGGACCAAAGGAAGTATGGGTGAGAATAGAGATAAGTTTGTAAGAGGAGGGGCTTGGTGGTAGGCAGCTGAGAAATTTAGAACATTACTGCCTAATAGACTCAGTTTTCTCTTAAAAGTTAGAGACAAGGTCAACAAAAAAGCAGGTGAAGTTTTGGAATTGCTACTTTGTGGCTAGGAGGCCTTTCATAAAATTGTTGAATGAATAAATGAACTCAAGACTAATGGACAGAGAGGCAAGAAACATAAAGAACCACAGGTGCTCTCTGGATTGCCCACCAAACCACATCTGACTCACCTGGCTCCCTTTCTGCTCCCTTGTTTCCTGCTCTGTTCTCAAACTTAGTCTGATCTAGATAGAATTGCTTAACAGGTCCACACTCAGGGGATGTGGACTTCCTGCTTGTAAATTGCCTTAGGCTTTAACAGTTTTAAAAGCTTCCTAGGGGCCCGCCGGATGGTGCAGCGGTTAACTGTGAGAGTTCTGCTTTGGCGGCCTGGGGTTCACAGGTTCGGGTCCCGGGTGGGCACGCACCGATGCACCGCTTGTCAAACCATGCTGTGGTGGCGTCCCATAGAAAGTAGAGGAAGATGGGCATGGATGTTAGCCCAGGGCCAATCTTCCTCTGCAGAAAGAGGAGGATTGGCTTTGGATGTTAGCTCAGGGCTGATCTTCCTCACAAAAAAAAAAAAAGAAGAAAAAAGCTTTCTAAGTTATCTAGGGGATATCTAATTTACCATAGTTGACCAAAATTATTTTTGCCCCCTTAGGCTGTGAGGTTTTTGAAGTCAAGGAACTTTGCCTTTTTTCATCTTTGCATTTAGTGTCTCTAGTACAGGAGTGGCACATAGGGAGCCCCTAGTTTATTTCTCTAGTTTAGATGATCCAGATTTAAGGCCCCCCTTGCTGTTTGGCCAGATTGTGCTATTTTTTTCTTTACCCTACAGAAGATAGTTAACCTTTACAAATACATGTGTATGTTTTATAAATTTAATGGAAGTATAACCACAATGCAGAGAAGCGCATAAATCATAAGTGTCCAGTTTTCTGAATTTGCAAAGTAAACACACCTGTGTAACAGTGTCCAGTTCAAGAAAGAGTATATGACTGCATCCCTGAAACCCCCTTTTGTGTCCTCTACAAATCATTATTTCTCTGCAAAGGTAACCACTATGCTGACTTCTTTTTTTTTTTTTCTTCTTCTTTCATCAGCCCTGAGCTAACATCCATGCCAATCCTCCTCTTTTTGCTGAGGAAGACTGGCTCTGAGCTAACGTCTATTGCCAGTCTTCCTCCTTTTTCTCCCCAAATCCCCAGCAGATAGTTGTATGTCATAGTTGCACATCCTTCTAGTTGCTGTATGTGGGATGCCGCCTCAGCATGGCTGGAGAAGTGGTACGTCAGTGCGTGCCCGGGATCCGAACCCGGGCCGCCAGTAGCGGAGCGCACACACTTAACCGCTAAGCCACGGGGCCGGCCCCTATGCTGACTTCTAACTACATAAATTAGTTCTGTTAGAACTTGATATAGATGGAATCATATAGTATGTACTCTTCTGTGTTAGGTTTCTTTCACTCAGCATTGTATTCATGCAGTTCATCTGTGTCATACTATGGAGTTGGAGTCTATTTGTTGTCTTTGCCTTATGATATTCCATTATATGAATCTATCATGAATTTACTTATCCATTCTACTTTGGATGAATATTTGGGTTGTTTCCAGGTTTGGGCTATTATGAATAATGCTGCGTTGAACATGTCTTTTGGTGAACATATGTTTGCATTTCTATTGGGTATATATCTAGATGCAGCATTGCTGAGTGATAAGGTGTATGAATGTTTGCTTTAATAGATACAGCTAAATAGTTTTGGCAATGTAGTTGCATAGTTATACCAAATTATATGTCCACCAGCAGTGTTTGAGAATGACTTGCTCCCACATCCTTGTTAATGTGTAGTATTTTCTGCCTTTTCCAATTTTAGCCATTCTGGTTTTATTTTGTATTTCTTTGATGATTAATGAGGTAGAGTACCTTTTCATATGCTTTTTGGCCATTTAAATATCTTTTGTTGAAGTCTCTTGCCTATATTTCTTTGGGATATCTACTGTTATTAATTTGTAAGAGTCCTTTATATATTCTGATTGAAAGTCTTTTATTGAAAAATAGGTATATTGTATATATTTCTCCCATTCTCTGAGTTTTCACTCTAATTCTGTCTTTTAGTAAACAGATACTCTTAATTTAATTAGTTTATTAAATTTTTCCTTTATGGTTATTGCTTTTGTGACTTGTTGAAGAAATTGTTGCCTACTCTAATGTCATGAAAATATTCTCCTACGTTCTTTTAAAGGCTTTATTGTTTACCTTTTACATTTAGACCTACAATCCATCTGAATTGATTTTTGTGTATGGTGTGGCAAGGGTGAAAGTCTCTTTTTTACCTTATGGATATTCAGTTGACTCCATAGCCTTTATTGAAAGGACCATCCTTTTACTACTAAGCAGTGTTACTCTTTCCATAAATCTGGTGACCATGCATTTGTGGATCTGTTCCTGGACTTTTTATTTTGTTCTGTTTGTCTATTTGCTTATCCTTGTTGCAGTAACCACACAGTCTAATTACTGTAGCTTCATAGTAGGTCTTACTATCTGGTAGTGTAAGTCCTCTAGTTTGTTTTTTTTTTTAGACTTTATTTATTTATTTTTGAGGAAGATTGGCCCTGCGCTAACATATGTTGCTAATCTTCCTCTTTTTTCTTTTTCTCCCCAAGGCCCCAGTACATAGTTGGGGCTATGAAGTGGAACCCACGAACTTAACCGCTATGCCACTGGGCCGGCCCCAGTCCTCTAGGTTTATTTAGTTTTTCCCACCTAGATTACCTTGGCATTCTTGGCCCTTTGCATATAAATTAAATTTTAATCCAACAAATATTTACTGAATACCTATTTATTACGTGCTAGGCACAGTGATAGGCGAACCCTGGTGTCTAATGATTAAGATTTGGAACTCTCACCACGTTGGCCCAGGTTTGTTTCCTGGTCAGGGAACCACACCACCCATCTGTCCTTTGTCATACTGTGGCAGCTGCATATTGCTGTGATGCTGAAAGCTATGCCACCGGTATTTCAAATACCAGCAGAATCACCATGGTGGACAGGTTTCAGCAGAGCTTCTAGACTAAGACAAACTAGAAAGAAGGACCTGGCCACTCACTTCTAAGAAAATTGGCCGTGAAAACCTGGTAAATAGCAGTGGAGCATTGTCTGATATAGCGCCGGAAGATGAGAGTATGGTGCAAAAAAACTGGTCAGAGTTCTGCTCTGCTGTACACAGGGTCACTAGGAGTAGGAATTGACTCAAGGGCACTAACAACAAGGCACAGTGATAGATGTTGGGAATGTAGCTGTCAATAAGATAGGCCTGGTCCTTTCCTTATAGTTGGGAAAGCCACTCACATAGAGTGAGATGAGAAGAGGGCCTAGGATAGAGCCCTGAAGAACTCAGTATTTAAAGTCAGTTAGCAAAGAAGCAAGAGAGAGAAAGAGCACGCACGAGCAAGCATATAACCCCAAATGCAAGAAAACCAGGAAAGGATAGCATGACGGAAGCCAAGGGAGGAAGGTATATCCAGAAACTGTGGTCAGTTATGTCAATGTTGCTACAAGGTCAACCAAGATAAAGACTGACAAAACATCCATGGGACTTAGCTTTGAGCGGCTATTGTGAACTTAATGAAGCAGTTTCTGTGGAGGGGTGGGGTGTGTGTCTTTATTAGATTGTAAACTCTTAGATGGGAACAAAGTTCCCTTTCAATTAGTGCTTGATGAATGTTATTTCATGATGATAATCAAGTGATCTGCATACCTCTGAACATCATAAGGGCCGAAATGGTTTTCTATTTTATACCACTCCTCTTCTTATCCATTCTTGCAGCTGATGAAAAAGTAATTGCCTTATAAATGGAGAATAATTTAATACTTACTCAAACCTTGGCTGTCTTAGATAATCAAAAATTATACTTCATCCATCCATTCATTCATTCATTTATTCATTCATCCATTTATTCATTCATTCAGCAAGCATATATGGAGCAACCACCAACTACCCAGGACTTAACCAGCATTGTGCTAGATATGTAAATAGGGAAGGAAAGGAAGGAAGAAGCATAGAAATGTGTATTTGACCCATATATATTTCAATAAGTTAACGCTGCAATCTCTGTTTTTACAGCCTTCCATGACTATTCAGAAGGAGCATATGGTTAAACTCTGTGACCTGAAGACAAAATTTCAGAAAGTGCTTCCTTTCTGCTTAGATAAAAAACAGGATTTCAGTAGAGGTCTTTGTCCTTGTTGGAGATCCTCTTACAATTTTTTGTTTGTTTGGTATTTATTTATACCTTGATATTTATGTTTGAGTCATTTTCTTTTTATATTTGAGTGCTCATTTTAGGAAAGGAAGAGCAGAGATTAGTTCATTTTCAAATACAATAAAATTACATTGTGTGGGCAGTGCTAATTATTTATTATCATTCATCAATGGTCAGGGCCAAAATTTATTGTTCTTCATTGTGCGAATTATTAATAGACCGGCACTTGGGGTCAGGTCTATTAATAAATGCCCAAGTAAACCATTTTCAAGCACACCTGAACAACATAAGAATTTGTACTTTACCAGTAAAATCTTGACATGTTAACTTAAAATAATTTTAAAAATCTATTTCTTAAAACAAGTCCTTGTTAGGATTTTATAAAGAAACTTTTTTTTTTTTTTTTTTACTTAATTGAAGTACTTGAAAATGTAGAAGTTTGGTAGGTTAGAGAAGTCTTCAGGAATAAGATTAACTTTGAGTTAATCCTTACAGACTCTGGAATGCAAATGATAAGCATAGCACGTTGGCAGAAGTGAAGCTTTCTTTAGGAGGGTAGAAGAAGAGAAAAAATGGGGAATATAAGCTAAGTTCACAGTAGGAATAAGAAGACCATTTAGTTGTTTTAAAAAGAACTTTTGGCAGATTGGTTCAAAATGATGTTTTTCCTCTTAAATTGTTTTGGTTTTTTCCTTAGAAATAACTAGAAACAAAAGACTACTAACTGCTGGAAATTGGTAGTCTCTGGTAATATTTTAGTTCCAATTGGTGAAGAAGGGAAATAGAAAATTAAGACAGTTTTAAATGTTGCTTAACATTTTTAGTTGCAAGTTCAATCAGGATAGTCATCAACTGACATTTACTCTGAACCCCTTGGGTGAATGGCACTGAACCAAATCCCACAAGAAATAATATCTTTTGCCTATGTGAGCAAACTCGTAGTTGAACTGTTGCTCTCAGAAGCTACAGATAATAATAGTTGATATTAATATGTTGTGAGATTCCAGCCTTGGAGTCATGAAGTTAAGATAGGAAAAGTGTACACTGAAAAAAAATTTTTTGTATAGAAACTGTGTCTATTTTCTGTCTTAAATAAAGATGTCACTGTCCTATGCAGTGAAACACTAAACATGTCAAATTATTTTTTACTATTTCACCATTATTTTAGCTTAAAAGAGTTGAATTTTGTTTGATCACTATATGAATAATGCAAAGTAAACTTTCATTTTAACAAGTAAGATAAGGAGATGAGTTGATTCACAGCGTATCAAGTAGAATCTTAAATGATTTGTGCCTTCATCGAAAACTGAAATACAAAGAAATCTTGGTGGAAAAGATGTCAAAAATTTGTGACTGAAACCTATTTTTTACCTGACCTCCAAGGTTAATATCACATTTAATATTAAGGTATTTTTCATTCTATAATATTAGAAATGTTTCTTTTAAGTATGGTCAGATTTTAAGTATTTATCTTTCCCCAGTAGTCTCCCCTTCCCTTTTTAATTTTTCCCCACCCTAATCTCTTTCTCTTGGGTAGAGTTCTTATTGCTACCCAGTCATTACCATTCTAATACCATTTAAGGTAGCTCTGCTGGGTTTATTTATTTTGAGCCCTACAGTCTGGCTTCCTAAAACAAGTTGACGAACCAGTTTATTTTTCCCCCTTTTTATTTCAACAACTCGTGGTTTAGATTGGTTAGGAAGATATAATGTAATCCGGGCACAACCTCTTCCTCTTGGAATCAGTATTTGCGAGGCTTCCTCCTTTCCTGGCTGAACGTGCTTAAGTCAGGCAGAGCACCTTGTGAAGGACTTCAGCCCCCACAGTTCCCTGTGTGCGCATGCCCTCTCTTCTTACAGTTGTCAAAGTGCTTTTGCCAGAGCGGTCACATAATCAACCTGAAAGAAGAAAATAAATACTTGTACACTTTTTAATTTTATCGATCCTTAAAAACTGGACTCTCAAAGGTAACTGCTACTAAGAATTTGTTACTTGAGATTGGGTGATTGCATGTAAAGGAAGATCTATTGTGTGTGTGGTGGGGGAGGGGAAGGAGGTATCTATTTCTCGGACTTGCTGTAAATAAGAAAAAAGAAAAAAACAAAAAAACCCCCACCCAAACAAATAAACTATACAAGCAGTTACTAAGAGACATTGCATGTTAACTTTGTAAATGTTATCTTAATCTATTGCTTACCTTTTGTTTAAAAGGGTCTTATTTGTCAAAGATGGGTCTTGACCTTGACAGAGTGAATTTATGCAGAAAGTGAAATTTATGTCTTTAAGGAGTGTTGAGAAGAGGAATGGGTGTTCCTGGTATGATAAAATTTTTAAAATTCAATAAAAATATTAATTATAGTCTTTATAAAATATTCTGAGTTCAGCTTACTTTTTGGCTTTTTTGCTTTGTACAGCATTAATTTTTCCACCAGGAGCATGTAGTTTAAACTGAAGGCATTAACAAAAAGCATTGATATAAGCATCAGAAAAGCTGAGTGATATTAAAATTATAATCAAATACATATTTCAGCCATGATGATATGGCTATTGTAAAGACAATTCTAGCCCACTGGAAGCGACTCAAATTCCAGATTATAATGGTTTACTGCAGCACTGCTTAAACCGAGTATGAAAATGTCTCTTTCTATGACTATTTCCTTTGACAGTATTAGAACTTTGTGCTGTTTTGAATCCAAGCTTCGCTTGCCTCTTTGTGTCATATTTTACAGTACTGATCAAAGCCATTGTTTTAGACCAAGGGAACTGAGGAACATAAAATCAATCTTAAGTAGGTTTTATTGGTAGTAGCTGGCAATTTGTGATGTATATCATATTGGGTTATTTTTCAGGGGGGGTGGGGGGGACGGCTAGGGGAGGGTGGAGTAGAAAGGAGAGTAAGGTGGCTATGAAGCATTTCTTTGAGCCCACTATTTCGTCTGTGTATGAAACTTTAAAATGAAAGATTAGGCGGGGCCAGCTCGTGGCCAGTGGCGCAAGCGGTTAAGTGCACGCGCTCCACTGCGGCGGCCCAGGGTTCGCTAGTTCGAATCCCGGCCGCCCACGGACGCACTGCTTGGCGAGCCATGCTGTGGCAGCGTCCCATATAAAGTGGAGGAAGATGAGCACGGATGTTAGCCCAGGGCCAGTCTTCCTCAGCAAGAAAAAAAAAAAAAGAGGAGGATTGGCAGATGTTAGCACAGGGCTGATCTCACACACGCAAAAAATAATAAAATAAAAAGGCAGTTATTTAAAAAAAGAATAACCATTTTAAAGATAGTCTTTAATAAAATAGTAGAACTCCTTTTAATTCCATTTCTCGGCCTGACATATTTTGCATAATATTTAAGAGCAGTAGCATCTCTGTTGTCCAATACATTTATTTTACAAGTGATTATCATAAGGGTATCCAAAGGCAGAGCTTCTGTGTGTATCTAAATGCCCTTTCACAAGTGGCCTGAGAAAGATGCTTCTCCAAGTATCTGAGTTAATTAACTGCGTTAAATATATTAATAACTTTGTTGCAATTATACTGAATCATCATCTAAAAATAATTATATGTTTGGTCATATGCTTCTTTAACATTTCAAAATATTTGTTTTCAGGGTCTCAGAACTGTAATATTCATATATTTAAAACAATTAACATGTTCTAAGGGACACGCTAACTCAGTGATAAGTATATGTGTGGAAATCTGGTTTTGAGTGATTACTATTTTCATCCTTGAATGAGAAAACAGGCTGTATGGCAGAGGTGAATATAGCCCTTCTATGCAAAATGGAAAATATACGCTCCTTACATGGCTAAATGAAGCAGTGATGGCAATGCACTATAATTACAGTGTATGAGAATTTGGGACTTTGTACTATGCTATTTTTAACACTTTTGCTAGCATATGGTAATTCAGGGTCTTTAAACCATAATCTTTCACTGCTAATACTAGTGATAAGAGAATGGATTCTAAATTTGCCAAAGTCTTGTGACCAAGGCAGCAGCAGGAGGATTCAAAAATGAAAATCTGGGAACCCCAGAATTATCTTGACTTTGTACTTAACTCTCGGAGGGATTTTTTAAAAGCCCCACCCCCATCCCATCTCACAGTCAGTGCCTGTGTGTCTCTCTCGCTCTCTCTCTGACCTCAAATCCAACCAGAACATTTCTCCACTCTGCAGAGAAATTCTCAGGCTCCTGTTGAGACCTGAACCACTGAGATGCCAAGAAATCTCTTGTGTGGCAGAATTAGAGACAAGAAAATTGGAGAATAAGCAGAAAAACCCTAATCCTTAGAGTAACCAGAAGCAAGCACTTCTAAACGTTTCAGTAGATTTTTACCTCTTTAAAACAGTGGTTTTTTATGTCTCATAACAAAATGGAGTAGCTGCAGCTACTGGGAGGCCAGAGAATGATTGTGCAGCTGAGACCTCCTCCTAACAAATGCCAAGGATTTCCTCCCTCGTGGCTCGCTGCTGCTAAGTGAAACAATTATCAAGGCAAGCAGGCGGTTTGCTAATCAAGAAGGATAAGATTGCTGTTTCTTTAAAGTGCCGGAGCAGGGAACGGGGAAGAAAGGGTCGTGTTCGGTGTCTTTTTAACCTTGCTGAAGGACGCAGCAGTATTTATTGACGTATGCAAATAACTGGGGGAGGGTGGTGCTTGGGAAAAAACAGGAACCAGAATCAGTTTCTCATTGCAGGGTGAACGCTCTGAGTTCCGGTGAAGGGAAAAGAGACGTGGCGAAATTGCTGTCTTTCTGTCTTATAAGCACATCTCTCACTAGTACAGAAAAGGAACCAAGACATCAGAAAGGGTGAAGACGCTCTCACAGTATTTTTAGAGACGTTGCGCGAGCCCCCCACCCCAGCTCGACCTGTTCTTCTAAATGGGAGATTATGGATTTGCATTGCAATTGGCTAGTAGCGGTGGCACTGGATTTTCGCAAGTAAAACACCCGCCCGCTTCAGCGAGGGGCATGAACGATCACATTGACAATAACGCGTCTCTCTTTTTTCCGTTTCAGCTGCGCAAACCATGCAGGATGATTTACTGATGGACAAAAGCAAAACCCAGCCCCAGTCCCAGCAGCAGCGGCAGCAGCAGCAGCCCCAGCCCGAGCCCAGCGCAGCCGAAGCCCCGTCCACGCCCCTCTCCTCAGAGACCCCCAAGCCGGAGGACAGCAGCGCAGTGCCGGCCCTCAGCCCCGCCGCGGCCCCACCGGCCCCCAACGGCCCCGACAAGATGCAGATGGAATCGCCGCTCCTGCCGGGCTTGAGTTTCCACCAGCCGCCTCAGCAGCCGCCGCCGCCGCAGGAACCCGCGGCGCCGGGCGCGTCACTGTCGCCGTCCTTCGGCAGCACCTGGTCCACAGGCACCACGAACGCGGTGGAGGACAGCTTCTTCCAGGGTATCACCCCAGTCAACGGGACCATGCTCTTCCAGAACTTCCCGCACCACGTCAACCCAGTCTTCGGAGGCACCTTCTCCCCGCAGATCAGCCTGGCGCAGACCCAGCACCACCAGCCGCCGCCGCCACCCGCGCCACAGCCCGCGCAGTCCGCTCAGCCCCCGCAGGCGCAGCCCCCGCAGCAGCGCCGGTCGCCCGCCAGCCCCAGCCAGGCGCCCTACGCGCAGAGGAGCGCCGCCGCGGCATACGGCCACCAGCCCATCATGACCAGCAAGCCGTCGTCGTCCTCGGCTGCAGCAGCCGCCGCGGCCGCAGCCGCCGCCTCGTCCGCCTCGTCCAGCTGGAACACGCACCAGAGTGTGAACGCCGCCTGGAGCGCGCCGTCCAACCCGTGGGGTGGCCTGCAGGCAGGTCGGGACCCTCGCCGGGCGGTCGGCGTGGGTGTGGGCGTGGGCGTCGGGGTGCCTTCACCACTCAACCCCATCTCGCCGCTCAAAAAGCCCTTCTCCAGCAATGTGATCGCGCCGCCCAAGTTCCCCCGCGCGGCCCCACTCACTTCCAAGTCGTGGATGGAGGATAACGCTTTCCGGACCGATAATGGTAACAATCTGTTGCCATTTCAGGTAATGCTCCAGTGCACCTGCACACGCCTTCCGCAGACCCCGCTCCCTTTACCCCATCTTCTCTGCCTTTTAATCGTCCACTGATTTTGTCCTTTAAAAAAGGCAGCGATGTCCAGCTCCCCTGTCCCCTTCCAAAACCTCCAGTTCACTGGGGCTATTCCACTACGGGGGACAAGGGTGGGGGAACATTGTGACTGCCCAAGGAATCGTGCTTATGCACCGTGACAAGATAGAAAAGGGCCTTTTTCTTTTAGTTTATTTTTTCCTTCATCATACTTGTGCCTCTTATTTTGACCTTCTTTGACAAGTAAAGCTGCAAGTGTATGGCAAGGTGCCGACATAGTCCCAGGCTGAGTAGGCTGAGATTCCTGTCGTTTTAAGTAGCTACACATTTCAGATTATGCAATCTAGGGCTCAGGGTGCTGCCTGACAGGCGTCCACTCCCAAACCACCCTGGGCCTACTCTTAAAGAGGTTAATACCCCTGAGTGGTGCTATTTCAGACAGTTGCATATGCTCAATTAAACTAATGTGAACACATATGTTTATGTCTTGCTAAGGTGCTGGCATCATTAATAGCAATCAGCATAATGCCCCTGCTGGGAAAATTACAATGTGAGATTCCAATAAACTCCCAAACTCTATTAGGGATGGAGATGGAAGAGTGGAAATTCTAGGGGTAACCCTTCCTATGTTATCTAGAAGAAGGACTTAGAAATTGTTTTTTTCCAGAGGAAAGAGACAATGGGACGTGACCTTCAGAGCCATATTGCAATGGAGTCTATTTACTAGCTAGCACTGAAATATTTAAAGCTGCAGTGTCCTTCAGTTGGGTTATTTAAGAAGACGATGCAGATCAATTACACCATTTGAAACTGGGCAAAGTGAAAGTCTTGCAACTTTAATGAAAAATGAGCCTTGTGTCTTGGTGTTAAATGCCAATGAAAAACCCAGGAAGTGCCCCAGACAAAAAAGGTTGAATGGAGTGTCCTTATTCTGTTCTTGCTTTCTGATCCAGCCCACGGCCACATCAGTTGGCAATATCCTGAACATCTTGAGTTGCAAAGGGGTGGTGAGGGTGAGTGTTCACTGGGAGCTTTTGTTCTCAAGCAAACATTTATCCTTCACTTATGAAGTGATTTGGTCATAAGCTTCTAGGCTCAGTTAAAAAAAAAAAAGAAGAAAGAAAGAGAGAGGAGAGCTTTGGATAAGACCCAATTTGAGTGGTCAAGAAAATGAAACAGAAATCCTTTGAGCATTGCTGAAAAATGGCAGAACCAACATTTGACAGAGGTAGTTTAAAGCATCAGGTGCAACTGGAGGCTTCATTTTGTTGCTCTTTACGTTTCAGATCTGATGTTTGGGGTGGCTCGCATCCGTGAAGGAGGAGATAGGGTTATTGAAGAGTACATGATTCTCTAGGCTAGAGCAAGGATTTTTAACTTTGACAGTTCAAGGGGGTCCTTGAAACCCGTAAATTGTGTATATGAAAGTTTTTAATGAGAGAGGATCTTGCCAAATTTTCACAGGGGTCCTTCAGGAATGGAAGATTTTAATATTAAGGTGTATTTCTTCCCATTACTCTAAAGTTTATTTATTTTAATAAAATGAGACACTGCAAAATGGAATTAGTTTGGTAGATAGAGAGAAGGAGGAATCCACTTTCTGGAATTTCTCTCTGTGCTTGTTTTTGGAGGGAGTAGGACAGGGAGGCTGCATTTGGTAGGAGATCCCATCTTTTTCTAAAGGTCTCTTTTTTTATTCTGATGCTCCCTACCCAAGTCCAGTCTCAGAGGATAACCTAAAATCTGATAGGGAGGTTTAGGGGTTGGGAGCTGATGGTGTAGACATTACCTTTTTCTAGGAGTTAAATCTGAATACCTAGTTTTTGATTAATTATCTCTGGAAATAGGGACTGAGGAGAGATTAAATCCATAAAATTTTTCCAAAACTCATATTGACAAGTAGTGTGGGGATTGCCAGTTGTTTCTCAGCAAACCATTTACCAGCGATGCTAATGAGAGCCAGGCGGACTGGATTGAGTTTGGGCTCCTGTCTTTTCATCCCTGGTGGTGCTGCTGAGTAGGCAAAGATGGCCAAAAGATTTGTAGGAGGAGAGATTTGATTGAAAATTGAGCTTTATATATTTGGCCTGAGGAAGAATTACGTGGACTTTATGTCTCATTTCTTTTTCTTACTTGAAATGGAACTTCAGGGTTTTGAAGCAATGTTAGAACCAGAGTACGAGTAGGAGTAACCTGGTTGTGTTTTAGCTTGGAATGCTACCAGACTTGGTTTGTGTTGATAAATATTTCAAGGATGTTTAAAACCAAAAACAAAACACCTTGAGTCTTGTGTGTAGAATTTTACGTTTGTGCATTTATTTAAATCATTTTTCCACAAAAGGGAGAAAAATAGCGTAAGTAGTTCTAATGACTTTAAAGAAATTTGTTTATTTTGACAAATAGGATTTTTTCTTTAAATTGAAGCATTTATTTCATAGAACACCAACTTCATTTTTTATTTTATAGACTCTTTGAGCTAAAAGGGGCTTTCAACTGTGATCTGCTTTAATGTATCTTAATATATATATTTTTTAAATCCATGCGCCTCCTCACCCCCCACCCCCCACCCCCCCGCCCCCCTCAGGGCTGCTTCACTCTCTTTTGCCAGCTAACACAATAGATTTTTTGGAGCTTTACTTCTGTGGTTTATATTGTAAAAGCAATAACTGTATTTGAATGTGGTTTTTCAAACTACACATGCTTCCTTATCTCTTTCTCTCAGTTCTAACAAAATTGATTGGTTTTCCTGGGTTGGGGTGGCTGCTTCCTTAGGTATTTCTTGTGTCTAAAAACTACTTCATTTCTATAAATAAGGAAACTGAGGTCCTGAGAGGTAGAGTGACATAACTCAGGTCCTAGAGCTTTGGCTAATTTTGTTGATATGTGTCCTTAACTTCCCTGTAGCACTAGTGCTGTTAGGTAGAATTCATTTTAAGTCAGGTTCTCTTTGGACTCCATTCAAAGGGACTTAGATATGGAACTATGTAGTGAGGTTCTCTATCGGGCTGATGCCTGCCACCAATAGAGCTCAAGAACAGTGAGGCACTCCACTGGGGAATTATGCGTATGCGTCATTCTAGATTTATGTAAGACAGAAGCCTAGGTAGGTAAAAGGACTAGAGCAGAGATGTTTTCTATACGTAGTGAATTTGGTTTTAAATAGCCCTGTTCATAGAAATTTAGAAGGGACTTTGAGAGCACCTATTTCACCATTCTGCTCCATTTCCAGAGGAGGAAATCGAAGTCCCGATATGTGAAATGACTTGCCCAAGTTCAGGTGGGTAGTTTCTGCCAGAAGCAGGCTTTGGAGGCAGATTGCCCAGGTTCAGATCTCAACTCTGCCAGTTACTGGCTTCGTAATCTTCAGCAAATTATGTATACATGTGGACCTTCAATTTCTTTGTCTGTGAAATGGGAATAATAATAATTCCTTCCTTCATATGAGTTCAAATGAGAAACTACATGTAAAGTGCGTAGCACAGTGCTTTGCCCATAGTAAAGTACCACATAAATGTTGGGTTATGATTTTTGTTATTGTAATGGTGACCAGAGGCCCTCTGTGATCTTATCAAGTATGAGTTACCGATTTTTTATACAATGCCATCTGAATAACCCCAAACTTCTATGATGTAATGTCATTTAGTCTTTTTTCTGTCTTAAGGTACCCTCTGGTTACTGTAACAAGGTGGTAATCCACCATTTACCTATGGGCCAGGCTCTGTGCTAAGCACTTTACGTGTAGTTTCTCACTGGAACTCCTTTGAGGTAGAGGACTATTATTATCCTCATTATACCGACAAAGAAATTGGCAGTTAGTGCATTTATATTATTTGCTCAAGATCACGCAGCCAATAACTGGCAAAGTTGGGATCTGAACCCAGGCACTCTGCCTCCAGAGCCAGTGGAGGCATATAATATCTTGGCTATAATGCCTCTAGGACATCAGTTAACAGTGCAGTGTTGAAGCAGGAGACTGGGTTGAATCTGTACTTGATCTTACGATATACTCTGGAAATTGTATTTTTAAAAAATTTTGTAGGTAGAATTGGAGGAAGAAAAATATAGTGCCCGTACACATACTACCACTTAGATTTAACAGTAGTCAATATTTTTCTCTATTTATTTATTTACTTAATTTATGTATTTTTGAAAACAAATTCAAATTATGTTCTGCTTTCTGTCTACATCTCTGCCTTTATCCCTTCCCTCTTTCCCCATCGCAAATTGAAAGTGGTTACATAGATTTTATATTTTCTGGCACAAGTCTAGTTAAATGTAATTTAGTGTTAATTTTGCTGGTGAGTTTTCTGTAACAGAGAAAGAAATTCCTTACGTGAAGTCGTGGGAATATAAATTATTTTAGAAAATAAATATGCCTTTTCATAATAAATTTTGAGGAAAATCAATATTTTTCAACCAGGCTATGCTCCTTTTTTTTTTTTAACAATAACAACAAAAACATCTTTTTAGGAAGTAAAATAAATCGTCTAGTTGTTGCTTGCTTTTGAATAAGGATAGTATGACCTAGATTTAAAACCGGAGACTGTTCTGTAGTTGGTTTCTTAACTACTGCTCTAACACAAAACCACTTAAGGTCCACCCAACCCCACAAACTGTTTCAGAACCTATTATGGCATGGTTAATGTGAATGCCAGCAGCGCCACATTATCTATATTCTATTTAAAAGAGGGGTTGGTTAGGAAATATTAGAAGGTTTTCTATGCTACTGAAAACATTAATCTAATAATATAAACTGTATATTTCAAAATTGCATGTTGAAAAGTAGTTAGCTTTAAACTCTTCGTGACCTTGCATTTGATATAAAAGTATGCTCTCAGAAATGTTATGTTTTTAAATATTCTAGAAGACACAGTTTTCTACTAAATATTCTCGAAGACACAATTTTCTACTTAAATAGCTTTCTATGTTGGTTGGCCTATTTTGCTGTCTTTCAAGGGCTGCATAAGGTGTAATGCTTGTCCATTTGGAACTTGTTGTCATTGCTCAGGTGGTTTTTGTAGTGTTTTGATCTGCAAGTATCAGAAGATTATGGCTTTGTTTACTACAATATGAAAAGTTTGATTAAGCCATGTGGATTTTACTGAGGAAAGAGATGGAGGGGAGAATAGAATAGTGGGCAGCCAATAAAGCTTGGAATGAGGAAGACATTGGTCGAAGACTTAGCTCTGTCACTGGTGGTTGAGATCAAGTCATTTATCTAGTGATGCTTTTTCTCAGTCTGCAAAAATGGAGGGAGCCTATCTTCTGGGTTTGCTTTATGAGAGAATGTGTACAAAGTGTTTAGAAAATTAGATACTGTTATGGCTCTTAGATATCTGCCTAACGACCAGTAATTATAGTTTAATAGAGGAAATATTGTTGATAATCAATAGTCCAGAGTTAAACACTAGTTAATGGCATCTTGAAGTGGAGAGGGGCGGGAAAGATGTGTCCAGTAGGGATGGAGGAGCAATGAAAGGCTCTTTGTATGTTATGGCGATTGTTTGGCCTAGAAAGCCAGTCATGGTACTCTGAGGCTTAGGGAGTATAGACTTATGTCACAAGGATGGTGTACATTTATAACTACCTGCCTCTGCTTATTGCTGACTCACCAATGCAAGTGTAAGAGTTTTCCTTGCTCTGTGAACATTTTAATTGGTGATGAGAGAAATACTTAAACTCTTAATTTCCCGACTGCTACAAGTGTAGATTTTGGTAGTTCTGGAGCTACAAAGGCTCTATAATTTTATTTATTTATTTATTTTCCCCCAAAGCCCCAGTAGATAGTTGTATGTCATAGTTGCACATCCTTCTAGTTGCTGTATGTGGGACGCGGCCTCAGCATGGCGGGAGAAGTGGTACGTGGGCGCGCGCCCGGGATCCAAACCCCGGGCCGCCAGTAGCGGAGCACGCGCACTTAACCGCTAAGCCACGGGCCTGGCCCCAAAGGCTCTAATTTGAAGCTCCTTATCACTATTTCCCTGAAGACCATGCCTGGCTCTCTGTAGGGGCTAGTGTGGTTGTCAGTGATAGAATTTAGTATAAAGCCCTGAGTTTGGATCTTGAGAGTTGAAGAATATAGCCACAGTTTCAAAGGGTCTTTCCTGGGGAGATTGCTGTGCTTGCAGTAGTAACCAGCCTCACAAGGAATTTTCCACAGCTGCTCCTTATACCTTGTAGATGGCTTGTTCTGTGGGGGTTCTGTTATGCTTTGGTTCTATTACTTTTAGTTTTCATATCCTTTAGTGTTCCTTACAGGTGTGGTGCATGTAAACTTTTTAATGTGAAACCATTCTATTATTTGTATTTTGACTTAACTTGAAATAGAAAAGTAATAGTGAGTTAAAATAATACAATAAATTAGCATCTTGGAATCAAGCTTACTTTTCTCTACCCCAAAGCACTATTATATAATTCTCAGAAATAATAAATATATGATATGAATCCTTGTTGGCAGACTTCAGAGGAGAGAAACAAAAATGGGCACCAAACAGCATTTATATCATTTGAAGTGATCATAGAATTAATGTACATGTAGGGAAGGAAACTGTGTACTGCTTTTGTATGCATAAGACTGTTGTACAGCCAAATATCTTCATTCCCAGAGCATTCAAACTTATTTCAAGGTCAAGATAAGTACAAGAGAAGAAAAGTAACTCCCTATCTTTAGTAACTCAATGCGACTAATTAAATGATCAGTGCTACCAGATGAACCAGTTTCTGGAAGTTCATGAGCACCTGACACTTAGTAGGTGCTCATTAAATGAATGAATAAACATTGAAACACAAGTTGCTATATTTTTGTCCTTTCTACAATACAGTGTATTTAACATTTTTGAGATAGGTTCTCCATTATAGCATTTCTTTACAAGATGTCCGTAGAATATGGAAACATAGGCGAACATACATAATGTCATAAAGGACATCTTCAATTTCCAAAAATAGAAAATGTTATCTGTGTTCCCAGACTTTATGGACATCCCGTAGTTTCTGGGCTGTGACTCTGTATTTGTAGATTTGGTATGCCAAGAAGTAAGCAGGGTTCTTACTTTGACATAAAAGGTTTTGGCAGCCAATAGATGGGAACACTAGCTTACATCCTATGAGTTAAATTTTTCTTTGCCTCTTCACTGTTAATCAGTTCATTCTCATGGAGTTAATTTACCCTGTCGTGGTGATCTGTTCTGTTCCTCACTTCCCAAATCAAATTATTAATATTACAACTGATCAGTATGAGAGTCAGGATAATTCTGGCAATAACACTTAGAAACACTAAGGAGAGAATTCTTTGGTCTAAGAGGTTGATAAAGAGTGGTTTATAGTAGGCCCAGTCAGCCAGTCATTCATTTGAGGAATGTGATATTGGAAAGCAGAGATGTAAAGGGCACAAGACTTTCTATCTTAAATATATGGTAGGGTTTGGGGACTGATTAGGGATTGAAATACTTCAGAGGAAGCATTTTAGTGATCTGTCAGTCTAACTCCCTATTCAAAGTCCAGAAGACCTAGTTCTTAGGTTTCAGATAAGCAGCAATTAAAAAGGACAAGAAGTAAATGTGCCCAGAAGCCCCTTTCTTTTGCAGTCTGCCATGGAAAATTTCCTTTCCTCTTTTGGACTAGAGAAATATAACCTAGCTATGCAAGAGATTAAAAATAATGAAGACCAGTGAAGTTTGTGAGATTATGGGGAAAGGCTGAGAGACAATTTTTGGATGATGAAACTGTTTTTATGTGTTTGCGTTTGATTTTATGGATAGAGTATTCAATTCTTTGCCACATTGTTGTTTAAAGCAATTGTAATCAGTAGGAGAACCCGAGTTCAGATAAACAGTTAAGAAGGATAGCATATGCAGTATTTTTGTTAACCACGTATCTGTTACAGAATTCCCTGATCAAAGAGATGGGATTTACATTGTTAAGTTTCTTTTGGCATCTTCACTGGCAGTCATAATCCATGTACTACAGCTTTTGGATGTTGTATTATTTTTGATGTCCTTCTCCAAATAGATACCACTAAAAAATACAGGGGACCCTGAATGCCAAGCCTTACCCTTTTCATATAAATTAGTTTATTTAATCCTTATATGTTCTTGTGAATTGGGAATTATTATCCTAATTGAGCCTCAGAGAATATTACCTGACTAGTAAGATGACAGAGAAGGAATGGAAATTGAGATCTTTTGACTCTGTGTCCAGTTCTTCCATTCTGCTACACCTGCTTTCTTCTTATCTTGTCATTCATCATCTTTCAGTATGCCTTTGATATTGCACTCTTTCCCCAGATCCTCCCTGATTCCCCTCATCCCACATTGTCTCTATAAGCACTTGTCACTCTCTGAAATAAGCCGGTTTATTTTGTTTCTCTACACTAGAACGCAGGCTCCGCAAGGGCAAGGACATTTTCACTGCAGTGTTCCCAGGGGTTGTGACAGTACCTGGGATATTTTAGGCACATGGTAAATATTTGTTGAGTGTGTTAATGATTTACATGTACAAATGATTGATTAGGCATTTATTGTTCATTGGCATGTAGCTAGCAATGTAAGAGTAATTTCATTTTATAAACATTTAACTGGCCTCTACCAGAGGTCAGGCATTACCGATTAAAGCTGAACCATATCCTGTCCCCAGACAGCTCCCTTACAAACATGAATCAAAATATAGGATGATAAGGTTTGTAACAGTATGTGATATGCTCAAAAAAGAGAGTGCGTATGCTTGAATCAGAGGAAAGAATGATTAAATTTGCGCGCGCGCGCGCGTGTGTGTGTGAGTGATTGGAAAAGCTCTAGGAAAGCCTTCATAGTTTAAGATATTTTCAAAGTTTTTCTGATCGTGAAAGTAATACATGTTCACTATTTAAAATTTGAGGGGGAAAAATTGCCCATAATTCTGTTACCCAGAGATAAGTACTCTTAACATTTTAGTGCATTTTCTGCCAATTATCTTTTTTATGTGCATGTATAATGTATTTTATATGGTCGAGATAATTCTGTGTAAACAATTTTATAGCCATCTTTTAGCTTTTCATATCATTAAATTTATAAACATTTTTTATTGCATAATATTGCATTATAGGAATCCATTATAATTTAACAAATTATTTAGAGGATTTAGGTTGTTTTCAGTATTTAATTATTAAACGTAAAGTTGTTATGAACATCTTTGGGCATTTTAAAGCTTTATTTAGAGCTGAATGGACAGGGTTTCATAGACAGACCAGGGGATTTGAGAAGGGATTGCAGCAAAGAAGATTTGTTTTAAGCAGAGGGAACAGCAAGTACACAGGTAAGAGACAACATGGTGTGCTGAGAGAGCGGAAGATTCAGAGTAGGGGTAAGGCAAGTAAGAGATGAAGCTGGAGAAGTAAGTAGGGGCCAGATCACAAAAGACATTCCAACATTCTGTGCCTTCAACTTTGTCCAGTAGGGACATTGAAGGATTTTTAAGCTGTGAAAGATAGCCATTGTAAGGCTTTTAAGTTGGTGAGTGAAGTGATTACATCTTTGTTTCAGAAAGATTATTCTGGGATATAGATTGTCAGGAGCCAAACACAGGCCGGGAAACCAGTTAACATGTAAGGACGTAAGGTGATAGAGAAGAAAGGGACAGACTTGAGAAATAAATTAGAAGGCCGACTGGAAAGACTGGTGATAGCTTGGATTTGGGGAATAAAGGAGAAGGAGGAGGTTAGAATGATTACCAGGTTTTGTTTTAGGCAACTGGGGAAAATGATCTAGAGGTGAAAATGTTTAATAGAGGCAGATTAGAATTTTCATGACTCATAAGCCAGGTGAGTTTAGAGTGGAAGAACTTCAGAAGGGAAAGTTGTGTGTTGGGAATATTTGAGCAAGTGATTTGACATCTCTTATCCACCCATGGGTTTGTGTGACTCTTAATGCATGGGAAGGAAAACCTTATTAAGATAGATTACTTCATGGACTACTTATTAGAACACTAAATCTGAGAGGAGAAATAACTACCATTCTAAATCAAGAGCTTTTTCTGATTCTAGCCTGATTTTTTTTTCATTGTACCCTGAGAATTAATTAGAGTATGTGTTAGCTGATTAGTCATCTTGTTTATGGGTATTACAAAGAACTATAAGGAATTACTAACCAATCAATTATATGGGAGGATCACAAGCAACAAGAGAAATGAAACCTGGCATCCTTTATTATTTAAGTTGAATAAACTCACTTGAGAGGTCAGTGGATGTTATTAGCCAGTCTGAAATATCATTAATAAGGTCTTAGCAAAGTTGAGATTAGACCTTATGGAATTTAGTTCTGCTGTACTAATGCAATGCTTAGTTTTTTAATGGGTGTAAACATAATGACATGCTTTGAAGCTTAGTCTCATAGAGCCACAGGGAGATGAGCTTTGTGGGAGGGTGGTGGGGAGAGGAGATGGGGACAGGGTATAAGAACCACCAAAATTGCATGTTGCTTATTCATTTGTATTTCTAGGGAGAGAGGTGGGCTATAACGTTTATTAAATTTCCAAAGGAGTCCCTAACTCAAAAATGGTTGAGAATCACAGATATAAAGTAAAAGCACTGCTATATGGCACCCAATAAACCTTTAAAAGATTTTAAAAACTTAGGCATCTCATAAAATTTCTCTTTCTCCCTCTTCATAGCTGAAAGAAATTCTGCCTAACCTTAATTTGAGAATTTTGTAAATAAAAGGGACTCAACAACTCTTTTATCTAGCTCTTTCTAGAGCATTCAAATTGCTTTTCATCATACAAATAATTTTTTGGCATTCATTTAATTGGTTTACATATATTAAATTAAATCACATAGTTACAATAATACTAGCATTAAAAAGATTTGGGGACAAACCAACCGTCTCTAGGTAAGCTTACAGCTCATCTAGTACGACAGAAATGTGTGGGTTTGTTGGTCACAGGTGCTGAGTGTACTATGGGCATTTTTTATAGGGAAGATGGAACTCATGGGTTAATCTGGAAAGTCAGTTAAGCAAAGCTTCAGCTATAGTAGATGCTTATGTATTTGAATAAATAAATGGACTAGAAAGTTTTGATTCAAGAGAGAGATGTTGTTTCATTTCTGGTTTAGGAGGTACAACTTTCAGAAATTGCTAACATACAAATGACCTCCTCTCTTCAGAGGAACATTTCCACTCTTCCATTCACTTCTTTGTTGTTGCTGTGACCTTAGAAGGCCCATTCCTACTATTGTAACCTAATGAAGAGAGTGGAGTAGAACTAGGGGAGGGAGTAGAAGTTTAGGGTTTGTGGGGAAGTGGGGCAGTTGTCCATTAGGTCTCAGTGGTAGACCTGCAACTCACTGAGAGAAGAGTACCAGACCTTGATGTTTTCACATAGAAACAATGTTTGCTACATGATGTAGGTTTTTTTGTTTGGCTTTGTAACCAATTAACTACTTATAAACTAGTATGGAAACCTAGTCATCATCTCTTAGTACTTAGTTTCTATTGGTAAAGAGTCATTTTAACACCAGAGCATTTTGGAATACAGTTTGTATAAGATGTATGACATCAAGGCCTGGTAAAAACAATTGACCAAACTTTTGCCAATTCTGATCTCTTTTTCAGCATCATGTTCTGCACATACTTAAATTAAAACAGAAAGACCCTGTTTTGTTTGTTTGTTTGTTTGGGGAGGGGGCAGTTTTTTTTTTAACATGACAGTTTAAGTTGAAGCTTTACCAAGCACTTCATTGCGGTCTTGCTCATTGTTATCTAGAGAAAAAAAAAAAAAGACTTTATTATTTAAATCTATGTAATGACAGTATCAAAATAGTTGAATCTGGTTAAAAAATAGTTGGCCCTTAAGCTGCAAAAACACAATCTAAATACTTTGGACCATTTTACAATGCTGATGAAACATAACATTTTGCAATGTTTGTCAAATTAAACTTTGTGTTGATTTTAAGCAAAATACAGACAGACTAATTGTGCTAATGCTTCAGGCTGTTGCAAAGTAAAACTTTGGTGAATGGAAAATTTTAAACTCTACTTTCAAAGGCTTTATAAATTTAGCATTTTAGAAGATTTGGGACTGGGTGGGGAGATTTATTTTATCATAATTTGACCTTGAATTCCTCAACATTCCAAAGACATAAGCTCATCTGAAGGTAGCAAAACTATTTAGTTAATGTTTTAGAGTTTACTGCCTACTTCCTACGTATTTGCCAGTGTAGATGATTCTAATTGACCTATCAACTTTCGTGTGATCTAGCATATGAAATGGAATTCCGAAGTAGCTATTTTAAAGTTGGTGAATCATGCAGGTATAACACAAGACTTTCATTTTAAAATATAATGGGATATTTGATATTCTAATTTACGCCTAGATTCTGTTAAATGTGAAACGTAGAAAGAGATTTAAAGGAAATTATAGCTTAATGTCAAAAATGCAAGTCCTGGAGTGAGGAGGAAAGGAAAAAAAAAATCTCTCGATAGTGAATGTATTCCTTCACACTGAGGGGTATAATGGAGGGTTGAAGCACACAAGGGAGTTGGAGTGACACATTCTGTTAGAGGGACATAAATAATAGAGAATGTATTGAATACTGAGACATCAAAGGACGTTGAAAGACAGTGAAGAAGATTTCAATGAAGAGGACAAAGCTAGGTAAAAGGATGCTTCAGCTTTTGTTACAGTAATTAAATATTCAAAAAGGCAGCCATTTTATACTATCCAGGAAGTTAAGCAATTGCCCATTTTATATTCCAGTTTTATGCAAGCAAGCTATAGGCAAGTAAGCTGACATTCGGGATTTATATTAAGATGTTTCTTCTAGGGAATGTCATAAGCAAGTTCAAAACCCAATCTTTTAATCTCCTGTGGCATGATGATAATATTCATGATGCCCCTAAGGCACTTCATGTTTGTTCTAAACCATCAAAGAAAGATAGACCCTGTGTTCAGCATAATTTGCATTGTGTATATTATTAATGATCTAGTCTGATGACTTCTCACAGCAATCAGTATTGTAAAAAGACAGGTAGAAAAGATATGTTCTGTAGATCTATGTTATATAGAGACAGCTGTAGAAACCATCTATGCTGTGCAAAATTCTTATATACTCTTTTATATGTTTTCTCTTTATTATATTATAGATCTATAGAAATTGACGTGTGTTATATGTAGCTATGCTGTTAACTGGAGTTTGAATTCAGGTAGTATTTACAAGGTACGTAATATGTTCTTAGACTGGTGTTAGGTATTGTGGGTGACACAAATTATCTGAATCCTGTCCTTAGGATCTAACATACATGCAATAGAATGTTATATGAAAGCAAGTACCAGATTGTGTGATGTGTTAGTTGCCATGAATGATCAAGGAGGGGCAAGAATAATTTGGCCTAGAATGGTCAAAAAAGAAAAGTGATAGAGAGAGTCCCTGTAGCTCCATTTTGAAGGATAGATAGAATTTGGCTGGATAGAATGGGAATCCAAAATAAGGAAAGAATAATGAGCGATTAGGGGCGTTATTGAGTAGACTTTCCTGACTAGAGCAGGGGACTTGTAGGTCTTACTGAGAGATAAGGATGGATTGGTTGTTTCTTAGGATTAAAAAAACTGATACATTTTTATTTGCTAGATTTCACTTGGTTTTAAAAAGAATTTAAGATGTCTTTGTACATACTACATTGCAAGAGGAGATAGATTAGAAGTAGGTGAGAAAGATGAGATAAAGGTAAAATAAGAGTAAGGATGCAAAATGGAGTCCAGAATTAGACTAATACTGATGATGCTTGTTATGATAGTGACAGTCTCGAATGTCTGGCTAAGGAATGTGGATTCTCCTGCAGACAGTGGGGAACCATGAAGATCAGAGCAATGGCACAATACAAATATGTTTAGAAAGACCAGACAGGTAGATTGAAGAAGTGTACGTGCCTGCCACAGTGCAGCCTGGGAGCAGGGAGGCTGGTCAGAAGGCATGATAGTTATCTTGGGTTTAGCGCAAATCTAGGAAGATGTAACTGTGAGAAACCTTACAGTGGAAAATATGTCAGGAGTGCTGTGATGGAGTAGAGGATATAAAGGAGTACAAGATGGTTCTGAGCTCTGTTATGCTGAAAACAATATCTACTTTTAGGTAATTTTTTTTCATCTCTCTCTTTTTCTACATGGTTTTGCTCCAGCTAAAACTTGGTGACACTGTGTGTCCCACACCATTTTCCGTGGAGGTCCCTATTCATTAAAAGGATTGAGGGAGAAGAAAAGAGGATGGTCTTTCCCCTTTCCCTCTTTGGCACTCCAGAGCATCAAACTGCTGCTTTCTCTTTGAATTTTATTACTTGAAGCTCAAGAAGTCAAAACTGCTGTTGTTTATTCTCATTCTTAAACTACTAATAAGGATATTTCTGTTTCTTGAATCCCTGTCCCCACAATAGGTTGAGTGTTGTGGTACTGAGGGGCTATTCAAGTCAAAATGGGCAGCAAGCATGAAATTAAAAGTGGGGGAAATAGAACCGATGTAAGGTCAGGCCCTGGGAGTGAATGAGAGCATCTCTTTATGCTATAGTGTTCCCTGTAACAACCTTTATTCCTCTTCCTCCATAGAATTCACAAAAGGGTCATCTTATCTTTTCAACAATTTATGTTGGCTCATTATGGGAAGTACACTTGCATGTAGGCTGGAGCACAGGGTCTGTGCTAGTAATTTTTTGCATTAAAACACATACTCACATCTCTCTCTTTTATATACATATGCACACACATATACATGCACCCTGTAGAGACTAAGTAGGAGACATATTGAGTAGACCATGTAATTGTGAAGTAGTATTAATGATCTAAAAGTCAAAATCTCTCTTTGATTTTGGAATACTGTTTTGTCAGTGGTAATTCTTTTTTCGTTTTTGTTTTTTTTTTGGTGAGGAAGCTTGGCCCTGAGCTAACGTCTGTTGCCAGGCTTCCTCTTTTTGCTGAGGAAGATTGGCCCTGGGCTAATGTCTGTGCCCATCTGTCTCCATTTTTTTTTTGTATGTGGTACGCCGCCACAGCATGGCTTGATGAGCAATATGCTGGTCTGTGCCCAGGATTTGAACCTGCAAACCCCAGGCCGCATGTGAACGAAGTGAAGCATGTGAACTTAACCACTGTGCCACCGGACCGGCCCCTCAGTGGTCATTCCTAATCACGTTCTGTTAATATGAACCTAGTTTGATTTGAGCATTCATTGATGGTGGAGAGTGACTGAAGAAGCATACTGAAAATTGAAGTAAAGCTATCAAAGTTGCGAAATTGATTGTGGGTTATCATATTGCTAAATCAAATAAATGTGTTAATAATTAGATGCTGCCACATTGGTTTTTGTCATCAGTGTCTGGTTCCCAAGTTGGGAAAGATTTTTATTCTGATGTTCTATAGTTAGATTACCATGTGATTTGGAGGATATCTGATGTCTTTGTTTATTAAAAAAATCTTTTAACTTACTGATGGGGAAAACACTGGGAAAGTTGAAAAGAAATGGTTAAAATAGGTTTGGGTTGGATGGGTGACTATTTTGGGGTAAGTAAAAATGTTTGTGTGTTGCTTGAGATTAATATGTGTGCAATGATAAAAAGTTGAAAATTGAGTCATATGTATGGTTTTCTGTTTAGTGATTTGGGGATAAATTTAGCTTTTCATAAATATGGCCTATTTAAGTAGCTGTAATTCTGGAGTTTAAATGTGGCCATTGATTGATATCATAATGGCAGGGTGCAATTCACTCTGTACTGGGCATACTTGGTGGTCTTCAGCTAACTTGCCACATTATAATCAGCTCTAGACTAGAGAGTTTACCTTGGTTGTTGGGGTTTAAAAATGGTCTTCCACTGAGTCCTGAAAATGAAAGAAAGGTAGTAGAGACGGTCACATTTGCATCTCCCATAAAACCCCACCTACTTCTACTCTAAAGATCCGGTCAGGAATTGGGTACCAAATCATGAAAATAATAAGGGTTCTACAAAGTCTAAAAACTTAGATCATGTTTCTAGCCTGTTTATAGGACTCAGAAACCTCAATGAAACTGATATATTATACCTGTTGTTTCTAACTTAATGTTATGTTTTTCTATTCTGTTGTAGCAGGAACCTTAATGCCCACATGATTTACTTTTACTCTTCTGAAATAAGGTAGATTGCTACAAGTGCAGATTTTAATTTAGGTAATTTAAATCTTGAGACAGAACTTATATATATATATATATAATTACTTCTTTCTAACTGTTCCTTATTGTTATGCATCCTCAACACAACTTATTGCATTTTACAACTCTTATTCATTGACTTTATCAAGGCCCTATACAAAGACCACCAGGGAAACCTGTTGATCATACAAAGCTGGGTTTCCTAAACTTGCTGAGTAAGCACCGCCTTGACAGTTTCAAGAGTGTCTTAGAAGGGGAGAAGTTAGAGTTCTAAAATAAAGTTTTAGAGGCTGAGGTTAGTCATAGAGTGGTTTTAGGGCAGAAATTAGTAAGCAGAGTTTGGGCAGGGATTGGTTAAATTTGTAAACTGTTCTAGTTGCTGGAATAGTCAAGGGTCTTAACTTTGGGACATAGGAATTCAAATTGAGTTAAATTTGTCTGTAGCAGTGCTGCCCAATAGAAATAGACTGCAAGGTACATAGATAATTTAAAATTTTCTAGTAGCACATTTAAAAAGTAAAAAGAAACAGGTGAAATTAATTTTAATAATACATTGTATTTCACCTGCTGTATCCAAAATATTTCAACATGTGATCAATATAAAAATTATTAATGAGATATTTTACATTGTTTTTTTTTGTACTAAATCTTTGACATCCACTATGTATTTTATACCTACAACACATCTCAATTCGTTCTAGCAACATTTCAATTGCTCAATAGCCACATGTGGGTAGCGGCTACCATATTGGACAGTGCAGATGGATGGTCTTATCTTAGAACAAATGGGGCTGAATGAGCTGATGTTTAAAACAATTTGATCTTAGGTAGTTTTTGTTCCATGTCATGATTTGGCACAGTTTATCTGTACTACAAGTCATAGTATAGTTTTATAACTTGTGGTTTCTGTTCCATTTCTCACTTTTATGCCTAAATCTGTGGTCTTCCAGTAGCATTACAAAAATTATAATTTACAAGGAGAATGTAAGAGTTTTCTTGTATGCTTGATAGACTGTCTACCAGACTAAGCTTTTGCTTCCACTCATTAGAATGTTTCATCAGATTTTCTAAAGCTATAGAGTATTTGAACAATGACGACAAATATTGCCTGGAAATGGCTAAATGCAAATATTGTACTGCCACTTTTTCTATTAATTTGATGTGGTGCTTTCTTTACAGTTGACAAAAGTATTTTATGTATGTTCTCATTTGTTATCACTAAAGATATTACTATATTATCTTTGAGCTTTTATGTTTATATTTTAAATCAAATTGTTTTTATATAGGATAGATGAGTTGTCAACAAAATAATAAAATTATTCAAGTGAAAAATATTTTTAAAAACACTATATATCCATTGAAATTTTGTTCATACCTACAGTTTTTCCAAGTGACTACAGATTGTTCAGTAGTTTAGGTATTATTCCTTAAAGTGTATGTGTGTGGATGTGTGGATGTATATACGCATGTGTGTAATATTTTCCCTCCTTTCTTTTGGTCTCCAACAACTTTCGTATCTTCCATTATTTCAAAATAATTGCCGTAGATTTTTCATATACCTTATGTATATTCAGTTCCACTTAGTTGAGTGCGATTTATTTGCCACTTGCCTCTTTCTTTTTTTTTTTTTTTGTGAGGAAGATCAGCCCTGAGCTAACATCCATGCTAATCCTCCTGTTTTTTTTTGCTGAGGAAAACCGGCTCTGAGCTAACATCTATTGCCAATCCTCCTCCTTTTTTCTCCCCAAAGCCCCAGTAGATAGTTGTATGTCATAGTTGCACATCCTTCTAGTTACTGTTTGTGGGACGCGGCCTCAGCATGGCTGGAGAAGCAGTGCGTCGGTGCGCGCCCGGGATCCGAACCCGGGCCACCAGTAGCGGAGCACGCGCACTTAACCGCTAAGCCACGGGGCCAGCCCAGCCACTTGCCTCTTTCACAGTTCTATAGTTTGTAGCCTGTAAATCATGCCTGACTTTTACCTTGGTTCATTACTACTTCATGAAAACAGAGTTGAGGTTCATTCTGAACCTCCATTACCATGACCATCTTCACCTTCCTGCGTGATGACAGAGAAGAATGGTATTTATTTGTTTATTTTATTTATTTAACACTTATTTGGTGCTTACTTTATGCTGTGTAGTGTACTAAGTGCTTTACAAATATTGTCTTCATAAGGTAGGTGTTACTGTTATCCACATTTTTCATATGAGGAAACTGATTCACAGAGAGGTTAATTAACCTGTCCAGTTCTATTGAAATTTGAATGCTTACAATGTGCTGTGATTTATGTATTTTTACTTTTATCTAACTGTGGAGCAGCAGCGTGTTATAATTCTGGCTACCACTGTTTATCCCAGTGAAAAGACTGATTATCTTGTGTATATAGTTATACAAGTAGTGAGTTCTGTCTGCTTTTTCCTTTTCGTTTCTTCTTGGCTTTTCTCTCCTTTTTTCTTCCTAAAATTCTCCCTTGAAATTCCTCTTTTGAGTCTTTGCTTTTGGAGTATTGTATATACTCTATAGTGTCATTCAATAAGGATAATCATAACACTGCCAGTCTACTTGCTTGTTTTTTCCTCTGCCTCCAGAAAGCATAATATATTCTGGTGATAGTAGAGTCCATGCAAAGAGTAATATATATATATTTATACATAAACATTTATTTATGTTTATATATTTATATTCATATATATAAATCTTTTTACATTGGTATCTCACTTTTTAGTCAATAAATGTTTCCAAAACATTTTGGAAATAAAATTAAATTTTATAAATTGAATCAGTTTAAGAACTTTCAAATAGCTTCAAAGAACCTTCAAATATATAAACCTCAAAAGGAGGTCCTACTTTAATTACTTTTCAAAAGCAAATTATTACTTCAAGTTTTTCACTTAAACTGTTTCCCCAAAATAGAGTTTGACATACAAATTGAAGTAAAATATTAGGGTTTTTTTTCAGTCCTTTAATAGGTCTGGAAGAGAGATTTAAAATTATAGACAAAAAAATGCTTTAGAATTATTCATGTTTTTGCTTTCCCTTGTTCCTGTGGAATTCAGCTTAATGAATAAGAAAACAATAATATAAGAAAGTACATTTCTCTTTCACATACACACTCCACACCAGGTTGAGTAGAAAAATAATGGTTAGATAATAACAGAAATGAGAATTATTAACCAGGAATGATTCTCAACCTAGAGGCAGAAGAGCACGATGGTTTTAAGGCTCTGAATTGCCGAGTTTTGACTCCTGTCTCAGTTGCTTTCTGTGTGAATCTTTGTGCCTCAGTTTTCTCATTTGTAAAATGGGATAATAATAGTATGTACCTCCATAGACTTTTGTGAAGAAGAAATGAGATTAAAACATGTAAAGTACTTAAAACGGTACTGGGCATATAGCCAGTATTGATCAATTCTGCTCTTATTTAATTCCAAGAGTTTTTGATAGCTCTATTGTTGGTTTAACAAGAGGAGAAAGGTTCTGAGAAATGTTGAAGTGGGATAGGTCATGCTAAGTAAGGCTCAAAAGAACACCTTAACGAGGTTCAGATGAGCAAGGATGTGTGTGAAAATGCTTTATGAGATGTAAAGTACTCTATAAATAAATGGTAATCGGAAGAAATGGATTATTTGTGCCTTAGTATGCTGGAGAGTGAATATTTGCAGATATAGCTCAACAGATAATGGTAATATTCCCCTCCAGAGCCCTGAAGTTGAAAACCAGGGAAAAGACTTAAGACCACACCAAAAAAAGGCCTTTAAAATAAAGTTGGACTCTTTTGTGGTAGAATATTATTCTGAGATTGTACATATTCACACACAAATTAACCTGATGCTGTCCTGGAGAAAGGGTTTGCTAAACTACATCCTTAATTTTATAGTATTTACAAACAAGTCTTACGTATTTATAGCCTGTAGCCTATATATACTTTGAAGAATCTCTTCTTGGGTCCTTCCACATTTTTTGAGGAAGTTGGGCCCAGGCATCTGTGCCTCCAGCCTTCCTTTTTTTTGAAGACTTTTTGATCTCTCTGTCATTTGTGCTCCTATAATTTCAAGCACATAGCTCTGTTATTACATTTACCTCATTATATAGTAATTATCTGTAAATGAGACAGTTGGCTTGTGGACAGAGAATAAGCATGGACAAAGACTATGCCTTACTTAACTTTTTAATCTTTAATGCCTAGCATATTAAAGTTCCCAATCAATATATGTGAAATAAATGAAAAAAGAGTAAAACAGGCCTCAGCACACTTGGCAAAATTTTGTAAGCACTAACATTTGAAAGTAATAAACAAAGCTATTCCTCTAAAAAATAGTCTGTGATGTAGACATTTTGGAAATTCTGTTTTTTTTGTGTGTGTGTGAGGAAGATCAGCCCTGAGCTAACATCCATGCCAATCCTCCTCTTTTTGCTGAGGAAGACCGGCCCTGAGCTAACATCTATTGCCAGTCCTCCTCCTTTTTCTCCCCAAAGCCCCAGTAGATAGTTGTATGTCATAGTTGCACATCCTTCTAGTTGCTGTATGTGGGATGCTGCCTCAGCATGGCCGGACAAGCAGCATGTCAGTGCGCACCGGCGATCCGAACCCGAGCTGCCAATAGCGGAGTGCACACACTTAACCGCTAAGCCACGGGCCAGCCCCTGGAAATTCTGACTCAACTTTCCTTAATCTAAGTTATTGCATTTTACTTTACTTGATGATCTCTAAAGTACCTTAAAGTAGCATTACTAAAATGATACAGGCTTCATTTTATTTATTTATTTATTTTGTGAGGAAGATCAGCCCTGAGCTAACATCCATGACAGTCCTCCTCTTATTTTGCTGAGGAAGACTGGCCCTGGGCTAACATCCGTGCCCATCTTCCTCCACTTTATATGGGACGCTGCCACAGCATGGCCTGACAAGTGGTGCATCGGTGTGCACCTGGGATCCGAACCCGGGCTGCCAGCGGTGGAGCACACACACTTAACCGCTATGCCATGGGGCCGGCCCCCAGGCTTCATTTTAAAGTAAATTTTTTTGACCTTCCAAATACCAAATATTTTAGTAAATAAAGATGCTTTGCATTTTGGATGCTTTACCATGTTCATCTTAAATGTGGTAACATTTATTGGAAGATTACGTTAAGGACATAAATGTTCTTTTCTTTCTGGAATGCTTACATAACAACTTGTGTGTGGTTAGCCTTCTTCAAGGACACTTGATTTGTATTGAGAATTGAATTTAATATTTAGTTTCCTCATCTATAAAATAGAGATTGTAATATCTATCTCATAGGACAGTTGTGAAGATTAAATAAAATAATCCAAGTAAAGTACTGAGCACAGAGTCTGGCACGTATTAATTTTCCATTACATGGTAGCTATGACTTAATAAATTCTATAAGACTTGTTACGAAAAACAATATACACATCCATTTCCCTCTCCCCAGAGGTAGACTGGTAGCTCTTTTTATAAACCAGCATTATCTTAGGGTCAGAGATGGGTTGGGCATAAAGGGGGTTAGGGAGTTAAGCCTGTTCAAATTCAAAAATAATAAAGCTTTAAAAATGGTTAAGACAGTTTGGGCTTTTATTTTTTTGGTGAGGAAGATTAGCCTTGAGCTAACATCTGTTGCCAATCCTCCTCTTTTTGCTGAGGAAGATTGGCCCTGAGCTAAAGTCTGTGCCCGTCTTCTCCACTTTGTATGTGGGACACCTGCCACATCATGGCTTGATATGCGGTGCGAAGGTGTGTGTGCCCCAGATCCGAACCTGCGAACCCCAGGCCGCCGAAGTGGAGTGTGTGAACTTTACCATTACGCCACCGGGCTGGCCCCCAGTTTGGGCTTTTGACCATACTATCCTATTATATTTGTTTGATTATTTAATCTATTTTTATTATTGGTCTCATCTGGAATCAGAATTGTACAATAAACTTGAGATACAGGGTTCTTTTGGTTTGTTTTTTGTTTGTTTTCCCTTCTTCCATTAGAAGAGAAGGGTTCAGAAACTGAGAAAAAATAATGTGCTTCTCTTCGTCTGGTCCCAGTCCATCAGCTTGGAGTGAATTCTTTTGGTACTTACCAGGTTCCACACTTAAAAATAAACACACATGCACATTGGTGACCTCTCCAGTGGTGACCAGGGAGTGACAGTGAAGAGCTATAGTCCATAGCTCTTAATCTGTGTGTACACTGGACATGTGTTGGTTTCTGAAAGGGGGAAGAACCCTAGGCATCTGCTAGCCCAAATTGGCACAGTTGTTTCTTTATTGCTTTCATCGCCATAGGACTGTGTGCATAAAAGCAGCTGTGCTTTGCTGCTCAGTTTTTAAATACAAGGATCATGGAGGATAACAGGGGGCCACAGCAGAAGCGTTCCCGTCGCGGCCCCTGTCAGATTCCGGTGAATCTGCGAATTCTGCTGTGTATCTCCTTACCTAACCATTCGAGTCAAACAACAATTGAAATGGACAGCAGCAGGACAGACTTTGGTGTTTATGGATATAGAGAGTATCTTTTCTGATCTAGCATTGCTTCTAGGTAAATGTTGGAGGACATCATTCTTAAAATGTGCCCTGGTTATAAATGGGATGAGCTGGGTCTCTGAAGGACACAGTACATCACTATAAGACAGGAATCTCTCGGATAAAAAAACGCGTCAGAAACAATGGAAAACATGAGAAGATGCTTCTTGTAGGTAATGTGACTAATAACTGCTTGTAGGTCTCTGGAGGAACATTAAAGACATCCTTAGAAATATAAATGACACATATGATGATGATGGATGGCATTAGTTAGAGTGGCAGTAGGGTTGCCTTTTGAGCTTTACTACTGTCTGGTTTAGGTTTAATTACCCGAGTCCTTTAGTGACTCCTAAAGGGAATAGCTTGAGTCAAGACTTTGCATTTCTTCAGTCATAGCTCAAGAAAGTCGTTAGGTCTTATGTCCTATACCTAAAGTAGACACTTTGCAGGTAGTGTCATAATTCCTGTCAAAACCTTAGAAAAGCTTTTTTTTTGTTAAATAGTAGTTTTATTGAGATATACCATGAAGCCCATTCATCCTTTTAAAGTGTACAGTGCAGTGGCTTTTAATATATTTACAAAATTGTCTGTCAATCATCACTATCTAATTCTAGAACATTTTCACCACTCCAAAAAGAAACCGTATGCCCGTTAGCAGTCAATTTCCCTCCTGACTCCCCCCGTCCTAGGCAATGACCATTCTACTTTCTGTCTCTATGAATAATTTGCCTATTCTGGACACTTCATATAATTGTAATTAAACAACACATGATCCTTTGTGACTGGCTTCTTTCACTTATTATAGTGTTTTCAAGGTTGATCCATGTTGTAGCACATATCAGTACTTTATTTCTTTTTATTGCTGAATAATATTCCATTATATGGATATACCAAAATTTGTTTATCCATTCACCAGTTGATGGGCATTTGGGTAGTTTCCAGTTTTTGGAAATTATGCATAAAGTTGTTTTATAAAATTATTATAAACATTAGTTTGCAGGTTTTTGTATGGACATGTGTTTTTATTTATCTTGGGTAAGTACTTAGGAGTTGGGTTGCTAGGTTGTATGGGTAAGTGTATGTTTAACTTTATAAGTAACTCCCAAACTGTTTTTCCAAAGTGGCTGTACCATTTTGCATTCCCACCAGCAATTTATGAGTGTTCTGGTTGTTCTGTGTCCTAGTCAGCATTTGGAATTGTCAGGGCTTTCCTTTGTTTGTTTGTTTTTTAGCCATACTAATCAATGTACAGTTCTTTGTTAGTTTTAAATGAAAATCTTGCAATATGAAACCATCAGAAGGACAATTTAAATGCAAAGCAATTGTTTACTGAATGCCTATTATGTGCCACTGCTAGGTGATGGGAATTTGGAGAAATAAGACACATCTCTGCTCCCATGGAACTTACAGTTTATTGAGGATGACAGGCATGTGAAGAAATAATTACAATATACTGAGTCAGTGCTAATTACATGGAGTTAAAATGTTGGAGTGGTAGGGGCTGGCCTGGTGGCATAGTGGTTGCGTTCGTGTGCTCCGTTTTGGTGGCCTGGGGTTCACGCGTTCTGATCCCGGGCACGGACCTACGCATCGCTTATCGGGCCATGCTGTGGCAGGCATCCCACATATAGAGCAGAGGAACATGGGCACGAATGTTAGCCCAGGGCCATTCTTCCTCAGCAAAGAGAGGAGGATTGGCAACAGATGTTAGCTCAAGGCTAATCTTCCTCACCAAAAAAAAAAAAAAATATTGGGGTGGTGAAGGAGAGTCCAGCTGTACCTAGAATTGGTCAGTTTTTCAGAAGGATTTTGACATTTATGATCAGTAAGAAGAAAACAATATGAGGAGCTACATGTTCCTTTGCATAATGTTCTAAGATAGGTTTTAGTTGCAAAGGTTGAGCTCCCCCTACATTATCGTGCCTAATAAGCCACTTGGGATAATATTCTGTTGGCTAACAACCCAGTGATTTGGGGCAACACTAGCTAGTCACATATGCACAATGACCAGGGAAAGGGACAACTTTAACTTTGTAGTTCTCTGAAGCTTGCTCTTTTGACCATTGTAGTTACTTCTTTCCCTTTCTGTGTTCTTCCTAGGTTTGGCTCAGACTTACCTCTGACCTAAGTCTGGCTTTCTGCCTTTTACCTAGAAAACTGCTAAACTGTATAATCACTCTTTTTTTAAGTGCATATGTACTTAGCTCTGAAATGTTTACCACAGTCAGAAGTGATAGCAGTAGTCATTTGTACTTTTTGTCCAGTTGACCCTTTCAGCATTTGCCCGGCTAGATCTAGCTTCAATATGTAGGCCATTTCAGGTGAATAAGGTAATTCTAAGAGCCATGTATTCCTATGTCCGATGAACTGGGCCTCATCTTTTTTTTTTTTTTTTAAAGATTTTATTTATTTGTTTTTCCCCCAAAGTCCCAGTAGATAGTTGTCTGTCATAGTTGCACATCCTTCTAGTTGCTGTATGTGGGACACTGCCTCAGCATGGCCGGAGGAGTGGTGCATCGGTGCCCGCCCGGGATCCGAACCCGGGCCGCCAGTAGCGGAGCGCGCGCACTTAACCGCTAAGCCACGGGGCCGGCCCTGGGCCTCTTATCTGACCTGTGTAGCAAACCAATGAGAAGAGCTGTGAAGGAAGATTGAGGATGACAGGGAGCAGGAAGAGACTAGGTGAAAATTGCTGGGTTATGCTTCAAGTTGTCATGCTCAACTAATTTTTGAGTATCCCTGAGAGCAGGTGAAACTATCCTCTTGCTTTTTAAAATTTCTCAAGAAACTTAGTTAGCTTGGTTTGCTGTTATACAGCAAGGAAAAATATAATCTGATAAAAAGCTTAAAGTAATTGGAATTAGTCATTTTCCAGAAGAAAAAGATGAGGCAGTCATAATTTCTTTGTATATGCTAATCTTATTCCAGCCTGTATTGAGGGTTCTTGAGAATTTCTTGCATGGAAGACTGGTTTCAACGACAATTTTAAGGAGTATTAAAATTCACAGCAGATGCTGATCAATTGTTTTTTTTGTTTGTTTGTTTGTTTTGAGGACAGAAGAGGGAGAAAGGTTTCAACTTCATAAGGACTTTAGGTTAGATATAAAGAGCATTTGCTTGCCTATTGAGTGAGTGAAAGAGAGTCTACGGTCACATTTTCCAGAGGGCTACAAATATAGTAGTCTCATTTGGGATAGTTAAAATTTATCATTGACTGAAGGACTTGATACTTAATGAAGATAGGATAAAAATATGCATTTAAAAAGTTATTTTTTCTCCTTCCCTCCGGTTAGTGACATATGTTCTCCTGTATTTGGGAAAGGTTTTAATCTCAGGGCAAATGTATGTCAAGCTGCTCGGTCCTATATAGTAAAGTTCGATTTGCTATGGGAACCTCATGCTTTTGATAGGTTCTGACAATAACAGCAGTAATTGGTTTAGAACTACAAATTCCTCGACTGCTACTTTGTGATACATAGAAATTTTATGTTACTAGTCATCTAATTGTTTGCTGCTCCCATCTAATATTCATTATCAAATGTCCTATTTGTTCTTTATGGTGCTTACTCTTAAGCAGATTCTGTGCTTGAAATCGTTACATTTTGAGCTTTTGGAGGTACTGCCTCTTTGGTTTTTACTCAGAGCTGTCAAGTTGTTTCATTATTAGTGGTGTCCTTCATAGAAACCAGGGGTCAGGAAACCACTGTGCCAAAGTAGACCAAGCATGGAAGAGATGCAGTTCAAGAGCCAGAACAGAAACTTTGAGAAAATTGGGGGATGGGAAAGAAATCTCAACATCAGAAATTATTTTCTGGAGTGTTCACTGGGATGGATTACCTGATTCTTTTAACATAGTCACTATGCATTTCCTTTGTAGGAGGGGTGCATTTATAGTTGGTTGGGGGAGAGGCAAGAATATGTATATTAAAAGGGACCTCTCTCAGAAGCACAGTATTGGTCAAAGAAAGCAAGTTGCAGAACAGTATGCATACTTTTACGTTTAGGGGAAAAAATAACATAAAACAGTATATAATTTCTGTAGGTACAGATATATGAATATATTTTTATTTATTTTTTATTTTGATGAAGAAGATTGGCCCTGAGCTAACATCTGTTGCCCATCTTCCTCTTTTTGCTTGAGGAAGATTGTTTCTGAGCTAACAGCTGTGTCAGTCTTCCTCTATTTTTTTGTATTTGGGTCGCTGCCACAGCATGGCTTTTTTGATGAGCAGTGTAGGTCCATGCCTGAGATCTAAACCTGCGAACCCCAGGCTGCAGAAGTGGAGTGCACAAACTTAACCACTATGCCACCAGGCCAACCCCTGAATATATTTTTAAATGTCTGAAAGAATACATGCCAAATGTATGTAGTGGTCTGAAAAGAGTGCAGGAAGGCAGGATTGGAGACTTTTGCTTTTTCTGTAATATTCTTTTTGTGTGTATGTTTGAGAAGAGTAGGTTCATATATTAATTATGTAATTAAATATCCATTTAAAAATATATAAAGCAGATTCATTACCCTTAAACAGTGTTTGTAGTATAGACAGGGAGCTGAGATGGTTTCAAATAATGTAAACTAACTAGAAAATAAGGACAGTAGGGTGGAAATTCAGAAATGGCTAGTTTTGCAGGTTAATACCCTCTTATGTATTGAATGTATTTAACTTTGAAATGTTTTATGCATACATGTGTTGAAGCCATATGATAAATAGAAAAACTTTCCTTCAGGAATTCCTCCTCTTGTTTTTCTATATCACTTCACACCCCCGTTTATCCTTTCCTAGCCCTTTCAAACATCTATCCACCTTTTGATTTTTGATCCTGTCTGTGCCCCTTTCTTCCCAGACAAGCCCCCATTGTTCATGGGATACAGGGCAACTGATCAGTGTAGAAGAATTGGGACATTATGGTGTGGATTTGAAAGTCACAGACCTGGTTTCACATCCTGATTTCTAGCCAGCTTTGTGACAAGCACTTGCATAACTTTTATGAGCCTCAGTTTTCTCTTCTGTGAAATGGAGATAATGCCTACCCTGCAAGATTGTGGTGAGGATTGAGATCATGGCTGTAAAGCATTTAGCCCAGTGCCTAGCACATAGTAGGCACCATGATTAATTTTATCGTTTGGTTCCAGAGCTGCTTTTTTGTCAGATGCTCTTGGCCTCTTGCAGCCTTCTGCCTTGATCTCTAGGAGAAGAAATGTCTGAGGGTAGACCAGAAAGGGTAGGAAAGGGTCCTGGATTTCTCTCCCAAGAAAAAGGCAAGTGAATGGGAAGGGCTGGTAGAGGCGGCCCAGGCTGTGCTGGAGGGTGGATCAAACTCACTTCTTGAGTTTAACTGGTTGTCAGTCGAACAAGGGTAATTGACCAAGGGCAAATGAGGGTTAGGTTGCTTGTGTGGCAGGGTAGGGTCAAAGAGGCCTCTCTCCGATTGTTTCAGGATTAGGTTGAAGGGGGTGAAAAGGATTTAAGGCAGAACGGGGAGGAGAAAGTTAGGGAGGCAGTGAGCGTCCTTAAGAGCACAGTCCGGATTTGACTGGGTTTGAGCCCTGGCTCTGCCGCTTTACTAGCTCTATAAACTTGGGCCAGTTACTTAATCTCTCTAAGATTTAATTGCTTAATTTATAAAATGGGGATAAGAATTACCTACCTCATAGAGTTGTGAGGGAATGCATTTAGCATGCTTAGAACAGTGCCAGGCACATATTAAATACTTGATAAATTTGTTAATATTCAGTCAAGCTGGGGAAAGAAAGAAAGCAGGGCTAATGAATTGTACAGTGGGAGTGGGCTGCCTCTATGTACCATTAACTGATAATATCTGTCATTGGTTATCTTCAGAGAAAAAGAGTCTATAATGAGTTGCATTGTTTATAAATGTTTTAATACTTCCTGGTGTGTTTGCTTGTTAAAAACAAATAAAAGAAGACATTTTCCTTGTTTTCCCTGTATCAGGAAACAAACATGAAAAAAAAACTTAAAAGGTTAGTTGCCACTTGTAAGTTTTGTTGTTGGTAAATCGTGGTCTAGTTTTCTCTATGCATAATTTTCATTGAATTTCACTGCAAAGTTTTTAGTTTTTCTGTCCTTTTTGTTCTGTTTCTTGCAGGCTTTCTGGTTAATCAGTTATTTCAGCAATATACTACTTGTAAAACAAAAAGGATGAATAGGATGCAGCAAATATAAGTTGATGAGGCATAGATAGAATTAATTTTAATGAGAAAATAAGTCTCAGCATTGAAGTTTGTTCAGTTGAGAAACTTGTGCAAATTCTGTCGTCCATTTCACATCATCTGTTTTCATCTGTTCACTAGTGAACCCTGTTAAGTTAGCATCCATGAACCTCTTAGGTTTTTAAATCTATGTTCCAGTACTCTGAGGTGACATCACAGAAGTCTCATTGTGTTTTCTCTAATATTCCAGTAGCCACCACTGTACAAATGCCTTGTTATATGTTCTTTCATTTAGTACTGAAAATCACCATAGAGAATTGTTATCACTCCCATTTTATAGATGAAGATAACCAAGGCCTAGAAATTTATTTAGAGTGACATGCCAGCAAGTGACAGGAAAATCAGATGCCTGATTTCAAAATTTGTGCTTTAAAAAACCAGGCTGCCAACTGCTTCTCTAACCCATAATCAATAGGAAGACTGCAAAGCTGACCCTTGGCAAAGTGGCCAGGCTTGTTTATTTCCTCCTGCTTTCCTTCTAGTCCTTTCCCTCATTTTACTGATCAGATTCATGGGTGTAAAGGCTTAACATGAAGAATCATTCAGTCTAGTGGCTGTCAAATCTAGCCAGTCATAAGAATCACGTGGGACATTTATTTCTTTTTAAATTGTGATTAAGTTGGTTTTAGCTGGAGCCCAGGAACCTGTGTTTTAACCATTCTACATGTGATTTTGACAATCAGACGGATTTGGGAACCACTTCAGATACATGAATCCCCCTCCAAACACCCTCTCCAATTTTCCTGACAGGTGATCATCTAATATCTGATATTGTCTTCTGACAGGAGCTCACTATCTCCTTGCCAGGAAGGTCGTTTCATTGGTAATTAGATGCAACACTTCTACAGACCTTTCATTTACTATCCCATATGGTTTGGATCAACTTCTTTGGACAGATTTTTGTACTCCTTAGGTATTGGCTTTGAGGTCAGATCTAGGCTTGAATCTTCTCTGAACCTCATCTTCTTCTTGTGTAAAATGAATATGTTGTTCTCTACTTTGAAGGATTACATTAAGAATTAAATGAAAAAAATAAACTGTGCTGGCTGGAAAGATTCTTGAATGCCTTCAAACAGCCATTTCTTATAGTCCCTTCACCTTATCAGCCTGTTTTGAAACAGTCCCACATCTGCAGGGCTCTAGTTGGAAGAGTGGATATGTATGATAGAAGGCTCCTAGACATTCATTCTGGGATTGTCACTGCCAGAAGTAGGTTGTCATTTTACCTCCTCATCAGCACACTTTTTTACCTCTGGCTTTTTCTTTGGACAAAAAATATGATACCTGTTATGGGGAGAGATAAGCCTGCATTTCTGGAAATTCAGCTTTACTCCTTAAGTAATTGAAGTTTCCACTGATAATTTGAACCTAAAGCAAAACAAATCATCTGCAGGAAGACCTTAAAGGTAGAAGAAAAGACCTTGAGTTATATAGAGATCAAAATGGAGCACCAAAGAAAATATTCCATGTTTCTAATCCAACAGTAGAGACAGATAACTGAGGAGTGTGAAAAAGAAAAAAATGGTGTGGAGGTGAAAAGTAGGGGACAGCAGTAAACTAAGAAATGTTAACTACTTGCTCTCTGGCAAACACAATGTGAGTAAAACAAATACTTAGGTAATTTCAACCTAATCTTCACGGGTAAGATCCCATCTTACCAGTGAGGATACTGAGGACATTGAGAATAACTAAGACAAGGCTCATACCTGGTCAAACGGATTCAAGACACCTAGGAATTTACAGAATGTGATTTTCAAAAAGAAAAAAAAATTGCAATACACACATAGACAAATATATGTTCTTTAAGAAGTAGATGTGACTTAGTTTCCTTTGTATTGTATCCGTTCCTCTGTCAAAACACCTGTCATACTCTTATTTTACTTGGTTATGTCTCCCTCTCTCTACTAGTTACTTGCGAATAGAGACTAGGTTACAACATTCCTCTCTGAATCACCAGGGCCTGATAGGGGAGTTGGCCATTGACTTGTGCATTAAGGGTTTGTAAAAATGGAATTTCTCCCTGTGGTATTTGAAAACATCTGTGCCCTCCGCTCCTACTCCTCATCTCTGAGTTAACTGGGCTTGAGTGAAATGTGGTGGAACAGTTATTTTTTTCTTCACTTAGTTTGCATTAGCTCTCTATTTTCAGAATGTTTTTGAATCTAACATCATGAAAACACTACTTTGGGTTAAAGTTTTTTTCATGTGAATGCTTTTCAAAAGGTAATTTTAGTACTTTGGACACATTTTAATTTTTATAAAGTGTATCTAGAACTTACCAGCAATAAATATTAAAGATACCCCATAAAATTACATTGAAACTACAGTCACCTTTTGATTTTTCAGGAAAGTGATTCTGTTTGCAGACTGAAAGTTCTTAATTATGATCTTCCTCTAGAAAAAAAATCTCTATTTGTTTGAATAGAATATTCACTTGACAGTGGAGGCAGAGGGTATAGGGTTGAGGGCAAAACAAATTCTCTTGACTCTTCCTTTTGAATTTACTTCATTTAGTTCATTTGAAAGTCAGTCTGAAGTAGTGGAACATATACATTAAAGACTAACGGGGTAAAGGATGCAATTTCATTAATTATGGAAGCATATTAAACTTAATGTCGCTGTCATTATTCTTAGTGAAAAGAATGACTGTGTTATTAGAACTATCTGGATTCATGTCATCAATCCATGCCAAGAAGCAAACGATATGGTATTCATTTTATGAAGTAATTTTATGTATTGTCTTGTTGTTCTGTGTTTTTATTTTTAGGACCGGAGTAGGCCCTATGACACTTTTAACTTGCACTCGTTGGAGAATTCCTTAATGGATATGATAAGGACTGATCATGAGCCTCTGAAAGGTAAACACTACCCTCCCAGTGGCCCACCAATGAGTTTCGCTGATATAATGTGGAGGAATCATTTTGCAGGTTAGGAATATTCATATGTCCATTCCTTGCTTGGTGTTTTGAACAAAAATCGGCTTTTTAATAATTGTGATTTTTTTTGTTTTTGTTTTTGTTTGTTTGTTTTTGTTTGCTTCTGTAAAGCATTGTGGAATGTATTTAAAGTTTTTTTTTTTAAACCTGGGTTCAGCTACCTACGATAATCAAGGTTGATTGCCTTAATCATAATGTCTGGCAGAAGCATGTGTTGGGTAGCTGAGGTCATGGTTATAGAATGAGACCAGAAGCCAGGTTTTCTGGGCTTTGTGCATTTGGAATCCTTAGCTGAACCTGGATAATTCGTTTAAGTCCACGTATACTGCAAGGAAGTATGACATTTAGTAAACCAATCTCAAAGACTGCTTCAAAAAACTTCATAGAAAAGCATTCCATTTTATTAAAATATAATCACTTTCCTACCATAGGAAGTATCACTACACAGACTTAAGAGCAGCCAGCAATCATTTGCAGTCTCTAAGGCTAAAATACAAGGAAAATGTCTTGAAGTGTCTAAACGTTTCAGGTTAAATATAAGGCAGAAAGTCCCAATGTCAGCAGTTTTAGGACTTCCTATTTTTAGAGCCCGTGTAAATTCAGGATAGAGGCTGATGTTACATTCATAATTACAAATAGTTCTTTTTATGGGTTATAGGACTTGTTAGGGACTACGTGATATTTAAAAATACTGTAATGGAAATTTTCTGTGGAAATATCCACTATACTTGGGTTTAGAGCCTAAATATCTGAAATCTGTGAAGCGTTAGCCGCAGGGATGCCCATCTTGTGTCAACCCTTATGTCCTCTGGAGTTGTGAGGAATTTGATCCCCTCTGGTTCTTTCCAGGCTCTTAGGTAGGGTATGACTGACTGTGAACACCTGACAGTCATTTCCTCAAGCCACATCAGAAATTCATTTCATCATTTTCTTGTCACACTCATGATTTTCTGCTGCTTTCCTCATGATTTTCAGCGGCTTTCTTCAATTTCCAGTGAAAAGAAAGTAGTTAACAGGCTATGAAGAAAATAAAGGATTTTGAGAAAAGCTATATTTTAAGGCCTTTGGAAATAGAAAAAACCGTCTCATTTATTCATTGTTATATTTAGTCACCATTACCACATCTTTCTTCAGTTGAAAGATTAGGTACGTGGTAATGTAAAGCATATTTCACTTAGAAGTGAGAATGATGTTAAAAAAAAAACAACGATATTCACAGACTATTTTGTGTTTTTAGTATCTTCTAAGGCTGCATTTGTCTTCCTTCTCTACCATGAATAGCTATAAGCCTCTCCTAATTATTCTAAAATATTCAGTCCTTGTTCTTTATGCATACCTATTTTATCTTGGTCTGTATTCTTTGAATGAAAGATTATGAAAGGATCTTAGATTATAGTCTATAAAATAATTTTCCAGAAATTTGTGAGTATAAAGCTGGAGCTATTGTGCCCTGTTGAGAGTAGCACTGGCAAAGTGTAAGAAGGGTACCTCACTAGTGTAAGTACCTTATTCTATTTGGTGGCCCCTTTTTCACTGGATGTCCAACTACCTCCACATAAATTTCTCCACTACACTTGCAAATGTGAGGTTTCATCTATAAGAGCCTTCTGCATTGTACTTATAGATATGATATGACCTAATAAGTTGGAAGGCACTTAATATGTGCTTTTTTACAGCCTTAGTGTGGTTGCAACTTCTCAGTTCATCATACCACTCACATTGATTTCCTAGGAATGGACTACTTCGCATGTCAATTACATCACCAAGTCCTCGTCCTCTGGTTGGGGTGTTTGAGCTTCCTACTTTTGTTTTCCAACTGGGAGACTTTTAGATCTGGTTTATGGCACCATGTGTTTGATCTTTATTACTTCTAATAACGTAATTACGATGCTAGCATTTTACTTATTTATTTATTTATTTATCTTGTGAGGAAGATCAGCCCTGAGCTAACATTCGTGCTAATCCTCCTCTTTTTGCTGAGGAAGACCGGCTCTGAGCTAACATCTATTGCCAATGCTCCTCCTTTTTTTTTGTTCCCCAAAGCCCCAGTAGATCGTTGTATGTCATAGTTGCACATCCTTTTAGTTGCTGTACGTGGGACATGGCCTCAGCATGGCCGGAGAAGTGGTGCGTTGGTGTGGACTCGGGATCCGAACCCCGGCCTCCAGTAGCGGAAGGTGTGCACTTAACCGCTAAGCCACGGGGCCATTTTAAAGATTTTATTTATTCAGTTTTTCCCCCCAAAGCCCCAGTAGACAGTTGTATGTCATAGGTTCACATCCTTCTAGTTGCTGTACGTGGGACTCGGCCCCACGTTGGACGGAGAAGTGGTGCCTCGGGGCGCGCCCGGGATCCGAACCCGGGCCGCCAGCATCAGAGCGCGCGCACTTAACCGCCAAGCCACGGAGCCGGCCCTTCACGGGGCCATTTTAAAGGAAGATTTTAAAGGAAAGATTTTAAGTAATTTTTGACTTTAAAAAATGGAGAAAATTATAATAACAAAAAGATAACTAAAAAAATAAAAGAAACATTTTCATGGTGTTTCCTTTATTTTTCTATTTCCCACATAATAAATATTATCTATGTTTGTATCTGGTCTTTATAGTTTACTGATAGGCCTTAACTTTGAACTCTTAGGTTGTTGCAGCGTTGTCTTCATTATAGGTAATGCTGCCATGGACAAGTTCTTGCACATAGCTTTTCCCTAAGGTAAATTCATAGAGAAGGTCTCTGGGTTAAAAGAGGTAAACATCTAGGTGAATTGAGCTTCAAGAGAAAGATGATAGGCTGGAGGACTTACCACGTGGCTTCTGTATGAGTCTGTCCAGGAACACTTCCCTCTACTCTATCTTGTTTTTCCTCCTGCCTTTGGTATCCTCTTCTCCCACTTGAACATAGGAACACTATTTTGAGGGTTTCAAAACTCAAGTTACAGAGTCATTAGTTTTTTGTATGGTGGTTTGTTTTGGTATTTTTCTCTGGAGGTTGATTTTATTCAAATGGTACATAAAAAGACAAAAAGGAAAGTGAAAAAAATTACCTGAGACTTACTACCTAGAGATAAGAAAGATTATTATTTTTAGCAACATTCTTCTAGACATTTTATATTCTCTGTATAGGAGATGAAATTTTAATTTAGCCTGTCTGTCTTTGGAGTCATTCAAACTTGAGTTTGAATTCTGGCCCTGCCTCGAGTTGGCTATTGATCTAGATAAATTAGTTAGCCTCTTCAAAGCCTTAGTGTCCTCATCATTAAAATAAAGCACCTACTTCATAGAGTGGGTGTGAAGGTCAGATAAAGTCCCTGACACTTTTAGAACTGCTCAAATGTTATCTATGATTTTTTTTTTTGCTGGCAGTGGTAGTGGTGTGCCTACTGCCTGGCCTGGATGATAAATTAAACCTTTATATCCCTACAATATTTACTCCCTTCCAGCTAGACTGCAGCTCAATATTGAAGGCTTTCAAATGCAAGTTGTGAAATTTTGTATTTGCCATAGAGAAGTCGTGATTATTGAAGGATAAATGTTGTATCATTATCAAAAACCACCTAAAGGAGAAAGAAAAATAATCCTCCTAGGTTATGTTTTCTTTCTAAAATTGTATATCTGAATAATGTAAAGAAAGTATAATAAAATAGGATATCACACTGATGAAAAATAGGGTACTTCATGAAGTACTTTAAGTGAACATGGTGAAAATATGTTCACAGTGATATTTCGTCTTAGAAATGTATTCAGTAAGAAATCCATTTATTCAACTATTCTCTTGATTTGGGGAAAAAAGGGTTAGTGGGAGAAATGACAGAATAGGAAGTGTAGGAAGTAATAAGACTTCCATTTTAGTAAAGAGCTTTAATGGTTTTTCCAATCACTTTTATACTTATCCTAGGTCAGCCTTGAAGATGTTTGTAGGAAATTTTAAAAGGTCCCCTCTCTCCTCCCCCATGATAAAAATGTCAATATGGAGGAAAAGTTGAATTGAGCTTTCTTCACAGCACCCTGAGGACTGTCTTCTGTGGTGTTGATCATATCACAGAACCCTTATTTAAATAAAAATTAGACTATTGTTTTTGGCTTCTTAAAAATCTCAAACTACAGTTCTTGGTTGTAACAGAGTAACAATTTAATAATTACCTGTTGTCTCTTACCATATCTTATGTATGACTTTTCCTGTTGTTTGTTTGAGAAAATGCCTCCAAGAGATAAGAAGGCGAGTTTTGAGGGCCAGCCCCGTGGCTTAGTGGTTGGGTGCGCGTGCTCCACTGCTGGCGGCCCGGGTTCGGATCTCGGGCGCGCACTGATGCACTGCTTCTCCGGCCATGCTGAGGCTGTGTCCCACATACAGCAACTGGAAGGATGTGCAGCTATGACATACAACTATCTACTGGGGCTTTGGGGGAAAAAAATTAATTAATTAAATTAAAAAAAAAAAAGAAAGGAAAATATTTAAAAAAAAAAGAGTTTTGAGAAGGGTAATGAGCTAATGAAAACTGTCTCTTATTTCTTTTTTAAGTACAAAATTCCTTGGGTTGGTAGAGGTATGAGTGAGACCTGGGTGGGAGGAATTGTTCTCTGCCCTCTTTTGTAGTGGGCTGAAGGGAAATCCAACTCTCCTCATAACTATGAGGATTAAGAGAATTTTTGGCATTGGGACTGGTGGGATAAGAGATAGGGGAATAGGTTCATCTCTATACCCTCCTTAATAGCTGTCCCCCAAATTGCTACTATTGATGAGGGTTCACCTAGCCACTGGGGAACCCCTGTGAAAACCCAGGGTCATTGGGTTTGATTAATCATACCCTCCTTTAGGATTAATATTCAAAGAGGACAGAGTGATGAGACAGCAGAATAATAGGGAAATACCAACCACAGTGCATTGGGCAGTGTAGGTGACATTGCGAAGCAAGGTCCTGTCACCTGGCTGGGGTAGCACAATATAGCAGACATTTTGGCAAAAAACAGGAAGGAGTCACCTTTCTCTCATCCTATGCAGTCTCCTTACAATAGAAGAGTAGGCCTGGCTGACTCCCTGGGGGTAATGCCTGATGAAACATTTTTTTGTGTGTGTGAGGAAGATCAGCCCTGAGCTAACATCCATGCCAATCCTCCTCTTTTTGCTGAGGAAGACCGGCCCTGAGCTAACATCTATTGCCCATCCTCCTCCTTTTTTTTTTTTTTTCCCCCTTTTTCTCCTCAAAGCCCCAGTAGATAGCTGTATGTCATAGTTGCACATCCTTCTAGTTGCTGTATGTGGGACGCGGCCTCAACATGGCCAGACAAGCATGTGTTGGTGCGTGCCCGGGATCTGAACCCTGGCCGCCACCAGTCGCGGAGTGCGCGCACTTAACCACTAAGCCACGGGGCCGGCCCCTGAAACATTTTTATGTATTTGAATTTTCTCTTCCTTCACCATTCATGGAACTGAAATTTGAAAAATGAAGAGAGCAGATGTCAGTTGAGAACTGATATTGAAGGGTTTGCTTTTCAAATGTATACTGAATCTGGGGAAAAAATAGCTATCTCCCGATAATAGTACTTTAAAACATTTAAATTGGCAGAAACTTGGAAGGAATAAGTGCTACCCCTTTGGTGTTATAGAGGCATTTTTCTTTATTTATCACAATTTAAAGTTGGTACTATAGAGCCTTTCACAAAATTGGCCCCTTTTGTGGAATGTTGGGGTCCCCTTGTTTTAGAAAAAATGCACCTTCATTACATTTAATTCCAGAAAAATACACTCTCTTTACTTACTTGAATCGTTGCTCCAGTTCTATTTTTATGCTACCTCCCTTTGGCCCGTATCAGTTTGTCTTGTATAAAAGTTAGCAGATTGCACAAACTGTTAGGGCACAGGTTCTGAGTTAGCAGGAAGTGATTGTTTTTGATCTGTACGAGGGGGGACAGTAGGTAGAAGTTGAGTGATTTTCTTTTTTTTGGTAGGCACCTCCCATTAATTTGCCCAGTGATGCTTTCAATATAGCAGTGTAATCACCTGAGAGGTTTTTTTTTTGTTTTTTTTTTTTAATAATTTTATTTATTTTTCCCCCAAAGCCCCAGTAGATAGTTGTATGTCATAGTTGTGCATTTTTCTAGCTGCTGTATGTGGGACGCGGCCTCAGCATGGCTGGAGAAGCAGTGCGTCTGTGTGCGCCCGGGATCCGAACCTGGGCCGCCTGCATCGGAGCGCACGCACTTAACCACTAAGCCACGGGGCCGGCCCACCTGAGAGTTTTAAAAGAAAAAAATTATGTGTACTTTAATCCTGGGCACTACCTCCAGAATTTCTGATTTAATTGTTCTAGAGGACAGCCTGAAATGAGTAAATGTAGGTGCAAAGGAATTAATAACATGTCAAAAATTAGCCACTGCTCGTATGAGAAGAAACTAAGATTTGACCTCAGGTCTAAGCTCACAGCTTTTGCTTCTTACTTCTTTGGAACATATTTAGAATATTATAGTACCAAATTTTTATCGTTTTTCCTTAAAAAGGATTTAAAACACCATTTTATTGTATTCTTACATATCTTATTATTGCATCTTGTGGATACTTTTTCTGAAGGAATGTATCTTCAGCTTTATAGAGAAAATTGGTGGAATATAGAATTCTGTAGAATATTCATTTTGTCTTATAATGCTAGAACACAGCACTCACATTCTGTTATGTGAAGGTCTCTAAAGGACTTGACTTTTTAGAGTAAATAGGGATGATTAGAGGAAGATACAGCAGTTGTTTACTATCATAATATATTGCAGAAGTGAAGAGAGAACTTTCATAATTAATTATGAATTAATAAAAATTCCAGTTTTTATTTTGGACATATAAAAGTATGGGTTTAGTTGGACTCTGAAACTTTGACTAACAGTAGAGGTAGTTTTTTATAACTAACTTTTTAAATATGAATGTGAATTGAGCTCATGAGTCTGTGATTTTTACAGTCTGAATAACCATATGTGACCCTATTCTACAACTCTTCCCTCCATCCCCTCTAACCCCCGTTATCAGGCCCTGTGCAGTGAGGAAAGTGGGACACAGTCTCAGGTTTCCACAGCATCATTTAACTCAGTAAAACCAAGTCTGCCTTCCAGTTTTCGAAACTGTATATTTTACACTATACTTAAAAGATAGCTAGCTGACAAGAACAATTTAAAAATAGCAGACCATGGACAGGTGACAAAATGTCACGCTGGCAACACCAGACTGCATTAACAAAAATCCCCAGATGTCACACACTTGATTCTATTTTCACAGCTGATTAAACAGCAGTATTTGTTGGACAAAAGAAAGAAAAAAGAAATGGCCTCATCTGAATTGGGAATTAGTTTTTCTTTTGCTGTTATATATTTTCTCTCTCCTCCAAAATCCCATAGTAACTGTAAAATGTAAGATGCACAATATAGTAAGTAAAAAATAAAATTATAAAATAATTCCAATTTTAGAAAAGAAATACAGTCCCTAAACTGGAACACTATAAATCAAAATGTTAACAGAGCTTGTCTTTGATTGGTGATCTTGTTTTCTTCATTTTCTCTATAGTCTAGTTTTTCTCCAGTGAAAATATATTGTATTTTATAATCTAAACATTAATTTGTGAAGAGGTAAAGTAGCTTACAGAAGCCATAAGTGGTTTTTACTAAACAGAATTTGCATTTAGTTGGGAAAAATTAGATTATTTTTAAATAGTTGGTTCCGATGGGTCTGGCATTGACCCAGAGTTTCTTATAAAATCTCTTGTTGATCCAGAGATTCGTTGAAGTCAAAGAGGCCGACAGAATTAGGGAGGATACCAGGAAAGGCAAAAAGTTTTCTGTTTGCAACAATTTGTGATACCTTCATCTACAAAACATTGCCTAAGGCTTTTGTTTTGCTGCATCTTTAGAAAAGATTGAATTGGAAGCAGTCAGTGTGGGATAGAAGATGATAATTGGAAAACTACTAAGCTTCTTTTCAGTTTCATCTTAGGAAAAGTCCTAAGACCTCATAGAAAGAGTCCAAAAAGGATCCAGCTTCTAGAGTACTACAGAGAGGGGCACCCGTTTAAGTTTGGGAACATAAGTAGTTCCAGAACCATACAAAAACTATTACTTGATGTAGTGATTTTAAACTACATAATTCTTTACCATAAATGATTGTAGCACAGGAAATAAAAGAAGTTGAATGAGGATCAGCTAAATTTGGGTGTGCTTGGTTTTCTTGATAACCCTTTATTATTCTATGAATGTTTAGGGAACATCTCTAGCTTTTAGGAACCACACCCGCATCTCAATATTCCTTGGTCAAAATTGAAGAGACCTTCTCTATATGCCATTTCCTTAGGTTCTGATGGACAGTAATTTTGAACTCTTGTTGGGTTTTTAGGTAGACTTTCCAGTGACTGGCTATTTACTGTTAAATGTGAATACCTCAGGGGCGGGCCCCGTGGCTTAGCGGTTAAGTGTGTGCGCTCCGCTACTGGCGGCCCGGGTTTGGATCCCGGGTGTGCACCGACGCACTGCTTCTCCGGCCATGCTGAGGCCACGTCCCACATACAACAACTAGAAGGATGTGCAGCTATGACATTCAACTATCTACTGGGGTTTTGGGGGAAAAAAAGGAGGAGGATTGGCAATAGATATTAGCTCAGAGCTGGTCTTCCTCAGCAAAAAGAGGAGGATTAGCATGGATGTTAGCTCAGGGCTGATCTTCCTCACAAAAAAAAAAAGAAGCCCTCTCCACTGATGAGGGTCTTCTATAAAAAAAAAAAATGTGAATACCTCAGAATATGATGAATAAATCACATCTAGTTTGATAGATGTTAGTATTTGGTGGTAATGAATCCAAATAAGGTCTTGATTATCTGAAAATAATAAAGGAAAGAACATTGATATGACTGTGTAAAACCAGAAAGTAAATTCTTCCTACTGAGTCAAAGCCTTGCTTTGGTGACAAATTTTCCTATAATAGGTTCTGATCAAGGTAGTGGTAGGAGATAGTACTCATTGCATATGGTGTAGACTGTAATTTTTAGGGACTCTAAAACGACTTAGTAGCTGGAAAAATGTAAGGAACATAGAGCAATTATATATATAGATACTATTAAATATGTCTTTTAACAATAGCTAGTTTTTGAAATTCCTGATAATTAGCTTCTACTAATTATGAAAAGATCTACAAAATCTATAAAAAATAAAATAGGCACTTCTATTAAAGAGATGATTTTTTTACTAATATAATGATTTTTCTATAGAAAACATTAAAATATATTCTATAAAAGAATTTTACTATAATATAAATGCTAGCAAAATAGTCTAGCCTTAGGCTGGCCTTCTCTAGGCAAAAAAATGATTTGACTAGGAATTCATGATTCCCTCTTTTTATTTGAAGCAAATGCTCTGTTTTGTCCACTGTGATTCTTCTCTTTGGGGCTCGAAGAGATTGATAATGCTGTTTGCCTCCAGTACCCCATAACGAAATGATGACTGACCTTTTGCATTTATATATAACATTGTATTTGTTGTAAACTTAGTCACTTCTGCCATATCTCCAGCTTTCTCTGTATCACTCTCTCCCAAAATACTATTGACATTTATTTATTTAAACAAGATAGTGACATAAAATTAATATTTTTCTGAGAATTTCCTGATAACCTTTGACATAGTGGACATGAAATTCTCGCAGAGCCAAGTTCATAGATATTAGCTTTACACAAAAGCATTGTTTCAATAACTATTTTGTTGAAGGAACTGGCCAAGAAAACATACTAAGTACACTTTTTTTTTCATATAAGATTCTCTCTCTGTTTCATTTTTCTTTTGATACATCCACCTCTTTTTCCCAAATAATTAATGAAAAAACATACCAAATGTCTACATCTTCTACTCTTAGCCCTGGAGGCTATTAGTTGAAACATCTGATTCAGACTTGTCATCTTATAGACCAAAGATTGGCAAACTTTGTCTGTAAAGGACCAGAGAACAAATATTTTAGACCTGTGGGCCATATGCTGTCTGTCACACATTATTCTTTGTTTTTTAATTTTTATCTTTGTTTTTATAACTCTTTTATGTAAAAATGGTTTAGCTTCCAGACGTACAAAAACAGGCAGTCAGCCCATGTGAGCAGATGAAGTTTACGACCCTTGTTACTATAAGGTCCAAGATCTGGAGACAAGCATTATGCCAAGATCACATAACTAGTTAGTGGTAGGGGCAGTATAAGAACCCTAGATTTTAGGCCAGTCGTTGTTTCCCACTATATCTGTTGTATAAATTTTGCCATCTTTCTTCTGGTTGCCATTCTGATAATTATGTTGCATTTTTGAGCCACTATGAAACCTTTATCTTTTTATTCTCTCTAAGCTTCCGGTTTATATACTTCTTTGAATTTATTATTTTGCTGCTTGAATTTGAAGAGCGGTGTGAATGGTTGTTTAAATAAAATGCTTTATCTAAGGATTTGGCATGTTTAAATCGGAATGCGGGAGACGTTAAAATTTCAGACTATTATATTGGAAGCATCTTTTTTGTTTTGTTTTATTTATTTGTTGTTATTGCGACTTTGGCTTCGTCTTAAGGTTTTTTGTGTTTATGTTTTATGACTTGATTTAAAAACTTGTAACTGCTGTGGTCTTTGATAGCATTGTTATAGATTAATCTGTTTTAACTTTTTGTAATGTTTATGTTTGACAGTGTATTTGAAATGATTATATTGTATTCTTTTCTTTGTGCTTAAAATAAAATTATTTTATTTTTTAGGACGCATGGGAATAAATTTCCATCATCCAGGAACAGATAATATTATGGCACTTAACAGTAAGTCTTCATATGAAATGTTCTATAAAATTAGCAGTCAAGTTTACAACATGTAATTTCCACTTTCCTAATTGTTCATTACATTTCAGCCTTCCACTGAGTGCATCACAGATCATTATTCTATACCAGTGGTTCTCAAAGTGTGGTCCTGGACCAGCAGCATCAGTATCAATTGGGAACTTATTAAAAACGCAAAATCTCAGGCCCCGCTACAGACTTGCTGAATCAGAGACTTTAAGGATGGGGCCCAGAAATCTGTGTATTAACAAGTCCTATTGGTGATTCTGATGCAGGCTAAACTTTGAGAACTGCTACTCTATACCAGGGTTGACAAACTACAGCCCTGTGACCCAAATATGGCCCACTGCCTGTTTTGGTAAATAGTTTTACTGAAACACACCCATGCCCGTTCATTTTTTGATTGTCTGTGGCTACTTTTGTGCTACAAGTGCAAAAAGCCTAAACTATTTACTATCTGGCCTTTTACAGAGAATGTTTGCTGATCCCTGCTGCATACCATTGGGGTAGAGGAAGGAAGGAGGAGAGGAAAAAAGGAGGGAGATGAAGGGAGAAGAGGGAGTGGGGTAGAGAATGTGAATGAATAAATCAACTTATTTATACATAACTCAGAATTTTCTTATTGTGGTAGGTAACCAACAGGTGCTTCAAATCGGACATCAGGGGTCTCCCATTAGTGGAGTTTACATGGTATAGGTGTCAACAGCTTTGCAGATTAGAAATGGTTTTGTCAGTATAATTGTTGGATTGAGTTCTGGAGTGTCAAAACCTTATCAACCAGAAAGTCATTGTATTAATTATACTGGAAGAAATATCTGGCTGGCATCAGATCTCCTTCCTACTATCTATGGACCGAATAGCTTTGCAGAAGAAGTCTCTAAATGGAAATTGTCAGTTGTCAGAAGGACCATACAAGCCATTGAGTCGCTCAGGATTTAAGTTTTCTCTTCTATCAAATGAGTGATATCAGATTGTCCCCTCTTATCCTCTCAGATCTACAAGCTGACTCTGGATATACGTGCGAGATGTACTGGGTAAATTCTAGGGCTGTGTACAATATTACCCCTTGCCCTCTTGCTTAAGTAAAGATGTTGAAATGCCACTGGAGTTCCGTAGGCAGATTTTAGGTTCTCGCTAAAATACAGCTTCCACAATTCTTTTGGTTCTGATGTGTAGCCTACCTCCCAGTGAGCACTGCTGAGAACCACTGGCAGTGTGTGATGATACAGATCCTAATCCACTCCACACCTATTTTGTTCTAAATAGCTATCCTCTCTTTTGGGAGGGTCTTGGAAACAATAAAAATTCCAGTCTATCTACCTCTGTTTTCTAATATCCAAAAGAAAGGTCACTTTACATTTAGATTTTGCTACCTCTAATTTTTTTCCTAAAAGTAGGTACATTGGGGTGAGGATTAATAAACATGCTTAACTTGCTGAGCTTCAGCAATTTTATGAAACTTTCTGAAAACACTTCAGTTAGGTGATGGGATTTAGAGTTGAATGTAAAAGGAAAGAACAGTATGGTAGTGTATCTGCCTGAAGGAATGAGTGTATATTTTAGAAAAGACCTAATTTGGCATGGTGTGAGTCCTCTTTTGCAAGAGAGAGAGGATATAATTTCTTATTTTCTGTGTGAAAAATGAAGCTAAAAGGCATTTTTCTTTTTAAAAGGTTTTGATTCTTTTTGATTTGATTCTCTTTAATTCTCTGCTTTTAAGAGATTTTATGTTCTTTCCACTTTGTGCATGTTGCTTAAATCCCTCTTTTAGCCTCTAAATTCCTCATCTGTAAGAGAAGAGGACTAAATTAGGTTATCTTAATGGTTGCTTTCAAAATGAAGATTATGTGATTCTGTAATATTTTTTAAAGTACCGAAAGGGTCATTTTGCCAATATCTATATCTTATGTTGATGAGTTATGCATATTTGCAACATTATGGCAGATATCAGAGTGCATTAATCTTCAAATGACTCTATGGGTGCTGCTCAAGGTGAAATGACTCTGTGGATGCTGCCGTGTAGGCTCCACAAAGTAAACCATGAAAACAACCAGAGGTTGATATTAGCATTACTTACTATCAGTTCTTTTTCAAAATTGACTCTAACTCGAAATAATCAGAATAAACAAAATTTCCTCCTTGGCAGATACTTGTGATACCTACAGGTTTTGACAAATTTGCTGTGATAAAGCTTTTTTTCCCTTTTGTATAGTTGGGCCCAGCCCATTTGGTGACTTAATATGTGACACATACACAAATACACTTATGTATTTTTTATCTTCCCTTTTGTGCCTACCATTTGTTGGCCCAACAATTATTGTCCTGTTTCTGGTCTGTCCTTCCTTTCCCTCAACCTTCATATAGGAATAATTGAGGTGAAGTCACAAATCATTAAAATTTATTAATTCAGAATTTGTGATTATTGAAAGGGACTGGGCTGAAGTTGAACTTCAGACAAGAAGCGACTGGCTAAGAAAATGAAAGAGAATTGAGTCACTGGTTAAATATTTTAAAAAAGGAAATATGAGTCAGTTGTAGTTCCTTCTTTCTTACCCTTTTTTGCTATACAGAATCTGTGCTTCCTAACTCTATACGTAACGCTGCAATTCACTGTGTCTTCAAAAAATCTTCCATCCTCCTTTTACTTCCTTGACCTCACCAAAACCCGAAACTCTCCTGAAGACACTGTGTTCTCAGCTCTCCTGACTTGATGGGAAAGACAGAGGTGCCATGGTGAGCGTTCTCACTTCTCAGTACTACTTCCCAGCTTTGAATGAATTCCCATTTTTTGGTGTTCTAGTGCATGCCTTTCAGTTATACTTTCCTCTAAGAGTCACCACCGCTGATGTCATCTAGAAGACAGAAAATGGAGCTTTAGTAGCTCTTACTTTTTGTCAGTATAGGTCTTGTACGTCAGTATAGGTCTGATTTTTTCCTGTTCGGGCCATGAATCTAGTAAGAATTAGCAGGCCAACCTTTGAGGAGGAAACGAAGAGACACATCTAAATTTTGGCTTTTCCTGAAAATATTAGGTCCTCAAGTATTGTAGCATATAGAAGGGGAGATGGTGGGAAGAAATTCTAATCCATCAGTAAGACTTGTCACTTGTCCAGTATTTCCGAAAGTAAGTTAGTTCTGAAACAATATGCCCCTGCCATTTAAACTGGTAATATATTTTTCCTTAACTTTTTAATTAATTCTGTCCTTTCATCCTCTTCACCCTTGCACTTCTAGTGTTAGGCAAACACTAGAAGTTTGCCTAATATATTTTTATTTTTTCTGCTGGAGAAGGAAGGAGGCTACTGAGATTGCTTCCAGCTATATATGTAGTAGTTCTATCAGCCAGATTTTTTTCTAACACCAACAGTTCCTTGTGTTTTTTGTTTGGTTGTTTGTGGGTTGTTTTGTTTTGTTTTTTTGGTTATACTCTAGGAATAGAGTTTAGCAGTTGTGGGTTTATACAGGATTCATCCCTGACTTGGTGATTTTTCCTCTATTATGATGATCGTCAGAAGAGGATACTGGTGCCTCCATGATTAGTCAAGTGAACCAAATTTAGGTCAAATTAATGTTCAAAACCAGAATACCTGGTCTGATAATTTACTCTAAGAGATAATCACTGCCAAGAGTATCCACTTCATTCTTTTTGACTGATCAGCTCCTCTTTTTCCAAGTAGAGAATGGGCTTGGAAAAACAGTTAAATATCAGAAAATTGCTTGATGAGTACAAAATTAGAAACAGAGGGAGTAGTGTGTCTTAAGGGATGGTATCATTCAGCTGCAGAGAGATATCTTCCAAGCAGGCCACGTGGCATGTGAAACCTGACGATGGAGCAGTGAGTTAGCGTAGCCATGAAAAGCATTGTCTAGAGTCAGGCAGATCTGGTTCCACCTCTTACAAGCCAAATCACCTTGAGGCCACATTCTTAACTCCTCTGCCTCTTGTTTCTTCCCCTGTAAAATGGAGATAATGATCACTAAAGTGGCTGTATATAAATCTTGCAAAGCTTAGCATAATGCCAAATAGATAATGCTCAGGTGAGCTGCTATTGTGATTGCTTGCATCAGCTTTATTGCTGCCTTTTTAAGATTTCCTTTTCTTTGCATGTTAGAGTTCTAAAACATGAGTTTATCTTACATTGGTTATATTTGAATAGATATTTTCCTGATAGAATTTAAGGCAGCGCACCTACCAGTCATTCATAGGTTAGAGTGGCTGTACTAGGGTACCTTATCATCTCTTTTGGTATAAATCCTTTTTTCCTGCATGAAATGCTTCCTGCCTCTGTCCCCTGACTTTGGAACATGCACCTTCTTTGGGGCTTAGAGTTGCCGTAACTATTGTGATGTTTGGCACTTTTAAAGATGCTATACAGTGATGTTTGGAATGTAAAATGGTACAGTCATGTGCCGCATAACAACATTTTGGTCAACGATGGACTGCATGTATGATGGTGGTCCCATAAGATTAGTATCATATAGCCTAGATGTGTGTAGTAGGCTATATCATCTAGGTTTGTGTAAGTACACTCTATGATGTTCGCACAACAATGAAATTGCCTAACAACACATTTCTCAGAATGTATCCCCGTCATTAAGTGTCGCATGACTGTATAGCCACTTTTTTGTGTGTGTGAGGAAGATTAGCCCTGAGCTAGTACCTGTTGCCAATCCTCCTCTTTTTTGCTGAGGAAGATTGGCCCTGGGCTAACATCTACACCCATCTTCCTCCACTTTATGTGGGACGCCCGCCACAGTGTGGCTTGACTAGCGTGCATAGGTCCACGCCCAGGATCCAAACCTATGAACACCCGGCCGCCAGGAGCAGAGCGCGCGAACTTAACCACTATGCCACTGGGCCAGCCTGACTGTATAGCCATTTTGAACAAGAGTTGGGCAGTTTCTTAAAAAGTTAAACATATACCTACTATATGATACAGCAGCTCTACTCCTAGGAATTTACCCAAGAGCAAAAATGAAAACGTATGTCCACACAAAGACATGTATGCAAATGTTCAAAGCAGCATTATTCATGATCACCAAAATTATAAATAATCCAAATATCCCTCAATTAGAGAATAGATAAATTGTGGTACAGTCATACAATGGAATACTATTCAGCAATAAAAAGGAATGAACTATTGATTCATGCAACAACATGAATGACTCAAAATAATTATGCTGAGTTAAAAAACTAGACGAAGAAAGAGTACATACTAGATTATTCCATTAATACAAAATTCTAAGAAATGTAATCTATCGTGACAGAAAATACAACAGCTTCAAGAATATTTTGAAGTAATATTGTCCCCCTTTTGTCAGAGGACAAAAAGTAAGGGCTTAGAGGGGCCAGCTTGGTGGTGTGGTGATGAAGTTCGCATGCTCCACTTCGGCAGCCTGGAGTTTGCAGGTTTGGATGCTGGGTGTGGACTTGCACACTGCTCATCAGGCCATCCTGTGGCAGCATCCCACATACAAAATAGAGAAAGATTGGCACAGATGTTAGCTCAGGGACAATCTTCCTCAAGCAAAAAAGAGGAGGATTGGCAGCAGATGTTAGCTCCTGTGCCAATCTTCCTCACCAAAAAAAAAAAGTAAGGGCTTAGATCTTAGAGCAGTCATGTGATAAGAATGGCCATCTAGTTGAGCGAGCCTCTGAATTTCTTTGGTCTCTCTTTTGTTTAAAAACCTGTAAGAGGACAGTTACAATACTCACTCTAACTACTGCGTTTTTATGAGATTTAGATGAGATTAGGCACATGTACAAATAAGGTATTATTACTGCTACATTTGGAAAGAAGATATGCCAGAGAGTGATTTTTTTAGAAGTAATGTAACAGAAGCTCAATTTTATTTAAGTTAAAATTTTTCATGTCATTTGTTTTCTGATATCCTTCAGTTTGTAACTAGAGTCTATTCCAGGTTATAAGAGGTGAATAAGAAATTTGAAGTGCCACTTTCCCTCTGACAGGGAGAGATGATTGATTGCCCTTACTTTTCCTTGTCAAAGTTTTTAAAATGTTGATAAATTGAGGAGTCCTAGAACCTGGACAGGTTGAAGACATATTTGTAATATCTTAAAAATACCAAAAAGACATTTACTTGCTCAAGAAATTCTGAGGTCACTGATTGTTAAACAACTTATACATAGCTGATGCACCAAGAAACTTGGAGCTTTAGATTATGCTGTCTTCCACTTTTTTCCTCTTGTTAATATTTTGGAAGATTTTGCTTATATTTCTGTTTGAACTGAGGGCTGCCAGAGCATTTGTTGAATCAAAAGAGGAAATGTGGAAGGGTTGTGGTATGAACTTTCGTGCTGGGCAGAGACTCCTGTGTGGCCACAGAACCTCCTCTTCCCCCTTCCTTTCATTCTCTGCTGGGAGTGAACTCCTTAGGGAGAGGCTCAGCTGAGAGGAAGTGGCAGAGAGGGAGCTGAACACGTGACGCTTTTATGCTAAAATGGGAATAGAGCCAGGTTTGCTAGAATTCCAAATGGAGTTTTCCAAAATTTGAAGAGTACATTGTATTTCTGCTCACCGTGAGTGGATATAAGTAAATAATTTTTTAGTAGAGTAATAAGATAGTGAAGGAATTATTTTGAGATTCTCAGATTAAAGACATTGTCTCTGACTATTTTGAACTTTTAGAAGACAAGATCCAGTGCTGCTGTTTCTATCTGAACATATTTAGAAGTAAAATTAGTATACAATTGTGGTATGAATAAGTTGCAAATGATGGCTAACTAAAAAATGAAAAATAGGCATCAGAAGGATATGTAATGTTCTATAACTTTTAAGTAGTCAAGTTTGAATCTATTTTGGATGGATGCTGTACATGAATGTGGTAGGGGACCTAAGGGCATTATTATTTTGTTTTGTATTGACCTTCTCGTTTTACAGATGGGGAAGCTGAGGTTCAAGAGACTATCTGAATTGGATAGGATGACATGATGGAGCCAGGAGCAGAACTTCTGCCTCCAGGTTGAGGGTGATAACTTTTGCTTTAAATACTTAATTGTTAAGAGTGATCGTATTATTTTTCTACTAGTTTAACATAAACACACAAATTCAGTGTCTTTGGGAAAATCATTTTTCTAATATTACTTGTAACCTTGTTTATGCTCTGAATGCTTAATAAATTCTCTTTTCCTGAAAAATAGAGTAATAAACCTGGTCTACATGACCTGACGTTGAACACTGTAAATAAGTGAAGTCTGAAATATTCTTGACTTACTTGATTGGATTTTGGAAGAAGTTCCTTGTGTGGGTAAATATGTCTAAAGTGCCAGGAATTGGGTGCTTCCAACCTAATAAAAAAGATGCAGGAAATTTAAAGGTTACTTACTTTTCCCTCTGAACTTCCTAGTTGGCTTTCTCCATCTGTGTAGGCAGTAGAACCTGGACTTCCCATTTTTAGCACTCACTGCACTTGTGATTTAATGTGGATGTTTCTCTTTAATATGGGTACTTCAAGAGGGCAGAGACTAGCTTTTATTCTCTAGCAGCTGTTCACTGCTTCAAGTGCAATGCCTGGCCCATTGAGTACGTACATAATATGCGAGACCAGAAGAGAGGGAAAGATTATCTCAGAGAGATGGTGAAAAACACAGTGTAACAGCTTTAGAGAATATCTAATCTACCTTAGTTCCTTCCTAAAGATTTGTTTTAACTCTTCCATTTGAAAGATGGTAATAATATATATAGATCTAGCAATTAACCGTTTACAAACTGCTTTCACAGACCTCTGTGCCTTTGTAATGCTTATAACAGTTTGCCAGGACATAGTCAAAACCCATTTCCTTAAGCACCCCAGGATTATTCTCTTATCCAAACAAAGCATGGCTATGTGATAGAGTAGTAAATAAAATGCAGTTTTTAAGATAAAGCTGGAGACTTCAAAGGGATTTCTAGACTTCAACAAGTTATAAGAACGCTCTGTGATTCATTTCCCTCTGCTATTGGGGCACCTTGATAGAAAAGTTGAGAATGATGGTTATTTATTTCATCTTTGTTGCCACCTTGTTTAAGGCATGGTAGTGTCATCATTGTCTAAAAAAGGTAAAGGAACTTGCTGACATCATACAGCCAGCAAATAGCCATCTATGGCTTGGACACAGATTATTCTGCCAACCAGTGCCTTAATCTAGTATGATTTCTACACTTTTGGGTTTTCCCAAAAAGATCACTTAGGTTTCATTTAACTCTTTTAGTAACAGTTAGCTGAATAATACTTTATTGATTGTGGAGAATTAGTGTACTTCCAAAAGTGATCAGTTTTACTTTCAGAACATAGTCTGCCTTGTTAGTGGCAGCAGTTTTCACCATACTTCCACTCAGGCCTCTAGTATATGCAGATTGGAAGTCTGCGACTTGAACAAAGACTTGGTTTGCAGATGATCCCTAGGTAAAGTTAAGTGGGTGAAACTTTGCCTTCCTTTTTCTGTTACCCTCCACACATATATACTTTTGTTATCTGACTAAAGTTTTTTTTTTTTCAACCTAATATAGTGGAAATAATGCAGTTTTGGGGGGCCAAACAAATCTGGGTTTTAATCCTGGATCCGTCACTTATTTGCTATGTGACCCTGGGCAAGTTACCTGTGTTTTTTTAAATGGACATATTAACTTCTTCTTTATAAATGGTGAGGTTAGGTGTGCAGTGCTCCTATTACCAAACCTGGCAAGAAATACACACCTAACAAATGCTAGTCTCTGCTCCTTCCTTCTTCTACCCCACATCCCCCTTTTTTTCCTTTTGACTTAGCAGTAATTCTTAATCCTGGCTATACAATCAAAATGGGAACCAAAATAGAAAATACCTGTGACCCCACACCAGAGACTGTAATTTAATTGATCTGGGATGAAACTTAGTTGTGGGGGATGAGCAAGGGGTGGATAGAAAAGACCAGAATTAGAAGTAGTTACCTCTTGAGAGATCCACTGCTGCCCCACCCCTTGCCAATGTCTGTCTTTATCTGAGCATGAAGGAATCAAGTAGTTTAAGGACTGTGCCGTGCGTTCCCTCCTGTTCTTTGTTTTCCCTCAAGACTTGGCCTGCTTTTATTGTCCTTTGAGGTTTTCCCAAGTCCAGGTCAGAAGAGGCAGCTGTCTTTGAGAGGTCAGGGCAGAGGTGAGGGGAATGAGCAGCTCTCCATGTTGCTGGAGTTCTACCCAAATTCTCTGGTCAATTCCTTTCCATAACTTTCTTCCGTGAAGGAACCCTCCTTCCCACGTGGGAGGAGCCTTGTTGATAGGACAGAGACAAGGAGCACTGACCAAGAGTCCAGGCTCCTGAGCACACCAGTTACCATTTTGTTCACTCTCTCTTTTCTCTATGTAATTCCCTACATTATTTTGGGGTTCAGAAATGTAGGATTAGCAAGTATTGGCTGTCCTGAACAGTCCAGAAATTTAGTATTTATATAAAGTTTGAAGAAACCTCATGAGATTTTGGCATAGTGGTTCAGAGAAGACAATTCATTAAGAACATATGCCAGATATTTGGATGCATACCTCTGTTGTAGGCAGTTTCAGACTTGATTTGGACAGATTGTTCTGTGTAAACTATAAAATACGCTGTTATGTGATTAGAATCCTCAGGACCTTTCTTGATTTTTTGCTTTTTTGGGGGGCAGTTATTGTGTCATTTAGCAACATGCTATTGAAATAAAAGTAAGATGGTAATTAATTACTCTCAGTAGAATGCTGTTAGGCCACAGGTGTGGGGATGCAGAGACATCACTTGCTGTAAATGGATATGGGTGCCCACTCTCTCCAGCCAGTGATAGCAGTATAATGCAGAGATTCTTTACCTAGGTTTGTTTCCAAAGAAATCTTATCAGATGTACATGTTTTGAATGATCTTTTCCTATTTTAATGAGGAATTTAGGACATGGACCTAGAAGTTCTGAAGTGATTACTTTGATAACATGTCACATATTGAGAGGTTCTATTAGTAACCCATAAGATAAATGTAGTTTAGAAAGTAACTTAATACTAGGTGTGCTTGGACACTGCAAGGTGGTCTAGTGAAGCCTTGAACTTACATTTGGGACAAGATGGGGAAAATGATAGTAAGTGGAAATGGGCGAGGGGGTTACGGGTTTTTGAGGGAGCAGAGAAGAAGAATAGATGTCAAGACATGTGGGTATCTAGATTCTTATGCTGACCAGATAGGTGCTTCTATTATAATGATACTATCCGAAGAGTAGGTTGAATTTGTGTGACTGGAATATCTGGGCCTGATATGTGGAATAGTGGGAATGAGGATCTGAAAGGTAATTAGGGATCAGATGGTGAAGGACCTTGGATGTTCTCGTGAGAAGCCTGGACAATGAAGTGTTGCCTTACTGGAAAGTTAGGTTTATCCAAAGGAGAGTGTTCAGGGTGATACGGGATATGGAAAACCATTTCTTATAAAGGATAGCTAAATATATCTTCACTGTAGGAAAGAGAAAACCAAAAGGAGATAAAGTAATCCCTCAATAAAAGTGGGATTAGGCTGGAGTCTATGGTTAAGGATAATAGAGAAGCAAGTGTAAGAAAGAACTTTCTAACAAGTAAAAATGGTCCTACAGTGGAGTATAGATCTTTAGTTTTCCAGTCATGTTCTATGGAACCCCAGCAGCCAAGAACTTACTTTAAGGGCCACTATGGGGGAAGGATACCTGACAGATGGGGCTGTGGGTTCCTGTGCTGCTTCATCTTGAACAGCCTTGTCCAGGGAACAAATATCTCATATTTGTTGGAGGAGAGAGTGTTCTGCTGCTTGGAAAACAAGTTTGAAAAAAACAACTGGAAGAGCCTGAAGTGAGCCTCCTTATTCTATCTTAACTCTCGATTAAGGTATTCTAGCAAAACCAGATAGAACATCTTTGTGTTGGTCACAGAAGTAATTCCTGTTTTGTTTGGCAGATTGATTAAAAACCTATAGGTTTTCTGTAAGAGTTTGTAAGCAATAAAGCAGAGTGTTGCAAAAGTTCAGTTGTTTAGAATGCAGGATACAGTTCCATATGTTATTGATGACAATTAGATTTTCTGACCAATCTACAAAAATATCTATTAAAAATACTGATTTTAATTCATAACATAACAGCTGTAAGTGTAATGATTAATAGAAAACAATAGTGCTATGGTAGTAATAATGAAATAAAACAGAAAATTTGGGTGAGAAGTTCCTTTTTATTAATCTTGGATTATGCTACTAAAAGCAGGCACTTAGAGGATGATGAAGTTTGTGAAAATTCTGAAGGCAATTTCTGGGTACTTTCAAGGACTTTATAGGTTTGAAATACTGGCTCTTCAGTCTTGGCGGTTAGGAGTAAGTGCTTTTCAAATGTCCATCGACTGGTGTATTACTTTACTAGGGCTGCTGTAACAAATTATCATAGACTAGATGCTTAAACAATAGAAATTTATTATCTCACAGTTCTGGAGGCTGGAAGTCCAAGATCAAGGTGCTGGCAGGGTTGGTTTCTCCTGAGGCCCCTCTCGTTGGCTGGCAGATGGCCACCTTCATGCTGTGACCTCACATGGCCTTTTCTCTGTGTATGGGTGTTCCTGATATCTCCTCTTATAAGGACACCAGTCCTACTGGATTAGGGCCCTACCCTTATGACCTCATTTAACCTTAATTACCTCTTTGAAGACCCTGTCTTCAAATACAGTGACATTGGGGGTTAGGACTTCAACCTACGAATTTTGGGAGGATGCATTTCAGTCTGCAGCAACTGGTGAATGGATAAATTGTGATATTTCCATATGATGGAATACTACGCAGCAATAAAGAGCAATGAAATATTAACACATGCAACAACATGGATAAATCTCAAAAACATTATGCTAAGTAAAGGAAGTCAAATACTTTGATTCCATTAATATGAAGTTGTAGAAAGGGCAAAGAAAACTATAGTACAGAAAGCAGATTGATGGTTGCCAGGGACCATGGGTTGGGGGATGGGACCAACAGCAAAAGTGCATAAGGAAGTTTTTTAGGAAGATAAACTGTTCTATATCTTGATTACGATGGTAGTGGTTACATGACTATATATGATTGCCAAAATTGATCAAACTGTATACTTACAGTAGATGAGTTTTATTGAATTTAAATAATACTTCAACTTAAAAGAAAAAAAGAATAAATGCCTTAAAGCCATGTGGACCTAGATTCAGTCCCAGCTCTGCTGTTTAGTAGCTGAATAACCTGAGGCCAGTCATTCTCTCTGGGCCTCAGTTTGCCCATCTGGATATATATATATTATGATAGTTGCTTTGGGAATTAGAATAGATATGTTAAGCGTTTAGCATATAGTGCCTGAAGCATGGTAAAATATCAGTAGGTTATTATATTTTACTTTATGGTATTTCTTCTCCTTTATAAAGTATGTCAGTAACACTAGCATTATGCTTGTCAGTTATTAGTGTTACTTTTTAGGCTTGCAAATGGAATGGAAAGAAGATTTTCCTGAAAAAAATGGGTAAGAGTCAAAACGAGAGAAGGGTAGGAAGAAGGGATTTTAAAATGTCCAAATACTTTATGTGAATGTAGCAGATGAAAATGTATCCCATCCCTTCAAGCATCATTTTACCTGCTAAGTTCATGTTGTTTATGGATAAATTGATCTTTTCAATTATAATTTGCCAGAATTGAGAATCACCAGGCTAAAATTATCTTACCCGCCATTGTAAAGACAAAGATAGAGGAGGAGCATTTTTTTTTTTTTTATGAGGAAGATCAGCCCTGAGCTAACATCCATGCCAATCCTCCTCTTTTAGCTGAGGAAGACTGGCCCTGGGCTAACATCTGTGCCCATCTTCCTCCACTTTATATGGGACACCACCACAGCATAGCCTGACAAGCGGTGCCTCGGTGCCGAACCTGGGCCGCCAGCAGCGGAGGCTTGCACTTAACCACTACGCCCCGGGGCCGGCCCTGAGAAGGAGCATTTATGGGATAAACTCCATCACTTCTCCTCTTTGAGAATTTACAATCTAATTAGGGAAAAGGGGAAATTTTCGTACTAACTTTAAGATCTTAACCCATCTTAGGTAGAATTTTTTACATGACTAATACTTAGATAGAAGCTGAAAGGGACCGTTAGATGTTTGAATAGAATTTAATTTTGCCTACTGAAGTGGTATTCAAAAAATGTTTGCAGGGTGTTTTTAAGAAACTGATTTTATTGCAAGGAAAGTAACAATTTGTTGTTACAGTTGACTTTTAACAGTCTTGACAGATATTTCCAAGCTGCTTAGTAAAATGTCGTACTAAGGTATGTGTATCCTGTTCATTTGTTTTTCGTCAGTACAGCATCCCAGGAACTCTGCTTGTTTCTGAAATGGTGCGTGCTACTTTGATCCACAATAGAATGGAGATCTCTGTGTGTGTGTGTGTGTGTGTGTGTCTCTTTCTCTCTCATTTTTGAGCCTCTATGGTGGAATCTGTATATGATGTTGCTTTGCTTAGAGAAACTTCAGCAAATTTGGATGAATCCATGTAGTTGCAGAGTTACTTTAAATTTTAAAATCAGATCATAATATGCCCTTGGGGAATCACGTGTATGAGTGCAGCCATTTAAAACTGAGTGCAGGCCAAGTCATAAAGAGTAACAGATGATCCATTTTACAGTGTTTCTTCATATGCCTAACAAAGCACCGTACCATTAACATGAGAGTGCCATTCACAGTGTACTAGTCATTGATCATGTAAGCTTATTTTCATAATAACTTTGTCATATCCCACTGCAAAGTACATGTACCTTTTTCTATGTATTCTCATGGATTGAAAGTAGGTCTTTAATTTTTCTCACTTTTGGATTATTCTGGTTTATGCTTTAAAGACTAAAAAAATGTTAGCATTTTGGATTTTCTACATTAATCTTATAACCTTTCATCCCAGGGAACCAATCTAAAATATTTGTAATGTTTTATTTTTTTGTTGAAGTATAATATACATACCAAACAATGCACAGATTATAAATGTATAGCTTGATGTATTATCATAAATTGAACACAACCATATAACCAGTACCTAGATCAAGACCAAAACTGTATCAACATGCCAGAACCCCCTCAGGTTCCCTTCCAGTCAATACCCCTAGCTAAGGGTACCACTGCTTTTACTTCTAAAAATTAAATGTAATTTTTTATGAGGTCTAAAATTGTTTAGTACATGTGAAACACTAGAATAATTTTGTCTGTGATGATGATGATTGAGAATCAAGAATTAAAGTTCTTGGAGGAAGTAGATAGGATTTTGAAAGTATATCACATCTTGCTATCTCTAGTATAAATTTATACTAGTATAGAATATATTATTTAGATGGAATTAGTCACATTACTCTCTTTTTTTCCTATGTGGGATTGTTTTGTGGTGGCTCGTATAGTTTATATATTCAATATTCTTTTTGTTTAAAAGTCATATTTGTTCTCAGGGGAAAGCACTACTTTTGTGCTCCTAAATTTCTCTCCTTGGTGTCTATTTTATTACCTCTCCTTTAGGGAAGAGTTTGACTCTAATAAGTCTATTTGCAAATGGCCTCATATGAGCAAATTTTTAATCACCAACAGAGTTGACCTACATTCTAAAGGTCATCAAGGCATGTATTACTCCCTCCCTTGATTGCACACTCATCTAACAAGCCATATTTGTTGAATACCAGCTTGGTACAGAGCATTCTGCCAGGTGCATTAGAGGATATTAAAAGGAGTACAAAATATGGACCTTGCCCTCTAGAAATTTAACAGTATGGTGAGATGGTTGGAAGTGTGCACTCTGGAGCCAGAGTGCTTAGATTTATATTCCAAGTCCACCACTTCCTAGCTGTGTGATTTTAGGCAAGATATTTAATTCTGTGCCCCATTTCCCTCATCTGTAAGATGAGGCTAATAAGAATACTTAGTTCATAAAGTTGTGACATATTAAATGATATTAATATATGTAAAGCATTTTAAACTGTTCCTGGCGCATAGTAAGTACTCATTAAGTTTAAGCTGCTGTAATAACAATCACTATAGGGATCATAGATAAAATACTGAAATTAGGACCAAGGTAGCACATAATTAAATGCCACAATGAGTGATGAAAGCAACTTGAGGCATCTCAGATCACTTCTTTAAATTGGCTGCCTCTTCCATATGTCATCTTGCCACCATGATATCAGAGTCCCCAGGCTGACATGAACCAATTTACTGTCTTTGATTAGAAATGGAAAAGGAGAAGAATCTATAAAAATCATGAACTGTTTAAGGAAGCTTTGATTAAAACTCTCAAGTATGTCTCTTGCAATTCTTCACCCTCTCCCCAATTCAGGATGCTCCACTCCACCACCAAGCCTGTCTGGGTCTATTCACTTCATGTTCTCTTATTACCTGAATATTTAGCAGTTGAAGACTTGAGTGAACAGCATTCTCATTTATCTTTTAGAGATGTTAAGGTCTGATGACTCATTTGTACCTAGTATTGTAATCAGACTCTTTTTCATTGAGTATCTGGCCAGAAATCAGATAATGAAAGAACAGAAATTTGTTGTTTGGAAGAGAAATGAGTAATTTTGAAATACAGCATGTTTTATTTCCTCTCTAAATAGAGGTTTTGCAGTTGGGGTATTGGGCAGCATGACATCATTGTGGATGGGGGAAGGAACAAAGAAATAAGTGGTAGGATGTCAAAACTTGTTTAATCTCTTTTTAAGTGTTGTCCATTAGTATTAATTTACCCATATTATTATAAATGAAATACACTTCTTGGGAGGCCAAGCTAGGAAACTAACTACCATTTATTATACATTCTGTGGGGAGATGAATTCCAAGTTCCACATAATGAAAAGTGCAAAAGTTCCTTAAAATTTTTTTTTTTTTGGAATGCATTCCCTTTGTAAGTGATATAAACAGTAATTGCTATGTAAATTCAGAAGAGATTTTTTTCATTGAGAATTATAGTGATGGAAGGAGCTAGGGAGCAAGTAGGGCTTGAACTGGATAATCCTTTTTAATGTTTGTATAAAGGGAAAGTGAAGAGGCCGAAGTTATGTAGGCGAGGGTGAGTATGATATCTGAAGAAATGTGGAAACTAGTAGAAGATGAGACTGGCCAACTGGCATTTCAACTTTCTAGCTGAAAAGTCTGAATTCTTTTCCTAGGAGAGAAATAGTTTTTAGTACTACCTTATACTGTAAATGTAACCCCAAATTATCCTTGTTTTTTGCTTTTAAGTTAATATTATGACATTTTGTGCTTTAAAAAATGGATTAGAGTTCTCATTTATTTTTATAAAATTTGGGGTTTCAAATTTGAAAAACTTTCCACTTTGAAAATCCTTTTAGATGACAGGATCTCCTAGCAACATATGTATGATACCACAGTCTAGCTCTATTAAACATTGTCACAATGCATTCTGTGGGCCTTGAGTTTTGAAGGGGAAGAATATTTTCAAAGCACTCTATTCTTCAGCATGCCCTGGGATTACCTAGTACCTTAATCCCTTTCTACTTTTTCAGTTCACATTCTAGATGAAAAAGATATTTTTTTCCCCCATCAATGATACTGTATGGAAAGTAAATGGGGAAACTAAGAGAAACTTCACTGAAAATTTTACAGAAACGCATTCTGTAAAGCAAGAGTTACTTGTGTGTAAAATTTCTATACAATTTTCAGGGGACTCTCTTTATGAAGTGTGTGTGTGTGTGTGTGTGGGTGGGTGGGTGGGTGTGTAGAAATTCAGAATCACCACCACTTGCTACAGTTTTTAATTATTTAGAATGAATGGTTTTTTTCTTTAAAGTAATGTCTGATGGTAATATGTAGTACAAATGAAGATTTATAAATCTGAAAAAATTTATAAGAACTCTATTTCTCTATATCTGATATAGATAATGGGCCACAATATAAATCCTTATAAGACTTGTTAAACTTAAGCACCCATTGTATCTTTTCTAGTGGCTGCCACATCCAGTTGAATTTCTCTTTAAGATTTTGATTTAACTTGTACTTCATAAAGGTTTTTTTAATATATGTCTGCAGTCAAGTTGAGCAGTATCTCCAGATTAATTAATTCTGAGAATACGTAGACAAAGCTTGTTGAATATTTTTTATTTCTAAATTCACCATTTTGATACAAATACCCATGGTTTTCTTCTGTGTTTACATGCAGCCAGGAGCTATGGGCGGAGACGAGGTAAATTTTTTTTGCTTGCCAAATTGTGAGTAAATATGAGTGCGTGTGTGTTTATACTTGTGTGTGTATAAAACAGTAATTATTGTATGGTATGATGTTCTAGCTTAATTATTTTAGAAAAATAATTCTCTTATCACTTTCATTATAATTATTTTTCATTGTTAGTTGGTAATTTGTTCTTCTAATCCTAATAAAGACATAGCAAAGACTATTTCTACCTGGAAATTTTTGTTATGTGGTTTATTGTAAATGATCTTGAGGGAATAAAGGCCAGTCATACATATTTTTTTGTCCTGTATCCACTGTGTTCTTTTCATGCCACTTAGAAGGCAGAAGTTAGGTTTTAGAGGGAAATTCTTGATTTTAGTAGGTTGACTGGTGAATTTTTTTGTGTTGCATTCAGAGGTAGATTTACCTTGAAGCTAAATTAGGCTTAAGTTTCAGGGACCTTCACTTTCATGGGCCTCCTCCAAGATCTTTACCTTATTTTTATGTTTTTTCTTAAAGAGGAATCCCCAACTTGTGTAGGCTCTAGGCCCCATAAAACTTGCATTCTTTCCTGGTCACACTCAAACAAAATAATATTGCTTTCATTTGTGTAATGCTGTAACCTTTCTAAAGCATTTCCATATCTATGATTTGTTTAAATAATGTTACGAAATAGGTAGAGTAAGCCTAATGTAGTGGAAAGAGTAGAGTCAAAGACCTAGGTTGTGATCACTGCTTTATCACTTATGTCTGATATCCTCGTCTGTAAATTATGAGGTAATAAAATCAATCTTGTCCAACTTCAAGAGTGTTAGTGAAGTTATAGTATAAAAAATGGGAGAGGAAAACCTATCTATGTAAACTAAAAGCATTCTATAAATGTAAGTTGCTTTGGTGTTCATTTGCAGAAGGTAGGAGAGATGAAGTAATTTACTTACTGTGTTCTCAAGTTCAAGTCAGAGCTAAGTCTGGAACTTTTGTCTTTTGGCTGCTTGTTGGGTGATGTTCACTGTTCATCAGGCTGTCTCGGACTTTGTAGTTGAGTCCTGAAGAGAAGATAATAATATTAAATTCATAGTATTTTATTATTTATTCCACAGTAAATATGAACCTAATATGTATTTGAGTTACCACTGAAACTTTCTTCCATGGTGGAATCATATAGTCTGTTTTGTTTTCATAGTGACGAAAAACGTTTGTGTAGTTGATTATTTTTTAACCCTAGAAATAAACACCATTTAAGATTTTTTAAACTTTCTTATTATTTTTAAATTTCAAGGGTAGAAAATAATATTACTAGAAATAATTTTGTACCATATACATTTTTTTCATGTTGCTAAAAAATTGATCACTCTCAGGAAGGAATAGGGAATGGACCATTTTACATGGAAAATAGACACCATCTGGAGGGTAGACAGCAGGGACTAGCCTCTCCTCTTCTTATGCACTGATCAGGCACCAGATCTTGTCAATATTTTCGCTCTAGTTTCTCAGGCCTCATCCCTCCCCTTCCATTTCTATTGTTTCATCTTTCCAAAACAGCACTTTGTCCACGTCACCCACGTCTCCATTCGGGATCCCCATCTTCTGGGTTGTCCTGTTTCACCAGCGTCATCATCTCCATTATTCCCACCTCACGTTCCCCTGACCAATCCCTGTGCTTTTCCACTGTCTGGCCATTGCAAGTACTGTCCACTCTTCCTCTCATTTACTTATCTAAGGCCTGTCCTTAGTTCATGCATTCAAGCCTAATTCAAGTCTTACCCAGGAAGCCTTGCCCAGTGGCCTTGCAGGCAGTGTTTTCCTCTGCACCTACTGTCTTACATTCTTCCTGTCTTTTCTGTATGCCCTGTTTCTTCAACTGGAGATAAATTCTTTGGGGAAAGTTCTCTCTTGTGCCTAACACTGTGACCTACATGTAGTTAGTACTTATTAAATGCTTATCGATGAGGATTCTTTTGAAGTAACACTCCATATCTATGGAGACCAGAGTTTGGCATCATATTTTTTTAAATATTTTATTTTTACAAATTATAGTCTATTAAATACTAAACATCAAGAATATAATATCACCTATAGTTTCTAAACTCCTGAAAAAATAATTACTCTTTCTATTTTCATGTTACCTTCCCCATATCTATTTTTAAGCTTTAACTTAATCATTTTCAGAAGCCATGATCATCTTTGCATCAAGTGCTAAGCTAAACACTGCCTAGAATGACTTGGTCCTTGCTTTCTATAAGTCTGTGTTTTGATAGTTGTAGATGAAGAAGATAATGAGAAAAGTGTGTGTGTGTATGTGAGAGAGAGACAGAGACAGAGAGACAGCGTGCGTGCGAGAGCACTAAAAGACTGATGTTGACTTTCTGTAATGAGAAAAGAACAGGCAGAAAAATTTTGTTCCATGCTCTCATTTAGTCCTCTATTCCCAAAGCTGAAAAGGAAGAAAAGTCATCTTCCTCAAATGTAGTGACATTGCCATGTGGGATGGGGCAAGTGTACCTTATATCCACTCTCATTCCTGGAAATATACTCATCTGGGCCAATGCCGCATAGCATAAATTTGACGAACTGGCAGATTTCCTCATGTCGTTTATTTGTGTGATCAAGGATTATATTAATGCTTGAATTCTTTCCTCCAAACAAAATTTAGACTTTCCCAAAAAAATATAAAAAGTGAACTTCCTGATGTATGTTACTTTACCTATGATTAAGATTTAGCTGTAACTCATATTCTATGCATTACGTATACATGTTGGTAAATATTTTAGGAATAGAAAGCAAAGGGAAGCAAAGGGAACAGTTTTGAGGTCTGTTACCAAGAATTAGGCCAGTGGAATCTTTCACCTCTCCTGATAAACCTGGAAAAGCTTCCTGGAATAGGTAGAATTTCAGGAACTATTTGGATGATGGAAGAGGAGTGGGAAGCAAAGCATTCCAGGTATGTGACTCAACTCAAAAGAAAGCTTTGAGGTGAGATTGGCATGACCAGATGCTTGGAGCATATGTCCCTGAGTGTTTGCAGTGGGGGCCAGCTGGAGAGGAGAGTTGGCAATGAGATGGTCTGTGCTGCTCTGATGAATGGTTTGTGAAACAGAGGATAAGACTCCTAGACACACAGATATGTCAGGCTTTAGAAAGAGGGTTTCATGATACAAGTAATGAAAACAGGAGAGAACTTGGACATCAGTCGAAGGCTTAGATGGGGAAACAAGTATTGGAGGGTAGACTCTTTGGCAAACCAAGTGCTTCCAGTGGTATAGTTGAACTAATAGTAGTGTAGAAGAAGAATTAGGTGTAAAAGAATGGAATTTGAAAATGAATATTGATTGTATATAAAGTATTTAAATATCCAATTATATTTCCCATGGATACCCACTTTTATTTTAGAGATGTGTTCCAGTAGACAAATGTTGATTACCCTTGTGGAATCAAAGTGACACCCAAGAATCTTACCATTTCTTTCTGGAGTATTCTGGCTTTCACAACCTGTGATATGTTGTGTAACTATAGCCCCTGTTAGAAACTAGTATCATATGAAATCTTTGCCTACACGTTTAGCAGCACACCTGATTAAAATATTGGTTGTGTTTTTCATTTCACATGAGTTTTTCTGGTCTCTGAGAGACTTTTGTCCATAAGTAGACATGTTGGTTGTGCCAGTGCTCTTGATGTTTAACTTAATTTCTTAGTTAAAGAACAGCAAGGAAAATATGAAAGATCCTTTTAAACAATGTAAATGAGCAAATACAAAGAATTATTGGAGTTACTATTGGATTGGAGTTACTATTGTAAAATGTACCTCTGTGTATATTTAATCCATAAAAAATCTATTGACATTAATGGATGACTTGACAACAAAGGTTCTAAAAATCCAGTGAAACAAACTTCTGTACCAAGTTGGGGATGGGTCTTTCTGCTAAAAGCCTGTGCAAGAGAGGAGAGACCCGCTGTATCAGTGAGACCATGGCACAAACATGCCATCCTATTAATTCAAACCCAGTTATGTGAGCTTTCTTGTCTAAAGGAATGGGTGATCCCAGAGTGAAACATGGATAGCTAAAGAAATTTCTGAGTGTTTAGGGTTATAATATATGAAATGTTACTACTTACAGTAATAGGAAAATTTGAGCACAGGAGATGATGAGGGGAATAAGATCACTAGTTTTTCACTTTTGCAAGAAGTTGCTCTGGGAGGGGCCTAAAGAAATAATGAGCTGTCCACCCTAATTTCACTAATTAAGTGTTCATGTGCTTACTATAGGTCAGAAGCTGTGCTAGACTCTAGATGTATTCTGTCTCCCTACTGAGTGTTCACTCTAGTAGGAGAGAGACAATAAATAAATGAAACAAATATTTTTATACTCAAAAGTTGTGCTAAGTACTAGGCAGGAGAAATGGGAGGTTCTCTCTAAAATAGAATGGTTTTCTCTGGAGAAATGTCATTTAAACTAAAACCCAAATGATGGAAAGACAACTATCTTTAAATAAATTTTTTTATTGTGGAAATTTTCAAACATACATAAAAATAGAATAGTTTAATGAGCTATATTCCCATCACTTAGCTGCGATGATTATTAACATTTTTGCCAATTTTGTTTCAAATATTCCCTCCCTTTTTTCCCTTAGAATATTTTAAAGGAAATTCCAGACATCAGAAGACAGCTATTTTAAGAGGCTTGAGGCTAAGTACTGATAAATGCTACAACATTGATAGACCTTGAAAACATTATGCTAAGTAAAGAAGGCAGTTACAAAAGATCATATATTGTATGAGTCCACTATTATGAAATGTCCAGAATAGGCAAATCTATTGAGACAGAAAGTAGACTAGTGGTTGCCTAGGGTTGAGAGAGTTCAAAAAAATGGAAAGTGACTGCTAATGGGTTAAATGGATGAGTTATGTGGTATGTAAATTATATCTCAATAAAGTTGTTATTAAAGGGGAAGGGAGGCTTGAGCCAAGAAAGGGCTTTGTGTGTTTGAGGAAGTAAATAGAGCCCAGAATGGCTGAGCTTGATGGGAGAGAGAGGAGGGTGCATTTAGATGAGGTTGGAAGGATATCTGATCTTGCTGGAATTCAGCTCCTGGTAAGGATTTTGAACTTAGTCCAAGTACAAGAGGAAATCTATGAGTGTTTTAAAGCAGGGTCAAGTGATCAGATTTATGTTTTTAAAAGAGCATGCTGGCTACTGTTTGGAGTGGAGTGAGAGAAGTAGGTTGTCTAGTTCGGAATGATGGTAGTAGTCTAGGCAAGACTTGATGGTGTTTTAGGATACAGTGATGGCAATGGAGGTGGAGAGAAGTGAACAAATGGAAGATATGTTCTGGAGGGTAGAATCAAACCTTCTTAAGGGCATTAGATTGAAGAATTGAATGTGGAGAGTAAATAAGGGGGAAGACTCAAAAATGACGTTCAGGTTCTAGCTTGAGCAGTTGGGTGAATTGTGATGCCATGTACTGAAGTGAGACTGAGAAAGAATAGGTTTAAGGTAGATGTCAAGAGTTCATTTATAAACACATTAAGTTTGTGATGCCTAAGAGATACTCACATAGTAATACCAAGTAAGATGTATTTTTATCTATTTGTTTATTAGAGTTTATAAAAGATTTTTGTGTAATAAAAGGAATGCTGCTGGCCCCAGAGATTTGAAAACCATTCATCTAGTTTAAATCTCTCATTATGTAAATGAGACTCAGATAAATGAATTGTCTTGTCCAAGGTCACAAAGTAAACCCTAGGCTGGAACCTGACTGTCTTGACTTCTAGGCAGTTTTTTTCTTAGAAGAGTCGTGCCTCATAATCCTTTTTTTTTTTTAAACCCCCATAGTGGCTAATTTCTGAGCTAGTTGCAAAATTGTCATCAGATTAAGTACATCTTACAGATTGGGCTCTGAGGAGCCCATATTCTTAGTTCTTACACACAGTTAGAGAAATATCACGTTATGTGTGAATTCTTAGTGGTTTCATTTACAAGGGCAACTTTATTACTGAAGGCTCTGGTACTCTAAATACTAATAATAAGACAGAGGTTTGGTTTTAAAACCTTGGAAAGTTTCTTAAGTACTCATAACCAATTTTTTAAAACAGTCCAAATTTTTACAATTAACTCTTGCTTTTATTTTCTTTGCCAAAATACTCTTGGGAAAGCCGTGGTTATGTTGGCCGTGCAGAAAGAAAGTTCTCTTTGTTCCAGAATGTCTTAAACATCCGCTTCTTCTCTTTCTTCACTGCTCTGGTTCAAGACATCCTCATCTCTCATCTGGAGATTTCTTCAGACTCTCACCTCATCTGCCCTCTCGCTGGGTGCAGATTGCTGGTGGAGGTGATGGTAACTATTGTAGGATTTGGGGTAGAGGGAATAACATGGTCAGAGGCATCTGAGAGAAGTCATTCTGATAGGTTGGAAGATGGATTAGATGGGAATATCAGAGTCTCCAAGGAGTGAGTGTAGTTCAAAAAAAGCTAGTATTAGAATGAAATATTAAATTGGGAAAATGGGGAAATTTCTTATTGGTTTTGTAATATAGAGTGTAGAATGTAATGCTTGAACAAATAGAAGCAATAGAAAAGGTCTCAATTTTCTAGGATGTGGTCCCGTCTCTTGCCATTCTCACACTTATGTATTGTGTTTCAGCGTGTACTTACGGCGCATGTCTTTGCACATACTGTTGTCCTTTCCTGGATGCTGCTTCACTTTTACCATTTATTAAATATCTTTTATGTGCCCTTATTAGGACATGAAGATACAGTGGTGAACAAGATTAAATTGGTCCCTGTCCTAATAGAGTTTACAGTTTAATGGGATTTGAGAATGAGATACCAAATAAAAACCCATATGATAGTGTAGTGGTAAACGGGAAAAGTGTTAGGTAAAGTGCTGTCAGTGGATTGAAAAGAGGATCTAACCTAATCTAGAAGGTCAGGAAAGTTCCACCTGAGGAAATGACTTGTCAGCTGAGGCCTGAAGAATTAGTAGGAATTAACTAGAAAACTGAGGAGTTGGGAAGAGAGTGTTTCTTTTGGATAGGGGGAACACCTTGTCCTTAGGGCCTGAGGCAAGAAGGAATAATCAGGAAATTCAGAAGAGGTCTGTGTGATTGGAAGTTAGTGAACCAGAGGGAGAGGCAGCCACTATGATGTAGAAGAGGTAGGCAGAGGCCTTACAGTTTACAGTGATTTTTTTTACTTTATCTAAAAGGCAATGGGAAATTATTGAGGGGTTTTAAGAATAGGGGTGAAGAGTTTGGGTATGTTCAGATTAATATTTGAAAATGGCGACTCCAGCTATTTTATGGAGGCAGCATTGTGGGGTATCAGGTAGAAATCAGTAGACTAAACGGTCTTTTTGTACAGACTCATTAGACTTTTGGTTCAGGGGAGAGATGATGGTGATCTGGACCAGGGTGTTAGGACTGAAGATGGGGAGAACTGAATGGATTGAAGAATTATTTTGTATCTTGAATTGGTAGGACTTAGTGAGAGAGAGATTAGATGTGAAGTATGAAAGAAAGGGAGATGTCAAGGATGACTCCTAGATTTCTGGATTCAGTTGGGTATTGATAATAGTCATTTTTATTAAGATTGCAGAGAATGCTAGAGGAGCAGGTTTGGAGGGAAAGATCAAGAGCTGTTTTGAAAGTTCTTTCTCTGTGGATTCTTATTCTTTACCTTAAAAACTCCCCCATCCACAAGATTCTGCTCAAAATTGCCCTCCTGTAAAATCACATTAAAGGTCTCCCCCCGACCCCGACTCCACCATCCCATAGGGCAGTAGATTGTGCTTTTGTGTTGTGTCACTTGGTAAAGTCTTCTCTTAATACTTATCTCTCTACTTTATGATTATGTACTTGCCTATCTCTCTCATCAGACCTGATTTCTTTGGCAGGGACTTCCAAATAACTATCTTATTTGTTTGGTCTTCCTGGAATGTGGATAAATATTTCTTCTAGTGTTTTCCACTGAGTTATGTATGTTAAAGTTTCCTTTATCTTAAATCTATGTAATGCTGTATTAAGTTAGTTTACTGCAGAACTTTTCCCAGCCTTTTGTATTCTAATGTGGATTGTGAATCTCTGGAAAGGGCATAAGGTGTGCAGTATTTTCCAAAATTGTTTGGAAAGTTCCCCCTCCCCTCCCAGCAGCTTTTGTTTTCTGAGCATCTCATGTTGCTTGTAGTGAGGGTAAGAGGTGGAAATAGGAGCACTGCATGGGAAATGCTGATTTGGGCATGTGCCTGTCACAGAGTAGGCACATAATTCACTGAGTGTGGACTATGTGAAAAGCAAACCTGACGGCCGTAGGAGAACATCTCTGGGTGTCTTTGGGAAGCTCATTTTGCCTATAGTTGCTGCAGATCTGTTTCTTTTACCTACAGTGATCAAAACAGACATCAAGAGATGAGAATTTACTGTCTGTTGTTTGTTCCTGCCAGGCTAAAAAAGCTAGGTAACATGAGGTGACAAATTTTCTTCTGTTTCTTTGTAGCTCGGCTGGGAAGAGCTAAACAAAAAATTCTTTGGTCCTTTTATTTATTAACTCCCGACATCAGAACAGTGCCTTTCTTACACCACCTGGGTTGTTCATAAAATAAACAAAGTTATTAGTAACTTTTTTTTTGTAAAAGAAATAAATGTTCAGTATTTTTCTAAGGCTATTTATATTCTGTTTTAAAGAGTTGGCTGTAGTGACGCAGAACCTAGGTTTCGGAAATATCGACAGGATAGACCAAATGGGGAGGACACTATTCTTTTCTTGAAGAGTGTGTGAATTTATTTTGGAGGGGAATTTTTCTTTATTTCAAAAGTTAGAGTGCTCAAGACAGTTCTTTTTTAGAGTGGAACTTAGCGGAAAGTTTTACCAGGAACTCACTGACTCAAACAGGAAATTTGTTTTTAAACTTAGATTTTATTTTGTAATGCTGGATGGCATCATTGTGTTACATTTATTAACAGACTAACTGCTGGTATCTTACAGTCGTGTGGAGTGGGTAGGTGCCTTTGCTCTACAAACTTTATTTGGCTATAGAGTTAACTATGAAAATAATTTTTTAGAGTGATATAAAATATGGCCTAGATTAGTAGGGTAAAGATGTCATAAGCACATCTACATCTGTACTCCCACATCTTAATTTATATGTTTTCCTTTACTTGTCCCACCATTTATTATTGCAGATGTTTATTCCCAGGTTGGAATAGCTTGGAATGGCAGGGAAAACTTGATCATCTATAATCTTGCTATCAGAGAAGTTATCAGCCTCTGTCATCAGTTTAATATTCTCTCAGCTATCAGGGCCGATCTTTAGAACTAAACTTCTGAGGTCACCGTAAAGAGCAAATAAAAATCTGTGAATAAAGATTACTTTTCCGTTTATTTTAAGAAATGCCTGGGGAAAGGAAAAATAACTGCTGAATACTTTTAGCAGCAATGATAGGGACTGTATGAGTAAAATGTAGTGAATTTTTAGCAACAACAGCTGCAATTTTTGATGCTTCTTCCTTAGTATCAATCGAGTCTTTTTGGTGCTATACATACCTTTACACAAAAATGACGTTATAAATTTGTCTAGACCTGGTAATCTGCAGTCGCTCATTCTATTGAAAAAGTCACAGCTCAGGCTACATTTTTTTGTATGCTTCATTCTGTACTTTGGCTCCTAATAAAGCATTTGTTGTCCAGGAAAATAATTTTAACTAGAAACTCCCACATTTGTTTCAGGTCGGTCTTCTCTCTTTCCCTTTGAAGATGCCTTCCTGGACGACAGTCATGGCGATCAGTCCTTGTCATCTGGCTTAAGTTCTCCCACTCGCTGTCAAAATGGGGAACGAGTAGAACGCTACTCGAGAAAGGTGTTTGTTGGGGGCCTTCCTCCCGATATCGATGAAGGTACTATGCGTTCATTAATGACTTTATAAAGGCCAGGTTTGTTTTTTGTGTGATCTGCCTCTCCTCTCCAAGGCAGCTGTAGGACATTCATATCTTAGTGTGCAGATGAGAATATTTGATAGGTGAGGAAGTAATGGGTTGTGCACTTCAGGTCGCCTGTTCATACATGTTCATACTTAGCAGTCTCCCAACAGCTTCCCATTTCCTAGTTATTAATTTGGGGATAAATTTTAAAATAATAGTGAGAGATACTATTTATGAAACTCTTACTTTAAGCCTAGTATTGTACTAAGTGCTTCACATTACATTATCTCATTTAATCCCAATAGCTATCCATACCCATAGTTGGTAAGGCATATCTTACCAACTCCATCTTATAGATGAGGAAAGTGAGGATCAGACAGAAACAATTTGTCCCGGTTATGTAGCTAATGGTGCAGTTGGAACTCAAAATCAGTCTGATTCCAGAGCTTTTGCTCATGTCCGTCACACATACTATCTAATATTTTAATATAGATACCTATTAATGAAAAGCCCCCCTTGCCTTTAAAAGAATGAAGACTAATTAGAATTTTTCTTGATGTATATTTGAGATACTGCCAGTCCAAAAGTGAATTTTCACTTATGCCTAAAGCCAGTCAGTCAGCACATAGTAGGTTGTCAATAAATATTTGTTGAATGGACAAATGAAATAAAACTGTGACAAAGTTAATTTAAGGGAAAAAACAACATCTCTAGTTCTAGTAGGCTTTGTATCTACTAAGAATAATTGTTAAAGCAGGGGCCGGCCCGGTGGCGTAGCAGTTGAGTTTGTGCATTCCGCTTTGGCAGCCCGGGGTTCACTGGTTCAGATCCTGGGCGTGGACCTACTCACTGCTCATCAAGCCATGCTGAGGCGGTGTCCCATATAGAAGAGCTACAACTCTACAACTATGATATACAACTATGTACTGGGACTTTGGGGAGAAAAAAGAAAAAAGAGGAAGATTGGCAACAGATGTTAGTGCAGGGCCAATCTGAAAAAAAAAAAATTGTTAAAGCAGAGTTGTTTTGCCAGCATTATTCTAGCTATGACATTTCTCTAATTTATTGTAACTTTCTTTTTTTTCATGATGAGAGAAGAATAGTCTCTAAAAATAGTTTTATTTTAGACTTAACTGCTTTAAAGTTGTACATAGCTGGAGACTCATTTTCCTTCAAACTATTCTTGTACTAGTGTTAATCTCATCTATCAATTGGATTTTTCTTTAAGACAAAGTTTTGATCATGGCTGAGGGAATGGCAACTTAAACTTGAGGAGGAGCTAAGTTATAACCTTTTGCTTTAAGTCAAAAGTCAGAAGGAAAAGATAAATTTATTGAGCTATAACTTTTGAAATATTTTCTGTATAGCATGTGTAGTAGGTATGTGTGAGAGAAAGAGACCATTGGCTTTTAACTTTTTCTAATCACCAAATAGAATTACCTACTTATTACCCCTTCTCACCAAAAGAATCATATCTATTTCTAAAATAATCTTGGAGACTAATAAACTTAGATTAATAATAATAATCTAAGATTAATAATCTTAGAGATCTTAGAGATTTTTTTCATATGAATGAAAGCATATTTTAAATATTTTGTATACTTTTGCCTTTTTTCTAAAAACAGAACATTCCTATTTTTAGAGTCTCCTTTTTCCTTGGCAGAGAGGTCACCTTAGCTAGTGTCACATTTTTTCTTCCAAATTCTTTATATCAAATTTATTGGCAGTGAAGGGAAATGAATTATAGTTAGAAACACATTCTGCATGATTGAAAGTGAATAACCAAATGTACTCCCCAAACAATGGTATTTCGCTTAGTAGGTTTGACTTCTGTAAGTATGCTTTAGAAAATAGCTCTCAAAACATTTTTTAAATAAAAAGACATGTTTTATTCTATTCTGTTTGCAATATTTATTTCTCTTTTACTAAGATTCCTTCTTTGTTTTGTAGATGAGATCACTGCCAGCTTTCGCAGGTTTGGACCTCTCGTCGTAGACTGGCCTCACAAAGCTGAAAGCAAGTCATATTTTCCTCCTAAAGGTAATGCACATTAAATGTCTCTGGTGCCTGCCTGTTGCTCCTAGCGTGACGATTCAATAAAAGGCAGCCTTTTAACTCTTGAAATAGCTGTTGACTTTTTTTCTCTCAATTAAGAAAACATTTTAATGTTGATCATCTTTTTGTATCTTACTGTTTCCACCTGGAGACTATTCCCCCAGGAGCACACTGATTGTTTCGTGGCATCTATTTTATTGACAGTGAGGTCCTGTGTGTCTGTTGTGAATGAACCTGGTGCTAACTTTACATTATTTGAGAGAAAAGATCTAGGGTTTTGAGGAATGTCAGTGATGGAAGAGGAAAAGATTATTTAGAGTCGGGTTTTTTTTTGGTGAGGAAGATTAGCCCTGAGCTAACATCCGTTGCTAATCCTCCTCTTTTTGCTGAGGAAGGTTGGCCCTGGGCTAACATCCGTGCCCATCTTCCTCTACTTTATATGTGGGATACCTGCCACAGCATGGCTTGATAAGCGGTGCATAGGTCTGCACCCAGGATCCGAACCTGCGAACCCTGGGCCGCCAAAACAGAGCGTGTGAACTTAACCGCTTAGCCACCGAGCTGGCCCCTAGAGTTAAGTTTTATTTGTATCCCATAGCCTTGTGGTTTTATAGATCTTATAAACCCCAAACTTGGAAAACCTAGTGGCAGAAGAATGATGTTGTATGAAATTACCTTTATCCATATCTGTATCTTAAGTGACTTGGCCTGTTAAGGGGTAGAGGGCAAACTAGTAAAGGACTCTTCACATGAGCTTGCTTCCCTTATTTTTGGTAGACTTCTTTGATAATTTATAAAGCCGTGAAAATATGTTACTTTGTTCATAGTTTGTTGTTTCTGGGGAATCTAGGGAAGTTGTCTGATGATATTAACTCTGAGTATGTTTCTAGATTTATATAGAAGAGTGTTTTGAGTTAAAAAGGAAATTTTCTTCTTGTTTTATGTTCTGTAGATATATTTCAAGGGTGTCTTTTATCTCTAAAGAAATGTTTTTTGATATGTATTATTTTGTAACATTACTCACTGCAAGAAGATGGAGTCAAAATACTTGTCCTTCCTGTACTTTGTACAGGGATCAAATTATAGCTTAACCTGGGAAAGGCAAGTGGCTTCCTTTTATGTCTGGTTTAATTGGTTTGTCTGTCACCTATACTTCTCACTCTCTTTATAACCTATGAAAATAAGTTACTAACTAGAGGGCTGTTTACTTTTAACATTCTTCTGTTAATTCTTTCCAAGAATTTTTAAAGTTAAAAAATAAGTTTTAGATTAATCAGAAAAGATAAAAATCATCATGCTGATTATTTCAGTGAAGGAATGTCTTCACCACTTTGTGGTGCACGTATGGCACTGTGTAAAGACTCATGTTTAAAACATGTTTCTAAGAGTGCTAATAATTTGTTGAATCAGCTAGTGTTATTTCACCACACTGTGCTGCATGTAATACGCCCTTGTAAAGTCACATGTATAAAAAGATGTTCCTGAGAGTACTAGTGGCACAAGTGAATCAAGACAGTGTTGTTTCAATGAACGAATGTGTTCATGACACTGTGGTGCATGTAGCACACTCTGTAAAATGACATGTATAAAAGATATTTCTAAGAGTGCCAATTGAAAAAAAATCATCATGTCAAGAAGGTTGTAAAAATGATTCTGGGGGCCGGCCCCGTGGCTTAGCAGTTAAGTGTGTGCGCTCCGATGCAGGCGGCCCGGGTTCGGATCCCGGGCGCGCACAGACACACTGCTTCTCCGGCCATGCTGAGGCCGTGTCCCACATACAGCAACTAGAAGAATGTGCAACTATGACATACAACTATCTCCTGGGGCTTTGGGGGAAAAATAAATAAATAAATAAAATTATAAAAAAAAAATGATTCTGGGATAAAAGGTGTCAGATGATCATTGTAAAAAATAAAAACTAAGATAGACATATGTATATGGTCATGTCCAAAGGAAATTATCCCAAATCTACCTCTACCAGAAATGATCGAGGTTGGCCCAGTGGCGTAGTGGTTAAGTTCACATGCTCCACTTCAGTGGCCCGGGGTTTGTGGGTTTGGATCCCGGGCACGGACCTACACACCACTCATCAAACTATGCTATGGCGGCGTCCCACATACAAAATAGAGGAAGACTGGCTCAGGGGCAATCTTCCTCACCAAAAAAAAAAAAGAAATGATCACTGTATACATTTTATTAAATATCCTTCTGATATCTCTTTATGAATATATACATTTATATGAAAGTTTATATTTTACATAAATGGGATCACAGTATATGTGTTATACAAAACTTGCATTTTCCCGCTAGCCATGTCAATATCTTTCTACATTATCATTAATGACCTTATTTTGTTTAATTAGTCCATTTAAGTTGCTTTTAGCTGTTTGCTCTCATGGATCATGCTTCAGTGAATATCCTTGTGCCTTCATCTTTTTGCCCTTTTATAATTATCTCTTAGGGTGAACTTCCCAAAGTGAAGTACATACTTATACAGGACGCCAAGCTGCCCTTAAGGAAGATCATACACATTTATGTTCCCACCAATAGTACCTGATTTACAAAACTCAGTTTTATTGAGGTCTGGAGAAATGACTCTTTTTCATTCTTTGGCAATCTGATGGTTAAAATAACATCCTTTTTTGGCGTTTTTGTCCCTCTTTACTGGCCATTTGAATTTATTTTACTTTTTTACATTGACTACTCATTTCTGTCTGCAATTTATTTTGGAGTAAGACACAAGAAAGGATCCAGCTTTATTTTTCCTGGTTGCATGCCAGTCATTCCAAAGGTCATTTATTGCCTATTCCATTTTTTTCTCATTGATTTGAATCATTAGAAATAAATATTGATTAAAAGGTCATCTCTTCTGTTTTTCAATGGAATGCACAAGTTTCTCTGAAACTACTCTATCTAGTATGATAGCCACTAGCCACATGTAGCTAATGAGCACTTAAATGAGACTAATTTGAACTGAGATATGCTGTAAGTGTAAAATATACATTGGATTTCAAAGACTTAGTTTAAAAAAAAGGTAAAAGATCTCAGTAATTCTGTTTACATGTTAAAATGATAATTTTTGGGATATGTTGGATTAAATGAAATATGTTAAAGTTAACTTCACCTGTTTCTTTTTACCTTTTAAAATGTAGATATTGGAAAATTTTAAATTACATACGTGACTCATATTTCTATTGGACAGGGGCCAACGTACTACCTGTTTTTGTATAGCCTGCAAGCTAAGGATAGTTTTTATATTTTTAAGGGTTGTAAAAACATACACTACAAGAAGAGTATGTAACAGAGACTATGTGTGGCCCTCAAATCCCTTTTCAGAAAGTTTGTTGACTCCTGCTCTAAAATAAGCCCAGAAAACTGCTCATTCAGTTCTGAGACATCAAATAACAAAGGAGGCAGTTTATTTCAGAGGGAGTCTATATATTTGCAGACCTAATTCTTTTTTTTTTTTTTTTTTTTTTTAATACTATTGTTCTTTTTTTTTTTTTTATAATTTTTATTTTTTATTTTTTTTCCCCCAAAGCCCCAGTAGATAGTTGTATGTCATAGTTGCATATTCTTCTAGTTGCTGTATGTGGGACGCGGCCTCAGCACGGCTAGAGAAGCAGTGCGTTGGTGCACGCCCGGGGTTCCGAACACGGGCCGCCAGCATCGGAGCACACGCACTTAACCGCTAAGCCACGGGCCGGCCCCAGACCTAATTCCTAAATTTTGTTCTTCTATTGAGTCAAATGCTTTGCTGCAATCTTTACCTATTGGTCAGTTGTGTCCTATAATGTAAAACAGAATAAGTCATCGTTGTGACATCTGTCTCTTGGTACTTAAAGGACTATCAGTTTCTCTTTAAATCTTCTCTTTTCTAAGCTAAACATTTTTACTTCTGTCAGTCATACCTTGTGTCTTATGGTTTCTAATCATCATTCTTCTTGTCTTCTTTTTCTGTATATATGTCATGGTTACAATATCCTACTTAAATTTGTTACTGAGAATTGAACAGAGAACATTTGGGTTGGTCTGAGCAATACAGAGTTTAGCAGCTCTATGAACTCATACTTTTTGGTACCACTCCTATATAACAGCATTATAATATAGAACCATAAAATATTAGAGGTAATGCCCTTATTTTACAGCTGAGGTCAAATGTTGAGATGGACCAGTGAGAGCCAGACCAAGAAGAGAATCTAAATCTCCTGATTCTGGTCCTCAGGTTTACATCCTCAGAGAGCAGATTGCCTTTCTGGTGATTGGGGTCAGGGAGGAGAAATAATTATTATACTGTTGGCCCCTGTTGTGTTTTTCTCTCAGCTAAAGTCTGAAGGTTGACCTATTTTGGGAGGACCAAAAGAAATTTGATGTTATTCCAAGATTGAAGTAACTTTGAGAATCCATGCCCATTGCTTTGAATGTTGGGAACATCTAAGTAATTCCCCCCAAATTGTTCTGTGACTTCTTAATAATGCCTCCTTGTACTTTTTCTGCTTTTCCTTAAATTCCTTAGGGTTTTTTTGTGTGTTTGTGAGGAAGATCAGCCCTGAGCTAACATCCATGCTAATCCTCCTCTTTTTGCTGAGGAAGACCGGCTCTGAGCTAACATCTATTGCCAATCCTCCTCCTTTTTTCACTCAAAGCCCCAGTAGATAGTTGTATGTCATAGCTGCACATCCTTCTAGTTGCTGTATGTGGTATGCGGCCTCAGCATGGCCGGAGAAGCGATACGTCGGTGCGCGCCTGGGATCCGAACCCGGGCCGCCAGTAGCTGAGTGCGTGCCCTCAACTGCTAAGCCATGGGGCCAGCCCCATAAATTCCTTAGGTTTTAATTCAAGTCTGTGCCTTCTTGGTAATGCCCTTCTTGCTGATTGTACTTTTCTTTAGGTCATCTCAGGTTGATCATCAGGTACAGTTTGTTTGGCTGTATGTTTTAGGCTTATATGTAAATAGACAGGAAAATTTGAACCATCCCCCATTGAACCCTTCGGCCTTTTTCTCAGAAAGTATATGCCTAATGAAATAAACAGAACGATTCATCCACCCAGCAGGTTTACCTGTGCAAATGTGGAGTAGGGTTCATAAAACCATGACCATTTCAGTGAACTGTGGAGAGCTTAAAGTCAACATAGAGAAACAGTGGCCAGGCACATCAATTGTCCCCTTAAATGTTGTTGGGCCAGCAGAGTGGGAGGTGATGGAGACTGGGGATCTCTTCAGGACAAAGGCCACTGAGGCATTTGATCAACCATTTGAGGATATGCAGAGTTCCCTGGATCAATTTGTCTATGGCCCACAAGCAAATAATTGCTTGTTCTCCAGAGCACCACTGAGAACATGGAAGGTGTGGGAAGGCAGGAAGTCAGAATGTGTGTCTTCATGATTTGGTCTCAGACTTTATGAACTTATAGTCCTGTAGGGGAGAGAAGAAATTAGATAGTCACAAAAATAAACACAATTGCAAACTGTGATAATTCTGTAAAGGATAAATAGAGAATGAGACTCTAAAAAGAATGAGAGACTCTAAAAAGAGGACATCAATTTAGATTGGAGATATAGAGAGAGCTTCTCTGAGAAAATGGTAGTTAAGCAGACCTAAAAATTGAAGAATTAGTGGAAAAGTATAGGGAAGCAAGTTCCAAGCAGGGGAGTACCATATGTGAAAGACTGAGTATGAAAGGGCTTTAGTACCTTTGAAGAAATGAAGGAAGTATGATTGGAATGTTATGAGGGGGAGAAAATGATGCAAACGAAAGAGTCTTGAAGAAGTAGGATTTTTTTTTCTTCCCTATTGATCTAGTACCCCAGAGAGAGTGGACGTGAAGGCATTTGTGTGTTGTTTGTCTTTGGAGTGGAAGAAGAATGGAGTTGGGTTGAGTAGAAATATCAGTTTAAAATGCTTTCAAATAGCTGTTGATAAAATTGAAGCAAAGTCTTGCTTTGTGTTTTCTCCATTTAGTTCTTGATGATGAAAAGGAATGCAACTGTAGTCAAAATATTGAAAAAAAGTTTCCTGAGATTGCATTCGCTTGCTTTTTAGTTTTGGAATAGTAGAGTTAAAATTGTGAGTGCTGGAAAGAGAGGTGCTCCCGAATGTTAGGATATGAACCAAATCCCACATTCGTACAGAATACTAACCAATATTATGATGTTTATAGTAGCTTGGGTGCACGTAATTTAAAGTTGTTATTGAAAAGGGGTGGTGAGGGCCGGCCCCGTGGCTTAGCAGTTAAGTGTGCACGCTCCGCTGCTGGCGGCCCGGGTTCGGATCCCGGGCGCGCACCGACGTACCGCTTCTCCGGCCATGCTGAGGCCGCATCCCACATACAGCAACTGGAAGGATGTGCAGCTATGACATACAACTATCTACTGGGGCTTTGGGGGGAAAAAAGATAAATAAAAAATCTTTAAAAAAAAAAAAAGAAAAGAAAAGGGGTGGTGAGAGAACAGAGTAATGCAAACAGAGGGCTTAGGTCTTGGTGCAAATGATCATGCGGCATTGGGAATATCACTCCATCAAATATTTGTTGCATGTCAGTCTCTGGAAGAGTCTGTATTTGGCCTCGTTGAGAATCTAAAGAAGACGCCATTCTTGTTTTTGAGAAGGCTGCAGTTTCCTAGAGGAGACAGGAAAACACAGATGTGAAACATTAAGACCATGGATTCTGGAACTAGACTTTTTGGGCTCCCCCACCTATTAGTTGTATGACCTTAGGCATGCTGTTTAACCTTTCTGTGCCTTAGTTTCATCACCTGCAAAAGAAGGATAATAATAGTACCTACGTCATAAAGTTGTGATAAGGATTAAAATGAGTAAATCCATGTGGAGTGCTTAAAACAGTCCCTGCATATAGTGGGTATTACGAATGATGTTGTTATTTTTATTAAAGTACAGATCAACTTATGGTTAATGACAAGTGAGCAAAAAATATTCCAGGCATCCAGAGTGGGGAACAGATTACTGTAGACTGTACAAGACCTTGATCTTCAAAGCTAGGCGGGAAAAGAATAGGCAGAAATTGCAGGGGGCTGGAATTAGGATAGCTGACATTTACTGAGGGCTTGCTCTGAGCTGGGCAGTGGGTTACTATTTTCTGTGGTTAATCGCTTTTAATCTTCCCAACTCCACGAGGTAGGCACCTTTAGTATTCCCATTTTATAGAGGAAGAAACGAGTTTAGAAAAAGGTAATTTGTCCAGTCGTGTGTTAAATGGTAGGACTCGGATTTGAGCCTAAACAGGTTGACCTCAGAGCTCAAGATTCTTAAATATTGCACTATTCTATTCTCATTTGGGAATAAGAATGGCCCAGAGGTAGGCAGCAGGCTTTAATTAAGGCAGGGTTATGTTGTAGCCTGACTGACAGGCCTAGGACTTGGGCCAAGTAACGGTGATCAAGAATATAGGCTCTGGAGGAAGCTGCCTGGGTTGGATGCCTGTTCCACTACTTGCCATCTCTGTATCCTTTGGCTAATTATTAATCTTCCTAAATCTCTATTTTTTTTTTAATCTACAAAATGGAAATAATAATCGTGTCTACTTCTGGTTTGTTATGAGGATTAAATGAGAAATGCACGTGGAATACTTTCACAGTACCCAGATATTGAAGGCTGCTGCTGCTGCTTTTTTTTTTTTTAGCAACAGAGAGGTTGAGTTTTTTTATTTGATTTTAGTTTTTTAGCCAGGGTCAGAAAAACTATTTAGGAATTTTCTGTAATCAAGCTCATAGAAATAATAAGGACCACGAAGACCTAAGATTAGACTTAGATATTACTAGAATGGGAAGAGAAAGGGACCAGTGGTACTTAGTGATAGAGTAGATCATGATGGTGGTAGATTTGATGGCAGGGTTGTGCTAAGATTCCTTCCATTGATTGAGAATCATGGCACTATTGAATGTAGGGGAGTCAACTGAGAGAAAAGCAGTTTGGTGTAATGATGATTTGATTCAAGACGTGTAAAGTTTGCTATGTCTTCCCATCTGGTCTGAGAGGAAATTCCTAATGGGTGATGGGTTTGTGGTTAGGGAGTTTTGGAAAAGAGACTGGGGTTGAAGGTACACATCTCTCAAGAGTCATGTTTATAGAGAGAAGGGAGAAGAAAATGAAAAACAGATAAGAAGTAACTTTTGTTAGAAACCAGAAGGGAGAAGAGGACATGGAAGTCGAGATGTGGGTGAGTGAAGGCCTGGGAATGTGTCTGTGGCTATGGAGGCTAAGGAAAGAAGCTTCAAGAAAGAATAGTCAGTACCATCAGATATTGCAGGGTTATTGAGAAGACCTTCATGGAATAGAGATGAGTGTGGCCCTCTTGTCAAGTACAGGATCACAATAATTTCTATTGTTATCTATTGTATCTATCTATTGTAATTCTAGGCCTTAATATTGTAATAAAGTAGTAAAACCAGAACAAAGCAATCTGATTTGCATTGAACAAGTGTTATTTTATAAGCAGTAAGAATAATCCTGCCTCCCCAGCAGAACCAACTGTCATCGTTTTTGTTTCTTTCCAATCTGTATTCGTATATATCTTTTTTTGTGGGGTTGTAATAATAGCAGAGATATAATTTTCTATTCTCCTCCCCCCCACCATGTTTCTACATAATTTTCATATTTTTCAAGAGGCTGCTTAACCTATCGTTACACCGTAATTTACTTGCTTGTTGATCATTTAGGCTTTTGTAAATAATGCTTCTGTTAATATATCCTTGTATATGGCTTTTTCTTTCATATTACTTTCTTTGGGGTAAATTTGCAGAAGCTTAACCAGAGTTAAAAGAAATGAAAATCTTAATGACTCCGGATTTGATATCACATGGCTTCCCAAAGCAATTTTCTTTAGGAAGTTTATGCTAATTTGGACATCTGCAGCACATTTTTTGCTTAGTTCCAAGTCAGATAAATGGTACATTGCAGTTGTGGACTTACCTTTTTGCCTGTGTGTTTGGAATATAATGGACTCCTGCGGAAGCCAGGAACCAAGTTGGTATGAATCATGTACTTGAAACATTTAAACCTTTTCCTCTCCTGTCTCATCTGTTGAATCTTGAGTGTTCTTTGACATTGTCTCCTATCATCCTCTCTCTTACCCACTCTGGGCATATTGACTTCTTTGCTATTACTTGAGGTCAGCTAAGGCCTCTCATGGCCTTAGTACTTCCTTTTGTCTGAAACCATCTTCCCCCAGATTTCTGAATGGACTGCTCATCTCATCCCTTAGGCAGACCTCTGCTCAAATGTCCCTTTAAATGTCCCTTTTCTGACTTCCTTATCTAAAATAGCAGCCCTTCTACCCTCCTGCTGTCTGTCCCTCTTACCTTCATTTTATTTTTTTTACTCTCATTTTATTTTTCTTCAAAGTGCTTACCACAACCTGAAAAAATTATATGTGTTTTTCTGTCTGTTTTCTAGATTGGTATGTACATTTTATGCGAGTTGGGTATTTTTTATGTTTTTCTCACTGCTGTATATCCACTGTGTTGGATACCTGCCTCGATGGCTGGCCCTTAGATATTTGTTAAGTGAATGAATTTTCTCTGCAAATGATGAATTCATTACTTGCTCAGAGAGTAGAGTCTGTCAAATTTTAGAGCTGGAAAGTTCCTTAAAGATCACCTTATTTTAATACAACCTTTATTGTAAACTGAGATTCTAAGAGGTGAAGTGTTTTTTCCTAACAGTACACAGTTTTTGTTACATAGACTTGGACCTGGCAGACCAATCATTTATACTGTTTTACCTGGTGAGTTATAAAGAAAGTAGTTTTTATTTGTTTTGCTAATATGTGTCATTTGTGGGAAAGAAAGTTAGGTTTCAAGTATATAATCTGTTAAATTATGCTGTTATTTACAAGGCTGAATTTTATATAAAAATTAGCAACTTAAGCTATATGACCCATGGTACACTTTCACAGCTATTTAAAAATGAAAGCAGTCCTTGGCTTTTTCCTGAATTCTTCTATTCTTTGGTCATACTCACATAGCTGGGATATTTCTAAGACCTGAATTTAGGCTGAGGCTGTAGGTCTGAGGTGCCCTTCAGTTGTAGCTTAACCGTGGGATTCTGCCTCTTGGGTGATGCCATACCATTTCTGGACATGAGTGCATGACTTTGTAGTTGAATTCTTTGACTGCAAGGATCAGTTCTCTTGTCCTACCTCAAATTGGGGATGTGGTTATGAGTGACAAGAAAAGCCCAAAAGTAGGAGCTGTGATAGAACCAGGTATCATGGAGACTATGCTTAGGGGTGGTAGGCTGCTGGGATTTGACCAGGGGGAGCTATTAATTCTTCATTGTAATGTTCCACCATTATCACGACTCAGCTCTTCTCTGCATGTGTGCTCCTCTCTGTGCTTCTCGTGGCAATGTTTTTATATTTCTAGTTGAATTCCAGAGAGAGGGAATCTGATTGGCCCAGTTCATTTTTTAACACCTAGCTGTGACACAGGGCATCCTAATGATAGTGGCCTTAGAATTCTTGACTGCTTAATAAAGAAACAGCTTAGTTCTGTTTCCTTGGGCGTGGGGCTGTGAATGTGGCAGGTAGAAAGATAAGCTGGGCATAACAAGCTTTTATGCTGATATTAGATATGTTTAGCAAAACCTCCGTCCTTGCCTCCTGGGCAAATAGCCTATGTCCAAAGTTGCTGTCACTGGAGCTACAAAAAAATGTCTCCCCATCCTGAGCCTTCTACGCCTGGTTCTGTGCTAAGCAGTAGCTCCTGATATTGCCAATAGTCTCACCTCTTGTGGTGGGGCTGGGGCCAGGGAGAGGAGTTGGCATCTCCTGGGCAGTGAGCACAGCTGCACTACCACTGTTGGCAGACACCTCTGGGCCAAAGGCAAGGAAAGAAGCCAGCTGCAGATGTGAGACAGGAGATTGGCCACGTGGCTCTGAAACTGTGTTCAGAAGTCAGTGATGCTGGCAGTGGAATGGAGGAGGCTGTCATCCTCAGCCCACTGAGTTAGCCAGCTTCAGCTCTGGCAGTCCAGGGCCACAGGGTTCAGGTGCACAGCCAGGGGAACGGGAACAGTAACAGGCATGCAGATTTATGCAAGAGTGACCCATGTCTTGCACTGTGATGATGCCCACCCACCTTGAGTAAAATCTGTACAAAAGTGTGACTGTTCTACTGATGATTGTGTATTTCCTCTGCACTGGCCAGGCTGGCTTGACTACTGGTCCTTGTGACCAAGGTCATGCAGTTGTGGAAGTTTATACAATACTAACATGGTTTATGAACCTGGCATAAGCCAGGCCACATGGGATTCAGATTGACTTTGAGCCGACCAGTTAAGAAGAAACTGTTTGAAGAACAGGAAAAAGGGCTCTACTTTAAATGGACAAAAATAGGTCATTGTGAAGCTGCAGTGGGCTGGATTCATGGCATCTATTTCTTTTTCCTTCAGTTTGTCTAAATCTTGCTTTGGAAAGGAAAGTTTTCAAACTTCACATTTTTTTTCCCTTGTAGCATAACTTGAATGGAAATAAGTCAATGTTGTTTTAGGCCCAGATTCCAAGTTTTTCCACCTTCTGAGTTACATAAACTGATCAAGTTGGGAAGCTAAAGAGTTTTAGCCTGTACTTAACCTTTTGCAGTTCGTAAGCTTTTGAGTAATAGTTTGCCTTTTTTTTTTTTTAAATACAGGTCCTGCCTTATAGTACTCATACTCTTTAGTGAATCCTGTATTTTAATATTTAATCTATTGAAGTTTTCATTCTCAGAAGGATTTTCTTGTAAAAACACGGAAACTGCATTGCACAGCAGCAAGAGTGGGCTTTTTGTTTTGTTTTGTGCTGTTTTGACAGATGCAGCAGTATTTTATGGTTGCTTTTAAAAGCTTAGCACACCCTTAGTTTAAACTGTTTTATTAAACACCTATCTCTTCAGCATTCTATTGAAGATGAATTGTAAGTCTTTGATTTCAAAGCATTTATAGTTTGAGGGACTATGGAGAAAGCAGTAGGCCGTAAGAAAGTACAAGACAAGGCCTGAGCAGCCACATAAATAACAGAGACATCTTGTACGCTGTCACAGCAATACCTGTTGTGCTGTGCCCAGGCAGAGGTGCTGGGTAGGAGAGATGCTTGTTTAGTTCAGAGAAGCCAAAGCCACCCCTGATGAGAACTTTCTCTGGAAGAGAGTAGATTTCAGGAACTGAAATGGAAGGTGCAAGTGTGGCAGGCTGAAGCAGAGAGAATGTTTTAGAAGAAGGTGTAGCTTGGGACAGGACTTGCTGACTGGGGTTGGACAGAGCTAAGGCTATAAGCAAGTGAGACCAAGAGAGGATATGTCAGTTGAAAGAGTTTGGAATGGGAAGCTGAGAGGATCTGGTGAAAAATTTTGAAAGCTGAGAGCAAAGACTTGGGTTATCTTTCAACATAGAAGGGATAGCCTTAGTCTTGAGAAGGGGAAATGGTGGCACAGAGAAAACCCATTGGCAGCAGCATTAAGAACTCCTCAGGGGAGTATTAAATTGTAAAGAGGAGGAGAAATTAGCTTGTCAAAGTTCAGGCAGTATACAAGCAGGGCCAGACTAAAGCTTCATCTTTAGAAGCATCTGCTGGGTTAAAATGTAGACTTTGCCAGGTGTCTGATGTTGAATGAGGGAGAGCAACAAGCAGTGGGGCAAGAGCTAGGTATTTGTGGACTCAGACATGGGCACCAGCAGTTACAAGCTATATCACATTGAGCAAGTTATTTAGTCTCTGAACCTCAGTTTACTCATCTGAGTTAATACTACCCATTGGGTTATTAAAAGAATCATGTGAGACATTGCACATACACATCAACATAGTACTTAGGCTTAATAGGTGTTACATAATATTAGTGTCCTTCCCCCTGATGAAAATGTAATGCTTAGGAACAATAAAACTGCCCAACTAGTTTGACCGGTTCCCTCCCACACCTCCAGTCTGGTCTCCATTTTCTTGGTCAAGTGCTTGTTGGAACTGACTGTGACTAGACTGACAGATTGGCAGACTTCACAAGGATCTCTTTGCATAGGAAATGTGTGGTTATGTAAACAGAGCATACTTTAATCCCAAATGCCCCAGGTCTCTGCCCTGGACTGCAGGACATTACTAAGAACACAGAAAGTAGATTGCTAATTTTCAACTCTGAGGTGGTTCCACCCTTCAGACTTGTTTTCTAATCCATTCCCACCTTCCCCAACCCCTGCCTTCCAAGCAACAAGCCGACAAAGAAACAGTTACTAGTGTAACAGAAAACACAAAACAGGCTAGAACCAAAATGTCTGAGCCTTCAGCCCTAAATATAGTCAAAGAAATATGTTTGGTTCTGAATGCAAGGGGAATGTTTAGGAATCTATGGACTTGGGCAGTACCTGCAGAGCCATCTCTACATCTTAATTTATGCTAATTCCTTCCCTTCGAATGTCCTTCTCCATTTTTTTCACCTATGTCATACCATTAAGGTCTGGCTCCTATGCCACCACCTACCGAAAGTCTTCCCTGATTTCTTTATCCATAACTTCTTCACTGAAAGATCTGTCTTCCTTTTCTGGAGTCCAACTTTTAAAAATACATTTTAAGAAATACTTCTTGGGGGCCAGCCCTGTGGCCTAGTGGTTAAGTTCGGCACACTCCGCTTTGGCAGCCCGAGTTCGTGGGTTTGGATCCTGGGTGTGGACCTGCACCACTCGTCGTCAGCCATGCTGTGGCAGTGACCCACATACAAAATAGAGGAGTATTGGCACAGATGTTAGCTCAGGGCAAATCTTCCTCAGCAAAAAAAAGAAATACTTCTTAGGATCCTTAATGCATTGTTCCTAGATTAGAGTTCTCTATGTACTTATTCTTCAGGACCTTCTTGTACTAGCTTATAAATTCCTTGAGAACAAGGACTTGCTTATGTCAGCATTCCCCTGAAGTGCCTAGGGCATATAGTCAGTATTCAGTAAATCTTAGAGATCAGATGTTCTCAGTCAAGAGGAAAATGAATAACGAATCCAGTTCAGAGACCTACAGTATTCTCCAGGCAGCAGGCAGGGGGTTGATGAGCTCTTCATCTCTTCTCACCCGCCGCCCCCAATCCTATATTCTAACTAATGAACTCTACTCATTCACTATTTTCCAAATGAGCTGACCATTTGACCCTTCCATGCCTTGGCCTGTGCTCTTACTTCCTAGAAAAGTAATTATCCTCCAGCTCAGATATGGCCTTTGCTCTGTGGCTTTCCTTGATGTTTGGACATCTCTGCTCCATTTGTCTTTCACCAGTGTTCTGTAGGACATACCCCCAACATAACACTTTTCATGTTGTTTCTTAGTCATTTATTTACAGGTTGAGGTTTTTTTATTCATCTTTGTAGCTTCAGTGCCTAGCATCATAACTTGTACCTCCTAAATATTTTTGGTTCTATTAAATTGAATCCAAGGACAAAGACTCCTGAGGCATACCAGGTAAGTACTCTGACCTGAAAGCCAAGGTCAGAGAGAATGTTTGAAACAGACTTCCTGTGCTAAAAAGAAGTCTGAATTCAGGGAGCTCTGGCTGGAGAGGTGTCCTTCAGGTTTCTTTAGGAAGGTCACAGGAAATGAGGGAGCCTGGATTCTGTGCGAGGAGAGGTCTCTCTCTCTCTGTCTAGACCAGGATCCTTCCTCCAGGGGCTGATCGCACTTAATCAGAAACCAGCCATCCCTTGGTCAAGCCACTGTTTTATGAATGCAGTGGTAGTTCAGGGCACAGCCCTACAAGCTGGAATTGTTTCTGATTATAGTTGATACTTGAAACATAAATCACTAAGAGCATTAGTTGATTTTGAGAACTATTGGGTCTTTCAAAAGACCACATACCTCTTTAGAGAATGGGAGAGTATATTACCCTATTCTCCAGAAAGACCTTGTGCTTTTTAATTTTTTCTTTCACAAATTTTTATTTTGAAAAATTTCAAACCTATAAAAAACTTATAAGAATAGCTCAGTGAATACCTGTATAGCTTTGTTCTAGATTCACCAGTTGTTAGCATTTTGCCACATTTACTTTCTCTCTTTTTTTCTGTCTGTATGTGTATACATACATATATATTTTTGATGAATCATTTGAGAGTAAATTGTAGCTATCAAGACCCCTTTCTTCTAAATGCTTCAGCATGTCTCCTGAGAACAAGAAATATCCAGATTGTCCTAGTAATGTCCTTTAGGGCTGTTTTTTTTTAATCCAAGATCCAGTCAAAGTCTAGCTTTACATTTATATCTCTTTACTCTCCTTTAATTCAGACAGGTTTTTTCCTAGATTTTTTGTCTTTTGTATCATTTAAAGGGTTCATGCCAGATGTCTTATAGAATATCACTTAATTTGGAATTATCTGGTTGTTTCCTTATAATGAGATTCAGGAGAAACACTATTAGCAGGAAGACCACATAGCTGATGTGCTGCACTGAAAAGGACACAATGCAGGAGGCCCATGATGTCAGTTTGCCCTATTGTTGGTGATGTTAAGTTTGATCATTTGGTTAAGGTGTTGTCTGCCAGATTCCTCTGTTGTAAAAGTACCTTTCTTTCCCTTTGGGAATACTGTTAATCTGTGAAGTGATGCTTTAAGATTGTATGAATATCTTGTATTCCCTCCCCAAATTCACCCAATGGTTTTAGAATCCATTGACGATTCTTGCTTAAGTAGATTATTACTGTGATGGTGATATTCATTTTATTAAAATCTTATTTAATTTAGTGAGATCTGCTCTGTAACTCCCTTAAGAGCCTTCATTCTAAATATATAGCTTAAAAATACGTTGAAAACCAATAGGCGTCTTTACCAAATTTGAAAATTTGCTTGACCTTAATAAAACTAAATCTAGACTTCTCTTGATTATTTTGAAACTCATCAACTCTTCTTAATATGGTTTTTGTGGACTTTAGAGCAAATATATGTACATTGCCCTTAAACACTAAAACATAGGTGACCACTTCGTGCTACTGAAACATTGTCAAATGATCACTGTCACAAAAGTGACAGTAAATAATAAATAGGCAAGTCCTTATTTGCTAGTGATATTGAAAATTTTATCTCACCATTTTTAGGTGAGATAGTATAAATTAATGGTTAAAGAATGAGGGCTCTGGAAGCTGAGCTAGGTTTTAATTCCAAATTAATCTCTAGGTTTTAATCTCAGGTGTCCCTTACCTTTCAAGAGCTTCAGCTTTCTCATCTGTAAAATGGTAGTAATAATAACTGTATTTACTTCGTAGAATTACTGTGAGGGTGAAAAGAGCTAATAGATGTAAAATGTTTATTATTAGCAAAGTACCTGACACATTGTAAGCAGTTAGTAACTGGTGTTTGTGGTGGTGAAGTTGGTGGTGATATTTGTACTAGATATCAAGTATAAAAATTATAATGTGAAAATATGTATTTAAGAGCTCAGGAAGCTTTGTTTTTGGAAGGTAGCCAAGAACATTTTGGAGGTTGTTATACTTAATGTGTTTTCAGGTATTAAGAGAAAAAAAATCTTTTAATTAAATTTACTCTTCAAAAACCTGGCCAAATGAAATGGAATTATCCTAGTTAAGTCCTCCCCCATACCTTCCTGTTCCTCCTTACCCTAGAGAAGTACGTTGGTCAGTTCAGGCTTGTCCAAAAATCCCTCACTGTTCTACCGTCCTTCCCCCGACCTATTTGGCACCACTGGGAAAGCAAGCAATTTCCTGCCATCCATTCTTCCCATAACCCAGGGTTGTGATGGTGACAGGGCCAGGAGTTCCTATTGCTCCCCCGCCAAGATCCCATATTTCCACGTACAGACTTGCTCTGAGTTGAGGGCTTCTCACAGCTCGCCACATCTCTGAAGCCCCCACACATTCCTCAGGTACTTGGGAAACAAGGTCACCATTTCTGAAACTTAAGGAGTTTTATAATCCTGTTATCTCTTACTGGCTCAGAGGGCAGGGAGAACAGAGGGAGTTCATAATTTTTTGGCCAAGTTTTTTCTATATATCTTTCAAACTAAGACCCTGCCATCATAGTGACAGTTTGAGGAGCTCAATTTGTAGGTATGATAGGTTTTTATTTAAAGAATGTGTTAAAATCAGCATGTAATACCATATCTGATAATTCTCTCTCCTGGTGGAAATGGCTAATGATATATGAAAACAAATATTCAGTCAGTTTATTGTTTGTTTACAGTAATATTCAGCCTGTCATTCAAATAACTTTAAGATTTTTCTTTAGTATCTAGATTATTACCCTTTATTCATCAAATGCTTGCAAATGCGAAGTAGAAAGTGTATATCATTAATCTGAACTCTAATTTTTATAATGAGACCATATGCAAAACACAACTAAATTTTACATATCACATAAATAACTGAAAATGCAGTAAGAGAAAAATTGACACACAGTATCCTAGTTTACGAAGCACCTTTACATATATTGTCTCACAATCTACATCTCTGTAAGACAATCGGGACAAATACTTAAGTTTCTTCATTTTACAGAGAAAAGAGCTAAGACTCAGAAACTTTAAGTTAATATTCAAGTTCGTGATTCTACTTACTGGGTGAGCTCAGACAAGTTACTTATTCACTCTGTGCAATTTCTTTAACTGTAAGACTTGAAAATAGTGCCTACCTCACAGGGTATGTGTGAAGATGAAACGAGTTGTTACATATAAGGCACTTAGAACAGTGCCTGGTACATAGTGGATGCTCAGTTATTGTTAGCTATTGGCTGTTATTACCACACAGCTAGTAAATGTTAGAACTTTGACCCAAATCCAGACCTTCTGATTCCTAGTCTAGATCTCTTTTCACAGTATCATGTGGAATTTCCCTTTTAGTAAATCATTGATTTAATTTCCATCTCACATTGATCTTGTTATTCTTTTTATTTTATTTTATTTTATTTATTTATTCCCCCAAAGCCCCAGTAGATTGTTGTATGTCATAGCTGCACATCCTTCTAGTTGCTGTATGTGGGACGCAGCCTCAGCATGGCTGGAGAAACGGTGCGTTGGTGCACGCCCGGGATCCGAACCCAGGCCGCCAGCAGCAGAGCGCGCACACTTAACTGCTAAGCCACGGGGCCGGCCCAGATCTTGTTATTCTTGAAGGGATCTTTTCCCACTTTGTTTACTTTGGCCTTAAATTTCTGAAGATCAAAAGAGAAATGTGTTTGAAGCCTTCTTCCTTCCTGATTTTTTTTTTTAATCCTCTGATTTCTGTTGTCATCTGAGTTTGGTTGACCTTGAGGTATCAGAAGGTATTTTAGTAGGTGAAGGTATCATCAAGTTGTTTTTGTGGGTGATTTTGCATGTTTCTGGTGATTTTGTTTTGGTTGGAAGGCCCAAGGTAGGAAGTAGGGTTGAAGGAAATTGTTGGACTTGAGTCACACCCCTTATCTGTAGTGCTAAGAGAATATTGCCATTACTGAAAGTGGCAGCTTGCTGATCAGAGAGTAGAGATGATTGTTGTAAAAGATTATTTGTTCTAAAGAGCCATCCTGAAGAACCTAGTAAAGTATTATGGGCCATTCCCTGGGAAAGGAAAAGAAGTTATTTGTAGGTATTTTTCTTGGTAATAATATTTGTAACAGGCTTTTACTTGTGACTCCCAGTTTTTACTCTGTCTACTGACAATGTTAACATTTATGGCTGTGAGATAGGCTGAGTGAAAATCTGCGTGCTTTTGTGGTAGCTACTCAGCTGCTATGTGGAGACTCCCTCCCTTTCCTCTGATGCCCAAATTGAACCCAGTGTGGGATTTGATGCAGAAGGTTGTAGAGGGTGGGCAGCGATGTGCAGGAAGGGTGCAGTCAGCCTGCTGGTCTTCCAGAGGCAAGGAGCTGGAGAAAGACCCAGCTCACTGAGCGTGCCCCATCCGCAGGCCTTTTTATGTGCCTGTGCATAGTGTACACAGACGGGGTCCTCTCCAAGAACAAGATATCCAGTATGCCTCTTAGGACCTTTGTGGAAGATCTGTACCAGGATTTAACCTGGTGAGGCAGGAGGTGTGAGAGGACGTGCTGAGACTGCCTCTTTGTGATATTTGCATTTTTTAACCCACTCATCTCTAATATTCTCTTTGGCGAGTGGAATTAATGTTCTCACATTAAAAGAAAACACTACTTTTTTTTTTTTTTTAAAGATTTTATTTATTTTATTTTTTCCCCCCAAAGCCCCAGTGGATAGTTGTATGTCGTAGCTGCACATCCTTCTAGTTGCTGTATGCGGGACTCGGCCTCAGGATGAACGGAAAAGTGGTGCCTCGATGCGCACCCGGGATCCGAACCCAGGCCACCAGCATCGCAGCGCGCGCACTTAACCACCAAGCCGCAGGGCCGGCCCGAAAACACTACTTTTAATAGATTCCTTGGGGCTTGGTGATAGTTTGATACTGTTTCTAAAAGAGAATATGAAGCAATGATGTATTATCTTTTCTGGTTTTGCAATTAGGTTTTATTTTTCTTGCCTGGCCACAGGCTGAATCTTCTGACCCATCTAGCCTGGGAGCAAAGCCCAGAAAACAGCTCTGGGTCCTACCACGTAGGCAGCCTCCCTCTTGGGGCTGCATACCCACTCCTGTGGGCTTGGTGCTTTCCCCTGTGTGTTGGCTTTTGCGTGTTGCATGGTCACTCTTGGTGTGCTGGGTAGTGGTTTATCTTTTTCCTGCTCTGTTTGCTTAGATGCTCCGTAGTAGATGAGGAGTTGAGAAAAAGGATAAAAAAAGAGTACCCATTATTTATTATCCACTACCATTGTCATTATGTGCTGCCCAGAACTCCAGAGAGCTTTGCTTCTAGGCCAGTCGATTAACATCTTTGTTTAATGTGTGAGAATCTTCTGAATATGGGGGTTCTTATTCTTCTCCACCACTTATATCTTTCTGGCACGCAATCAACGCACCAGAGGAGAACGTATTGGTGATGGTTTCCTCTGAGGTCAGTACCAGGACTCGGAGTGGAGGTGACAGCTGAGAGACTTAGCAAACCTGGAGGGGTTGTAGAGAGGTTGAATAGTTGAATACTCACGCATACACTAGCTCATGATGGGCCTTTGCTCAGCTGTCATTCATGAATACCAGTGAGGCAGCAAGTGCCAGATTTGGCCCCTTGAACATCTACTGTCCTCTTTGAAGTCTTTGCCAATTCTCTCACTTCACAGTCCTTGCTCCTGGGCTCCTGTGGCATTTTTGTCCCCACTTATCTCCCTCAGCTTTGTAACGAGTAGTTAATTGTCTAAATGTCTGTTTCTTCTACCACATAAGTCTCTTTTTTTTTTTTTTTTTAGGAAGAGTGGCCCTGTGCTAACATCTGTTGCCAATCTTCCTCTTTTATCTTTTTTCTCCCCAAAGCCCCAGTACATAGTTGTATATCATAGTTGTAGAGTTGTAGCTCTTCTGTGTGGGACGCCACCTCAGCATGACTTGATGAGCGGTGAGTAGGTCCACGCCCAGGATCCAAACCGGTGAACTCCAGGCTGCCGAAGTGGAGCGCGTGAACTTAACCGCTACCCCACTGGGCAGGCCCCATACCACCTAAGTCTCTTGACAGCAGGAACCTAGTCTCACTCATTTCAGTTTTCTCATAATGTATAGATTGTGTCCCACTTGTAACAGTTACTCAGTAAATCCTACTGATTTTGAACTGAACAAAGCTGGCTGTGTCCCTGGAAATCCTACAGCTAGTGTCCATGTTTGTAGATCGTGTACTCTGCTATGAGACAGGAGAGTATCCTTGGAGAAACAGCTTCATCATCAGAGGTAACATGTAAAATACACTAGCCTATTGTTGGGCTTTTTTCTTTTGGACAACCTTTGTTGAGATATAATTCACATACCATATAGTTCACCCATTTAAAACGTACAGTTCAGTGGTTTTCAGTGTGTTCACAGAGTTATGCAACCATCACCACAATCAATTTTAGAAAATTTTCATCATCCCAAAAAGAAACCCTGTACCTATTCCCTCCAGTCCCTCAGCCCTAGGCAACCGCTAATCTATTTTTTGTCCCTAGATTTGCCTATTCTGGACATTCCATGTAAATGGAATCATAGAATATGTAGTATTTTGTGACTGGCTTCTTTCGCTTACCATAATATTTTCAAGGTGAATCCATGTTGTAGCATGTGTCAAGCCTAAAGCTTGGTGGAAGTTGGAGGGCAGGTGATACTTGTTTTGTGGCTGGTAGTTGTGGCTCAGGCCAGTGGTGAGTCTGCCTGCTCTCATTAAAGATGACCAGATGTGTTTAGTGGAAATTCCATAGAGATGTTCTGAACCTGCTTCCCTGAGTAATTATGAGAATTAAGCAAGGTAATGTCTATGAGCTTCTAATACAATGTCTGGCACATGAGGTCTCAGTGACTGTTACTTCCCTGTGTCCCACTTCAAGTTCTTAGATTTTAGTGAGAATTTGCCAAAGTGAAACAATAGATAAATTTTGAACTGGTACTTTGAGTTTAATTTACTGATTCCTCTCCCCACCCTTTTGTTTTTGTTCTCCCCAAGGCTATGCCTTTCTGCTGTTCCAGGAAGAGAGCTCAGTACAAGCTTTGATAGATGCCTGCCTAGAAGAAGACGGGAAACTGTACCTGTGTGTGTCGAGCCCCACCATCAAGGATAAACCGGTAAGTAATATGCAGCTAGCTGTTGCTTTTCCAGATGACATGTGCAATTGGAATAGCTGATCGCCTCTTTTTCGTAATGAGAATGCTGGTAACTAGGATCCTCTTACCCAAGGTGACCTTGCTATGCAGTAGAGCTGGACTGTTGTTGATGGGAAGCTGATAACAAATTACTCAGTATTTCGTTTTATACCTTTGAGACCACGTGTAAACAAATGTGCCCTTGTCTTTCACTTTACAGCTCTTTTAAGCTAATTCCTATTCAGAAACTCTAAATTGAAGTAAATAATGCTCTTAGTGGTTTTGGCAGCTGGTTTCTGTCAGTATTTCAGATCAAGGACAGGAGTAATTTTTTTTTTTTTAAAGATCATAATCGTCAATGTTTATATGACTTTGAATGCAAGGCATTGTGCTGGGTGGTACCCACAGCTGGCTAAATAGAGCCTTTTGGGCCAGGAGCTTACACTCTAACATGGAGAGCTTTGAACAGGGTGGGAGAGGGGAAGGACCGAGAACGTGGACTCAAAACCATAAATAAATGTACACTTATACAGAGTTTGTGGGATTTAAGCCAAAGAGTGTGAGTGAGTAAGTCATTAAATAAGAGAGGACAGTGCGAGTATCAGTGGAAAAGAGGCAAGACTATGTTCAGAGCAGAAGAAAAGTACTTGGTTAACATGGCAGAAGTAAGGATCCGTGGGAAGTTGGGAGGGGGATGAGTTTGTGTGTCAAGACTTCGTGCTAGGAGTAGGAAATAGAATAAAAACAGTGATGTGGAGCAAGGGACCAAAACAAGTATCTATCACAGGACCTGCAGCATCCCCTTTAAGACTTACACAAGAGATGTGGGGCTTGCTTGGCAGCTAGGTTTATTCTCAGAAATGTGCGTGGGGAAAGAGTTGGGGTCAGATGTAGAAGTTCCCAGTTTGAGTCTTGACTCTAGCATGTAAATATCTGCTTGACTCTGTATAAGTTACCTAATCCTTGCTGAATCTTGGTTTCCTCATCTATAAAATGGGAAGAGTAATGCTTCCTCTCTGGGATGTTGAGAGGCTCAGATAAGAGGAAAATGAATGTGAAAGCATTTGGTAAGGTCAGGAATTTGTGCAAATGTAACTGGATGGTGCTATTAGTTCTACATAGTGCTATAAGATTCAGAAGAGGAAGGTTAGAGCTTATCTACATGGTAACATCTGTTGAAAGAATGCTGACTTCTAGAACAGGATTTATAATTGACTGCAAAGGAATGATGCTGGGACTTGGCCACCTATAAGGGGGAGACGACAGTGTGTAAAGCAGAAGAGAGAGTTACTCAAGAATGGGGATATTGAGTCATAGTAGAATAATTGATGCAGAAGAAGCAAAGATTTTAGCAAGTATGTAAGTGCCACAGTAATTTTCAAATTCTGGGGCCATTACCAAATTTTTATAACAACAGTTAACAGAACTAGATAGGGTAGCTATAGAGGTGGGGAAAACAGTAGGAAACAGTAGATGGGGAAAAAGAGTAGGGAACTTTTGTTAGCTCTGGTCTTAATTTAAACAGTGTGGAGAGGCTGTGTGTTATGAGGGAGATACGGGGACTGACTAGAATGGGAGTGTGCAGTGTTTTATCTGAGTAAATAATAAGGAAGCTGAAATAACTTCTCTAAATCTCTTTGAAATAGTGTGAGATTAGAAAGACTGAACCCAATTTGTCAGGGTCAGATGTCTGAGAGGTAAATGGTCAACTTCTGGAGAGCCTCTGCCACTGGCACATCAGTAGAAGGGGAGTGGGAGTGAGCCAGGAAGGGTTAAGGTGGGATTGGTCATGCACTGTAGGAGAGGATTAGAAATATATTTATACATATAAAAAGGCAGTGGGGTAGAGGTGCATTGAGATAGTTATGCCCATAGTAGATTAAGAAGCTGTTGAATTGAGAGGAACAGACATGAGATGAGCGGGTGGTGCTTGTTTACCTTGGAAGGGTCATATCACTGGCTCTATGCGAGTAGGAGGATACTATGCCTTGTCAGGCAAGCCCTCACCAGGACTGGACATCTCTTGAGAGGGGAATGAGCAGTGGTAGTTGCAGATGGAGGTGGTATGGAGGCAACACCATTACTGTTGAGTGTTTTCACTCCAAACACGTGTATTACCCTTGGCTTGAAGGACTTTTGAAAATAATTAATGTAATTATCTGTTTTGGAAATGTCTATGGGGAAACTAACTTTCATTGTTTGTGTTTCTACAAATTTCTGCCTTATTGCAGTTTTCATTTTCTGAGCTCAAGTGAAGCAGTTTTGTTGGAGCTTGGTGAATTCTGAATGGTGGCTGATGATCACGTATTTCTTTGACCCAGGCATACTCAGAATTTCCAGCATAAACAATTTGAATAAAACTTAGGATGGGAAACATAGAAGTCCCCAAATACCTGTAATTCTAATGAACTGGATCCCATTTGGGGTTCCAGCTCATTTGGCTCTGTTTTTGAAACCTCTTTCTTGGCTTCAGTTCCATATCTACCACTCCCTGCCTCATTTGGCCACACTACCCTACCCAGGTTGTGGTACATTCCACCTCATTTTGGATGCTCCCACAGAAAGTGAGAGCTGGGTCGAACCTTTGGGTGTAAATGAGGACTTTGGCAATAGCTCTAGGTAAAGTCAACCTTTCGAGCTCATTCACCAAACCTTCTGAGCTATGGCTCTTTCTTACTTTTTCTGCTTCTTAACTTGGCTGCCTTTTAGGATCCTAGTGCCCTCATTCTGTTTAGTTCTCTCCGATCCTCCCTGGATTTCTCCTTGGAAATACACCATATTCCAAAATGATCTCACAGATTTTCTATCTTTTGTCCTTCTCCCTTCTCCCTTCCCCCAAAATCAAACCCCTACTTCCTTTGTGTGGATTAGGTTAACCAGATTGTTTTCCTAATAAAGAGCCTGGTAGCAAGGTCCCCTCTCACTTATCCTTTCTACAATCATGTTTGTTTTTTAACTCAAACAAATCCCTAATTAGTGGATTTCAGGTAGTATTAGGGAGATATTTTTGGTCAGTGATTACCTTTCATTAAATGGCTCCACTCAGACTATTCTTTGTATAGGTCTGATCCTGAAAGACAGCAAAAGAAACTGTATTTATGACCTGATTAATTGTCTCCTCATTCCCAAAGAATGGGAAGACAAATTGGCAAGAGTAGGAGCTATTGCAAAGCTTCTAGATCTGTGATTTTTTTTTCCTCCTCCAACAAGAGGAGATCTGTAGTTCATATGTCACAGGCTTCCCAGAGGATGGTTGTGTCCTTGTCCAGGCTTCCAGTGAAGTGGGCAGACATAGTGACAGCCGTCCCTCTTGTTAGGATGACTAACAAGAGGGAATGTATAAATAGACTGAATCTGAATGTTTAAGACAGCAAACTGACAGAGCAGGAAACTTAAGAAGGTCTAACAGATTTAGCGGCTGAAAAAGAGTAACCTTGAAAAGGAGGTAAGGAAGGAGATGTTTATGGTTCTTACCTTCTAGTACACTTTGGCCAGAGATGTGAGATAGCAAACACCTTGAAAGGAGTTTTAGAGAAGTTTCCTACTTCCTTCTCCTTACAATTTATAGCACAATCACAATTTATAAATGTCCTGAACTATGAGAGATTGATTTTGCTATATATTTAAAAATTGTCTTACCAAACTGAAGTGTGCTTATAAGGTCAGTTCTGTAGGTTATTGCTCAGGTAACATGGTCATCCATTTAAAATTTGAACAGCAAAAATTGAAAAAAATTTGGGAGCAAGGAAGCTGGAAATAGAGGCTGGTTTAATTCTTTAATTTTTAATTCTGTCCAATCTATCTATCATTCTGGTCTCTCCTACCCCCATTTATATATCAGTGGAATCTCTAGCACTTTTAATCACTCCTTTTTGGTTACAAAAATAGTCTAGATCCTTTTGCCTGGAATTTAAGACCTTTCTAGCCTGACATCAAATTTTTTCCAACCTTACCTTTTTCTGCTTTCCTTCTGAACCCCATATTCCAATCAACTGACATATTTCTCCTCCCATCTCAATTTCTAATTTCTACCTACCCTATTTTAAGACCCCTCTCAAATGCCATCTCTTTCCTGAAGCCTTCTGTGATCACTACACCCTCTATAGCAAATCATACCTGCTATTATAGCTATCTCCAGCCCATATACAGCCATCTTTTTAAATAGTGTGCCTCTTTTCCTTCCTTCCTTCAAACCATCTTTGAATGCCTACTATGGGCAAGGCATTAGTACTGGTTACTATGAATCAGAACTTACTATGAATCAGACAAGAATATCCTGTGTTCAAAAAGTTAATAGTGTAATGGGTAGATAAATCAAGTATATAAATGCATGGCTCTATAGAGGTTGGCACATAAAAGTTTTTCAATATTTGTCAAATTAAGAAAAATAACAAATACAATGAAGATAAGATATAGACTAAGTACTTTGGAGAGTTTGTATATACCTGGAGCGATGCAAGAAAGTTTCTTGGATGAAGTGTCATTTAAACTAGTCCTTGAAGGATGAAGAGAGTTTGGAGATTGGCCAGGAGAGGGGTGGAGGTGTGGAGGGGTGGGGAAATAGACATTTTGGAGAGAGGCAGCAGTATGAACACAGAAATAAGAAAATGTGCAGTATGAACGGAGAACATTTGGATTGGTTAGATGGAGCACAAGTATATGAAAGGGAGTAGAGAGAAATTAAATTGGGAAAAATAGGTAGGGGGCTAAGTTATAGGGCACCTTGACTGATGGCTTCAGTCCTTGGATTTGTGTTATATTGACTCAAACTCTTTCATTCTTCACCTGCTACCTCCTAAGACAATAACTATAATTTTATATTGGGTCAATCAAATCTGGTTTTGTCATGTCTCACCTTGGAAATCTTCAGCATTTCTGAGGTTGTTGATTTATTTATTTGTTCTTTGATTCCTTGATCTAAATTCATGGTTTGGGCACCTTTCATCATAGGAATTTCTCCAAAAAAGAAATTCCTCCTCTAAAATGAGAGAAGTACCTCTTATTCATAATAAATTCTACTTTTTCCCCCTAAGTCTCTGAAATTTCAAATGTGTGCAGAGTTTCCTAGTTTTTGAGTCTTTGCAAGCTGTTATTCCTTCTTTAGAGGTCTAAAAGATGCTGCAGTTCTAGTGTACCAAATAGTATCTAGTGGATGAAATAGCCAATACTGTCCCCTAAGGGATCATATTCAGTGTTTTCCAAAGTGTGTTCTGAAGAACACTTGTCCCATAAAACACAGGTCTCTTGAGAGGATCACTGACAAAGTTTTGCTCATAATAAAAATAATAATAATAATAATAATAATAATGTGTCATTTATTGAGCACTTTGTGCATTTTATATCCATTTTCTCCTTTAATTAAAGGTTCCTTAGCCAAAAATATTTGGGAAACATTGATATATTAAGGTTCTGAGAAGTCTTGCAATAAATAAATTTGTGTAGTATTGTTTAATCCAGCATATTATATACCTCCTTGGGGATTATACTTGTGAAGATTCTGGTGGAATTAGTATTCCATGAAGCTCACTCAAAGAATAGGCTTCTTCCCAGGAAAAACTTAGTAATTTGAACTTTTATGTGTACATTCCTCTCAAGAGTTTTAGTGATCAGCGTGCCAGTAACAACATCTTTGTCCTAGTACCATGGAGCTGAAAATACACATTTATGTAGACATTGGACAAAATTGTCCAGCTGCAGAGCACGATTTCCTGAGGCTATGAACCTGGAAGTTAAAATAGCTGAATATAGTGCCAGTTTCACTGCTAAACCATTTTCTTGAGCTTTTCTAACTGCTAGTTTTGTTAGTAAGTTTAAGAAGAGTCTATTGGTCATTTCTTAATGCGCTGAAAATGGGCAGAATGAGTTTGGAAAAAAGAGAGTGGTTAATCACTCACAAATAAAAATGCATTTTGACTTGTCCAGGAGACTATCGGGAAGCATGACTGGTAGCCAATAGCCTGGAGGACGAGAGCCTTGCAGGTTCATGACGTCAGATTGTGGAAAGAGTATATATAGACTATCGGTCAGATAAACCTGGGTTTCAGTCCTGAGTTGACTTCACACTTCTGAGCCTTAGTTTCCTTGTATTTAAAGTAAGGTAGCATAATGACTATGGTGAATTTAAGTGTGACAGTGTGTGTAAAATGCCTAGCACAGTGGTGCAGTGTAGGTGCTCAAAAGTGCTAGTTTCTTCTTTCTTTCAAGAGGGAATCATCTGTAATGCTTACGCTTTCTAAGTGATGTGAAAGCATCAGCAGTGATGATGAGCACTAGGTAATTCTGATCACTGAGTGGGTCACCTGGTGGCATCAGAAATTTGCTCTGATTAGGCCCAACCCTGGGGCACCACTGGTGACCAGACACACTGTATTTCCATGACCCTGGAAGGTGGCTTTCAGTGGAGTGAGGAGAGTGATCTGGGAGCTATAGAAGGGCAGCTGCTGGACATCTTGCAGCACCAGATCTGCCCCTCAGGAAGACTTTTGTCAATTCACCGAACACTGATGAGCGCAGAGCACTCACTAGGGGTTGGGCACTGTGCTGGGCACTTGGGACCCATGCAGAGATATGGTCTCAGCATTAGAGGACTCTGAAGTCCAATGGAGAGAAAGAGACATGTGAATGGTAAGTGAAGTAAGGAGTCACAAGTGCTATGATAGAAGTATTATAGGAAGTAGTTGTGAGTGGGGCGCTCAAAGGACAAAGTGGTCAGATGTTCCTGAGGGAGTCAGGAAAGCCTTTAGAAGGAAGGTGTTCCCTTGAATCTTCCAGTTATAAGTATGGGTATTGATCATAGCATTTAATTGATAATGGCTTTATTAGGTCAAGCATAGAGTAAAGATTTACATTGCCATTTTCAGGGCACAGTTTATGCATGCTTTATTTTTGTACTGTGTGCCCTTATGAAACAGTATACAGGGTGCTGTTTGAATTGTTCAACAGTAACTGAAGGTCCTAAAGGGATCTGTAAGCCTGTGGTTTCTCTATATCAGCTAGCTTGGTGCAGATGGCGGGGGTTTCCTTTTTGTACCTGGACTGTTTCCTGACCCTGATGGTGGACCTGGGGCATCCTGGAAGGGCATGAGAGAATTTCCTAGGGTTAGTTTTGGCTCCCTGTCTAGGAAGAATCCTGGCTATTTTGACAAGCCTCTCTGGAGCCTGTGATCTGCTTGTATCTAAGGAATGGGAGGAATAGTCTGAGTGTGGGAGTTGAAGCTTTTTGCTTTGAGACCCGATGGAGTTCTGACTAGAAGTCCCAGAGCTGCCTAGGGTACAGAAATCTTATCAAGGCCAACAATTCTGAGCAGCTATTAGGTTCCTTTCTGGCCACTTTCCCCAGAAGATACAGAGAGGGTATCTCCTTCTCCTATCCCTTGGGTGAAGGGCAGCACTGAGAGTAATAGTAGCATCTAAACTTCTGGAAATTGGCTGACCTGTTCGTCAGGGAGCTCTGTGGTAAAAATTAGGTTGAAATGAGATACCAAATATGAATGTACTTTGAAGAGTCCAAACCACAATTATTACTGTTGTGGCTGTTAGTTTTGGTGGTTAATAATAATAAAACAACCCCTTATACCATGGAAAAGATAAAGATGCGTCATAAACCACAAACAAGTTTATTTGCGATACTGTGGGGCACTCCGGTCATTCTGTGAGGTCTGTGATGCTTAAAATAGAATTGCTGACAGCTGGGGTGGGTCTGAGTTTATTACCACTACAGCTGAGCTGTTGCAGCTGCATGTCAGCGGACCTAGGTTTAGCTGACTCATCCTGGCTGTCAGAAGAGCCGGGATGCTGCTGCTTGTTGGGGAGAGCAGTCCTGATGGTTCTGCAGTATGTATTGTTTTTCTCATTCATGTAGATTGAAAGGATTGTAGGATTAGGGAGAGGAAAATGGAGACTTTTTCCTGAGGAGCTTGAAGAGTACTGAAAAGAGGAAAAAGGAAATGAGGGGGTAGGAGGCTGAGCCATGTGCTTTATGGGAAATTTATGGGAAAGAGAACAAATGGCAGAGAAGGGTTTTTGGTCGAGTAGTTTCCTGAGCTGGCCACCAGATTGCACTGTTGACTCTGAACAGTTTGGTTGCTTTTTGGAGCTGCCTTGAGACAAACAGATGAAGGCATTCATGTGATGGATGTTTGTAGCCTAAGGAGATGATCAGACAAGGATGAAACACAGGGTGAGATGTTCAAAATGAGCTCGATAACATTATTTATTGGTAGGTGAATGTGCAAACTCTAAATACAACAGTTATGCGTTGCTTAACAATGGGGATACGTTCTGAGAAATGCATTGTTAAGCCATTTCGTCATTGTGCAAACATCATAGAGTGTACTTACACAAACCTAGATGGTATAGCCTACTACACACCTAGGCTATTTGGTACTAACCTTATGGGACCACCGTCATATATGTGGTCCATTGCTGACCGAGATGTCATTATATAGCGAATGACTGGAGTGGTCTAAACTGAGAGAATTCTAGAGCTATAGGGAGACTTGGTCATGTTTGGAAACTTGAAGCCCTAAGGATTATATTAAAAACTATTCTTATTAAAACCATATGTTTTCTCTTATCCTGTTATTAAAGATACAAGAAAAATGCATTTTATATTTAATTTTAATTTAGAGGCTTTTGCAAATTTTCTTTTTAGGAAATTATGTTTTCTTATAGCTTCCTGTCAAAATAGACCCATATTGCATTTCTTAATTTTTTTCCTAGCACTTGGCCTAGTCTTATCCCTATTAATGACTTTTAGTTTTAACTAGGATGAAACTTTAGTTTTTGTATAGAACAATAATTAGATATTTTATTCTTTATTGATAGCAAAATAGTCAAACTAGTTTGGTAACATCTCTTGTACAGTTTAGTCAGAAAACTTTCAGTTCTTTGAAGAGCTATCTATTATTTAAATTTGCTATACTCTTAACCATTTAGAGTTAATTTCTATAGAAGCAACCCTTTTAAAGCAATAACAGGAAATAAGTGAGGAAAAGGCCTGGATTGGAGTGAAGTTTCTAACAACATTTTGTTCAACTTTATTATGCCATATTTTGATACATACTAAGAGTAAAATATAATAGGGGAGTATTATCCAAAGTGTAGATATTAATAGGTGTTATGCAAAAAATAGTTTCCATGAAAATAATTTTGGAAATGCTGGATTAAACAACATTTGAACATATTTCTTTCCTGTAGAACTTCTTAGAGCCTTTATTTATTTTACGCCAGTGGGTGTTGTGAATCTCCAAGAAGGAAGAGATGTCTGTAACTTTTCCCAAACCCTAGGGACCTGCACTTCACAAAACACACTTTGGGAAACCTCGGAAAGGAAAATTAGTGCTTTCAGTACTAACTGTTGATGTCATTAATGTTATATTCTTTTAGATATTTTGAAGGCTGTTAAAGTCACTATATGGTATAAATTGATATATTTATACCACCAAACTTTATGTTTGGTTTTTGCCTTTGGAGATAAGCAATTATACAAAGCAGTTTATTAATTCAGAAGATAAGAATTTAGAAGACAAATAATTCAGTCAAAAGGGGTTTCATTGTCCTCCCCAGAGCTTCCCTAGGAATATATGCTTAAAAAAGAAACTAAAGAAAAACGATTTTTGTATTTTCTCTCATGAGTGGTTATGGAACACAACATTCCATTGTGAGCTGTGTGGAAACTGAACCGTTCTAGCCAGAGATCACAGACTGGGGCCCACGGGCTAGATCTGGCCTGCAGATAGTTTTATTTAGCCTGTACTGTGATTTTAACATTTGATTTTGATTTTAACATTAATTGCCAACATTTTAACATGTTGAAATTTTGCATAAAAATCTGAATTTTTAGCTACTCTTGAAAAATGGATAAGTTTGACAACGCATCACAAATAACTACTTGCTGGAGCTAAAAAAGTGTCTGCTTCTTTAAAAGGAGTGCTGTACTTCAGTGTGTCACTGCCTGCCTACTAACTATTGTCCTGGTGTCTTGACGCATTTATGCTACCTGTCCGGTTCTGCAGACATTTGGTTTTGTGTAACCCCTGCTGTAAGGACGTGGCGTGGCCGAAGGGCTGGTGGGTGGTGCCTTCCAGATGATAGCCTCTTCCTAGAGTCACCTTTATAAGCAAATGTGGTCAGGTTTCTTCAGGAAGGAGTGTTGGAATTGTGTCAGGCTCGTTTAAGGAAATCTTCACCATTTCTGGTAATGTCTCTATACTTGTCCTCAGGATGTTGAGGCTTTTACTGCCCAGAGTATAGCCTATTTGACAAGATACTGGAAGAGTTGTTTTACACGCACACAGAATAATCTTTGTATGTGTGCAAGTTGTATTGCCGGGCGAAATTTATATTGAATTAAGACAGAGTTCTAATTTCATCCATTCTCAATAATAATTATTAAAGAAACAGAGATTATCAAAAAGCAGTTCTTTTATTTATATTCTACCACTTTCTATAAAATATTTGAGTCAGCTTATAAAGTATGGTATTAAAAAAGTAGAGAAACACGTATGTATAAATCAGGACCAGAAAATATGTTCAGAGTAAGACAGAGAGATAGAATATGGATATCAGGCTCTGAGTTCTGAGAATAAACCTTAGAAGATGGAGAACATGCCTTGTATGAGAGTGGACTTATACTTTAGAGAGAAACCAGAATGTAAATGGAACTTCTCAGTGCAAGCAGTACCATAATCTAACTTTTTGCTCAGCGTGTAGAGTGCTGATGTTGGCCTATGTTGACATTTCTCTGATTCTGCAGTGGTGCAAGCTCTGAGGAGCTGTTTTCTGGTGGCAGCTGGGAAATGTGGGTTTTGTGAATAGAGTTAATCATTACTGTCTCCTGAGTCCTCTTCCTGTATTTTTACGTAATCTATAATGCCAAGAATAGGGTAAGGGAATGGGTTGTGTATGATGTAATGAAGTGAGGGTGGAGGGGAGTGGTGGGGGGAGAAGAAGCAGTAATGAAAGCTCTCAGTGGGAAGGTTTTGAGATCTTCTGCAGAGTTCTTTTGAGCAGCAGTAACCTAAACCTGTTATAGAAGGCTGTGTTTTCTGTACTTCTTGATTAAGTGAAACCAGAACACTAGGGATGCTACACAGGAATTGTTTTCATTTGTGAAACAAAGTGATCTATGATCAAATTAATTATCATAAAGTGATTGGAATTACCTTACCAGGTCCTGAAGCTGCCTTGACTACCTTATTAGGGATGGGACTAGAAGAAGAGAGGATTCTGTGTAGAAAAAGATACATCCTACTTTTTTTTTTGTTGGTGACATTAGAATCCTTGTTCTTACAGTATTGGGAAATTGTGTTTTTAATTAAAAATTAATAATGTGTCCTCATGAAGGCATTTAAAAGTGGTGTTTTATGGTATTAGTGAATCTGCCTTTGTGGTAAATGTCAAGGGAACGATAATTTAGTCAAACAGACCAAATTTTGGAGGGAAAGAACTAGATATTTTTTCATGCGATAAAGATGGAGCAAATGCCTGAATGTTAACAGAATTGCAAACAGGTCTTAAGTTTTCAGAGTCTAGGGAAGAAATGGAGATTTTATGACTTCTGGCTAACTGGTGAAAGCAACAGTGTCGTAGAAGACAAAAAGGTGGGGATGAATTTTGTAGCATCATAAGGAATGGGTAGACTGTTTGTAACTGAGCAATGCCAGTTTTAGAGTTGATTCAAGGTGTTTTGAAAATGCAATTGGCAGATTTACTACTTTTCAAATGGGAGTCCTCCTGGATACAAGCCAAACCACATAAAAAATTATCTTATGTGTTTCCTTGCATTAAGTATTGCCAGTTGAGCAATAGGGAAAATAAAGAATTTTGTTGATAGTAAGGAAATGAAAATTCAGCTGTTTTGTTTCCTGTCCCAATCAGTGAGAGGAAAGGAGAGGCATGTTCCTTAATGACAGACACTGGTTTATCTGCTTCTACACCTAGCCCACTTCCCAGAGCATGTGGCCAGCTGAGTGACTGGTTGGTTTTCACGTAGTGCTGAAACTCGCCTTTCAGTATGGGAGGTTGTTTTGTGTTTTTGTTTTGTTTTAAACAATTCTTTGATAATTCAGTTATGGATTGAAAGGAATATATTTTCGAGTTAAGATTCTGATGAAATGAAAAACTTATTTTTTATTATATGATAAAACAGTACAAGCTATGGGTAGGAAGTCAGAGTCTCAGTGAAGAGATATTACCAAATATGAAGAAATATGTCATAAAAATTTTTCTACTCTTTGAAACTTGACTTCAATTTCTAGGCTTGCCTTTATTTAACCAGACTTCAGGAAAATCAGATAAATCAAAAGTAGATAACTCTGTGTGCTTCAGTATTTGATATTGCTGATTATTCCGTGCTAACTTGATTAGTGTTAATCTGTGTTAAATCATATTACTGAAAGATAAATGTTTTAATTATAGGGGGATGATAAGAATTTAAAAGCCAGACATATAGATAATTTTTAGAAAATATTCCTAATGTTCCTGTTCCCTTCCTTTAGGTGAGCTCTTAAAAAGCTAAGGGCTGCTCTGTGACAGGTTATAAACAGTCTATCATGTGTTAAAATGGATCTTATTCAAAACCTAGAATCTGTCTCTAAAAGACTGCCTTTTTTTTAAACCACAGATGGTTTCTGAAGGTTTTATGGTATATGTCTAGCGTGTTGAATATAGTACCTTAAGTAGATTCCCCAAGAATTCTATTGAAAGGCACTTAATGCAGATTACATTAACTGTAACTGGATTTTGTTTGGGTTGTGTATGTTGTAAAATGCACAAATCAGTGGGTTTGTCTTTAGTCACCTTATTCTCATTTGGGGTTGATGGAAATGAAGTAAGGACCAAGTGAACGACTTTTTTTCAGGTGCAAATTCGACCGTGGAACCTAAGTGACAGTGACTTTGTAATGGATGGTTCTCAGCCTTTGGACCCCAGAAAAACTATCTTTGTTGGGGGAGTTCCACGACCCCTTCGAGCTGGTGAGTGGAAATAGTAACACCACAACAACAAAACCAACAACAACAAAATCCCCAATGCATTTAGTCTCCAATATTTTCTAGGTTTTCAGTCAGCTATGTGTAATCTCCAAAAAGAAGGCTGTTATGTTAGTTTCACTGAGCTGACTCTTTCAATATTAAATGTTTTCTCCCAAAATTCTCTATTTTCTTATGGTGCAAGAGTGAATTTTGTTAAACTGTTATTTTGAAAGGATGAATTCTATTTAGTGCTTTCCTATTCAACCACAGATTTTAAAAATAATAACAATATATTTGGCAGTGTGCATTCTTATACCAGTTAGCATTGTTATGTATGTCAGAAAAAGAGGTCACCCCGTCAGTAATCTGTTCAGTGCAGCTGTGTGCCGACTCAGTGACCAGCCAAACCAGCCAAACCACTGCTGGAAATTGTGTCACTGGGAATTGAACTGAACTCTTCCCAGGTGAAACAGATTCCTATTTTTTTCTTAGGCATTTTGAAAAATGAGTTATGTATTTGAGCATTTTTATTATGACTTTTTGAAAGCTTCCCTGTTTTTTTTTTTTTCAAGTTGCTTTCCAATGATGAAATAATTGTGCCTGCTGTGATTGGGCAGAATCATAATTGACTGGGGTGTTTGAAGTGATGCTGAGCTGATGACTTCAATATTTAAATCCAAAAACAAAGCTAATCAGTTGTGGATCAGTGTTATTGCCAGTGGAATATAATAAAATTATTTGTAAATAAGAACTACGTTTTTAAAATGCTTAAAATAGTTGAGTAAGATGAAAAAATAAGGTTATCATTGCCACTGTAGTTGTGAGAGTGCAATGTTATCTCTGTGTTATTTGTAAGCAAGTAGACTTAGTTCTACCTAAAAAATTAAAGAAAAAGCAGAGACCATTAAAATCAAGTTGTGAAAACGGAATTACAAAATGTACCTATAGCTATTTGGCTCTATGACTTTGATGACTTCTTAATTCTGAATGTTTGTCAACATTTCTAACATATTTATTCAAATTCAACTCTCCAATGTACTCCTAAAAGGTAACTTTAGACGTATGCAAAGATATATTCATAATTCCATTTTGAAGGACTTCAAAACATATTAATTATGACGGTAGAGTTTATTGTACAGTATTTCAGAAAGTCAAGTATCTTTGGGTCTTATTCTCCTTCCAATAGAAAAGTATGCCGAAAGAAAGCAAGCAAAGCACAGAGATGCCTCCGCTTGATCTGCTGTCAGAGAATAAAGTCTAGGAAGGGCTAACGCAAACGTGAACAGCATTATGAGCTGAGGGCAAATGCAGCCCTTTGTTTCTAAACTGCTTGTGCTTTAAAAGAAAAATGTGGTGGGGTCATTGTGGAATATTCCTGACTTTTTCTAACTGGTGTTATGTTTAGGAATGGAGAGGGAGAAAAATCCCCTTTAATATCTTTTAACTGCGTATGTATTCTACAACAATGGACATTCATTTGCCAGTATTCTAGCTATTCTTTTTTGCAACTAATTACAAGGACAAATTAGTTTTAATATTCTAGCCCCTCTTTTTTTCCCTAGATGAGAATCTGAAAAAAAAACATGCTGAAAGAAAAAGTCCCACAGTTATGAAAATAACAGAACTGGCTTTAACCTCTTATGTCTATTTTTAACTCACAGACACAATCGTGTATAAACTAAATTCACTTTTTAATTTTTCACCCTTTATTCTTCCCATTTAAATGATTTAAAGGATAGGTAAGGGCCACTATATCATTTTCCCTCTATAAATCCTATGAAGATCCATTTTTCACGCTTGGTCTATGATCACACTGGCACTGCAGGACAGAAAACCCAAGATGCTAAATTATATTCTTTCTTTAACATTCTCTACAAGATGCTGCAAGTTCTAGGATTAGACAAGAATTACATTTAGTTACCCAGTCAGAAATGGGATTTTATGTTCCCTACCTAGATAGTATACCTTTTATAAGTCTCGAAGTTCTCTTTTTTTTAAAGCTAAGCTAAAATTTTTGTTTTAAAATTGTTTTGTTTCTGCCGTTATGTGGATAGTAATCTATAGTCACTTAGTCTAATGGAAATATTCCGTTATGCCAACACCTCGTAAGTGTAGCTAGTTTCTAGATGGCTAAACAATCTACGTAGCATCTTAGAATTTTACTATCTATCCAAGACTTTCAGATTGGAGGCCATGTAATCTAGACGAAAAAAGAGTTAACATCTGCAGCTTTTATCCATGTGGGTAGAATTGAATTTCTTTGGAACACACAGAGATTTGTGGACTGGTGTGTACCTTGGAATAGAAGCCTATTTTTAAAGGAATTCATTTTGACTTTGCTAGACAATCTTAAGTTGAATATAGTGCAGTTCACTTGAACAATAAACATTTATTGAGCATACGCTGTTACTGGCACTGAGCAAGTGCGCGTCGTGCCAAACTGAATGAACATCCTCCTGTTGTGTTAAACAGGTCATCATCTACAGAGGGTCAAAGATTTCAGAACAGAAGAAAATGAGAAATGTATTAATAGAATGTTAACTCGGAATTAATTGGATGCTAAATTATGCTCTTTAACATTATGATTCTCAAATTTGGTTTTTAAATACTTCAGGGCATTTTTTATTTTTTCCAGGGGGTATTGTAGTTATGGAATTCTGAAAAAGTCTTAACACTATTTCAGACACTATATACAGAGTGATCCTGCATGAGATATGGGTGACGGTACTCAACAGGCAAGATTTTTAGGTATCCATATTGATTTCACCTTATCCTGAGTCAAAAGAGGTTCTTTGACATGTTACAGTGACTAAAATGCTATCACTCAAGAGTTATTCCTTTGGATCTTGTGAGACTTTTTATCCTTGATATTTCCCCATTGTAAGACAGGGACCATTATCACTGATAAGTTATTCTAAATATAATCTTATCCCACCAAACAGAAATTCACAAACACTTCTAAAGAAAACTGTTGTAAGCAGATGAATTTAGGTTGCTCCTTCTGGTCATTTGACAAGCCTTCCTTTTTATAATTCAGGTTGGAAAAAAATCACAGTCCTAGAAAAATTAACCTGAAAATGGAAAAATAATCAATGGAAAATCTAGATGTGTTTACCCAAAGTTAGATTGCCTGGTTGTTGGTTTCTCTAGGTCAAATAATATACACTTCCACTGTCTCTTGTCCCTCCCTTCTTGTACCACTGCAGTCAGCAACAGTGGCAAGCAAAGGACAGTTTGCTTGAAGTCTCCTAATGTTTCTCAGATCTTGTTTTTCTTCCACTCCCCACCTCTTCCCCCCCCCCCATGCTAGAAAGACTATAGGTAGACTCACCATGCCACCATGTGGCTAAAGGTTACATATTCTCCAGCGAGTCTACCCATTCTTCACAGGGAAAGGGGTAGTTTGTTTGGTTCTCCACCTCTGCACCTGGAAGTGCAATAGCATGTTGCCACTCTTCATTCAAGTAATGTAATCAACACGTCCTCCTGAATCTCAATATGGAAGTAGCCCTGTTGCTCATCCTTATAGCATTAGGACCTCTCCAGAATGCATCTCTTTGCTCTGAGAGGAAATAAGTGCCAGGCTTGGGGGTTATGAGGAGGCCACCAGGAAAAAGTGGAGAATGAAGCATCTGGTCCCTGTACTCTCCTCCAGTTTATAGACATGAGTATTCTCTGACTCTAGTTTCTTGGCTTAGACATCTAATTTAAGGACTGCCTCAGTGATCAAGCTTTGGGATTGATCCACTTCCAGCTTTGATCAGGCTTGAACCTCTCTAATTAGAGGCATGTGAGCTGTTCTTCCTCTTCATGACTTCCTTCTGACAGTTTATCTGACTAGGTCCTGCAGAACAGATCAGTCTTGAGAGATCACTCATCTGAGTTTCTGGAGCCTACCATTTGCTCATCATCTTTGAGTCTCCTGTCTTTCCTAAGTATTGCTTTGATAATTTTTTCCTCTCTTTTTCTCCCATCCATCTGTGATGGATCCTGAAATTTCCTTCTCTGCCATTTTTTCCCTTCAGACTATTGTAGGATGGCTTTTCTGTGGAGGGGGAAAAAAAGACTTTTGAGGAAAACATTCAGTGATAAATGGCATACATCCTAAATTTTTCTGAGAGCATTTATTTCAGACATTCTGTACAAACATTCTGGTAGTTCATACATATTAGGAATCACGTCCTGATCTGTGACTGAGGAAATAGGAGTATTGTAACCATATCCTTTTTTCGTTGTGTGAAGCAGGCAGAAATCATTTGATATCAAGTTTCTCAGCAGTAGAAGCCTTTCTTTCACCAAGTCCCAAGTTCAGTAGGAGTTGTCCCAGATAAACTCCAGATTTGGCATACTGACTTAACTGCATTACCCTTGGGGTTAAGAATTTTCTAATGCTAGTATGTATTTTGTTCTCCTTCCCCCCGAAAAGCAAACCATCACCCACAGCTGATGTCAAACTTTGCTCTGTCAGTGATAGGTTGAGTAATATTAGCATAAAGCCAAAATAAGACTGGGATGAATTGATGCTTATGGAACAAAAACCAGGCCAAATTAATATTAGGCAAAGATTTATGAGTAGAGAGAAAAACAACCCCTGGACAAAACTAAACATTTGAATACCACTCTGTGCTCAGCAGTGTGCTCAGAGCCTCTCATGTATGTTTAATTTGCATGATAACCCTGTGAAGTTGTAAGTGGTAGACTTTTCATTTTAGAGATAATGAAGCAGAGTTCAAAGGGGTTAATTGGCCAAGGCCACAATAAGAAAAAAGCCAAGATTCAAACTCAGATCTCTAGATTTCAAGTTTGGGGCTCTTTGCACAGAAGGAAGCTGCTTTATCAAGCTGAGATCTGAGATGTTGTCTCAGTAACAGTAGTAACAGTCAAGTTGGTACCAGTCCGAGTTAATCAAGATAAACATATCTCTCTGACTTAGTTGATTGTTCATACCATTTATTTAAAAATATTCTTAACTTCCCAACGTCTGATGCAGAGTGGAAGCTTATGAGCACATTTCCTCCCCTTAAGTTGTGTGAACTGCCTTTGTGAATCAACTCAGCAATTGTGGTATACCTGGAAAGTCCACCTTCAAGTTGAATCTTCCTTTCTTTCAGAAGTCCAGACCTCTTCATCATCCTGAGGTGCCTTATGCCTCTTTCCTTTCTACTTTGTTCTTATTTCCAAAGAGAAGAAATGTGGCTTCTACTTTCACAGTTTAGAATCTGGAAAGATGACTGTGTTGGTATTTCCCTCGGGAATCTTCATTCCTGCTCTACCCCATTTGGTTTTCACAGTATCTCAGACTTAGACATTGCTTTATGGCTGGCTTTGAAATCTGATTAAGTGATGGGAACAGGACCCTGAGGTGGGGCGGGATGAGGGAGTCATCATGATTTCCTCTCTAATGAGCTAAAGTCCCTTTCAGATCTCTGAAGAATCAGGAGCAAATCCAACAAATCATAATTGGGGTTCAGATTCAACTTCAGAGGAATAGTCATCACAACCCAAAGGAATTCATGGTATATGCTACACACAACTGCAATATTCTTGTCTCCCTCCCAGTCTGTGGCATAATGAAGCTCATCACAAGAGCCAGTGTATGGGTTAGACTCAGAGTGATGTTTCTGTTACTGTGGAACAGTTGTTCGTGAGATGACTTGAGTTGTCTTAGGAGCACAGAATGTCTTATCCAAAATACAGAATTACCAGACCTGCTAATTTTCCACCACTGTGGGGACCAGACAGACCCTGTGAACACTGTCTGGATGGAAAGGAAAAAATAAAAAGTAGTTTGGAGACTCCTGACTTGCTCATGGATTCTCTTTATGCCTGCTGTCCCCTCCATCTGTCTGAATTCCAGCCTCCACCTGTATGCCCTGCTCTGGTAGGCTTATCTGCCTTAGGTTAAATGTTAAGAATGTGCTCCTGGGAGCTACTCTGTTCCTGCCCTCTACAGAGGAAGGTTTAGAATGGCGATTCACTGTCATCGGCTTAGTAGGTGGTTTGACTACATTTTCCGGATAAGACACATCCTTGATCAAGGGCTAACATTTCATGAGCAGGGTTGAGATAACAAGGTATACATAAACCTGTGAAAGTTTTAGTTGACTTCTGCCAGATCCTTGCTGTCTTTCTTCTGTTTTTCTCTCCTCCTCCCAAGTAGTCAAAATGGTAGCCCTCTTCTTGGCTCAGCTTACCCCTCATCAGAGGAAGGGAATTTATATGGGATTTTCCTATATTAACTGATGAATCTCACTCTAAAGAATCCTTTAAAACATAGTCTTTAAAATGAGTTGTACATTCTGACATCTGCAGATGACTTTGTATCTTCTTCTTCTTTTTTTTTTTTGAGGAAGATTGGCTCTCAGCTAACATTTGTTGCCAATCTTCCTCCTTTTTTTCTTTTTTCTCCCCAAAGCCCCAGTAGATAGTTGTATGTCATAGTTATGCATGCTTCTTGTTGCTCTATATGGGACGCCTCCTCAGCATGGCTTGAGCAGTAGGTATGTCCGCGCCCAGGATCCGAACTTGTGAACCCCGGGCCGCCGAAGCAGAGCGCGCAAACTTAACCGCTAAGCCACTGGGCTGGCCCCCGTGAATTTCTATCTTATATTTCAAAAAAAATTTTCAGATTGGAAATTCATAGGACTTAAGGAAGTCTCGCTCTGTGTTTCTGTTAGTCACCTATATAGTGGATGAATTAAATTAGTCTTTTTTTAATGCTATTTTTACCAAGTAGTTACTTTTCTCAATAATTAGAAACTCTGTTTAGTACTTAAATGACATCCTTCTGGTCTTTGAGCCCAGCATGAGTTTAGCCTGCAGGAAGTGTGCTTTTAGTGAAGACTTGCTGATTGAGTAAAGGACCAAAGACAAACAACAGTTGTTTGACCATTATTTATTTTTCTTCAAGGATGATCACAGTATTAGACCTTCTGTAGTTAAAATACAGATTAGGGTAGAAAGAGAGATGGGAAATCTTCATACTCTTCCTCCAAAAAACTCTTTCTTTAGTCACCTTGGTTTCTTCTAGCTTCTCAGCAAATTGCCCTTCACTTGAGTGAGACTTTATTGGCTCAAATGTCTGCAGGCTTTTTGGTGGCCAAGAAAATGACTGTATATAAGCTTATAACTGGAAACGATTTCTTTATAATTTTCATAAAAGCATAAGTAAGTGAGAGTTTCTGCTTCCTATCAAAAGTACATACCTGCCAGCAACATCAGTCATGACCTACCTAATCTTGGCATGTGAAGATGATTTTCCAGCAGCTAGATTCACAAAGTAATGGAATGTTTATGCTTGTGGAAGGCACCTTCTCTAGCATCCGAAGATCCCTAGGATTTCTTGGGAGATCCCTATGCTGCAGAAGAACCTGTGGTTACAGTAACTTTCCTCCTCAGCCTGAGCTTCAAGCTTACAGCTGGTATACCTTCTTTCTAAATCAGACGTTTTCTTGAATGCTTCCTAAGGGTGGAAGACAAGTGCCATTTAGTTCCTTGCCAGCACAGCATTCTTCTCCTGGCCATTCACCAGGCTGAGAGTGTTTACTCTCTTATTCTGTTCCAGAGGAAGCCAGGTCTTTGGAAAATTAGTGTTTAATTTCCAGGCCCTGTGGTTACTTATTTTACTAAGCCCATTCGACCAATAAGGGAAATTCATTAATGACTGCAATTAATTAATTCTACCTTGAGTTTCTTGGTCTCTGTTACTGGAATAACATTAGCCATGTGAGGAAGTCCTTAAGCCATCAGAGGTTGTTGGGATGAAGTATAAGGACCCACTGAACTCTGATATTCAGGGTACATGCACGAATTCTTATTGCATTGTTTGGATGAATGTGATGCCTGGATCCTGCCCCAAGACTGCAGCCAGGGTCCACTTGGGCTCTAATCAGCAGTGTTCCCTTGGCTGATATGACTCAGTAATTCTGATCGTAATGGGATAATTGGGATAGCTTTCTGCTGTTCTATCTTTAATAGTACTTATTTTTGGACTTAGTTATTGCTAGCTTATTTTCTTACCTTCTAAAATTTACTTGTTGGTTGCAGGTCATTCTTCCTATTAAAAATAGGCACTTGGAAAACAGTGTCAGGCAGTCTAGTATGGGAAGAAATTTTGAAGACCTTAAGTAGAAAGACAGCCTTTCTGTCATGGTGACATAGCTTTTCTTACTGCCTCACTAGCTTCATATTACAGGAGCTAGTAACACTTGGCTTTCATTCTCTTTGTAGAAATCTGGTGGGGTTCTTATACCATTCAGCCCTTCAGCCCTTGTATCTGCTGCAAAGTTCTTCCTCTACCCCACCAGGTTGTGCTGCTTCCCTTCTCCCCAGATACTGATTCCTGTGGAGCTCTACTGTGTGATGGTCTTTGCACACTGGCTGTGGCCCAGGCCATCATTTATCTTCCCTGTCTTCTCCTTTCCAAATACCATATGTAGGTATTTGAGGGAAGCGGCTTCTTGGGTTGTTCCCCTGGGGTAGGGCTAAGTCTTTTGGACTTAAACCATGTAAGTGGCCTGAAAGGAATGGTCATACCTGGAGGAGGTGCCGTCAAGTATCAAGTAAACAATTACCTTCAGGCAATTTGGATCCAGGTAAGTAACCGCTATGTGTCTCTCCATGGTACCTTTATGGTGAGGGTAGTTTTAGAATGTCAGACTTTTGGAATGGTCCAATTTCCAGATTCCTTCTGTACAGGTGGTTTGTAAATATACCACTATAAAGGTATATTTAGGAGAAATGTGGCAAGGAGTGCAAACCAGACCTCTGGATTTATGGCAGGGTGCAGGATGGTATTTTTTTACTGCCTGTGTAGCAGCTTAGCATTTCCTGGCACATTGTAAGTGCTCAATAAATGTTCATTGCTGCTATTATCATTACTAGTATTATTATTATTTAGAATTCAGTGTGAGAGGTTAGTATGGAGATTTCTCAGTTGGGATAGAATATACTCTAAGATTTTTTATTATTTTTTTAATTGTGGAGATTTACTTTAAGGCCGTAAACATATTGCCTCTAGTTAAAATGAGGAGTTAATTTTTTTCTATAGCTTAATCTTAATATAGCAGTGTGACTTTAGTAATTGCTTTCAATTTTAGAGGTCAGTAAATAGGGCTGTTTCTTATTAACTTGTTAGGAACCATGAAATGCTTTGCCTACCCAGGGCCCACTCCAGTGGACCAAGCAGTTAGAAATTAGAACAGGAGGATTATTAATAGAGCATTCCTTTTATACTGTTGCTGAAGTTCTAATTATGTAAATCCATGGGTGTGTATAAATTTGTAATTTTTTTTTCATTTTATTTTTAAGTATCCTATGAGGAGGTCCCCTACTTGAGTTATAAGACTAGTGTGGATACTCTTTATGATACTTAACGTGGATTTTCCTTTTCTTAATTATGTTGCATGATCCTTAAATAGTTCTTCTCCTGGGCAAGAGTCCCTTCTAAACATTTATACAGAATTGGGTTTATTTTCTTGCAGTTGAACTGGCAATGATCATGGACCGTTTGTACGGTGGTGTCTGCTATGCTGGCATTGATACAGACCCAGAGCTGAAGTACCCCAAAGGTGCTGGCCGTGTGGCGTTCTCCAATCAGCAGAGTTACATTGCAGCTATCAGTGCTCGCTTTGTGCAGCTCCAACACAATGACATTGACAAACGGGTAAGCAACTGCTCAGGATATAATTGCTATGGGAGAGAAATGAAGTTTGTTCTATGGGCCGCTGGGGAGAAAAGCACCTTGTGATCATAAGTGAGCAGCTCTACCTTACATGGCATTAGTCCATGAGTCCTTCTAGGTTGCCTGAAAAAGAGACCTCCCTTGGTATTTAAGGCGTTAATGAACCTTCTGCCTCACCCATCTCTAGGGTGATGTTACACTTATGAAAATAACCCTGCAGAATTTAGTATACCAAACCAGTGCTGTTCAAAAGATGATGCCAACAAGTGCAAGCTTGAGAAGGTGATGAAGGCTGAGAAAGTGACTTAACGGAGGTTGAGAGCTGGTGCCTGTTGGACCCATGTGGTGCTCTTAAACCAACAAACTTGGACTAACATTTAATGTTAATGTTCGGGAGTATACATAAAATTTTGAAGTTCTGGTTTCTCTTAAAATTGCAAGATCACACATGGCAGCAATCATTGGAGCCAAATAGCCACTGTGCCCTCCTGTCCCCTCTCTTAACTCCCCGTGGTTCTGCTGCTCGTACCATATATGCATATGCATTACCTGCCTCTGTGCTCATTGATGTTACCTGCCCAGCAACCAGAGACATTCAAATTTGCTACCTCTGATCTAAAGAAGGGGACACGAGGTAGAGTTGTAGGGAGTTGGTGTGCTCAGTTAGGTTTGTGGACAGACATAGGTTTAAATCCCAGCTCTGCCACTGTTTGGAAGCTTGGGGGAATAGAAGGTGGTAGGAGCTAATCTGGGACCTATATTAATAGATTAAAAGAGCAAGAAGGAGAGTAGCATCAAATCTTGAACACCTCCCTATGCAGTTGTACAGTGGCTATTAATCCTTCCAGCAAAGGATGTTCTTGGGGCATACACTAGACTACAATAAATAGAGTAGAGTGAATATGTGCTATTATGAAGTTTCACCTATACTCTGTTCAGTTGACTTTGACTAATTTTGTGCAGCAGACTTAAGTTTCTTAGGAAGTGAAAGTTTCAATTGGTGATGGATTTTTTATATTCAACAAGATTATATTTTCATTAAGACATATATCTGATCAAATTACAAAAGCCAGTACTTAATCTATTTGCTACATCAGTCGGCTCCTTAAAAGTAAGTAGTGATGGTTTGTTTATTAATTAAAATAAATAAAATAATTCTTTTTCAGAATTTTGAAACACTCTTTGAATTAGTGGAGACTCAGAGGGATGATAAAGGTTTGACTCCAGTCCTAGTTTTCAAGCACCTATAGCATCCTGAGCTTCCCCTTTTGTAACAGTAATCCCCCTACAGACTGCAAGCTCCACAAAGATGGGCATGGTGTCTGTCTCATTCTCTGCTCCATTCCCCGTGCTTGCCCACTGCTTCATGTATAGATACAGTAGTAGATGCTTGATAAACCTTTGTTGAATTGACAAATGGTGCTACTTGGAGGGTTCTCTTATCTACTGCTGCTGGTACCAGTGGACTTGCTTGTGCCTGTACATTTGTGAGTCTGAAACACCAAATTCCATTACATTTAGACTTCTGTTGTACCGTCACTGGTGACCCCAGGCAATAAACTTAACCTGAAGAGTCTTAGGTTCTCATCTGTATGGAAGTAACTTTCTTCGCCCCTTCTGAAGCCAGAACTAGTGACTGACTGTACAGGAGGTAGGTCCTAAAGATGATAAACGAAGGTTCCATTTACCCATGCTTCTATCTTCCCTTTGTCCCCACCCTAACAACCTCCTGGCCTATTCATTAGTAGAGGGAAGTACACTTGCCCCAGGGATTATGGTAATCTTTGAGCCCCTTAGAGAATCACTGTACATCCAGATCCTATTTGTTTTGTTACCTACTCCTCCTCCCACCCCTGCTCTGCTCAGGCCCTCAGTATTTCTTCCCACAAGACTTAGAAGTAGGTAAAACAAGAGAGAATTGGTTTTTCTTTTATTAGCATAATCATAGGCCATGCTATGAAAATGTATTTGGAACATCAAACTTCTCAAGACTGAGGAAAGCCGTTGATTGTTTTCTGCCTGCTATATTTGGGTTAACAACACCTTCCGTATCTTAGAGTACTTCTTGATAAACATTTGGGGTAGTAGCCAGTTGTAGTGGAAAGAGTACGGAATTTGGAGCTAGAACAGATTCCAATACATTTAAAGCTCTGCTGCATCAGTCGCTGGTGACCCCAAGCAAGTTACTTAATGCCAGGAGCCTCAGGTCCTTATCTGGAGCTCCCTCCTGATGGTGGTCTGAAGATTAAATGGGATTTGAGGATTGAACAGCCAGAGCCGTATGGCAGTTGGATAGATGTTTAACTAGCACTTGCTGGTTAACAGTGTTCATCTTGCTACAAATACCCTTAATACCAAAGTCGTTAATATCATGTAGCTTGAATTTTATCGCTTGCTCTCCTGAAGATGTAGTGAAAAGGTACACTGGTTAGCGAAAAGAGCACTGGGCCAGAGTCAGATGGCTGGGTCTAGATGTGGCCCTGTTCTCTGTGAGCTATGTGACTTTGGGCAGGTCACTTAAATTCTGAGCTTCAGTGTATAATGAGGGCAGTGGTAATAGCCTTGTGTATCCCACAAGATTGTTGAGAAGCCCAGAAGAGATAATGAACAAGAAAGCAGTATATACAATGTAACACAGTGTACACGGATATAATAGGGCTGTTGTTGTGGTCACAAGAATGCTACCTCCATCCACATGGTGTCAAAAAGGGACCTGTCAGTTCCTTCGGTGCCCTGGGATGCGAGTCATCTAAGTGGGAGAATTGGAAATCTTTCAAAGTGGCGGAGTCCCTGCTCTCCTGTCTCCAGCTCCATCTTCATGCTCTTTGTTTGCCCTGACCAATATGGAGACCATTTTCTTTATTCTGAGAGATGGAAGCCAGCTTCTTCTTGAGTTGGGCTCTTTTTTCACTGTTCTTCCGGTCTTCTGTGAACACACTCCCTTCCCCCAAATGGTTACTCTGTCCTCTTCTTGTTTTCTTCTTGCTTTGAACATAGCCAACAATACCATTTTGAGCCTCTGTTAACTATACCCTTCATACATGCTTTTTTAGGTTCATTCCTAGTTTTATTTTTATTTATCTTTCTCCTGAAGCTTAAATTTGAACTTTTCAGAAAGCTCCCATTATATATAAGCACATTAATATTTCTTTAGGTAATGCCCTTTTTCTTTCTCAGGGGCTCTGTTCTTGATTATCTACAGAGAATTTCTATTGTTAGGCACACCCTTCTTTCCTGAATAACACCTCCAGGTTTTTAGCAGTACTGTAGTCTCATAGCTAAGGTTTTGAAACTTGTTGTCCTAAAAGTCAAGGGGCAGATGTCCATCTGTGCCCACAGTCCCTTTCCTTGCTTTTGCAAATTCCAAGAGCTACAGTCTTTTTCTCCTTCCTTCTGATGTTAGCCTAGCGTTGCCTTTAAACCGAGACCTTGACTATTTTAAGTAGCATCAACCTTTATTAGCTTTTTGGTCAAAGGAGCCTCCTTTGCTGTCTGCATCATTATAAATGCAGACTTAGTGGAATCAGTAGATTAAAATAAAACAAACTACAGATGGCATTTTAAGGGCCACTTGCTTCCTGTTTTCAGCCTTTACCCCTTTCACTGTTTGCCCCATATGGAGAGTGGGAGAGGGCCACCTGCAGAGCAGCAATGCCTGGAACCGTGGAAGATCTAGGACTGCTTGAGGTGTGTGCTCTCAGGTTGCACGTTTCCTAGGTAAACTCTTGAAGGTACATGAAGAAGAATTTGACTGGTCTATTTCTTTTACCTCTTTTGTATCCAAGTTTTTTCAAAAAAGACATCTTTTTTGAGAGTTTATTTATGTATTTTTTTATTATTATTGTTGTTATTACTGCTCTTTAGCTAAGTTTTTAGATGGAGTGGTTTATTGGGAAAACACAACCTTTATAGACTTGATTTCTTCCCATTATCTTAGAGACTTTTTGGCTTGTTTATGAGTATAAAATAAGATATGTCAATATGCAACATTTATAGGAATAGTTGATCCTGTAGCTTTGGCACTTTCATCTCTGCTGTCATTTAACTCATCCATAATGTCAACATCTTGAAAGAAGAGGTGGTTTTTTTTGTTTTCGTAACAGCTCTATTGAGATATAATTCACATACTATACAAATCACCAGTTTGAAGTATACAATTCAGTAGTTTTTAGTATATTTACATAGTTGTGCAACACATCACCACAGTCAATTTTAGAACATAGGAAGAGGTATTTTAATGTACAGCCTTTTAGTTTGCAGTAAGAGGATCAGTTGAATAATAACCCCAGTGAGGGAGATGGGGAACACTGCATTTATCCTGTATAATTTTGCTTAGCTCATTATAGGGAGAGGATCCTACTTATTTAACCTGTGCTCTTCGAAGTCACAGGAACAAGGCAGCCCAGGCTGTTGGGGAAAACTTCTGACCCTTGTGTTAGCTGTAATTAGGGTCCCCCAAGAATATATGACTTGTTGGAGTGGGCTGATAAATCTACACATCAACAAACTTTTTGCCATAGTATGTCTAGCAATGGGAGGACTAGCAGAGGTGGACAGGGGCTTCTAATGGTAGTTCCTTACAGAGCTATTATGATCTTGACTCTGCCGCCTGTGCGCAGAGGTCTGAATGGGAGTGCTTGGCACATAGGTGGTATGAGTAAATGTGTAGAATAAATTAGGATGATACATGGGAGAGCAAGAACTAGAAGCAACCAACGGAAGGCTGTCAAGGATACTAGGGTGAGTCATTCTCATCTGTCACCTGTACATCAGAGTGGCTTCCCCATTGGTCTCCCCAATTCGACTTTAGCCCATCTCTAATTCATTCTTTACATAAAAACCAGAGTGATCACTTAAAATCATAATTTGAATCATGTCTTTTCCTCCTTTAAACATTTTGATTATGTTCTACTGCCCTTAGGATAAAGGTTAAAGTTCTTAATTAACGTTGCCTACACGACCCCTCATGTACTACAATACTCCTGCCTTAGCTCTCCCTTCCTCTTCTCGAGCCAGTCACAACTGGCCTTTTTCTCCATTTTTCAGTGTTATTGTAGATACTGCTTCCTCTGCCTGCCTAATACCCACTTTTCCTTCAGGTCTCAGTTTAATTGTGATATTTTTGGGAATCCTTTCCTCAGTGGAGCTTACCTCTCCCCCATAGATCATTGTCATAATACTATCTGCCATTCCTTTGTGGCATTAAATACCTCTGTAATGAAATAATGCTGTGTTTAATGGACATTAAACATAACGGCTCAGAGGGGAAGCACTTATATACCAATCTTTGGCATATACAACTGTCCACCAGAGGGCACTCTGCATAGCTTTCCTTTTCTACTTAGTTAAGAACACTCACTTAAGTAATAAACAAATTTAGGTTTTGCTATTTAGAATATCAAAAAGTGGGCCGGCCCCGTGGCTTAGCGGTTAAGTGCGTGCGTTCTGCTACTGGCGGCCCAGGTTCGGATCCCGGGCGCGCACCGATGCACTGCTTCTCTGGCCATGCTGAGGCCGCGTCCCACATACAGCAACTAGAAGGATGTGCAACTATGACACACAACTATCTACTGGGGCTTTGGGGGAAAAAAAAGGAGGAGGATTGGCAATAGATGTTAGCTCAGAGCCGGTCTTCCTCAGCAAAAAGAGGAGGATTAGCATGGATGTTAGCTCAGGGCTGATCTTCCTCACAAAAAGAAAAAAAGAAAAGAATATCAAAAAGTGTTCTTTGACACTTATAGTACGTTAAAGCTGGACTTAACCTTAGGCATGACGTCGTCCAACCCCCTTTATTTTTCAACAAAGGAGAATCTAGGAGTGGTTTGGAGACTATCAAGATACCTGTCACTTAAGGACAGGGTTGCCTCTACTCATGGGACTCCCTTTCTAAACCTTGCTGCTCATCCAGAGTCTAATGTTTCTTCAAAACCACTTCTTCCATGAAGTCCTTTTTCCACAGACCTGGGTTAGGAACTCCTGAATTAGATTATAGTTTCCTTATTTAGTTTTATACATGTTTCAGTATTTCACATAACTTTTCAGGTAAACATACACTGCACTGAGCAGGGCACATCTGGAGTTTGTTATTAGGATTGTCTAGTATGTCTATAGATCATTTTGAACATTAACAAAATGAGTTTGAAATTTTTTTGCTTTTTTTGCAATTATTTTGCTTTAGATTTTCACTTTTATGTTGTCTTCATGTAAAATCTTTTTCAGGTCAGTGTGAGCCAATGCAACTCCACTGGATTATAACATTTAGTGAAAGTGTTTGGCATGTTTAGTGTCATAATGACCCTTGTTATGGAACATTATTATAAATGACACAAATGCAATTATACCTCAATTTTTCCTTCAAAGGAACAATTTTTAACATTTAGAAAAAAATCCTTTAAGGCTTATATTATGTATATTTTGTGGCTAATGCTCACCAGTTATTTGCCAATTGGTAATTTGTCCCTGTGTTGACAATATCCAGGTTGTATGATACCCAGCACAGCTGTTCTCAGCATTTCTTCTGCCTTGGCATACATGAGGCATGTGATACACTCTCGTGGATTACAGAGATTCCCTAGAACACTAAGAGGGTGGAGCATTTGTATATCTAATGGGGGGGCTATACCCCACACCCGCTCCTGTCCTCACCACGCAGAGAGCCATGGCTGTAGTGAAAAAGCGTCCTGGCTTGGGAATTGGGAGATAAGAGTCTACATTCCTAGCTCTTCTCTCATTTATGGTGTGACCTTGGGCAAGTTACTTAACCTTTTAGAGGCTTGATTTTACTGATTTTATTGTCCCATATTAGTGGGGACAATAAAACACCAGCCTATCTTATGGTTCATTACACAGATAAACAATGACAGATGAAGAAGTGCTTTGAAAAGTTATTAGGCTGTACAGGTGTTGATTTGTATTATTGCTGAGCCTGGCCTCTTTAAATTGTGCTGCTGCCTAACCATATGTCCAAGGTTAATTGTTGACTCTTTTTTTTTTTTTCCTTCCAAAGTGTCTGCTCAGTTCCACTAAGAATCTTGAATATTAGGATAGTAAAATAGTTGAAATTGACATTAAAAAAAAAAGAAATTAACATAGGTGCCAATCTACCAACGTGCTAGTTGGATATTAGTCAAGACACATATGTAGAGACTCTTAAGTTCCTTTTATAGATGTAAACACCTGGATGCATTTTTCCATTTAGAAGATTTTTTTCTCTTTAGTGTAGAAAGAGGTGTTTTTACCAGTATCTTTTCTCTGATAATGAAAAAATTTTGAACCTGAAATTGAGTAGAAGGTTAGAATTAAATTTTTCTTATATTCCTTTGAACAGTGTTTCTGTGAAAAACTGGAACAGTTTAAAGTATTTAAGTACAATGAAGGCAAAAGAGGGCACCTGTGCTCATTCTGTCTGTTTTAATGGTATTTTTAGAAGTGATGCCAAATGAACACTTAAGATGTAAAATCTCTGCTAAATCCAGTTTTCTTTATAACTCAAGTCTATGTCACTTACATATGAAAGATTTTTGTAGTGTGAAAAATGAGATCATTAGAAAATGGGTAATCTTTTTACATGGCCATTTTTCTACCCTTTTGTCTACTCTGTGTGGTACTGAGAAAATTTGTAAGGGTAGAATCGGTTGAATCTCCCTTGGTCTAACAAAAACATATGATTTGACTGATGTGAACAATTTCTTTACAAAAATCTGAGGGGTCCGCCCTGACAACTGTTGTTTAACTCAACTTGGTCATGTTGTCTCCTAGAAATTTGTAAGTCAGATGTGTATAACTTGAAATGTATCATGCAGTAGACATTGGTTATAGTCTGCCAACTCAGCCCATAGAGACCTTTTTACTAGTAGAAAGGATACTAGGCCAGAATTCGCCAATCTGGGGTTTAGTATTGACTATACCACTTATTATATAGCTTGAAGAAAGGATATGTGTGTATGTGTGTTAATGAAAGTGCTTTTGAAAACTGTAAAGCACTCTGTCAATGTGATAACACATTGATTTACATGAACCCGTGAATGACTAATATTTGAGCTCTTCTGGAAGATGCTTATTAGACGTCTAATTGGAATTTCATGTGATAAAAGGAGTTAAATATTTCAGGCAAGATAGGGGTAAAGTTGGTAGTTATTTGCATTTTTGAAACAGGGGGAGGAGCTCTCAGTAGGCAGGTCTGCCCTGCCCAGAAATCTGTCCTTAAAATTAGTTCCCTTAAACCATCATTTTCGGGCCGGCCCCGTGGCTTAGCGGTTAAGTGCGCGCGCTCCGACACTGGCGACCAGGCTTCGGATCCCGGGATCGCACCGACGCACCGCTTCTCCAGCCATGCTGAGGCCACGTTCCACGTACAGCAACTGGAAGGATGTGCAGCTATGACAGACAACTATCTACTGGGGCTTTGGGGGAAAAATAAATAAAATAAAATCTTTAAAAAGAAAACCATCATTTCCTAAATTGTTCTCCATAAAACATAAGTCTCTTGGAATTTTAATGTTTTACCAAAAAAAATCTTTTTCTGAGTCATATGAGTTTGGAAATGCTTTCTTGAAGAAAGTTAAATAGACTGGGTTATTCTAGGACTTCTTAGTATCTTTTATATACTAATCTTTATTGTGGAGCTCCAAGAAGGAGACAATAAGCAATTTTTCACAAATTTTTTTTGGTCATGGAACTCTTCTAAAATGTACCATTCTTGGGAATAATGCTCTAGGGAACTCAGTTGAGAAAATACTGTGTTTTCAGCTTCTTTCTTCTTTCATGCTCAAATTCACAGGTTTAATGAGTAGTTGACTATTTTTCCCTTCCTCAGTCCCTTTTTTCCAAGTGTGTCCCACTCATCACATATTTTCTTTTATTATTATTATTATTCTGGTGAAAAAACACATGAGACTACCCTCTTAATAAATTTTTAAGTGTACAGTACAGTATTGTTAACTGGAAGCACAGTGTTGTACAGTAGATCTCTATAACTTTTTCATCTTGTATAACTGAAACTTTATACCCTTTGAATAGCAACTCCCCACTTCCCCCTGCTCCCAACCCCTGGCAACCACCATTCTACTTTCTGCTTTCTATGAGTTTGACTGCTTTAGATACCTCATATATGTGGAATCATGCAGTGTTTGTCGTTCTATGACTGGCTTATTTCACTTAGCAGAATGTCCTTAAGGTTCATCCATGTTGTTGCATGTGACGGGATTTCTTTCTTTTTTAAGACTGAATAATATACCATTGTATGTCCATACCACATTTTCTTTATCCATTCATTCATTGATGGACATTTACGTTGCTCCCAGACCTTGGCTATTGTGAATAATGCTGCGATGAACATGATAGTGCAAATATCTCTTTGAGATCCTGATTTCAATTCTTTTGAATAAATACCCAGAAGTGGGATTGCTGAACATATTTTCTATCTGCAGAGGGTTGAGGTGGGGCAGGGAAACAGCAGCTACATATCCATGGTAGTGGTGGGGCATCAAATAAGTAGTTGATATTCTCTTTAGTTTTTATAGTTATTTGTCTTTTGATTGCTTGAGATTATCTATTGTATCTTTCTAACATATCAGTTTCTGTGTAAGAAGGGAAAATAGTTTGAAATCAATATACCATTGACAAATAATATTCCCTTGACTCTGTTTTAGCTTAATGCAGAGGACCAGAGAGACTGACTTTCAGTTAGCTAATTTGGGGCTTTCTAATACTTTTATTTAAGGAACATTATGATAGCTAAGCCATAGCACATAGTATTTGCTTTGAATAGCATACTCTTTAGAATAACCCATTTTTGATTTAATGAGATGTTATCCATTGTACCTTTCTTTGCAAGCATTTCAAGTACTTCACATATTTAATCTTTTTTTTTTCTCTTTGCTAGAAACATGTTGGGCCTGAATTTTAGCTAAAGACTATCAAAGGCTTTATATTTTTAGCCTGCATGAAGATTAATATGACCCAGTAATCATACTAACAGAAGTGCTGATAATACTACACTTTGTCCCTTGGCCACAGCTGGAATGTATAAGATGACTCAATAGCAAAAGAAGTGAGACTTCCGATGACCTGTTCCCAGACTATTTCTGCTCCTAGCTTTAGTCTGGGACTTCCACAGCCCAGCCATTTATTTTGCTGTTACTGGCCCCTGCCTGAATCTGGCTTGAAAGCTTCCCAGCTGTAGCTATAGCTATGTGTGATTTGAGCCTTTGAGAGAAAGCAGCGCCCAGAAGTGAGTTCAAATATCATCTAAACTAATTCTACCTAGGCTTATTTTGAAGGACTGGGCATCTCAGAGCCTTTGACTAGAAATCGTTTTTGTTTTTTTTTTAGGTTTTATTTATTTATTTATTTATTTATTTATTTATTTATTTATGAGGAAGATCAGCCCTGAGCTAACATCCATGCTAATCCTCCTCTTTTTTTTGCTGAGGAAGACTGGCTCTGAGCTAACATCTATTGCCAATCCTCCTCCTTTTTCTCCCCCCAAAACCCCAGTAGGTAGTTGTATGTCATAGTTGCACATCCTTCTAGTTGCTGTATGTGGGATGCGGCCTCAGCATGGCCGGAGAAGCGGTGCGTCGATGCACGCCTGGGATCTGAACCTGGGCCGCCAGCAGCGGAGCGTGCTCACTTAACCGCTAAGCCACGGGGCCGGCCCTAGAAACAGTTTTTAAATAGAGTTTGGGTCATCTAAAGAAAGAGAGAGAACGACATCCTGTTTTCTGAACAGCGCGGAAACTTGTTGTCTTGTCTCTCCTTCCTCATCTTAACCCCTGATCTCTCCTGTCCTGTTCTCTCTTTTCATGTCTTCTCTCTTGGAATTATGATAATTTTTAATATGAAAACTCTTTAGAGTGGTTAAATGGTCTTCTTTCCTGCTCATATCTGAGTATAGAGGCTGTTTATGAGATTACTAATGGGAAAAGGTCCATCACCATTTTTTTAGGTAGTATTCTTAGGGGGGGATGATTCAAGTTCTTTAATCCCAGAAGCCAGGGGGTATCAGTCAATTAGCAGTTTCTTGGTAAGTGCTTATTCTTGCTTGGGAGAGCTGGTCCAAACCTCTCATAGGGTAGGGGAAACTGAGGCCTGCAAGGGGGGTTTTTTTGTGTGTGTGTGTGAGGAAGATTAGCCCTGAGCTAACATCCAATGCCAATCCTCCCCTTTTTGCTGAGGAAGATCGGCCCTGGGCTAACATCCGTGCCCATCTTCCTCTACTTTATGTGGGACGCCGCCACAGCAGGGCTTGACAAGCAGTGCGTCGCTGTGTGCCCGGGATCCGAACCTGTGAACCCTGGGCTGCTCAAGTGGAGCACGTGCACTTAACCAATGCGCCACCAGGCCGGCCCCGCCTGCAAGGTTTTGATGTAGCCGGTTAATGGATAGAGCCAGGGTGCTCTGCACTCCTACACCCTGGCTTGGGGGCTGCTGCCATGGCAGTTAGGCATTTCACAGATATTTAGTGGTTTTCATACCCTTGATTCTCCACATGATACACTCTTCTGCTACTAGAACTTGGTTTGGGGCTGATTTACGTCCTTACCTCCAGCCCCACTCCCAAGCACCATGGAAGGAAATCAGCCTAGATAGTGAATCTATGGATTGTGCAGGATATTGTCAGTTGGCCCTTCTTTGTTTCATCTTAAGGGCAAACAGAGCACTCACAGATCTCTCTGTGCTCTAGAAACATATCACAGAGGCGTCAACATTAGCACACATAAGCACATTCTGAACTGTGGGAAAGGCCAAGGGTGATTTTATTTTATTTTATTTTATTTATTTTATTTTATTTTAATTTTCTTTTTTTATTTATTTTATTTTTTTTGTGAGGAAGATCTGCCCTGAGCTAACATCCATGCCAATCCTCCTCTTTTTTTTTGCTGAAGAAGATTGGCCCTGGGCTAACATCTGTGCCCATCTTCCTCTACTTTATATGGGACTCCGCCACAGCATGGCCTGACAAGCGGTGCATCGGTGCGTGCCCAAGATCCGAACCCGGGCCGGCGGCAGCGGAGCGTGCGCGCTTAACCGCTGTGCCACAGGGCTGGCCCCACAAGGGTGATTTTAAAACCTTTCTTCCCCTAGCACTTGAAAATTGAAAAATGGTAAGTCTCATCCTTTGAGAGGTAAAATGAAAATAAAATCCAAACCATTTCCCCTATGTTCTTTTAAATCTACCCCAGATTGCTTCTAAAATTAATTACTGTGAATTTGCTGTATCTGGAAGGTTGTGGATAACTTTGTTGCTAAGGAAAAGCTATTTTCACATTGCTACTTTAATTTCCTAGTCATCTGTCGTCTGCTTTCTAAACAGCAGGATTCCAGCTCATAGTCAACTGAAAAACTAAAAATTTATGTTTAAACATTCTTAGTATTGCCTGCCAGTGGAGGACCTGTTTTAGCAACTGTAAAGACACCATGTTTAGTGGGAATGGTAATGAGATTACTGTGTTTTTTAGGCCTGGATGGTTGTACTCTGTGACACATGCCAAGAAGATTAGGAGCACATTATGTTTAATAGTTTTGAGCACACAAAATAAACTGTTTTTTCCAGGAGGCATCGTGCTCCAGATGAGAAGTGGCCTACCTGACTTCTGGGCAAGCCTTTACATTTATCCCTGTTAAATTATACCTCTTCACTTGGCCTCTTTCTCCCGTTTGTCCACTCTGTCTCCATTATCTGAAATCATTGCTTCTACTCAACTTCCAGCCACCTGTAAGCATGCCTTACTTGCCTTGGGATGGCTAGGTATCTGACAGACTTAATGTGGTTTTTCCTGTCACCAAAGGGCAGATTGCAGCAGTGACCAGTCTTTAGCTGTCCTTCATATGACCTTTAGCACATAATTCAAACTAAGCCTGACCTCGGCTAATGCCTCCTTTCTCATTACTACAACTTTTCAGGTCCAAGGAGAGAGAATTCTGGACCTGTGAGTAGTTTATGGTCTCCCTAGGTATCTCTTCTCCGCCACCAAGAGCTGTTTGGTCATTACTTTATTTACTTTAGGAGATCATTTTATTGACTGATATCAAAATAACTGCAGACAGGAACATTTTCTCTAACTTGTTAGAAATAAAACAATGTCAGCATTGAGATCAGGTGTGAAAGTATGGCTTTCTCTTTGTCTATATCATTCTAAATATATTATTCCCTTTATCGGTCTTCTTAGAGCCACTTATGCAGGGTTCCACATCAGTCCTCCTTATCCTTAATGATTACCAGCTCATCAATAAGTTACACATATTCTTCAACATCCTTGGGCATGGTCATCTCCATTAGGTATGTGGTATGAATTTAAGTGTCTCTCTCTAGGAACTTTTCATCTCCTGCGCCTGCAAATCTCTTTGAAGTAGAGGGTCAGCTTGGTGATATGGTTGGCTTTGCATAGGGCTCTAATATTTGGACTTGAATGGTAGTATAGATCAGTAATGTGATCCCAACAGGTTGATCTCCAAAGTGGCAGTTCTTAATGATACTGCAGGTGATTTAGATGGTTAACAGAGAAACCTATTTTTATTTTAATAGTTGTATATCTGTGTATGGGTAAAAATAGAGTTAATCTAGACAGTCAAGTAAAACATCAAGTCATAATACAGATAGCATTAGGATATGGCGAAAACTACAGATGTTTGGGAATACCTTTAAGAAACTCTCACATAGAACATTAATTATTTTAGAAAAGAACTATGACTTTTTCTCTATTATATTTCAGTTTTTAATATTTCTCTATTATATTTCAGTTTTTAATATAGTGGCTTACATGGAATAGGCACTCCATAAATATTAGTCAATTGAGTAAATCCATTTGAGCCAAAATAATCACCCTTCTTTAGTGTAGGGCCACCTAACTCCCATGTTCTTCACGTAACTACTTCTCTTTGTTGATATAAATTGTCAGAGATACTGCTTGACTGTTGCCTTTTGAGAGGCTGTGGTAGCCAGCTTGCACTGCTGTGTTTGTGGATCATTTTGAGTCATGGCGTATGTCTTATTTTTGGACAAGCCTCTACTCTTTGGATCAACACCTTGTGTGCAGGTGCTGGAAGCAGCCTTGCAGTAAGAGTGCCTCTTACCCATCTGGATGGCAGCCCTCTGGAAGTTGTCAGGAAAGGCCTCTGAGAGCACAGTAGCAATCCAAAAGCCACATCCTTTACTTTTTTGGCTTTATTGAGAGTCTTACTGACTGGCATTTAATGTGCAAGTCTTAGCAAACTTGATTATCTAGCTTTTCAGTCCGGTTAGAAGTTGCAAATTTATAAAGGGTCATTGAAAGGTATTATTAGAAGTGACAGAAGACAGATTTTGAAGTGGGTGACAGAAAAAGTGAAAACTGTCCCTGCATTGTATTACCTGGCACTATAAAGGACATTCATAATGTCCCTTGCTTAAGAAAGGGCAGAGTAAATAGTACATTTTAGAAAGATTTCCATTGAAAAGGAAAAATTTCTGCTCTCTGGAAAAGTACCTTATGAGGAATCCATTATTCCCTAAGGAGGCTGATTAACTAAGGCATCACTGTGTACCTCTGGCCTAGAGGCGGTCATGATGGAGTTTCATGACAGAACTGCTGAAGTACCGTGTTGACTAGACCCCTCAAAACCCTCAGCCAGTAAGGAACTTGGTTGCGAAGCTCAGCTGGAAGCCTGAATAGACAGAAGGTGCGGTTTTATTTGTATTGCATTTTCCCATATCAGCACGAATGTATTACTTGACCTTACATTTGTTTGTTCACTGTTTTATAGGGTGCAGTAGGTGTTTGTATCCATCATTCTACTTGAACTTCACATCCCCATGTTGTGGAAATCCTTTCAAATCAACTAGTGGAGCACTAATTCAGTCTTTTTCTTGACTGCATGATATTCCATGGGGTAGATGTGCCACATTTTATTCAACCATTTCCCTATAGGTAGACATTTATTTTGTTTCTAGTTTTTCGCTACCATGGGCAATTCTGCAATAAATGTGAGGACACGTGCTTTACATGTGTCCTACCATCTGGTGGTTATATTTCCAAGTGTTGGTATTACAGCATTAACAACCAACAGTGGGATTCTTGGATCAAAGAGTATAGGTATTTTTAATTTTAAGAATTTTCTAGTTTGCTTTTTAAAAATGTTATACAATTCACATTTCTGTCAGCAAATGATAAGAAGTAGTTATCACTTCTTCTGTGAAAGAAACAAACTTTTTTTTGTTTGTTTAGATTTTTTAAGTTTGCCAGTCTGATGAGAATAAAGTGATATTTTCATTTTCCTGACTACTAATAAATGTGTGCATCTTTTTATGTGGATTGCCTGTGGATTCTTATGTGAATTATCCTCTACTCATTTTTTCACTGTGTTGTATATTTTTTTCTTGCCATTTTTTAAGCATTCTTTGAATAGTATAAATAATAATCTGCAATTTTTTTTGCACATCTGTCATTTGCCTATTGACTTGTCTCATGGCATCTTTGCCATTTAAACATACTTTATTTTTACGTAGTCTAATATATTTATTTCATTCTGAAGCTTCTAGGTTTCTAGTCCTTATGAAGAAGATCTGCCTTGCCCCTAATTTGTACGTATAGACCTAGTTGGTGGAGTTTTTTTTTAAATTATTTTCTTTTTTTAATTTTTAAATCTTTTTTTATGTAGGTCCTGTGTCTTTATGGTTTGGTTCATTCCAAGTAATTTATCATTTTTGTTACACTTGTGAAAAGAATATTTTCTCCATTTTTATTGCTAGAATAGCATAAAGCTACTAGTTTTCTTACAAGTCTTCTTGATGGGGAAATAACTTGACTAGATACTACAGGATTTTTGGATCATGTCTTTTTTTCTCAGCCTAATAGATAGTATTCCTTGGTGTTCTATCTTCCAGTGTTGCAGATGATACGTCTGATGCCAGTTTGTTTCTTCTTTTCCTTTGTAGGAGATAGTAACTAGCTCTTTCCACTTGGAAGCATGTAACATTTTCTCTTTACCTTTAGAGTTCAGAAATTTTTGCTAGTGATTTTAGCAGGATGTGCCTGGTGGTTTGTTTTTTTCTCATCAGTCCAGACTGGACCTGGTGGTATTTTCGATATGCGGTTTCAGGACTCTTGTCAACTTATTACTTTTCCTTGTTCTTTTTCTTCTTCCGGAACTTTTGTTATTCACGTATTAGGTTCTCCTGGATCTACTCTAAAATTTCTTATCTTTCCTCTTACTCTTTACATTTTAAAATTAATTTTTTCCAGAGCTTTGAAATATTTCTACCACATGGTCTTCTAGGTCACTAAACTGGATCTCAACAGTGATTATCCTCTCTTCAATTCATCTGATAACTTAATTAGTCAGAAAGCCATGGTTTACATTTTTTATCTTCTTAATAAAAAGTTTGAATATGAATACATACAAAAGCATAGAGAACAGTGTAATGAACCCCATCGTCCATTTACAACAATTACCACCATACAATGTTCCTACCATCCAGTTACAATAATTATCAACTTGTGACCAATCTTGTTTCATCTATACCTCTACTCACTTTCCCATCCTAACTTCAGGTTATTTTGAAACAGATCCAAGACATCATATAATTTCATCCTGAAATAATTCAGTTAAATAATTTAGTATGTATCTCTAAAAAAGAGTTTTTAAAAAAATAAAACTAGGAGTATCAGGTTTTCTTTTTGGGTGATGAAAACATTTTGGAACTAGATAGAGGTGGTAGTTACACAACATTGTGAATGTATTAAATGCCCCTGGATTGTTATTTTAAAATAGTTCATTTTTTGTGACTTCAACCTCAATTAAAAAAATTATTTAAAGCTCTTAAAAAAGAAACAAACCTGAGGGGGAAAACATAATATTACCAGAAAATCTTCTTTGTGCTAGACTTGAATCTCCTTAAGTGCTCTTTTCATATTGATAAATGGCTATGTGCCATTTATAAATGGTATATATTATCAATGGCTACTGTCTTTTTCCTCCAGCAGCTTTCTCTTGCTGAGTGTGAATTCTCTTTGTTCAGACTAGTCCTCTCTCTGTCTGCTAGATTCCCTTTTCTAGGCTTACTGGGGCTCAGCTCTGGTTCCTGGAGCACCCTGAGCATAGATGTCTACCTGGTGGTAGAGGCAAGGCAGTCAGCTCCTAGACTGGAGGTGGAAAGCTGGCTGCTGCTGTTTCCCCGCATGCCCGCCTCTACCAGTGGTCTTCCGGTCTTGGGGCAGAGGGGATTCATTCCACCATTTTGGCTCTTTCTTGGCCTTCAGATGCAGGGAGATCACGCCAGGTTAGACACACTCTCACAAGCCTATAGCTCCCTTACCCCAGGAGCCCACAATCTCTGCAGACCACAATCTTTCCCAGATCTGCCACCCTCCTGTCTTGCTCCAGGACTCTGTCCTCAAGTTGCTTGAAGCTATGGATAAATGCTGACCAGGACAGGACTATCGATAGGAAACGCCAGAGGAACAATGTGAAGTATTAAGTTCAAAGGAGGAAGGAATAGATCCCTGTAGGACTAAAATAGTTAAGGAAGGCTGGGCCACTAATTTTTTTCGACAAGGTTGCCAGGACCATTCAGAGGGTAAAGAATGGTCTCTCCAACAAATGGTGCTGGGGCAACTGGATATCCACATGCAAAAGAAGGGGGTTGGGCCCCTGCATCACACTATATACAAAATAAACTCAAAATCAATTGACCTTAATATAGGCACTAACACCATAAAATTCCTAGAGGAGAATACAAGGGTAAATCTTCATGACCGTGGATTTGGCAGTGGATTCTCAGATATGACATCAAAAGGAGGAGCAACAAAAGAAGAAAATAGATAAATTGGATTTCACCAAAATTAGAAACTTGTGTATCAAAGGACATTATCAAGAAAGTGAAACACAACCTACAAAATAGAAATTATTTACAAACCATATGTCTGATAAAAGTCTAATATCTAGTATATATAAAGAACTCTTATAACTCAACAACAAAAAGACAAACAATCCAGTTAAAAAATGGACAAAGGACTTGACTAGATATTTCTCACCTCTTCAGCCTACTAAGATGGCTGTAATAACAAAAATGGAAAACAACAAGTGTCGGTGAATGTGTAGAGAAATTGGAACTCTGATACATTGCTGGTGGGAATGTAAAATGGTACAGCCACTGTGGAAAACCATTTGGCAGTTCTTCAAAACATTAAACGTAGAATTGTCATATGCCCCAGCAATTCTACTCTTAGGTATATACTCAAAAGAATTAAAAACAGGTATTCAAACAAATATATGTACATACATGTTCACAGCAGCACCATTCACACTAGCCAAAAGATGGAAACAACCCAAATATCCATCAGTGAATGAAAGGATAAACAAAATGTGGTATATATACATACATACACATACATGTATAATGGAATATTATTCAGTCATAAAAAGGAATGGAATACTGCTGCATGGATGAACCTCAAAACATTACGATAAATGAAAGAAGCCAGACACAAAAGGTCACATATTATATGATTCCATTTGTATAAAATATCCAGAATAGGGCTGGCCCCGTGGCTTAGCGGTTAAGTGCGTGCACTCCGCTACTGGCGGCCCGGGTTCAGATCCCGGGCGTGCACCGACGCACCCCTTCTCCGGCCATGCTGAGGCCGTGTCCCACATACAGCAACTAGAAGGATGTGCGACTATGACATACAACTATCCACTGGGGCTTTGGGGGAAAAAAAAAGGAGGAGGATTGGCAATAGATGTTAGCTCAGAGCCCGTCTTCCTCAGCAAAAAGAGGAGGATTAGCACGGATGTTAGCTCAGGGCTGATCTTCCTCACACAAAAAAAAAAAATCCAGAATAGGTAAATCCACAGAGACGGAAAACAGATTGGTTGTTGCCAAGGGGTGGGGAGTGGGGAGGGAGAATAACTGCTTAGTGGGTATAGGGTTTCCTTTTGGGATGATGAAAATGTTTTGGAACTAGATAGAGGTGGTGGCTGTACAGCATTGTGAATGTATTAAATGCCACTGAATTGTTCACTTTAAAATTGTTAATTTTATGTTAAAAAAGAAAAAGAAAAGAAAGACTAGGCCTCATTGGATACATGAATTGTTGAGTGGGCTGAGCATTTATAGAGAGCATTTTGTGTGTGTGTGTGTGTGTGTGTGTGTGTGTGAGGAAGATCAGCCCTGAGCTAACATCTATGCCAATCCTCCTCCTTTTGCTGAGGAAGGCTGGCCCTGGGCTAACATCTGTGCCCATCTTCCTCCATTTTTTTTTACATGGGACGCCGCCACAGCATGGCCTGACAAGCAGTGCATCCATGTGCGCCCGGGATCCGAACCCGGGCCACCAGCAGCAGAGCGCACGCACTTAACCGCTATGCCACGGGGCCGGTCCCTATAGAGAACATTTAAAGTGGGAAGAAAGTGCAAGTAAAAATAGAGACCAGGTAAAGTTTAAGTTGGGGACTAGTTGAGAGAGAGATTGGGGCAAATCTGGCTTATATTTGAATCGTGGGAGTCAGAGAATACCCTGTTGTACTGAGGTAGCTGGGCTTAATCCTGTAAGCAGTGGAGAATCTGGATGGCTTTTGACCAGGAGAGGAACGTTGTGAAAGTAGATTATTGAAATGTCAAGGTGTACATAGGAGAATTGAACCAGGGAAGGCCTGGAGCTTGGAGCCATCGATACTGAACACATCCAGGTGCAAGTTGTGATAGCCCAGACTAGAGAGGAAGCAGTAGGTATAATACCTATGCTTAGTGCTTATGATGTGCCAGGAGCTGTTCTGTGTGCTTTATGTGATTTAACTCATTTCATCCTCATAGGAACCCTATAACGTATGAACTCTTCTCTTCCCTCAGTGTACAGATGAGGAAACAGGCTCAGAGTGGCTGAGAAACTTGCCTAAGGTTGCACAGCTACTAACGTGGCCTAGATTTGAATCCAGGCAGATAACCCCAAAGCCACTGCAGTTTTAATTATGATGCAGAGGTGAATGTGAGAGATTTTTTTGAAGCCCACTCACTAATTTATCAGGTGGAGAAGGAGGAAATAGGAGGAAGGGAACTAGAGCCAGAGTAAAGACATTTTCCCCCTGCGTAACCAAGAGCTGGTACAGATCTTCTCAGACAGATCTTCCAAGAAGAAATCTCTAGCTGGCCGGTGGGCCTGTGGACTAGAGCTCGTGGCTGGAGACAGAACTCTCCAGGAGGCCAGTAAAGGGGCCTTCGGAAGGGAAGGAGAACCAGGAAAGTTGGGTGTCTGATCCTGGGCAGCCCCTACCTTTCCTGCTCCCCCGTGCTGTCCCCCCTGCTGCGCCTTCTGTGCAGCCTGCCTCGTGCCTGCAGAGCCTCCTGGTGCATCCAGAGGCAGCCTGAGTTGTCAGGCGGTCAGCTCATGTCACAGACTGTGGGTCTCCGTCTGTCCCCGTCTGCACAGCCACAGCGGCCACAATGGTTGCTCTTCCCCAGAGTGGCTCTGGAGGTGGGTATGGGAAGGAGCCTGATCACAGACTTGCCACCTTCCTGCTAATTTCTGACATTTGAGATGAAAACATTAATGATGTTCCTTCTCTGAGGTTCTAGGAAGAGGACGTAGGGGAAAACTGTGGTAACTTTTGTTCTTTCTTGCTTTTCGTTTTCACATAATACAATGTTGCTTCATTTAGATTATAAAATGCCCCCTGAGGGGCCGTGATGAAACATTCTCCATTGAAGCTTCCAGTCTTGGGGGGAGATTAAGGCATTAAAGTCCAAAAAATGAAAAAGCCACAGTTACTATAGTAGCTTCTTAACCTCTCGCTGGTCCCCCTTTTCCCTCTGGTCCACTGTGTACAGTGCTGGGATGCTGGTCTTTTGGAAGCCTTGTCATTAAAACACTGAAGCACAGAGCCTTACGGAAGCATTACCCTTCAGCCTGCCTTGCCAGCCTCCTGCCAGTCCATTCCCCAACTATGTGCCCCACACTCGCCTGCCTCCGGGCTTTGTCCTAGCTGATTCCTCTCCCTGAAACGCTCTTCCTTGTCCCGCGTTGCCAGGTGCTGCCCGGCCTTCAGAATCCAGCTCGTGTGTTTTCACATTGCTACCTCTCTTAATCCTCAGCAGCACCCTTTGAGGAAGACACTCTTATACTTGTTTTATAGGTATACAAGTATGTGTGTATGTGTACAAATGTTATACCCACTTTACAGCTATTCAGATGGAGCAAACAGAAGCACAGAGAGAGGTTAAGTGTTTACCTACAATCACGCAACTAGTAAATCAAGGAGCAGATTCTGAAGCCCATGCTCTCGGCTACCGTTCAATACTAGCTGAGTTCGCAGCAGGATCTGACTGAGACGTATTATTAAGCTATACTGTCAACTCACAAAAGGGAGAAACACGAGGAAGCTTTGCTAAACCTTTTTTCCTATCTTTCCTCTTTGGGTCCAGGTGGAAGTGAAGCCATATGTGCTGGATGATCAGATGTGTGATGAGTGCCAGGGCACACGCTGTGGTGGGAAGTTTGCCCCGTTCTTCTGTGCCAACGTCACCTGTCTGCAGTATTACTGCGAATACTGCTGGGCGAGCATCCATTCCCGCGCCGGGCGGGAGTTCCACAAACCGCTGGTGAAGGAGGGAGGCGACCGCCCTCGTCATGTCCCGTTCCGCTGGAGCTGAGCCCAGGGCAGACCCAGCCACAAGTACTGGAGTAGATAACAAGGAGGGAAAAGAGAGGGCACTGCCTCAGGGCTTACAGTGTTCTGGAAATCTGTGCATTCGTTCTCGATTTTTAAAGAAGAAATGGGTCTTTTTATTATTATTATTTACAGTCATATTACTGAACTCAGTATAATGCAGAATTGCAGAGTGTGTAACGGTACTGATTTGCACTTTGATTCACACCTTTGTCTGCTTGGTACCTTAATTTCTTACACCTGATTTGTCACTCGTGACAGTATGTAGACTGCCATTCTCATCTGCGGCCATCAGGTTGATGTCTGTGACATTTTGTTGTTGTTGTTGTGTCGTTGTTGTTCTGATTGTTTTTAAACTGGAGCATGCACTTATTTTCAGAAACATAGAGAGTTGCCCCTAGAAGAAGACTTACCAAAGGTAATACTCGGGAGTAGGCGGCAGATGTAGCAAAAACTTCACAACAAGTCAGCAGTCATTAGTTGGGGTCATTTAGAGTAAGGACAACCCTTAATGAAAATAAGCCTTTAGTTGCTCTCTATTTTGACATGTAAGGATACCTCATAAGCTGAATCTTTATTTTTCCTTCATGTTTAATTTTGGTTTTGCTGAGGATTTTGGTTAGATCGTTTAGTGTTATGTAAATTTATGCTGCAATAGCTTTTGCTGCTATTAAAATGGTATTATTAATACCATAATACTCTATCCAGGCTAAAGTATCAATTAAAAAAAAACCCAACGACACACTCTTGTGATTTAGGTATAGAATCAGCTGCCAGAAGGAGCTCAGAATAGACGTCAGAAAGCTTCAACGGAAGGCCACTATTTCTGACTGCATGTTTACTCAATCAGGTTGCTGCATGCAATAAATTTTATATCCAATGTCTAGTATAAAACCTTCCCACAATGCACAAATTAAGAACCTATATAAGCTATAAAATACTGATTTTTTTAAAAGATTTTTTCATTCAAAGAATTGGTAATTGACTGGAGGAAGGCATGCCTCAATAATGGAATGCTTCTGAAATAAGGAAGAGCCCATCACAGAATGACCTATATTACAACCAATATAAAACCTAGGTGTAGGATATTCTTAAAGCAAATTTGTGGATGGTAGATGAAGTACTTTGCGGTGCTCTGTTATATATTGTGCAATTTATTTTATATAGTAAAGTGATTATGTCTAACTGTGATTAAACTTAACTGTTTAAAGCCTCTGTGTCAGACATTAACGAACTTGACAGTTCATAACTGGTATATTATTAACTAACACATGAGCTCTTAGTTACAATCTCCTAGTGCTTGCACCATTTTACATAGCTTCAGACCTTGTCCAGAAAACCAAAGAGCTCATCTTAGCTTACAAACACTAGGAATATATACAGTATATAGAGATAAGTTGTCAGATTGACAAACTAGGCACATTTTAAGAAAGTTGCGAGCTGGTGATGCTAAAGAAATGTCTGTACAAAATAAGATGGCCTGGGCAGGGTTGGTTGTCTGGGTGAGAAATTAACTACTTAATTCCCTGGGTTTATCCTGTAAAGCTTGAATAGAAGGAAGACCTGCTAGGACTACCATGGACATTTTTAGCATTCACTCTTGGGCTGCAGATAGTAATATATAAACACACACAATGATTGTGAGACTATGTAGATCTTCTTTTTAATCTTCTTCCTATGTTTTGGAATTCTGGGGACAATCTGACTGGATATGACACTGCAGAATAGATTTAAGTCGCTGTGTTTTATGTGCTGTGATGTCCTTGTACCGTCTTAAGTTAATATTGCTTGTTTTTGTTTTGTTCTGTTTCTCCAGTGTTTAGTTGCAATTACCAGCTCTCCAACTATAGTTTGTTTTCAAAATGGAAAAACAAAATAGTTTTTTACTGGATTAAAAATGCTTATTAGAATATTCCCCTTTTGAGGTTACCTCTGGGCTTTTTGGTAATAATTGCTTTTTTCCAGCCCAGCTGTGGTTTTCTGTTTGTTTTTTTCTATGTTGGTGGTTTTTTTCATCTGTACAAGAAATTTTGTTATGCACTACTACTTTTTGTATTCTAGACAGTTTTCAAAAGTTGGCTGAAGATTTTTTTGTTTGTTTGTTTTTAAGGAAAAAGGCATGCTTTCTGACTGACATGATCTTTTGCAATACCTCAATTTTGAAATATAGGAAAGAAAATGATATTTTCTAAGTAAGTTTATTCAGAAAAATATATATTAATTTAATTCTGCAAGAAAAATGATTTAACAGATGGGTAACTTTATTTTTTTCATGCTTATTTGTGTTTTTTGAAAATGAAGAAGTTAGAGCTTTATAACTATAATATTAAAGATCATATCTAACCTACAGAAATCTACCTAATTATGTGAAAGAAGCGAAACTTTTTGAAGAAGCACCCCTCTTTCATGTACTAAAATAACGCTGAGATAAGGAAAAAAAGCTGGGAGATTGTACAGCATGAAGCTAACGTGAAGGTGAAAAACCATTGTCTTGAAGAGCAGGTTCCAAAAACGAAAACTCCATTTGGTGCTGAAAGTTGTGAATAGATGGTGGAAACTACTTTCCCTTAATTTGTATATTTATAATCAAGCGTTGATTGTGCACGACTGACCAGGATTGTGAAAGAGTTCTTCTGTTTGTATTTTTTTAAAGAGAACTTTTTTAGTTTATTAAATTATAACATGTTCCCTTTTGTTTTGTAAATAAATGTGCCCCCAAGTTGTTAATGTTATATTAAAAGAGAGGGTCCTTCAAAAAAAATTATTTTTTAAAACACAGAGGTGTTCTGACTTGCAACTTGACTGGGAAGCCCCTGGGTATCACAGGTCCTGTTGTGGCCTTTCCTTGATGTGACACTTGAACTAGTCGATTTTTTGAAGGCTATAACCTAACCTCGACTATTTGTTGTTATGTGCAATACTGTTTGTACTGTTTGTATAAAAAATAGAAAAAAAAAAGAAAAGAAAAAAGGCATAAATCTTTATTGCAGATTTATTTTCATTGCAAACTTTAGACATTGTGATTCACTGAAATCATTTTTCTACTGTCAAATATGTACCTTTTCTTCATGCTGGTATTTTTTCAATAGTAATGTAGCCTTTGTACTGAGACAAATTTTCATTGTTATTTTTAGAAAGATTTTTTGCTAAGAAAAAAATTAAACATATTTACATATTTTTCATTTTATTTCGTATTTTCTTTAAGGAGTGCTTTCTCAATCATTAATAGAGTTGTTTCTGGGAGGGACTTTCATATCTGGTCAATGTCATAATATTATTTTGTATTTTTACTTGGAATAAATTAATTTTATGATGCTAATTCTTTAAAAGTTTATTTTTTTCATTTTCAGTTATTTTTGAAGCTAAAACCTTTGTAATATTGTTACTAAAGTGTCTAGTTTTTTGAAATGCAAAGCTTTATGTATTAACTTGCTGATGTGGTTTACAATAGTGTGACAACGATGAAAATGGTTGGTTATGTAAAGTGATTGGAAAATGTAATGGATAATTGGGTAATAAAATGACAGAATGAGCAGAACATGTGAGATTTTGACAAGCCTTTTCCTTTATTACAGTGGTTTAGTGTAAGACTAGGGATGTCACAGTACAGTTCTCTAGGGATGTCACAGTGGATTTATACAACACCAGGTGCAGCCAAACCTGTGGCCCTGATAATGAAGTCACCCCTACTGAAGTACCACCAGGTTGGAAACCTGGCTAGGTCAACACAATGATTCATTGCTTTTCCCCTCTAAGTCTTCATTATGTCGTTTGTGTGTGTGTGTGTGTGTGTGTGTGTGTGTGTATGTGAGAATCTGCCACCAGCTGCTGTCCATGTGTGAGACGGTGCCTTTCGCCCAGGCCAAATCTTTTCCATGCATTCACAGTGGTGACGTCTGAGAGTGAAAGGAAGGTGCTGGGAGGACACCCCTTCTGTGTAGTTAGACTTGGATGGCAGTGTCTCACCTGAGTTACCTCCCGGGATGGCTTGGGTGGCGTGCTGAGGAAGCACACTTGGACGTCACCCCTGTATATGGACGGTCTCAGACTTCCTCTTCCTCCACCCCCTGCCTGTTCCCTGTATGGTGTCCCTTGTTTGTCCCTTATTGTGGCAACACAAATGGCCCCTCCAAGCATGATCTGTCTGCCCTCCTGCTGCTTTTCCAACACCCACCTCACCTTGAAGCTGGGCTATTAAGGCAGCCTGTCATTGAAATGGCACCTAAAATTACAACAAACCAACAAAAATCTTACAACTGCAAAACTGGTGTTGCGTAAACAGAACATCCAATGACTTGCTCTAGATAGATGGTGAGTTTCTACTAGTCCTTGATGGCCTCTTCCAGTCCGGTTGCCACGGAGGCGAGGTGATCAATTACTCGGAGAAACATGTCCAGAGTTGGCTCTTGGGTATGCTCCATGTATTCAGTTTTGTAAATAATATATAGATTAGATCAAGTTGTGATGTAAAATTTTAACTCAAATTGGTTACTTCTGGTTGGAATTTTACATTAACTACAAATAAGTGATTAGGAACAGAAGAAAAGAAATTGGAAAATTCTTGCTTAGTGGTATAAAGATTATGCTTAGATTTCTGCCTATATCTTGTGTTTTATAGCTTGTTAGTGAGGCATGGGCTAATGCAGAATGTACTGCATTTATGCAATTAGCAAATAACTGCTAGTTTTCATTTTATCTATTATATTAGCAACAAAATGGCATTTAACTGGGTAAAGCTCCTACCTAAATATTTGAGTATTGTGACATCTCTACTTGCAAGGTTTGAGTGAAAGATTAGTCACAGATTAGTGAAAAAAAGTATCTTTTTGTTAAAACTGGCTTATTTGTACAGATTGTTGCTTTTTCACCAGTTTGTATGGTATGTCAGCTCACATTTTCTGTCTGTTTTTTTAATAATAACCAAACTTCTCTATCTCAGCTGCAATAGTGTTCCATTTTACCACAGAGTATTTTATAATTAATGTTGTTGACTTTATACCCCAAAATGGGTCAAGAAGTGGATATGTGATTCGGGGGTGTTTAAATTGGTAAGACGATGAAGTTAATGCAACAAGGAGGAAACTTGGGTGCTAACACAGGATAACTTCTGCTCTTTTCCTTTTCTGGATATAGTTCTGTTGGGGTATAAAGTATTAGGTATTTGTATTTTTGCTGTCAAAATAATGGACATAACTTTTAGAGTGTTCACAGCTAAGATCTCTGTATTTGTTTTTCAACTAACAACTAATTTTAAATGTATTGTATCTTTTATTACCTGTTCTCTTAGATTGTTTTTGCTAGTAACCCTTACTCAGCTACCGCCTTTGGGGCTTGGACTGTATGGCTTGTACGGAACTGCAGAACTGTGACTAAACATGGAGCTCGATGCAGCTATTGCTTAAAACTGCTTCAACTTTGTAGTTTGGACTTCATTTTTTTTTCTGTAATAACAACTTATTAAATCTAGTTGTATGAAGTACTGACACTTGTCATCCTTTGCCTTTGCTAAGGAATAGCTTGGAGTGTGTGGCTTGGATCTGGGAACACTTGCACGTCCCAATTTGCTTGATGAGCTCTCTGGGGGAGGGGAGAAGAAATTCCTTTACAACACATTAAGTACAGCAAAATTTACCTTTTCTCTGACACAAACAACACATTTAAAAAAAAAGGCACGAGTATATTTGAAACAGGAAGGTATGTGATTGTTGGCACAATGTGAACGTGTATTCAGTGCAAGGTGTTTAGAGGTGCAGTTGGTTTTCTATGCCAGCACTTGCCTCATGAAACCGATTTTCAAAATCAAAATCAAGCAAGTCAATGAAAACGTAAGTACGCCCCCTTTCGTTTTATTTTTTACACTGGGCTCTCCGATCATTTCAGAAAATGGGTCTTTTGAAAATCCCATATCGATTGCGGTCGTGCCAGAAGCTCTCTCGTGGGCCCTAACTTGAATCCTTTTGGAAAATGGATCACAAGTGGCCGCTGGAAAGAATCGCCCGGAGAGCTTCTAGAAAATGCGGGCGCCAGCGTCCCACCCCCGGGACTGATTTTGTGGGTTGGGGTAGGGTCTGGCGCAGGTGTTCCTCAACCCCCCGGGCTGTCAGCCCCAAGACGAGAGCCGTGCTTGGCGCCGCGGGTCCGCGCAGGCCCTGCCAGAGGCGCCCGAGGCGGCGCGGGGCCCGGCGGGGCGCGCGGGGGCCCGGGGCTCGCGGCGCTGCGAGGAGGGCGGCGGCCGCCGGCCCGGGAGCCGGGCTCGGAGCCCCCCGGCCCCTCCACCCGACAGGGCAGCGGGCGGGGCCGCTGGGCTCCGGGCAGGGCTGCGGGTCGGCCGGGGGCGTCACGGGCTCGCTCCGTCCGCAGCTCGGGCCGCGGCCGAGGGCTGCCCGGTTCCGCACACGCGCTTTTCGTCGCGGGCGCCCTCGCAGGCCTTCTCGCACCCTCAGTCTTCTGCGTGGCACCCCTTCCTGCAGCCGGTGCCCGAGTCCGGGTCCCACGTCTGCCCCCGCCCCCGGGCGGCCCGGCGCGTGGGGGCGCCCCACTCACTGCTCGCCGCAGCCCTGCAGGTAAGCTAGCGCGGGCCGGGCCCCGCGCCCGCCGGCCGCCGCCTCCTTCCGCCGGGCTTCCCGGGCGGCGAGCAGGGGCCCGGGGGCCAGGGGCCTGGAGCCGGGCAGGAGTCCTGAGGCGAAACAGCCGCTGTGCCGCCGCGGACAGCTGTTAACATTTGGGGCTCTGTTTCCCTCTTGCCGCTCCCTCCAAAATGGGCGGAGGAATATTATGTTTCAGGTCCCTTTTACATTTGATTTTGTAAAAACATATCATACACTAAGCGACAAATGGAATCCTGTTTTCAGAATGTTGGGCTGACTTGGCCCCCGGCAAAAAGGTTCTGATGTCCTAACCCCTGGGGTGCAGGGGGAGTAGGTACGTGACTGGTGCCTTTGTCACCAGCAGCCTGTTATTTCTAGGGGTAAAAATCGGGAGTCCTGGCGTTCTCGGTGCCGGGAGGTTTGAAGCAGCCCCCTCTCTTCAAGGACCGTATCCGCCCGCTGAGTGGATGTGCAGGACCGGCCCCGGCTGCTGAGAATGCTGGGGGTACGTCTGCGGTGTCTGGCCATCACCCGCGAACGCTGAACTCGCAGCTTTGACATGAGACTTGGGTGGTTTTTCACCAGACCCTTGGCACACGGATCACTTGGGCGCTCTCAGATTGGAAGACTTAAAAATCATATATTGTAATTGGAACAGTTGTGCTAAATAGATTTCTTAGTGCGGAGAAGGGAGTCCAGATTGATGGGTCCTAATTCAAAGGATTGTTGGGAAGAAAAACTGTTTCCTCTACCAATTTAGGTTCAGAGATTAGGAGCCTGCGAATTAACTCACAAGAGACAGATTAACAGGAGAAAAGACAAAGCTTATTCACATGCATATGGAGTGCACCAAAGAAGCGGCCCCCTCAAAAATTAGAGATAGGGGTTTATAACCTAACTTAAGGGGTGGGGGAGAAAGGGCTTCTACGGGAAGATCAAATGGTTTCTTTAGGAAAGACAGTGGGTTTTTAGAGGAACAAATGGGAGATAAGAAAGTTTGTGATAATGTTTGTTTATGCAGGTGCGAGCGTTTTGTCCGTCTTCCTTCTGGCCAGTGAGACTCCCGGGGAGGGGGCAGCGATTACAGCTTCACCCTCGGAAGTTTCTGCCTTTAAAGAGTCAGATAAGGGAAGCTCTGAAAAACCTTCCTTTTGCATCTATTGATTCTCAGATGTTTTCTGTTGAAAATCATCTTCATGTCAACACTGGGGATCCGAGTCAGTCCCCAAAATAAATGGCTGCAATGAAGCTATCACTGGAACAGATAACTGAAAGTTATCTTTATTCTGTCCCATTACATGGTATTACGGAGGGAATGAAATTCTGAGTTTGGGCATGGTTTGTATTTAGATAAAGAGGACTTGGCTGTAACTGCATTGTGCACTCACCTCAGGGTTTCATTCCTGCCCCGCAAGGGTCAGCTCAAGTCAGGTCATTTTCTTCTTTGCTGTTACTGGTCAAATCTTTGGTTAAGATGGTTTGAGCTAACTGTCACGTATAAGAGAAACATTCCAGCTTGTCGACTTCAGTGCACGCCTAAACCAAATGAGACTCTTTTTGTAAACGGAAGAAAAACTCCCTGGGCAAGTTTTGGTCCGTAAGGTGAGGAGTTGTCTTGTGTGCCTGACCTCTCCTTTCAAAAGACAGGGCCCTTTTGCTCAATTTCATTACTCATCATTGAAACCAAAACGCAATTCCAATACATAGCCACAAGAATGACTAAAATTGAAAAGACTGAAGATACAAGTGTTAGGGAGGATCTAGGTAAGTGCTGGTAGAAGTGAAGGTGGTATGACCATGTTAGAAAACTGTTTTACAAGAGCTGAATCTGTGTATATCCCGTGACTCAGCTTTTTCACTCATAAGGGTATGCCCAACAGAAGGACGTTGTATGTCCCCAAAAGACATGTACAAGGATGATCACAGTGGCACCACTCATATAGCCCCCAACTGGAAGCTATCCAAATGCCCTGCAACATTATAAGGGATAAATTGTAGTATATCCAAATGGAATACAGTATAACAACATGAGAATGAAGATCTATAAGTATATGCAACATTACAGAAGGATCTCACAAATTTAATGTTGATCAAAATAAGCCAGACACAAAAGACTACGGAATAGATGATTCTATTTATATAAATGGCTGAAGGAGTAACTGAAAGGGGGCATGAAGGCAGCTTCTGGGGTGCTGGTGACTTTCTTGATCTGGATGTTGAATACACAGGTGTGTTCAGTTTGAAAATTCATTGAGCTACACATGGTGATCTGTGCACTTCTCTATGTTTCAATGGAACGTTAAAACGAAAAACAGGTCCTGTGAAAGGTAAAAGCTGATGCTTGGAATGAGTGGAATTCTTTCTAGGCAACCTCCACATAATTCACTTTTCATACTCCAGATTTCTTTTCTGGCTGTCATTGTTACCAGTTACCCACCTAGACTGGCCTGCTTTCCCAATCACCCAAAATCAATTTCCTTGCTTCCAGTCTTCCTCCCTCCCATCTCCAGGCCCCCTTTCTGCTCTTCCTGAGGCCTACCAACATCCAGGATGATTTTTTTTAAGTCAATGTGCAGGGAGAGGTGGAGTAGAGAATAAAGTTTAAAAAATTTCATCCATTAATCTCTGCAGTTGATGGCTGAGCATTAAACATTGAAAGCCAGTTACTCTCTCAGTGCGTGTGCTGACTGGCTTATATAAAGTCTTGATTAACATCCAGGATCTCTTGGCCCCACTTCCATGTTATAGTCTGATTGATTTTTTAACATTAAAACTTCTTTATTTTGAGATACTTGTAGATTCAGATACTGTCATAAGAAATAAGACAGAGAGATCCTATGTATTCTTTACCCAGTTTCCCCCTAACATCCTGCAAAACTATATTAAATATCACAGACAGAAAATTGACATTGATACAGACAAAATAAAGAACATTTCTGTCACCACAAAGAACACTCCTATAGCACCCACTTCCCTCCCACTCTCACCCCCCTTAATCCCTGGCAATGACCAATCTGTTCTCCAGTTCTATAACTTTTTCATTTTAAGAATGGTATAAAAATGGAAACATAAAATATATAACCTTGTGGGACTGGCTTTTTTCAATGAGCACAATTCTCTCGAGATTCATCTTGGTTGTTGTATGTATCAATAGTTTGTTCCTTTTGATTGCCAAGTACAGTTGCTTAACGACAGGGATACATTCTGAGAAATGAGTCTTGAGGTGATTTTGTCATGTGAACATCATAGGATGTACTTACACAAACCTAGATGGTAAAGCCTACTACTCACCTAGGTCATATGGTACTAATCTTATGGGACCACCATCAGTGCAGTCTGTCACTGACTGAAACATTGTTATGCAGCGCGTGACTGTACTTCCATAGTAGGGATGCACCATAGTTTGTTTAACCATTTACTTGTTGAAGGACATCTGGATTGTTTCTAGCTTGGGGCCATTACAAAGCTGCTATAAACCTTCGTGCACACGTTTTTGTGTGAACATGTCTTCATTTTCTCTGGGATAAATGTCCAGGAGTGCAATTAATTGCAGGGTCGTATGGTAGTTTCATTTTTAGTTTTTAAAGAAACTACCAAACTGTTTTCTAGAGTGGGTGTACCTTTTTACATATCAACCAAAATGTATGAGTATCCAGTTTCTCTGTATCCTCTCCAGCATTTGGTTTTGTCACTACTTTTTAGTTTAGCCATTCTGATAGGTGTGCAGTATCCCATTGTGGTTTTAATTTGCATTTTGCTAATGGCTAATAATATTGAACATTTTTTCATGTGCATATTTGTCATTTCTGTATCCTCTTCAGTGAAATGCCTCTATTTTTACCCATTTCCTAATTGGATTGTTTGGGTGTTTTTTTATCATGTGGCTATTTTTTTAATCACTTTATTTTATAGAGCAATTTTAAGTTCACAGAAAACTGATCAAATAGTACAGTTCCCATGTACCCCCTTTAATCCCCCCCTCCATTTCCCATTAACACTTTGCATTAGTGTGCCATATTTGTTACAACTGATCAACCAATATGGATAAATTAACTAAAATCCATAGTTTACATTAGAGTTCACTCTTTGTGTTGTACGTTCTATGGTTTTTGACAAATGCATAATCTTGTGTATCCACCATTACAGTATCACACAGAATAGTTTAACTGTCCTAAAAGTCCTCTGTGCTCCAGCCATTCATCCCTCCCCCTGGCAAGCACTGATCTTTTTACTATCTGTATAGTTTGAGCCTTTTGCAAAATGTCATATAGTTGGAATCATACAGTATGTAGCCTTTCCAGCCTGGCTTCTTTCACTAAGCAATATATATTTAAGGTTTCCCCATGTCTTTTCATGGCTTGATAGCTCATTTCTTTTTAGTGCTCAGTAATATTCCATTGTCTGGATGTACCACAGTTTATCCATTCACCTACTGAAGGACTTCTTGGTTGCTCCCTGTTTTGAGCAATTACAAATAAAGCTGCTATAAACATCCATGTCCAGTTTTTGTATGGACATAAGTTTTCAATTCATTTGGGTAAATACCTATGCACATGATTGCTGGATCATAGGGTTAAGACTATGGTTAGCTTTGTAAGAGATTGCCAAACTGTTTTCCAAAATTCCTGTACTATTTTGTATTCCCATCAGCAATGAGTTCCTGTTGCTCTACATCCTTGTCAGCATTTGGTGTTGTCAGTGTTTTAGATTTTAGCCATTCTAATAGATGTGTGGTGGCATCTCACTGTTTTAATTTGCAGTTGCCTAATGATGTATGATGTTTTCGTATGCTTATTTGCCATCTGTATTATCTTTGGTGAGAACTCTGTTCAGTCTTTTGCCCATTTTTTATATTGGGTTGATTGTTTTCTTATTGTTGAGTTTTAAGAGTTCTTTGTATACTTTTGGATACAAATTCTTATGTGTTTGGCAGATATTTTCTCCCAGTCTGTGGCTTATCTTTTCATTCTCTTAATCGTGTCTTTTGCAGAGCAGTTTTTTTTTTGTTTGTTTGTTTTTGTCAAAGATCAGTTGACTATATTTGTGAGTGTCTATTTCTGGGCTCTATTTTGTTCCATTGATCTATTTGTCTATTCTTTCACCAGAAGCACACCATCTTGATTACTATAGCTTTATATTGTCTTGAAGTCAGGCAGTGTCAATCCCATGGTTTTGTTCTTTTTCAGTATTGTGTTGGCTATAGTAGTTTGTTTTCTTTTATATATAAACTTTAGAATCAGTTTGTCAATATCCACAAAATAACTTGCTAGGATTTGGATTGGGATTGCATTGAATCTATAGATCAGGTTGGGAAGAAGTGACATCTTAACAATATCGAGTCTTCTTATCCATGAATATGAAATTTATCTCCATTTATTTGTTATTTCTTTGATTTTTTTCATTAGAATTTTGTAGTTTTTCTCATATAGATCTCGCACATATTTTTTAGATTTATACCTAAGCATTTCATTTTTGGGTGCTAATGTTGGTTATAGGAAAGCAATCAACTTTTTAACCTTATATCCTGCAACCTTGCTTTAATCACTTATAAATTTCAGCAGGTTGTGTGTTTTGTTGATTGTTTGGGATTTTCTACATAGACAACCCTATGTCATCTGCAAACAAAGACAGTTTAATGTCTTCCTTTCCAGTCTGTATACCCTTTATTTCCTTTTCTTATTGTATTAGCCAGGACTTCCAGTGTAATACTGAATAGGAGTGGTGCGAGGAGACACCCTTGCCTTGTTTCCAATCTTAAGGGGAAAGCATCTAGATTATCAGCCTTAAATATGCTGTTAGCTGTAGGTTTTTTGTAGTTGTTCTTGATCAAGTTGAAGAAGTTCCCCTCTGTTCCTACTTTGCTAGTTTTTATAATGAATGGGTGTTGAGTTTTGTCAAATGCTTTTTCTGCATCTATTGAAATGATCATATGATTTTTCTTCTTTAGCCTGTTGATGTAATGAATTATATTGATTTTTGAATGTTGAGCCAGTCTTTTAAACCTAGAATAAATCCCACTTGGTCATGCTGTATAATTCTATTTGTACATTGTTGGATTTGATTTGCTAATAGTTTGTTGAGCATTTTTGCATCTACGTTCACAAGAGATATTGGTCTGTAGTTTTCCTTTCTTGTAATTTCTTCATCTAGTTTGGTATGGGAGTAATACTCTCCTCATAGAATGAGTTGACACATGGTTCCTTCTGCTTCTGTTTTCTGAAAGATTGTAAAGAATTGGTATCATTTCTTCCTTCGATGTTTGGTAGAATTTGTCAGTGAAACTATCTGGGTCTGGTCCTTTCTGTTTTGGCAAGTTATTAATGACTGATTCAGTTTCCTTAATAGATATGGGCCTATTCAGAGTATTTGTTTCTCCTTGTGTGAATTTTGGTAGATTGTACTTTTCAAGGAATTGATCTGTTTCATGTTAAGTTATCAAATTTGTGGGCACAAAGTTGTTCACAATGTGAAAGCTTAGGTCTTAATTTTAGGTCTTTTTTCATTTGTATGCATTCAATGCTATAAATTTTGTTCTATGTGTACTGCTTTCATTGCATCCCACAAATTGATAAGTTGTGTTTTCATTTAGTTCAAAATATTATTTTAATTTCTCTTGAAATTTCTTCTTTGATCCATGTGTTATTTAGAAATATGTTGTTTAATCTCCAAATATTTTGGGATTTTTCCAGCTATCTTTCGTCTGTTGATTTCCAAGTTAATTCCATTGTGATCTGACAGCATACTTTCTATGATTTCTATTCTTTTAAGTTTGTTAAAGTGTGTGTCATGGCCCAGAATATGGCATATCCTGGTCAATTTTCCATGTCAGCTTGACAAATATATATATTTTGCTGTTGAGTATTATTCAGTTCTACTATATCCTTACTGATTTTTTGCCTGCTGGCTCTCTCAATTACTGATAGAGACATGTTGATGCTTCCAACTATAATAGTGGATTTGTCTATTGCTGCTTGCAGTTCTATCAGTTTTTGCCTCATGTATTTGGGTGCTCTGTTGTTGGGTGCATACATCTTAAGGACTGTTATGTCTTCTTGGAGAACTGATCCTTTTACCATTATATAGTGCCCTTTTTTATCTCCGAAAATTTTCCTCATTCTGAAGTCTGCTTTGTCTAAAATTAACATAACTACTGCAGCTTTATTTTGATCTGCGTTAGCATGGTATATCTTATACTTTCTTTTAATTTTTATTTTTAATTGTGGTAAAAAAAATAACACAAAATTTACCATCTTAACCATTTCTAAGTGTACAGTTCAGTAGTGTTAAGTATATTCATTGTTGTGCAACAGATCTCTAGAACTTTTTCATCCTGCAAAACCAAAACTCTATACTCATTAAGTGACAACTCCCCACTTCCTCCTCCCCAGGCCCTGGCAACCACCATTCTACTTTCTGTTTTTATGAATTACTCTAGATACTTCATTTAAGTGGAATCATACAGTAGTTGTCTTTTTCTGACTGGCTTATTTCACTTAGACTGTCCTCAAGTTTCATTCATGTTGTAGACTATATCAGAATTTTCTTCCTTTTTAAAGCTAAGTAATACTCCATTGTTTGTCTATACCACATTTTATTTATCCATTCATCCATCAATGCACCACTTAGGTTGCTTCTACCTCTTGGCTATTGTGAATGATACTGCTATGAAAATGAGTGTGCAAATATCTCTTTGAGATCCTGTTTTCAAATGTATTGGATACTCAGAAATAGAATTGCTGGGTCATATGGTAATTATATTTTTAACTTTTTGGGTAACCACCATACTGTTTTTCCATAGTTTTACACTTCCACCAGCAGTGCACAAGGGTTCCAATTTCTTCCCATTCTTGCCAACACTTGTTATTTTTTTTTTATAGTATCCATCCTAATGGGTATGAGATGATCCCATCATTTTACTTTTAATGTATGTCTTTCTATTAAAGTAGGTTTCCTGTAGATAACATATAGTTGGGTCTCATTTTTTTTTTTAATCCACTCTCTGTCTCTGCCTTTTAATTGGTATATTTAGGCCATTTACACTTAAAAGTGACTATTGATATAGTTTGATTCATATCTACCGTATTTTTAGCTGTTTTTTATTCATTGCTCTCATTTTTGTTGCTTTTTAAATTTCCCCTCTTTTACTCCCTTTTCTGGATTTATTTGAGCAAATTTTAAGATTCCATTTTCTCTCACCTCTTAGAATGTCAATTATACTTCTTTTACAAATTTTTTTATTGGTGGCCTTAGGGTTTGCAGTTTACATTTAAACTAATCCAAGCCCATTTTCAAATAACACCATACCATGCTTCTCGGGTAGTGCAAATACCTTATAGTAGAGCACAGTCACGTGTCACTTGATGGGGATATGTTCTGAGAAATGCGTTGTTAGGCGATTTTGTTGTTGTGTGGACATCATAGAGTGTACTTACATAAACCTAGAATGTATAGCCTACAACACACTCAGGTTATAGGGCACTAATCTTATGTGACCACCGCCATACACATCGTCCATCACTGACCGAAACGTCATTATACAGTGCACAACTGTATTTCCAATTCCACACTCTTGCCCCTTATAACATGGCTGTCATTCAGTTTACTTATATATAAGCTATAATCACCAAATACATTGTTGCTATTATTTTGAACAGTTATATATTAGATCAATTAAGAATAAAAACAGTAAAAGGTTTTATTTTCATTTATTCCTTTTCATGTTCTTCCTTTCTTTATCTAGATCTGAGTTTCTGACCTGTATCGTTTTCCTTCTCTCTGAAGAATTTAACACTGTATGCAGGGCAGGTCTACAGTGACAAATTTCCTCAGTTTTTGTTTGTCTGAGAAAGTCTTTATTTATCCTTCATTTTTTGACAATGATTTCACTTGATACAGAATCATAAGTTGGTGGTTTTTTTCTTTCACCACTTAAATATTTCACTCCACTCTTCTTGCTTGCATGGCTTGTAAGGAAAAATCTGGTGTCATTTTTATCATTGTTTCTTCCTTGGTAAGGTGTTTTTTTCATCTGGCTTATTCCAAAACTTTTTCTGTCTTTGGTTTCCTGCAGTTTAAATATGATATGCCTAGGTGTAGATTTTTTTGGAATTTGCTCTGCTTGCTGTTCTCTGAGCTTCCTGATCTGTGGTTTGCTTTCTGACGTTAATTTTGGAAAATCCTCAGTCATTATTACTTACAATATTTCTTTTGCTACTTTCTCTCTCTCTTTTCCTTCTGATATTCCATTACACATCTGTTACACCATTTGTAACTGTCCCTCAGTTCTTGGATATTATTGTCTTTTTCATTTTTCTTTTTCCTCTTTGCATTTCAGTTTGGGAAGTTTCTATTGACATATCTTCAAGTTCACTAACTCAATATCAAGTCTACTGATGAGCCCATCAAAGGTTTTTCATTTCAGTTAGTGTTTTTTATTTTTAGCATTTCCTTTTAATTCTTAGAGTTTCAGTCTCTTGGTTTATATTACCTATCAGTTCTTGCGTGTTATTCACTTGTTCCATTAAAGCCTGTGGCACACAAATCACACATTGTCAATTTCCAAAATAATTCCAAAATCTTTCTTTGCCATATGTAAGTCAGGTAGTGATGCTTGCTTTGTCTCCTCAGATTGTATCTTCTCTTGCCTTAGCATGTTTTGTAATTTTTTGCTGAAAGCTGGACATGATGTGTTGGGAAATAGGAGCTGAGGTAAACAGGCCTTTGTGTGGGATGTTATGTTTGTCTGGCTGTGAGTTAAGCTCTGTTTAATGTCTGCTCTAGTTGTAAGTGTTGGGGCTGCAGTTTCCTCTATGTCTTTGTTTTTGTCTCCCTTCTTGTCTTTGGGTTTCCCTAGAAACTCTCTTTAAAAAAAAAAAACAAGCCAGATTTAATAATTCACATACCATATAATTCACCCATTTTAAGTGTACAATTCAGTGGGTTTTTTTTTGTGGGGAAGATCAGCCCTGAGCTAACATCCATGCCAATCCTCCTCTTTTTTGCTGAGGAAGATTGGCCCTGGGCTAACATCTGTGCCGATCTTCCTCCACTTTATATGGGACTCCGCCACAGCATGGCCTGACAAGCAGTGCGTTGGTGCGCGCCCGGGATCTGAACCCGGGCCGCCAGCAGCGGAGTGTGTGCACTTAACTCCTACGCCACAGGACCGGCCCCTCAGTGGTTTTTAATATATTCACAGATATATGCAACCATCACCACAGTCAATTTTAGAACATTTTAATCACCTCACAAAGAAATCTGTACTCTTTACCTATCGTCCACCTATACACACTCCCAACCTTAAGCAACCACTAATTTTCTTTCTTTCTCTATAGATTTTTCTGTTCTGGATGTTTCATATGAATGGAATCATACAATACGTGGTCTTCTGTGACTGACTACTTTCACTTGGCATAACCTTTTCAAGGTTCATCCATGTTGTAGTGTGTATCAGTACTTTATTCATTTTTATGGCCAAATAATATTCCATTGTATGGATATACCACATTTTGTTTATCCATTTGTCAATTAATGGACATTTGGGTTGCTTGCATCCTTTGCCTATTATGAATAATGCTGCTATAAACATTTGTGTACAAGTTTTTGTGTGGACATGTGTTTTCATTACACTTGGGTAAATACCTAGGAATGGCATTGGTGGGTCATTGGTAAGTGTATGTTTAACTTTATAAGAAACTGCCAAACTGTTTTCCAAAGTTGCTGTACCACTTTGCATTCCAAACAGCTGTGCATGAGAGTTCCTGTTGCTCTGCATCTTCACCAGCAGTTTGTATTGTCAGTTTTTTAAATTTTGAACTATTCTCATACGTGTGTAATGGTAATGACACACCACTACACACCTATTGGAAAAGATGTTGAACATCTTTTCATGTGCTTATTTGCCTTCTGTATATCTTTGTTGGTGATGTGTCTGTTCAAACCTTTTGCTTGTCTTTAAATTGGGTTGTTTACTGATTGAGTTTTGGGAGTTCTTTATATATTCTTGATATAATCAAGAGATAAATCTTTCATCAGATACATGATTTGGAAATATTTTCTCTCACTCTGGGGCTCTTCATTATTTCTAAAGTGTCTTTCAAATACTGTTAAGTTCTTAAGTTTCTTAAAAGTACAATTTATCATTTATTCTTCTATGGATCATGCTTTTGGTATATTTAAGAAATCTTTGCCCAATTTCACAAAAATTTTTTGATGTTTTCTTCTAGAAGTTATACAGTTTTAGGTTTATCAAGTATGTCCATGATGAATTTTGAATTAAATTTTACATAAGGTATTAGGTATGTTTGGAGTTTTGTTTTTATTTTATTTTTTTAGCATATGGATAGCCACTTTTTGAAAAGATTATCCTTTCTCCATTTAATTGCCTTAGCACTTTTGTAGAAAATCAATTGACTATATAAGTGTCAGTAATATTTATAGGCAGTTACTTCTGTTCCATTGACCTATCTTTATGCCAATACTACACTTTCTTGATTTCTATATGTTTATATTAAGCTTTAAAATCTGGCTTAAATGTTAAGTCTTCCAACTGTTCCTTTTTCATAGCTGTTTTTGATTACTCTGGTTCCTTTGCCTTTCTATGTAAATTTTAGAATCAGTTCACTGATTTCTACAAAATATCCTCCTGGAATTTTGATTGGAATTGCTTTGTGTCTACAGATCAGTTTGGGAGAACTGAAATGTTAACAATATTGTTTTCAGTCCATGAACATGGCGTATCTCTCCATTTTTTAAGGTCTTTTTGATTTTTCTTATCAGCCTTTTGTAGTTACCAGTATGCAGACCTTTTACTTACTTTGTAAGACTTATACCTAAGTATTTCATAGGTTTTGGTGCTGTCATGTAAAGTATGTTTAAACATTTCAAGTTCCAATTTTTTAATGGTAGTATATAAAAATAAATACAATTGACTTTTTGAGGCAGGGTGGTGAGGAAGATTGGCCCTGAGCCAACATCTGTTGCCAATCCTCCTCTTTTTGCTGAGGAAGATTGTTGCTGAGCTAACACCTGTGCCCATCTTCCTCTACTTTATATGGGATGCTGCTGCAGCACAGCTTGATGAGTGGTGTGTAGGTCCACGCCCAGGATCCAAACCCACAAACCCCGGGCAGCCGAAGCAGAATGTGCGAACTTAACCACTATGCCCCTGGGCCAGCCCCTACAGTTGACTTTTTGTATATTGACCTTGTATCCTGGGAACCTGCTAAACTCACTTACTTCTAGTAGCTTTTTTGTAGATTCTTCAGCACTTTCTACATAGACAATTCATTGTAAATAGAAACAATTTTCTTTCTTTTCTAATCCCTATGCTTTCCTTTTTTGCCTTATTCCCCTGGGAAGGAACTCAAGTATAGCTTTGATCTATCTTTATGCCAATACTATACTCTCTTGAATAGGAGTGGAGAAAGTGGCTACCATGTATGATTTTAATTTCTTGACATTTACCAGGACTTGTATTATGGCTCAGCATATGGTCAGTTTTGGTCAAGTTCTACATAAGCTTTCAAAGAATGTATTCTGCAGTTGTTAGGTATAGCTATATATATACTATGTCAATTAAGTCATGTTTGTTAACTATATTATTAAAACAATCTATATCCTGTAGCCTTTCTTTTTTCCTAGTCTGCTTGTTCTACTGAAAGAGGTGTGTTAAAATCTCTCACTGTAACCTCGGACTTACCTGTTTCTTTTCTGTAGCTTTGTCTATTTTTGCTTTATGGATTTTAAGGTATATATCAATTTGGAGTTGTTATAACCTCCTGGTTAACTGAATCTCTTACTATGAGACAACCCTCTTGATTGCAAGTAATACTTTTGCCTTGAAGGCTACTTTTTTTGAAATTAATATAACTATACCAGCTGTTGGCTTCGATATCCTTTTTCCTCACTGGTCTTTGAGCTTCTTCCATTGTCTTTCATATTTTCTATAAGTTCATCTCTATAGCTCCTTGTAGGTGATTTTGTAAAATCAGTCTCACAGTTCTAGTTCACAAATTCTCATTTATTGGATCTTTTTCAAATTTGCCTAATTTTTAATATTGTTTTCCTTATTTTTATATCTAAGTACCTTAATCATTATTTTATGGTCTTTCAGATTATTCTATTTGCAGTTCTTAAAGAAGTAACTCTCTTATTTGCATCTGCTGACTTTTCCTCCTGGTAGTTCATTGCCTCCTGTAGATTTTGTGTGTGCATAAGCTTAATCTTAGAATCTTTCCCCCCTGGTAATCCTGTGGGACCCTATCTGAAACTGTTCCTATAAGGCAGTTTTGTATTTGCTTCTGCTAGGGTGTCACAGTTGATTTTGTCATTTTCTTGATTTGTGGTTCCTACACTTAGCATAAACTCAGACCTTAAACTTACCTGTGGTGCAGGCCTGGGATTCTGATTTCTCATAGATGACTTTGTGTTTCTGGGTTCATGGACAGTTGTCCTGGTCCTGTTTGAATCCATGAGCTCCTTGTGGCTTTATGGAGGGGATTAAGTTAGTTATAGCTCCATTTTCTCCTGTAAGCCTGAAACCAAGTCTTTTGTTCCTAAACAGAAATTAGGATCTCAGCCCCTACATTCTTCAGTAGAATTTCACTGGTTTGAGGGAATTTACCAGAGACTGGTAGGAACCCTTTCTTGAAGCAGGAGCCAGTTTTTGTCTCCTTAGAGATGGCTGACACTGATTTGTGTGAATAGCAAACATTTTCTATTAATTGGCACAAGTTTTTGCTTTATAGATTCACACTGAGTACTCTGGCATTTGATAACAGATATTCCTATAATCAATTTCACTTTAGATTCCATCAATGCCAAAGCATATTCTGGGAAGTTGAGGAGGTCTGTCTTTAACAGAAGGTATACGATTGTATTGGGGTTAAATATTTGGAACAGATGTGTGATAGAACACTTGTACTTCTATAATTTCCAGCATGCTCTATAGTTCCCCCACTTTTGTCTCTAAGTGGTCACATTCTCAGTTTCACCACAGTATTTACTTTTGAATAAGTTTGTATAACTATCCAGAAAGAATAAGGCTATATTATATTGGTTCAGTTAGTCCCAACCTCAGAGACTTTCACTCTGGTTACCATTATAATAAGCTCTTGTTGAAAGACTAGAATATTTTTTGGAGAAATGTTTGTAGATGTATACATATATATACATATAACAAAAGTTATACCCAGAACCCCAAATTTTAATATTTGTTTAGTGCTAAAAACTTAAGACTTTCTTACAGGAAACACTACTGATGACACTGATAATCTCAAACTATAGTTATTTCTAACAGTCTGAAATTTTCTATAATAAACACACAAAAAAGGGAAATAGTACAATGGATATCCATGAACTCATTACCCAGCTTAAAATATTACCAACACTCTCATGCTTGTTTTGTTTCCCATATGCACACATTTTAAAAAACATAACTACCATATCATCACGTCCATAAAATTAACAGCTATAAATGTCTTTAATATCATTCACTACTCAGTTCTGTTTTCCCCATGTACCCATTATTCTTAAGCAGTAGTACTGTGACTCTAAATGGGAGACTTAATTGAGCATACTTAGTTCTTACCTGTATGTGTTTTTGTTTATTTGGAAAGCTGGAATGTGTGATTTAATTTTGCACAACACGAAAGGTTATTTTTTAAATGTTATAGTCACACTAAGTCTTCCTCTCACCTCCAACTCTCTTTTCTTCCTCAGAAACAATCACTATTATCATTTTATTGTCTATGCTTCTAGAAATATTTTAATCTTTTAAAATTTAAACTGCCTAAACATCTGACTTCCAGCTCTGTCTGACCTTTCAAATTGGAAAAAAACTAACTTTTATGGTATGAATTCTTCTGCCCCTTCCTATCTCTTTAATGATATATTGCTCTCTACATAGTCTTAGAAAATATCAATTACTATGAGCTATGTTAAATAGCTGGCCTATAGAAATAGCAAATCAATAGTTAATAAAAAAAAAAATTCAACTCAGGGATACTGGCTCAGTTACCCATTGCTATGCTATGTACAATGGATGTTGTATATAAAGTCAAGAGTTTCCTTTTGGTCTTGTACAATTCGAATATAAATCCTAAACAATGAAGAAATAACCAACCATTTAATTAGAAAAAAGGTGTTGCACTTTTTTAGAACCTTTATATCTGAACTAATAATTTTAGTCTTTTGCTTTTTCTAGTGATCATTTCCTACAAATAACACACAGTTGCATATATTTTACAGTTTCAATCTTATTTTTATTCTGTTGTGGAATGCTAAGTTTACTGTTACAGTATGGTTGTCAAAGCTACTGAAATGTGACAAATGTCCATGTGTAAATGCTGCAGAACAGTATCATTTTAATGATTTTAAACAAAAAACTTGTTATTTTACAGCTGAGGTCTGATGGTTTTTAAACCGATGCCTATGTATATGGCCAGCCACAAACCCTGGGGATGTTTATTAACTGTACATGTATATACAAATATATCCCAAACATATATATGCACACAGGCATGTATTAATTTGTGTGAAATTTATAAAATTATATACATACACATACATGCATATCTATATACATATACCCACCCTCACCACTGAGCTCACTTTTCTAACATGTTAATCAGCTTCATGCTCAATTATTATTGCTGCCCAATATAACTACATGATTTTAGTGCCAATACCAAGCACCTTTTTGGATGCAGGATAGGTAAGATCTGTGCATATAGATATGTCTATTTATGTATGTTTGTGTATGTAAAGGAATCATTTCTCCCTTTTATGCTTCAGTCATGCATTACTACAATAAACAGTCTTTTCACCATTGGTTTTGGAATTCTAAACAGTGTAAAATCTATTTCTGGAAAACTGTATATAGTTGTTCATAGTTACAAAAAATATATTATATATATATGATTGAAACCTATTGAGTACATATGTTCTCTGAATCTGGCTATATCTTAGCCATTAGATAAATTAAAAAAAAACACCCTCTTAATAGGATGTTATGAGAGCCTTAAATAGACCACTACCTGTATTTAGAATAGTTGATATATTTTAAAAGTTGACAAAATGATGTTAAAGATTTGAAAAACACTATGCATCTGCATTAAATATATAAAGGTTTCCACCAAGGGCCTGGTTCAATTCATTGTCTAAGATTTTCATGTTCCAAGAGTGACCAATATTCGTAGTCATTATCCTTAAAATTATGGCTCATTGAGGCTTTTATACAAAAAAAGCCCTATTTTTAATCATTTATAAAAACAAGTTATACTTAAAAGAAAAAATGTACATGAACACTATAGTACTCATGGATATCATCCTGTACAAAGTGACTAGGTAAAGATAGGAGGCTCGTTCCCAGTAAGAACACCTCATGGTAGCACATGTAAACCTGGTTTGGTTCCTCTGCTCTGCAGCTATTCAGCATGTAAAATTTAAACCATTTCACATTAACATTTAAATTTAATACAGTGCAAATATTTGAGAATAACTTGTTCCCCCCAGTGAAACAAGAACCAGCGTTATGCTGAATATTCTTCAGATCTATTTACACATTGAGCTAAAAGTTCACTATAAACTTTGAAATTTGCTGAATATCAGCAGAAATGTAACTGAACTAGCAGCAATTGCATTTACAATATTTGATAGTTACTTGAGAGAATGCATAAAATTTTCCAGGCTGTACTCTGAATCATATTGCTCTTGATCCCAAAGATCACTCAGGTTTTCAAGAATTGATTTCATACTTGCTTTTCCAGAAGTAGAGGTGTCAGCTTTTTCTGCTTTGCCATCCTTAAGAAAAATTGGCAGAAAGATAAAATGAAAGATTATTAACTTCAAAAATTATATTTTCCTGTAATATATTACACTTATTTCTAACACTGTACTTATTCAACAGAGTTAGGGGCCAGCCCCATGGCATAGCGGTTAAGTGCTCGCGCTCCACTGCTGGCGGCCCAGGTTTGGATCCCGGGCACGCACGGATGCATCGCTTGTCAGGCCATGCTGTGGCGGCGTCCCATGTAAAATAGAGGAAGATGGGCATGGATGTTAGCCCAGGGCCAGTCTTCCTCAGCAAAAAGAGGAGGATTGGCATGGATGTTAGCTCAGGGCTGATCTTCCTCACATAAAAAAAACAAAAAACCAGTTAAACACTTCAAGTGATGGGGAAGTTCATGATCTCATAAGATAGCCTATTCTACTTTCCCACAGCTCTAATAATTTTATCTGTCATTTTAAGCTTTTTATTTGGGAAGAATTTCAAGATTAATAAGAACATTACAAAGAACTTATTGTTCACTGTGTCAACAGTGGCTTGGTCATTCTCTCCCCTATATATATACATATGTGTATATGTATATGTATTAGTCAAATATATAATTATCAGCTTTTTCCCAAAACCATTTGAGAGTAAGTTGTAGACATTGTGCCCCTTTATCCCTAGATAGGAATCAGCAATGTAGTCCCAAGAACAAAGACCTTCTCTTGAATAACCCAAGTACAAAGATCAAAATAAGGAAGTTTAATACTGATACATTAAAATGATCTAATTATATAGTCCACATTCAAATTTTGCCAGTTGTCCCAATAGAATCCTTTGTTTCCCTGCAACATCCTCCTGAGCCCAGTTCTGCTCAGTGAAAGTCACCCATAAGAATATTCTTTCAAACAGAATAAAAGCTATTTGAAGACAGCAATCCATGTTTCTTTGAGCCTTCTTTTTTCTAGGTTACACATATCTTGTTCTTTCAACCTTTCCTTATATGACATGATTGAAGAACCTTCCTCCATTCTGGTCATCTTTTGGGGACTTACTAATTCATTACTGTTTAAAATGCAGTGCCCAGAACCAGACATGATATTCTAAATGTGGCTTTACACACAGAGTACAGTGGAACTACTTTCTTTCAGATTTGGACATTACAATTCTGTTATTACAGGCAGTTTAATTACATAATATAAGGCCATTTCTCACCAAAACTTCTGGTGAGTATACAGCTGATTTTCTGAACCTATACAGGACTTTAAATCAAACCCTATTAGTTTTACATTATTAGACTGACCAATATTTTCAGCTGGTGTATCCTTTGATTATGGATTGTTATCTGATGTACTAGTTCCATTATCCACAATAACAATAATGGCTACTATTTATTGAGAATCTATACTAGGTACCCTAAGTGCTTACATATATTATTTCATTTTATCTTCACAACCACATAGTAATACAGGCATTGTTATCCTTCCCCGGGCGTAGATGCTCAGAGAAGCTATTTTGCCTAGGGTCACCAGTTAATAGGAGGCAGGGCAAGAAATGCAGACCTAGGTCTAGCCGACTCTGAGTGATAGCTGTCTTTTAGCAAGAAAGGACTAAGGAAAGAAACCTTGGGGCAAGACACTGGAGACATCAATCAGAAAGTTAAACTTCAAACATCATCTAGTATCCTGGAGAGTTTTATCTGGACATCAAAAATTCCCTCAGAGGGTTGTCTAGTTGATACTAAAGTGAATTCCTTTTACTGCTCCCTTTAATACCTTCACCAAGGAGTCCCAGTCTGTGAATGCACGCATTAAAGATAGAGCAAATCGTATAAGTTCTTTACCTTATCAAGAGTAAACAGATCGAGAAGTTGATCTGTCCCCATACTCTGCAAACTAGAATTCTCTTGGCTAATAACAGTATTCGCTATGTTCATCTTGAATTTCTGTAAACCCATTATTTTCTCTTCCAATGTTCCTCTGGTTATCAATCGGTACACGTTAACCACACGTTTCTGAATGAGAAAAACAAGTTTAAGCAACTGTAGCACACAAATAAATACTGATAAGCTTTGAGGTTCACCAAGTCAGGTGGCTTATATACTTGTACTAAGTACTTAGGTACTATCTAATTAGGATTGGGCTTGCTTTATTTATCTGGCTCCCTGAGCTTAAAATGTTTGTAGAGAATCATAGAATATTCCGAATGGACAGTGTCCCAGGTTTTCTTAGCCCCAGTACCTCATTTAATGCATGAGTAAGTCATGCTGCAGAATTAGGGGACTTGCTTAAGGTCACAACACTTACTAACATCAGAGTTGGAACTTAAACCAAAGCTTTCTGTCTTTTTGGGGGGAGTATTTTTCCCAGTGAACAGGTTAACACCTGTGAGTGGTGACTTTTTACCTGCCCAATGCGATGGGCTCGGTCCATGGCTTGTAAATCACGCATGGGATTCCAGTCGTGCTCCACAAATACCACTGTGTCTGCGCCTGTTAGGTTAAGCCCCAGGCCACCAACGTGAGTTGTAAGTAAGAGAACATCTATGGATGGATCATTATTAAACCTAAAAGTATAGATATTAAAAAATTAGTACGTTTCTTTCTAAGGTTCCTATAACAGAAACTGTTTAATAAATTTTAAGCAGTTTAATAAACTGTTTAATAGCACAAATGAAAACACTGCTTTAAAAATCCATGATATGGACATTTCTGTGACTACCTGAGATGAAACTATCTCCTTTTAATATACATAATATCTTTAGTAGTCGAAAGAATGTGTTCTAGAACATGTCAGAAATTTCATATACAAAAATAAGTCCAATTAGGTTGTATTTTAGGATATCAGATCAAGACTAAGTTGCAAAAAAAAATCAGATAAAGACTAACTGAGAATTTTTTAAAAATATCCATTTTGTAGTTGTAATGATTAAATTAGAAAATAAAATTGAAAACACTTAGCTGACTGCTTTTTATATTCCATGTGCTTGGTAATTTTAAAAGAATAATTCTCACTTGCTCTCATTCTTTAATCTCTTAAATTTTTAATTTATTATTTTTATTTTCTGTATAGCTTTTATTTGTAACGAATTATATCAATTACCTTTTTTAACTTATATATTGTTAATTAAACACTAACTATAATTAAGACAAAACCCAACTATGAACCTTTAACATATGGAAACAGAAGAGGAAAGTGGAGGAAAAGGCTAGATCAGTCAGGGAAGGTAGAGGATGAGGGTGTTGAGGGTTGCTACTATTATACTAATTCTAGAAGATACTGACAAAGGACTTCTAGTAGCTTCTAGGAAAAAAACTAACATTATTACCAAGCTACCATTTATTACATTCTCACTATGAGTCAAGCAATGGGCTTTGTAGTTTATATGCATTATGTTATTTGTTACAATAGCTCTAAAAGGCTATTAGCATTGTCCTTATTTTAGAGAGACTCAGGCTATGTGGATGATAAACAGGCCCAAGAGAATGCTCTCTAAGTAGTAGAGTCAGGAGTCAAATTTGAGTCTGTCTGCCTCCAAAGCCCCTTCATGTGTCTCTAACTGTATTGGGCCTAACAGTCTCCTACGGATGCTTGTTAAAAATGCTTACTCTTGAAGTCAGCAGGTCTGGGACAGAACCTAGGAATCTGAATTTTAAAAAGCCAACCCGAGATTTCTAAACCAGAGGGTGCAGACCACTCTTAAGCAACACTACCCTCACCAATTCTGCTTCCTAGCTGGGCCAGCTTCAATTCGTTCTCAGCAGAGACATAGGGATCAGGATAGAGATCTTAGCTAAGCTACTTGTTTGCTTCCTCCCACCCCAACCCCCCAAAAAGGTGAGGGGAAAGTAGTTATCTATTTTTTGTTGATGCCTTAAATTTCTTTCATGCCCTTCAGAGTGCTTTCCTAATTCAGTCACATTTTTTTTCTACTATTCAATTATATTTCTGTGGTTCTATATTTTAACAAGGGTTTAGTTGGGTTGAATTATAATAATAAAACATATATGCAGATATTTAGCCAAAGAAAATATTTCATAAGGCAAACTTCTATCTAAGTAATAATACACTGACTACAGCTTGACTTATAACAGTTTTAGAAGCCACTTACCGTGAAACAATGGAATGCCTCTGACCGGGAGGTATGCTGCCATCTAATCTCAAATAAGTGACAGAGGGTAAGTGAGGTTTGAGAAGATCATGTTCTACTATATCAAGCATGCTTTTAAGCTGACAGAAGATCAGTATCCTGTGCTGGGCCACAACAGACTCTGTGCCACTCTCTGAAGTGCTGCCATTTCCCAAACCACAGTCCAACAGCAACTTGAAAAAAGAATCAGTTGTTATACCGGTGTTCAATAAAAGTAGGCAACCAATCTCACTGTGATAAATATTTATCTTTGCGGTGAGAAAAGGATAAACTTACCTAAACCTGGAAAGCAGATTAGCATTTTGGCTGTAATCTGTCACCCTATAGCATCTGGAACTAGTTTTTGAGGTGCTCAGGCTTAGAATTTCCTGGTCACCTCTTCAAAAGGGTCTCTAACCGGCCTTTCTCTCCTCTCCTTAGTTCCTTAAGGCTCACTAGAACCTCAATAGATGTTTATTGAAAGTAATGACAATGAAGACACCCAGGCAAAATGGTTCGTGAAGGGTTATGAGAGACTACGGTATGAAGAAAACATAATAAAGCAGCTAAATTTGGCAGAAGTCAAAATTACAAAAGAGAAAGAAGAACCAAAAGCAGCATCTAGCTAGATCTCTTGGATTCCTGAGCTTACTACTACATCTGTAGACCAAGATCTTTAATAGCAAGAACCACATTGCTATAGATCTTTTGTATTTCCTGCTATTTAAGTGGTTCAGTGCCTGGCACGCAGCAGGTACAATAAATAAATGAGTGAACAAAATCCAAGAGAATCATTTTTAGATCAGTTTGGGAAACTAATGTACCCAGTAGTAATCTTCTTCATCCCTAGGATCTTAGATACTAAATTCTGCTCAAAATGTAAGACCTTAATGCAGGATGCTTTCTCTTTTCTACTCATGAAAGTTACTTAGAAAACCAAAAGCTCAGATGGGAAAGATAACCAAAAGGCCACCCAGACAAACTCCAAATTCAATGTAAAACTCTCAGGGTATTGTGCAGAAAAAAAGTTAACACAGTAGGTCTGAACTGCTTTTCTTATAAAGTCCTGCTTGGCTGAAAGAAGTCTAGGAAATTGGATTTTGGGAGTCTTCCCATCATTCTCTAACTGATAAGGGTGGCTTACTGTGCTTAAATTGTTGTGCAAACAATATGATTTATGCTGAGAGCTGCTTTCTTTCTGAGAGTCCAGAATTTTGGTATGTACTAGGCAGAGGGAGTCTATGTGATCAGACTCAATAAAAACTTTGGGCATTGAGTCTATAATGAGCTTCCCTGGTAGATAACATTTCACTAGTGTTGTCATAACTTGATGCTGGGGGAAGAACAAATGTTCTTTCTCTTCTACCCAACTGCCCTTAAATTTTAAATTTTTATTAGATTGCCCTAGGTGTTTTCCCCTCTTTGAGAGTAGAGTAGGCATTTAGTGTACTACCAAGGAATGTCTCCAAGTGGAATAAAGAAATTTGATAAATGTAACTATCTCTACCATTTGCCCCTAATCTGTAATCAGATTACTAACCAAGCTAAATTTCTTTTTAAAAATCCTCTCTAGGGTGTTTTATGAGAGTATGACTGTGTGGGATCTACTGTGTGGTACCCAGTATAAAGAATGTGATATCATCAGTGGGATATTCTACATGGCTGCTATAAAATAGGAGTTCTGGAGACAGAATTTATCAGAATGTCCGTGTCATGCACATTGAATTATCTCAGTCCCTTGTGCAGCAATATCACAAACTTTCCAGATAACTAGTCATATTAAGAACATTCAACTAAGACTTCTTCTCCAAGTCCACACTTATCAGACAATCTTCCTAATATAATCTTCTTTCAGTGTGGCTATCCTGCTGGGTTGTATGGACAGATCATATGATGTAAGTATTCTTGTGCGGCAGCAGAACTGGCCTTCTGGTTTTCCCAATCATCTCTGATAACCTGAGTCTGCCCTGAGAGAGTGATGACCACCAAGTAGCCTTACAAAATCTAGTTTGTGGCCTTGAAAAGTTGATTACTAAACTCTAGAAAATGGTCACCCAAGGTCACCTGATACGGGTGTCTGAGAGGCCAGCTGCCTCTCCAGAGAGCAATTTAATTTCATTTTGCCCTAACTTCAGCAGAGGCTAAATTACCCTAGGTTTTTCAAGTTTTTCCTCATATAAAATGGTTTCTAGATTATTTTGATCTTCCATTTAGTGCCCAAAACTATAAATGATATTCAAAATTTGGTCTGACTGGTATAAAATACAGTGAAACTATGATGCCCTCATTTTGGCCATTACACTGTTATTAATCCCACCTAAGATCATATTAGATTTACTGGCAACTAATTCATCTAGTAGGTTTATAGTGAACTTGCCATCAAATCAAACTCAACTTTACCCTGTATGAAATGTTTCCCAAGTCTGATAGAATCTATATTTACCTAAGTGTTTTCTTTTAAAATTGACTCTGCTTATCTCCATTAAATTTCACTTAGAGTTTCAGTTCTTCATTCCAGTTTCCTGAAATTTTAAAATTCTGGTTCTGGCAATATTAAATACTTCTGGTACTATTACTTGCTGATAAACCTGTTTCTATATTTCTAGTGCCAGATTTTTAAAAAGCAAGTAAGACCTCTCCCCTATTTCAGAGAGTACATATTTTAGAGGAAAGGGAGGGAGGGGAGGAGAGGAAAGGTGAGGTGGGGAGGAAGGAAGGAACGGAGGAAAGAAAGAAGGAAAGAGGAAAGGTTAGGTAGGTTCTCTTTGAGACAGAACCTTTACTCTGAATGGCTGAAAAGAACTGAGAAAATGGAAAAGAATGGTTCTAGAAAAGCCCTCCATGAGTATGGCCAGAAACAATCTGGGCCTAAGTTGCAGAGTTCTAAAGCATCTGAATTCCAAACACTTCAGGGTGATAAAGCACTCTAAAATAAGAGATCAGTTCAAGTAATAATGGCAGGAAAAAAATAATGTACCAAAAGATAAACTAAAAAATAATTTAAAGCGTGCAGTATAATTAAAATGTGGATGAAATTCAATTTTTACTTGAAAATAGATCTAATTAGCTGATTCCTGGAGTAAGTATATCTTACAGCTTTATCTAATGTATCAGCTATGTTAAGAAAATAATGAACATTTTATATACAAAGTTTGGTCAATGAAATTTAGGCCAGAGTAACTACAGAAAGCTAAAACAATTACTAAAGTCCAGATTTTACTGTAAGATATTAATTTTTAAGACTAGTTAGAACTAAATGATATTAGCATTAACATTTTGGTGCTTGAAATCAGTTCTTTTAATTTAACCTTTTGAAACCTTAGAATTTTTTAAAATTCCATTTTTAAAAGCTATACCAAGAGAGTGACATGAGCAAAATGGCAGAGTAGGCAGCTCCCAGTAAAATAAACTCAAAGAGTTCCACAATGACACACATTATAATCAAACAATTGAAAGACAGAGAGAGAATCTTGAAGGCAGCAAGAGAAAAGTGATTCATCATGTAAAAGGTATCCTCAGTAAGATTAACACCTGATTTCTTATCAGAAATGACAGAAGACATTACGGAGAAAGTGAAAAGAATCTACAGAATGGGAGAAAGTATTTGCAAATCATATATCTGATAAGGGCTTAATATCTGGAATGTAAAAGAACTCCTAAAACTCAACCAAAAAACAAACAATCCAATTAAAAAATGGTCAAAGGGCATAAATAGGCATTTCTCCAAAGAAGATATACAAATGTCCAATAAGCACATGAAAAGATGCTCAGCATCATTAGTCATTAGGGACAGCACATCAAATCAACAATGAGATAATGATGTACACCAAAATTTACATAATGTTAAAAACCAAGGTTACCTCAAAAAAAATTTTTTTTAAATAAAAAAAATAAAAATACTGGGCCAGCCCTGTGGCTTAGTGGCTAAGTGCGTGCGCTCCGCTGCCAGCGGCCCGGGTTCGGATCCCGGGCGCACACCGACGCACCGCTTGTCAGGCTATGCTGTGGCAGCGTCCCATATAAAGCGGAGGAAGATAGGCATAGATGTTAGCCCAGTGCCACTCTTCCTCAGCAAAAAGAGGAGAATTAGCACGGATGTTAGCTCAGGGCTGATCTTCCTCACACACGCACACAAAAACACTGTCCCATTAAAAACAACAACAACACAAAACAATGAGATACCACTTCATACCTACTGGGATGGCTATAATTTAAAAAAAAAAAAAAAGGAAAATAAGTGTTGGCAAGGATGTGGAGAAATTGGAACACTGGCACACTGCTGAGGGGAATGTAAGTGGTGCAGCCAACTGTGGAAAACAGTTTGGCGGTTCCTGAAAAAGTTAAACATAGAATTGCTGTATGATCCAGCAATTCCACTCCTAGGTCTATATCCAAAAGAAATGAAAAGAGGGACTCAAACAGATACTTATAAGCAAATGTTCACTGCAGCATTATTCACAATAGCCACAAGGTAGGAACAACCCAAGTGTCTATCAACACGTGACTGGATAAACAAAATGTGGTATATACATCATTACCATAATAATGATGGAATATTATTCAGTCATAAAAATGAATGAAGTACTGATGCATGCTACAACATGAATGAACCTTGAAAATAAGTGAGTCACAAAAGGACAAATATTGTATGATTCCACTTCCATGAAATATTTAGAACAGGCAAATTCAGACAGAAAGTAGATAAGAGGGTACCAGGGGTTGGGGGAAAGGAGAATGGGAAGTTTTTGCTTAATGAATACAGAGTTTCTGTTTGGGTGATGGAAAAATTTTAGAAATAAATAATGGTGATGGTCACACAACATTACAAATGTAATTAATGACACAGAATTGTACACTTAAACATCATTAAAATGGCATACATTAGGCGATATATATTTTACCACAATTTTTAAAAAAGCTATACCAAAAATTTTACCAAATTAAAAAATAAAAGAAGTAGTAAATATATCAGTAATCTTTTGAAAAAGCAAATTTACCTAGTGTTACAGGTCTAGAATGCACAACACTCATTTAACACTTAAAAGACCTACTTACTTGTTTCAAAGCTGAGAGTTTAGGGGCATGCTGAATATCATGAAGAGAAGAATTCTGAACTGCCAGTTTTTCAGTAGTACTCTTGAACTCTGGATGTTGAGGTGTTAAGACTAATGCTGGATGGTTGCACAGTTTACGTAAGTACTGTAATGCCTTTAAGGGGTAAAAAAAGGTATATACAAGTCCACTTCACATGCCAAAAATGTTTCTATGTCAGTATCTTTTCCTATGCTATTCCATCTGTACAGAATGCCTTTCTTCCTCTTGTCGCTACTCCTACTCAGTCTTCAAGAACCAGTTCAAATATCTCGTGTGATTCCTTCATCTGTGCTTCTTGTGCAGTTTGTATTTATTTTTGAGAGCATTTATAACTTGTATAAATTGTACTGTTTATGTCTGTTTCCCCCACTAGAAAATGAGCTTCTTACTCATTAGCTTCTATAGCTAACCCTTTCCCACTCCAAGTGCCTGATAATGCTTACAGATGCTTCTAGAACCAGGCATCATTTCCTAAAGAAGGGTTTCTCAAACTTTAGTGGGTGTAAAAATTTCTTGAGGACCATATAAGTCTGTAAGTCTCTCCCCTCTATACAGTATTCTGATTCTGTAGGTCTGGTATGGGGGAGGGAAAAGTGGAGCTAGGTAGTTATTTCAAGTGGTTGTGTTTGAGAATCACCACCTTATAGGATTTCTTTTTTCTTTTCTCTGATTCAGCCACACTGTTTCTCTTTTGCCTTTTACTTGGCTTATGATTTGGGTCTCACCCTTGGCACAGTAAGCTCCACTGACAAGGCTCAAGAGACTGCTGGGCACTCAGAAACTGTGGGAGAGGTATAAGCCTTCACAGCCACCTTTTCCCTTTTCTATCTTTAAAAATACTACCGTATTTACTTTATTGGTGGCAAGGGGTTTGGGAGGTTTTCTATGCTGATTATTTCAAAAGGGAAAGAAAAAAGTTGAGTTAACACTTTCTATCTCTTTTTTGTTTGCTATTCCCTCAAGTACATGAGGCATCATCTAACTCAGGACTTCTCTACTTTTGGTATCTTCTGGCTGGAATTGCTTCCCCCTACCTATCTGCATGCCTCAGTCCTCCTCCAGATCTCTGTTCAAATGTCACCTTCTCAGTCAGGCCACCCCTGATCCCTCTATTAAAAACCAAAACTACCCTGACTCTTTTACTATATAACCCCATACTCTGCTTTTTCTCTTACATAATACGTATTTTACTTACTTACTCATTTTTCATCTCTACAAGGGAAGAAGTCTGTTTTGTCCACTGTTTTAATTAACCACTGAGCTTAGAAAAATTACTGCCTTGTGGTAGGAGTTCTAATATTTTTTTTAATGGAAAGCAAAAGATTCTCTGTTCTAAAACTCTTCTTTTCATGTAATGTACAAATGTATATTGCATTTTGTACATTTAATATTTAATTACTTGATGTACACCTGAAAGTTTTACAATGTTATAAACCAATGTTACTGCAATAAACAAAAAATTAAAAAAAAAATTTAATTACTAATTATGAATATGAAAATAATTTGGTACTTTTACCTATTTTCAAGAATGTATACACAACATTGAATAAATTTAAATAAAATCATATTTCAGTGTTCCACGTAAAAAGTGCTGCATTGAAGAACATTCTTCAACAACATTTAAGAAGTGGACTGTAATCTATACCTGGAATACATGGCCTGTAGCTTTAAGCTTTGGTTTTTCAGTTTCTTCAGAAAGTGCAGCTGAAGAAACTGTTTCATCAACATCACACTTGGCGCGAGACTTAGCAAAATCCTCATAGAGCTGAACCTGTAAAAGTGCCCCCATGAATACAGTAAGTATATTTATTTTCAATTATTCAAAACCTAAATGCAAAGGCCAATAAGAGCAGCAATTTAAATCAGCCCTTATTAAAGAAAATAAATTCTGATTCACCACTTCACCAGTGATTAGATTATCCACTGCATCTTGGTGAATTCTTTTAAAATCACATTTAGAAAACAAGTATAACACATTATGTTTGGTGCCAAAAACTAGATTCAATTTTTCCACTCTTTTCAGGAAGATAAATACATTATCAATAAAAGAGAACTTGAACTCTTACAAGAAAATCAAACAAATCTTCCTTAAGTGAAGTGGTGAAGACCCTATGGGTACATTCTATAGGTACCTAAGATAGAGACCAAGTTGTAAAAGAATAGTACTGCTGCCTAAAAGGGGAACTCACATCAAGTTTTTTTAAAATTTTTATTTATTTATTTATTTTGCTGAGAAAGATTTGCTCTGAGCTAACATCTGTTGCCAATCTTCCTCTTTTTCTTTTTTCTCCCCAAAGCCTCAGTACATAGTTGTATATCCCAGTTGTAGGTCCTTCTAGTTCTTCTACGTGGGATGCCGCCTCAGCATGGCTTGATGAGCAGTGAGTAGGTCCGTACCCAGGATCCAAACCAGCGAACCCCAGGCCGCTGAAGCAGAACATGCGAACCTAACTGGGCTGGCCCCTCACATCAAGTTTAAAGCATTACACTGGGGTCTGGGTTTCTGCCTTGTACATGCTAAAATAATGTGAAAGGGAAGAAAATCTAGAGTGCTAAAGAACAGAAATCAGAGAATAAAAACCTGTGGATGCCAAATGTCACTTCCTTCCCCAGCTCCCTTCCTCCAGACTACTTAAATGTGTTCTATGCTGTTATAATACCACCACCAGTCTATCACCACAGATTTTTTTCATATGGCACTTTTCTATATTGTACTTTCTTTAAAAAGTCTTCATCTCATTACCTTTAAAATATTCCTTTCAAGAAATATTAATCCAATTTTTACAAATGAGGAATGAAGGCCCAAAGAGATGAGGTAGATCATATAAATAAACACAGAGCTCTTAGCATCTAGATTAATGTCCTACCCACTAAACTCAAGTTGTATAGATAAATGCTGACTAATAGGTTAACTATCTAAACACTGGAGGGGAAAGAAGGTGAGTTTCTGGTTGTGTCTGTATAACTTTTATTCATTTGACCATACTAAATCAACTCATAATACTAAAATAGATTGACATATACTCACCTAGAACATAAAGTAAATACTCAAATAGACAATTCTGATTATAGGCCATGTCTTACTGAGACAAGGGAGTTTTCCCTTACAAAATACTACACAAGGAAAGGCATACAGTAAGTTCCCCTGATAATGTTCTCTATGTACAAAATCAGAACTGTACAGAAGTCAAACCTTATTTCAAAAATTTATTGGCAATGCAATAATACTTTAAAAGGGATAAGGTTCCACTTCCCAAGGTTTGAAACTCAGCCCTGATGTATATTAGCTATGTAACCTTGAGCAAGTTACTTAACATTTTCTGAGCTTCACTTTCCTTATTTGCAAAAATGGGGATTGACAATACCTATAATGCTGTTGTGAGGATATGACATTATAGGCAGATTTCTGGCCCTTATAAACATTTGCTTATTTCTTCATCAATTTAACCCTGCAACTTTTTAAATTAACTAGACATATAAGAAAGCAACTATGATACTGGATTTTGTTTTAATGCTCTATTCAAAATGCACATATCCAAATAGATTCATTTAGGTCTTATCTACATCTGTTTGAAAAAGAATATTCCTAAAGTCTAGAGAAGTAGAAGCTAGATTAGAGTGATAAAACCAAAGACTAATCCCCTTTATTCAATATTTTTGTGGCTTATTCAAAACATTCTACTAATAAACATACTACCAACAACCACAAACAAAATCGCCAGATTCCTAACCTGGAGAGGACTAAGAGTACAATAATAGTCTTGAATAATTTTGGGTGGAAGATCCTGCAAAACATCTTCTTTCATTCTTCTCAAAAGAAACGGCAGGACTTGGCGATGCAGTGCATCCATCGCAAGAACACCTGTTAATAAGAGAAAATAGCTTCAAAAAAGTTAGGAATAAATTATATTCACTTAGACTATATAATTATATCTCTTTTTCATACCTGCTTCTTGTTCTCGACTGGAACTTCGAGCATCCCTACTTGCTAATATAGGTTTACCATATCGAGCAGCAAACTGGCGTTCAGTGCCCAAAAATCCTGGCATGAGGAAATCAAATAATGACCACAGCTCCAAAACGTTGTTCTGAATATAAGAAAGGAAAACTAGTTATATATGATACTGGGATTATTTCCTTATACTTAAAAAATGGAACATTAATGAAAGCCCATTATGATGACATAGATGAGACCTTATCAATACATTTTTAGGTATATGGCATAAGTCTATATTTTAAATGTGTAAAATTCAAGTCAGCATCCTTGGAGAAAATACTCTATCCTATTTGGAGGAAATTTTCAAGTCTCTTCCACCAGAATAAGCCTTGGTCCATACTATTTAAATCCCACTGGTGGCATTACAAGTAGTAAATAGAAGAGCAGGATGAATATGTTTCTGATTCTTTTAACTCTGACACTCAAATTAACAGCAAGATTTAAAGAATTTGGCCAACATCAGCATTCTTTAACAAAGAAAAACTCAGAAGAGTTTGGTTATAGGTCAAGTCTACCCAGTATTTATGGGCCATGAGGAACAGGCACAGGTTCTTTCATGAAAAAAAAAGAAATCAGCACTTTTTCATTTTGGATGCTTTCCCAATATGTGTGGATACTAAGGTACCATCCCACCACCCCTTTAGCCCTTCCAGAACCCCTCCTCACCCTGCTGGGCTACCCTCCCGTATAGACACCCTTTTAATCCCACTTAGGCTATGCCCCCCGACTCTGGGCTAATCTGGCTCTTTGGTGCAGAAACCCAGTTTACAGCTTCAGAACTAAATTATTCAGGTGGGGAAGGCGGAAAGAAAGGGGGCCTTTAAGCAAATGAACAAAAATATTTAAAAAACCTTCTTTTGTTGTGAAAGCAATAACCTATTTAAAAATACTGTGAAGTTTCCATATAAGTTTAAACTGAAGCAAAACAAATCTTGATAATTCAAGTCTAAAGAGTCTTTTTTCCCTTTTATGTATTTATTTTATTTTTGGTGAGGAAGATCAGCCCTGAGCTAACATCCAATGCCAATCCTCCTTTCTTTTTCGCTGAGGAAGATTGGCCCTGGGCTAACATCCGTGCCCATCTTCCTCTACTTTATATGTGGGACGCCTGCCACAGCATGGCTTGACAAGTGGTACATCAATGCGTGCCCGGGGATCTGAACCTGTGAACCCTGGGCCACCAAAGCAGAGCACGCGCACTTAACCGCTGTGCCACCGGGCTGGGCCCCTCTTTTTTCCCTTTTAAATGTACTTTTTCTTACTTCTATTAAATTTTTAAATGCTTGTAATTAAGTTATCTCTTATGGTTATTAAAATCTGTAGTGTTCACTTAATGGATAAAACCCTAAAACTTATAATAATCAGTCCATTACCAAAAATAAATTTAAAAGAAAAGTAACAAATACATAAAGGACCATCAATTATTTTAGAGTCAGAAGGAATCTCAGAGATCACTTGGTATTTACCCTCTCGCTAACTGGAGAATGATAGAGGGTATCTTCCCATCAGAGTTGGCTATCCACGCTAGGTGTGAACATTTGCAATCAATTCCTCTGGAAGATAACAGAATCTCTCAAAAGTATCAGAAGACACAGACATACTCACCCGTTTCCTTCCTTTTCGAAGATTAACTTCTGCAATCTCTTCCCTTCAACTGCCTCCTAACCTCAGGTATTCACATCTCCACTATATGATGACTCACCTCTGAATCAACTCTAGCTTTTCAATGTTAAGTCAGATTGTAGTATAATACTGGAGAGGGAGAATCGCCAGTGTGGTAAAGAGTCTAATGTCTCCCATACTTCGGACACAAGAGTTCTATTTACATAGCCTAAAATTACATTTTAAATACGATTTTTAAAAGCTGGTTTGCTCAGATACTGCTACATGCCAAAGGAACCATTATAACAGCAAGATAATTACAGGAAATTATCATTCCTATAAACTAAAAAAAAAAACAAAAAAACAACCTCTTCTTTAATTCACTGCCCAATGCCAGCCCTTCTCTCCACATGGCAAATATTAAGAAAAAAGTAAATAATTACCTGGATTGGTGTTCCAGAAAGAATAATCCTGTAATTAGCAGTCAGTTGTTTTACTGCTTTTGACAATTTTGTTTTTCCATTTTTGATGACATGGCCTTCATCAAGAATACAGTAGTTAAATTTAATATTTCTAAGGGAGAATAAACAAAAAAGTTTAGCATCTTTTACTGTATGTCAGGAACTATATGAAGAGTCTCTGAGGCAGGAAAATATTGAGTCTCATCACATTTGATACTAAGTTTTAATTCTTACCTAAAGAAATCTATGTCATTCCTCACGACATCATATGAAGCCACTATCAGATTGTGTCTTTTTACTTGATGCTGTAACCTGTATTTAAAAATAAGATTAGGAAACAGGGAATCTGCAAAGTTTGTAGTATAATTTCAAAGGAGAAACTACAGCTACCATTGTATAAGGTGCTTTCAATCTGCCTACAAAGCCCATCATTCCCTCTGCTTACTCTACATCCATGACTCTGCTACTTGAAGGCCATTCTACTTATGACTTGGCCTTGTTGACTTTAACTCAGTCTGATTAGAAAGAGATAGGTACCTAACTCAAAATGCGGTGGACATTTTAACTTTATTTGCCAACAACTCTTCCTCGGAGGCACTATTCCTTCACTACTCCATGTTGTGCTGGGGGGCACAGGGGCAGCTATCAATCACATCTCCCCAAAATCACCACAGAGAAGCATTTGAATCAGGTTGAGTCACTCACAATATTTTATCCCTTGACTACAAAGGCTGGTTTGGAGCACAACCCAAACAAGGCCAGTAAGTCATCTCCGTATTGATATATTCATGATGAGAGAGAGATCTCTGTTTACTGTAGTTGCCAAGCTAGGAGAATGTGGGTCTAAGACTGCCCATGGTCATCTTATCCACCAATTTTAGACTGAAATCCAGCAGAGACCAATAGAACAAGTTATTCATGGGGAAAAAGAGCAAATGAGAGCAATCTAGATGTGCCTGAAGCAAGAATTTATCCCTGAAATTCTCAATTTAGTGAATTAATGAATTTCCTGTTCGCTTAAGCTAGTTTGGGTTGTGTTTCTATCACCTGTAAATGAATGAATTCTAACAGACACTACAGTAAATTCCTAAGGAGTGCAAGCTATTGAACTGCCTGTGTTCAAATCTTCATTCTGCCAGTTTAATTAGCTGAGTGACCTTGGATCCAGGCCACATGTGTCAGACTCCTCATCTGCAAATTGGGAATAATAGTACCCACACCTCATACGGTGATTGTGAGAATATGCAATACACAATTTTACATAAATGTAAAACTGCTTAGAATAATGCCTGGCCAGTAAGTGCTCAATATATGTTAGCTATTATTGATACAGAAGGGCAGCAAATCTATGGACTAATCAGCAACCTATGACTTCAATGCTTTAAAAGATACACTGAAATCAACGAGACTGCACTCTTCAGAATTTGTATTTAGGAACATAAGAGATGTACTAGTTAACACAGAAAGGGTAAAGCTAATAGAACTCTAGTGTTGCTATGGTATCAGGGCAGCTAGAGCAGCCACTGTGGACCAAAATCATTTTGGGGAAAGAAAAGAAGGAAGAGGGAGCTCTTAGAGAAAGTGAGTAGAAAATGAAAATAGAACAGAAGCACCTAGGAGATGCTATGGTCACAAGGGTCCCAAGAAGAGCATAGAGAATCGTTTTGGTTCATTATAGTTTCCTAGCTCCAATACTTAGATAGCCCAATTGATTGTTAACAATGGCTTAATCCTTGAATTTTGATGAGTCTCAATCATCAAAGATAATTATATCTTTACAATGTACACTCACCTTTCTAAAACAAGTTTCTATGTCTGACAACCAAAAAAACTAACTAGAATTTATTTTTAATAAATTTTAATTCTTCCAAACTACTTAAAGCAAAAGATCAAACATTTTTTGGTTGTATAGATCTTACCTTATTCTTTCAGTAGGAGGTCCAGTATAGTGCAATGGATTGAGATATTCTCTGGAGCAAAATTTACCTACTTCATCCACCCAATGCCCTGTTAATGTTGGTGGACACACCACCAAGGAAGGAAGTGGCATACATTCTGCCAATTTTGATCTTGCATATTCCTGGGCCCTTTACAGCAAAACACAATAAATTAACCAGCTTATTTACATTTCTCAGCATCTGGAAGCCTTCTTTTAAAGTAACATTTTAAATTACCTGTGACAATGATCTCCTGCTAGAATGCAGATGGACTGTAAAGTTTTTCCTAAACCCATGTCATCACACAAAATTCCATGAAGTTTATACTTATTAAGAAAAGCTAACCAGTTCACACCATCCTGAAAGGTTGGGAAAAAGAGAAAAATTATAAATGTGAACGGGTCATAAAAATTTTTTTCTTGTAAAAAACATGTTTGCACAGATCAAAAATCTGTTAATTTTACAGGCAAAAGAGAAATAAATGGGTATAAGACACTAAACCTAAGATTTTACTAAATCAATTTGAAAAACTCTTCAAGGTACACTCGAAAGGAACAGTCACTATTTATATTTACAAGATAAGTATAAAACTTTACCTGCTGATATTTTCTGAGTTCAGCATTGATTGGTACTGGAATTTTGTAATTTTCTAATTTCTTCCCATCTAACAATTGCTCCAAAAAGTGTCGCTCCTTGGCTTTCAATTGGATTAATTCTTCTGACATATTTGGAGGGTCTGGAATGCCTGCCTAAAATGATTTTTTAAAGTGTATTAAAACTATTTACTCACAATTTTTTCACCCTGAGATTATAAAATAATTTAAAGCCCTATCAAAATATAAATTCAGAGAAAAAAGTAATTCAAAAATAATATAATTTTAAAGACTGGAAGACAAATAAGTTTAAAGAATTTGACAGGCATTAAAAGTGCTATAATGAGACTACTAATTAAACACATCTGAGGTATTTTAAAGAACACAGCTACAACTTAATTTTTCTCACCCCACACATTATTTGATAAAGAGGCAAATAAAGTTTTATAGATTATTTTAAGTAAAATGCTGTTACTGGAGCTTCTCAATTTTAGTGTTATGATGCCCCAAGGTATTGGTTCTCAAAATGTGGTCTGCAGACCCCTCAGGATCCCCAAGACCTTTTCAAAAAGTCATTGACGTCAAAATATTTCATAATAAAAGAAAGACACTGTTTGCTTTTTCAGTGTGTTAACATCTGCACTGATGCTGCAAAAGTAATGGTGGGGAAAACTGCTTGTGCCTCAGAAAGAATCAAGGCAACAGCACCAAATGGCCTGGTAGTCACTGTATTCCTCACAGCCATGCACCGGCATTATTTTTTGTTTTTTTGTGAGGAAGATCAGCCCTGAGCTAACATCCATGCCAATCCTTCTCTTTTTTTTTGCTGAGGAAGACTGGCCCTGAGCTAACATCCATGCCCATCTTCCTCCACTTTTTTTTATATGTGACGCCACCACAGCATGGCCTAACAAGTGGTGCGTTGGTGTGCGCCCAGCATCCGAACCCGGGCCGCCAGCAGCAGAGCGCGTGCACTTAACCAGTACGCCATGGGGCCCGCCCCCGGCATTTTTTTAAAAGATAGTTTCACTTAAGAATGTCCTTGAAGCAGTAAAAATAATTTTATTAAAACTCAACCCTTGAATGCACATCTTTTTAACATTCTGTGCAACAAAACGTGACGTACACATAAAGCACTTCTGCTGCATATCCAAGTACAATATGTTGAGGGAAAGCACTTGTGAGATTGTTTAAATTGTGAGCTGACCTAGCCATTTTTTAATAGAACAACATTTTACTTGAACGGACTGACAAACTATGGTTATTCTGACTTGAGTATTTGCCTGACATTTTCTCAAAAATAAATCTGTCACTTCAAGAAAAACAACTAACATAACTTGTTGCCAATGATAAAATTCAAGCTTTCAAGAGAAACTTGGGGGCCGGCCCTGTGGCTTGGTGGTTAAGTGCGCGCGCTGCGATGCTGGTGGCCCGGGTTCGGATCCCGGGTGCGCATCGAGGCACCACTTCTCCGTTCATCCTGAGGCCGAGTCCCGCATACAGCAACTAGAAGGATGTGCAGCTACGACATACAACTATCCACTGGGGCTTTGGGGGGAAAAAATAAAATAAATAAAATCTTTAAAAAAAAAAAAAAAAGAGAGAAACTTGGTACTGTGGGCTTGACGGCTTCCCAGTACTTAAAAAGAATTTTCCATTGGTGATATTAATGAATCTGAGTTTTTGCTATTGTATGATGAAACGTTATCAACCTTTAAAAGATTTGCATAACTCAGTGACCTAGTATTTTCCAAATGGCCAATGCATAATTTTACAAAACATGTATGAGTAGAAGATCTATTCAAAAGTATAAGATAAACTAATGAATTTTAATATAAGACAGATTATACATTCACTGATAGGATTTTAGAGTCTATACTGCACATAAATTTAACAGACTTTCTCTTTTTGAGTTTTGGTATGCTATCAGATAAAAGAATATCCACAATTATTTGAAAAGGTGGTCGAAATACTACTCACTTTTCCAACTACCTATCTCTGAGGCTGGACTTTCTTCATATACCTCAACCCAAGCAACACGTAGCAAAAGACTGAATGCTCAAACAAGTACAAGAATCCAGCTATCTAGTATTAGGCCAGGCATAAAAGAGATTTGCAAAAATGTCAAACAATGTCACTCTTCTCACAAACTTACTTTTGTTTTAGAAAATGGTTATTTTTCATTAAAAAAATGTTACTTATGGGGGACGGCCCTGTGGTGTAGCGGTTAAGTGCGCATGTTCCACTGCTGGCGGCCCAGGTTCGGATCCCGGGCACGCACTGAGGCACTGCTTGCCAGGCCACGCTGTGGTGGCATCCCATATAAAGTGGAGGAAGATGGGCACAGATGTTAGCCCAGGGCCAGTCTTCCTCAGCAAAAGGAGGAGGATTGGCATGGATGTTAGCTCAGGGCTGATCTTCCTCACACACACAAAAAAGATTCTCTTTAAAAGGGCCGGCCCCACGGTGTACTGGTTAAGTGCGCACGCTCCACTACTGGTGGCCTGGGTTCGGATCCCGGGCTTGCACCGACGCACCGCTTGTCAGGCCATGCTGTGGCGGCGTCCCACATAAAGTGGAGGAAGATGGGCACGGATGTTAGCCCAGGGCCAGTCTTCCTCAGGGAAAAAAAAGAAAAAAAGAGGAGGATTGGCATGGACGTTAGCTCAGGGCTGATCTTCCTCAAAAAAAAAAAAATGTTACTTATAGTAACACCTACTGGGTTTATTATTTAAATGAATAAATCTTTTTACATTTCTCAGTTTTAATTTCTATTATAGGAAATACGATAAACAAAAGCTCTTTAGGGTCTTCAATTTTTAAGTGTAAAGAGGTCCTCAGACCAAAAAGCTTGAGAACTACTGCCCTATGGTTATCTCTAAAGTTAAGAAATGTAAAATTCTGGAAACAGAATTTCAATTAAATTCAATTAAAATATGTACTCTATATAACACCAGAAACAGTATTAGAGGAGTGAAGTATGTACACTGAGTCTTAAAAATGACCACATGTTATATTTTTAAAAGGTTTCAGGGCAGGCCCCGTGGCTTAGCGGTTAAGTGCGCGCGCTCCGCTACTGGCGGCCCAGGTTCAGATCCTGGGCGTGCACCGATGCACCGCTTCTCTGGCCATGCTGAGGCTGCATCCCACATACAGCAACTAGAAGGATGTGCAACTATGACATACAGCTATCTACTGGGGCTTTGGGGGTAAAAAAAAAAAAAAAAAAGGAGGAGGATTGGCAATAGATGTTAGCTCAGAGCTGGTCTTGCTCAGCAAAAAGAGGAAGATTAGCACGGATGTTAGCTCAGGGCTGACCTTCCTCACAAAAAAAAAGAAAATAGGTTTCATAATTAACAACTTTATCTAGTAAGATATAATCTAACATTTTAACACGTCTAATACCATAATGACAATCATCAAAATGAGGCCTTTCTGCACAATGCTTTACAAAGAGGTAACAAAATCTTCAAACATTTATCCTCGTGGAATTTTTAATAAATGACAACCAGATATAAAGCCATAAATGAGGTCCATTTCCTAACAATAAAACCCTAAGCTCAAGAGTCATAAATATGGTTCAGTGCCAGGAACCCCTCCTGTGAGTATCTTCCTCTCTCCAATTCCTATAAAATCGGCAAGAGTTACCAACAGTGCAGGGAATTAGAGCTCCTGTCAAACCAGTGGTTGATAGTCCTTGAATCCTTGACAGTATATATTTCAGAAAAGTACATAATTCTTCCTATGAAGGTGTAACAGAGGAAATCAAGATGAAGAACAGGAATGAACTTGCATGACATTCTTGTTTCTATTGCTATGTCTTCAAACTCACTAATCTTTTCTTTTGCAGTGTCCAATCTGCTATTAACCCCATCCACCCTCAAGAAGTTCAATTTGGGTTGTTTTTATATCTTCCATTTTGCTCCTCATTACACTCATGCTTCCCTCTACCTTCTTGAACATATGGAGTGTATTTTAATGTCCCTGTCTACTAATTCAATTATCTAGGTCACTTCAGGGTTTCTTTCTATTGACTGACTTTTCTCCTGGTTATTGGATGTAATTTCATACCTGGTTATTTTCTGGCAGGTGCTAAACATCGTAAGTTTTACATTATTGGGTGCTGGATTTTTTTCTTTTGAATATTTTAGTTTTTTTTTCTGGGATGTAGTTAAGTTACTTGAAATCAATTTGATCCTTTTAAGGCTTGCTTTTAAGCTTTGTTAAAGTGGGTCCAAATCAGCCTTTTGTCAAGGGCTAATTTGGCCCCACTACTCAGGCATTATACTTCTTAGGTCTGTACTCGATGCTCTATATGGTAGGTCTTTTGACTTAGCTTGGTAGGAAACACAAACTATTCCTAGACCTGTATGAGCTCTAGGAATTGTCCCACCTACTCCTTTCTATGATCTTTTTCCCCAGTCTCAAACACACATTCTCAAACATATGCCCAGATGAATACTCTTGCCCTTGTGTGGACCTCTGGATCTTCCTCTCTGTGCGGCTTCCTCCTCTCTGGTACTCTGCTTGTAAATTCTAGCCATCTTGTCCTCCCTGCACTCTGAACTCTGACTCTTCAACTTGGCAAGACTGCTAGGCTGTTTAGATTTCACTTCCCTGTCCCATGGCCTGGAAACTCACTCCAGGCAGTAAGCTAGGGTACTTCGTTTGTTTTCGTTCTGTCATGAATCACTGTCCTGTGCTGCCTGTTGTTCAACATCTGAAAACCATTGCTTGATTCACCTTGTCTGGTTTTCTAGTTAAGGTGGGAGGATAAGTCTGGTCCCTGTTTTTCTATCACAGCCAGAAGCAAAATATGTATCACATTCTTGTAATTTTTACATCTATCAAAGGGAATAGATCTTTTCTCAATCTCTAAAGTCTAAAATCTCTTTTCTCTGCCAATCTGTTATCAAGTACTGTTATTCTCCCTTTTAAAAAAAAATAGTTTAGACCCTTTATCACCTTGCAGTGGATCTGGGCTCTGTTTGGGGGGCATTTCCATTTTAATCCACATTCAAACAACTATTAAACTGATTTTCCTAAGACACTGCTTTCAGCTACTAGACTAATTTTCCTAAAACATTGCTTTCATCATCTACTCCTTTGCTCAAAGAACAGGTGATAGTTTCCCATCACTCACTGATTCGAAAAGGGCCAAGGGGACTAAGTTTAACCAATTTCGTTTACAGATAAGATGATGCAAGGCCCAAGAGTTAAAGGGTATGAATAAGACTTAGGAATTAGAGGATGGAAACAATTCTGGAAATGACACTTGGGTCTTTTGATACAGTAGTCTAGTATTTTTTTTTGTCATGGTGGTTATTTTACTGTGGAATAAAATATTCATGTAGAGAAATATATAAACAAATGTACAGTTGAATAAATTATAAAACAAAGACCTTTATAACCATTACCAGATCAAGAAAAATAGCCCTGCCATCATCCTAGAAGATCCCATATGCTCCTTCTCAGTGATAACCCACTCTCCTTTCCCCAAGAGGTAATCATTTTACTGACTTTCATGGCAATCTCCTTCCTATTTTTCTTTATACCTTTATCACCTAAGTATGCATCCCATATACTTTTGCCTATTTTTGAACTTCATAAAAATTGAATCTTATGTTAAAGATTCATTAATATTGTTGTATGTGTCTATACTTTGTTCATTCTTATTGCGGTATAATAATCCACAGTTAACATATTTACCAATGATGAATATTTGAGTGGTTTTAGATTACCATAAATAATGCTATAATAAATTTTCTTAAAGCTGTGTCTTGGTTTATGTGTTTGAATTTCTCTAGGGTACATTATTTAGGATGGATTTGCTGCGTCATTGGGATGGGAATCTTCAACTTTATCAGATATAGCCAAACTTTTTTTCAAAGAGGCTATCCAATTTACACTCATAATACTTTGCTGGTAGGAATATAAAATGGCACAGTTACTTTGGAAAACAGTTTGGCAGTTTCTTAAAAAGTTAAATATCATATGACCCAGTAATTCCATTCCTATATATATGCTCAAACAAAATAAAAGCTACGTCCACACAAAGACTTTTATAAGTGGATGTTTATAGTAGCATTACCTGTAATAGCCAAAAGCTGCTAACAACCCAAATGTCTATCAACTGGTGAATGGATAAACAAAATGAGGTATGTCCATACAATGGAGTACTATTCAGTCATAAAAAGGAAGTACTGATATATGCTACATCATAGATGAACTACATATCTACTTATTTCCTGAATTACAAAAATCTCATCAAAATATTTTAAGCAGCTTGGTGGCAGGGTCCTGGCTCTTCCCCTGCTTCGAGCTACTTCTATTTCCTGCACTGGTTACATATATTATTCTATCCCATGAACATACTCCAAAATTCTCCAACTTCAGCCATCTAGTCTGCTTTCTCCATACTCCCACAGAGACTTCATTTGCTTTTTACACTTTCAATTACCATCTCTCAAATTTACCTTTCATGTAAACTTCACCACAGAATCTTTACCTAGATGTTACCAGGGATACTTAGGAAAAATTCTATTTCTAGAATAGCATCAGTGAATTATCATTCTTATAGGAACCATAGGTTTACTTAAAACCCTGTGTGTTAAAGAAAAGAATTACCCATTAAAGTATGAAATTCTTAGTGCTTGTAATGTAAACATACTCAAAATGTCTTTTTTTAACCTCATATGTTCTTTAAAAAGTGTTAAAATTATTACAGATGAAGTTATAGAAAACATTAAGTCCATAAACAAAATATCTTCAACTTACCTCAAGTGGCATGAGTCTAATTAGCGTTGCAAAGCACTGCGTAGCCATGAATCTTACACTGTCTGTCTGATCACTCATTCTTCCCAACACAGGCACAACTAAAAGCACAATATATGGAACAATACCAACATCCAGTTGTTCCATTACACCTGAGTAAGTTATTAAGGAAATTTCCAAATGGTTCTGAGGTAGATGTTTTTGCATACAAACTGACACACTAAGATCGTAACTTCTAAAATGGTTCCTCATTTTCTCCTCTGTATTATGAGAGAATAAACTGTCTCTCAAGGTTTCTGATTCAATTATAACAGCATTTAAACACTGCTGCTCCTTTGTAAACATTATGTAACTGTCTCATGATTAGGAGTATAAAATTATGTTTTTTCTCTGAGAAAGGCTGAAGGAAGCTTTACTAATAAGATTTTTTTCAGAGAGAAATTCCTACAGGTTTCTAGAATTCCAATACCAAAATAACATGAGTTACATTGCAAGCAAGGGAGCACAACTCAGTGTCACTCAAAGATTAATTCCAAATTTCCCACCAGGATCTTGACAACCATAAACTGGACAGAGCAGGCCCAGTAAGTTCAGTCCTCCTGCAATCTTCAGCATTTCTGAACCAGAGTTTCTATTGATTTGATCGCCATCCATCTTTCTTGCTTTTAGAAATATCTTTCAGGTACTTCGAGTTAAAGAATGTCAGTGGATGCCATACCCTTAGCAAAGAGCTTCCTTGTATATTTCTAGTTATTAGTACATTTAGTCATTTTCCACCAAAGTAATGACAAACTTTGGAAACATAATGTTTATAATATACCTACATAGTATCTGATTAATATTAATAAAACATTGATAATAAACCAAATAAACATCAGTTACTAAATATACAGTTCAAGTACATAAAATTATTTTTGTCTATTACAAAGATCTCTTAAAATTAATAGCTATTCTTCAAACTGTGTGAAAATTTTCATAAGTAAATATATTTGTAACGTACTTATAATGTAATACAAAAATACTTCAAAATAAAATGTAAAAAAGTAGTTTTCTTTTTGAACAAGGCAGGCTATTTATGTGCATAATCGAACAAATCAACTTTAGTCATCCTTAAATAAAATGAATGTAATTTCTGAATAGTTTGTCAAAATAAAAAAGGATACAGGCAAGTGCTTCAATTGCACCCTCTTGTTTGATATTGTCATCAATTGCTCCCAGCCATGGAAGAACCTTCTCCAAAAAAATATTCATTGTTTCCATGGTAGCTATTTTGCTCATGACGCCAACACAACGAGCAGCCATGTGCCTCACTGCAGTGCTGGGGTACTGAAGGCACATATAAAGATGAGGCAAATGCTGTACCAACTAAAAACAAAAAGTTTAAGACAATCAGAATACTCATTAGGGAATCTACTGTTTAAAATATAACTATAATAAGCCCATACTCAGAGGTTCTCAATATTCTAAGTGACTAAATTCAAGAATATCTCTGACTACCTCAAAACGTTATTGTCAAAACATCCTCAATAAAAAAGTCAATCTAAATCCAAACTCAGTATTACAGTAGTCCCTCCTTATCCACAGTTTCACTTTCCGTGGTTTCAGTTACTGTAGTCAACCATAGTCCAAAAATATTAAATAGAAAAATTCCAGAAATAAACAATTCATAAGTTTAAAATTGTTCTGAGTAGCATTATAAAATTCATGCTAGTTTTGTTGTCACACCTCAAATATGTATATACAGGAAAAAACATAGTATATATAGGGTTCGGTACTACCCATGATTTCAGGCATCCACTGGAATGTATCCCCCACAGATAAGGGGGGACTACTATATAACTCTTCTAAAAAAGAAAAGGTGCAGAACTTCTCCACTGCTCAATATCCTCTCTGAGCATCAGGGAATACTCAATTCTTTCCGAAATTAACAGGGAACACATCATAAAGGCACTTGCAAGATTCTCCTGAGGCTGGGAAAATGACACCACACATCACCAGTTCCCTCCAAATTTGGTAGTATTGGCTTAGGTTTAGGTACATACTTTTTATTCACTGAGTTGAGTGATCCTATTTTGTTCTAGGCACCTTACTTTGGTAGGTATTTTCCACTTTAACCTCCTGGCTTACCACAGGCATTATGATCACAATAGCATGACATATCCCATTATTAAATGTCTGCTGCATAGAACGCCAGGATTAATATTGATGAGAGCCAGATACCTGCTCAATAGACTAGCCTTACAGCTCAGCTGAATGCATGTTGTTGATCCTGGAGGGTAACAGCATACGAGTAGATTCTGTCCTTCTTTACTAATGATAAATCAGTGAAATTTAACACATAAAAGGACATACTTTATTACTATATAAACATAAAAAGATCATTCTTCTCTATTCTCTCCTAGATTCTGCCTTTTATGTTAGATATGAATAGAGAATTGGAGCTAGCATCCTTCACAATGCTATAAAGGGCAGAGAGCTTCCTATTGCAGTTATATGGGAAGAATAATACTTTCTTCTATAGAAAGATCAGACAATTAATTCTCTAGTCTATTTTCTTCCTCCCTGTCCCAATTTTTGTAAGAAATATTTTAATAGTTAAAAGACACAAACTAGTGTTCTATCTTTGCCACTGACTAGTTTCATCTTAGGCAGGTAACTTCTTTCTACCTTTACACTTATCTTGGGAAGAGGTGTGAATACCCGTGCTCTTCCTTTCTTGTAGCTGTATTATTAAGATGGTATGGATGAATAGGGAGGGCTGCAGTTTTCTTTCCTGTTTATACCTGGCTTCCATGTCATCAGAGCCCTGACCCCACAGCCCTATATTCTAAGTTCTGTTTCAAAGACCACAAGTGTTGTGCTGTCAATAAAGAAGGACTCTAGTTACACCATGTAAAAGAAAATGCAATTACTACGGATAACATCAAAGTTGTATTTGTCAGGCCTTAAGACTTATTTTAATAAGACCACTTGTTTTATTAGAAGAAAACTACACTTGCATTAGTTAGTTACCAAGGGATGAAGCTCAGAATCCATTGATGCTGCTGCTGTTTCAAAAACTTGCAGAGAATTCACCAATTCTTGGGCAGGGCCATCTCCCTTTTCCAGGAGGGACTTTCCATCTATTAAAATATATTGATTTAAGTGCACATCACCTTGCAAATAATTTTTCAAAATCCAGAGCCCATAAAAAGTTTTAGCACCTCCCTAGCTACCATGGGAAAGTCTATTTTGCTTTCTAAAATTAAATGCCATGCCTTTAAGTGCTGAGACACTACGCTTAAAGCAACTAAAGAAGTTTAAAATAATGATCTATTTCAAATATCTCTTTCTAAATATGTGATACAAAAAATAAAAAGCAAAAACATACAAAATGACATGAAAATAAATTAAATGTTTTTAGCAACCGTCCATTTTAAAACTTACTAGCTGGTCTGGGATAAACAGGTATAAGCATTTTTATTTTATAAGGATATATATAATGAATAGACACTGAAATTTGTTAAAAAACCCAACTCAGAAAAATATGTACACACCAAAATTATTTACGTCAATTGTATTCTTCAGTGGACCAACCATAGCATCCCAGAGGTGTGGCAACTTCACTGCCATTTCATCACCAAAATGCTTCACTATAGTTGTCAAGGCAAATTCAGCTCCTCTCCGTTGTACCAGGTAAGGCTTCTGGGCCTAAAATTAAATGTTAGGTGAAAAGAGAATTTCAGGAAAAAGTACAATGCACTTGAAAGTTTATTAAGAGAATTTTAAAGTCACCATCTAAGAATTCGTAGTGTTACCGTTAACCAATTAAGCAATTATTGGACATAGTTATCACAACTATAAACATTTTTCAATAATTACATTAAAATAAATAAAGTAAAATGCTTTTTTGGGGTTAGGGATAAGGAATAAAATAATATGTGCTGTTTCCAGAGATGGTCCTAAGTGACATGCCTTTTTCTTCTTCTCCCTACCCCAAAGAAACTTACCAACTAGAGAGAAGATAAGGAGATAAAAAGACCTGTCCTAATTTATATGCACTTAAGGGACAAAACAAGGGCATCTATTTAATCTAACCACAAGATTAATAACCTCTTACTTAGCAGTAATTTTATTATAATTAAATACAAAAAAACTATCCCCCCAGAAAGATACATATATATTTTAAAAATTATTTTTAAGTGGAGAAAGAGCAATGCAAACCATAGAGGTTTAAATACCAAAATCACAGTGAATTTTTGATTAAATTATAGGAAGGATATAATTAGTGAAAAAGCCTTCATTCATACACTATTTTAAAAGAAATGTAGGGGCCGGCCCGGTGGCGCAAGCAGTTAAGTGTGCGCACTCTGCTGCGGCGGCCCGGGTTTCGCCAGTTCGGAACCCAGGCGCGCACCGACGCACTGCTTGGCAAGCCATGCATGGCGGCATCCCATATAAAGTGGAGGAAGGTGGGCATGGATGTTAGCCCGTGGCCAGTCTTCCTCAGCAAAAAGAGGAGGATTGGCAGATGTTAGCTCAGGGCTGCTCCTCCTCAAAAAAAAAAAGAAAACGAAAAAGAAATGTAGACAATGAGCTAAGATTTTGATTAAAAAAAAGAAACTTAGAATAGGCCTATATTTTACAGAAATATGTTAAATACATGTCTTTCAGTACTGATAGTTGACTGCTGAACTCAGGTAAGTTCCTATGTCTTACAACCAAAAGAGCTACCTAGAGCATTCATTCCATTAATAATGCGACTGTAAGATTTTCAAAAACCAACACTTTTTTTTATCATCTTTAAAGAAGATTGTACTGTAGAACAAGCAGATCAATGAAACAGAACAGAAAGCCCAAACAGATCCTCACATAAATGAAGCATGATATATAACAGAGGTGGCATTATAAATCAGGGAGGAAAGGATTCAGTAGTGGGATAACTGGCTGTTCATATGGAAAATAAATTTAGATCCCTACCTCACATCACACATTTAATAAATTCCAGGGTGACTAAAATTCAGATAGGTGACAATTATTTGACACTTACAAACTTATCCTCCAAATATCAACAGTAATTCCTGGTATGGATAGGATTGAGAAAAGTTAGCTTTCACTGTTATATAATATCTCTGCAGTCACTGCTACAGGAGTGAATTAGTTTATATTTATGAATGACTTATGTAGCTTGTATGGTTTCTTGCCTAGGAAGATAATCAAAGTTAAGCTGGTAAAAATTACAAAAGGCATGAGAAATCTTCGAAGTTTGCAGTTTTTCTGGATCACATTGTTGGAGTACTCCAAAAGGTTATTAATCCAGGTCTTTCACTTAAAAATATAAAAATACAATTCTGGAAGCTGATATGACAATTTAGCTCTCATTCTATAAGACAGTTGTTTAAAAAATCAGAGTATTCCAAGAAAAAAACTATTTACCTCATCAAGTTCAACAAGGATATTTCCACTACTTCCTGCAGGAAGATCTGCTATTTGAGCTTTTACTGCTTTGGGGGTAGGACCTCGCCTACTTGTGATAGCAAAAGCAGCTTTCTGATGCCTATAGAGTGTAATTATACCTCTGAGCTTGGTGACAGTATGGTGCATTCCATCTTTTTCAGAGTTGGATCCTAATAAGGAAAAAATTAAATAAACTTTTAAGCATAATATAGGTGACCAAATGCTTTCTGCTCCAAGAGATACAACATATTTTAAAACTACATCTTTTAAGCCTCAATTTTTATAGGCCTATGACATTTTCTTTAGACAATGAAATGGTAACAAAATAGTCAATAATTTATAACATTAAGTTAAATGTTTTGATATTTTCATAGGACCATACTTAATATAATCAAAGTTGTAAAATCATGTTAAGAGTAAGAAATATCACATGCAAGAATGACCGTGCCTTCAGTTAAAGTACATTAATTTTTAAAAAATAAATGATTGTTTCTAGGCATAAAAAGAAACATTAAAAAATATTGCAAGCAAGTTCTCTCTAAAAGAAATGTCCATAGTCACCATGAATTCAGAAATACTGACCACTGCAAAATATTGCCGCCTCACATAGCATTGGGGGGGGGGGGGCAGGAATCACTCTATTACATTTTTTAGATGTTGATATTCAAAATGTGCACTTTCCTCTTCCAGTTTATTCGCATTTTTTGAAGACCTATATTGCACCAAAGCCGTAAATCTATCACATTTTGAATAATTTGCTTTTCCAAAATCTTATTAACAAATAAATCATACAGGACTAAGGCATGTGAAGAAACACTGGTCCTTGAGACTAGCCTACAGAGAGAGCAGTTCTTATTTTCCATATAAATTCTCCAGATGAAAACAGAATAGTTAAGCATTATTTGCTAAAGGTAAGAAAGTTTGGCCAGCCCCGTGGCTTAGTGGTTAAGTGCGCACGCTCCGCTGCTGGCGGCCCAGGGTTAGGATCCCAGGCGCGCACCGACATACCGCTTGTCCGGCCATGCTGAGGCCGCGTCCCACATACAGCAACTAGAAGGATGTGTAGCTATGACATACAACTATCTACTGGGGCTTTGGGGGAAAAAATAAATAAATAAAATTATTAAAAAAAAAAAAAAAGAAAGTTCGCTTCTCTCATAAGACATGCACTGAATTAGAGAAACCACTTTTATAGGAAGAACTTTCATTTAACATTTGATACAATTAAGTTTTCTAGCCCAGTTAACAGTAAACCCTACAATGATGGTCTTAAAAGAGAAGGTGAGGGTTAACACCTGTCTCATAGATTTCAGTCATCTTATATGAGATATCAGGTCTTTTATGAATAGTTTATTTGAGTTTAGAGGGATGTGATTTGACTAGCAATATGTGCAAATTCTCTCAAAATGGGAAAAAGCTCTAACATAAAGTAGATTTGTGCTTAAATTATACCTATAAGTAAATGAAAATAAAAGTTTAGATATATACCTTTAGAATTTTCCTGGCCACTCTGTGTTGGTACTGGACATGTGACACAAGGAGTTAGATACGGGTCCACACAAAGTGAGCTACAGAGGTTCTTAATAATTTTGGAATTGGGACAGGGCGTTCTTGTTGTGCACTGATGAAGTAGTTTGGCTATGCACTGAGCCGCATAGTTTTGCACTAGTGTATTCTCTTCTTTTTTAATTGTCTCCATTAATGGTTTTATGATAGGATTTAATTTCTCCGGAAGCTGCTGCAAGCTCACAACTGCACATGCAGCAAAAGTATGCACTCTCAACTGCAACACTTGCCACTCCTGGTTGGTCTCTGTAACTGTCATTTGGACCTGCTGTCGTTTACTATCTAACTGCTGTAACACTTGAGGATTTAAATTGAAAGATGATGTAACTTCATTAAAAACAGTAGTGACCTATTAAAAAAGAGAAATTAAAAATTATTAATGACATCAATCCCAAATAGTCTACAAATTCCTAAAGGGCAGACAGCAAGCTTTTCTGTATTAATTTTAAGTTTCACAATACGTAGTATTATTTTAGATTCAGTAAACTAAATAAATGTCTAAAACCTCCCAATAAACTTGATTTTAATTTGACTTAATTTAACATTAGCACTGTATTCTTTAAGACACAGTCTCTTGAGAAGAACAAAATGACCTATCTTTTAAATATATTTAATAAGTTTGAGAGAAACTTAAACACTCAACACCCCCATAGTACTTTGGTGAAATGAGAAAGCTATAAGCAAATAGAAACGAACTGTTAATTAAGGAATACCAAAACTCATAAACTTCCTTTTAGGGAAAAATATTCTTAACTCAAAAACTTTTAGGGTAGCTCTGGCTAAGTGTTTCTAACTGGATTATTTTCATTTTTTGCTTTGACCTCCCTTCTGGTGAAAATGCCCAGGTAATAGGAGGGGGGAAAAAAAGAAAATGGTGCAGTAATCATTAATTCTTCCATTACCAAGACCTGCTTAAAGCCTATAAGCCTATGGCATCAGACTACTTTACAAATCCCATTAAAAGACTGTTCAATACAACTTTTTAAACAACTTTATTGACATATAATTCACATACAATACACCCATTTAAAGTGTTCAATTCAATGGTTTTTATTATATTCACAGAGTTGTGCAACCATTACAATTTTAGAACGTCCTCCTCATCCCCAAAATAAAACTCATACCAATTGGCAATCATTCCTCATTTCTTCCCTGCCCTACGCAACGATTTATTTACTTTCTATCTTTATAGATTTGCCGATTCTGGACATTTCATATGAATGGACTAATAAAATATGTAATCTTTTGTGACTGGTTTTCTTTCATTTAACATAATGCTTTTAAAGTTCATTGATGCTGCAGCATGTATCAGTATTGCATTCCCTTTTTTTGCCAAATAATATCCCACCATATGGATATACCACATTGGATTTATCCATTCATTAGCAGATGAACGTCTGGGTTGTTTCTACCTCTTAGCTATTATGAATAATGTTACTGTGAACATTTATGTACAAGTTTTTCTGTGAGCATGTTTTTTAAATTACTGTCTAAAGATTGTGTGATGGCTTACATAGCTAAAATAGTCTTCTTGTTTGATAGGTAACTGCAATCACAAAAAGCCTCCATAAATAGATCCGTCTGATCAATACTGGTCAGAAAAGCCTGAAACACTGAAGAACCTAACTTTTTTTAATGGAGAATCTAATTTTTCAGGCTTAGAAATGAACGATTCCATTATGGACAAATAATGCTGGCCTCTTATTATGAAAAACAAAATAGGCACACAAATAAGATCTTCTTTTACCATTATAAAATACCAAAGACTTTAAATTGAGCTGTATCTGCTTGACTATGTCAATCTGCTCACTACAAAGGAACATGAACACATACCACTTCTAGCTTACACATTCCACTTTGCTTTGTCTGTTTTATTTGAGTTCTGCATAAGATTTATTTGAAACAGGGTTTCACTGCTAAAAGTTTAAAACCATTGTCCTAAGTACACTATGCTTCTGTCAATTTTAAATGATTCTAGGCAGGTCAGAAAAAGCTTTCTGATTACCCCAAATTCATTCATTCATTCAACATATATTTATTAATACTAAAAGATGAGTAAGATCAGTGTTTTTATACATTCAAAAAATGCAGAAACTGATGTGGGAGACAGATATATAAGTAAACAATTAAGACAATGTAACATATAACTGAGGTAAGTGCAAGTTGCTGTGGGAACACATGGGTTGCTTAACTCTTCTTAGGTAACAAAATTAGTGGAGGCTTGCCAGGAAGTTATTACTTGTGCTGGGTTTTTTAAGAACGCCTAAATCAGAAGTTGTAGGGGCATCTTGGCAAAGAGTGAGGTAGGGAATGGAAAGCAAGGCATTGTCCAAGGAACTGAAAACAGCTTACCATAGCCTGAGCACAAGGTACAGATGGAGGAATGTCAAGAGATGAACTTGGGATGAGAATAGAGGGTTGAGGGTAGAGAATTCTTGGCAAAGGAAACAGGAGTTCTAACACAGAATGAGTGAGGCCCAGAGAGTGAGTGAGCATGATGTACTTCTGCAAGAGGAAAGCAAACCAGGCTTAAGTGGAAGAAGTTTGAGAAATAATGAGAAAAGAAATGAGGAATTTAGAGATGATGTTGAAAGTAAGAAAGAAAAAACTAAAATCAAGGGGGAAAAAAATGTTTTTAAGCAGGGGAGGGATATATTCAGGCTGGCACTAAAGGACTTTACTAGTCTGGTACAGCATGCAGGACAAAATGGACCAGAGACTGCCTGGAGCCTTAGAGATGAGTCAGGACCTAGTCATAATGTACTAAGGCCTTTCACTGGGTTGTGGCAATGGAAACAGAGACAGGATAAACATATGAGACTTTGTGAAAGGAAATATTAAGATTTGTGACTGTGCATAAAAAGGGCACTTTTCTGTTAAAAAAAAAAAAGAAATTCCAGTTTTGGTTAAGTTTGAAGTGACAGTAAGATATCCAAGTAAAAATGCCTAATAGAAGAACATAAAAGATCAAGAGAAGATAGCATAGCACATGGATAAGAACTAAACTGTGAGAATGATGAGAGACAAAGAAAGACCTTAGGGAAATGCCTGTATTTGGCAAGTATGAGAAAAATAGGGATTCAATGAAAGATACAAAAGGCAGTGGCTCTTAGCCAAGGCCAAGACTAACCTTTAAAAATTGCCCTTCCCTCAAATACTCTCTTCCAGAGACTCTGATATCCCAGATCAAAACCACTGGACTAATAAAGTTGATGAAATAGAACAGTAGTTTCATTGGGGAGTAAAAAGTTTGAATATGAAAAGTCTGAAGAAGAGGCCATTTGATAGCTTTAAAAAGAAACGTTGTGGAGCTGGCCTGGTGGCGCAGTGGTTAAGTACGTGCACCCTGCTTCGGCAGCCCGGGGTTTGCAGGTTCGGATCCCAGGCACAGCACGGCTTGTCAAGCCATGCTGTGGCAGCGTCCCATATAAAGCAGAGGAAGATGGGCACGGATGTTAGCCCAGGGCCAATCTTCCTCAGCAAAAAAGAGGAGGATTGGCATTGGATGTTAGCTCAGGGCTGATCTTCCTCACACACACACAAAAAAAATGTTACCAGAAATAGCAGGAAGGGGACCCAGACCATATAGAAATTTGAGATGTCATTCCAGGCAGGCAAAAAAGGGGGAGGAGAAGTGAAAACGAGAAATAATAGAACAACAACAATTAGAAAACAACAACTTTACAAAAGAACAACTCAGAAAAAAATAGCAGCAATTTTAGCTTTCTTTCACAGGTGAGAACAAAAAAATTTCAACTACTGTATTTTTTAACTAGAAAGTGGGATAAGAAATGAAGACTGCTATTTCACAGGGACCAACACAAGTGAAGCGGCTCAAATAAGGAAGAACTCATTTATACTGCCTAACCTCAAGTACTAAGTACAAAGCTAAGTATTTACTAAGTACATTATTACTAAGTACAGTAATCAAGACATTGGTGCTGGCATATGGAGAGACAAATAGATTGAACAAATAGAGCCTAGTACAGACCTACAACTTATACTTCAACTGATTTCACACTGTACATAAACATTAATTCAATATGCATGATAAATCTAAATACAAAAGCTAAAACTACAAAGTTTTAGAAGAAAATATATGTGAATACCTTTGCCACTTGGAGATAAGAAAAGGTACCTTAGATAGGTTACGGAGCACAATAACCATAAAAGAAAACAATAGACTTCATCAAAATTAAAAATATCTGCTCATCCAAAGACCTCATTAAGAAAATGAAAAGGCAAGCCACACAGTGAGAGAAAATATTTGGAAAGCATCTATCTGACAAAGGATTGGCATCAGGATATATAAAGAACTCCTACAACTCAATAACAAAAACATAATCTAATTAAAAATAGACAAAAGATTTGAACAGACATTTCAGAAAGGAAGATATACAAATGGCCAATAAAACATAAAAAGCATTGAACATGTTAGTCATCAAGGAAATGCAAATTAAAACCACAAGGACACTATCATAAACCACCAGAATGGCTAAAATTAAAAGGAGTAACCACACCAAATGTTGGTGATGATGTGGAGCAATCAGAACTCTCACATATTGTTGGTTAGAAGGTAAAATGATACAGACACTTTGAGAAAAGGTCTGCAATTTTTTATAAAACTAAACAAACACCTACCCTATGACCCAGCAATTCCATTCCTATGTATTTACCCAAGGGAAATGAAAATATATGTCTATAAAAAGACTTGTACAAGAATGTTTATTGCAGCTTTGTTTGTAATAGCCAAAAACTTGGAACAGCCCAAGTGTTTATCAACAGGAGAAAGGCTTAAACTAGCTGTGGTATATTTATACAATGGAAGAAAATTCATTCTTTTTTATTGCTGCGTTATTATAAATATAACATGGATGAATTTAAAAAACATCATGCTGAAAAAAATCCTTACACCAAAACAGCACAGAGTGTATGATTCCATTTATATGAAATTCCAGAATTTATATGAAATTCCAGAACAGGTAAAAGTAATTCACGGTGGAGGAAAAAATCAGAATAATGGTTACTTGAGGGCAAGGAGGGACAGAGATTGACTGGGAAGTGGTGATGGTACTGTCCGTATCTTGATAGGGGTTTGGGTTTCATAGGTGTATGCGTCTGTTAAAATTAATCAAATGGTCCATTTAAGATTTGTGCACTTCATAAAAGAAGGAAAAAAAAATCAAATATTGAATTTTAATGATATACCTATGCTGAAGTATACTGATATCTGCAACTTAGAAATGCATTAAAAAATAAGATGAATTGATGGTTGGATAGAGGGGTAGACAGTTGCATATATATGTGATAAAGAAAATTTAGTAAAATGTTAACTGTGGAATCTAGTTGGTGGGTATATGAATGTTCATTGTGTAATTCTCTTACCTTTTCTTTATGGTTGAATATTTTCATGAGTTGGGAGGGGGGAGGAGAAATAGGAATGTATAGAAACAGTTAAAACTGTACTCTGCCAGTCTTAAGCAAGACTGAAAAAATGACGAAAACTGTAACAGCTTTTTCTAATACAGGTGCACTGGTTTGTTAGATTCTGAGGTTAAAAAAAAAAAAGAAAAAAAATTTTCCTTCCCCATCCTCTTACTTCAAGAAAAGTCAATACAATGAAATAACCCTTCTAAAGGGTAGGGATGACAGGCTACCAAGCCAAAAATAGATTCAACAAATTAGTGTTTTTGTGGTAAACATGACATGACAAATTTCTAATCTTTATTTCATGCTCTATCTAAAATTAAGAAAGTTAATTCTTTACTTACCAGCTCATTAGCTTGATCTATTGTAAAAACATTGTTGTTTACTCTATTACCAATATCAATATGTGCATCAGCTAATGATGAAATAAGCTGTTTACACTCGTTCTGCATTCGTGTGAATGGAACGGCAATTTCATCATAATACAAATGTTCTGAAAGGATATCAAGTAAACGTGGCTGCACAGCTAGGGTAACAGCTTTACACTCCTAAAATATAACAGATAACAAATATTCAGGGCAAATATATAAACATAATTCTAGAGATACATAAATCTTCACTTGCAAACTACCAAGTTCTAAATTCCTATTGATTTTGAATCTATCTTTTATCTCCCAGAACAACATCGTTAGTTGCACAGAGAAAAGGTATCACACCCAAACTACTCTAAAATTTTAATATGAATGACTACAGAACATGCAAATGGAACTATTACAATTCCATCAAATTTTCCACCTAACTAGTCTTACTTTAATTTATTCCAAGTTTACATATATATAGCACAGATTTAAAAATATGTAACTGTAAAAAGAAATCAGTCAGAAAAGAACACTTAGCATGCACTAAAAATGTTATTTAAAAACTCATTATTAGATTTCTTAACAGTTGAACCCACAGCTTCACATGCCATACTGTAGAAATGGATATATAATTTAAAAGCTACTCACCTGCCCCCAAATTTAACTAACCCTTCCCACTCTCTCTGGTTGCTGCCTGCCCAACCAGAGGGGGAATGGCCTCAGTGGTGAGCCATGAGGGGTTCTGTGGGATCTGGGTGATCAGCCTGGGCTTCACAGAGTAAGTCCAGAGAAGCTCTGTGAGGGTCCAGAAACCGAACTGTCAACACTTGCTGCTGAGTCTGAGAGGCACAAAAACACAGCATCACTGCCTCTCCAGCACATCGAGTCCTGCCTAAAAACAGATGAGCCTTGCTTCTTTCCAGAGGCAAAGCTGGGATCTCAGTTGCAATAGAGCATGGCTCAATTACTTTTAGACACAGCTTTGACAAACTGCTAAGAGGCAGTAACAAGCAACTCTCACAGCAAGTGCAGACAGTTAAATTTCCAGAATTCCAGTCAATGGAATAAACAAAACCAGCAGGGAGTTTCTTGGCTTTACAGAAGCAAGTCTTACACAAAATCATACATCTTACTAGACGTTAAAAGTTAAAGGGCTGTAAGGGAATGGCTTATTTGGAAACATGAAGATTTTGGTTTAAATGTGGAGATTTTATTCCTACCGTGACTAAAAATTCTGCCCTTGCTACTACTCATGCATATGGATCTCTATTACTCAAAGCCTCTTGCCTTTGTAGTTTTCAGTGATACCTGAGAGAGATACTATAGAGGAATGAATGACCAACAGTTCTGGACTGTCTCCATATACACACGTTTTTTTAGGAGGGACATTTCTTAACAGATTGTAGGACCAAAAGCAAATATTAAGTATGAGCATAGCTAGTAGTCTCAGGTACAAGACTGAGGGTTCTAAGAAAATAGTGTGGGGTTAAAGGCAAAGAGGTCAGAAACAATGTTTCAATATAATTTGGAATACTTTTCCATAACTGTTGGATTTTTATACAGAGAAAATTTTCACTTTTCTGTTTGTAAAATATAATGAAAATAATCCTAACAGCTAATGGAAATTGGTTTACTTAATGTGTCTTCATTACTTTTGGGGCAAAATCTTACCTTTTGTAAAGCAGCCCATTCACAGGTTACCAAAGCAACACTAAATCTCTGTAAGGCAGATTTGGAGTTCAAATGGAAGAGTAGTAACTGGCCAAGGGATTCAGCTGGTTTAATTTCTTGGGTTACCACATTTATACCTGGATCACAAATACAGCAACAAAGTGCTCCTAACAACCTAAGGGGTAGAAAAAAGAAGTTACTATAGAAACTACTTGAAGTTTACCCTATTAGAGCTATAACTTTTCCCATGGAAGACATAACTCCTATCATATCTTCATAAAAAGATATAAATCTTACTTAGAACTTAAAAAAAATTAAAAATGTTTTCTTATACTTTAATTTTTTCTTACTCTGTAACTAGTGTGATGGAGGAAAGACTGACAGACATATCAGAGGAATCTTTGGTTAAATGACTTTTGAATTTATGTATACTCACTTGGCTGCCATCATTCTGGCCCGCATAACCACAAAATCCCTGGTAGCGGGGTCTTCCATGATAGTGTCTGCACCTGCAATGTACTCCTGAAGTACTTCTTTACTCTGGCTTTGACCTTGACGCACCTTACCACAAGTTTTTTCCTAGAGGGAAGGAGGAAAAAAAATAATAAAGATTAATCATTAAAATTTAATAGGTAACATCAAAAATACTCTTATTTGTTCTAATTCCAGTAAAATACAGTTCTTTTCACAAGTTTTAATAGATAAAAATTACTATGCCTTTTGTCAAGGTCCTAATAAAATAACTTCTCCTTATGTTAAATTAATGAAATCACACTTATAATAAAGCAATACAGATTTCTTATATGGTTACCATATTAATAATTATGAGCTGAACATACAAATACATTATGTCCCTCTACACTTACCTTGGCTCTAGCTTTTACTTCCAGCAGCATATTTATATCAATAGGTAAATGAGAAGGCTGCATCATTAAGCAAAGCCAAGCACCCATCCATGGACAAGCAGCTGCTACCACATACTGAACTGAAGCCTTGCTCAACAATTCCATCCAAACCTACAGAGTGAAAGGGGATCAACAAAGTGAAAATTCTTCTAGTAAGGGCTAATAAAATCTAATATTTATTTTTAGGGATACTGAATTGAAAAAAATAAGTACAAAATAGCACAGAGGTTAATTTTAAAATTCAATATAGAGGCTTATTTCTAAAGATTTTATTTATTTATTTATTTTTCCTCCCAAAGCCCCAGTAGATAGTTGTATGTCATAGCTGCACATCCTTCTAGTTGATGTATGTGGGACGTGGCCTCAGCATGGCCGGAGAAGCGGTGCGTCAGTGCGCGCCCGGGATCCGAACCCGGGCCGCCAGCAGCGGAGCGCGCGCACTTAACTGCTAAGCCACGGGGCCGGCCCAGAGGCTTATTTTTAAATACTGTTTTTTGGTAGGTTTGTATACCAAAAAAAAATACAAAAGCAAGTTTTTTTTGTGTGTGTGAGGAAGACCAGCCCTGAGCTAACCTTCGATGCCAATCCTCCTCTTTTTGCTGAGGAAGATTGGCCTTGGGCTAACATCCGTGCCCATCTTCCTCTACTTTATATGAGACGCCACCACAGCATGGCTTGACAAGCAGTGCGTCAGTGCGCGCCCGGGATCTGAACCTGCAAACCTGGAGCTGCCGCAGCAGAGCGTGCGCACTTAACCGCTACGCCACCGGGCCGGCCCCACAAAAGAACGTTTTAAAAAAGGAATACAAAGAATTTTCTTCAGTATTTTATGAAAATCATTTAAAATAAAAGATACCCATAAAAATAACAAGAATTGTCAAAATCTCAATAAGTCACTGAAATACTTTGTATATATCACAAAGCTCAATACCAATGCAGTCCTATATTCAACACACACTTCAAGATAACACCTCTAAATTTAGAGGTGGTAATATCCTAGTATAAATTAAGAACAGTTAAAGTCTTGATTCATGATCTTACTCAACAAGGTACCCTTCTTGATGCCTAACATTAAATGAGCTAGGACCCACATGTAGAAATAATACCACAGTTAATCCAAGGCTGTTAACAATGAGCCATCCCAGAGGCCAATAACTCAAGACTAACTTAACAGGTTTTAAAGGTACAACTGTGCTATTTCCCCTCATAAACATTATTAAATACATTAAATGCCTCTTCTTTAACAATTCCAACACATATGATCAATCTTGCTAAGGAAGGAAAAAAAGTACAAGTCTAAACTATGACAATCAGACTCTATTATATATTACCAATAAATCCCAAAAGGTACTTTGCAGGATCAATAAGCATACTGATAAATAGCAAAATAAGTGATGGAGGAAAGCAGTCTTTCCTTCATTTTATTTCCTGTATTGAGGCTATCAGACAGTACTTAAAACACTTGCCTAGTAGTTCACAAAATCAGCGGAAGAAACATGGCTAACCAGGACTTAACTACTATATTCCAAAAGAAGCCTATTTCCTTGTTTTATCTTGCAGAACTCCGGACTTTTCAAATTTCTTAAAATCCCTGACCAAAAACAGTATAGCAATTATGAACATTTAAAAAAACCTATCCAAGTTACTGGGAAAAGGAGTACAGATATATTCACTGTGTACCTTGTGAATGAGCTCCAGAATTTCCTGGCTGCTTTCTAAAACACAAAACTGAAAAATGTGTCGCAGCATATCAGGCAGGATAGGAATAAGCCAAGAGGAAGAGTTCTGAAAACAAAAACAAAATCAAAGCTATAGCATATAATTCTTGGTGTTAGCTTATTTGAAGAGTTTTAAGTCAAATAATAGAAGTATTACCATGAAAAGACTGTATGGCTTTATCAGAAAGGTTCAACTGGTGATAAATTTTGACAAGATTTTGGAGTAACAGTACCACAGTTATTATTGCAATGATTTAGAGAAATTAAATGCATACAATCGCTGGGAAGATGGAGAAAGTCTAATCATGATTAACAACACTGAATTTTGCTTCAAATAAGTTGAAATCCTCCTCCATATGGAAGCAAACTCTAACCACCAACATCCCCTTGGTTATATCATATATCACTGCTTTGTCAGGGAAATTTGAAAAATGATCAGATTACTGCTGATGTGCTGGATGATCAGAGTTTAAGTTCTATGTGCTCACCAGTAAGGCAAGTAATGAATTATAAGATGATATCCAACCTAGAAAATCCTACTTTGAGTTCACTACAAAATTAAAGGCAAAGGTTCTTAATCCATTTTGGGTCAGGGACCCTTTGAAAATCTGATGAAAACTATGCACACTCTCTTCTTAGAAAAATACAATTACATACATACTTAGGCATAACATTTTGCTCCCAATTTCAGAGGGTTTAGGGATTCCCTTAAATCCAGGTTTAGAACCTCAGTCTAAGGAACTTCTCAACAATTCAAAAGCCCACGCAAATCAAACAATCAAATAGTGCTTAACCAAATATCTATGTGTTCCCAGAGTTCTCAGAAAAGGAATCTCATATGTTGTCTATTATTATTCAAATAATTACAAGCTCACTAAAATAAGACTAACAGAAAAATTCTAGTAATTAGTTCATAGTACCTATCACCCACCTCCCACCATAATTTTTTTTAGGCAAGAAATATTTTGTCTGGAAGAGACTACAGAGAAATTCGAAAATTTTAACAGAAATTCCAGAAAACTAGAAGTTCTAGGGATAATGCATAATTTAGAAAGCTACCCATAATATTTTAGCCAATGGAAAATTAATGACAAAGACAGGACCACAGCAATATGTTCTCAAAATGGTTTGAAAGAAGTTTAAAACAGACTACAAAATCATCAGCTGGGGGATCCTAATCACTGATTTGCTACACATTAACTACTTTTCAGTGAAAGGAGAAGGGAAGCTGGGAAGAAGAAAAGTTCTCTTCTTTTCTCATCGGAGAGAATTAGGGACAATCTTAACAGAATTGGGAAAACTGTGATAGCGATAAATAATTTAAGATTACTCTTTTGTAATCTCTTCTTTTTTCTGATTTTCCCCCAACATTATCTACCAACTCTCTTAACCCACCCCAACCCTGTCATTGGAAATCCAAACAGTTGCTTGTAGATCCCAAAGCCACGTCTATAGAGGAAGATTTTTTTCCCCCTATATTTATAAACAATAAATGTGATATAAATTATAGTAGTCTTCTCAGGCTACAAGCTTTGTTACTCTAGTAAATTCTACTTTATAATTATTAAAAACAACCAGGGGGAGTAAGGGATGAATAGATAGAGCACAGGGGGATTTTAGGGTAGAGAAATTATTCTGTATGATACAATAACGGTGGATAGATGTCATTATACATTTGTCAAAACCCATAGAATGAATGTACGCCACCAAGAGTGAAACCTAATGTAAACTATGGACTGAGGTTGATAATGATGTGTCAGTGTTGGTTCATTGACTGTAAAAAATGTACCACTCTGGTGTGGGATGTTAATGGTGGGAGAAGCTGTGTTTGGGGTGGAGAAGGAGGTAGATGGGCACTCTCTGGACTTACCATTTAATTCTGCCATGAACTAAAACTGTTCTAAAAAGTAAAGTCAATAAATAAAATAAAGAAAAAAAAATTTTAAAAAACAAAGAGAAAACAAAAACTCAAACAAAAAAACCCATCCCAGAATACATAGGTCAGCATCACCACAGCAACTAGTATTTGAAAAATGCAGATTCTCCAGTAACAAAGTATTAACTCTGCCTAGTAGAAAATACAAGATACAGCTGAGAAGACATCTGTAGGCCAAATTTAATCCACCTGAAAAACTGTGTAAGCATCTCCTTTTAGATATGGTTGCAAAAAGTAACATGGCTTTAGCTCACTATTACTATTATCTTAAAAGATCACAAGGTATAATTTGGCCCATCCAGGGACAATCTGTCTCTTGCAAATCTGCAAGTTGGTCCACATGTTTTCATTAATTTTGCACCTGTCTTCCAGTAGGCATTGATTTAGGCAGGTAAACTAATGCTGTTGCTTTGTATTTACAGGTTTGTTTCTTTAATCGCATTGGTTGGGGAGCAGGACACAGTAGTGTAGTATTTTTAGTCCTTTAGAGATTATCCACTGTGGGATTCCCCTTCTCAAAATTTTTTTGAATAGTCAATGGACTTTTAGTATGTTACTAACTAGGACCCTACTAATAAAAAATTTCCCCCCTAATCTTAGGCAAAGTCTGTATAACTCTGATGACTGTTTAGTATTAGCCTAACACAGTGTAAACTAAAATACAGAAAAATTCCGACCACAGACTGCTTACTTCACCAGGTTTAAATTAACTATAATCTGGACCATTACAACTCAAGTTATAAGTGAATTCATGTTTTAAGAGGGCTTTTAAAAAAATTCTTTTGGTTTGTGTTAAATGATTAACACAATATTAGCACTTCGTGTTAGTGCTAAAAGTAGTCCGCAACATTTTTGTAGTCAGTATCATACGGAGGGGAGGGAATTTGTGGGAATTAACTCAGGGAAATGACTGACAATTAGTTAGTGTGACTTGGATGGTGTAGTCTCTCCCCAGTTGCTTTATTCAGAGTGATGTTACCTCCTGTGCTCTGCCTTCCTGGAACTCAGAAGGAGAGTTGATGACAACAGAAACAAGACTATCAGACATTTCACTGTACCTGAAAATCAAGGTGAAACTTCTAGCCATCTAGACTCCCTCACACTCTACCCTCTAGCAGGCCAATTTTCTTTCACTTCCTCTTTAGTGCCATCATGCTCTCTCTTGCTTCCAGAGTTTCACATACTGTTCCTTCCTCTGACTCTTACCTTGCTCTTTATCTGGTTAAATCCCACTCACCCTTCAGGTCTCAGCTTAAACTTCACTTTTAGCAGGATACCTTCCCTGATCTTCACTCACCTGACTAGCTGGGATCCAATAGCAACCGTCTACTTCCCCGACCAGATACTTACCTCATTATGTTATTAGAGCTTGTCTAGTTGTCTTGTCCTGTCTTGTTTAATTTCCTGTTTTAAGCCCTATAGAAGGGCAGAGACCTTGTCTCATACTGATCAGTATCTAGAAAATTGCAGGCACACAGTAGGCAGTAAAATATTTGCTGAATAAATCCATCTTGCTTATAAGAAATGGTCCAAAGTCACAGGGAGTAGTTGGTAACATGCAAAATTTTCCAAAATTGTAGTTGGTAATAAATCCCTAACTGGGAAAACTGGCATCTTAGGTGGAGTAAGATCTTGCCAGTACCCTTTTGCTATGCCCCCTCTTTTATCTTCGCATAAGCACTCCTACAAAATGGGTAGATGCGGAAAAAAGTAGCAATCTGATCATCATTACCATGAACACCTGATTCCTACCTGTAGGTAAATTCGTCATCATTTCTATCTCCATATCAAGTGATTTTGGGTTGCAAGGAAGAAGATCTGGAAAGAAGCTACAACGAAGTGATGAATCACACTGAATTCTTTGACTAATTTGGTCTGAAATCCTGTTTTGGCCCACTGCCAAAAAAATAAACTCCAACACTATATTTGGACAATTTCTAATGCCCAGTTCTATTCATTTGTTGAACCAATATTTATTGAAAGTCAGCTAGATATTTAAACTTTGCTCTCTCTTTTTAATATCTTTATAAAATCTGGTCAATACCTAATTGTGCTAATGATCTCTAACGCCCAAATCTTAGTCAAGTCTATTCTTTTGGTCTTTCTTTCCTTCTCTACATATGCATGTTAAATTTTCTTACATCCTAGATTAAGTGTGCCTCAGATTCCAACTCAATCCCATGTATATCTTCCTGCTAAATATAAGTTCATGCTAAAGCTTGCCTTTCAAACAAAAGTCAGTGCTGTATGTATTGGTAACTGAAACTTTGGAATGACTCACAAACTGACTGTGATACAAGTGGAATGGAAAAGTTGATCCAGTCAGCAGAACATGACTAAACAAGATATTAAAGTCCAGGAGCATATCTTTCTAGATCATAGAGTCAAGTTCTAGCTACAACAGAGTGGTTATCAACACTAGTTAATCTAGATATTCCAGTAAAGTAGTTCACTGATAGACATATACATTCATAGATATACGCTTACATGTATAAACACAGTCATAGGCTAAAGAGACAATACAGAAAGGAAAAACAAGTGGTACGGGACGGCCCCATGGCTTAGCAGTTGAGTGCGCGCGCTCTGCTGCTGGCAGCCCGGGTTCTGATCCCGGGCGCGCACCAGCGCGCCGCTTCTCCAGCCGTGCTGAGGCCACGTCCTACATACAGCAACTAGAAGGCTGTGCAACTATGACATACAACTATCTACTGGGGCTTTGGGGGAAAAAATAAAATAAAATAAATAAAAATTTAAAAAAAAAAAGTGGTAAATTCCTTCACTTTGATTGCCAAGCTACTAATTTAGCAAAAAAAGTTACACCTTGATTTTAAGTCATTACCAAATGAAACTAGTTTAGTTTGCATACAAGTTTTTATTTCATGTTCCCCAAGAAGCCAGGCTTGCCAATACTTTTACATAATAACATCACAGATCAAGTCACAGGGATTAAATAATTTATTTTCACAGATGCCATGGTATGTCACAGAGAAGTCTAATGGAAGTCAGATTTCCTAAATAACTGTATTAACTGTGGTTAAGGACATTTTAGAGATGCATGCCTATATACATACTTATGATGGGATAAATTTTAAGATTAAAATTTATCCTTATAAAGTCTTCTGGTTTCATAATGCAAAACAAAACAAAAAATTACTAAAGATAATCAGAAGACTTTCAAGGGAACAGAGGCATCAGTCTTCAAAAGGTATTGATGCACTGAGCTATAATCAGGTTTAGTCTCACCAAATTACCCTGGAGTTATTAAGGAATAGGTTGAGAAGTTAGAAACTGAAACCAGAACAGAGCTACTAGTAATTTAAAGATGAGGTTCATTTTTTCAGTTTGCAATTAAGATGACTTCATATTCAGAAGTGGGAAAGCAATTCAATGGACACTTAATCCATTTTGTCTCCATTTAAAATTAAACACTGCAAGTCAGCTAGAATTAGATATGAATCTGAGCTGAGCTGCTTACTGTGAGCTATGTAACTACATGAGCTTGGGAAAGTTTCTTAATTTTTGATCATCAGTTCTCTCATCTGCAAAATAGGAATGGCAGTAGTCACCCCATGTAAAGTGCTTACCACAGTTCATAGCATAAAGGAAGCCCTCAATAATAGCTTGGATTATTATTACTATTATTAAATATCATTCTTACATCTCAGAATATAAATAAGATTTCCAAATCGTTAGGAAAGAATTCCCAGAAGTGAAAGTGTTATTATTGTTCTTACAATCTGTATTGTTAATTATTTATATTTGCATAGTATTAATATTTTTAAAGCACTTTCATATACATTATCTTACTTGGCTCATATAACCCTGAGAAAGGCTGAATGGAGATTATCACCAGAGGGTTAAATAAACTTGACCAAGGCCATAAAGTTAAATGGTACAGCCAAGGATAGCACCCAGATTCTCTGTTTAGTTAAGGGATCTCTTCATTAAATCACTGAAGAGGAAACAGTAGCGATAGAAAGCAGCTCAGAAAAAGTAAGGCATGGTAAAGTAAGAGCAGATTTTATCATCACCACAGGTCTATCGTCTCTCATCCAAATTCCCTGGAGCCAAATGTGTTTTGAAATTCAAAAATTTTCAGGGGCCGGCCCTGTGGCATAGCGGTTGAGTGCACGTGCTCTGCTGCTGGCGGCCCGGGTTCAGATCCCAGGCGCACACTGAGGCACCGCTTGTCAGGCCATGCTGTGGCGGTGTCCCACATAAAAAAGTGGAGGCAGATAGGCACAGATTGTTAGCCCAGGGCCAGTGTTCCTCAGCAAAAAAAGAGGAGGATTGGCATGGATGTTAGCTCAGGGCTGATCTTCCTCACAAAAAAAAAAAAAAAGAAAGAAAACTAAAAAATTTTCAAATTTTATAACAATAATAAGGTTATATATACTATATGTTATGTAATATCCTCAAAAGGGTCTGAGGCAGCACCTGAATAAAATATATTAATATTTCTGCAGCAAAATCTGTGAATAGGCGCATTAAATAGGATAAAGACATATAAATAAGTCTCTCTTCAGAATGGTCAGATTTTTCCACCAAATGAGTAGTTTTATAAGTTGACCCAAATTACAAAAAAGCTTTGGTTTTCAAAATTGCAAAGGAGAGATTATGGACTTGTATTACAAGAGAGTTTACATGTAGCTACGAATCAATCGTAGGCAACGCCAAAAAGAATACAATAACAGATGAAAGCATCAGACATAGTCTACTCTGATACCTTCTCAGAAAGCAAATAATGTTGCTGGGATCACAAGATTAACAATAACCATTAAATACATAAGTTTTTTACTGTATAATGACTTTGGATAAAGAAAAATCACAGTGAGTTGTAGAAGCTGGAATTTATAGAATTTGTGGCACTAGAGATTTGACCTGTTTCCTGAAGGAAAGAAAACAGAGAGAGGAAGAGAGGGAACTAATATTTAGGAAGGAGGGTGTGGGGGAGGGTAGAAGGTGGGTGATGAGCCTTCACCCACGATCACTTTCAGCATGAAAGTGCAAAGATACTTTGATCAAATGAATATGACATGATTACAGTTAGGATACAGGGGTGGACTTGGGAAATTTTCTTGACAGGTTATATATTAGGAAATAGTAGGGGAAAAGGTTGACAAGAGCCATATAACAGAAGACTCAGAAAGATAGGAATTGAATTCTAATGTAGTAGGCAACGACAAATTACATTCACAAAATCAGTTTGTGAGCACCTGAGGCTATGGTCCCCCAAATTATCCTGAGACTGAACTCAGATTCTCCCCTTTTAGAAATACTACGACTGGGCCGGCCCCGTGGCTTATCGGTTAAGTGTGCACACTCCGCTGCTGGCGGCAGGGGTTCGGATCCCGGGCGCGCACCGACGCACCACTTGTCTGACCATGCTGAGGCCACATCCCACATACAGCAACTAGGAGGATGTGCAGCTATGACATACAACTACCTACTGGGGCTTTGGGAGAAAAAAATAAAATAAATAAATAAATAGAAATACTGTGACTGTGTAGAAACTACAGATACAAAGCCTGATTCCAAATCTTAAGCAGCAAACTATGAGGAAAAGGAAGATAGTATATTTTACAAATATATAGAAGGAAGAATGTGGGTAAATTAGAAAACAAGTGATATTCTAAGGGGACTACAACTTATTCTTAATATTTTGATTACAAAAACTGGAAGCAAATAAGACAGAATTATAACAAATGCCAATTATGGATGATGGATATATGAATGTTATTTTATAATTCCCTGCTCTTTTTCCTACTTAAAAAATTTCCCCAAATTAAAAAAACAGAAATAGGTGGTGGTAGTAAGAAAATTTTTCCAAAAGGGTTTGGTTTTATACTATTGTTTGAAAAAACAGAATGAAAAATCAAACAAAAATAGTAAAGGATATATATATGGGGGCCAAAAGCAGAATGTACTAAGAGTGAGTGATAAGTGTCATAGCTACAGTCTTCAATAGTGAGGATATTGAAAAGCAAAGCTCAGGGCAGTAACAAAGCACAAAATAATCTATATGAATCAATATTAAGTTTCACTACAGCCTTTCAGAAAAGATATTCTGAAGATAGAGGCTAGGGGCTGGCCCGGTAGCATAGCAGTTAGGTGCGCGCGCTCTGCTTTGGCGGCCAGAGGTTCGGATCCCGGGTGCGCACTGGCGCACTGCTTGTCAAGCTATGCTGTGGTGGCATCCCATATAAAGTAGAAGAAGATGGGCACGGATGTTAGCCCAGGGCCGATCTTCCTCAGCAACAAAAGAGGAGGACTGGCATCAGATGTTAGCTCAGGGCTGATCTTCCTCACAAAAAAAAGACGATAGAAGACTAGATAGAAACATGAGGAAATTCCATTAGTGATACCATTAAAAATTTTTAAGAAGAAGAGAAAAAGAAGTTAGAGGCACAGATTACTAACACAAAAGGATATAGGAAACACGATAAACATTAAGACCCAAAAAATAAAGGATTATGCGCATACCAAAATAACTGGAAAGAAAATATGAAAGCAGGATATATTTACTGTCTAAAAGAAATAGACTGGAAAAGCTCTTTTGTTCCAAAACACATTCTGTATACTTGCCTAATTTGAAACTGATATATTATTTATCAAAATGAGATGTCTGTAAAATCACATATTGAAGATATCAGATATTAACTAGGGAGAAGTAGGATGTTTTTCTAATTTCCCAGAACACCCTGCATAGAATTTTATACAAATTTATTTAACAAACATTGAGGGTCTATGCAAAGTGGTGGCTAACATGCCACAAATCACATACAAAGACAACAGAACTCCGGTATAAGAAATGATGAAGAGTCATCATCATCAATTCTTTATAAATGTTAGGGCCTACGCCTTCATTTACAAGCCAGTAAAGGCAAATTCAAAAGATCAAAAAAAGAAAACGCCCTGGATAAGAAAATCAACATCACAGAACATAAAGCTCAACCATGTAATTTTAATAGCCAATATTAAATTGGAAGGGGCTAAAAAATTGAAAGAGGATTTGGAACAATCTTGGGATCTTACTTAAACTGTAAAAATTTTAAAACACAGGAGGAGACACCACATTATAAGACTAACAAAAGTGAGAAATCACAATTGACAGCTGAGAGAAAAAAAAAACTAGGAAAAAGCAACTGAAAAAGAACAGCTCAATCATCAGCAGTAATTTTTATGTATCTCAATATTCTCACAGTATACCATAATAAACACAGTAAAAAAACTAATTACCAACAAGAAATATTGGTGACTGATTTATCCAAAAATATTAACTTATGTTTAATGTACTTTAAGGTGATGATCAAGTGTGTCGATCATTTTAATGATTAATTTTTTTTTTTTCTTTTTGTGAGGAGGACTAGCCCTGAGCTAACATCTGATGCCGATCCTCCCCTTTTTTCTTGAGGAAGACTGGTGCTGAGCTAATATCCGTGCCCATCTTCCTCTACTTTATATGGGACACCGCCACAGCATGGCTTAACAAGCAGTAGGTCAGTGCGCACCCGGGATCCGAACCTGCGAACCGCAGCCGCCGAAGCGGAGCGCGAGCACTTAACCACTTGCGCCACCGGGCCGGCCCCGATGGTTAACTATTTCTGATGGCAAAAATAGTATGTTCAATTCTGTAGAAAATTCATTTATATAAAATACCTTATTCCCGGGGGGCCGGCCCCATGGCTTAGCAGTTAAGTGCGCGCACTCCGCTACTGGCGGCCTGGGTTCGGATCCCAGGCACACACCAGTGCACTGCTTGTCGGGCCATGCTGAGGTGGCGTCCCACATACAGCAACTACCAGGATGTGCAACTATGACATACAACTACAACTATCTACTGGGGCTTTGGGGAGAAAAGAAAAAAAAAAAAGGAGGAGGATTGGCAACAGATGTTAGCTCAGGGCTGGTCTTCCTCAGCAAAAAGAGGAGGATTGGCATGGATGTTAGCTCAGGGCTGATCTTTCTCACACAAAAAATAAATAGATAAATAAAATACCTTATTCCCTAACGATGTAAATAAAGTTGATATTACTAAATAAATAATAAAAAGCACAAAAGTAAGCTAAAAAGAGCCTGCAGGTGGTTTAATCACCTTATAAAGAACAGAAAGGCTTAAAAAACGTGGGACTTGTATCCAAAATATACAAAGAAATCTTAAAATTCAACAATAAGAAAACAACCCAATTTAAAAATGGGCAAAAGATCTGAACAGACACTTCACTAAAGAAGAGATACAGATGGCAAATAAGCATATAAAAAGATGCTCAACATCATATACCATAAGGGAATTGCATGTTGAAACAATGAGATACCACTACACACTTCTTAGAAAGGCTAAAATCCACAACACTGACAACATCAAATGCTGGCAAGGATGTGGAGCAACAGGAACTCTCATTCATTGCTGGTGGAAATGCAAAATGGTACAGCCACTTTGGAAGACACTTACATACAAAATTAAACATACTCTTACTATATGATCCAGCAATTGTGCTCCTTGGTATTTACCCAAGTGCACTGAAAACTTATGTCCATACAAAAACCTGCACATGAATGTGCATACTATATGACTTCACACTATATGACTCCAACTATCCGACATTCTGAAAAAGGCAAAACTACGGAGACAATAAAAAGATCAATGTTTGCTAAAGGTTTGGAGGGAGCAAAAGAAGGATGCCTGGTGGATCACAGGCATTTTTTAGGTCAGTGAAACTATTCTGTATGATACTGTAATGATGGATACATATGGTACATTTGTCAAAAGCCATAGACTCTACAAAACAAAGAGTGAACCCTAGTCTAAACTATGGACTTTAGTTAATAATAGTGTATCAATATTAGTTCATCAAGTGTAACAAACGTACTACACTAATGTAAGATGTTAAATACAGGGGAAACTCTGTGTGTGGGGGAGGGACATATGTACTTTTTTGCTCAGTTTTTCTGTAAACCTAAAACTGCTCTTAAAACTAAAGGCTATTTAAAAAAAAAAAAAGAACATGGGCCGGCTCCGTGGCTTAGCGGTTAAGTGCGGGCGCTCTGATGCTGGCAGCCCGGGTTCGGATCCCGGGCACGCCCCAAGGCACCACTTCTCCGTCCAACCCGAGGCCGAGTCCCACGTACAGCAACTAGAAGAATGTGAACCTATGACATACAACTATCTACTGGGGCTTTGGGGGGAAAAAATGAATAAATAAAATCTTTAAAAAAAAAAAAAGAACAGAAGGCAAAAACTTTGATAACTTCAAAAGGCCTATCCAAAGTGAATTTAAGAATACTTACATCAAGAACACTTAGGCAAACCCACAAAACTAAAGCAAAAATGAAGTGAAAATTCAGCACCTATGCCAGTTTTGTCATACCAGCCCACGCCTGATCAACTGAGGATTATAAAACAGACCTGACAGTTTTTCCTCAAAAGATTCTGATAAAACCAAAAAGATAATACAAAAACAAATTTACGATGCTGATTCACAGACGTGCAACACAATATCATGCTACAGATTAAAGCAATTCTACATGGAATATTCCTAATTCACACAGAAATGCATGGTCAGTGAACACAAAACAGACATTTATCCACACTGTAACCTACTGTCTAAAAAAGTCAACCACTGCTTTTTAAAGATCACTGGCTCAAACTGTAGTACCTATAAATAACAGCATGATAGAAGAGTGGATTCCTAATATTTCCCTAAACTCTGGTATTTTGTTTGACCTATAGAGTTATTTTAAAAATAGGAATGTAAACCTTTTATAGACAGGGCAAGGACTCCTCGGCTCATCACAGATTCCACTTGCACACTGATATTACCCGAATGATCTCTGTAGGCATTTCAATGTGTGACTCCTGAAGTACACTACCCTTAGAAATAAATATGCTCTTAAGATTGAGTAATGCCTAGGAGGAGGCAAGTGCCTAGCAATTTGATCATCAGTCTTTAGCAGTCATACTGCAGAGCTTCAAACATAGCCTTCTAACCTGGGATGGGTTCTGCCAACCATCCAATTGTCAATCACACAGAGCAAGCAAGGACTAAATAACAGGTCTCTGACAGGAAGGGACTATTCAACCAATCTTTCATTCAACAAATATTTACTGAAGGCCTCCTATGTGTTAAGCACTATTCCAAGTGCTGGGAATACGACCTGGAACAAAATATTAAAATATTTCTGCCCTCATGGTGATTATATTCTTATGTGTCTACATGGTCACCATACCTCTTCTACTAGGCCCAGCAATCTCCTGATCTTTGGATATGTCACAAGGGTAACCTGGTGGTCAGATTTATTTTATAAAATTAATTTATATAAATTTCAAGATTACTATACATAGTTATTAGTTCTTACCTGGTCCTGTGTTGATAATAATGTAAACAGAGTTTCCAAAGCTGCTCTTCGAACTGATGATATAGTATGATGCAAAAAAGGCCAGACACGTGGAACTAAAACTGTGAGTGACTGTTGAATACTAATAAAGAAGACACAAATTAATCGTACTCATTCTCAGTTGAAACTTTGTTGATACATTATCTAAATATCATTTCCCTGTGGACCTAGTGTCTTTTTTGATGAATAAATTCTAAAAAGATAATACAATTTTTATAAGAACATTCATTTAATACCCTCATTCAAAACTATTATAGGACCAGAATAGCCCGAGCAAACATAGTCATAAAGAAGAGTAGAAATATTAACATCAGGTTCTTCTATGGCATTAATGCCATGATTACCTTTACCAAATTAGAACTTTCCAATATAACTTCCCTTATTCTCAATCTGCTCTCATTCAGAAAAATGGGACATGTATCCTAGCTGGTAGTCAGCCTACACAAATTCAGGATTGCTAATCCTTACTCCTTTCCCATGGCTAACCCCAATGGGTAACCATTAGATGCACATAACTTATATCCCCCTTTGGGGCCATCTCTGCCGCATATCAAATGAGCAAGAGGTGGTATGGTAGTAGCTTTGAAATTTGTTATCCTGATTTTAGCATTACTAAGTTAGGAAAACTTAAATATCTTCCTTCTCACAGATTAGATTTTAAATGGGGAAGCAAGCAAAGCCATGTCTAGGCTTTGGATTCCTTTCACATCCATGAGTCATTTATAAAAGTTACCTGGAAATAGAAAATCATTTATAAGTTGCATCTGAAATGTATACCTCTGTAGAAAAGGCATAAATAAAAAAGAATATGTCAGTGTAACCATTTATCTGTACTTTCGTGGTTTCTCTCAGGAAGTCTATCTTTTAACGCTATTTTCATTACTTTAGGTTTGTATAAACATCCCTTACATTTATTTACACATTTAGTAAATTTACTTATCAAATTAAACACATGCACACACAGACATAAAACAGACTCAAAATATGTAAAAGCATTATAACAAGGTCTTGTTAATAGTGAAACTGTTCATGCTCCAAATGACATGCTGCATTTCTTCTTACATAAGCTGGAAAGTATCTGCCAAATATCACAATATATGAAGCAAATTTTCTGAGGCAATTTTGAAAAAGAAAATAATCAAAAACTACATTATTTTACATTGAATTAATAAAATTTTCACTACATTCTTTCATTTTCTTACATTATCTAGCTTTCCTGACACTATCTACTTGACAATTTTTTTAACAAGTCCTAAGTCCTTTATTTAGGGCAGGTGTCAACAAACTAATGCCCACAGTCCAAGTCTACCCCATCCAGTTTTTTAAAATAAAGTTTTATTACAACACAGGCATGTTGATACCTTTATGTATTGTCTGGCTGCTTTTGCGCTACAACGGCAGAACTGAGTGGTTTTGACAGCAATCATATGGCCCAAAAAGCCAAAAATATCACTATCTGGGCCTGTATAGAAAAAGTTTGCCAATCCCTGATTTGGGATAATTTAGGACTCTTGCATTTTGCAGCTTGAGAAGGGCTTTCACATAGGTTAACTCATTTAATCCCTATAGCTTTCATTACTAATGAAAGCATCTGAAAATTACAAAATCCCTTATACGTACTACCACTTCAATTTTTCTCTTCATTTGCTTTTACGGGCACTTAATTTGCTATTCCAACTTGTGGGCTGTCCTGCTAGCCTAAATTTAACATTAAGTACTACAAGTAGATCAGTATTATTTGAAACATTCTCTACATGCTTTTCATACATCTATGATTTTCACTGGAAATAGACTCACAGTCAGAAATCATTTATAATCATTATCATTGAAAACACACATATATACAATAAACATACAAATTATAAAAAAAAATAATAATCATATGAATGTTCCCTGAATACCCTCACTAGGCTAAAGAATGGTAATTAATTTTCTCATCTGTGATTTTTTAAAGTTGCATACAAATTTTTTCTCCTGTATCTCCAAGAGTAGTAGTAATAGAAACAATAATATTCAGGAACCAGTCCAAAAGGTAAAGAATACATTAATTAGCTGAGTTTCATTTCAAATATCAGGTTAGGAAAATAGGCGACACTTTAAATTTTTGATTTATGTTTTTGGCTTCATCCAATCTCTGCCTTTGGACATTATATTACATTATTATGTATTCCCTTCCTGATGAGTAATTTGTGAAATCAAGGGCTGATTTCAACTGAAATGAACATTACAAAGAAAAAGTTCACAGAGGAGCAAATTTTGGAAAATGTAATGCTGATGTTCAGTGATAACTCTGTTAACTAAATGTTACTAAATAAGGCTAAAATTCTATATTCTGGGGCTAGAGGTAAAAATAATATGCAATGATTACATTTCTAAAGTTAATTATTATAGGATGAACAAGATAAAGAATTATATAACTGACGTAACCCAAGGATAAGCAATATGACCTTTTTAAGCTCCTGCCCTAAATGTACTGGTGGCTAAAGAGTAAAGAAGAAAAGGCCTCCTTGAAAATAGTAGTCTTTGGCATCCCAACTTACAGCACTGTTCTTAAAGGTGCTAATCCATTGTATTTTTAGGCTTAATTATCTGGAAATATACCTAAACACTTTTTACTTTATTTCACTAACTAGAAATAATTACCTGCATTGTTGGACCTGAGGATAAGTTAACAAGGATGAAAGAAGAGTCATAATACTATTTGTTGAAGCGGTCAGATCATCTAGTTCCAGAAGAGCATCCCATAATGTATTTATAATGAAGGGTACCTATAAGATCAATTATCAACAGTTATTAATTTTACACAAAATATTCACAAGCCATGCCAAATCATACCCCAGGAGTCACTACCGATTCATCAACATATACAATTTCAATAACCTTGGATAGTGCCAGTTTTAAGCAAAGTCAAGGATGAGACATTATTTGCCTTTTAACAGTTCTCTAACTCCTCTTTTTAATGCCACTCAACTCTACTTTGGCACTTCCCTTCTTAATCAGGCTCATAATGGGAGAGACAATTTAGGAAATAACATGGCCAATACTCTATGTAAAAAACTAAACAATACAATGTAGACACACAACACATGACCCTCTACATAAAGTAATTGTAATATACAGTCATGCCCCACATAAGGACGTTTTAGTCAACGAGGGACTGCATAAATGACGGTGGTCCCATAAGATAGTTCCATAATAGGTGTGTAGTAGGCTATACCATCCAGGTTTGTGTAAGTACACTCTATGATGTTCGCACAATGATGAAATCGCCTAATGGCACATTTCTCAGAATGTACCCCTGTCATTAAGCAATGCATGACTATTTAAAACAGTACTAATCATCATGAAAAGACAAATTAGCTTTTGAGCTTTTAAAATAGTGCTTGCTGCACTTCCAAATATACATGTTCTGGTTGTGATAACACAAAAGAAAGTCAGACCTTGAAAGAGGCACTTCAAAAAATGAGACCAGATTAAAAAACCAAAAGCCAAAACCCAAAAATCTCATACATCTAAAAACCAGGAGTAAAAATAAATAAGAAATGTTTGCTTTCTTCTCAAGGAAGTTCCCTGCATATTCTGTACATGAAGGGGAAGTAGAGTCACTCTTCCAAGGATGACATACAATCAAGATCACATACATCAGAGAGCTATCCATCATAAGAAAAATGGAAGATGAAGGAGAAAAAAGTACTCAATGTTTTTCCTAACACTCTACACCCCAAATGTAAACAAATTCTATAGGAAGAAAATGCAAAAATATTTAATTTACCTTTTGTGTTTGAAGATACACGAGGCTTTCCACTACAGGTACTAATGATGCTGCAGCAACAGCTCTGACATCATCATCAAGGTCCTGGAGTCCTTCAATTATTCTAGTTAAAACTTTAGGCAATAAAGTATTAATTACATCCTGTAAAACAGTACATCAAAACAGATTAATTTTCTGTAGTACAATTTTTGTGCTTAAACATTTTTTATTAAATTTGCCATATGAAAGCATAAATTCAATCTTTATTTATTAAAAAAGTCATAAACAGAGAAGAAAAATAACATCAATAGAAGCCTATGTAACTAATCTCATTTGAAAAAGATTACAACAATATCAAGTACTTTATTGTTCAGTGTGACTTACAATAACAGAACATGTTTTCGAGGTAAGACTAGGAATTCCCTGTGTGAACACACAGACATAGGTAGCCCTGTGCTACAACCTTAACTTCTATTTCTCATTCAATGCTGCTAACAACCAAAGGGAGTACGAAAAAAGATGGAAGGGGAAGCTATCCCTTTCTGCTTCTCATTATTCCAATCTACTCTCTTTTCAATTTCCCCAATAGAGCCAGCCTCCAGAGGCTACTTCTGTCATCACACAAGAGGACTCTCGCTGTGAACTGGTCTTGCTATGAGACAGGAACAGGTTTCCAAACCTAACTAACCATCTTTTGATTCATACTTAAATTCTTATTAGCATCACCTATCTCTGTGACACTACCTCAAAAAGGCAAATCTTGAAGGACTGACTGGCTTATCTGTAACACTAAGAATCAAGCCATTTCATACAATTAATGAAAGTAAACTAAGAGGGAAAAAAACTCTCCTATACATGCTTCAAAAACTGAAGTGTTTACCTGACGAACTGCCAAAGCATATTTTATTCCTAGCAGACCACCATGTCTAACTTCCCATTGTTCTTGTGTAAGTAACTTAAGCAGCACATCCACAGTCTTATGAACTCCTGTTTCATTCATGTGCTTTAATACCACACCTAATGTCTGAGCACAAGTTTCACGAACTGGTGCCACAACCTATAAATGAGAAAACAAGAAAACTCATATTTGCAGAAAACTTATTTTGTTGAATTTGAAATTTGATTGGGCAAAGCCTCCCTTAGGTGATACTTACTTCATCAGAAACAAAGTCTCCAAATCTGTCTAATGCAAAAACACAAAGGAGTCTAATAACCAAGTCTTCCAACCACTCTTGATGCTGTTGAATCATCTGTTAAAACAATCATTTTTTAGTAACAAAGATTACACTTTGTATTGGGGGTTGGGGAAACACACTACGTCCAAAACTAAAACAAAATATCAGGACAAATTATTTTAGCTATAGGAACAATAACCAAAAATACAGACTAGTCCCAATTACCATCTTTAATATTAATCACATCCTCTTTGATGTTTAATTAGATTCAGATATACTATACTAAAATCTTTAAAATTCATGAATTCTATTATGTTTCTTGCACTCCAAGAGAAATTAAAAAAACTATTTAAGGTTGCTCTGATATAAATTATATCTGTCGTGTATCTATTATCTATCCTATTACCAGTGTCTCCATGCTACACCAATCACACTGCTCACTGACCTCTAAACTATCCACTTATTTATCTTACTCTACTTTCCAATCCATTATATCCTGCTCAAATACTCTTGCTTCTACATATTTTTCCACTCCATGTTTCTGAATAAATCTTTCCCCTGAACTCATTCTTCCTCTATTTATAGACTTACTTCCTAACCTTTTTTGTTTCCCTCATATTCACCTTTCCCTATTTCTTCGTCTTATTTACCTCTCATTTCAACTTCATGGCACATGCTCTGTTACTTCCCTGTCTTGGTAAAAGAGGTCAACCACTGAAACTTGGTGAATAATTGTTGCTTTACTACACCTACCTCTTCTAAAGTGCTGTCTCCCATTTTACCACCGCTTTTCCCATGAGCTTTAAGGATTTCCCTAAGTCCAGTGCCTGCACCATGTCGAACCTACCAAGAACCAAGAAGTAAATGTCAGAGGTTAAATGCTTAAGAAACTGAGTTTAACTTCTCTTCACTATGAAAAAGGGATATCAGATTTTTAAGAAATTAGAATAAAGTGACACTTCACAAGAATGTGTTTTTCTTTTACGATCCAAGAAGACTTACACAGTTAATATTTCACAACTTTGGTTATGTGGAATTTTTTTCAAATCAAGCTAAGAAAATAGTTATTCCTGGGCCGGCCCCGTGGCTTAGCAGTTAAGTGCGCGTGCTCCGCTACTGGCGGCTCGGGGTTCAGATCCCGGGTGCGCACCTACGCACCACTTCTCCGGCCATGCTGAGGTCGTGTCCCACAAACAGCAACTAGAAGGATGTGCAACTATGACATACAACTATCTGCTGGGGCTTTGGTGGGGGGGGAGAAAAGGAGGAGGATTGGCAATAGATGTTAGCTCAGAGCCAGTCTTCCTCAGCAAAAAGAGGAGGATTAGCACGATGTTAGCTCAGGGTTGATCTTCCTCAAAAAAAAAAAAAAAAAGAGAAAGAAAATAGCTATTCCAAAATCCTTCTGAGATATTAATCTACTTGGCTGCCACTCCTCTACCTCCTACCTGCATTCAGCACTATCCACAGCAAAGGAGAGGAAAGCAAGTATCATATATTGTTCTTTATAGCCCCAACACCAATATTTTAGAAATAAATGCATCAAAACTAAGTTCCAAAGCTACCAGTGTTAAGCATCAAAGGAAGACAATACAAATAAAATGTCTCATGACTAATGCTTCACTGTAGCCCTATAGCCTTCTGAAGTATCATCTGGAAGGGAGCAAACAAGCCACTGACACTGCACCCACTTATTTAAGACCCCATTTGAATTAAGGCTTGAACAGCTTTAAACAGAAGTACAATAAGGAACAGAAAGGCTGTGAAAAGGTATTTCAAAAGCAGTGTTTTTTAAATTATCCAGCGGCCAACCAAAGCAGGACAGAATGTTTTGAAACTACCAACCCTCAACTTCAACCAGAGGAACTTCACTTTCATCTCTTGTACATACTGGAACCTGTTCAAGATTTTCTTTGAAGAAATATTTCTGAGGCTAAAAAGCTGGTTTGGAAACTACTTCTCAATCAAAATTGTCCACTTCTAAAGGAAATTTTCACTGTCTGGGAGAGATATGCAAGTCTTTATATTATAGATAAAAGAATGAAAAGAAATGAACAATTCACTAAAGAAATAGGACAAAAAGGATATGAAAGGTGAAAATCAGTCTGAAATTTTCTTCTTAGCTGAGTGATACAAAATGTCGTGACCAGTGGTCCTGAGAGGGACGCAGGGGAAGGACTCTGACAAAATAGATTATGCTTGACGTTGTTCCCTTCATTAGCAAAGAAAATAGAGCTGAGAGAAACTGTAATGAAGAAATCTTACCTCCCAGGAGGGATTAAAAAGGTCATTGCAAAGTTCTTCACAAAAGCTTTCTAAAGGCCATTCATTTGTCTGAATAAGAAAAACAAAATTACTACTAATTCAAAAGGTCTATTTTATGCTAATAATTTAAGTAATTTAATAAAGTGTATTTATTTGTAGGTCTAGTAATAATAGTCAGGCTTTTAAAATTTTAAATAATTAAAATCTTTATTAATGAAGTAAAGACACAAGATTTTTAATAAAATTTCTCTCAATTAACAGATTATTAAATACTATCTACTGACACATTAGTATGAAAAAATTATAAACAATTTCAAAGGACACTGTAGGGTATTTCAATAGTACCTCTTCAATTAAGGAAGAATTGTCTGGAATATTGTCAATCAAGACTTTGGAATCATTTGCAGACTGATTAATAACAACATTTGCTATTTTTCGTCTCTTTTCTTCTGGTTCCCCATCAGTGCTATCATTGCTAAAAAATAAAAGTCATCATTTAAAAAAGTGAATGAAAAGATAACGTGAACCACAATGAATGTAAGAGAATCTATCATTTGAACAAATGTTTTGCCATACTGATTATATGGTTTACTTAAAATTTCATGTATCAAATAACTAAGATTAACCACTTAAAAATTTTTGAGCAAAATATATCCTACTACTCTTATTGATGAATATAAAACAAGTCAATGAATTCTTGCTTTCAAATTGGATCTCAAATTTAATAAGTCTTTTTTTCTTCCTCTCTACAACCAGCGTCTCTCCATTTTATTTTAAACTCCTCTAGTCTAACAACCTAAATCTGACCCAGCAAAACTTTTTTAGGCTTTTGTACCTTGGAGAAAACTAATATACTGAGTAATACACTATACTCTTACTAGTTCTTGAAAAACATAGGGATCAAACAACTGACCAATGATAAATGTGTCCAGAAAATTTGAGGAAATGTTATTTTCTGACTAAAAGACCAAAAATATCAAGGCTAGCCTAATAAAAGGAGAAGACAAGTAAAATTACTTTATTTAGTATTAACAGAAAGGAACAATTAGCACAGTTAAGGTATATACAGCATTATTTTCTACAAATATTCCCTCCCTCCATCTTAACAGTATAATTTATTTGTCCAACTACTTTTTCTATAAGGTGATGAAAGAAATCTGAGCCTCCCTCATCTCATTCCCTATTATTCTTTCCCTAATTCTCTCCAATCTAGCCACACTGGTTGTCCTTAAACTTGTTAGGCCTGTTAGGCATGTTTCTACTTCCAGGCATTTGCCCTTGCTATTCCCTCTATTTGAAATGTCTTTTCCGAATATTCATATCCTCACTTCTTCCAGAGCTTTACTGAAGTTACCTCTGTGAATCCCTCTCTGACCATCCTATCTAAAATTTCAAACTCTCTCCCCACAAAACATTTCACATGTTCCTTCCTTGCTTTATATCTTTTTTCTTCTTAACCCTTACCATTAACATGCCATATATATACAGGAATAAAATTCACTGAAATATACATTAATAAAAGCCAGCAGAAACACTTACTTACTATATGATCCTAATGAGCTGTTAACTTAAAAAACACTGTGGTTAACAACTCAATAAAGATCTTATACTTAAAAAAGACAACTTAACCCCCAGTAAAAATTTACACCAAGCAGATGTTTATTATTTATCCTATTTTGTGTCTAGCTTTTTTTTTTTTGAGGAAGATCGGCCCTGAGCTAACATCTGCCAATCCTCTTCTTTTTTTTTGCTGAGGAAGACTGGCCCTGGGCTAACATCCATGCCCATCTTCCTCCATTTTATATGGGATGCCGCCACAGCATGGCTTGACAAGCAGTGCGTCGGTGTACGCCTGGGATCCAAACCGGCGAACCCCGGGCTGCCGCAGCGGAGCATGTGCACTTAACCACTTGCGCCACCGGGCCAGCCCCTGTGCCTAGTTTTTAAATAAACACTGTAAACACTTTTTAGCTTTCTATGAATGGAAAGAACAACAAAGGTTCTGTCATCTGCAACAAAACTCTATTTTCATAAGCTCTCACGTGTTTTATTAACTCATCATTTACTCAAACGTTTTTCGAACACTACTAAAGATTCTAATTTAACGGAGCTGAGTGGGGTTCAAGAATCTGCATTTCAACAAACCTCTCAAAGTGCTCCTAAGGGGACTGTTTCAGATCACCCTTTGAGAAATGCTGCTCCAAGCTTATACACAGATATCACTTTTATTAACTCATTAAGAAAGTGAGGACAGTGATTTTATCCACAGAGTTCTCTCCTACCATAGGACTAGGTAAACAAGAGTGGATTATTACTCACTATTTGACTTAGCCCTCAGCCTAGGGAACAGGTGAGGTAATACTGTGACAATTCACACTTTACTAATGCAGCATTCTTAACTTGTGGCCTTTAGGCCATCTCTCTCACTTCACTCTCTACTATTCTCACCTCTGTTCACTCTTCTCAGCCATTAACTGCTGTTTCTTGAATATTTCATGATTAAGGCATTTATGCTTGTTCTCTCTGCCTGGTATGCGCTCCCCTTGGAAGATCTTCAGCCCTTATTCAGGGCTCATAATTAGTAAGAAAAAAAATCTGCATATATGGATTTTTCTGGGGAAGTTGTCGTAGACCCTAGTAATAGTAAATTTTTTTGGTGGTGTTGGTGCCGTCAAGTCGATCCCAACTCCTAGTGCCCCTGTGCACAGCACAGTGGAACCCTGCCCAGTCTCCGCGCCATTCTTTCACCTTCCAGCACTATATCAGACAGTGCTCCACTGCTATTCATAGAGTTTCCATGGCCAATTTTTTTTTTTTGGAAGTGGGTGGCCAGGTTCTTCTTCCTAGTCCATCTTAGTCTGGAAGCTCCACTGAAACCTGTTCACCATGGGTGACCCTGCTGGTATTTGAAATACTGGTGGCATAGCATTCAGCATCACAGCAACACACAGACACCCCAGTATGACAACAAACAGATAAGGGGTATGGTTCCCTGACCAGTAAAACGAACCCGGGCCGCTGCGGTAGGAGCATCTTACCGGTAAGTGCATCTTAACCACTAGACCACCAGGGCTGGCATAATAGTAATAGTAATACTAGTAATAGCAGACACTCTCTGACAATTGCACAAGACAATCCAAATGGTACTCCACGGCTAAAGACAAAATGTTTTTAGAAATCAAGTACAGATTTAAGCTATACAGCACTATTGTTTTAAATAAATAAGCAGAAAAAGATTACTACCTCTTCTCATTAGTTTCCACTGCATCCCTGGATCTCTGTTTTGCAAATAACTTGGCCATTCTTTTAGCTTTGTTTTTCTGTCTATTGCTCATTCCTGCTCGAAATTCTGAGTCAATCAATTCAGCTGCCTGGAGAGTCTAAAAGAATAAACGAATGGTGAGTTTGAACTTTTGAAATTAAAATAAATACCCATAGTCTCAGCCTCAGAAAAGGAGTAAGTCTATAAATTTCACTATATACAAGTTGATTCTTTTTTTGACAGCTTCATGCTATTCTGTTGTATGGTTGTACCATAATTTCACTCTCTTCTTCCTTCTTTCCTATTCTTCCAATTCCCAACAGAGGCTCGTGTGTTTCTTAACTTTTTTTATGTCACATATGTGGCATGAATATATTATCCTAACCCACAAAGGGATTTGAAGAGGTGAGACTTCGAAATAACCATAATACCACCCAAAAGTTATAAGAATAAAGAATGCCAAAAAGAAACTGATAATTATCATCTACTGAAAAAAATAAAAATAATGATAGCCATAAGTGATTGGTCCAACATCTTACAGTCAACTTAGCCCATATGCTCCTTTCCTCTTAACCACTCAGTGCCTACTGTTTTTGCTCTTTTCCATTCATGGGAGACATTATAAAGTCTGTGAGACAGAAATGCTTTGAGCCCAAGCCCAAAAATCTTTTCCGCCCTTATCTGATTAAGATTCAACTGAAATTTACACTTGTACAACCAACTGGGGTCACTGGTATGGATACCTTGCTACAGTCTTGGTCCAGGGACCATTGGCACATATACAAGGCAATGCAGCAGTGATGAGTCTATGGCAACAACTAACCTTAAGCAACTCCTCCCAAAGGTTCGTGACATATAAGGCCAACCAAACTCATATCTTGTAAACCCCAAACTGGCTGTTGCCCATCCCACATCCAACTATTCTATCTATAGCCCATTTTCTCTAATACACCTGCCCATTCATTTTCTTACACCATATCCAGTTACCACACTGTGAGTACATTACTACATTTTTGTTCTCCTTTATTTTATTCTGTTTTCTTCTTTATTTTTTATTTACATCTTATGCTTCCCTTTGTACCCCATTTCTTTCCATTCTTTCCTAGTTGTCATTATATTTTCTGCCTCTTTGCAATCTTCTCCTTTTTCTATGTGCTGTTTTTTTTTCTGAAATAAAAGTCAGTCATCATCACACCCCCCAACCCTAAAAAATAGTTTACAAATTCTAATGGTTTGGAGGACAGCTAGTATAAAGGCAAATAGAACCATCCTCCAGGGGCCGGCCCAGTGGCATAGCGGTTAAGTGCGCACGCTCCACTGCTGGTAGCCTGGGTTCGCATCCCGGGCACGCACCGAGGCGCTGCTCATCAAGCCATGCTGTGGCGGCATCCCACATAAAGTGGAGGAAGATAGGCACAGATGTTAGCCCAGGGCCAGTCTTCCTCAGCAAAAAAAGGAGGATTGGCATGGATGTTAGCTCAGGGCTGATCTTCCTCACCAAAAAAAAGAAAAAAAAAAAGAACCATCCTCCACTTAAGTAAAGGGAAAGGCCAAGGAAATGAGAAGATAAAGATTTCAGGACTGCAAAGCAGGAATTCCTAATGGAGCCCATTAAGGGATGGGCCTTAAAGGATACTGCAGGTGCAAAAGAAAAGAGTACTGAACCCCTTGAAAGGTAATATTTCATTTGTATGTGAATTTTTCTGAGGAGAGAGCCACAAGTTTTACTGGAGCTTAAAATGAGGCATAAAAAAAGCACACAGGCATCCACTGGGAACTGGAATACAGAAAAAGGAAGACTACAGAGCAAAATTATGGTATGGCCATACAACAAAATAGCATGAAGCTGTCATAAAGAATGTGATCAATTCATTCTTGGTTGATGAATCAAGTATAGACAGATTGTCTATACTGATATATTAAATTATATGAAGTGAAAAAAGGTAAACAAGGCTTAAAAAGATACATATACTTGTATATACGTAGAAAATTTCAGGAAGAATACAGAAGTAACTTAAAAAGTTGTCTGTAGGGCGTGGAGACATGGGTGTCTGTCAATTATCGGAAAGAAACTTTTTTGACTTCATAGTATATGCCCTTTTGCATTGGTTGAAAATTTTCTTTTTATCATGTTTGTTACTTTCACAAATAAAAGAATGAATCATAGCTCTAAAGATTTCTAGTATCATTATCCCACTCTCTCCCTTACTTTTTTTTTCCTTCGCTTAACAATAAAGGAAACAGCAATTGGTACAACTAGGATCTTTCAATACCAGTGGCTCTAAAAGGTACACCATGGCTTTTATCCAACAGTTCAGTATCTTCAAGGTAGGCTGAACTTTTGTCTCTTTAGAATCTGTCATTAGAAATCCAATTTATGAAGACATTAAACTATGGCAGCATTAGGCAGCAATGAGGATAGTATTTTTTTTAACATTGCAATTGCATAGCAAAATGAAGCAGACCCCTTCAATTATTACTTGCAATCAACCAACCAAAGGTTTTACCTACAGGTTGTTTGTTTATAAGGGCTGCTGAAGTCGGGGTATAATCCAAATCTTCGTCATTGAAGAGTTCTTCAGTACTCATTCCAATGGCTTCTCCCATATTAAGGCCAAGTTTCTTCTGTAATAGTTTTCGTTGGCGTGCTATCCTCTCTTTAGGATCCACTTCACCTTTAAACAGAAAAGAAATATATTTCCTCTAAATCAGTTAAGAAGTTTTCTAACACATGAACATCAGACTTGATTCAAATGCAAAAAAAATTAAACTATTAAAACACCCTTCCTGACAATAAAACAAACTATACTGACCATCTCTGAATGTGTCATAAACTCTATTACCTAACCATGACTGGAAAATAGTATTCTAGCTAACAAAACACTATAGCAATTTTCACTGAGATTCCCCCATTGTCCTACTGTCAATTATCGAGTATATATAAAATGATATCCATTCCTATGGAAATAAACCAATTTTATTTTATAGCTCCACCTTGCACATTCTCTGAAAGATCTAACCAGGCTGAAAAAACAAAACCTAGATTTGACAGAAAAAGATCTCAACAAATATATGCTTATTCCAAGTGTGGCCTTTAGGTATTTTGAGCCCATAATAGTGCTAACAGCCCAAATAAGAAAGATAAAGGCATACAAGTAGATAGATTTTGAATGTCCCAAATAAAACCCTCAATAATTCAGTGGAAAAAAGATCAAAAGGTATTATTTTAAAAATAAAAATTTGAGCTTAAAATAAGTTGCAAGAGATGGTTCTACACTACTGGAAAAAAAAAAATAATGTTTTAAAATCACTAATGATCTGTTTCTAATAATGACTAAGTTCTTATTGGACTATTCCTTCACAGATAACAAACTCTTGCCAAAATATAAAAAAACAACTACCTGAAGGCACTGGAAAAAGAACAAAAGTAGGCATATACTTGGATGAGTTGTCAATACTGGAAAAAGGGCATGGCACTGGGTGAGTTCCCCATTTTTGCAGTTTTTAACCTGACGGTAGACCCAGTCCATGATATGCGAGGTAGCTAAAAGCTGGATAAAAAAACCCACAGTCTTTCTGGCTTGAAGAACTAGAGGAAGGAGAGTTAGGGGTCACTATAGCCACTAGAAAGTAGACAGAGAAAACCCATAAAAGAGAGAGCCAAAGAGAAGGCCCAAATTCTTTGTAAACTCAGCCAAATCTGTGGCTGAATTTTGAACTATGCATGCACAGGGCAGATTCCAAACAGTCCAGCTAAAGCTAAAAACTAAACTGAGATCTGAGCTGTTGCCCAGCAGAAAAGAGTTTGTGATTCGAGTTTCCCCACGTTAAATGCCTGCTAAAACAAACAAATAGCAAAGAAACCCAACCCAACCAAACCAAAACACTCTTTGGAAGAATATAATGGAATCCAGCCTGCACAGTATAGAATTTATAATGTGAGGGAGACAATTCAAACTTAATTGACATACAAAGAATCAACAAAATGTAACCCATTTTCAAAAGAAAAGACAGTTAATTGAGACCAACTCTGAGATGACCCAGATGCTGGAATTAGAAGAAAAACTTTTTGGGCCGGCTCCGTGGCTTAGCGGTTAAGCGCGCGCGCTCTGATGCTGGCGGCCCGGGTTCGGATCCCGGGCGCGCCCCAAGGCACCACTTCTCCGTCCAGCGCGAGGCCGAGTCCCACGTACAGCAACTAGAAGGATGTGAACCTATGACATACAACTATCTGCTGGGGCTTTGGGGGGAAAAAAAATGAATAAATAAAATCTTTAAAAAAAAAAAAAAAACAAACAAGAAAAGCTTTTTAAGCAGCTAGTATAAAAATGCTCAAAGTAAAGGAAGATACCCTCACAATGATGAAAAGACAGGATAACTCAATAGAGAGACAGAAATTATAAAAAAGAACCAAACAGATCATACACTTGAAAAGGGTGAATTTTATGATGTGCAAAATATGCCAATAAAGCTTTTTTTTTTTTTAAAAAAAGAAATAGGTCTAGAATTGAATATAGTACCTGAAATTTAAAAATCACTAAATGGGCTTAATAGCTGAATGGAGATAATAGGACAAAGTATAAGTCAATTTAAAGATAGAGCAATACAAAGTACCCAATCTATAGAACAGGGAGGGGAAAAAAACGATTTAAAGAAACAACCTGAAAATGAAACTAAGAGAACAATTATGTGTACAATAGCATCAAAAGCAAAACTTAAAACTTACATTCTGGAAACTACAAAATATTGGTGAAAGAAATGAAAGAAGATCTAAATAAACAGAAAAACATTCTATGTTCATGGATCGTAAGACTTATATTGTTAAGACAGTAATATTTCCTAAATTGATATACAGATTCAACATAATTCCAAATTGATATACAGATTCAACATAATTCCAATCAAAATACCAGCTGGTTTTTTTGCAGACAATGACAAACTGATCCTAAAATTCATATGGAAATGCAAGAGATCTAGAATATCCAAAACAATCCTGAAAAAGAAGAAAGTTGGAAGCTCATGCTTCTTGATTTTAAAACTTACCACAAAGCAACAGTAACCAAGACAATGAGGTACTGGCATAAAGCTAGACATCAATGGAATAGAATTGAGATGTCCAAGAAAAAAACTACGTGTCTATGGCCAACTATTTTCAACGAGGGTGCCAAGACAATTCAGTGGGGAAAGAATAGTTCTTTTCAACAAATGGCGTTGAGACAACAGTATAGCCACAAGCAAAAGACCAAAGTTGGACCCATAACCTCACAACACATACAAAAATTAACTCAAAACGGATCAATAGTAAATTAATAGTAAAGGCTAAAGCTATAAAACTCTTAGAAGAAAATGTAGGGGTAAATGACCTTAGATTTGGCAATAGCTTCTTACATATGACATCAAAAGCTTGAGGAACAAAAGAAAAAGATAAATTAGACTTCATCAAAATTAAAAAATTTTGTGCTTCAAAGGATACTATCAAGAAAGTGAAAAGACAGCCCACAGAATGGGAGAATACGTTTGTAAATCATATATCAGGGAAGAGGTTTATATCTAGAGTATATAAAGAACTCTTACAACTCAATAATAAAAGAACAAACATCCCACTTAAAAAACTGGCAAAGGATCTGAATAGACAGTTCTTCAAAGATATACAAATGGTCAATAAATACATGAAAAGATGTTCAACATTATTAGTCATCAGGAAAATGCAAATCAAAACTACGAGATATCACTTCACACTCACTAGTATGGATATAATCAAAGTCAGTAAATAAGTACTGGCAAGGACATGGAGAAATCAGAACCCTCATATACAGCTAGTGGAATGTAACTGGTGGAGGCACTTTGGAAAATATTCTGTTAGTTCCTCAAATGGTAAAACATAGCTACCCTATGACCCAGAAATTCCACTCTTAGGTATCTACACAAGAGAAATGAAAATATACATCCACACAAAAACATGTACATGGGGGCCGGCCCAGTGGCGTAGTAGTTGGGTCACGCGCTCCACTTCAGCAGCCCAGGGTTCACAGGTTTAGATCCCAGGCGCGGACCTATGCACTGCTCATCAAGCCATGCTGTTGCGGCATCCCACATACTAAAAGTGGAGGAAGACTGGCAACAGATGTTAGCTCAGACCCAATCTTCCTCACCAAAAAAAACCCAAAACAAAACATGTACATGAATGTTTATTGCAGCATTATTCATAATAGCCAAAACAACCCAAATGTCATCAACTGACGAATGGATAAACCAAACATGATACCCATACAATGGAATATTATTCGGCCATAAAATGAAATAAGACCACTTCACACCCATTAGGATGGCTGCTATCAAAAAAACAGAAAATAACAAGTGCTGGCAAGTGTGATGAGAAAACAACTATTTTGAGTTGCTGCCTAGGCATTTTACAGCATGACAACCCTCCTCATACCCAGAGTCTGGACATGTAGATAAGGACTTGAGTGTAGGATTCCTGCCACAAGTTCCCGCTTTGCTTTTCCTGGGGCACCATTTAAAATAACCCCTTAGAGTTGAGCCGTCAAAAAGTTAGTGACCTCCACCCCAAACACCTTATAAATAATAGGTGCTAGCTACCCCGCTTCTCTCAGCTCACTGCCCCCCAACCCCCTTTTCTGGGATCTGTAAGTCATAAATTTTGTGACTTTACTTCCTTTGTGTGAATGTATTAAAACTGAGCCTTCAACCAAAATGATCCCCAGAGTTTTCACTTCTCCAAAGTGGGAGTTCAGATGCTGAAGGAGCCACCTGCCGACCCTGTGTGGCTGGCTTGTGCCTCCTCATTCAGCAGGTCATAATCTGCATATTCTTAATTTAATACAACAGCCACAGGCCCCACAACACAGCAAGATGTTCAGAAATTGGAAATCTTGTGCATTGGTGGTGGGAATGTAAAATAGTGTAGTTGCTATGGAAAACAGTATGGTAGTTCCCGAAAAAACTAAAAATAGAATTACCATATGATCCAGTAATTCTACTTCTGAGTATTTTCTCAAAAGAACTGAAAGCAGGAATTCAGATATTTGTATACCCATGTTCATAGCAGCATTATTCACAATAACCAAAATGTAGAAGCAACTCAAGTGTCCATTGATGGGTAAACAGATAAACAAAATGTGGTATAAACACACAATCAAATATTATTCAGCCTTAAAAAGGAAGGAAATTCTAACACATACTACAACATGGATGAACCCTGATGAGATTATATTAAGTGAAATAAGCCAGTCACAAAACGACAAATACTGTATGATTCTACTTACATAAATTACCTAGAGTAGTCAAATTCATATAGAAAGAAAAATAGAACAGTGGTTGCCAGGGGCTGGGGGGAGGGAGGAATAGGAATTATTGTTTCATGGGTATAGATAGTCTCAGCTTTGCAAGATGAAAAGAGTTCTGGAGATTGGCTGCACAACAATGTGAATGTACTTAATACTACTTAACTGTACACTTAAAAATAGTTAAAATGATAAATTTTATATTATCTATATTCTACCACAATTAAAAAACTGATACATCCTATAACAGTAATAAAAACTACTTAGAATAAAAAAATGAAGTAAGTACTGATACACTACAATACGGATAAACCTTAGAAACATTCTGCTAGGTAAAAGAAGCCAGTTACAGAAGATCACATATTGTATGATTCCATTTATATGAAATGTCCAGAACAGACAAATCTATAGAGAGAAAAAGTTGCTGGGGAATGGAGGAAGGAAGCAGGGAGACAAGAGAGTGATAGCTAAAGGATATGGGGTTTCTTCTTGAGGTACTGAAAATATTCTAAAATTGACTGCACATATCTCTGAATATACTAAAAACCACTAAATTGTACACTTTAAACATGGGTGAATTGTATGATATGTGACTTATATCTCAATAAAGCTATTTAAAAAAACTTAAGGCTGCTCTACCCAGGGGGAAAAACACTAGGTATCCAAAAATGAAGACTGCTGGATCACAAGTCCAGTACACTTACACAGAGCCCAAAATTAGTCCTCTCATTCAGGGAAAGTCCTATTGGGGAAAATAACCTACACAACTGCAAAGGAAATTTAAACCAGCACCTGTACTAATCATGTACGTGTCCTTCATATACATGAGGAGAGAAACAGAGATGAGCAGATATTTAAAGAAAACCTAATTATAGGGTTTTTAAAATGAGCACTGTACAACATGCTGTCACATCAGCATTAAAAACTGAGTTCCCAAAAAATTGGGATTCCCAATCCCGGTTACATCAGAGTCACCTGTGGCATTTTTTTCTTTTAAATACAATTTCCTAAAGCTCTCTACAGATCTATTAAATCAGAATCTCTAGGATAAGACCCAAACACATATTTTGTTTAAAGTGACAAACGTGATACTGACTTTTACTCCTGGAAAGGGCCAACGATCTCAGATGATGTCCATGGCTACACTAGTAAGATCAGCAAACTTACTGTTTAGAGATAACTTTTTCAAATTGGAAATTTTTTTAAATGACTTCTACCTCCCTTATTAGAAAAACTATGTTTTGCTGGAACTTAAGCAAATTCTCCTCTTAATTCTCTCCAAAAATAACTAAACTAGATCTTCAGCAGAAATCATATTAACCAACGGGGAATGGGTATTTGACACTTTTTTAAGATGAACAAATTAAAGATCATTTCATTAACTTAGCTAGATAGATATGTTTTGACTAATAATTAATTTAATCAGCAACAAAACAAAACACTGTTCTGTTTTGGTTTTAATCAAAAGAGCAACTTATTTACTTACAGAAATCCATTAAAAACATCAAGGTTTTTTCCACTCAAGGCATCAATCTTGAATGGCCAAAACATTTATTTTATATCCAGATAGATTCTGTAAGTTTAAAGATAATGGGACAATTACCTATCCAAGATTTATTTTTCGTTTTCAGTTTTTGCTTTGGTCACCAGCATGAGTAGATCCAATTATTTAAATATTTAAAACATATTAGAAAAAGAAAACTATCATACAGCCTCTCAAATTTCCAGAATTGTGAAAACATTAGCACAATCTACACTAATACTGGCTTTTAAAATCTATTCAACTGAGACTCTTGGGTAACACTTTATAATTTCTATATTACATAATAAAATGGTTGCTGAAATATTAATATGTATCTATTAATGATGCATATACATAGTACATATTCACTTAATGGAAGAAAAATATTCATATGGTAGCTTTAGACCAAGTACTTCTGGTTACCTTCCCCAACCAGACCATGCCCTACCTGCAACTGCAAACTTTAGTCAATTTACATTTCACAACATCTGTAAGATTTTCTGCATGACTGATACATAGCATACCAAGTGATGAATTAGTTTGAACACACATTTCAGATTTTCTGCTATACAACTACTACATACCTGATTTTTCATCTTGTACTTCAAATTCTGCACCAGCAGATCCCAAAAGTGATGCCCCATGTTGTAACAATCTACATATATCAAATCTGTCAAAATTCAATCGATCTGTAGTAGATGAATCTTCCATAGCACCTTCTGAAGTAGGTTCTAGATGAAGTTTAAAAATATTTAATTTGATCATATAGCCAAAGCGTAGAATTAAAGAAATAGCATTACTTGGGGTGGGTGGGTAATATTTTAAGAAAAGTAAAAGGTGAAGGAAGTAGAAAAGCTATTGTGGATTTATTTATGATCAGCGCTTAGTTATTTACAAATAAACTATTTAGTTGGTGGCTCCCCTCTACAAACTATCAGAATGTTAGTGAGTGTATGTATAGCTGTTTCTGACTACAAAAGCAAGAAGTTATATGAAGAAATGCATCCCTATGTTGAAATACGTATGTTAAATATCATGCTGTCTCCACTTATTGTTAAACAGTTTAAAAATACCAAGGTGACAGCATGAGCTTATTATACTGCTAAATTGGAAGACAAGGATATATTTACAGAATATATTCATAAATAAGACTAATAAGCATCATCCCTCCCTATATTTGAGGAATATCTAGGATACAAAGCAACTACTCATTCAATAGGACCTACTCATAATATGAGCAAATTATAATCTCCTGGTAAATTGCTAAAATTATATATCCATCTGAAGCCTAAAAATATCTATAAACTGTTCTGTATTCCTCCCAAAAAAAGGTTATGCTGCTATAAATTTTAAAATATACTGTAATTGTTCACTGATCTAATGATTTGTTTAGCTGGTATTTGCATATAATTCATCTGTAAACTAACATATAATTCCTTGACTTAAAGGGAACTACTTATAAATATTTTAAGTTTTCTAGTGATGACAAGCAACCTTACTTACTATAAATTTTAATGCTAGCATACCTAATTTAATAAGTTTTATAAAATAGAATTTGAGTTCTAATAGCTCTATATACCAAAATAAGCAGAGATAAGCTGGAAAAGAAAACACTCTTTTCTAAAACAAGTTATAATTTCTTTTGGTTATGTATTTCATTTGAGGAGAGAAGACAAATTAACACAATCACTCAAAATAACTGGTGCCAGCAAATTAAAGCAAAAGTTTTAGACAAGCTAAGACTTACGATAAAAGTGATGTTATCAACATGACTCCAGAATGAAATCCAGTTGCACCATATTAAATTTTCACTTTATCAAAATATTCACGTTTACAAATTTTTAAAAGCATACATTCATTTTTAAATATCATTACAGGCAGTCAGAAAAAATAATTTCCACTATAAGACCTCTAAAGGACACAAAAAACTAAAGACCTATCCCTCCAAATATCCATACAAACCTGTGCTTAAATTTAGAAAATAATTATAAAATTTAGAAAAATTACACTATTCTCCCAGCAACAAGAAAAAACAGACTGTTTCAAATATTTACACTGTATTGATTTAATTTCCTTTTTAGGACATAAATTCCTTGAGGTAAGTAATAATCAACCATACTGTAGAATTAATAATTTAAAATATATATACACGAAAACATTTTATTTATCTAGTTTTTTTAAAAGTGTGGTGAAAATCACCTTATTCAATGACATTTCCTGACAAGCCTGCACCTAAAAGCATGAAAATTAAGCCTATAAATTAAAATTGAAATTATATTAAAATATAAAATGTATAGTACAGTTAGGTTTTTACTGCAAACTACTTTTTCTACTTAAAAGCACCTTGTTTGGTTCTTGGCACTGGATTCCACTCAGGTAGATTTTTCACTATAGCTTCAACAGCTTGTCCTGCCGCAATCCGGGTATCCCAATTTGTACTCCTTAAATATATCAACACCTTAAAAAATTATAAAATAAAATAGTCATATACCAAAAAATATTGTTTGTTCAAGGCAGCCAGAACAGAGAAATACAAATTTACTTGTAATTAACTCAGAATTTAGCAGCCCTTAAAATCATATAAAACACTTTGGAATTATTAAAATCATTTACAAGATTCTATCATTCACAGGAAATATCAGTACACCTTAAAAAAAGGAAAAAGGAATTTAATAAAAGAATGCTGAAGTACATTTAGAAAAATAACCTAGCTTTTAACACACTAAAAAGCAAAGTGTATATTATTCATTAAATTCCACTACTTAATGCAAAGAGTTAAGTTATAAAAACTAAGTGAAAGAATAAGTGAATTCAGCAAGATTGTAAGATATAAGATCAATATACAAAAATCAATTATATTTCTATACACTTTCAATAAACAATCTGAAATGAAATTAAGAAAACAATCCCATTTATAATAGCATCAAAAAGTATAAAATACTTAAGAATAAATTTAACAAAAGAAGTGCTCAATTTGTACGCTAAAAACTACAAAAAATTCAAAATACTGTTCAAAGAAATTAAATAATATCTAAATAAACAGACAGACACCTCATGTTCATGGGTCAGAAGACTTAATATTGTTAAGATAGTAATACTCCCTAAATGGATCTACAGATTCAACACAATTCCTATCAAAATCCCAGCTGGCTTTTTTGCAGAAATGGATAAGTTGATCCTAAAATTTATATGGAAATGCAAGGGATCCAGAATCACCAAAACTACCTTGAAAAAGAATAATAAAATCGGTAGACTCACACTCCTTGATTTCAAAACTTAGTACAATGCAACAGTGATTAAGACAGTGTGGTACTGGCTAAAGGACAGACACAGATCAATGGAATAAAATTGAGAATCCAGAAATAATACTGTGTCTGTGGTCAACTGATTTTTGACAAGAGTGCCAAGATCATTCAATGAGAAAAGAATATTTTTTTCAACAAATGGTGGTGGGGCAACAAAATAATGATTTTGAACCCCTACCTCAAACCATACACAAAAATTAACTCAAAATGGGCCATGAGTCTAAGACTAAGAGCTAAAGCTATAAAATTCTTACAAGAAAACATAGGGGTAAATCTTTGTGGCCTTGGGTTAGGCAAGGGTTTCTTAGATATAATCCCAAAAGCACAAGTGAAATAAAAAAAGATAAATTTGACTTCATCAAGATTAATAACTTTTGTGCTTCAAAGGATACTATCAAGAAAGCAAAAAGACAACCCACAGACTCGAAGAACATAACTGCAAATCAAACACCTAATAAGGGGCTTGTATTCAAAATATATAAAGAACTCTTACAACTCAATAATAAAAGAACAAATATCCCACTTAAAAAATTGGCAAAGGATCTGAATAGACAATTCTCCAAAGATATACAAATGCTCAATAAACACATGAAAAGACATTCAACATCATCAGTCATCAGGAAAATGCAAATCAAAACTACAATGAGATATCACTTCACACTCACTACTAGTATGGATATACTCAAAGTCAGTTAATAACAAGTGTTGGCAAGGATGTGAAGAAATTAGATCTCTCATACACTGCTGTTGGGAATGTAAAATGGTAGAGCCAGTTTGGAAAACAATCTGGCAGCTCCTCATGAAGTTAAACATAGTTACCATATGATCCAGCAAGTCTACTCCCACATATATATCCAAGAGAAATAAAAACATACATCCATACAAAAATTTGTACATGAATTTTCATAACAGCAGTATTCATTATAGGCCCCAAAGTGGAAACAACCCAAGTGTCCTACAACTGAGTAACAGATAAATAAGATATGGTATATCCATATAGTATATCCCTATTCCACACAATGGAATATTATTTGACAATAAAAAGGAATGAAGTAATGAGACATGCTATAATATGAAAGAACCTTGAAAATACTATTTTTTAAAAATATTTATTTATTTACTTATTTATTTTTGGTGAGGAAGATTGGCCCTGAGCTAACACCTGTTGCCAATCTTCCTCTTTTTGCTTGAGGAAGAGTGGCCCTGAGCTAACATCTGTGCCCATCTTCCTCCATTTTCTATGTGGGTCACCACCACAGCATGGCTTGATGAGTGGTGTAGGTCCACGCCCAGGATCTGAACCCGCGAACCCGGGCTGCCAAAGCGGAGCACATCAAACTTAACCACTATGCCACTGGGCCGGCCCCAAAAATACTATTTTATGTGAAAGAAAACAGCCACATAAGGTCACCCATTTATATAAAATGTTTAGAGTAGGCAAATCTATAGACAGAAAGTAGGTTAGTGGTTACCTAGGACTGGGTATGGGAGGTGGAGTGATGGAGAGTGACTGCTAATAGGCATGAAATTTCTTTTTGGGGAGATAAAAAATGTTTTAAAATTAGATTGTGATGATGGTTGCATATATCTGTGAATATGCTAAAAATCACTGAATTGTACACTTTACATGGGTGAATTGTATGGTATGTAAATTATATTTCAATAGAGCTGTTTAAAAAACAAAACCAAAAGGCAACAGGAAAACACTGAGAGCAGAGAAAAGAGGATAGGAGATGAGACAGTACTAAAGACAAACTTTGCCTCTTTTGGAATTATTTGATGGCAGCCAGTATGCTGGGGTCTGACTCAAGAAGACCTGAACTCACTTGGAAAGCTGGAAACCTTTTCTCAGTTCAGTACAGACTAGTCTTGTTCAATGTTTCTACTTTCAGCTCATTCAGTCCTCCATCTCTTCCCCTGGGATGAGAAGAAATGGGTATGCCTCTCTATCCCCCTACCATACACATTAATATAATATTGCCTAACATGCATCCTTCTCCATTCTGAGAACATGAAGCCTGCAGATGTCAAATCACTGTCTGTCTATCTACATCTTGGTTAGAAAGTTCTGATATCTAAGTGGGGAATGTGTTGAAAAGAGTCGCTGTTAGACCTTATGGTAGGAACTATATAGTGCAGATTCGTATATGCTGACAAAGGCCTTAGAACTCCTACTCATACAAATCAGGGAGGGACAAATGAGAATGAAAAGACACAGGAAGAGAGGTATCTTGGGGCTTCCAGTGTCTGGGCTATCATATTGCTTCCACACCCTATCTTCTATTTCATCCCCTCCTACACACACACACACAGCCCTCCTGTTTTTACTTTGCCTCCCAGAGAATTAAACACATGGAATTTGCTGCTTAATATCACACAGCCACACTTCTACAAGCCCACAGAGTTCAGTAAAAATACAGCCACTGCTTAGGAAAATAACATGGACTAGGATTATGAAAACACTGATCCACCAAAGCAGAAAACCTCTACTTTCAAAGAGCTGATAAATAAGAACGTAATGACAACTAGCTTCTCATATATTTCAATCACTGCCCAGGAGTATTCATCCATTTGAAAACTGCCAACCATAGTAATATTAGCCGTTAAGAACAAGTCAGACAACTAACAAACTAGATTAACAATTTAGTTCATTACCAAATTGGGTCAGATTCAAATTTGTGCCACAGGCAAAAGGTACTATGTTGTCCAATTCCTTAAACAATTAAATGTGATGCATAAAACAAAATGTTTTAATTGTGACAAAAAATAAATAAAAAAGAAATAGCAAAATTTCTTATATATTTGGAGAAATACTAGGATATTTAATGGAATTTGAAGACTACAAATTGTCACTAGAATAAAATAAGACAATTTCTATCTTTACTTTTATGTTCCTATCCACGGACAAATTTCTACAATTGTATTACACTAAAAGGAAAAAAAAGGGTTCTTACTTTAGATAAGAGATTATTTAGTTCATGAGGATGAAGCTTCACCACTTCTCCAAGTTGCTGTGCAGCAGCTTTTCTTGTAACTGGAGTAGTACCAGTATCCAGTAAGATAAAAAGACGGTCAAGCCTAAAACAACAAAAATATAATGGTTATTCTGAAACATGTTTCCTCACACGTATGTGAGTCAACAAATGTATTCAGCATCTACGAATGAAGACCTATGCTAGGGTTGCAGGAATTCTCTACTCTCAAGGTATCTGCTATGGGGGTGGGGTGAGTGGGTAAGGCAAGTGCACAAAAATTTAGAGTACAGGGTACAATAAGATATGTGTCAGAAAAGAAATACAAAGTGCTTTGAGGAGTGGGAACGGAGGGAGTACATACTATATCCCCAACTGTGTAATACTGAAAAGGCTTCATAAAAGAAATGGTGTATGAGATGGACCTTAACAGTAGAATAAGATTTCAATACTGGTGAAGATGAGGTGGTGAAAAGGAAAGGGGGAAGAACATCTGGAAGAGGGAATAATAAGACCACAGCAATACCAAAAAGGAGACTATATTCAGGGAAGTGAATAACACTGTTTGGTTGTAATTCAGGGTACACTTAAGAGAACAGTGGGAGACAGAGCTACAAAAGCAGCTAGAGCCCTATTGCGGAGACCTTGGAATGTAGAGTTCGACCAAGAAGTCTTAGGTTGAGAAAGTCATGAGACTGGAGCTATTAGATTAATCTGGCAGCACTGTGAAGCATGAAGTAAAATGGAAGGAAATTTTTAGAGAATTTTAGGCTAAAAGTGCAGACTTGAACTACAATCATGGCAAGAAACTAGAAAGAAGTTGGGAGAAATGCTGCAGAAGCATAGTAATTAAATGAAATGACAAGGAAATGAAAGGATTCTGAGACTACGAATCTTAGAAAATGAAGATATCACTAAAAGAAATGGGAAGAACTAGTGGAGGAGATGTTATGGGAAAAGATGACAAGTATACTAGTGACAGGATAGCTAGGAGAGACCAAAAAGGAAAGGTGGAAAAGAGATCTGAAGTTCAGGAAAAAGTTGAGACTAAAAGTACATAGGTATATGAGTCATTTGTATACAAGTGACAGATATGGCAATAGATTAGATCTCCGAGGAAAGAGTTTATAAGGGCGCATAGCATAATGGCACAAATTCCAGCGCCACAGTGGCACACTTCAAATCCCAGGTCTGCCACTTATCCAATGAATAAAGTCTGGAATAAAATCACAATGCCTTGTACTTGGAATAAGTGGGGAGAAATGGAAAATATGTTACTTTGTTTTTCGGATACAGGAAAATCCTAAAGTTTTAGAAAGGCAAAGTCACAAGTAACTACCACCAGCTGTCCACATATCATACAGGTCTAGCCCTCCCATCAAACTAGTAATCAGGCTCAGCGAGGCAAAGTGGATGCCACAGGTAATGAAAGGAAAGCAGCTTCATATATGGAATAAATGGGTACTTTAAATAAGATGGAAGGTGGCAAGGGGCAAGGTTATACTGACTGTGCTCAATCCTATATGCAGGGAGATTCAGCGAATACACCTTCAAATTTCATCTAATGAGGAAATGAAGCAAGCAAGGTCCCAAAGCTAACCATGAGCATTAAGCATTAATAAACTGCAAAGAGGCTCATATTTTACTTCTGGAATTCTTTTTCTTTCACAAAGAGCTAAAAAATTACAAAGGAAAGCTCTGAAAGCCTTTCATAAGAAAAAAACCTATAAGGGAGCAAATGAAATGGGTAGGTTTTTTTTTTTTTCTGGTAGTATTTATCAAACTAGCCAGTCACTAATAAGCACAAACTCATTGTAACTAGTAAGAAATATAACTAAAATGGATCTTTTTCAGTCAAGAAGGCTGAGGGTATTACGAAAACTTTTTAACTGTTTCACAACAAAACGCTAGGAGGCAAGGTTCAAATATTATAGTTAAGGGTACGTAAGGAGGACACAGTTTAAGAAAAATATTTGAAGGGGCTGCCCCGTGGCTTAGCGGTTAAGTGCGTGGGCTCCGCTGCTGGCGGCCCAAGTTCGGATCCTGGGGGCACACCAATGCACCACTTGTTAGGCCATGCTGTGACAGCATCCCATATAAAGTGGAGGAAGATGGGCACGGATGTTAGCTCAGGGCCAGTCTTCCTCAGCAAAAAAAAAAAAAAAAGAGAGAGAGAGACAGAGAAAAAGGATTGGCATGGATGTCAGCTCAGGGCTGATCTTTCTGGAAAAAAAAAAAAAAAAAGGAAAAAAGAAAAATATTTGAGGCAATTACAGCCAGTGACATAAAGACAAAAAGAGTAACACAACACAGTTTTTCCTTTCAGTATACTGAATGGCTCTCAGAGTGATTAGCACTCAGAGTGATTATAAATAATTTTTATAAGACATGCAAAAATTAATTTACTTTATACATATACCATGCATAGACACATCCACCTTTTGACATGATATTTCTCCCTATTCAATCAACGCTATCTAAATACTTGCCTTTACCCATTCATTCATCAGTTTTTGCTACAGGATTTGGTGAGCAGTGACTCAGAGAGACAGTGAGGCAAAAGGGAGAAAAATTTTTTTTCTGACAGTTGGTGTTCTTAAAAAGTTCTAAGTCAGACCCCAAATCTCTTCCCCATAAAACGACTTCCCTCGCCCGTCCCATACAGAACTCCCAGAATTCCTTTTGACTTATTTTCTTCTTTAAAACTTGTTGTGATGTTAAAGTTGATGAGAATCCTCTCTGAATCTTCACAACTACTATCTCTATACTGCCATGACCATGATTTTGAATGTCTATGCTCAATGAAATCTGCAAAAACAAATCTTACATATCTACAAACAACTTTCTCTAAGTATCAAGACAAATATTTATTTTAAATCTTCTATATTCTATGGCAGGCAAAATTATCAAAAACTAAATAAGTTTTATTATAAAGAATATATTAGTCAGGTCAAACTTATGCTACAGTAGACTTATATTTGCATACACTGCATGTATTTTTTATAACAATATCAAGCTCTCTTGTATGTGTACAGTTCATATAGAACCAAGACTTTCCTATAGGAAATAGTGGTAAAATGGAAAACAAACTGGAGGTCAGGAGACCTTTAAAAGTCCTACTTCTGTCACTTGTTAGAGGACTTAGGGAAGCACACTTAACTTTGCTTACCCTCTTATTTCAGAGGGTAAAACTAAATAATTTAGCCATATTTCACAGCTTCACATCATTATGGTACATTGTGGGGGTTTTTTGTAGTTTTTTTCCCCTTATATAACATAACATTTGTCATATCTCTGACTTATTTGATGCCAAGTTCTTTAGACTGCAAATCTGGAAAGATTTCAACTACTTCATAATTCCATTTCCTTGATGCAGTTTTTGCTTTTGTGACCAAAAGCAAAGCAGACTGCAAAATGAACACTCTAAGGAAGTAATAATACTAACCTGTTTATATACCCATGTATAAAGTTAAAAGAAAATTGACAGTTTTCAAAGTTTTCCCCAACCATTTCCACTTTCCTCAAGCCCCAATTACCATTCCCTGTTCCTTAAAATGGAATGGACTACTTCACTGAGTAGATCTCTAGGCTATGCAACACAAATTATCACAAGTTCATCCTCATTACCTCTAAAAATTGGTCTTTATACTTATCCTGTTTCAGATGAAAAGAGAATCCTCACTCCTCTTCGAGAATTAGATATTGTCCTACTGTTTTCTTGATACCATACCCTTCTATTTTCATTCAATTATTCTTTCTCCAATATCTTAAATCACTGCTTTATTAATCCATTCCCTTCTATCTTCAAATATGCAGAAGTCTCTAACAAGAAAATAAACTGCTTGACCCCACCTTCCAGAATACTTTCTTTTCACTGTTAAGCATCCTGAAGAAGTGTTTAAAATCACTTCTCTTATTTCCTCACCATACACAATTTAATTATCAGTCAAGTTTCTATCTTTGTCTACTACTGAAATAACACACCTGAAGGTCACCAATGAGCTTGTAAGCTCCAAATCCAATTTTTTTGTAAAACCAATTTTCTTGACTCTTCTATGACATCTGATATCAGCAAGTATCCCATTCTTAAAATACTTGCCTTCTTAAATTTTCACAACATTATATGACCCTGTTCTTCTCCAAACACTTAATTCTTTCCTTGGTTTCCCTACTGTTACCACTCTTAATATGAACATTCTCCCAGATTCAATCTTTGGCTGCTCATCTCTCACCAATTTCTCCCTTAGGAAACTACTGTTATTTGCTTAAACTATAACACAGCACAAATAATCCTCAAATCTAGCCCGTCTGGGAGCTCCAGTGCCACCCTTTCAACTGCCTAGTGAGCATAATCTCATACTAATATGATCTTATTGCCAGATTTACTTCCTAAAGCACCCTTTGATCAAATTACTGTCTTACTCAAACTTTCAATGGCTCACCCTTACCTATCAGATAGTAATCAAAAACAAAAAAGTATCTCCCCAACATGAACCTTTATGATTTCCACAATTTTGTCTGTACTGTTTCCTCACCTTGGAATGTCTTTTCTTGGTTCAATTCTTCAGCTAGTTCCCATCCATCAAGATTTAAAGTCCTCTACCCTCTTGTAACCATCTCAGACAACTATACCATAGAAATTACTTCCTCTTCTAAAATCCACAGGAATTCTCATCTTGAATAGCCACTTTGGTTATTATGCTTTGTTTTGTAGCATCTCTTACATTAATTTGTCACTTGATGTCTTATGTTCCTCATTACGATTCATCTCCTTCACCGATCCTTTTTGTCCCTCACAATACTTTGCAGAGTATCTTTGCAGTGTCTTTGCACAGTAATCAAATATTTGTTGAGTAGTCAGTATTTACTGTAATTAAAATTATAGATCAAGTTCAAGTTTCTTGGGGGCAAGTTTAAGCAACATTTTTAGGAAGAAAAAGTGTGCTATATTACAATTGTTTTTGCTTCGAGAAAAATCCTTAATCTCTAATAGCTATATTACATAAAAACAAGTTATAAAGATAGCAGAACTGATGCCAAGGTAATGTTTCAGTAAGTGAAAAGATCAGCACAGCAGTATTTAGCATTCTGAACATCAAGGTAGTTATGCCTGCTCCAAACAGCACGCTGAAAGAGACCATGCAGTAGGCACTGTATTCCTTCAATAATTTCCCTTCCTAAACTTTCCTTTAGTCCCCTGCTACCCAGCTTCATTAGAACCACACTCCTGCCCAAAGACCTTCGACTCCCCTCTAACCTAATGCTGATCCTGTCTCACAGCCACACAGTTCCTCTTGCCTCTCCTTTCTGCAAAGCCTTTTATCCCAATGCCATGTCTTGTCACCTCTGCTCCTCCACCAGCCAACTTCCCTGAGGGCAGCAGATCAGCTCACACTCTCATCCAGTTCTAGGCCTGTTTATTCTCACATCTTCCACCTTGGTGGTAGCCAAACTTGCCTCCCTGAAGAGAGGAATGGGGACATAAGATTGCTTCTTTGGTCCTCTTGACTCAAAGCCCCTTTTGGAGTTCTCCATTCCTCTCTCAGGACAGCAGATTAGACACCACACAAAAGGAAGAACAAAGGGAGAAGCAGACCAGTATCTGACAAGAGGGAGTCTGACCTGTTACCCCAGGGTAGCCAGCTATGAGGCTAGCAAGGTAAGCATCAGGGCCAGGCCACAATGGAAAAGGCTGGTGTAGTGAACTGGTGGGGGAGGAGGAAAGGGCATGAGACAGGATCAGTATTATGTCGGAGGGCAGATAGGGCCCTTGGTGAGGGAGAGGTCTGAAGGAAGCTAGGTGGTCAGAAGAGAAAGAAAGTTAAAAGAAGGGCTGACTGAGGGAACACAGTACTTACCACAATACTTCTTTTGGCTAAACCTTCTCTTGCAGAACAGCTAGTAGAAAAAATGCCATTCTTCATTCTCTGAAGGATAGACAGATGGAGGAGAAAGAGGTAACAGATGTCAAGCTGAATGGAAAGTACCAAAGACTGTAGAAGAATAACTTAAATAAAACATAAGGCAATTATATTTGACAATATCCACTAGTTATGAATCTAGTGATGATAAGAAATCTGGCCCATTTTCAATTTGGATTTTAATTCAGGGAGATAACTATATAAGAGATGATTCATGTCTCGTTTACCAACGTGTGATGTCAGGCAACTGCTCTAAAGACTGCCTAGAAAAAGAAAAGAGTACATGGAAGTTTGTAGAGGTTATGCTGGCAGCTACAATCTAACCCCTCTTCTGCTGTTTGCATTTTGATAATTCATAAAGATAGATATAGAAGAACCTGAAAGAAATCATATGGATTTTCTACCACGTCCTAGATCACTAATTCATCGTTAATAAACAAATACATGTTGCATTTCCACTTCTATGCCATTTGAGGATGAAAAAAAAGGTACAATCATGCATTGCTTCTATGTTCTGAAAAATGCATCATTAGGCCATTTCATCATTATGAAAACATCATAGAGTGTACTTACACAAATCTAGATGGTACAGCCTATTACACACCTAGGCTAATGGTACTAATCTCATTGGACCACCGTTGTATATGCAGTCTGTCATTTACTGAAACGTCGTATGCCGTGCATGACTGTATAAGATATAACTTCCTCAATCTACTTCCAATCTCAATATTCTCAGAATAAATTTAATCTCTGAAAAATTGTGGAAGGTCAACTGACAGAACATCTTACAAGGGTGGCTTTGTAACCTTTACCTAAAAGAGAATGATCAGTTAACTTTGTCCATTTTGTTATGCATTTTTTACATTTAGCAAAAGTGCAGTAAAATTTAAAACAGAAACTATTTTAATTTTTACTTCTCTGTGTTACTTAGGGAATAAGGAAAGAAAATAAATTTCTGATATGACCACTAAGTACTTAGTACTTAATATGTACTAAGTCCCACATATTATCATTAAGCAAAAAAGTTATGGTCAAAGGAAACAATTTTCATGAAATTCTCTAGACTGGTGTTTTAAAATGTATACCTTCTAGTTCATATTGTGGGTAATTTGAAACTATGTTAATTTTTGTGTTCTTTAAACAAGAAAGTACATTAATTTAAGATACCACATAGAACACTATCAATATACTGATGTGAAACCACACCAAAGCCAGGTGCGAGGCCAGGTGCATGCTAGATAAATTACATTCCCCATCTCCCACCCTAGAATATAAACTCCATGAGAATGGGGACTTCATTTTTGTTCTCTGCTATATCTCCAGCACCTAGAACACAGAAAGCATTCCATAAATACTTGTCAAATGAATGCTGAAAAAGTACAATCAAGCTGTTATTTCCTTCAGGACATTTTTTCTGAACTTCCACTCCTGATCCAACAACTTATGCCTTTTGTATGACTTTATCTTAAAGATAAAATCTAAGTTATTTAGCAGAAATACCTATGGTTTTAAAACTTCATACAAAATTGCACACTTTGGTTAAAATGGGCTGGCCCCATGGCTTAGCGGTCAAGTGCGCGCGCTCGGCTGCTGGCGGCCTGGGTTCAGATCCTGGGCGCGCACCGACACACCGCTTCTCCAGCCATGCTGAGGCCGTGTCCCACATACAGCAACTAGAAGGATGTGCAACTATGACATACAACTATCTACTGGGGCTTTGGGGGAAAAAAATAAATAAATAAAAATTTAAAAAAAATGGTTAAAATGGTGAATTTTATGTTATGTGTATTTTATCACAATTTAGAAACAACAACAACAAAAAACCTTTATACAAGTACCTTGAGGTATAACCCAAAGAAATAGAGAGGAATTTACCAGAGGGATTTATTATTATTTTTTTTTTTAATTTTATTTATTTATTTTTTTCCCCCAAAGTTCCAGCAGATAGTTGTATGTCACAGCTGCACATCCTTCCAGCCGCTGCATGTGGGACGCGGCCCCAGCATGGCCGGAGAAGCAGTGTGTTGGCTCGCGCCGGGGATACGAACCAGGGCCGCCAGCAGCGGAGTGCGTTCAACCAACCGCTAAGCCACGGGGCCGGCCCAACCAGAGGGATTTAAATGCAAAAGCTTCTATAATGCCTCCTCTACCTTTCCTGGCTTTTTTGTTCCTACATTTTTTTAAGTATGCAATTTTTGATATATTATAATTTACAACAGTCCCTCTGTCAATCCTATAATGGATTGAAATTAGCAGTAACAGAGGAACAGTACCAGCAAACACAAGAAACCTGTGCTGTCCTATATAGGTAATTAAGATCATTTTAGCATTTTTCCTGTTAGTAGGAAGGATCCACTGGAACTTCCCCCACATCAAGAAACTTCCTTTTATCTGGCAGAATAGGCCTGTTGAAACAATGTTTCTCTGAAGTATCAGCAGTACAGAGAGAGAATTAACAAAACTGAGCAAAGTTTTGCTCATAGGTAACGATTTGTTTCTTCTATAAGAGGGTGTGTTTCAGTTTTTTCCTGAACCTTTTCTGAACACTGCATCATTTTCAAATGCAAAGATGTATGTCACAGACCTAAGGTATGGCTTCTAGAGAAGTCAAATCATAATTACTGTCTAGGCATTTTAGACATGACCTTTATAGCTCAGATCACTGAGGAAAAATTCTCTAAATTATATTTTTAAATGTTCTCTATATGATGAAGGAAAAACTATGTTCATACTAGCTAGTCAATGCACAACAGTCAACTCAATCAATTTTGTGGTATAAACAGGAAAAGGTAGAAAAAACAACCTTAAAAAAAATCTGTATTAAGCCATGGAACCCAACAGTGTCACAGATTCACCATCTTCTGTAATGAGCACAATAAGCCTTAACAATCCCTCTAAGGTTGCCTTTACTGTTGATAGCCCAACCCCAATTAGGTGACAGATAATACTGGAAGAAAGGCTCACAAAGCAAAACAGCAGTAGTCAAAGATTTAACAATTATGATTTCAACTGTTTGCAAGCAATTCTGAAAGCCGTAATATATACTAATTTGTATTTTTGCTGAGGTTGGTTTTATAGGAGCAAGTAGCTACTGAGTGAGCTTAGCTGACTTGCCAGCATTCACATCTTAAGGATAACATTGTTCTCTCTACTCCTACATTTGTATACTGTCTCTTTTATTAAGGGTCTAAAGGAGTCATACACTTTTCAGTAATATTTCACTACATTTTATGGAGAACTTCAAACGGTATAATTGTATTTGCAATTCTGGAGAGTCCCAGTTTGTTTGTTTGCTTTTGCAAGATTTAACTCACTCACAGATCAAGAGTTGACCGTGCATTTCATAATTTGCCACATTCTTACCATTCAAAGTATAGTAAAACTAGGCCTTTATAAAACTATAAGCAGGATCTAAAAACTTTGATCACACAAAATGCAAGGTTACATTACATCCAATTTGTATTATAAAAGGCCACACTACCACAGAATTGTACTATACTATAAACTTTTAAGAATAGTTCTGATAATATTTATGTTTTTTAAATTATAATCCTTGCCCATATTCAAAGCTGTAGTGAAAGTTTTTCTTCCTGAGGAAAAACTGTAGCTAAACTCAGAAGCACTCACTGAAAAACACTGGAAATATTCTACTATACATAAGTTACAGTAAAGTCATGACAGGTATTAAAACAAAATCACTCATTCATTTTTAAAAAAATGTATTGAGCACCTACTAGGAGACAAGCACTCTGCTGGGGATAGAAAGATCAGATATATTCCCTTCTCTCACAGAGCTTATGTAAATCCAAACGGGGGGAGAACCATTCAACAATCAATTACAAAGTATGATAAATATTATGATTAATAGAAGTACACATTGCTGCAAATAGCTCAGATGAAGGAAAATCAAAGAAGGCTTCCCAAACAAAGCAACATATAGGTTTAGACTCAAAAACTGAGGTTGGAATTTGCCAGACTTGTGGGGAGGGGGCGAGCAGGCAAGAAATGTTCCAGAGGTAAAGACTGGGAGGTGAGAACACAGATTCGGAATGAAAGGAAGAGGGGGAAAAGAGGAGAGAGAAAGAGATGCAGAGAACTTGACACAAGATGAAGCTAAAAGGTGAAGCAGGAACCAGATCACAAAGGATCTGGTAACAATATGTTTAAGAAATCTGCACTTTATCCTAAGGCAACAGAAAACAATTAAAGTGTTTTAAACAGAAAAATGACCACACTAAAAATTGCATATTAGCAAATAATATGGCCAAAGTGAAAAATAAATTAGAAAGAGGTGCCATGGGAGGCAGGAAGAGCAAGTGACTGCTGCTGCTGCAGGTGTCTTGAATTAGAGATGATGCTGGCTGGTATGGAGTAGGATTGAGGAATTGGTATGCAAAGAAAAAAGACTGGCCAGAGAAACATTAGAAAGGCAGAACCAACAGGATTGGGTTTGGTGACTGGCTAGATGGGGGGAATGGAGGGAGGGAGAAGTCAAATATTATTGCTAGATTTCTAAACCTGGCAGCTGAGGGAACAGTGGTACCAACTTACTATTTCCCTTCTGTTGGAAATATTTCCAAGGTCCTAAAAATATTACACAGTGGTCTAGAGGTTAAGATTTGGAGCTCTCACCGCCTTGGCCCTCAGTTTCCGGGTCAGGGAACCACATCACCCGTCTGTTGGTTGTCATACTGTGGTGGCTGCAAGTTGCTGTGATGCTGAAAGCTATGCCACCGCTTATTTCACCCACGACGGACAGGTTTCAGCAGAGTTTTCAGACTAAGACAGACTAGGAAGAAGGATCTGGCCACCCACTTCTGAAACAATTGGCCATAAAAACCCTGTGAATAGCAGCAGAGCACTGTCAATATAATGCCGAAGATGAGAGGATGGTGCAAAAAAGACCGGGCAGGGTTCCACTCTGCTGTACTCAGGGTCACTAGGAGTCAGGATTGCTCCAAGAGCACTAGCAGCAAAAAATATTACATAGCTTCTTTTCAGTTATGCACACTGATATGAACAGTGCAAAAAATATTTTAGATTTGATTCTGGCAAATAGATTTTTATCTCTTGAACTATCTTCCACCTATTCTCCATAAAGTAATATTAAAATGAGTCTGTATTCCACAAGCATACACCAACAGGAGAGAAGGGAAATTTAGTTACTAACGAAATGTGCTTAGCCCACAAAGAATGCAAGTTTGAAATTAACGTTTGCTGTTCAAAGTGAATCTGCAAATGAAACAGACAAGAACTGACAGTATCCCCAAAACACAGAAGGTGTCTCAAAAGTGTTTTCTTTGAATTATATTACCAAAATAAGCACCAGAGTAGCTCTTTCATAAAACCATGAAAGGCTTTTTTTTCTGAGCAGAATTTAATAGAATTTTGTCAAAGCCAATAAGAAAGAATCTACAGAAAAAAGAGCACTACCTTTTGAAATCCAATATCAAGAACAAAAGGCAGTAGCTTTCAAAACTCAATCATTTAGGGGCCAGCCCACTGGCATAGTGGTTAAGTTCTCGCGCTCTGCTTCTGCAGCCCAGGGTTCACAGGTTCGGATCCCGGGCGAGGACCTACCCACAGCTCATCAAGCAATGCTGTGGCAGGCATCCCACATAAAATAGAGGAAGATGGGCAAAGATGTTAGCTCAGGGCTAATCTTCCTCAACAAAAAAAGGAGGATTGGCAATGGATTTTAGCTCAGAGCCAGTCTTCTTCACACACACACACACAAAAAAACCAATCATTCATTCAGAAATTTAGGTGCCCTAAACGTCTGTAAATAGATTAGTACTGGCCAAACAGAGTAGGCTCTTTCTAAACACTTTCATTTTGTCTCTATAAAACTATATCCAATACTGTGAAAATATACGTACTCGGCTCTAAGAAAGGAATTTCAAGATCTACTCATTCCCTTAAACATTGTATCACCTGGTAAACAAATCTCACATTAAGTGTATGTATCAGTGTATGTATATGGGAGGTAACAAACTAGAAGATACTTGCAAATGCTGAAAATACCACTTGCATTTTCAAGGGAGTTTTATATATCACAAAATAAGAATTTTCCTCACCTTGAATGGATTCAATTAATCTGTGAAATAAAAATTAGATGCCCCATACTACAGGTACCTAGCAACCCCCTTCACCTAACTCCCATGGGTTTCTCCCACACACTATTTCATCAGTTATCTAGGGAGTCTGTGAGGGATGGCTTATCCTTTCACTCGAAAAACAGGTAAAGCTTGAGCACACATTGTGGTCAAGAAATGTGTTCAATTAATTATGAAAAATGAATGAAAACTATTTGTTTTCTGAACTATCATTTTTTCCTTCAGTCTATGTGGTAGAAGAACTCAATTCTCAGAAAAACTTACCTCATCAACGCTAATGAACTTGGTGAATCCTTCTGATTGCTATCAGAGGAACTATCCCCTACCTCCATGTACACATCTACTAAAATCAAACCTCTGACAAAAAGTTTTCCCACCATTCCATCACACTGGAGGAAAGGAGGACTTTCCTTCTATAGCTACACAGATACACGTCTTCTTAGGTCTTCCTAAACTTTCCTGTTGATAGGCAACATTTTACAATAATTTAAGATTTGTGATATATCTTTCACAAAGTTAAGGAAGATGGCGCTAATACAATAATTTGCCACAGATTACAATGCTGACGGCTAAATGTTTACTGCTAAACAAAAGGAAGACTTATACTATAACGTGAGGGAAAAGTCCTCAGGAAAGAACACATCCCTAAGGCCATAAATAAAAATTTTTAACATAATTAGAAGGTCACTTAGATAATAGTAATTCAAGTCTCCCCAACTTCGACAGTTACTACCCAAGTTTTCCCGTGAAACAGAGGTTAGGGATCAGCCTTAAATACTAAGAAAGATAAGAGACTCTCCTAGAACTGAAAGAGGGAAGAGAAACCAGACAAGAGAAACATGGTGAGGAAAGAGAAACACCAGCTCTACCGTGGAGAGTTCTAGTCAACAAGAAAAAGACATTTTTGAACGGATTTACGAGGAGTAACCCGAGCCCAAACCCCCGCAGACCGAGGAGCGAACTCTGAAGTCTGTGGAAGACGGCGCCCGGGCGCAGTGACAATGGGAACCGCTCCTTCCTCGGAGTGGGGGCACCAAGAGGAGACCGTGCCTCGCCAGGGCCGCCCTCCCGCCCGCTCGCCAGGAGCGAGACCCACCTGGAAACCGCCATGGCCGGGTGCCGGCGGTTCGGGGCTCCCCGCGAGCTACGCGCCGCGCCGCTGAGGCGCTAGTTTCCAGAGAGCAGAGCAGCGCAGGCCCAGGCCGCGGAGCAGAAGGGAGCGGCCGGTGCGGCGCGGGGCGTCCCGGCGCGGGCCCTCGGGCATCTGCCCCGCCGCCTACCCGAGCTCGTCCCCGCCGCGGCTGGGGAGCAGGGGTCTGAGACAGAGGCAGAGGCGGCAGTCCTCCGACCCGCACGACTTCAAACCCGGTGCCCCCAGCTCCGCTCTTTGCTGACGCAGGCGTCGGCACGCCGGACTTAGCGTCAGCGCGCCGGAAGTGACGTCAGCACCCCGCGAGGAGCGCCTCTCGGCCGGAGAGGCAAAGGAGTAAGAGCGCGTTTGGCGTGGTGGTATGCGCCTGAAAAAAATCTCTTTGTGCTCGTTTGGAGCGGGTCATTAGTCTTAAAACGAGGCGAGAATGAGAAGTAAGGGTTCCCTTATTTTCTAGAGAAGGAAAAATGGCGATTTAGCCAAGGTTCGGGAAGTTCAAAAGCTTGGTTTCTAATTCTTCACCGCCCGGATCTTCATCAGACTGCTTCTAGAGAAAGCATGATCCGAAGGGCCTTAGGATGCTCTAGTCCAGGTGGCGATGCCAGTGGAAGGAGTGAAATCAAGAAAGATCTGCAGTGGCACTTAGGACACGGCTCAGATGTTTGCCGTATTTGCCAGAAGTTCTGCATAGGTGTTGGAGGGAAGGCCTTCTGCCAACCATTTTGCTAAGTTTGATTTCTTAATTATTTATGTTGTTGGTACGGTCATTTTCTCAACTAGATGTAGAAACTCCGTGTGTGTGTGTGTGTGTGTGTGTGTTTTGGCTTATCTGGCTATTCAGTCGCTTCATTAGGCTTTTAAACATTCTTATTTCTTCAGTTTCTTCAGTCGAGCCCATCTTAGAAGCCACCAACAGATTAATCTTCAAAAAACACTGCTTTTATCGTGTCACTCCTCTGCTTGTAAAACTTGCCCATTGGCTTCTCATTACCTGAAAAAGCTATGTCTCAACCTTTGAGTCTATTTTTCATCCATAAAATGAGGTCATGTTATCTAGAAGAGCTTACAAGAGCTTTGTAAACCATAAAGTAGTATGTAAATGTAAGGGGAAAGAAACTACCTGCTACGTGGTAGGCATTTGGCATGGATTATCTCATATAATTGGTAGGCCAACCCTGGAAAGTAAGGGTTTTTTTTTTTTTATTGTTAGTAAATACAGAGCGAGATTTTATTCTTGTGAATGTTTTCAGCCTTCAGCCTTAACTAATGAGTTTCTTTTAAATCTGTAAAGTTTTAATCTTCACTTAAGAGGTGAGAAAACTAAGCTCAGAAAGTTGAAGTAATTTGCCCGAGATCCAAGCTAGTAATAATATATACTGTTGTTCATTCATTCAGCAAATATTTATTTGGCACTTGATCTGTGTGAAACACTCTGCTAGGCACTGTCTATACTATTAGACAAAATCTGATTCAGCTGATGTTCAAGTAGTTTCACATTTCACAGCCTCCTCCCACCGCATTCTCAATTTATCTCCCACCACTGAAACTAACAAGCAGGTACTATTTAGTGATTGTGTGCTACACTCATTTATTCAGCCAAAATTAAGTACCTACCATGTGCTAAACTCTGTAATAGAGATTTAGGCTTCAAAAGAAACCAAAACAGACAAGGTGCCCACTCCGGTTGGACTTACATTTTAATGGAAGAAAAAAGATAAACAAGAACATATGTTTATATGCTATGTAAACGTAATGATGGGATAGAGAGGGTGATTGGAGACTCTAGACTAGGTAATTAGGGAAAAACCAAAGAGGTGCGTAAGCTGAGGCCTGAATAACAAAAGGGAGCCAGCTGTGGGAAGACCTGGGGAGCCTTCCAGGTAGAGGATAGATCTGGTGTAAAAGCCTAAGAGAAGTCTGCTGTGTTGGGAGATGAGCTGGGAGAGATCGAAAGGGGCCGTTGTAAGGAATTTGGATTTTACTCTAGATGCAGTAGAAAGTCATAGGAGGGTTTTAAGCACATGAGTAAAATGATCTGACATGCATTTTAAAAATGTTACTCTTTAATATCCAAGAGATAATTAAATATATAGTTCTAAATGACATTTAGAAGAGAGGAAAGGCCTGGTATTATAGGTTTCTAAGGGATAAGTGTAATAATCAAATACATTGATTTCTGAGGGATAAGTGTAATAATCAAATATATTGATGTCAGACTGACTTCTGTTTAAACCCTTCCTCACCACACTTAACAGCTGTGTGTTCAAGTGAGTTATATAAGCTTTCTAAGCCTCAGTTCCTTCATCTGGGAAATGGGGATAATAATGATACCTCATAGAGTTGTGGTGAGGATTCAATGAGATAATGAATATAATACATTTAACCAAGTGACTACCACAACAAGCACTCAAAAATATTAACTACATTGATTATTCTTTTTGTTAACTTTGTGACCTTGAGCAATTTATTTAACTTCTATGTCTCAATTTCCTCAGCTGTGAAATGGGGGTAATAGTACTGGTCCACCACCCTTATCTGAAACCCCTGTCAGGTGGTTTTCTGAATTTAGAATTCTTTAGATTTTGAGAAGTAATCCAATGCATATACCTTGTATTATGTCATACCCCAGCAGCTTCTAGGGCAGTAGCCTATAATCAATACATTTATGGTTCTGCAGCAAAATGTATGAATAGCCATAGTAAGAGAAATAAATAAAAGACTATAAACAGCGGCATGCCAGTGCAGGTCAGGTTTTGCTGCCAAATGAATTTTTTTAAAGTATGGTTTTCAGACCTTTTTCAATTTCAGAACTGTAAATAACAGATCATGGACCTGTACTTTGTAAAGGTGTTTTTAAGAATTAAATGAGTTGATACGTGTTACGTGTAAAAAATACTACGTGGTAAATAAATATTAGCTATTATTTTTTACCACCAGAAAGGTAGCTTCAAAAATCAGTGGCAAAAGAAGGAACTATTGAACAAAGAATATTGGGTAATTGGCTCTCCATGTGGAGGAAAAAATCAAATCCCTACTTCTTACCATGTCCCAAAATAAATCTCAGATGGATTAAAGATCTAAAAATGAAAAACAGAACTCTAAAACTATTAGACTATATTGAAGAATATTTTGACCTCGGGGTAGGGAAGGATTTCTTAATGCACAGAAAAATACTTACCATTGGGGGAAAAAGTAAGTAAACTTGAACCCACTGAACTGTAAAACTTGGGTATTGCAAAAGGAAAACATCCAAGGCAAGGGGGAGGGAGATTGGCTTTCTGTGAGTCTCTTCTAAGAGCAGAGAAGAACTTTCCCAGACGCTGAGAGCAAACTTCACAAAGTGTGCAGAATTGGGTCACACACTTATAACTAAACTAACTGCTGGCAGTGGGGATGGAATTATCCTTAGACCACCCAGGACATGAGAATGGAGTCAGCATCCCCTGAGACAAGCTCTACTGGGAGAGCTGAAAAGATGGCTGCTTCATCTCTAGTCATCGTACATCCAGGGAAAAGAAGGAAAAGGAAGGAGTAAGACATAGTGTTTGCCTCAAGAAAGCAAAAATCTTCCCAGTAATTCTTAGCAGACTTAGATCTCATTGGCCAGAGCTGTGTCACCTGGCCATTATAACTGCAGGGGATTCTGGGAAGATAGTGGAATGATACATCACCTACCTTTATCCTTCTCCTATGATCAAAGGGACTTTGATATGCATATAAAAGTATACATTATCAGTTAAATTATTTAGACTTTTACATCAAAATTATTAGATCTACAGTTATATTGTTACCTAATGCTAAACACAAAAATAAATTTTAGATGGATTAACAGGTTAAATTAAAAAAATAAAAATATAAAAATGTATATATGTTAAATTTTATGTATAAAATCTCAAATGAGATTTGATATGGATGAGAACTATGCCGTGCTGTAGTGAAGTGAGAGAAGAGCAATTGTGAAAGGAGGTGGAAAAGGAGAACCAGCATAGTACCCCAAACACTGGTCCATACCCAGGCCTCTGGTTGAGATAAACATATGGAGGAAAGCATGCACGTGAACGTTGAGGATCTTGAAATTAAATTTTTAAAAAATCTATGTAGGGCTAAACACTTCTCGAGAAGTTTTCAGGTGTCCTCAGGGATACATATACTCCAGTTTAAAGATGACCGGTCTAGGGAAACACTCTTGTACACAAAAAGATCTCTATAAGGGTGTTCACTGCAGCATTCTTTATCATCGAGAAAACGTGGAAACGACCTAAATGTCCATCAGTAGAGTGACAGATAAACTAAATGTAATATAGTCATATGATGGGCTACCAACAGCAGTAGGTAAAGTAAATTAACTACATATGCCAATCTACAAAAAATCTACATATGCCAATATGGATGAAGCTCAAAACCATAAATTGAGTAAATGCAAGATGCAGAACAATATTTACAATACCATACAATTTTTATGAATTCTAAAAACTATACTCACAAAGTAGTACTATTTGTATTTTCAAAATTACGAATTATTTCCAACATATGTAAAAATATAGAGAATAAAATCCACCCATATACTCACCATCCAGGTTTAACAAATATTAATATTTTACCATATTTGCTTCAGATAATTAAAGGTAAAATTGAGGTCTTTTACTACTCTCTAATCCCATTCTCCTCCCTACCTTCCCAGAAATAACTATTACTATGAAGTTTGTGTGTATACTTCCTGTCCATAATTTTATCATTTTGCTACATGTATGTGTTCCATAAACAATGAACAGTATCATATAAGCTTGTTTTTAATTAATGAATTAATTATGTTTTCAAGATCTATTCTATTGTATGAAAATCCATAATTTAGGGGCTGGCCCAGTGGCATAGTGGCTAGTTCACGCACTCTGCTTCGGCGGCCCAGGGTTTGCAGGTTCGGATCACAGGTGCAGTCCTACGCACGGCTTATCAAGCCATGCTGTGGCAGGCGTCCCACATATAAAGTAGAGGAAGATGGGCACATATGTTAGCCCAGGGCTAATCTTCCTCACCAAAAAAACAAAGCAAAACAGAACAAAAAATCCATAATTTATTCATTTCTCATTGCTATTTAGGTTTTTCCAATTTTTCATTATTATAAATGAAGCTGCAATGACTATACTTGACAGGAGTTTTACATTTATGTGCATAAACAAGTATACAATTATTGCAAGTGGATTGAAAGAATATACCCCAAACTTATAATAAAAAAGCTGATTACCCTTGGCTAGGAGTTAGGTGGGGAGGAAAATGGGATTTGAGAGGGGTAATGGAAATAGAAGAGTTATGTGACATTTTTTTCTTAAAAAATTGTGGAAGGCAAATATGACAAGATATTAATATATGTTAATTCCTAATGGTAGGAACATAACTTTTAAATTATTATTTTCTATTTTTTCCAATATTTATTATGAAATTTTTCAAAAATACAGTAAAGTTGAAAAAAATTATGCAGTGAACACCCATATACCTACCACTTAGATGCTATAATTAATATTTTACTGTATTAGCTTGATCACATAACTACTACTCATTTCTCTCTATTCATATCATCCATATTATTTTTTATATATTTAAAAATAAATTGCAAACATCAGTACTTCATCCCTAAACAATTCAGCATGGATATCATTAAGTTGGGCTTAATAATCGTTTACAGGTTTGGCTTCTTTTTTAGGTAAAATTTACATACAATGAAATATGCAAATCTTAAGTATAACCCGAATCTCTACAAGATACAGTATATTGTCATAACCCCCAGAAACTTCCTTTCTATCCCTTCCTCATTACAAACCTCCATTCATCCCCCGGAGGCAGCACTTTTCTGATTTTTTCCCACCATTGATTAGTTTTGTTTGTTTTATAACTTCATATAGATGCAGTCATACAATATGGGCTCTTTTGTGTCTGGCTTCATTTGCTCAACATTATGGTTTGGAGATTAATCCACTTTGTTGCATGTTGCAGTAGTTCATTCCTTTTTATTGCTGAGTAATAAACAGATTGTATCACAATCTGTTTATCTATGCATTTGCTGATGGATAATTGGGTTGTTTCCACTTTGGGGCTATTATGACGAATAAAGTGCTATGAACATTCTTGTACCCATCTTTTTGTAGTCATATATTTTCATTTTCTTTGGGTAAATACCTAGGAGTAGAATGGCTGGATCATAGAGTAGATGTGTATTTAACTTTATAAGAAAATGTAAAACGGTTTTCTAAATTGATTGTACAGGGCTGGCCCCCTGGCTTGGCGGTTAAGTGCGCGCGCTCCGCTGCTGGCGGCCTGGGTTCGGATCGTGGGCGTGCACTGACGCACTGCTTCTCCAGCCATGCTGAGGCCGCATCCCACATACAGCAACTAGAAGGCTGTGCAACTATGACGTACAACTATCTACTGGGGCTTTGGGGGAAAAAATAAATAAATAAAATTAAAAAATAATAATAATAAAAAATAAAGTGATTGTACAGTTTATACTCCTACCAGCAATGTATGAGTGTTCAAGCAATCAACTTTTTGCCTTGAGCACTGTGTTATGTACCAAAGAAGTAAACAAAATTATCTTGTCCAAAAAGCTTACAATTTAATTTGGAAGATTAGGCTAATACACATGAAACAAACAAAAAAAATTTGCATATTAAACTGTACAAAGCTGATCTTACATGCAGGAAGAATTACGTAGTCTTAAGAAACCAAGAGGCAGGAGGCCCCCGACCCCACCCCACTCACCATAGAAGTTTGTTGGATCAGGTGCTGCAGCTAACCTTCTCTAGGGTAAGAAGGGAAGGAGGTGCTACATAGACTCTGTTCCTTATGATAAGATTTTTCCTTTGTAGAAATCACAGGGCAGGACTAAGCAGTCGATCATTGAAATTATCAAGAAATTTCACACCATTCTAAACTATTAGGTGGTATATGGTATGAATCCAAACAGGCCTGTTGTATCACTGATGCAAACAAGATTATTTTTTAAGAAATCAATATTAAGATGTATTTCATATCTCACATCATGATATTTTTAAAAAGTGTCTTCCTTTGGACTACATCAAAATGAAAACCTTTTGGGCATCAAGAGACACTATCAACAGAGTGAAAAGGCAACCCACAGAATGGGAGAAGATATTTGCAAATCATATGTCTGATTACAGGTTAATATCCAGAATATATAAAGAAAACTCTTGTAACTCAACAACAACAAAAACAACCTGATTAAAAAATGGGCAGCAGACTTGAATAGACATTTCTACAAAGATGATCTACAAATGGCCAATAAGAGCATGAAAAGATGCTCAACATTACTAACCATTACAGAAATGCAAATCAAAACCACAATGAGATACCACTTCACATCCATTAGGATGGCTATTATAAAAACAAAAAGAGGCAAAAAAAAAAAAAAAAAAACCCAGAAAATAACAAGTATTGTCAAGGATGTGGAGAAATTGGAACCCTTGTGCACTGTTGGTGGGAATGTTAAATGGTGCAGCCACTATGGAAAACAGTATGGAGTTTCCTCAAAAAGTTAAAAAGAGAATTACCATACGACCCAGCAATTCCACTTCTGGGTATATACCCAAAAGAACTGAAAGCAGGAACTTGAACAGATATCTGTACATCCATGTTCATAGCAGCAGTATTCACAATAGCCGAAAGGTGGAAGCAACCCAAGTGTCCATCGAATGATAAATAGATAAATAAAATGTGGTGTATAAATACGATGGAATATTATTCAGCCTTAAAAAGGAAGGAAATTCTGACACATGCTACAACATGGATGAACCTTGAGGACATTAAGTGAAATAAGCTAGTCACAAAAGGAAAAATACTGTATAATTCCAATTATATGAGGCATCTAAAGTAGTCAAATTCATTGAGACAGAAAGTAGAATGATGGTTCCCAGGGGGTGGAGGAAGGGAGGAATGAGTTATTGCTTAATGGGAATATAATTTCAATTTTGGAAGATGAAAAAAGTTCTGGAGATCCATGGTAGTGATTGTTGTATAACAGTGTGAATGTACTTAATGCCACTGAACTCTACACCTAAAAATGGTTAAAATGGTAAATTTTATGGTATGTGTATTTTACCACCATTTATAAAAAGTAACTTCTGGTAAGAAGTTACCCCTTTCCAGGCCGGCTTGTGGCATAGCGGTTAAGTTCGCCCGTTCTGCTTCAGTAGCCCTGGGTTACCGGTTCCGATCCTGGGCTCGGACCTACTCACCGCTCATCAAGCCACGCTGAGGCAGGGTCCCACATAGAAGAACTAGAAGGCCCTAAAACTAGGATATACGACTGTGTACTGGGGCTTTAGGGAGAAAAAAGAAAAAGAGGAAGATTGGCAACAGATATTAGCTCAGGACCAATCTTCCTCAAAAAAAAAAAAAGTTACCCCTTTCTGACATGGCATAGCACATCTGTGTGTCCTTATTTTTCTTCTGGGGACAATGTTTCTGACAGAAAGCATGCTCTTTGGAATATCTCTTAATTACTTTTCAGATAATAAACCTTTTCATTGTAATTAGTGCAGAATGTCACAAGATGTCACTCTTTAGCTGAAAAACTATTCCACTTCGGTTCAGTAGCTGATAACACTAATGCCAGAGCAACAGACAAAAGCCTGTAACTACCCATCAGTGCTTTGCTAACACAAATATGGCTTTCTGGAAAAGAGAAGGCTTCCATCTGTGAAATATATTAATAAGCTACTCTTGTTTATGACACTTATGTTAATATTTCTTAACTTCTTAGGTACTAATTGTTTTTCAGTATAAATTGAATTGGTGTAATTAAGACATAACTAACTGTGAAAGTGACACTAGTGAAATAAAAAGCTGAAATGTCAAGATCATTGATCACTGAAAGTCAAATGGCTTGTGGCTTTATCACTAAATGTGTGATGTTGGGTAAGTCATTTAATCTCTCTGATTTCACCAGAGGGGTAAAAACTTCCTTTCTTAGGTCAATATACACTACTATATATTTAATATGTGCTAAAACATATTTAAGTACATTCTCCTAATTCTAAAATATTTTGGTTTTTATAGTAGTAATCAAATTATAACTGTTCAAATACAATACCAACGGGAGTTCAGTAATAGAAAATACTGTCCAAAAGAAGACATTAGGGGGCCTGCCCATGGCTTAGCGGTTAAGTGCTCTGGCTCTGCTACTGGCGGCACGGGTTCGGATCCCAGATGTGCACCGATGCACCGCTTCTCCGGCCATGCGGAGGCCGTGTCCCACATACAGCAACTAGAAGGATGTGCAACTGTGACATACAACTATCTACTGGGGCTTTGGGGGAAAAAATAAATAAATAAAAGATAAATAAATATAAAATTTTCAAGATTCAAGAACGCATTCTTACAGATTAATCATTCGAATTGGTAATATTACCTTGCAACTATAATCCAAATAAATTTTTTAAACTTCTAATTCTTGTAAAAATTTTATAACTGATTTATAATACCTAAAAATAATCAAAAGCCCAAATGGCCACTCCTGAGTGAACTGCTGTACAGAATGGTAAGTTAATAAACTGGGATATTATATTTTTATTAGTAGTAATATTTTTATTAAGTTATTAGGATGAGAAAGACTATCAGCTATGATGGGTGAAAATATAGAACTCAGAGTGATATGAAAAATAGAGGGTAAATAGTGCCTGGTTTAGAATACTGACAATTGTTTTGTTTCATTTTGTTTCTCTTAAAACTTAGATCTGTTTAACTTATTTTTGGATGATTAAATATGTAAAAGGAAAGAATGATTTGTTAAAATTCACTTGATTATTTTAAACATTGGAAGCAAAATGCAAGAGTTGTATTTCATGTTACATTGCCACTTCTACCATACATCTTGGGGGGGGGTGTTGTGGCGTGGTGGTAAGAAGTCTGCCAGTGCGAGGGAAGTCTGGGAGGGGCATAGTGGGGGAGGCCCCTTCTGTCCCACTGATAACACGTTCATTCACTGGGAGGCGGCTACAACAGACTAATCCTTCATGCCGTCATTCCCTTTACCGTAACCAGGCTCCGCTACGGCTCCCAGAACTCGGTAAGTTCAAAATGCATGTTTCCGAAGAATAATCTGAAATGATTTTGTAGATAGTTTATTGGAGGATGGAGAAGGGAGAGGGTGGAGGAAGGAGCGGAGGTGGTAATTATTAGGCATTTCTTTGCTCTCGTATTTGCGCGCAGAAGAAAACCTCAAAGCACAAATAGTTTCAAAACGACTATTTAGACAGTAAGCGGGTTTCTCCCAGGGAAACTTTTCAGAGGGGCCCCTCGCAGGCAGTTGCTGCCCACTAGAAACCAGCGCCCACCAAGTCTGGGGAGGCAGATTCGCAGGTGCATGTCCTCGGACGAAGAGCTGCACCTGGCTCAGTCAGACGCCGTCTCTGCCTCTGTCTGCAGGTCCAAGGGATGTCCCTTTCCTGGTCCTGCCACCACTGAAGCGCCCAAGGGTCCCAGAAGAGCCGACCTGAGCGCAGACATCGCGGGCCATGAGTCCTCTGAGGTTGCGAGCGCCCCTCTCGCTGCTGCTGCTGCTGGGCGGCTATGTCCTCTCGGCCACCCGAAGGGACAAGGGGCCCGCTGGCAGCGCAGCAGAGCCGGCCCCGGGTCCCGCAGTTGGCTCCTCGGGCCGCTTTGTTAGCCCCGAGGGGCACGCGTGCAGCTGGCAGCTCCTGCTGCCCGCCCCAAGGCCCGCGGCGGGAAGCGAGCTGCTGCTGCGCTGCCAGGGCCCGGACGGGGCGCGCCACCAGTGCGCCTACCGCGGGGAGCCGGAGCGCTGCGCCGCCTACGCCGCCCGCCGCCCGCACTACTGGAGGCAGGTGCTGGGCCGGCTGCGCAAGAAGTCGCGGCCCTGCCACGACGCCGCGCCGCTCAGGGCCCGCCTGTGCGCCGGCAAGAAGGGCCACGGCGCCGAGCTGCGACTAGTGCCCTACCCGTCCCCACCCGCTGGCCCCACTGCGGCGGGCTTCCCCCGGGATCTCAAGCCCCGGGCCGGGAGCCGGGGATGGCCCCGGGAGTCCGCGCCGGGCCCCGCCGCAGGGGTCCCGCCTCCCCCGAGCGCTCCGCCCAAAGAGAAGCCCTCTGAGAAGACCAAAGGCGGCAAGAGGACGGCAGCCTCGGACCCCGACGAGGAGCGACCCCTGGGGACAGGGCCCGACCCTGACGGACTGGACCAAAACGCGAAGCTCACGGAGACCTACTGTGCTGAGGAGTGGCGCTCCCTCTGCAACTTCTTTGTCAATTTCTGGAATGGCTGAGGCTGCAGGCCTGGGGAGGGACATCGGGGGAAGGGGTGGGGGGGCAGGGGAAGAAGGTGCTCAGAGGGGGAGGGGAAGCTAAGGGCATTATTTAGGCCAAGAGATATGGGATAGAGAGTGGAGGAAAGTCCAGGTTCTAGAATGGGGCTGGGCTGGGGGTGGCTTGGGGTGAGAGTGTAAGGGGTATGGAGAATATCTGAGACAGCAAAGAAGTTAAAAAATGTTGAAGAGTCTCGACTCTGATTAACAACAGAAGAAATAGTGGAAACGGAAGTAGGCATACCTTAAATATGCAGAAACTGTAGACTGGGGAGAGAGATGGACACAGAGAGAGGCTGAAAAAAATAAGGGGGAAACAATGATTGACATGATGTGAATCTCGTATGGAAAGCAGGATACAACGTATACTGTTTAACACATTTATATTAAAATGTAATCATGAGCAATTGATAACCTGAGCCAGGTTGAATTGTTCAGTGTCTTCTTATCTAATCAGTTGACAAGATTACCAACTTTTTTCCCTTCGGAATTAGCATGAACCTGGATGCTGCTTGGTGTCATAGGTGACCTCTATAGGTATAGAAGCCATTTAGAGTCAAAACTGACTCCTATGAAAGATTTTCAGGATGGTTGCCTTGGAATTCTTTTAGAAGTGCTACTTTTAAACGGAGTGACGCCTAATGTTCTGAAACTTTCTCATTAACCTTCTAAATTCAGAAGTGAATTGTAAAAGTTGAATGCTCCAGTAGGTTTGAAAAAAACAATTCTCTTTAATTTTGATCATATTTTTAAAAACAGCTAAAGTGTAAGTTTATGTCAGAGTCATTTGGACCATTATGGAAGTTGTATCTCTGTTTCATGTAATTAATTGTTAACATATTTCATATTAAATAAGATGTAATGATAGACTTTGCACATATTAGGAGCTCAATAAAAACTATATGGCTAGATTTACAGAATTGGCAGGGCAATGGAAATTCTGACTGTTTGATCTAGTTCTGAGTATACCTTGTTGGGAGAAGACAGGAAGTAAGAAGTCTGCATAAGATAAAAGTCACAAACTGGCAACCTCTGGGCCCTATCACTGTTCTGTTTGGCCTGCAGGTGGTTCTCCTTCACTTTTCCTCTCTTCCTCCCTCCCTCCTTTCCTTCCTTCCAATTTGGATTTGTTGCCAGCATCTAAAAATTAGATAATTTTCAAAAAAAAATCAACATCAACCCCCCAAAGTAGATAATTTTATATAAAAATCCAGATTTCTGAGTTCTCTTGAAAAATCAGAGCTAGCAACATTGGACCCACCTTCCTACATGACAACAATTGGCTGACACTGAATATTGGCTGCCTCCTTTAGATTAGGCATGTTTTCTAGAGTTCTTCACTGCTCCTACACATCTTATCAATTGACTTTACTCGTTTATGTTACAGGCCTGAGCCCACTAGACATTTAAGCACCCCCCAAGTATAAGGTTTTTACCTTTTTGCTGACCTTCTGTTCTTTACACTCCCTCCCCTTTTAAAATAGTGGTAAATGCAACAATCTTATAGATACCAAACATCTCCTGAACTTTTTCCTCTTTGACCAGCCTCTAGGAAATAGAAACTATCTTTTACCTATTCTGCACATTCTTGAATTCACACAATTGGCAAAACATTTGGATTGCACATAGTTTCAGGCCAGGTTTATGAAGTCACATTCTGAGTAACATTGACCATTAGATAAAATTCATCTTGGCCAAGGAAAGGAAGCTCAGAGTAGCTGGAGACCAATCCCTAAAGATAGGGACCAATGTACACTTTCTCAAAAAAGGTTGGCAAAATTTGGGCGTCATCAGAAAAGGGCATTGGAAATGAAACAGCACTGTCTAGAATTGTAGCAGGAATCATAGCTCTGCCTCTCCATACAAGACAACTGCCAATTCCTTCCTGTGTGCCCTTTGGCAGTCTGATGAACTTACCTCTACGAAAGAGGGAAAGGCCAAACTCTGCAGGCCTAAGTACACAGAATAGGTTGCTACTGTTTCTGCTCCTTTACTCTTTAAAAAGAGCTACATCAGGACTCTGTCTCAGGAACAGAATACAGACTGATAGGGGCCAATTGCTTGCAGTGGAAGGGAAACGGACAGATCCTATCCTCAGCTTCCAGACTGACTTTGGCTAAGTTCCAGTGTCTCCGACCTGCACGTTGAGGGAGTTGGGCTGGGTTAAATCTGAGGTCCCTAAGACACACTACTGGCTCTCTAGAATCCTATAGATAGTTTTGCATAGAGATGATAACACATGAAAATCAACAAGTACTATGTGTAGTGTACTACACATTATAAACAAAGAAAGATCATGGAGTGAGAAAAGATCCAGAGAAAGACAATCAAAATGGCCAGAGAAATAGAGAAGCTTTCTGTATCTGGAACTTCTAGAAAGATTTGGAAGGTTAAACCTGCTGTTGGGAGAAGGCAGGATCAAAATCTCTAAAATAATGAGGAGAATGGACATGAGGGAAAATGGGTAGTTTTCCCTGCAGGTGCCATTGGCAATGAAGCCAAAGTTGCAAGGGCACACCCAGCTTTACTGTCAGAGCTGGGATCGGCAGGGGCATCAGAAGTAGCAAGGCATCTGCAGCTCAGTGAGAGAATTTATTAAAAGCATTGGACCATCTTGTTCTCGTTGTATTTCCCTACTTATTTAGCATAGAGCTGACAGAGTAGAATTACACCCATGCACTCCATACCCAGTTTGCTTTTCTGAACTCAACTAAGCAAAATCTTTTTAACATTTCAAGTCCTCCAGTCTCTGTCTTTTTTGGTTTGCCCTACACACCACCAATATATTAATCTTCCTAAAACAACACTTTCATCCAATGACCCAGCTTATGATTTTAAATAAAGACAGGATCAGTAACAGTGCTGTGGGAAGCTATATTGGAGCCTGAGGCAAAAGGAAAATCAGTAATAATGATCCAGTCTTTATTTTGAAACCTAGTGTTTTGTTCGTCATGGATTGTTCTGCATTAATTTTGATTTTTTAAAATATTGCATTAAAATATTATTTATCTTGATTACTGAGTTTGTTGGGGCTCCCGTATATTTTGCACCGTCACTCAGCTCACTTGCCTCCTTCTAGTCCTGGCCCCAGCAGGCAGCTCCTGTGATGGGGGCAAGCACTGGTATTGGAGCCAGACAGGGCTGGTTTGAATACCAGTTCTACCTGCAACTTGCTCTGGGTTATTTTGAGAAGGTTGCTTAATCTCTCCATGTTGTGTTCTCTTCTCTTGCTAAATAAGGATAACGGCCAACTTGCAGGGTTATCATGAAGAATAAATTATGTGACATATTGGATATTGCCCAGCACCACACAACACTTGGCTATAACAGGTACCCAATAAATATTACCTCTCCTTCCCGTACAGAATGGTAAATTTTAAAATCAATTAATTTAATGAAACAGTAAATAGATAATTTTTGATGCTGTGCCAAATGTCCTGTACTCTGATGCTGAGGAAGCGGGGTGGGGATTCTCTGACATAGTACCAGCCTTCAACAAGCTGGAATTTAGGATAACACCATGAAACCATTAGAAAAAGCAATGAGAATAACAACAATAGAAATTAGGTTTCTACATTAGGAAATGTAGACATTAGGAAGATGAAAAATGAGTGTAGATCTGGATATCTGGGAGATGTTAGCTTGAAGTAAACTTTGGTGTAACTCAAGAAACAGGTGTGGGGGAGAAAACGAATGATGAATGATGTAAACCTAAATCTAAAATGTCAAACCAAGCTCTGCCTCTAAATCTAATTCTGGACAAGTCATAAAAAATTTTGTGTCTCAAAATGGCATACAGAAAAAATACACTATGCTGCTGAAGGCTCCAGGAAACAAGCTCCAGATAACATTGGTGGGAGTGCATATTGGTATTCCCTCAGTGGAGGACAAGTTGGTAATTTATTTCATCAAAATTGGAAATACCCATACCCTTTAACCTGGGAGTTCTATATCTTTATCTTAAAGATATATTAGTATAAGTATGCATAGAAACACATAAAAAGTTATTAATAGCAACATTGTTTATATTGGCAAAAGATTAGAAACAAACAACTATCAATAGGAAATTGGTTAAATAAATTGCAATTCATTTATATTAGATTGAAGCATATGAAACTGCTGGTATTTGACAATTTTTGACCTACAAAAAAATAGCAATTTTTTGTGGTTCAAGCTAATACAATATTATGTAGCCACTTAAAAATGAAACATCTCAAGGGGCCAGCCTGGTGGCTTAGGGGTTAACTTCGCGCGCTCTGCTTCGGCAGCCCCAGGGTTCTCGGGCTCAGATCCTGTGTGCGGACCTACATACCGCTCATCAAGCCATGCTGTGGCGGCATCCCCTATGCAAAATAGAGGAAGATGGGCACAGATGTTAGCTCAGAGCTAATCTTCCTTAGCAAAAGGAGGAGGATTGGCAATGGATGTTAGCTCACAGCCAGTCTTCCTCACACACACATGCAAAAATGAAACCTCGAAAAATGAAACATCTCTACATGTACTGATATGCAACACTGTCAAATGTATATGGTTAAGTAAAACAAATATATATATGTATATATATAATATATACATATATATATTCAGAGAGAGAGAGAGAGGGAGGGAGAGAGAGAGGTTAATTATTAGTGAAAATTTTTGGAAGAATTCAAGGATCCCATGTGACAACTACTTACCCCCAAGCTTGAAATTGAGTCCTCATGGTCATTCTCTTCTTAACAAGGTGAGATAGTTTTATTCTGAACATTCTGGTCTTCCATTTGGAACATATCATTGCATATTACATTAAAACAATAAATTCTTGGTACTTGCAACCTAAATACCTATGATCTCAAACAACAAAACAAAACAAAATCTGTCCAAAAGAAATCAAAGTTAAATCCAAATTCTTCAAATAAGAGTAAATATTTATCTTACTTTATTATTTTTTTAACTCTACAAGTTATATACTGTGGCAGACAGTATATAATAATATTAAATATAATTACTTATTATACTATCCTCACCTCCTGGTATTCACACCCCTGTGTAATCCCCTCCACTTGAGTGAAGGCAGCACCTGTGACTTGCTTCTAATCAAGAGAATACAACAAAGACATTGGAATGTCACTTCCGTAATTATGTCACATGATAGTGTAACTTCTGTCTTGCTAGTAGACTCTCTCTATTGCCTCTCTTCTTTGCTGAATTTGATAAAGTAAGCCACCATATGGAGAAGCCCACGCGGCAGGGAACTGAAGGCAGACTCTAGCTGACAGCCAGCAAGGAGCTGAGGCCCTCAGTCTGACATCTGCAAGGAACTGAATCCTGCTAACAACGACATGAATCTGGAAGCATGTCCTTCCCCAGCTGAGCCTTAGATGAGACTGCAGCCCTGGTTGATACTTTGATTGCAGAGGATCCAGCGAAGCTGTGCCTGACCCACAGACTGTGAGATAATAAATGTGTGCTGTTTAAGCTGCTAAGTTTGTGACAATTTGTTATGCAGCAATAGATAACTAATATAAACATATAAAAATAACTTTGAAATTATTTTATTGTGCACACATGCAAGTATATCTGCAAGATAAATTCTTACATGTGGAATTTGTGGGTTAAAGGATATATGTACTTAGAACTTTGAAAGATATTGATAAGTTGCCCTCCATAACATTGTACCAATAAAACTCCGATACAGATATTTTCATTAAAATGTTCTAAAATATAAATGTATGAAGACTAAAATGTGAAAATCTCTATTCACTTTCTCACTCTCTTTCCTCCTCCCAGTCCTATTCATAGAAGTAACCACCAACTACTACAATTTTGTGGGAACCAGCAGAGTTTTTTTCCCTCTGGATGTAATAGATATTCAGACTACTTCTCAGTGGTCTATAGCTGAGATTCCTAATCCAGGGTATATGTAAAGTTTCAGACATTGTTCCACACAATTGCATACAAATATTTACAAATATGTTGATTTTTTCTTTCTTACATGAATGGAATCATGCTACGCATATTATCCTACAACTTGCTTTTCATATAATAATGTATTTTGGAGATCTTTCTAAATTAGCACGTGAATATAAATATACCTCATGTTTTTTCATTGGTACATAGTACATAGAACATAGTACGTAAAATAAGTATAGTTTTATCTAACCACTTCCCTCCTGATGGACAAAAACTAAAGCTCTTTAGCTGCGTGGGAAGTGATCACAAAATTGAAGTCACCTGAGTACTTCCACAAAGTTTTATTCTCTGTTTATACTTCTTTAAATAATAATTCTATTAGTTTGCTAGGGCTGCCATAAAAAGTACCACAAATTGGATGGCTTAAACAACAGAAATTTATTGCCTCATAATTCTAGAGTCTGGAAGTCTGACATTAAGGTATTGGCAGAGTTAGTTCCTTCTGAAGGCTGTGCGAGAATCTGTTTCATCTCTCTTAGCTTCTGGTGGTTTGCTGGTAGCATCTGACGTTCTTTGGCTTTTAGATCTCTGCTTTCTTCTTCATGTGGCATTCTCTGTGTGTGTGTGTGTCTTCAAATTTCCCGTTTTCATAAGGATATCAGTCTTTATGAAAGGCCTACGCTACTCCAACATGACCTCATCTTAACTTAACTAATTACATCTGCTATGACTCCATTTCCATATAAGATCACATTCTGAGAGCTTGGGGTTAGGATTTTAATTGAATTTTGGGGGGGGCACAATTCAACCCATAACAGTAACAAATCTCTCTGCACTCCGCCCCCCATCAGTCCTTTGTTATTATACACAAACATATTCCCCTTTCCTATGGATATTGTTTTCATTTATTTTTATCTTTCAATTTTATTTAACTGGAAAGGGATATCTGCTCTAAGAGACTGGTCCAGTTTGGCTATAAATTTGTTTAGCAGTCATGGGAAATGGCTAGTCACAATGTGCTTGCCCTGCTGTCAGTCTGCCCTGCATTTTCAATGCAGGAAGCAAAGCTGTGCAGGAATATTATTAGGCTCATCAAATGCCAACTTTCTACCTTATTTCATTGCCTGGGAATACTGTCACCTGAATATGTGCCTTAATTTTCTGCTTTCTGCTGACTGAAAGAAAATTCTAGGGGTAAACTTCAACAAGATAAGGTTCAAGGCCAAAACAAGATCCCCTGAAGAGGTCAATCTAGAAGCAGCAGGCAGGCCCACTTGAGAGGAAATAAACAATGGAGGCTCTAGGGGAGAATCTGTTTTCTTGTCTTTTCAGTTTCTAGAGGCTACCCACATTCCTTGGCTCATGGCCTCCTTCCATCTTCAAAGTCAGCGTGTCCTAACTCCGACCTCTGCTTCCATCATCACATCTCCTTCTCTGACTCTCACTCTCCTGCCTCCCTCTTTTACTTAAAAAGACCCTTGTGAGTACGTTCCACCCACCCAAATAATCCAGGATAACCTCATCTCACGGTCAGTTGATTAGCAACCTTAATTCCCCATAGCCATCTAACATAATTTACTCAAAAATTCTGGGGATTAAGACATGGACATCTTTGGTAGGGGGCATTATTCTGCCTACCTCAACTGGCTATGTTAATATCTAACAAAGTAAACTCTAAAACAAAGAAAAAAGATAAAGACAGACATCACATAACATGAAAACGTTGAGTTACAAAAAATTAACAATCCTAAATGTGAATGTACCTAACAACAGAGGTACAAAATACATGAAGCAAAACCTGATAGAACTAAAGGAGAAATAGATAAATCCACAATTGTATCTTCAGACTTCAACATTTCTCTCTCAGTAATTAAAAGAACAAGAAGACAGAAAATCATTAAGGATATAGAAGACCTGAAAAACATCATCAACAAACTTTACTTAATTGACTTTTACGGAACACTTCATCCATTAACAGCAAAATACACATTCTTTTCAAAGATACATGGAACATTCACTAAGACAGATCATATTCTGGGCCATAAAACAAATTGTAACACATTTAAAAAAATTTAAATAACACAAAGTATGTTTTCTAATCATAAAGGAATTAAGCTAGAAATTAATAACAATAAGAGATTTGGAAATTTTCCAAATATTTGGAAATTAAACAACACACTTCTAGATAACCCATGGGTCAAAGATGAAGTCCCAAGGGAAACTAGAAAATATTTTGAACTGATTGAAAATGAACATAGACCATATCAAAATTTGTGCATTGCAGCTAAAGCAGTACTTAGAGATAAATTTATAGCATTAAATGCATATATTAGAGAAGATAAGTGGCTTGTTAGTGGCAGAGGTAGAATAGAACCCAGGTCTCCCCAGGCTTCCTATGATACAACATTGCCTATAGTTTCAGGATTAAAAACATACCTCTGACTTTTTAATTACTCCTTGTGGTAAACTGCCAGTTATTGGCCCAAATCTAGTCTCCTTTTCTTCCTGGGTGTGTGCTGCCCAGCCAGAGACATTTTCTAGCCTTCCTTGCAGATTGGTGTGATCAAATGACTAAATTTTGGCCAGTGATTGCATACACCTTCCAATTTCAATATGCTTTTTAAAAATGGCTTGTCTTGGACTTCTTCTCCTTTCCCCTTCTGGGAGGTGGAACATAGACGTTCTAGGAAGTCACCTTTAACCATGCAGAGGAATACAATATCCTAGAGGATAGCAGAGCAACAAGATGGAAGGAACCTAGGGCTGGCCCTGTGGTGTAGTGGTTAAGTTCTCATGTTTTGCTTTGGTGGCCCTGGGTTTGCCAGTTCAGATCCTGGGCGTGGACCTACTCACCGCCCATCAAGCCATGCTGTGGTGGCATCCCATATAGAAGAGCTACAGCTCTATAACTATGATACACAACTATGTACTGGGGCTTTGAGGAGGAAAAAAAAGAAAGAGAGGAAGATTGGCAACAGATGTTAGTGCAGGGCCAATCTTCCTCAAAAAAAAAAAAAAAAGGATGGAAGGAATTTGGGTCCCTGAATAACATCATGGAAAATTTCCTCACCACTCTACACGGGCCAGACTTTTACATGAGAGAAAAATAAAATATATAGTGTATTTTCATTATTCGTAGACTTCCTATTTGTAAATTTTCCTACTCGCTAAAATTTATTTGTAACCCCAAAATCAATACACAGGGCAATTTTGCAGTCATTTGTGGACATATGCATGCACAGAGTGGTGAAAAATTTGAGTTATCCAATGTGCACATTCCCAGCTGAGTCTGAAGAAGGCAACTCTCTGCTTTCTTGTTTCAGCTCTTACACTGTAAACAAGTCTCCTTTTTGTGGTATGCATAATGCCATGTTCTGTCGCATGTCTGTGTCCTTTGTTGGTAATGTCACAGTTTAAAATGGCCCCAAAGCATAGTGTTGAAGTGCTGTCTAGTGTTCCTAAGAATAAGAAAGCTGTGATGTGCCATAAAGAGAAAATACATATGTTAGATAAGCTTCGTTCAGGCATGAGTTATGGTGCTGTTGGTCGAGTTTAATGTTAATGAATCAGCAATGCATATTAAATAAAGTGTCTTTAAACAGAAACACACATAAAATAAGTTTATTTTGTGTTGTGAATGTTGTGGCTAGAGGCTTGCAGACACCCAATCCTGTATTCCCCCTAGGAGCAACAGTTCAGTACTCACTAATTCTGTGTTCACACTGACTCTATAGAACATTAACTACCGCAAATAATGAAAACTGACTTATTTCTTACTTAAGCCCTTGTAGTCTGAGATTAACCTTTACCTTAACTAATACAAGATTCTAATACAGTTTCTATTATCCTGAAACAATACTGTGTTTATTGATTCTAAGGTATACATTGTATCATCAGTGTTCCTACGGGAAACACACAACACACTCGGAAGGGGTAAGGAAAGAGTTTAATAATTAAGAACTATTTACAAAAGTGTAGAGTAAGGGGACTGTACTAGGTTGAATAGTGCCCCCAAAGATTCATGTCCTACCCAGAGCCTCAAAATGTGACCTTATATTGAAGTAGGGTAATTAGTTAAGATGAGGTCATCCTGGAGTAGGATGAGCCCTAAATCCATTATGACTGGTGTCCTTATAAGAAGAGAAGAAACACAGACACAGAGGGAAGAAGGCCATTTGAAGATGGAGGCAGAACCTAGAATTATGCATCTCCAAGCCAAGAGATGCCAAGGATTGCCAGCAACCACCAGAAACTGGAGGAGGCTAGGAACGATTCTTCCCTAGAGTCTTCAGAGTGAGCATGGTCTTGCTGGCACCTTCATTTCAGACTTCTGGCCTCCATAACTGTGAAAGAATAAATTTCTGTGGTTTTAAGCCACCCAGATTGTGGTACTTTGTTGTGCCAGCCCAAGGAAATGAATACAGGGACTAATAAGAAAAGATGGGACACCCTGGGACTAGCAATAGGGGAAACTATTACCAGCCCTAGGCCCAAGCAGCAAAGCAAAGGAGTGGTTTCCAGAACCCAGAGAGAGAGACCTGGAGCTGTAGGGAAAGGGTTGCCCACTAGCAACTATAGTCTAACTATGCACCTAACATAAATGTAGTCATTGTCAAAACTTGGCTTATAGGGAGGGACCAAACAGAATAAATATCTTAACCTCTGTCTCCAACTACCTTTTGACCATCTCTCTCCACCTTCCATGGACTGAACCCAATCAGAAGCCAGAGACAAGAGAGTCTGGTGGATGCAGTGCTTAGTGGTCAGACTTCTGAGCCCAGAGCAGGGTGGATGGAGAAGGAGAGAGAGTGGATCTGAAGGCACAAAGACTATACAGCATATATTTTCCCCACATTTGTATCTGAAATCTGAATACATCTTATAATCAATGGCATATCATAGTTCAATTGGCAATATCTTTTTACTTTATTAGTGGTACGTAAAAAAATGGACTGTATTACAATGGAAAGAGCCTTAGATTCAATGAAATACTGCTGCCCCATCTATGTGCAGCAGAATTCCAGATATTCAGGATTGACAGAAATATAGACATATTAAACACTACTCTATGTCTCCTGTCCAGGTGAGGAAACGGGTATAGTAAGTGAATATATTAACAATGCAACCAAACTGACAAATAAATATTTTACAACTGAGTGTATCTACATGCTCAACTGATCTGTTAGGACTGGACCAGAGGTCATGCTCTTGGCCCATAGCATAAATATGTGACCAGTCTCCTTGCTGCTCAGCTCTGGTCTGAATGGTAGCGCATTTCCCGTTCTAGGTGAGGAGAATATAGAAACTTTAAAGACCATCCATAGGAGAGCCACAAAGATGGTAATATCTTTGAGGAAAGGAATATCAGAGTGGGTCCCCTAAGAATCAGACGGCAAGACATATAGGGGGAAATCCCTATAAGTGATAAAGAGAGAGGGTGCAGGAGTAGGTGGGGAGAATCTCTGAGTTCTATGCAGGGAGAGTGGAAGGAAAGACGATTGGATGGGAAGAGCCTTAGCTCTGTGCAGCGCTGAGAAAATCTTAGTCAGACTGGAGGGGAGCCCCAGCACGGAGATTGGAGGAGCCCACAGTGGACAGGAATGGCCTGATTCTAGCTCCGCTGCAGGCACACTCACTGGCTGGGAGTTGCCCAGGAAGGGCATGCTCTTGGTGTAAACACTGTGTGGATTCTGAAGGTGTTGCTGTGGACATTGTTAGCTAACTACACTGCACACAGCAGGCTCCCACTTACAGGGAGGTTTGAGCAGTGCACTCCCATGGCTGCCACAAAAGGTTAACAAAACACTAATGTTTCAGTTTGGTTAAGGCATGATTTAAGTCTTTTTTCTTCCACCATCACAAAAATATATTATAGCTAAAAGCTACTAAGACTTTAGGTGATGGAGATCAACATGCATGAGTTCAAATCTCGGTGTTACAACTAACCAGCTGTGTGAACTTGGACAATTTACTTCACTCTCTGAGCCTCAGTCTTCTCCAATGTAAAACAGGGAGGAAAATAATAGTGATTTCCCCATAAGTTTTCTGGGAGGATTAAGTGAGAAGTTGTAAGCTCATGTAACACACAGTGCCTAGCACATTGCAAGCATGCAATAAATACACCCTTAGGGCTCCCATTTCCTTTAGTATACACCAATGCAGGCATCCAAAGGGAACTTTCAGTCTTAAAAAGCACGTACACAAGATGGTGATCAGCAACTCTCCATCTCAGTTGGGAACAGCATAAAAAGAAATAAGCAAGAAATGCGTAGTTGTAGAAGAGAATTATCTGATGAGGAGAACAATATCCAGCGCTCATATCCCTAATGCCCTAATGTGGGAGCAAGGGGATATGTGAGTTCTCTTTCAATGAGGATGACTGGAAAGGAGATGGGAATGTTTCTGGTCTTGGAGGCTTGGGGACCACAGCTGGCCTCCCAGATCCACGGCTTGCTTACAACTTCAAAGAGCAACGCTCCTTCCTTCCTGACCAATGCTCACAGCTGCAGGGCTTTGATGGACTTGCCCCAAGTTTGTCCCTTCTGTGACCTCTGGCTCACCACATTCAAAATCGGCCCCATTTCAATTTTTAAAAGCAGACCAAAGCCCACCTCTCCCTTTTAAAGCAAGAAGGCTGCTTCGGCCATATTAAAATTTTGGGGTGCTCATCATATACAGACAACAGGCAGTTAGAAAAGATAATGGGAGGTGTCGTTAATAACAGCAACACAAAGTAAAATACCTAAGAATAAACTCAATAAGAAATATGTAAGAACTAGATGAAGAACACGGAAATACTTCTGAGGGCAGAAAAAGAAGACCTAAATGAATGAAAACATATATGGATTTATTATTATTATTAGATAAGAAACTGTAACATTTAAAAAATGTCAATCTATAAATAATCTCTACATTTAAACACGATTACTGTAAAACTACCAATAGGATTTTGGGGTATGAGAACTAGGCAAACTGATTCAAAAGTTCCAAAGGAAAACCAAAACGAACCTGGGGGCTCGAGGGATGCGGAGTTATATGTTTCAGAGAGAGAAAAAAAAAGGGATGGTCTCATTAAGGATACAACTTGAAACGGCTAAAAACAGAATCTCCCAAAGAGCTGTTGGCGGCACAGTGCAAAACCATGTAAATGACATGAGGGGACCGTTCCTAGGTAACCGCAGGGACTCTCCATGAAAGGCCAGAAGCTTCCGACCAGCACTACAGTTGATAGTTGCCGCCTTTGAGCTGGGTGGTCATGTGATCATGGTGGGGCTGAAGACCCTAAACCTTTGATCCATATGTTCTTTTGTTCACATGCACAATGATCACAATGAGAATGATTCTTCTCCAAATCAAGACAGGGATAGAGCCCTTGTGCATTGGTTTTGAGATGTGGGGAGAGAGGTGAAGGGAAGATGGCCAGTGTGAAGAGAAGATGGTCCCCAGGAGGGTGAGATGTCACAGTTTCTATCTAACCATGTATAAGTATTCCTTGGCAGTGTCACAGTATGAAATATATACCTGCATTTAGAGGCCACTATTTACCCTTCTCTCTTCTTATCCCTTCTAATTACTGCCCAAGGTTTGGGAATGCTCTCAATTAAATTAAAAAAAAAAAAAAGCAAAGCAAAACAACACACAACACACACTCACACACACACACACACACACACACAAACACACACGAGATTGGAGCATTTTGAAAACTAAGCAGCAGCAGTGTGCTTAGAGGAAAGAAGATATTTAGGACAGTCATAGCTTTAATTCCTTAGCTCACACCAGCAGTCTCAACCATGTAGGTATGCAACCAGTTTCTTAGATGGGTTCAGATGTTCCTGCAAAGCCTTGTTAAAATCCACGACATAAACCCTCAGGAAAATCTGGAGAGTGAAACCACTTGGAGTAATCGTGAATGGCTGGCACCATTATAGTGTTATAAAAACTTTCAGTGAGTCACCCAGAATGAAGGAGGACCTCAGTGTAAGATTATGGCTTGTGTACCTAAAAGCAAGTAGGCTGCCTTAGGAAGGCTGGGGCAGATTGAAGGCTGGAGAGCTGAAGTTATTTGCAAGAGGGCTAATTAGCCTCTGGGACAAGCTGGTAGGGGAGCGGCCGGAAGGAGCCAGCAGAGGTATTTGGCTGCAGCCTCAAGTTCCTAGCAGCCTCCAAATTTGGCTACTGCTTAGTGGTAAATTTGTTCAAAATAGCAGAGGAGGCCTTTTATTAGCCATGTGGTTTCCTTTGCCACTTAAAAACAACAACAACTAATGTCTAAATGATCTTCTTGAATTTTGAAAATGATTTAGAAAACAATTTAGACATGATTGGTGTGTTGTTTTGGTAATGCAGTTTTGCAAAACTCAGTATCAGTGACATAAAAGTTCCCTTGTTTATCATTTTATTGTTTATCTCAAAGTTGGCCATTAGATCTTAATTGAAATTCATAGACTTCCTGGTACTTGCTAAATATTGAAAGAGATAGCACAAATCTAAGGGTGAGAGGGTCCCTAATGAGCTCTGTGAGCTTGTGCTGGGGATCTGTTCCCAAGTCCAATCCTTGCGTGTGGTTGGGGAACAATTGCTGCCTATTATCCTCCCAGGCGTAACAGCTGGTAGGGATCAAAGGCACCTATACTGTGTGGTGTTGCTCAGACTGACTTGTGGTCTAAACCTCAGGAAATGGTGCCAGGTCCCCAGAGAGGGGTGGGCTCTACTAAGCTGAGGAGCACATCTGAGAAGAGGTCTGTCCCCCTAGAGTCTCTTTGGAAATGCAAGAGGGAGAGGGTAAGATACCAGGGGAGGCCACAGAGGTAAGGAATTGGTTCTCAGAGCTGTGGAAATAGGAGTGGGCAAATACTGAGCTTATTTAGGCAGAGACATCACACCCAGTAGCAGTTGCCTCTTCAGGTCCTCCTCCACCATTTGCAGGGCCTGAGTGGAGAGTTCCAATGGAGGGAAGTCCACATATCTATGTCTAAAGATTAAATAATCATGACTCAAGCTAACAAATGTATTCTATCCTCCTATCTTGACTGTACCTTCAAACAACAAAATTTAGATATCTACGTATGAAAACTATGATTTTTATGTGAATGAAAGCTGGTAAAATATCAAAGACAATGAAATTTAATGATTGTGGTGCGTCTGGTGTTCTCTTGATGGGCCAGTGAATGTTGAATGAGTGGTAAAACAACATATATAATTCACAAGTTATTATGTATTTATGTTTTGTCTTCATTTCAGCAAAATTGCTAATTATGCTGTTTGGATTGTAACAGCATGATTTGTGCTTTATTGCCAGAAATGCCAAGTAGATAATAATTTTTGAGTCATTATAGTTCTTAGGTGGTTTTTTATTAATTTCAATTTTGAGATACTTCATTCTGCTGAAGTGGTAGCAACTGGCTTTGTCAATAAATTTCTTAGATTCAGAAATGAATCCTAAATTTTACAAATCACATTCAAGCATTGTATTGGAATTGCATATGATAAATTAACATTATTGCAGAAAATATTTTAATTTATTTATAAAATATTTTAATTTCATCATATAAATTGTTATCATTTATATTGCAATGTTTCATCTCTGAAAGCAATATCTAGAACCATACAATATTTCTTAAGATCTTCTTTCCAAGTTTCCAATTTGTTCGAATCTCTCTTCAGTTAAGACTATACCTTATTCTTTAATGGCCAGAAAATAGGCTGTATTGAAATTAGTTTAGGATTGTTTATGAATGACTCTTTTCCTTCAAAGTCATGCAAACATTTTCTTTTCCTTGTTTTGATTTCTTTATGTTTTATTGGAAGGTCATTTTTGTTCCTATGTCACACACAGTTTCATTCAATTTAAATAACCAATTTTCTCTAAAATTAAACAAGTATTTTTGATCCTTTTAAAAGCAAAATAGACAATCTTGAACCTATTTGTGGTTCTTGTAAGCTTTTTTTTTTTTGTCAATTTTTGTTTATTGCAGTAACATTGGTTTATAACATTGTATAAATTCAGGTGTACATCATTATACTTCTATTTCTGCATAGATTACATCATGTTCACCACCCAAATACTAATTACAACCCATCACCACACACATGTGCCTAATTATCCCTTTCGCCCTCCTCCCTCCCTCCTTCCCCTCTGGTAACCACCAATCCAATCTCTGTCTCTATGTGTTTGTTTATTGTTGTTATTATCTACTACTTAATGGAGGAAATCATACGGTATTTGATCTTCTCCCTCTGACATATTTCACTGTGCATAATACCCTCAATGTCCATCCATGTTGTCACAAATGCCTGGATTTCATCGTTTCTTCTGGCTGAGTAGTATTCCATTGTGTATATATACCACATCTTCTTTATCCATTCGTCCCTTGATGGGCACTTAGGTTGCTTCCAAGTTTTGGCTATTGTGAATAACGCTGCAATGAACACAGGGGTGCATGTATCTTTACGCATTGGTGTTTTCAAGTTCTTTGGTTAAATACCCAACAGTGGAATAGCTGGATCATATGGTAGTTCTATCCTTGATTTTTTGAGGAATCTCCATACTGTTTTCTTGTAAGCTTTTGATAACGTTATTAATGGAAAGTGATACTTACACCACATAAATGTGGATAGAGCAAATTTAAAATTAAATTTCATCTTCATTCTTCATTTGAAGATCTATTGTTTCACTTAACTCATCCCACACATCTTTTATCTTGTCTAGATTAAGTCTAATTGCTTTAGCAGCATTTAATAGGCACTCACATTGTGTGTCTGAAAGGTCAATTTTGATATGTATTTCATCAAGAGGTGACATCTCTGGGCAGATCCAGAAAATATTGTATATAATCTTTGAATTGTTCCAAAGAATGGCATTGCTATTAGCACAGTTGAAGCCCTGTCTCCTGAAATAAAGTGAAACTGTGCACTGCTCTACCCACTACGGCAGTCATCAAACACATAAGTATTTGAAATGTGGCTAGTCCGAACTGAGATGTGGTGCAAGTATAAAATATACACCGGGTTTCAAAAGCTTAGTACCCAACCCCCAAAAGAATGTAAACTATCTCATGAATAATTCTTTAAATATGACTTGCATGTATCTAATATTTTAGATGTATTAGAATTAAAGAAATTATTAAAATTAATTTCACCTGTTCCTTTTCATGTTTTTTAGTGTAACTACCTGAAAATTTAAAAATTACATATGTGGCCTGCATTATGCTTCTATTGAACAGCCCTGGTGTACAGTACAAAGAATGCTTCTGGATTTTTGGTCAAAATTCTGACTTGTACATTTTTCCCTTTACGAAGATGTTAGCACTGTTACAGACTTGCCCTTAGCAATGTTTAAAATCAATGCCTACAATTGAATTTTTTTTTTTATTTCTTCAATTCTGTACTTGAGTGAAAACTTGTACTTTTTACAACAGGCATGAAACTAATGAAACATTAATTTTGACTGTTTTAGCTTTAACTTTTGAATTCATTTTTATTAAATCTATAAATTTACCATTATTTTCTGTAAATATTGTGCTGTTAGTGCTATGAAAAGCATCATTGTGTCTGCCTAAATATTGGACACGTATTATTATTTTAGGACTATTACATGGATGTTTTATATTGGTGTTTAGTTGTCCCTTTGGAATACCATCAATTGCTGTTTATTTAGCCTTTTTTTTTTTTTTAGTTCATGTGGGATTTTTTTTTGCACAAGTGACAGTCGTTTTCTTTTAACACAGAATCTAAATGTGTCCTTTCACAAGTCCCATCATCAGCCAAAGCTAATCATGAAGACAGTTGTGAAATGTGAGAGAAGCTACAGAATATTTTGTCTTTTTTTTTTTTTTTTTGGTGAAGAAGATTAGCTCTGAGCTAACATCTGTTGCCAGTCCTCCTTTTTGCTGAGGAAGATTGGCTCTGGGCTAACATCTGTACCCATCTTCCTCTACTTTATAGGTGGGATGCCTGCCACAGCATGGCTTGACAAGTGGTGCATAGGTCTGCACCCGGGATCTGAACCTTCGAACCCCGGGCTGCCAAAGTGGAGCGTGTGAACCTAACCACTATGCCACTGGGCCGGCCCCCAGAATATTTGGTCTTTGTGCTTAGAATATAAAAGTCAGGGCCGGCCCCGTGGCTTAGCGGTTAAGTGCACGCGCTCCGATGCTGGCGGCCCGGGTTCGGATCCCGGGCACGCACCAACGGACTGCTTCTCCGGCCACGCTGAGGCCGCGTCCCACATACAGCAACTAGAAGGATGTGCAGCTATGACATACAGCTATCTACTGGGGCTTTGGGGGAAAATAAATAAATAAATAAAATTATTAAAAAAAAAAAAGTCAGTTTCTATAGTTTCTCCATTTGAAGGAATTTTGTTGTAAAATGAAATATTAGACTTTCTGCCAAGTTCATACAATGGAAAATTGAATAATCATTTATTTGAATTGAATTTTTTTTTTGCTGGAAACATTCTCATACTGGCAGAAGGATGTGACGGTCATTTTCCAGGATCCTTACCCAAAAAATATAGCAAAGTTCCAGAGGTCTCCTCTTTTTCATCTAGCTTGTGGATTTCATGGATGTCATTTTCTTTATCTCCTAATAGACAGTCCAGGTTAGCATTTGAGCTTTTGGAATGTAATTTACAAGGAATAATTCTCTTTTTAAATTCTCATTGCTTTGATTAGTCATTATTTCTCCATTTAGTAAAGAATTTGAAGGTGCGGAGATTTTCACTTATTCAAGGTGTAGACTTGATGAGAGTAATTTTCTAGCTAGATTTCACTGTTTTGATAAGTAATTAAATATTCATTAAAGAATTTCTTTTTTTTTTTTTGCTGAGGAAGATTTGCCCTGAACTAACATCTGCTGTCAATCTTCCTCTTTTCGTATGTGAGCCGCTGCCACAGCATGGCCACTGACAGACGAGTTGTGAAGGTCCACACCTGGGCACTGAACCTGGGTTGCCAAAGTGGAGTGTGCTGCACATAAGCACTAGGCCACTGGAGTTGGCCCTCATTAAAGAATTTCTAATGTCCTGTTTGCACATTTTGTATGGTCGTGTTCTACAGTTTAAGGTTTAAAAAATTTAAACAGATCACTCTGAAAATTTTCTATTTGTTTTTTTCTTTCAGCTTTTTTTCTGCTCTGAGTTCCATTTGGATATTTTCTATCACAATCTCAACTAATACTCATTGTCAGTGACCTAAGGGATTAAAAAATAAAATGTAATAATAGTCAGTGGCCACAAAATTTGATATATCTTTATTAAAAACATGTAAATTTGAAAAAATCCAACCATTTAAATTATTTTTACATATGTTTTTAAAAGGTTATTTTTAAATATATTAAAAATTATCTATTAAATTAAAAGGAAAATACAAATTATAACTAATGAATTTCAAATTGTTAAATCAAAATTATTAAAATAAAGCCAAAAACAGTTATTTAATTTTTTGAAATTTTATTAAATATTATTAAACACTTATATAAAAATTATTTCCAATTCTGGCATTCAATGTCCATTTCTAGTTGCCAATGTAAAGCACTAGTATCAAGCTTCATGCGTGTTATGTCCAGACCCACATATACACAAATTGAAGAATAACATAAATCGTTTACTATTGAAAAAACTTTAGCTGGCATATGCATTGTAAATACTGCACTTATTCATGAGTACTTCTGGAATCAAGAATTGGAGCACAGAACAGAAGCAAGAAAATTGTCTCCCAGTAATAACATAATCATTACACGCAAGAATTGACTGCATTCCTGCCATCTGAGAGGAAGGACTTGACAATTAATTTATCTCTTCTCATACCTAAGGGTTTCTGCTGACAAATGTCCTCATACTCTGAAGTAATTCATTCTCCAACATCAGGAGCATTCACACATGGTCCCTTTTTGTTTTGAGGACATAGGGCAAAAAATATGGAGAAGTAGTTCCCTGAAGACTAAACAGCGTTGTCATTAAAGTGATGTTTAGGGTTACAGGTTTTGCTGTGCTAGCCCCCAGCCCTCCCAGATGACAGAGGTACTTGCGTTGTCTTTAATAGTTCTTTTGTAAATGTGTTTGTGATACACAGGGCCCTCTCCAGAGTGGGGCTCAGGCAGAGGCTCTTCTTATCTGGCCTTAAATGTGGTACTGATCCTCTTGGAAGCTTATGCCACTCTCCTGAGCTTGAGGGATGCACACTAACTCTGTCTTGCACTGCAGCCTCTTCCCCAGGCACCAGCCTCCTATACAGGGCCTGACAGGCCAGGAGACTGGCACTGACTTAAGACAGAGAGGGCTGTATTCTACACACATTCCTAAGAATGAGGCCTTCAAGAACCACTGCTCTGTTCTTCAACTTGTGTGACATCTAAATAGTGTTCCAAATTGAAATCCTTGCTCCTCCAGAACTCTATCACACATATTTGTTTTAAAGCTTTTATCAATAAAAACTCATCAATAATAATAATTGTTTTAATTTGTATTTGCTTTTGAATTTGAAAAGCATTTTCTTGTAGGTTGTCTTACCTGCCTCGTGAGATGGCATTTTATGAATGAGGAAACAGGTTCAGAGACATTCGGTGACTTCTCCAAGGACACAGAGCAGAGCTGGAACTTGAACCGCAGTCTTTCCATTACTGTACACTGTCCTATCATCAGACCATAGACCTTGAAAACCCTCCACTAACACTTCAGTCCTTCTTCTATGAATCCCTTGTTTCCGCTGAGTCAGAGTGACTTTCTGCCAGTCCTACATGCCTAGCTTATGGGTAGATCAGACCTTCCCCCTTAACCAGGGGGAAACTAGTCTCAGTGATTTCGTTAGACAGATGGGCCTAATCCCTTCCATCCTGGCCTGCAGACTCCATCACCGTAATGTGGCTAACATAAAGATGTGTCCGATGAATCACCCTCTTATCCGTAAAATGATGGTGTTGGCCCATATTGGCAGACTCAAAGTCAGTTCATCCTAAGGTTTATTTATCTGTCTACCATAAAATGAGAAAAAGAAGGGCAATATTGTGAATTTTGATAGAATCTGAATTTATCAGATTAAGGATTATTCTTTATTCTGAGATTATGTCCCTCTTAATTTTTTGTAAGGGTGGAGAGAGAGAAAGTTTTAAAATATCCTTTCTTTCATAAAATCATGATGTTACTATTACAAATGGTAATTTAAAAAATTTAAGGGGCAGTCCGGTGGCATAGTGGTTGGGTTTGGCGCACTCTGCTTCAGAGGCCCAGGTTCACGGGCTCGGATCCCGGGCGGGGACCTACACCACTTGTCAAGCCATGCTGTGGCAGCATCCCAAATACAAAATGGAAGATGGGCACAGATGTTAGCTCAGGGCCACTCTTCCTCGAGCAAAATAAATAAATAAAATAAAATAATAAAAATAATTTAATGTCCTCACTTGGCAAAGTAACAAAGTGGCAACCTTATGTCTTTCCCCAAAATGTGTTAGGAGGCTTTAATGGTCTTGGAATTCCAGACATCTGGAAACCACTAACATTCTTTCGCTCCCAGGAGTGTCACCAGTGGTGTTCTATGGCCTCAGTGAGCGAATGGGTAGCTGATACAGCTCTCCAAATGTCATTTGGCTAAAATGTTAGCCTTGGGCTCAACACACAGCTCTGGCACATCAGTGTCACCAATTTCTACCAAGTGATTTATGAAAATATCAACAGAGCAGAGTAACATGATGGATGACACACCTCTCAATTATACAGGCTTTTTACGTGTTGAATAAAAGGAGGGCTCTAGACATGCTGATGTCTCAAACATGACTCTGGAGTCAGACAGCCAAGAATCAAGTCCCAGCTCTATGTCTTATCATGTCACATCCACTAGAAAAATTACTTATTCTAAGTCTCAGTATCCTCATCTTTAAAATAGAAGTAATGTTAATGGTGCCAACTCTCTAAGATTGTTCTGAGGAATATAGATACATATATAGTGATTTAATATAGTGTCTGGCATATAGCAAGCACTCAATACACATTTATTATAGATAAGCCAGGAGAGAAACGCAATAGGACTGTAGGAAAAGAATTCTGAGGTCCCCATAGGGGATAAGAAGAGTGACACGACTTGGGGAAGTATAAAAATGTTTTTAAAGGTTTCTCTAAAAAGAGAAAACAGAATGGTTTAATTTGGGCTTGATCCGAGTTGCTGTAAAGCAGCAAGAAATCATGGATCCAAAGGGCAGGTAAGAGAAAATGGAAAGACTAAGAGCCTTTATGGGACACGTGGCTCTGGAGGAGAGAGCCTGGGAAAGGGAGCTTTGCTGCACCAGGGCTGGGTCAGGCCCCAGGGCGGGGCAGCACATTGGTCTGAATATCAAACCCACAATTTGTACCAGAAGTTGAGCAACAAAGGATTTCTGTCAAAATCTTGGTTTAAAAATGTGCTAACTAGACTTGGGGACAAGACAGATCTAGGATAACCACAGTCGCCAAATCTAAACTTGAGATTGCGCCACACAGGTTGAAAATAACAATACAAATTGCACAACAAAATTACCGTGAAAAGTAAACAACATAACTCGATGCAATGCAATCTATCTTTATTGAACTCCGAATTAAAAGAAAATTAGTTAAAAAGCATTTTTGGAACTTCTGAGAAAATTTAAATAAGGCCTATATTTTAAGTGATATTATTTAATTGGGGTTAAATTTCTTTGGTGTGATAACAGTATTGTGGTCATGAAGAAAAAGGTTCTTGCTCCTAGTTGCTGCATGTGAATTATTTCAGGGTAAAATGTAATGAGATCTGCAATTTACTTTCAAATAATTTAGGAGAAAGAAATCTCTCTATACAGATAGATAAAGTTAACAGGCAAAATGCTAATAACTGGTGAATCAAGATAAAGGATACAGGAATGTTCATTTGTATTATTGCACCACACTTGCAACTGTTCTGTAGATTTGAATATCTTCTAAGTAAAAAGTCTGAAGAAAAACTAACTGGAAACTGGTCACGCCTCTACTTACGACTATAATAAAGTTATAGAGAAGGGGAGAAAAGTAAGAGACAAGGCCATTTCTCACTCTTCCCACGTGCAAAGTGCGGAGGAGGTGGCTGCAGTTTCAGGAGCTTGCTTGGTCGCTGGTTTCTCTCTTCTGGGCGCTGTGCCGGGATTTCCAGCAAGGGAAGCCGCCTACATTGCATTGGCTTCCGGGCCCCACGCTTACCTTCAAATGTTTTCTAAATTATTTGAATTTTAGTGAGAATATGTGGTTCTGGGGAATGTAATCATGGTGATTAAATGGGGAGATGTTTTTTCTTTTTTTAATGACAATACGAAAAGAACCACGCGTACGCGTGGGGGAAAACGAACTTGGCAAGTCAAAGCACCGCGCACGGGGATTCGCCACAGGATGCTCCGCGCGTCGTGTGATGCTCGGTGAGCCGGCGATGCTCCGCGCCCTTGGTGATGCTCTGCGTCCCGAGTGATTCTCCGCCGCGGGTGAGCACAGGGTTAACGGCGGGCCGGGGGGCCCGCACATCCTCTGCCCGCCCACATTCCGCCACTGAATGGAGGCGATGGCCTGATGCCGGTGGGGTGATGTCGCTGCTCCGCGTCCGATATTCCCACTGGCCAGGCCCGCGCCCCTCCCGGGCCAGCCCCGCGCTCCGCAGTCACGTTACTTTCACTGCCATTGACGCAGCCCGGCGGAGTTACAAAGCGGGTCATTAAGAAGTCTTCGGGCGTCACAGAAACTAGAAGCGTGGGGCCAGGAACGTGGAGACAATTACCGTGGTTCTAAAGGCCCCCGTCGCCCAGCCTTGTAATCTGACCCCTTCCGTGATGTTTCAAGGGGTTGTGTTTGCAGATCTGTTTCTTTGTCTGAATTTTGGAAATAAAGCCTGGTACAACTTCAGAAATGTGTGTGTTGTGCGTGCCTGCTCTCTCTCTCATTAAATCCATATGAACTGAATAAAGTGGAGACACTTTTACTGATTTGCCTTTGTCTAATTTTTATAAAGCATATCTCATAAAATGTAACTGTTTTTAATATTAGGGAAAAAAAAACAGGGTTTAAGTCCTCGAAAATCGAAATGAACTTACCTATTTTCATAAATAACTGTCCTGAACCAAGTCTAATCATGTAAACTTCTCTTGTGACAAACCACATTTTTGGGTCTTTTATCTGATAGCTTCAGCTGGCAATATTTCCTAAAATATTTCATAAAATATAGAAACATAAAATAGTGTAAATGCTTCATATTTATTATGTGATCCAATGACCATGAAAATGAAAGTGTGATTAACTGACATTAACATGACATTTATCATCACCAGAGAAAGTAAATTGGAATGGTCGAAACGAGTAAAAGAAAATGTCCAAATAGAAAATTAGTTCATTCCTTCAACCAGTACTTAGAGAGCCCACAATGTGCCAGGCTCTGGGGATTCAAGGGTGAGGGGGACACTGGTCCTGCCCTCCAGAATCTCCCAGTATTCCCGAGGAAGAGCGGCCAGTATAATGAAAGGGTAAGTACCAGGCACTACAGGAGGAACGCACCACAGGGTCAGGTCATGGGTGTGTTGAAGGTGATGGGAGAGAGTGAATCAGGAAGGCTTCCTGAAGAAAAAAAGAGAAGTTACGCCAGTGGTTCCCTAACTTTGCTGGGCATTAGAATCACCTGGGGAGATTTTAAAAATCCCTGTGGCCCAGGTTACACCCCAATTAAATCAGAATGTCTAGGGGTGAGAGACTGGTATCAGTGTAATAGATACATATAATACACATATATATGTACACATATTTTTTAAGATCCCAGGTAATTCCAATGCACAGCAAAGTCCAGGGAATTACTAAGGCAGAGGGAGGGAGGCTGATGTTTTTCGGTTTTCTGAAGGAAAACATTTGCCCAGCAGTCATGTAGTAGTTGCTGGTCTTTGTTCTTTGCTTCCTCCTCTCCTTTGCACTCCAGTACGCTTTCAGGAAATGTTTATTGACGTTCCAGCAAATGCTAATCAAACTCTAGACGTGTGAGAAAACCAGGCCTTCCTGAAGAACTCACTTGATCACGTACTGTCGACTAACTAGGTCGACAAACTGACCATGGCAGGTCCTCACCTAACGAGAATGTAAAATGCCGCATTTTGACAACTGGGAAAAAATTACTCTACTCTCAGTTCACCTGCCCCATCTTCAGTCATGAGCTGTAATGGTCGCTTCATAGGCAACAATTAAAGGACTATTGTTTCTGTCTCCAAATGGCTTCCCCCTCTTTATTAACAAAGCACAAGGCCTGTCAAAATTATGAGGACATTAATCATGAAAGGTCAAGAACAGCCTAAGGAGGAGGATACATGAAAGAATATTCCTTTATGTTAGTGGAGGCAATCTGTGCCGGCTGGAAGCTCAGGCTGTCTCCACCCGGGGCCGCTTTCCATGCCCGCTGCTCTCAAACAGCGGCAGGATTTGCCCACCACGCTCTCTCAGCTGGCTGAGTATTTTTTGCGATTCTACTCTACCTTGGCATGAAACAGCCTCTTGCAATTTCTCTCCTGTTTCAAATGGTAGTTCCAAGCCTACAAGCACCTTAACAGGGAGAGGGGAAAGAAAACCTTTTTTAATCCAGGCTGAGGCGACTTGCGTTTTCATTAGATCAGAGACCACGGAGTATGAACTCCTTTTTTGGGAAGGGTGGGGGGGGGTGCTATTGTCTGACATTCTAAAAGACCCACTGAAGCCCTGACTAAACAGCATGATGTCACACCACTCAAAGAGAGCCCCAGGGAGCCAACCCCACACTGGCTCTATTTTATTAATCTCTAGAACTTTTGCATCTCTCTGTAGGAAAGCGGGACGGCAAATGCAGGGAGTTTATTCCATTTCATCGGTCCTCCCCTGAAGCATTGGGTGCAACTGTGACCCCATGGGATTAACAAGGGCAATCTTGTGCCTACATTCAAGCCACAAACGTTCTCCCAAATCCGGGGGACTCGGAAGGAAGAGGGCCAGGAATGGGTCTGGAGGAAGAGCATTCTTTTCATTAGTCCGGCACGCGGCGCAATAAGGAGGCTGAGCCTCTGAAACCCACCAATCAGCACGGAGCCCCGAAAAGCGGGGGCTGACCTAAAATGAAGTGAGTCACAGGCGGAGCCCATGGACAAGGAAGGAGAGCGTGTTTCGTAGGAGAGTAAGCAGGCATTTTGAAGCAGGCTCTCCAAGGGTAGCTGGAAGCTGTTGCTGAGCCCTGAAAATAAATCCGGCTCTTCCAAATCTTTTCCTCTTGGGCACAGTGAGATAACGCCTCCTCACATTTATATGCAGCTTATAATTTGCTAAGTATTTTCACAGACGTTACCTCATCTGAGCCTCACAGCCACCCTGTGAGGTCGGCAGGGCACGCGTGCTCTTTCCCCTCTGTAACATTGGGAGAAACTGAGGCTCAGAGAGAGTAAGTGTCTTGACAGGAAAATCTGCCCCCTTGAACCCATATCTGACTCTCAAGTGCTCTTTCCACTCACTGTTTTTCCTGCAAATCTGAGCAGAGCATTAGTTCTATTTGAACCACCTAGGGAGCTTGTGGAAAAATACAGATTTCTGGGCCCCACTCTCATTTTGCAAAAGTGACCCTCTGGGGCAGCGCTTGGGAGACTATTTTTAACCTGCAGATTGCCCAGGTGATTCTGGTAAGAATCACATCTGGTAACTACCATGCAACTCACCTAGACAGGACCCAGGAGTGTTTCATTTTGATTTGTGGTTCTTCTTGTGAGCTCTTGGATCTAGTGTTTTCTTGGCCTTATACCAATTAGACTCGTGAGCTGCTGGAGAGTACAAAAGTCTACCTACTGCCTCCTTCCGCTAACGTCCTCCCAGCGGTTCTGCTGGAACGCCTGGGATGTCCACTCCAGAAGCAGTTCTTTGGGTTCAGGTGGTGTGACAATAACATGCACAGACATCATCTGGAGGAGCTGGTTAAATGCCGTGCTGTCAACTTAGGACACAGGCTGTCCAAAGAAGGTGAATGGGGATCTTGGTACTAGGAGAGAAAGATGTGGGCATTGCTTGGGAGGCCCATATTCTGGTCCTGTTTATACCAGATGGGTGACCTGGAACAAGTTGTTCAACCTCTCTTGGCCTCACTACTCTCTTCTGAAATCCAAGGGGCGTATTGGACCTAAATCCTTATTTCTAACAAAATCTTCTGCTGAACACCAATTTGCAAAACAAGCGAAGGCTGAACCGGGCAGGAGAACTGCAGGAGCCTGATGTGACAGCTTCCAGGAGTCCCCCAGGACTTAGCAAGCCCAAGAGTGCAGAGCACTGTTGTGTGAGGCTGCCTTTCAGGTGTCACCTCCATGAGTCATCTTTCTTCCCCTCATAGCATGGTCCACTGAGATGGAAATGCAAATAAAACAATACCCCAAATCATACACATCTTAAAAACAGATGTAAACTCTTAAGAGTTTTTCCAATTCTATGAGAATCTCAGACTTGAGCTAAATTGCTTTCTAGCTGGATGAGAAAAGAAATTAAACAGAATGATAACTATACCACACTGGAGAATGATTAGAAAATTCCCCCTTTAGATGGAGGCAACACTACACTGACATGGAAGTATCTTGGAGATATACAAAGAAAAAAAAGCAAGGTGTCTTGTGTACTACTATTTCTGTTAAAAAAATAAGAGAAAGAAGAAACCCATATATATATATATTTGATTATGCATAGATTCTCTGGGGAAATACACAGGAAACTGATGATGCTGGTTGCGTCTATGAAGGGAACTGAGCAGGAGGGGATGGAGTGGGAGGGAGGTTTGCTTTTCATTTTTCACTTTTCATTATATCCTTTCATATCTTTTGATTTGCACTATGTGCATTTTGCTTTTTTAAACCGCCCTTTGGTTTTCCCTTTGACCAGCAATTCCACTTCTGGGAACTGATCCTACAGATATACTGCTACATTCAAAACATGACATGACCATATAGTTGTTCACTGAAGCATTTCCTTTTTTTTGTAATGACAAATGTTTGAAACACTGTCAATGTCCATCAATAGGAGAGTGGTGAAACAGACTGGCACGTCCACAAAATGGAATGCCATGTATTTGTAAAGGAGCTCAAGATGCTCTCTATATTCTAATATGGAAAGATCCACAAGATACGTCATTGAGTGAAAATAGGAAGAGGCAGAACAGTGTGTATAATATGAATTTAAAAGGGGGATCAAAAGGGGCACATATGTATGGTGATGGATAAAAATTAGACTACGGGTGGTGAGCACGATACAGTCTATACAGAAATTGATAAATAATAATGTACACCTGAAATTACACAATGTTATAAACCATTATGATCTCAATAAAATAATTGAAAAAAATTTAAAAAATAAAAATAAAAAGGGGGTTAAAATGTATATATACACACATATATATTCATCTTTGCTTGTATATGTATTAAAATCTCTGGTAGGGTACACTAGAAACAAATACAGTCATGCACCACCTAACACCATTTCGGTCAATGACAGACCACATATACGACAGTGGTCCCCTCAGATTAGTAGCATATAGTTTAGGTGTGTAGTAGGCTGTACCATCTATGTGTTAAGTATACTCTATGATGTTTGCACAATGACGAAATTGCCTAATGATGCGTTTCTCAGAACGTGTCCCCGTCATTAATTGATGCATGACTGTAACAGCATTTATCTAATGTGGGAGAACTGGGTGACTGGGGAATGGGGATAGGAGAGACTTTATTGAGTATCTTTTTGTACTTGAATAATTTTGAACCATGTAATTATAATACCTATTCAAAACTAGATAATATTTTAGATAATATTTTAAAACAAATATATAAAAATTACACTTTGGCTTCCCCCTCCTTTACACTAAGCACTGCCATTATGATTTTGCTTCAGGGCCAGAAAAAAACAAAACAAAACAAAACAAAACAAAACACTCTTTTAAAGAAGTCAGCCCTTGGGCCTCCCTTCATCCTTTCAAATAGTGACTTACAGAAAATCCAAAGCAGCATCTCTTCCCCTCTGGCTTCCTAGTCTTTGGAACCATTCCATGCCAGCTTTTTATCCCCTCTTTCCCCTACCCACTCCCTTACCCAATTCTCATCAATCTTCCCTGGGTCTCCCCTCTGAACACTGCCGTAGCCACCAGAGCTCTGATTTATAGCACGACTTCGTGCCTGGAATTATAGGACAGCAGAAGCATGGCTCTGAACATGGGTGTCTCAACAGCTCCCTAGGGTTGGCCAACTCCTGGCTCTGTTGCAAGCTTTTAACTGGCCCCACATCTCATTTCCTCATACAAGTGACATCCCAGTTTCCTTCAAGGGATAAATAATTGTCTTTCACACTGAGTCAGCCTTCTCACACTCAAGGCCAGCTGAGCCTGCCCCCAATCCTTGCTAAAACTCCCACATACCCTGGTCACCCATCATGTGCTTATCTTTACCTGCTTCCTCCAGTTAACTCCAAACTTGGCTCAAACTGGTTCTCAGAGCCTCCAGCTCTCCCCACTACCCGCCAAAAGCCAGTGGTGGGTCTAAACAGGCTGCCACTCAGGCCTTGAATCAATAAACTCCCAAGGTCATCATTGCACTCATTTAATACAAATGTCCCTGGCACTGAGCTGGATGCTGGGAAGATAGTCATGATCAAGACTGATGTGGTCCCTGTCTGCATGGAGCCAGCAGCCCAGTTGGAAAGGTGATTGAACAAGGGATCAAATACTACGGCTCTCAACTATGGCCTCACATTAGAATTTCCTGGGATCTTTTAAAAAATACCAATACTCTAAGTCCACTCTTGACCAGTTGAATCAGAATCTCTGCAGGTGAGACTCAAGCAGCAGTATTTTTTAAACTCTCCAGGTGATTCTAATGACAGCCAGTGTTGAGAACCCCTAACACAATGGATTTACACAACCTCCTACTTAATGATACAATCTAAATGATTCCTACATGATAGCCTTAAATGAATCATAAAAATTGAATTTATTTTCTATAGATTCAAAGCTAAGAACTAGGGTACTCTTCTGAAAACCTATTTCATACCACAACAACACAAACAACAACGTTTAATCCTGACAATAAAAGACAAAAAGCTCAAATACATGCTTTAAAAAATATCCAATGGCAGGCATACAATATTATAACATACCATAGAGTAGTCAGGGCCTATCCATAAAACAGGATGGACCACCTTGAGGGTAAGAGTCCTGGGGAATCAGGAAGGCATTTTCCAACCTTCTTACCTGATAGAGTTTTGCATTTCTTGGTCCCACTCCATTCCTTAGAGGGTTCCAATGGAATTTCAACTACATAAACAGTCTTCTACCACCCCAGGCATCCGTTGGCTGTACATTGGGGGCCCAAGCATGTGGTGATGTGATGATGTAACTCTTCCGTCAGTGGGCCTCACAGTACAGAGTATCACTCCTTCCACACCCTCTTTGGTGGGCAGCTCTGAAGATTTCAGAAGGCAGCTGAAGAGCTGTGAATGAGAATTTTCCTTGAAACTTTATTTGGGGGTGGAGTGGAGTTAATGCTTTTAATTTATTATCTCTATGGGGGTCTAATTAGGCCAAATGAAAAAAATAACAACACATGGGAAATAGTGTCAGAACAATGAAATACATACAGCTTGCAAATATTTAACCCCCAGTTTCCTCATCTGTAAAATGGGCATCTTTATAGATAAAACAACATAGGTTTGCTATGAAAATTAATGGTTATCATTTAGGTTAAGACTCTGATATATAACACCACACAGTAGACGATCTTTGTTATTATTTCTTTTAGTATCTGAAAAGGAGGGCTGGGAAATGCTGTTTTATGATTTTATGATTTACAGATCTACAAATTAATCTCCAGAGGGGTTACACCAATTAACACTTCCACCATCAGTATATGAGAGTACCCATTTTTAGTATTACTCTTAAAAAACAATTGCCAATTTGGTAGATAAAATTGTTATTAAGTTGTTTTAACTTTCATTCATATGATTAATTCTAATGAACTTTTTCTCTTGTCATATTTCTGGCCTATTTTGTATTTATGTATTTTTTACATATCAAATTAAATTTTAAAAATGTACTCATACCTCTTAAGCTGATTTACAACTTCTTTTCCTTTATGCTTCCTCATCTTGAGATCATATAAATATTCACCTTTATCATCTTCTAGTTCTATTTTAAGAAAATATTTGACTTTTAGATCCACTTGGAATTTATTTAAGAATATGATGTGAGGTAACGATTTAACTTAATTTTAATTTTTCTCTAAATAGTTAATCACTTGTATTAGGACCAGTAATTCATTCTTTCCCCATTGATTTGAAATACCATTTTTTATTCTGTTTCAATAATTTTCACTCTCTTCTTTTAATAACAGCACATATTTTAATTCATTATTATAGCCTTATATGTTTTAGTATCAGGCAGTGCAAATTCAAGAGAGTCTTAATACTGCATCTTGTTTGTGTGACACACACTTGTTCAGGCACATTGTCCCCCGAAGTAAAATGTATTACTTTGGCTAATGTAACCTAAGTTGCGATACTTTATTCTATACGATGGGACACTATGCAGTCATTGAAAATAAACTTTTATAAAAACAGATATTTAGTAACATGGGGAAATGCTTTGGATGTAATATTAAAAGAAAAGATTCAGGTTAAACAATATGATCTGGCTTTGTCAGAACAAAAACAAATTACCTACGCATATGCATAGAAAACAGATTGTAAATAAACACACCAAAATGTTAATGGTAAGCTGTTTCTAAGTAATGGGATGACAGGTGGTTTTTACTTTGCTATATTTTTCCAAATTTTCTACAATGAATATGCTTTACTGTTACAATCAGAAAAATCAGTGATTAGCATTGCTTAAATGGATGTTTTAAGGCCCACCCCCAGCGCTTGTCAGGGCAGTTGGAGCAGTCAATCCCACGCCAGAGAAGAGACGCTCTTTCACTCCATGGGGAGTCATAGATGGGTATTCAGCCTGAAAGGGGATGCATTTACCACTTCAGTTCAGTCCTTTTGATTGGGAGATGCTGCCATTAGAAGATGTTAAATGCCAAATAACATCATCTGGAATCTCATGGTGACCCTTTGTGTCGCCAGCTGGGAGAGGGGTGTGTGGTGTCACCTCCTGCTCAGCCCTCTCCAAACTCCACCCAGAAGGTCTGGGAAGACACAAAGACAGTGTGTTACACCAGGGTGGTGTGCGAATGCCGGCATGTCTCTGACCCTCTAATCCTATCAGGAATGCTTATGGTGTTAATTTGACCATCTTTCACAGCTCATAAATCTACTGGTGGGCAAAGCCGAGCTGCCAGACGCCATCAAGCAAAACTCCTTCTGAGGCTGGCAGTTTGAGTAAAGCAGCCAGGATCAAGCCTCAGAAAAGTCCAATAAAAAGCTTTGTATCTGGGGGACTGGAAAGCAGCTTCTCACATTTGGATACAATAGAACAAAACAGGGGGAAACGTGAATGTCTGATTATCTGGACTGGTGGTCTCCCCTATGCCCCGCCTGCCCACTGAGCCATGGATCCTCATTCATTCACAATTCTTTGCATACAGATGGATCTATCTTGCTCCCAAACAATTGCCTGCACAGACTCCCATCGGATTAGTTTATTTAATCCCTGTCTATAAATACAAATTGACTATATTTGCTTCCACTGGAATCTGCTAGCCTTTTTATATTAAAATGTATTAATCTTCAGCCAGATCATTTCTTCCTAGATTCATTCTTCCTTTATTCAGTGATCAGAACAGAAACATTTTCCTTTTTCTGGGACAGAACACTCCTCCAGAGGAGTCCCAACTATTCCCTCTTGACAAATATGTAGGGTTGAAACTGCCACTAGAAATCAGTTTCAACTTCTGGATTACAGCTTTATCCAGAATCCATCTGCTCCTCCAACTGGTCAGTTTAAAATTCAGCTGCTTAGAGATTCTAAATAAAAGCATCCTTTCCAGCATCTGTTTCAAGAGGGGAGGCACTGAAACAGGCACAGTTCAATTTTCATCAACTTCCTCCTGGTCCAAGCCTCTTCAGAGGAAGGCAAGTCGGAGCAGTTTTCTGCCTTTAGGGACAGAAAATTCCTCTGACAGAATCTGTATGCCGACTGGGGTGGGGAGGAGTGCTGGCTCCAGGAGACACACAGCAGTTACTCCCCACGATCTGAGACTGGAAGTACCAGAAAAGTGGCAACACCTATGCGTCCTGCATCTCTGTATGGTGCAGGCAACCAATGACTTCCCCGCAGAACCTTGAGAAAAGACTCCCATCTCCTCAGGGCTGATGTACTGCCCACCAGGAGCACAGCATACTGAGGAGGCTTGAGGAGCACAGGGGAAAGGGAATCTGAAAAGATTTACCAGCCTTGGCCTTGGGCAAGTTTCTTTAACTCCTGAGCTCCAGTTCCCTCATCTGAAAGATAATCTACATGGGATTATCTGGTTTATGGTGCAGGGATTTAATACGTGGTAATTGTGGATTATTGAGATAACTGGTAGTGAACTTGATAACTGTCATTATTGATATTATTATTACTGGTGGTGAATTTTAAAAATGATAACTATGATGATTGATATTATGTTATTGCTGGCAGTGAATTGGATACATGACAATGATGATTATTGATATTACTGTATTGCTAGTGGTGGATTTGATAAATAACTATGTTGTTATTATTGTTTCTGCTGGTAATGCCACTATTATCTATTGCTCTCTCCATATGATGGTAAGTAGACTTTAAAAGAACTGAGTGAAGATCATATAAGCCCGTTCACTCACTTAACAAGTGTTTATTGAGCACCATCTATGCACCAGGTTCTAGGCACTGGGTTACATCAGTGGAATCCATCCTTGTGAAGTTTACCTTTTAGTGGGAGGAGATGGACAATAAATATAATAAATAAATAATGTTGAATTTAGAAAGAGAGCAGGGTAAGGAGGATTGGGAGCGAATTGGGGGAGAAGGGGCAGGATGCAATGGAATTTAAAATAAGGTGGTTCTTGGGCCGGCCCCGTGGCTTAGCGGTTAAGTGCGCACGTTCCGCTGCTGGCGACCCGGGTTCGGATCCCGGGCGCGCACTGACGCACCGCTTCTCCGGCCATGCTGAGGCCGGGTCCCACATACAGCAACTAGAAGGATGTGCAGCTGTGACATACAACTATCTACCGGGGCTTTGGGGGAAAAAATAAATAAAAAAAAAATTAAAAAAATAAATAAATAAAATAAGGTGGTTCTGGAAGGCGTCCCTGAGAAGGTGATGTCTGAACAAACAGGAAGGAAGTGGGGGAGTAAGTCATGGTGAATGCTGGGGGAAGAGTGTTCTAGGCAGCAGAAACACACCTGCAAAGACCTGGCAGGGGGAAGCGTGCCTGTGTGTTCAGAGAAGGATGGAGTGTCCGGGGGTAGAGTGGGAAATGGTGTTACAGGTGTGCAGAGGCAGGTCATGTGGGTCAAGCTGAGCATTTTAAGGACTTCAGCTTTTTACTCTAAGTGAAATGGGGAGTCACTGCAGAGTTGTGAGCAAAAGGCGTGACATAGTTTGACTTAGGCTTCAACAGGATCACTCTGGCTCCTGAGTTGAAAATAGACTACGGGCTCTGGGGTGGGGAGCAGTGGGGGACAAGGGTGAAAGCAGAAGCAAGGAGACTAAGGGTTGATGTGGGCTGTGAGGGGAAGAGGATGACGACTCCCAGGTTTATGTCTTGAATGACTGGAAGAATGGAGCGGCCATGACCTAGAGGAGGAAGATTGAAGATAGAGCAGGTTTGGAGGACTTCTCAGTTCAGTTTTGGTCACGCTTTTGCAGACTTATAGCTTAAAAGAACTCAGATATTACCTAACTCAAATCTCATCTTTAAACAAATTCTATTTTTATTTATTTATTTAGTGAGGAAGATCAGCCCTGCACTAACATCTGCCAATCCTCCTCTTTTTTTTTTGCTGAGGAAGACTGGCCCTGGGCTAACATCCGTGCCCATCTTCCTCCACTTTATATGGGACGCCGCCACAGCATGACTTGCCAAGTGGTGCGTCGGTGCGCGACCGGGATCCGAACCGGCAAACCCCAGGCCGCCCTCAGTGGAGCACGCACACCTAACCACTTGCGCCACCAGGCCAGCCCCAACAAATTCTATTTTTAAATGAGTGCACAGCATAGAAAATTCTCAGTACAACGAATACAGAATGGAGACTCAGCTTTCATTCCATCCCTATGTCTCCTGCCACCCAGATCTCCTCCTCGGATTACTGTTACCACTTACTTGATTTTTCCCCCCAAAATAGCCTATATGTTATTTCCTCTGTATTTATTTTTTTACAATGGTAACTGACCATACACACTGTTCTGAAGCTTGCTTTTTTTCTCCACTGAATAATCGATCTTGATCAGTACACACAGGACCCGCTCATTCTTTTCATGACTCCAGGCTTTCTGGTGTCTATAATTTACTTACCCAGTCCCCTATTGATAGACAGATATGCTATTTATAACTTTGTCTTTTCAAATAACACTGTGATGTATTTCTTTATCATGGGTTCTTTTACTCAAAGGGTATATCCACATAAAATTTGGACAAGTATTGCTCAGTTTTCCTTCTAGAGGTTGGTTCTCCATGATGCGAGAGAAGTATTCTCCTCCACCAGGGCTGATAGGCAGCTATATCGCACCAGTGGGGCTGTACCGGTTGTTGAGTAGCAGCATCCTTCCACACTCACTGGTAACCAGCTGCTGCTCCAAGCCCCCTGAATGCTCCTCTCTGATATCTCAGGGGCTCCGGTTCCCCCACAACCTCTCACGATCCAGCAACTAAAGGGTTAACACTAGGCAGAAGAGGAGTCTTCAGAGTCTACTGCGACTGGCTGGCCAGTGCCTGGGTGTTAAATATTTTGACTATCATTCTTCACTAATATAAGTGATGGAAAATGGTATCATAGTATATAGTTAAGTTGTATTTCTCTTCTTTAAATGCCATTTTTATTTCCTTTTCTCTATATTGTTCATTTTCTATTGGGTTGTTGTTATTTTGCTTCTTGATTTTGAGGTACTCTTTATATGTTAAAAAAGCCACTTCCTTGCCTGTTATGTGTGTTGCAAATATTTGTCGCGGTTTGCCATTTATCTTTTTATTTTGTTTGCAGACATTTTAAATTTTTATGAAATTGTATTTATCAATCTTTTTGTTCCTAGTTTCTGGGTTTTGGATTATAATTACAAAGGTCTTCGCTATATCAAGATTAGTAACATCATTCTATGTCTTCCTGTAGTTTTGTAGTTTCATTTTCTATCGTTACGTATTGGACTCATCTGAAATGTATTTTATGTGAGAAATAAGGCTTGGGTCCAACCTTATTTTTCCCAGATGGCTCCCCAGTTGTTGCAAGACCATCATCTTTCTCACAATTTCATAATATACTACCTTTATCATATACTGTGGATTTCAGACCATTTCTGGACACTCTTCCATTCCATAGTTTATGTGCCTGTATTACTGTTCTAATAAGAGTAGCTTCAAAATATTTTAATATATGGTATGGCTAGTAGCCCTTCAGTACTCGTCCAGATTTTTTTTTATTGTGGAATTTTTGTTGTACATTATTGTTTGTCAGTCACCATATAAATGCATCCCTTCACCCCTTGTGCCTACCCCCCACCCCCCCTGCCCCTGATATCTTCCAGATATTTTTAATAAGAATCCTTGTACTTACTTTTCCATAGTAGCTTTAGAATCAGTTTTTATAGTTTCCCACTCCTTCCTTCAAAAGGGTTGGTATGTTATTAGGTCAACAATAACGTATTGGTAAATTTACATACTAATTTAGGGAGAAATGAAATCATTATATCATTGAACCTTTCTGTCTCAGAATAGCATATGGTATTCTATTTGTGCCAGTACTATTTTCTGTCTCTGACATTTAATATTTTCTTTTTATTGTTAAGTTTATTCTTAGGTATTATATATATATATTTTTTGTTATTATAAATGGGATCTTTTCCTCCATTATATTTTACAAGTGCTTTTTATGTGTAAATAGGAAAGCTATTAATTTCTGTTTATTCATTTCGTACCTACTAATGTTACTGAATATTCTTATTGTTTGAAATAGTTTTTCAGTTGGTTTTCTTGGGTGTTTCAGATAATATTAATTGTAAGTAAAAATAATTTTACTTTCTCCTTTAACATTTTTTTTCCTTTCTTTACTAATAGCATCAGCTAGTACCTTCAGAACAAGGTTAAATAATGGACAGTCTTATCTGGTTCTTGACTTAAATCCTTCTAGTGTTTCTCCACTAAACATGATGCTGGCTTTTGGCTTATATATAAAGTTGATTTATATATAAATATTATATTAGGAAGTATCTATTTCTATTTTGTATATATGTATGCTTTTATCAAATGTCTTTTCATCATCCAAGGGGATTATCATCTAATTTTTGCCCTGTGAGCTACTGATAGGGTGAATTATATTATTATTATTTTTTTTTTGTGAGGAAGATCAGCCCTGTGCTAACATCTGCCAATCCTCCTCTTTTTTTTTTTTTTTGCTGAGGAAGACTGGCCCTGGGCAAACATCAGTGCCCATCTTCCTCCACTTTATATGGGACGCCACCACAGCATGGCCTGGCAAGCGGTGCGTCAGGGCGCGCCCGGGATCTGAACCAGCGAACCCCGGGCCACCGTGGCAGAACGCGGGCGCTTAACCACTTGCGCCGCTGGGCTGGCCCCTATATTATTTTCTAATGGTGAACCATCCTTGCTTTTTTGATATAAACTCTAACTGGTTATATATTATTTTTTACCAACAGCTTTATTGAGGTATACTTTACATACCATAAAATCCACCCATTGTAAGTATACAATTAAACTAACTTGAGTAAATTTATCACTGATACATGTTCTAATCCAGTGTTGGAATGTTTCCACCATCCCGAGTTCCCTCACACTTATTTGCAGTTAATCCCTACTCCTGTGGGTTTTATTCTTTTAATAGTCTGCTGGATTTTATTTGCAATTATTTTAAAGATTTGTGCATTAAAATTCATTTCTTTTTGTGTTATCTTGTTGAAATATTATATTAATTCTATGCTGTAGCTACAAAAGAAATTAGAAGCTTTGTTTTTGTACACTCGAGAACAGTTCAAATAGCATTGGCATTATCGATTCCTTAATGGTTTGTCAGAAGTTGCGTATGAAACTCACTGGGTTGGGGGTTGTTGGGGTATAGCTCTTTGACAGTATTCTCTGTCGTCTTTGGCATTTGGCTTTAGATTTGCACTCTTTTCTGGGGTTAGTTTTGGTCATTTACATCTTAATAGAATATCACCTTAGGTTTCATCTATGTTTCCAGATTTATTTGCATGGAGTTGAGCAAAGTGGTCTTTGAAAATTCTTTTACGTTTTCTCTGTATTTGTGGTTACTTCCCCATTTTAATTTTTTATATTGCGGATTTATGATTTACTTTTTCTTGATTACCTTATCTATTTCATTCCCTTGAAGAACTAGTTTTTGCATTTATCGCTTCTACTCAATTGTCTTCCTATCCCCTAGTTTCTGCTTTTATTTTTACTAAGTCCTTCTTCCTTGGTTTATTTATTTACTTTTGGTCCTATTAATAATTTCTTCAGTTAGTTTATTTTTATTATAAGTACTGAAGGTCTCAAATATTTTGGACACTGCTTTTGGTGTGTCTCATATTTTGAGTGTTCTCTTTATCCTATCTACTAACTCTTCTGCAATTTCAGCTTTAACTTTCTGTTTGAACCAAGGAAACACCTTTAGTATCCAGGTGTTTAGGATTTTTTGTTTGCTAACTTTGTTGCTAATTTTTAGTTTTGACGAATTGTGAACAAAGCGTATTGTCCTGCATTATTTCCAGTTTTTGGAATTTATTAAGGTTTTCTTTATGATCTAATGCATGGACAATTTTTGTAAATGTTCCATGAGTACTCGGGGAACAAGGTTCTATATGTATCAATTAAATCTACGTTATTATGTTATTTAGGTCTTCTGTATCTTTTTTTTTCTCCTTGATCTTTCACGTAAATGTCTTAAAATAACTGTTTGCTAGATTCAAAGTCCTAACTATCCTTCTGATTCATTAACCATTTATGCAGCACTTACTATGTGCTAGGCCCTATGACAGGGGCTTTCCATATGCTAGTTTTAAGAGGTCTTTCATCGACCAGCTTCTGCAATCTTCAAAAATTGTTTTGCTTGAGAATTATTTGGTAACAGGATGATACTACTAAACTCACTTTGACATGCAGTCACAGATTTCTAGTGAACCAAAAGTTTAGAGGCTGGTTTATGAATCTTTTCGGTCTAGTGTTTCTTTATCAGCTGACTAGGGGGCATGTCTATTTCTACCCCCCTCCTCCTCAACTCTTTCTTTGCCACACTTTTCTTAGCTCTTCTGGTTAGTGCTTAACATAATGGCTGGCATACAAGAAATAATCAGGAAGTGGCTATGGAGTGGCCCCATTAGTAATGATCTTTTATTATTGTTGCAGCAGAAAACAGATGCCACAATCAAAGCATGATAATTCAAGGAAGATTTAATAAAGAAACTATTTACAAAGGTACAGAGTGGAGAGAAATCACAAGGGATAGTGCAGTCGAGTGAAGCTGTTAAAACGCCTATGCCAGAAGGAATAAGTGGAGGGAGTAGTATTGAAACCTAGAAGAGTTGTTAAGAGGGAAGGCCATTCTGGGAGGAGCAGTGACTTTTTTAGCCAAGGGGACATCTAACCTAGTGGTTTCCACCCAGGGTGATTTTGCACCCAAAGGGACATTTGGCAATATCTAGGACATGTCTGGTTGTTACAACTGGGGGAGAGGTGCTATTGGCATCTAGTGGTTAGAGGTAAGAGATGCTGGTAAACATCCTACAATGCACAGGACAGCCCCCACAACAAAGAATCATCCTGCCCAAATGTTAGTAGTGCCAAGGTTGTCCTGAGATGACGGGGCAGGATGGGAGCTGGGGAAATAGATGTTCAAATCTCTCTCTCTTCCCTTCCCCTCTCCCTCCCTCCCTCCAATATCCTGCTGGAAGCCAGAGGGCAAGTGGATTTGTCCACATGGTCCATAAAGCTTAGTATTCCGGGGCAGAAAGGAGGGTGGATAACAGTGAAGAGTGAATCAGGAGGGCAGAGAGAAGACAGTCATTATATAAACATTATTGCTGTCCATGTTATGCATTCTGCTATATGCCTCCTAGAGCCCCTGAGCAAGGGTTTCCTCCTTACATACCCAGAAGTAGGATTTTTCGTTTTACCAGTAATGCCAAACTGTTTTCCAAAGCACTTGGACCCACAGCAATGTGTAGGAGATCCACATCCTCTAACACTTGCATTGACAAGTTTTTCACTTTTGTCAGTTCCAGCAGGTGTAAAATGGTATCGTATGGTACCTAATGTGCATTTCCCTGATTGCTAATGAGGCTGAGCACTTTTTGGAATGCTTAGCGGTTACTGGGGTTTCCCATTTTGAGAAATGCCTATTTATCTTTTACTCATTTTTTGTCTTTTCCTTACTGTAGTTTTTAATCTATCCTGCATATGAATCCTTTGCTCTTTATATGCGCCGCGAATATCTTCTCTCACTTTGAGACTTGTCACTTTACTTTTTGTGTGTGTGTGAGGAAGATCAGCCCTGAGCTAGCATCCATGCCAATCAACCTCTTTTTGCTGAGGAAGACTGGCCCCGAGCTAACATCCGTGCCCATCTTCCTCCACTTTATGTGGGAGGCCGCCATAGCATGGCCTGACAAGCGGTGCGTCAGTGCGCGCCCGGGATCCGAACCCGGGCCACCAGCAGCAGAGCAGGCGCACTTAACTGCTACGCCACGGGGCCGGCCCCACCTCTTTACTTTCTTAACGGAGATTTGGGTGAACTGAAGTTCTTAATTGTAATATAGTCAAATTTACTAATTTTTTCTTTTAGGGTTAGCATTCTTTGAAGCTCAGCTAAAAGTTCTTCCTTATCCCCAAATCAGAAAATCTTCTTCTTCCAAACATTTAAAATATTTCACTTTCATATGTAAAATCCACGTGAAATTTATTTTTGTGTATGCATCCATATATAAATCTTTTTTTCCATATGGTTAACCAGTTGTTCCATAACAAATTATTCAACAGTTCCTCCTTTCCACACGATCTGTAATGCTACTTCTGGTGTATATAACAATTCCATAAATAGTCTGTTCAGTTGGTCAAATGAGTCTATCGCTGCACCAATATTACCCTGAGTTACAAGAGCATTAATGTTATTCTTGATCTCTGGTCCTCCTGCCTTACTGCTTTTTTCTTCAGGACTGTCTAGCCTATTCTAAGCCCTTTACAGATATTTCCTATTCACTCTAGATTCTTTTATACTTTTGAGGGAAAAAAAAGTGCACGAGTCACCTGTTATTCCCATTTCTATTGGAGTGTTCATTTACTTTTTGTCTTTCACAGTTCTAAGAGTAATTATCCTTAAAAATTTAATATGTATACTTAAACTCCAAAGTTCATCAATATCTTAAGGTTTCTATTTCCCATGTTATTGTCAAGTAGTACTTTAAATTCCACCTTGTTTTTAAAATCTCAAATGTACAGTATTTTTATAGACAATGCTTATTTTATAGTGTTTTAAATAAATAAAATAGTCCTGGCACAAAATTCAAAAGGAATAAAAGGGTATACAGTGAAAAGTCCCTTTATCACTTCTGTCTCCCAACACCGAGGTGTCCTGCCAATAGTTTATGTGTATCCTGGAGGTATTTTATGCATAAAGAAGCAAATGCATATTGTACTTTATCTATATTATACAAATAGTAGCAAATCATACATACTGGTCAACCTCTTGCTTTTTTCATTTATTATGCCTTGGAAGATATCAGTCCCTGTCAGTTAATAAGGCATTTATTTATTCTCTTTTTACATGAGTACGAGTTCAGTCCGTTTGCCAACATGTTTACTAATTCCTTTGTTCACCAGCTTATGGCATCTCACTCCTTCCTTCTGGATTCAATTGCTTTCTTTCCTGAAGACCAATCCTGAGTTCTTTCAGCAAAATCTGAAAATATGTTGTTTATCTTCTCTTTTGAATAGTAATTTACCTATTAACAGAGTTCAAAGCTAACATGAATTTTTTCCCCAGCACTTGAAAGTTATTTTATTGTCTTCTGATCTATATTGCTGCCATTGAAAAGCCTGCTGCCAGCGTAACTACACCTTTGTAGGTAATGTCTTCTCTCTTGTGGCTTTTAGATTTTTCTCGCTTTTTTGCGATTCTACTACATGCCTAGAAGCAGACTTGTTTTTATTTACTATCCTAGATATTTTTTATGCTTCTTCGAGGATCCATATCCTTTATAAATTCTGGAAAAACTCTCAAATCTCTTCCCTCTCCTATTCTTTATGTTGGATCTTCTTGTTCTAGTCTCCACGTCTCTTAGCTCTTCCCTATTTCCCACCTCTTCCTCTGTTATAATCTGGGTATTTTCCTGCTTTTTCTTCTAGTTCACCAATTCTCTTCAGATACACCCATCTCTTTAGATATGCCCAATCTGTGGTTTAATCTGTCCACTGAGTTTTTAATTTAATTATGTATTTTTTAAGCTCCAAGACAGCTTTTCAAATCAACTTTGTCTTTTTCATAGCGTCATCTTTTCTAATGGCTTTCATGCTTTCTTCACCCCTCCCCCCAATCATTTTAAACATTTTTATTCCATAGTTATTGTGTTATTTGAGTTTGTATGGGTGCGAATCTTCGAAGACTGTGTCTGCTGACTTGTGCTCACAATGGAGTGTTTTGGACTTTTGACCATGAGTCCACCTGAACAGGGCTTGTTTCTTCTGTACTGTGGGAATATGATGCAGCTTGGGTTATGGGTATGTCTTCCTTCCCCAACCACGTTGCCGTCATGTCTGTATGCCTTTATCAGTAATTTTCAAACTGAGATCCTCACACACCTAGCGATTTATACACTTGACATTTTGAGTTTCTTAAGATTTCATTTGAACAAAGGGCTCAGTGGCTAAGAAATCTTGCTGCTTTGAAATTCTATGTTCTCTGTTTCCACAAGTGAGAAAATTCAACTACTAGTCCTGGAGCATTCAGGGAAATAATAATAATATTAATTACAATAAGCAGTTATTGCCAAGTATGGCACTTAGTGGCACAGACAGAAAATCATTTAGTTCTCTCAACACCCCTATAAGTACTTTAAAGTTTATGAAGATTATGTAGTTTGTTCAATGTTGCACAGTTGGTGAAGGATAGGATAAATTCAAATCCAGACCCATTTGACCCTAGAGCCCAATCACTTAATCACTATTTATTTATTCAACAAAAAGTTACTGAGGAACTACTATGTGCCAGGATGTGCTAGGTGATGGGTCTAGTAGTAAACAAAACAGGTATGTTTTTTTTTTAAAGATTTTATTTTTTCCCTCCAAAGCCCCAGTAGATAGTTGTATGTCATAGCTGCACATCCTTCTAGTTGCTGTATGTGGGACTCGGCCTCAGGATGGACGGAGAAGTGGTGCCTCGATGCGCACCCGGGATCCGAACCCGGGCCACCAGCATTGCAGCGCGCGCACTTAACCACCAAGCCACAGGGCCGGCCCCACAGGTATGTTTTTTAATAGCTTTCAAATTATCTGTGAGGGATCAGTTTTTTTTCCCCTCTTAATTTCCAATCTGTTGCAGATGGATATTTTGGTAAAGAAATTAAAACCACTGCAGCAATGTCAAACTGCTATAAAAGCTTCCTCTCAATTTTTGTTTTCATCTTTCCATGGGCTGGTAACAGTTCGCAGACCAACCCCCTGCAGGCCACTTTTGTGTAGCACTGCTCTACAGTATATGGGCAGACCACCTGGGGGGCTCTGTGTATACCTGTGGGATGGGGATGACAACCGTGGGGGGATGACGAAGTGGAGAAGACACTTCTGATAACGGTGGCTTGTGTGTCAAGAACAAGAATCTTCTAAGAGGGTATAATTAAGTATTTTACGTCAGTATGCCTAAGCTAGTAAGCATGAAGAAGGGTAGAGATTCAGGAGATAGTGAAAAGACCACATTGCAGTCTAACTTGATAAAAATTGGACAGTTCTCCTGGGGAAGAAGGGTACTACTACTACTTGCTTCCTCTGTCATGCTAGTCCTCTAACAGGACAGGACAGTAGGTAAATGGCCAGGTAGGAATACTAATGACAAAAGCTGAGGGAAGTTTATTTGTACGTTTTCTTTCCTCATCACCCTGCAAACAACTGGATCACATCATACAGTGACATGCATGTTTAGGAAACAGCAAGCAAACACTTCAATATTATCCTAACTGAACCAGTACGATAAAGCTGCTGAAATATATTTCAAAGCCAAATGACTTATGGGTTATTTGCACCATTATTCTCTTACTACAAAAACTGATCACATACCTGGACACTTAGCATACTGAAATCTAAAATACATATGTTATTATACTTTCTTTTATGAGTAATAAATACTTTTTTTTTGTGAGGAGATCAGCCCTGTGCTAACATCTGCCAATCCTCCTCTTTTTTTGCTGAGGAAAACTGGCCCTGGGCTAACATCTGTGCCCTTCTTCCTCCAATTTATATGGAATGCTGCCACAGCATGGCTTGCCAAGCAGTGCGTTGGTGCGCACCCGGGATACGAACCAGCGAACCCCGGGGTGCTGCAGCGGAGCACGCGCACTTAACCACTTATGCCACCGGGCCGGCCCCTAAATACCACTAACTTTAAGATTTGAAAACTTATAAAGAATTTTTTATATGACATAGAAAACAAAAATATATTCTTCTTTATAAAGTTAAGAAGACAGACTTTCCAGGAATGACCTTTAAGGTTTGCCAAAAGTTGTGCTGGATGGACTAAATGTCTAAAAAGCATCTTACAGATACTTTCATCTTAAAGCATCTGAGCAGGTATGGTCACAACATTCAGTATTTCAAACTTTAAACAGCTCTCTTTATCACTATTAGACTCAGAACTACACTGTTTTCCTGCAATTGTGATTTATTGTAATCTTTATCCATTTTCCCAAAGACCATTCAACACATTTATTCTATTCCAGTAATTACCATGCTACCCAGAAAAACAAGTGAACAGTTTATTAAGAATTAAATGAGAGTATGGAATGTGATACAGTACAAGTATGACACTCAAGATGAATATAATAGTACTACTCACACAAAAAGTTAAATCTCACTTCAAAAAAAAAAATCACAAGACAAAAGAAAAAGCAATTCCATCATTATAAAGTAAGGTATTTCATGCAAAAACTCCAAAACCCTCCCCAAGCCACCCAAGCCCCCGACAAACAAAAAGCTATCTGAAAATATTGCCATGCTAACATATTAACCACAACATAATCATTCATAGAAAAACAACACGCTAAGTAAGCAATGGATTAGATGAAACAACACAGGTTGCAATATTGTAAATTCATAGACCACGATGATTTTACATGATAAGAAATTCCAGATTCACTCATAGGGTGAGTAATATGGGCTAAATGTTGAGAGATAAGGTATGTAAATATAAATTCCATTAACTCATCTCATTATCTTCTAATTATAAAACTGGAAGCTTCCAGAACCTGAAAAATCTTACAAAATTTGGCATATTCCATTTGTGTTCCAAGAAATGACTTTACGATCATATTTGCAATTATTAGAGATCTGTATAAAAGCACTTCAAGGTCAGGAATTTACCTCTTAAATAATGATCACAATTTACATCATAGAAACAACTCCAGATAGGCATTTACTTTAACTCTTACTCAAGACAAGAAACATGGTTTTCTAGAACTTTATGTACAAATTACTGCAAAGGGCCAGTTAATTTAGAGACTAAATAAAATGTAAAACAAAGGTGAACTGGTACAGAAAGTGAAACGGAACATCCTTAATTACAAAGACTTAAGGGGGTAAAAGTCCTGCCTTGACTTCTGATGGAGCTGGCATCAACAAATAGACTGCAAGCTGTAACTCATGTCTTTGTACCAAGACGTTTTAGCACATTTCATGGAAAAGATAGTTTTATGTTAGAATATAGGAATGGCATTTTATGGGATAACATTCCCCTCCACAGCTGCCAAACTGAACACAAGCCTGGTCATTGTGTGATGCACAAACGAAGTGGATTTCCAATTGAGTGTAACGTCATGATGAGGGAACCCACGAGCAGGAAGTGCCCATCTCACTGCACCTGCCCATTCAGGAGGCCAGGAGAGAACCGGGACACCCACATTTCATGGTTCTGGGTTGAGTTTACCTATGGTGATTAGACTGGCTATAACAGCAAGGCTAAGGAAAAAGAACAGGAAAAAAATACTTAAGACAAAAAACTACCCACTCCCATTTGCTACTTTTTTTCCTTTAGGTTTAAGGTAATTAGAACAGATTGGAAAATTATTCAGGATTACCCTTCCCACTTCTGAAATTTTACTTCCTATTTACATTCCATGAACACTAATTTTTCAGTGGCAGGATTTAGCCTCTCTAAAAAAATAGAAGCACTCGTGTTAATTTTCACAGAATGACAGGAGAAAATTTTCCAATGAGGCACCCAGAGTCTGAGGCCAGTAAAGAAGCTTCTTTAGCAATCAGGACCATCAGAGGTAGAGCTCTTTGGAATGTGTCTTATACATACAAAGGTATCACAAATTAAATCCCCAGAGTATTCATGAAACAAGTTCTTAAATGGGAAAGATTTCTAACGAGAGATAAAACTTCCATCAGCAAATTAAATCTGATAAATAAATCTTTCCCAACTGACAAAGTCTCTGCTAACAACTCAACATAGCCTCTGGAATCAAATGTAAAGATCACTCAATCATGATGATGAAAGATGAAGTACAGATGAGCAGTACATACGAAAACAATTTGTAAACGGCTGCAGTTCTAAAACAGTAGATTTATATTACAAAGCAATGTAAATAAATATCGGGCTAGTACAAAAGCTCTTATTTACAGTTTTACAATTGAAACTGTATTCAGTGTAAATGCTGCGTTTTAAAGAACACAGTACTGTATTAGTAAAATGAAATCTGTCGAGGGGATTACAGTTTCTGTTAGAATCAATGCATAATGTATAAAAGATTCAAGTTAAATCTGTTTATAATTCAGTACAGATAAACCCAGTTTAACCTGGAATGGCATCTGTTAAAGTGCTGAAAAACAGGAAATATTTAGAAAACACTGTACATTATTAAAGCTTTATCAAGTCAGAATGTTAAACTTCTTTCACATTTTTTATCCTTTTGCCACAGGCTTGTGGACAGATGATTTTTCTCAGCAAAGGAGTAAAACTTAAGAGGCCACCAGCTGCTTAGATGATTTTAGGTTCAGTGGAGTTAAGTTTTCTAAAACAACTATTTATCCATCAACCATACCTTCAGGCCTCACAATCTGGTACGTAATTAAATATTCGGGATAAGCCTGGAAGAGACAGATTAATTCAAACATTGGTAAACAAATTTTTTTGAAATGAGATTTACCATAAGGATTCCTAATCTTTAGGGAAGAGGTGCTAAATTAGTGCTGTGGACCAGAATCATCTAAGGGCATTTTCTCAGAACATCCTTACCTTGACTCCAATCCTTTAGGTTCTGAATCAGCAGGTCTAGGATCAGTACTAAGCATGTGTTTGTCTGTTTTTAATAACTGAGGTGATTCTGCTACATATCCCCAGTTCAGAACACTGCTCTAGAGATGCTTTTGACTGGATCTGTGTTACTAAGAGCAAGAGGGCTTTGCTACAGACAGGTTAACTATTAAATATAGGATTCTGATCATTTACATTTTATAGAAGCTAGAAAAAGATTCAGTATAATAGGCAAAATCTGAATAAAGTCTACAGATTAGATATAAATTATATCAATGGTATTTTCCTGATTTTAATAATTTTAAGAGAACGTCCTTGTTTTTAGGAAATACACATTGAAGTATTTAAGGGTAAAGGAACACACCTATAACTTATTCTCAAGCAGTTCGGGAAAAAAAAGCATGTATGCACACATACACATACGGAAGAGGGAATAATAAAGGAGAAAAAGAATGATAAAATGTGAACATTTGGAAAATCTGAGTAAAGGGTATAAGAGAATTCTCTTTACTATTTCTGCAACTTTTCTGTAACTCTGAAATTATTTCCAAATAAAAGTCAAAAAGAAATCCAGTTCTTAAGGCAACATGTCTTGTCAATTTAAGAGCTTAGTAAGAAGAAGTTAAAGTAATGGCTCTAAAGCATTTCCGAAGACGAACAAATAAAATGGAATTACCTGTTCTCCTCTGTAAATAACATATTCAGCTAATGCTAGGCCATTTACACTGGGTCGACCAGTGACTGAGTGATGTCCTGGAGGAGAATGTGCCATTTTCATTGCACTGAACTGCAGGAAAGACTTTCCCAAGGTTACCCGGCAAAACAGCAGCTGCCTATAATATGAAGAGAAAAAGATCTTGAAGACAAGGCAGCATACGACAATTTAATTTGTGTACACTGCATAAGCCTTTTAACGCATTTATACTTAAACACTTATGATTGTTTTCATCATTTCACCCTTAAAAGAACTTTGTAAGAATATCTTCTACTCTTACTAATAAAAGAATCTGTCACTTTAATTAATCCCTGTTTTAACTATAAAACCTAAAAATGTAATAACCTTATAGAGATGCAGACTCTGCCATCCGGTTTGTATCCCAGCAAAAGCACAAATCATAGGCCAAGTGGGAAGGAGGAGAAGGTTTAAGGGGCTTTCAGGAAGTGGTTTGCAAAGGTGGATAATTATCCAACTAAAGTCCAGTTGATTCCACCTTCAAAATATATTTGAAATCCATTCACTTCTCTTAATTCTGCCGCCACCATTAAGTCCAAATCACCAAAATTTTCACCTAGACTGTAACGATGGCCTCTCAACTAGTCTTCCTGTTTCTATTCTAATTCCTGTCCAAACTATTTTCCATCCAAGCAACCAGTGGTCTAGAAAAAAACAACAAAAAACATAAATCAGATCACATCACTTTCTGCTTAAAACCCTTTAGAGGGTACCCACTGTACTCAGAAGAAAATCTAAATTCCTTACAATGCTCCAATTTCTCTAATCTTACCTTGTGTTCATTATGCCCCAGGCACGTTAATCTTTTTTCTTCACACAGGCCAAACTTGCTTACTCCATGGCCATCATACTGTTTCTTCTACCATCTAGAATGATTATCTATTCTACCACTCTTCACCTGGCTAACACTTATTTTTCAGGTTTCAGCTGAAAGGTTACTTCCTCAAATAGGTCTTCTCTTACCAGAAGTTTAAGCAGATTACACTCCCATTCCCCTCGGGCATATGATTTGGCCTTCCTTAGTTCCAACGTGCCTTTTTAAAATTAATTCATTGTTTCTCTCCCTTATTTTCATTTTTTTAGAGGAGAACAGGAGGTTTTGGTGGATCAGTTGATGATTCTGTTCTCCAAAGAAGACAGGCTATATACTTTTTATTCTAAATACACCCTTTGGAAACGTTCTTGGCATTTCTAACAGATTTTCTATTATAGTCACAATCAGTTCCATGATAATCCAGAATACAGAAGTCTTAAGTTAATAAACTTATTTCCGGACAACTAAGCATTCTGTTCCAAAGACAGTTTAGAAGAGGTACAAGAACACTGCTTATTACTAATAATCAGAACTATTTAGCCTCCAGATAATATGACAAGTAAAAACAGTAGTGTTCATTTTACAGACTCTCAAGAAATTACAAGCCTCCTAAGCAGTCCAATTTATGATCTAAAATAGAAGTGGGTGGGAGATCATACCCAGGAGGGCCGACTTTAAACACCTACATGAGTCTAAATTTGGGGGTAAACAGCAAGAACAAAATAAAAACAGACCTCGTTTCTCTCCAGGACTACAGTTCTTCACCTTGGCAATCTTTCAAAATCAGCTCGGAACCTTTAAAAAATCCTAATGCCCAGACTGTATCCCAGACCAATTAAACGAGAATCGCTGAGGGTGGGACACAGGCATTGGTAATTTTTAAAGCTCCCAGGTGATTCCAATGGACTACCAAGGCTGAGTACTACTACTCTAGGGTTTTTTTGAGATCAGTGATTGGAAGCATCAGCATCATCTGGGAACTTGGTAGAAATTAAAGTTCTAGGGTCCCACTCCAGACCTACTAAATCAGCAGCTCAGCAATCTGCATTTTAACAAGGCTTCTAGGTGATTCTGGTGATCTAGGTGATTCTCTAGATCTTTATAAGAGTGCCCTAACTGTAGAATAAATCTCAATAATTAATATGACTTGATTTTTTGAATGGGAAAAGATAACATATTTACCTATGAGGATTTTATCACTTAGGGCCAAGTTATTTGAATGATTTTAACAACTGAGTTAGACCAGGGTAACTAAAAGTGGAAAAAAAGAGTGCAAAGTAGTTATTTGATAACAATGTGCTTTCTAAAGGAACTGATGTGTTTTATTATAACTTTCTGACTAGTAACATCACAAATTGAGGATTAAGATCATATCACAGTGGAAGAGAGACTCCCTCACCCATTGCCATGAAATGATTAGACCTGGCAAGTAATGTCATTTTAGCATTTGAATACTGTATTTTTAAGGAGTCCACAGTCCTATAAAATTCAAGGCTACAGTAAAATCTTTCATGCCCAATGATTATTTTCTACTCCATATTCTTTAAAGCACCAGGTGTTCTAATGGTTAAATGAGTTAAATAGGTCAAGTGTTTAGAACTGTGCTTGGCCCATACAGATCACTTAATAAATATCAGCTATTACTATAACTGGTGAGAGGGCCAAAAGCAACCTGGAACACACCTAGCTTGGATTCCTCAAGTTGTCCAAGATAGTGCCTTGGCCCCCAAATTTCTCAAATATGACACCAGTTCTTATCTGATTCTTATCAAAATAAAAAAGAACAAGTGATCTCTTACCTGTGGCAAACGTAACAAGATCTGTCTTTGTGAACTGGACACCCAGTACCTCCTCCAATTCCATATACATACTGATTACTTTTGGAAGAGTTTTCAGCAAAATAAATCCCAGCTCCAAACATGCCACCTATGTAGGCATGCCTTTCATCGAAGCCTTTATGGATAATTGCATTCACAAAGGGTGATCCTAAAATATACACAGATGGATAACAATTTAAAATTATCTTAGAAGAAAAAGAACAGAAACTAAAGACTCTTAGAAGTTAAATTCTTGGGCCAGCCCCGTGGCTTAGCGGTTAAGTGCGCACGCTCCACTGCTGGCGGCCCGGGTTCGGATCCCGGGCGCGCATCAACGCACCGCTTCTTGGGTCATGCTGAGGCCACGTCCCACATACAGCAACTAGAAGGATGTGCAACTGTGACGTACAACTATCTCCTGGGGCTTTGGGGAGAAAAAAAAAAAAAGAAGGAGGATTGGCAATAGATGTTAGCTCAGAACCGGTCTTCCTCAGCAAAAAGAGGATTAGCATGGATGTTAGCTCAGGGCTGATCTTCCTCACACACACACAAAAAAAAAAAAAAAAAAAAAAGTTAAATTCTTAAACATATATATACCACCAACACAATAAAGCAAAATCAAAAAAAAGGGTAACAAGTTAACGGTCAGCCGGTTCACTACTTTAGAATAAATAACTATTTTAGAAGAACTGCTAACATCAATTAATATTTTTAATAGTGTGACGGTTCAGATGCCAAAGTAAGGACACATATAGATTCAACCAGAAAGACAGATCACTTGAAATATCAATGCTAGAGTTATCAAATTCTAGACCTCAAATCTATAAAAATCCAGAACCAAGAGTCTCATAATTCACCTCATATAGCAAGGTTGAATGAAATTAGGCTTACAATGACAACTATGTTTGTGTACTTTTTCTAGATATCAAAAGTGGCCAAAGTGGCCTTTTCATGTTCATTCTCTCCTTACACCTGTTCTCTTCTACCCTTCACTTCTCTGCCTTTCGTCACCTGCTATAGCAGATTCCATCTACAAATGTGGTGTGTTCCTTCATCTCCTGCATATTGACTTCTTTCTCCTCCTCCTTTGCAAGTGTGCCAAGAAAGGGAGCTTAGCCAAAGGGCAGGTACTGAGCATGGAAACCAGGCCAGGGACTGGGGTCAGGGTGGGGGTTGGGAAGAGCCAATAAACATAGCCAAAAAACTGATTCACCAAGATCAGTGGCCCTGTTCATAAAGGACAGGAAAATACACTGAATTCCACTTTACAGAAATACTGAACAACAGAATCATTTATTTGAATTAATTTGGAAAAACCAAAACCATACATATTATAAAAGGGAAAAGTCACTCATTATAACCATCAAGTCAATACATAAATAAATATTATGCTCTGTGCCAAGAGATTACCATTGATGATTTTTAGGCTTTGGGAATGAGAAGTACCGTTTAGATGTTATACACCAATTTAGTCTGCTCTAGCCATTCTTCCAGGGGATTGTGAAATTTAAACACTGTGTTTCACAGAACTTTACAGGTCTCTAAAAATTTCCTGCAATCAAGGCCAAATTAAGGAACAGACCGGAGCTCATATGGGTTATGTGCTTGGAGACTTGAGAAACACTACATTAATATCTATATTCATCTTTGCTATGAACTTGAAAGACCAATCAACACCTGCCAACTTGCAACATAACAAAAAGTAACGGTGTAGGGCCGGCCCCGTGTCCTAGCAGTTAAGTGTGGTTAAGTGCGCGCGCTCCTACTGGCGGCCAGGTTCGGATCCCGGGCGCGCACCGACGCACCGCTTCTCCGGCCATGCTGAGGCCACGTCCCACATGCAGCAACTAGAAGGATGTGCAGCTATGACCTACAACTATCTGCTGGGGCTTTGGGGGGAAAAATAAATAAATAAAATTAAAAAAAAAAAAAAAAGTAATGGTGCTCTCAATTTAACAAAAGTTCTCAGAAACCTCCACAGATTCAATGACATGGCTCTTTTAACAGCGAAGTGACATGTAGTTTTGACACTCAGAATTAAAGTCAGAATAGGAGGTATACATTCTTCTGAGGTGATTTTCAGATATTACTTTAATTCACTCAACTAATTAAAAGTAAAACCATTTCTCAGAATGATCATAATAAGCAAAATCTACTATATAAAGAAAAAAGGAAAATATGAATAGTCAACATTCTCATTTCTATCTTTTTTCCATTATGGTAATCCTATTTACAAATCATCCATTATATAATATACAAATTCAAAAGAGCTTGAAAATACAAATATAAATGTACAATGTACAGACATAATTAGGTTTGTTTTTTTTCAAATGACATGAGAAATATGCAGATTCATTATTATTTCATACCTGACAAAAAACTATCCTAATGTGGATGAGGCTGGTGGCAGGCAGGGAAAGGAATCTTACCGTGGAATAGCATTCTTTCATTTGCATGGTTGTGGTTTTCTTCGGAAACTTCTTTTCTCCTGTGAGTATATCTTTCCCATAGTTTCTTGTTGCAAACTTTCTGAATCTATAAAAGAGAAACCAGAAAAATCAAATCTTTAGGTTATAATAATTACTTATCTACTTGTTCATCTTAACCAAACATGGGCCACATACTCAGCCAGAAGAGAGTCAAAACTTCCCTCTGAAAGGTTAACTATGTGTCATTTTAGTCAACTAAAAATATTCTGTCCCAGCCATGAAGATGGAAATATAGCTACATTTTGGAAACCAAAACTTCAAACAGGAAAAAAAGCTACATATGACCACAGGTGACATAAAGTCAAGAATACCGTTAATTGATTAAAATACTTTCAGTCTCATTAATTTAGAATTATTACTAAAACATCTCCAAATCAGACATGCCAAGTTCTGTATTTAAGCATTAGAAAGAATAGTACCATTTTTCCTGTTTTATCTGGCTCAAAGTACCATCTTTATCTGTTTTTAATTAAAAAAGTTTAAAACAGCCACACCAGAAAACATCCTTAAAACACACACACACACCTACTACTCCCTCTACCTTTCCCTATCCCTCCAATTCCTAGAAGTTTTGTCTAGAGAAGAGTTAAAGACGGATGATGGTCTCATTAGGAGTATTTCCAGGGTCAAAATTCACTATCCTAGTGCTGTTTCTCAGCTCTGTTTAAAGATGCTACAGCCCCCTGCTGGTCCTAGAGCACATCTAGGAGCTGGTGGTTTGGCTCAAATTAACTCAAAATACAGTCACAGATGTAATCAAGGAACACAACTGGCATAAACAGATCTCATTTATGTAATAAATAAATAAAAGTTTTATTACTGAATAATTTTTTAATGAACAATGCATTAAAAAACTTTTATAGAGAAAGAAAACAGTGTATCTTTCTCAAATTCAATAACTTTGAAATCAAATACATATTCTCTCTCCTGTCCTCACCCTTAACAAATCAATACAATTTTGTTACTGCTTGCAGATAAAGTGGACTTGACTGAAATTTGCCTGTAGTAGGCAAAATTATTTGTCTTATTAAAAATTATTATATACCTGTGCATGAATGGAAATCTCCAGATGTCATTTTTAAGTCATACTATGATATAAACTAATAAAAATGAGCTCCCAGAAGTATTATCCCTTCACCTGAATAATGTGTGCTTGTTTTTTATTTTTTATTTTTTTAAAGATTTTATTTATTTATTTATTTTTCCCCAAAGCCCCAGTAGATAGTTGTATGTCGTAGCTGCACATCATTCTAGTTGCTGTATGTGGGACGCGGCCTCAGCATGGCCGGAGAAGCAGTGCGTCGGTGCGCGCCCGGGATCCGAACCCGGGCCGCCAACAGCGGAGCGCGCGCACTTAACCGCTAAGCCACGGGGCCGGCCCTGTGTGCTTGTTTTAAATCATCTAATTTCTATTAGTATAAAATAGCAAGCTCAATGGTTTGTTAGTATTCACTAACTCTAAAATATGACATCTAATACTATAATAGTATATTATTGTTAACCAGTAATACAACACAGCTGAAAGATTTGATACTGTTCACTTTTAAGTTTAAAATTGAGGTATTAAAGACTTGGAAGCAACCTAAGTGCCCATCAAGGGACGAATGGATAAAGAAGATGTGGTATATATACACAATGGAATACTACTCAGCCATAAGAAACGATGAAATCCAGTCATTTGTGACAACATGGATGGACATTGAGGGTATTACGCAAAGTGAAATAAGTCAGAGGGAGAAGGTCAAATACCGTATGATTTCCTTCATTAAGTAGTAGATAATAAATAAAATAAACAAACACATAGAAACAGAGATTGGATTGGTGGTTACCAGAGGGGGAGGGGAAGGGAGGAGGGCGAAAGGGATAATTCGGCACATGTGTGTGGTGATGCGTTGTAATTAGTATTTGGATGGTGAACATGATGTAATCTACGCAGAAATAGAAGTATAATGATGTACACCTGAAATTTATACAATGTTATAAACCAATGTTACTACAATAAACAACAAAAAAAAGTAAAAAAAAAATAAAATAAAATTGAGGTATTAGAAAGACATCTGCCACATTTTAATTCTAACCATAAATCAGATGTAGTTAATACAAAACCATTATGCATCCCAAGCTGAGTATGCAGTTTTGCTTGCTACTCAAGAAAAACATAGCAAAACTGGAAAACGTCCTGAGAAGAGTAACTGATATCAATAAGGAGACAGGACTCTCATCAGAATGACTTAAAACATCTTTTAACGATTGTTTTCGGAAAAGACGAAGATACAGAGGGAGTGCTATTAAAATTATAAAAAAGTGGTATGTACAGGGGCTCACAGAAACCTGTAGTCATAGGACAAATAAAAAAAGCATAATATAACTATAAAGATGGAGTTCTTCCATGAACCACAAAAAATCTGCACTTTGTTACCATAAAGTACCTTAATAGTAGTTTATAGGTTTAAGTCCTAATCCTATAGGATTTATTTTATCCCAAGATAAAGCATAATTCCCAAATTTGAACATGTTCAACAAGGGCTAAAAATTACTGGTTATAAAAATAGTACAGGGATTTTGAGAATCTTAACCTCCCAAGGATATAACCTTTCCCAAAATATCTCCTGATGCCATGTCAAAGACTTATTAGGCTGGACAGATCATTATATTCTCATGAAAGCTAATTATGGCTTCAGGCTTTGAAAACTATGGTCTCAGCAAACTTATTTTCACTAACTTATTACCTTAAGAATATTGTATCTGTTGAAGATTCCACCTGCATGACCTCCATCTCTGTGCTCTCGGACTGTACTCTGCATCTGATGGAAAAATATTTCAAATACATATGTATTAGCTTTTATGTCTTTTCTGATTTGAGGAATATGGTTCTTGACTCATATGATTTTATTTTTGAGAATACAAAACAAGTTTTTAATATTTTTGTTAAGGAATATGAGTTCTATAAGTTCACAAGTACTATTTTCTAGAAATAGCTGTTAGCTGGTACAATGTGAAAACAATATTTAGAGGTGAAAATTATATAATGCAAACTAAAGAAAGAAAAAGAAACAAGCAGATGATAAGTGAGATAAACATACAAAGCTAGCCACTTGAAATACTAACAAAACAAAACAATGATTTATTTGTTCCCATTTGTTTTGCCCTAATAAAGCACAATTTGTATTTCACTGAGAGTTGGAGTTTCTTAAGTTTTAGAACTAAGTCTCACTTAATTTTGTATCTCTGTGCTCAACTCACACATGTAAGGTACGTGCTCTTCAAAGTGTTAAGACTACTCAAAGATTTCAGTGGATCCAAGAGTTTTGTGGAAAGAAAGCTGGAAGAAAAATTTCCTGGATAAATAGCATCCACATGTTCTGGGTCTAGTCTGAGCTACTGGGCTTTGCAACTGCTTTCATGAAGGGAGAGAACAGGAGCATTTTCTTTTAAATGACAGCAATCTCTTCTCCAATAGAATTCTGTGCTATTATTAATTGTAGTGCTGACCCAAGTTACTGGAATTAAGGTTTATTGAGGGAGTGTACCTTAAATGCTGATTTTGAAAGTTTTCTAGGTGGTAAAGAGTTAAGGACAATTAAATACTCCTACTACATGTTCAAGCAGATCCAGAAACCTCCGGGAAATTTAGCTACTGAACCAACATTTATTTAAGGTATATGAACATACCTCTTCCTCCACAGACTGAAACTCTTTGTCATCAGGGGACAGATCTATGAGAATTGTTCCGCTTCCAGAGGTGTTCAGAGTTAAATATGGGTTAAGACCTATCAAATGAAATTTGAAGGTAAAAAAAATTTGCCAAAAAAACTGTCAACATCAACCAAAAACAACCACCTAATTTATCTGATGCTTACTACCAATTTTTAAAAACTTTTTATTTTGCAATAATTTAGATTTACAGGAAGGTTGAGAGAGAGTACAGAGAGTTCCTGTGTACCCTTCATTCAACTTCCCAATGTTACCTTTAGGAACATTAATGTTCCCATTTTATATAACCATAGTACAACAGTCAAAACTTATTAATTACAGACTTGATTTGGATTTCACCAGTTTTTCCCACTAATGTCCTCTTTCTGTTCCAGAATCCAAACCAGAAAACCACATTGCATTTAGACAACTAATTTTTCACCTGACAAGTCATAACAGTTTTGTGGGAATAGTTCAGAGACTCTTTCTATTGTTTACTTTTACTGAGTTTGTCAAACGTTTTCTTCAAATCATTTCCTTTACTAACTATGCAGCCCTTTCAGCATTTAGTCCTATTATTTTTTGTAAATATGAGGAAGAATTATGACAGAAACTTGCACAGCCTCAGATAATTTTAAATAATCCTAGAATGAGAAGTCCATAAAGTGTACTAACTACTGAATGCTTATTCTAACTCATAATTCTTTAATTCAGCAATGAATTTGTCAAATTTTCAGAATGTCAATGGTTAAGATAACCATATATATTTTTGTATCTTTACTCTCACAAAAGCTTTTAAACAGAATCAAACAGAATTTCTAATTTCTTTGGTATACCTGTAACATAACTCTCCTTTAATCTCTACAACAAGATCTCTAAAGCTCCGCTGTTTTCCGAGGTAGAGATCAAATCCTTTTCTGCTGGGTTAATGTGTAGCAGTTTGCCTTTGGAGATTAAGAACACTATTCTAGTTCTGAGTTCTTGTCTGAATAATAGGACTACCACCAACATGCCAACCTCTAATAAAGACTTAAAGGTACAGCTGAATTACAATGAGTGTAAAAGTATGGAGACTATACAGAGTAGGGTATTTTACAGAATAAAGACAACAATATAAAGACTGTGACAAATGCTTGACTAGGGCATCTTTAGACCACCTAAAGAAAACATTTATCAGTGCTCAAACATCAGGACAAGTAATCTATTGACTTGGCACACTGAATGATACCTAAGGCTGTCAAGTCAGCAAGATGAGACTTTCAGAAGATTGCCACCTGTTCTACTTTGCAAATTAGGATATATAGGTATAGAATCCTAGCTTTAAATGAAGATGAAGAAGGTGGTAACCTTATGTAGGAAAGTGACCCTGATGTGCTAGATCAGACACAGTCATTCTATGTCATGACCACATTTCTCCTCCATGTAGAAATGAATGTTCCTACCCAACTATAGCTGGATGTATCAGAATGACTACAGGACCAGAGGTGGCATGGAAGTACGTACCTCTGCCACTTGGAGAACAGTGTATCTGTTTTCGTCACTGCTTCCCAGGCCTTTCAACTGGGTCTTAACAACTGTATGCCCGACACTATGATGTGTTTAATGTATAAATACTGTCTGCTTTCCTTTTTAACATGCCTTTTTCCTAAATGACCCTTGTTATCCCAGTGCTCCACTGTAACTGCCACCCTACCAGATTGGTATTATTCTAGTAGTCGCAATAGCAGTCCACAACTGAGAGTTCTAGTTCCTCTTTTTGTTGCTGTTTATATTGCATACTAACATTCCAGGGAGCCATGGGTTTTCCCTCTTCTTTATCTTATAAAATTTTGTCATCTGTACTAGAAATATCCGAGGCTATCTCACATTTTAAACATTTTGCCCTAGTCCCTACCAATTTAAAGCATTCCTTAGCTTGAATCACCTAATTTTTAGAGATGTACTTTTTTCTTCTTCAAGAGATGGGCCCCATCGTGGCTAGCATACATTCTTCCCTGAAAATCCCCTCATTTTTGCTAGTGGAGGTTTATCTTCAATCCTAGTTGTATAGCCAGGACTTCAATTATAGGATGCTTCTGACCCCAAGGTAAATCACTCCCTCAGTTTAACAGTAAAGTTAAAATGTGGTTTTTGACACTTAAAACAATTCATCTTTTTATAGCCAGGACCTGGTACAAAGGAAGTGTTAACATGTGCTGCACAAATGCAATTTGCATATCAACCTTCAGGAGAAATAAAAATACTATTCAACTTTGTTTTGTTAAATGTCCTCAGCTGCAACATTGTTACCCAGTATTTTTACTGCAAGTGTTTCGAATTTAACTATTTACAACAAGAGAGATTTATAACATTAATTTATGGCCAGGCCTGAACATCTAGTCATCACCTATTACATTACCACTAAGATAAGAAATATCCAAGTTTCAGATTTTCTAGAATCATAAAATTTTAGAGCTAGAATGACTTCAGAAATAACTGAATAGAAATAACAGAAATAATGTCAGAGCTAAAACAATCCCCAAATTTCTGAATGGCCCAGAAATTTTATTTAGGTTCACACACAGTTAACAGCAGCTCAGGAAGCTTAACAGTAGCAGAGTTAAGACTTGATCCCAGGTTTCCCGAATCCTAATCAGTGCTTTTCCTACTAAATGGACTCTCTCTTACAGATTTTTAAATTGTCATTTAGTAAGTTGAGGACTGCCTTTAGGCAAACTGATAAACTGATGATAGCAATGATTGAAAATGAAATACCTTGTTGTCCAGAGATAAGTCTCTCAACTCCTTTAATTAGTTTGTGTCTATGTCCATAAGCATTGATTCCAATCTCCTTCAGCTCCTTGTGCCCCATCTCAACTAATACATCCAAAGTGATCTTACAAAAAGAGGATGAAACTGTTTAGAAGACTTACTCATTTGGGAGACATTCATTTACTAGTGTTCTCACAATATACTAGATTCATACATTTACCTCAAATTATTTTGAACAGCTTAGAAATGAAAGCAAACCAGTTATTAAACTGAAAATGAAAAGTTGCAGCTAACTAAACAGAAAGCTGAGTCATGAACTACCAAAAATATCATTATTTTCATTTAGCATAAGAACCCGAGCAGAACTAAACTGCAAAACAAAAATGCATTTTCAAATTAACCACATTAGGTACACTATTTTATCTTTTCCACCATCACTCTACATCCAACCTATTTACACGATGCCTTCAATGGTTCCTCCCGACTCTGGACTATGCTAACTGGTACTTCTGCATCATTGTTCAAACTAACTCTTTTACCTCAAATATATTATTCCTACTTTGTGAAACTGAAGACATTCTTTAAAATCCTATTTTATTTACACATCTTCCATGAAGCTTTCCCTGAATAATCCAGCTTAGAGTAACCTTTTTGTCTTTGAATTTCTAAAACCCATGCCAAAAATTTAACTTTTCATATGTTCTTTGTTATAGCTCCATAACTAGAAAGTAAGTTCCCTAGGGGCACGAGTCTATAGTAACTATATTTTCTGAATCCAAAAAATCAGTAAATGTACTTTAAATTGGGACTGTTGTAGAAAAGCCCAGATGTATAGTTGGTGTATCTATATCCCCTCTCATAGCAGCTAGCAAAGTTTCAGGTTTAGAGTGGGTAGTGACTGACACAACAGAACTGAACAAACAGAGCTCAAGGATAACTTACTTTAAGGACTGAATAAGCAAAATAAGCTAAATTTCTATTCAAGCAAGCTATTTTACTATTACTGTATGTGTCAATCTTTATGTGCTAATAAACTAAATGGAAATTCAAGATCAAGCCAAATTAGAAGAAGACTTATTTCCAGTTTTAAAAAAACATCCCCCTCACCCCCCAACAGGCTGAATGGCTCAGGGCATTTCAAGTATGTCCTAATTTTTACTTGAGGATCCATAAAACACTAAACCAAGCAAAACAATCCATGTACTCACCTGTTCTCTCTCAAATATATCCATTAGGTGCTCAAGCCCAAGATTTCTTACAAACTGAGTTATGCTAAAATCTACTCCTGGAACTGGAAAATAAAAAATCCAGAAAAAACAAAATTTCACATCAGAATAATGAATAATGTATATCAACATTATCCAGTAAAGTTTTGTGATATTACTATATATGTAAAGATGTAGCAAAATATTAATAGCTTGGGATACAATACTGAATACAACATCAAAAATTATAAAGAGAAAGCTATAAAATTTCATCATTAGAAGAAACACTTAAGCAATGGGGCACTCAGGTTAAAAAAATTTTATTTTTAACTGTATCTTTAAAATAAAGTTTCCATATAGCTGAAACTAATATAATACGTCAATGACATCTCAAAAAAAAAAAGTTCCCCTATCTGTGAGGCTGTAAGCTACTTCACAAAAAAGTTGATGAAAATAAGTTCCCCAAGGTCGCATAGAGTGAGATAAAGTTTAACAGGTAAAAAGGTAGCGAACAGCTCTATACAGACTGTAGGTACGTGTGTCTCTTTTCTTTTTAAAAAATGATTTTCAAAATTGGGTCTTTTCTGGATTGTTTAAGATGTGAAACCATAAAACTCCTAGAAGAAAACAGGCGGTACACTCCTTGACACTGGTCTTAGCAGTATCTTTTTGAATACCATGTCTCCTCAGGCAAGGAAAACAAAAGAAAAACAAATGGTACTACATCAAACTAAAAAACTTCTGCACGGCAAAGGAAACCATCAACAAAACGAAAAGACAACCTAACGACTGGGAGAAGATATTTACAAATCATAAATCCGATAAGAGGTTAACATTCAAAATATAGAAATAACTCATACAACTTAGGAAAAAAACCAAAAACCCGATTAAAAACTGGGCAGACCATCTAAACAGACATTTTTCCCAAGAAGATATACAGATGGCCAATAGGCACACAAAAAGATGTTCAACATCACTAATTAGTAGGAAAATGCAAATCAAAACCACAATGAGATAGCACCTCACACCTGTCAGAATGGTTATTATTAAAAAGACAAGAAATAACAAGTGTTAGAGATAACGTGGAGAAAAGGGAACCCTTGTACACTGCTGGTGGGAATATAAATTGGTGCAGCCACTATGGAAAACAGTAGGAAGAGTCCTCAAAAAATTAAAAATAGAAGTACCATACGATCTAGCTATTCCACTTCTGGTTATTTATCCAAAGAACAGAAAAACACTAATTCAAAAAGATATATGCACTCCTGTGTTTACTGCAGCATTATTCACAATAGCCAAGACCTGGAAACAACCTAAGTGCCCACTGATGGGTGAATGGATAAAGATGTTGGGGATATGCATACATATATGTACATACATACACACACACACACACACAACGGAATACTACTCAGCTATAAAAAGGTGATATCTTGCCATTTGCAACAACATAGATGGAACTTGAGGGTATTATGTTAAGTGAAATAAATCAGAAGGAGAAAGACAAATACCATATGATTTCACTCATATGCGGAACATAAACACATAGATACAGAGAACAGACTGGTGGTTACCGGGGGGAAGCATGTGTTGGGGGAGGGTGAAAGAGGTGAAGTGGCACATGTGTACAGTGATGGATGGCAACTAGACTTTTGGTGGGGAACATGATGTAGTCTATACAGAAGGTGAAATATAGGTACACCTGAAATTCATACAATGTTATAAATCAACGTTACCTCAATAAAAAAAGAGCTAACGCAAATAAAGACTACGTATATTAAAAGAAAAAAGACAGACAAGTGTTGGCGAGGATGTGGAGAAACTGGAACCCTAATACACTGCTGGCGGGAATATAAAATAGTGCAGCCACTCTGGAAAACAGTTCTTCAAACTGTTAAACATAGTTACCAGAGGACCCAGCAATTCCACTCCTAGGTATATATATACTCAAGAGAAATGAAAATGTGTCTACACAACAACTGGTACACAAATGTTCATAGTAGCACTATGCCTAATAGCTAAAAAGTGGAAACAATCCAAATGTCCAACAACTAATGAATGGATAAACAAAATGTGATATGTATACCCATACAATGAAATATGATTCAGCCATAAAAAGGAATGAAGCATCGATACATGCTACAACGTGGATGAAACTCCAGCACATTAGGCTAAGTGAAAGAAGCCAATTATAAATATATATTGTATGACTCCATTTATACAAAATGTCCAGAATAGGCAAATTTATAGAGACAGAAAGTAGGTTAGCAGTTTCCTAGGGCTGGGGAATAGAGTGAGGGATGGAGACTGACTGCTAATGGGTACAGTGTTTCTTTCTGGGGTGATGAAAATGTTCTAACCTGAAGATTGTAGTGATAGTTGCACAACTTTGCAAATATACTAGAAAACCATTGAATTGTATACTAAATGGGTAAATTTTATGATGCGGTTTGCATCTTCATAAAGATGTTCAACAAAACAAAACAAAAACCAGAACTGGGTATTCTGACATGGTGTAAAAAGTATTCATAACTCTGTAATAATACACTGGAAGAGGTAAATAAAGGCATAACTACTCATCCAAAAGGACTTCTAAATCTTTCAGAAAGTTTATTTACATCTAAAGAGTAGGTTAGCAGCATAAGACTCATCAAGTTCAACTTGGAAGGAGAAAGTTTCATTAGGAATTCTAATAAATAATGTAAAAGAAACAATAAAAGGCTAAAGCTTTTAGGCTATGTTAATCAATCTGATTACTAATAGTTGTATTTAAGGTTAAAAATGACTTTTTACCATTCTAAATGACAAATATGTGGCTACAATACCAGTTAGAAAGTTATTTGCAGAATGTCTCACCTTCCTTTTTCTCCAAACTGGAAGCACCCTCTGTTCCACTTGAACTAACTACTGAAGACAGTTCAGAAAAACTCCCAGATAAGTTGTCAAGACTGCTGGCTGCAGAAAGGCTTGATGGGCTGGATGCACCTGAAGACAGAGCATCTGCAGTGGCTCCTGGGCTTCTCACACCATTGAGCACTTGAGGTTTATAACATGAAGGCAGAGCAGAAGGGGGCATGGCTGCTGTCAGGAGAGCACTGACATCATCTGCCTAGGGTACATGTCAGAGAGAGATGAAATCTGAGACAAGCAAGTTTTAAAATTCTACTATTCTACCCAATACAACGCATTCAAAAATATGACAAAAACCCAGCAGATTTATACCAGAATTGCTTATTATATAAAAATGATTATTTTAAAAAGTGAAGCAAATAAGTGATATTCAATTAAACTATTAAATATAAAATACAATTAAGAATATCTCTCCCAAGACACATGGAATCACAATAAAACTGTTAAATGTGGCAAAGCATGAAAAAAATCCTAACTTTAGAACCATGATTGAAAACTACTGAAATGAATTATAGAAATATTATAAAAACGTAAGAGCTTTTGACACTATTGCAACTACTCTGAAAGAAGTTAATTCAACCTACACAGAACTTTAGTGAACAGAATGATTGTATTTCTTGGAAAATATTCAGCAATATATTTGTTCCTCAAAATTGAACATGGGTGGGGGGAACAAAGATAATTATTGTAATCAAATCTGCTAGAATAGAAAAAAAATCTCCAAATTTATTGGTACATTAATTTATTAGTGACATACACCATTCTTTCACAATGCTCAATTAAGACACTAAGTAATTAACATTCAGCAAGAAGTAAATCAGGACTTGTTTTCAGGGTTAGTCATTCATACTATTGCAATCCTCACCTTTTTCTTCCCTTGAGTCTGAGGACTCCCATGGCACTCAGTTTGTATATAACTTTTTTTTATAATATTAGCACCATTTATTACGTGCTTTTTACGTGCCCGATACCATGCCAAGAACTTTAAGTACATTACCTCATTTAATTCTCATACTAACCAGATATATTTTATCCCCATTTATACATGAGGTAACTGAGGCTGAGAGGTTAGGCAGCTTGCAAGACTGTACAACTGTAAGTGGTAGAACTGGAATTCTAAGGCAGGTCTGTTTGACTCTAAAGCCCACGCATGTTCTCTAGAGCACTCTGTCTCACTGTCACTTAATTATGTCTGGTAGACTAACATATGGGCGGACTGAATTAGAAAAGTTCACTTCTAAGGCAGTTTGGAACTGGAAAGACATTTCCCTGAAGAAATAATGTTGCAAATATGGTTGGCGTGTCAGCCTGCTAAGAAAAATCTATTGAATCCCCACTGTGGCTGAACTAAATCAGCTTCTCAATGTAACTTGGAACAGTGGAATCTCTCTCAGTAGAAAGTCTGTAGAAGAGACTCTCCTTCCTTCCCACCTCAAGAATTTCTTCTCCTTTTCCCTTCACTGCTCTGGTCATGTCCTCAGTGGAAGAGGCAAGAGAGGTACCTGCGTCACAGTAGCCAAAGCAGAGGTAGAGGCTACAATGGATACTCCTACAGAGTTTCCTCAGGAGAGGAAGGAAAAAAGGACTTCCACAGAAAACTGGAGGAACACGCTTGTTTCATGAACAGTTCTGGTGGGGTAAGCAATAAGAACTTTGGGATGAGGCAGTGTGGGAGGGGAGGGAATCTCCACTAGAAGCAGGCTTTTTGGCTGCACACTGAGGGCAATGCTCCCAGCTGCGGAAGTTCATAGACTCATGGCTTGTACTACCTTGCACAGCATGCACTATAACAGCCTTCACTGAGGGCCTGTGCCTGTTTTGTTTGCTGACTAATGTAAGCAGCTACAGCTTGTATTTCTTTCTCCCGTTTCCAAAGGTACGCAGCTGACTGACAATTCTATTATTTACTTACTATATTTTAATACCAAAGAGGTCCTAAATTTAAGTTGGGCTAAAAACCAGATTTTGCCACATTCACCATGAAGACATTTTATACATAGCAAGTGAATTTTAAAAAGTCACGAAAGTATTGTGATTTTTCAAAGAGCCCATCACTTACTGAAACTAAATCTAAAGGTGTTTGTCCTTCCTGATTTTTAAGAGTAGGATCAGCTCCATGGGCCAATAATAAAGCACAAAGCTGTGTTCGTCCCTTTTGGGCTGCTTCATGCAAAGGTGTGAAAGCCCATTTGTCCGTGGCATTGACACATGCATTATACTTTATGAGTAAAGCTGCTACATCTACATGCTGTAAAAGAAAACACTCCTGTTACAGTCTGAAATATTATTTTATCACCCTTTATTTATTTATTTTTAAAGATTTTATTTATTTATTTTACTTCCCCCCAAAGCCCCAGTAGATAGTTGTATGTCATAGCTGCACATCCTTCTAGTTGCTGTATATGGGACGCGGCCTCAGCATGGCTGGAGAAGCGGTGTGTCGGTGCGCGCCCAGGATCCGAACCTGGGCCGCCAGCAGCGGAGCGCGCGCACTTAACTGCTAAGCCATGGGGCCGGCCCTCACCCTTTAGTTCTTAACAAGAAACTAGGTACATATCTATTTTTCCATATTTTCAAACTTACTCTAGAAATGAAAAGAAAAACCATGTTTCTCCCCAACATCATAATTTATGGGTAGTTGATTAAAAATTATAGTAGACATTTCAATAACTTGAGAAACCATCTAGAAAACGATTAAGAATTCTACACAAGAGATAACTAAACTAATAGGACTTGAACAATTTCTCATTTATTCAAGTGTTACAACTGCTGAACATCAATTTATAAACCTTAGCAGCCTTCCTCAATTATTCAAACTATACTTTTCAAGATAGTCAGTACTGATTGTAACATTCAAGGCTATTATAAGACAGGAACAAAGCATCTGATCTCTACAGATTCCTATGAATATCAATGGATTTTCTGGGCACCAAAAAATAAACAAAAGCACCAACATCCCACTGAAAATAAGAGATGGGTGCTACGGAAGTTAATAAAACAAAAGATAAAGTGTGTTGCATGTCACACGGCAAGCTTACAATAAATTCAAAATTGAAACTTGAAAGTTATTTAACCTCTTTAGCTCTCATATTTACTTTTCTGTAAAATGAGAAAAGTCAAACTAAATTCCCTTTGGACTGCAACACTGATTTTCACTTTGGAAATTTCAGAGATTTTTAAAGGTAACATGAAAGAACTCACCCCATAAGATGCTGCATTATGTAAAGGAATAAGTCCTCCTTTGTCTTGGGCATTCACATCAGCTCCATGTTGTAACAAATACTCTGCAACTTCTAAATTATTATAACCAGCTAATTTAGAAAAAAAGCAAAATTACTTTCACTTGTTAGTATAAAAAACAGCTAAATATATGTATATGTATTTATCTATATATACACATTATTATATGTATACATACATGTATATATGTAAATATACACATTATATCTATATATACATATTATAGACATTATTTACAAGATAAAAAGAGATTTTACACAAATCTGAAATTCTCCATTGGAGTCTATTCAGAATTTATCTATGGAAAAAACTGCCCACTGGCCTCAAGTTAGAAGCTTTCAGTGATGACATCTACTTATTTTAGAGACTCTCAAAGTTATATTAATTGATTTGCTTCTATCTTTTTTTTTTAAACCTTACCAAAGTCCCTGCCTTCACGGTTGTTGTATATACCACTTCCTAAACTCCGGTACATGATCTCAAGGGCCGCAAGTAAAAGGCATCCAATCAGATAAAAGCCAAGTTAGGAACACAAGTGGCTGGCAGAGCAGGAGACAGCACACCAGTGTGGGTCTCAGGGTCCCACCTCCCCAGAAAGCCACAAGGACATGCTTTCTGCCAGAGAGAACTTAGCGGTACACATCTCTACAAATCTGGCAGCAGAACCTATGTGTTTCTAAAGCCATGAAGTAAAACTTAGTATTTTATATATGTATATAACTCCCCAGCTGTCATCTTGGGAATTGTCAGCTACCTTAGTACATACTTCTAAGGTAAAGTATATTTTATTGGACACATAACCATAGATTGAATGCAAATCTGAAACTTAACTTGGCCAACATAAAACTATATATCACTTGAAACTTTAAAACAGTTCAAAATACTCTATTCATTTATTTTTATTGTAGTTTTTTTAGCCTTTTGCTGAAGGAACTAAAAGCAAAAAAATTTAATAAGATCAAGTAAAGAAAAACACAAGTACAAAACTACCATATGTTAACTATTACACTGAATTCAAAAGTCGTTCCAGGTCTCAAGGTATAATATTGCACAAGTGGGCAGAAATATTTTGTGTATAGAACATATTGCCACTTACACAGACAACATAGACTTAAATAGTAATGTTAAATGTCTGGATAAGCTACCATAAAGATACAAAAAGCTATTATAAATAAATATGCACAGCACAATTCAAATCAGAGGCCAGGTCACATCTTGTCTTGCATGGACTAGAAATTCCTGATTGCCAGTGAAAGTAGAAAGGCTTTTTCTCACCATGTTAGCATTTGTGGCCTATCACTTCCAAAATGCTCTAAAAGACACATAGATGGAGTAATTCTTTTCCTTGGACAGTAGGGTCCCAACTTACATGGGGTGAGAATTTAAAGGGTAAAAACCACATGTAACTAAAATTCTCTCTTAAAAACTAGGAACACACTGAGTTACACTATGAGACTGAAATGAACTGAAAAAAGAGACTTCCATCTCCCATATTATACAAAGGGGCAGAAACACCTGCATTACTTTTTTCTCTTTTAAAACCATATGTATTTAGATAAACTTGTATGAGTCAAAAGTGCCTATGATGCATCTCCACTGAAGTATTAGCTGTAGCTCAGCGACTTCAATGGCCCATTCCCTAGCATCTTTAATGCAGCTGAAAAAGCTGTACCGAAACCACAGTTGTATACCTGCACTAAAAACAAAGGTACACTGGGCCAATTTTAGGAGTGAAAACTTAGAATGAATGTTATGTACTCAATTGTGTCCCCCAAAATTCAGATGTTGAAGCCCTAAACACCAGGACCTTAGAATGTGACTATCTGGAGACAGAGCCTTTAAAGAGGTAATTGAGGCAGGGCCAGCCCAGTGGCGCAGTGGTTAAGTTTGCACGCTCTGCTTCGGCGGCCTGGGGTTCACAGGTTTGGATCCCCGGTGCGGACCTACGCACCACTCATGGAGCCATGCTGTGGTGGTGTCCCATGTACAAAACAGAGGAAGATGGGCACAGATGTTAGCCCAGGGCCAATCTTCCTCAGCAAAAAGGGGATGACTGGCAACAGATGTTAGCTTAGGGCCAATATTCCTCACCAAAAAAAAAAAAAAAAAAACCCCAAAAAACCACACAGAAGTAATTAAGTCAAAATAAGGCTCTTAGGGTAGGTCCTAATCCAACCTGACTGGTGTCCTTATAAAGAGGAGATTAAGACATAGAGACACACCAGGAACGTTATGTACAGAGAAAAGGCATGTGAGGACACAGCCAAAACGTGGCCATCTGCAAGCCAAGGAGAGGGGCATCAGGAGAATTGATTCTGCCAACACCCTGATCTCCGGAACTGTGAGAAAATAAATTTCTGTTGCTTAAGCCACACAGCCTGTGGTTTTGTTAAGGCAGGCCTAGCAAACTAATACAATAACTTTCGCAAGAGATTTATATAACTTCTGAAAGGCTTTTAAGACTTTTTTCCCCTGCTTGGGCTTAACAGCTATCATTGGAAGAATGGAAAGCTTTAGCTTCCCATGAGGAAAGCTGGCTCAAGCGGCATATTTTTCAAGTTTCTGTAGCCAAAACTCACTCACCAAAGATGACTCAAACAATATGGTCCTTCCATAGCACATGGTGACTGGCAGAGGCCCTTTCGACTGTTCTTACTGAATGTAACATACCAGTACTAAAGTGAACACGAAGTAAGGCTGCCCTGAACAAATACACTAGAGTATAATGGCGGTATTAGAAGATATTTGATCTGAATCTTTCAAGTTTACTTACAGCAAAGATTTTAGTCAGGTAGAATGAATCTTAGATGTCGCCAACCTAAATCTATGAAACTTCATTCACTTACCTGCTAAGTGTAAAGGTGTTGAATGTCGGCCTTGGGTATCACGGCAATTTACATTATCAGGTGAAGACAACTTCTTCACTCTGGCTAAACAACCCTTCTTGGCAGCATCTAACAAAGCTGCGTCTCCCCTAAGTAGATCTTGGATATCTGTATCTCCATCTTTAACAAGATCCAAAGGGGTATTTCCATCCCTGTTTTTCTTTGTAGGGTCTGCACCATGCTGGACAAGTGAAAAACAGAAAGGGAGGAATTGGCTTAAGTTTGCCCTTGGTCAATGAAAAATCAATGTAACTATACCAAGGAAAACTATTTTATACTGAGACTCTACCTTAAAGGTTAACATGTTTGTTATTAATGTTTAATTTAATACACAGAAAATTATAATTAAAACACAGAGGCTGTTAAAAATAACCTTTTGTGTATGCTATTTTTAGTTTTCATAAACATTGAAATAAAGTATAAATTTAACTATACTCTTGTTTTTACTGTAAAATATTTACATTGGTACCTGTATTAAAACAGTACTATCAATTTCATTAGTGGTAAATAAATCTGGCTTATAAATTACATAATCCATCAAACATTTTGAGGTTAAAATACGAAATAGGAAAAATAAAGATAATCAGAGGACTATTAAATGATAGTTGACTTTACACAATAACAAACCTAGGCGTAGTAAACATACTTGCAGATTAAAATATAAGTGTTTACAACATTCTGAAATCTAGGTAGAGAATTAGATAACTTTGCTTCCTACCTCCTTATTAGTTTAAATTTATATTAGAGTTATTAGAAATATGATAACCATATTCTATATAATACACCTTGTCCACAGTAAGTACTTTAATATACCTGGAGCAGAAGTTTGCAAATTTCGTATTTTCCTTTTGCTGCAGCTTCATGCAAAGGTGTAAATTTCCATAAGTCAGCTACATTAACTACTGCTCCATGCTTAACAAGAAGTTCTGCAACTTCATAATGTCCATAAGAACATGCGTTGTGCAAAGGTACAAGGCCTCTGAAAAGTTAAATAAGCAATGCAACACAAAGATATGTTTTAATTTAAATAATTACAAATAGCTGATAAATTTCCTGAACTGCATAAGAGGTCATACTGATTATATTTTATAGAACCTATATTTATTGAAAGAAGAAATGGAATTATTTTTTGGGGGCGTCAGGGAGGAAATTTTTAAAATATTTAAGATTGCAGAGAATATAACAAACATTTATATATTCAATATCTAGAATTGAGAATTGTATATTTTCAAAGAAAAACAATTTTAAGATAAACTGGAGGAATTCAAATATTTTCAATGCAAACTAAAAATTTTACTACATTAAAAATCAATATCACATGAATGTTATAATCTCCGTGGCCATTATAAAATTACAAGACATTATGCAAATAAGTCTTTATATAAATGCTAACCATCACAAAATCTTAACTGAAATTAAAAAGGTATATTTACGCCAATCTTTCCTAAAAAGGTCAAAGAGCAGCCATGGCAACAGCTGGTACTTGCCCTTTATCTTTAGCGTGCACATCCGCTCCGTGCTGCAGCAGGTATTCCACCACAGACACCCTATTATAGCCAGCTGCAAAATGGAGTGGGGTAGACTGACGCCCTTCAATGTCTCTGCAGTTGACACTCTGAACAGTACACAATTTCTATGAGAAGGAAAATAGTATACACATGATGCTACATATTCTGACTTATTGTTTTCATTCATTGAGTAGAAATTTCAAGTATCTGCCTTATTTTCTTGTCTCATCAAATCAGTATTCTCAGAAACTCCTTGCTATTTATTCTTCTTATTTCATCTTGTCATTTACTGGGAATCCCTCTGGTCCTCTCATCTATGCCTGAATCATCATCTTTTGCTAAAGCTAGTAGGCAAATTTTATCATTACCACTACTATTATTTACATAAAGGTAATCTAAGTACCAATTACCAGCAATCAAAACTTCCATTTTGTGGCAAACATATGTTGAGGTACACTGGATCATGGGAGCACTGGCCTCACCCGGGGGCTTGTTAAAAACTCAGAATCTCAGACTCTCACCTACTGAATCAGAATCTGCATTTTGACAAGATCTCTAGGTAATCTGTAAGCACATTAAAGTTTGAGAAATAGTGCTCTAGACCAGTGGTTCTGAAATCTTCATGTCCCCTGGGTCCCACCTCCAGATTTCCTAATTCAATGTATCTGGGGTGGGGTCTGAGAATCTGCATTTCTAACAAGCTCCCAGAGGATGCTGATGCTGGTAGTTGAGGAACTACACTTACAGAATTATATCGCACTGTATGGAATGAATCAACTAATAGAATGCTACTGGTTATGTACCATCCTTAAGGAGAATTAAGAAAAGTCACTCAAATAACTTTTTGTGTTTCTTTGGTTCAAATGAGGAAGCATAGCTGAGAAAGGCTGAAAGAGTAACACTGAAAATACTCAAGAGTATTTGTGTGAAATGTATGAACATTTGGAGAAGGCAGCATAGATAAATAAATAAATAAATGGTGCTCAAAAGAATATCAATATTAGTAAAAACCTTTTCCCTTTTTTAAACATCCTACCCTAAAAGTAGGGATAACCTAAGCTTAATTAATAAATCAACCAGCCCTGGTAGTCTAGTGGTTAAGATTCGGAGCTCTCACCACCTTGGCCCTCAGTTTCCAGGTCAGGGAACCACACCACCTGTCTGTCTGTTGGTTGTCATACCATGGTGGCTGTATGTTGCTGTGATGCTGAAAGCTATGCCACCGGTATTTCAAATACCAGCACTGGGTCATCCACGGCGGACAGGTTTCAGCAGAGCTTCCAGACTAGAGAGACTAAGAAGGACCTGGCCACCCACTTCAGCTAGTTGCCTTTAACTCAAGTGACTTGTTTTTCACAAGTCAGTATAGTCAGTAAGAGAAACAAAATCTTCCTTTCCAAATCTTACTAACCTCCCAATTCAGGACAACAGAATGTAAATATAAAAGAAGTCAAACAATAAAACTGCATTATAATATCATTTTTTCTTTGAGAAATGAAATTAAAAAACAAAATCTGAAGGTTTTTGGAGATGATTGTACTATCTACTCAGATAAAGCAGTAGCAATGGATCACATGGACTTTTAAATCAATTTCCAGAAATCTCTCTTTTTAAGAGCACAGTGAATAAATTTCCTCAGAGCTCAAGCAAGTTCAAATGAGACCAACATTTGTATTTCCTCCTCAGAAAATCTAAAATTGACTTTGTGGGGTAGGTCTTAGGTCTGTTCAGGATTGAGAACACCATATAGAAAGACAGTGAAATTTCTTCAAATAGCTACTTCTGCCATGAATCAAATCAATAAATTTCATTTTTTATAAAACTTACTTTCTGTCACTGCCCCCTTAAACAACTGTTTTGAAAGTCTAGAGGCAGGGGGAAGGGGGAACACAACAAAGCTTTTTTCCTCCTACTAGCTTTGGAAATTAAAATAACTTTATCGCATTACTAAAGAATTATTTAATTTATGAAACATGCTGAGTTAATTTTAATTTATATTAGTTGAACTGAAAAGTAGTCTTGCTCTTTCAAAATGTTAGGCTTCTGAGTTATTTACCCAGATATACAGTTTCTGTAGGTAACAGAAACATCTGGTAGTATAGGCATTAAGACATTACATGATTCTACAGTAAAAAGCAAAGCAAAAGTTGAGGAAGGGTTATTCTAGAGAAGACTGCTATAGGAGATGGGCCATGTAAGGAGCTGAAGTTGGCTCTTCTGAGAAAGGAAACAAAATTTCAGCTTAGATGAACTGAAGATTATTAGGAGACAGTGCCTCTGAAGAGTGGCAACGCTGTATTATCACCATATTTAAACACTGGGTCCTCACAGAGGTAGAAGGGACAAAAAAATGAAAAAACCAGAAGAAATGTGTAGACAGAGTGACACACTGTTTAATCTTCTTCCCTTGTTGTTTTATGTGTCATATGTAAACAATGGACAATAATCTGATATACCTTATTCTTTTAAAGGAACAAATAGGTTCTTTAAACAAAATCCATTTCCACACACATGCAGTTTATTTAAATTTGTGACTGTGATGTATTTACTGAGATCCATGTGAAACTAAAAAGCTTCTTTCATTACTCAATGATCCTTATTTGCAAAGAAATAGATTAGCATCACTTACCTTTTAAAACAAGGCACATATAAATAACTAGGCTTTTCATTATTACAGATTCATTAAACATTGTCAAAATAAAACTCCAAAGTTAACAAAAATATAAGATCATATCTTACTTTTACAGTTTCTACATCTCCAGCCTTCGCAGCTTCCAGCAATTGTCTGTCTGCCTCTGAATTACCTAATGGGATACCCTCTAAAAAGAAAGAGTAAAGAGTGATTAACTCTTATTTAGAAGGTGGGAACAAGTTTTAAGGGAGGCATCCTATCTAAAAGTAAAGTTCTTTTACAGTTTGGTAGCTTATGTAGGAAATCTCCATGGTAGTAGGGGAAAAACAGATTTTCTTAAAACTCTTTTTTGAAGCATAATATATATATGAAATGTATGTAAATGGGAATAACTGAAAATGTGATTTAAGCAATATAAAGGAACATGAACTGAGCAACTCACTCAAACTTTCTGGACCTCAGATTTTTTCGGTTCTAAACAGAGAAGTTGGACTAGAAGATATCTAAAGTCATTTTCAGGTCTGAAAGTCCATGTTTTATAGCTCATTTAAAATCTCATACGAAAGGAAGAAAACATGTACCTTGTATCTTAGAACAAAATAAACGCTAGATGGATTCAGGACTAAAGTATAAAAAAATTAAACCTTAAAAATACTAGAAGAAAATGTAGGTGATATTTTTTATCCTGGAGTAGGAAAGTATCTTAGAGTAGTATATCAAAGGCAGAACCAAAATTGATTTGGAAAAATATCTGTCAGGAAATAACATAGCATTAAACAAAGTTACAGTCAAAGAACAAAACAGAAAAAATACTGCTACATCTTAGGAATGTAAATTAAAATGAGATAGTGGGTTTTATTTTTCATCCATTAGCGGGCAAAGAGCAAACAGGGAGCTGCACTGACAATATTTCTATAATTTGCATTTAAAAAAGCATGTATTACTTTTGTAATTCACACACACACATTCGCCCCATGGAAAAGATTAAGAATCAGAACATCTAGTGCTGACAAAGAAAATAGGTCCTGTCATATACTGTTAGTAGAGGATGATTTAACAATTATGTTATCCTTTGACCTGGAAATTCCTTTATGCTAAGAAACTGGCTGGAAAGGTAAGTAACAGCACTTAGCATAAAACTAGCATGTCCATCACCAGGCAACTGAACAGGACTAGTGTTATTACCCCCAAACTGACACTGAAACAAATGCGTGGCATATGAGGAAGTAAAGGAAATCCTGAAAGCAGTCTTGTAGTTAGTCCAGTTTTGGGAGTTCCCAGGAGGTTTTATCAACCTGCCTTCATCTATTCAAGCAGTGTTTTTCTGAAAATGTGGTTTCCAGACTATAGGCATAAGGATCATCAAGGTGACTGTTAAGGATACAAAAGGCTTGATCTGTTACATTTCTTCTCATTTGAGCTTTGCGATGTCAAAGATACTACACTAAATTCTAATAAAATACAGAGATGTAGGCAGACACTGTAAAATTTATGGGACCAGATTTCTAGGCTGAAATGTTTAACCTATGCCAAATGTGTAGATATTTGACCTAAACTGATTTGATTTTAAAATATAATGAATATCACTGTATTCAATAAATATGTTTTAATAAGTCAAATAGTTGGTTACCTTGTTCAAATTCTACATACCTTATGTAGAAAGGATCTAAAAAACAGAGTGAAGAGGCAGGGCCAGTCTTTAGAATATTATTTATCACTATGGTTGCTGCTCTTCTAAGAAACATCTACCTTTCCCAGTTTTCCCTTCTTTAAAAAGAAATAACTATTGTATCTTACTTTTAAAAAATCTTTCCAGATAAAAACTTAAAAGCTAACTATTTACTCAGAGAAATTGGGCAGCAAATGCTACTGGAACAAAATCATGACTAAGACTTAATAATATTTGGGCATTGAGTATGAGCTAAGCAGAAATAACAGCCAAAAATTCTAAAAAATTTTCTTTTTACTACCAACTCCTACATGACGTGAAAAAATTTAAAGGTTAATTAAAAAATTAATTTCACGGAAGCATTTAATACCTTGAAGAAGCTGCTGCACATTTTCATTTCCCATCTGTAAGGCAGTAAAGCCCTGAAGGGATATAATGTTAGGATCACACCCATAGCTCAGGAGCAGGCGGCAGGTTTGCAGATGACCACAATGTGCAGCTCTGTGCAGAGAAGTCTGACCAAGGTTATCCAAAGCATTAACCTTAACAATGGAGAAAAAAATTGAAATTAGCCTGCAGTGCAAAATTTAAAGCATCCAATCATGTATTTAACACTGGCTACGTATTTAAAAAACTCAATTATTTTCTTATTATTAGTGCCAAAGCAAATATTTTTGTTCAAATCTAGAGCATAAATTCACCAATTAATGAAGGTTGACATAGGAAGGAAGGAATCCAACTTTGGATTGAAAGTGTGAAATGTTGAAGAACAGTTGTGTTCAGCATTCAAGTATTCACAGATTCACATTTAGAGCTAGACATTGCCTAAGAAAGTCTAAACCATGTATTTTTATGATCTGAGGTCCAGAAACATGGGGACTAACTTCAAGATAGATAATAGTCAGTAACAAAGCCAGAGACTAAATTAGCATTAAAACACTTATTTCTATTGGCTTAATCTTCTACCTTATTTATCATGTAAAATATAATCTGCATGGATAAAGACACTATGGCATATGCACACAAGGAAATACTTCTCAGAAATAAAAAGGAACGAACTATTGCTATGTGGATGAATCTCCAAAACATTATACTAAGTAGAAAAAGTCTTACACAAAAGAGTATATATTGTATGATTTCATGGACATGAAGGCCTAGAATAGGCAAATCTAATCTATATCAGAAAAAATCAAAACGGTTGTTATATCTAGGGGTGGAGACTACCTTGGATATGGCACTGCCTCTGCCATGAGATGATGTTCTATATCTTGATGAGTTCTGGTTACACAGTTGTATGCATCAGTCAAAGTTCAGTAAAAGTACATTTAAGATTTGTGCATTTCATTGCATGTAAATTTCACATCCAAAGAAAAACTAAACAAATACTGACCTCTAGTTGATGCCTATTTGGAAGTATTTAGGGAGATGTGTATGGTAATTTGCTAATTACTTGGAAATATGTCAAAAAATAAGATATATTGATGGATAGAGGGAGAAATTGATGGATATGTAATAAAAAATATAGTAAAAGGTTAGTGATAGAATCTAGGTGGTGGGTATATAGTTATTCTCTGTAGAATTCTTTCCACTGGGTGGTATTTTTCAAATCTTTCATAGTAAAAAAAAAATCACCTGTAAGACTTCCCCTATCTTAACCCTACTCCCACCCTCCCCACCAGGAAAATAACTGTACAAAACGTAACTGAGAAATTAAATTCTTCAGTAATTAATCCTATGGCGACTAGTGTGTTTTGAGGCACTGTACAATTCATATTCATGGAATCGGAGAATATTTGAAGAGGAGTATAGTAAGACTTTCTCAGTGAACCTAAAACTAGATTATAAACAGCTAGTCTTCAAGTTTACAGAATCTGAAAAATCCATTTTCAATGTGCAGGGCAATTAATCTATTTATTCACATATCAAAACTCACTGAAATGTGAAATATAGCCACTTGAAAACTTTATTTCGGTACCACTCTGTGTTAACAGTAGAGTGACCAACTTGTCCTGGTTTGCCTGGGACTTCCCTGCTTTTAGCACCGAAAGCCCTGTGTTCGCAGAAATCCCTCAGTCCTGGACAAATCTGAACGGATGGTTGGTCACCCTAGTCAAGACTGTTTCACTGAGTTTCACAACTCAAATTTAATATGCATCCAGATACTCTATGAATAATGCACCACCATTACATGGTGCCAGTATGAAAAAAACAATCAACGAAAAGTTATAGAACAGATAGACAAATGAGATATGCCAAGCAGTAAGCAGAAATAAACTTTATTTTTTCAATAATTTACAATAGGAAAGACTGAGATTATACATTATCAAGAATCCCCCCAAATCAAAGAGAAATTAGGACACTGAGAGGCAACACCAAAACAAATTATAGAATTCTAAGTGGTTCCTTGACTGGAAACCCAAGGAATGACAGATCAGAAAACTATTCTGCAAAGTACATTTAGGGAAGAGCCTTAGGGGCAACCCAAGTGGTAAAAGGGTCTCTATTCCTTTCTTCTCCTTTCATGCAGAGCAGCTCCATTCTTTCTGTTAAATAATGTATTCCTACCGAAGATTTTGTTTGAAGAAGGCAAGGATCTGTGGCTAAAAACTATGAAAACTGCTGAATTAGGTGACTGTCATCTCTTCAATCTGGGATGCTATGTGTTTCTTTTACTGAGTAGTATTTTTTAAAGTTCCTGGGTAGGAAATGATGATTTTTAGTCTTGATGAAAACATAATTATTCCTTGAATAAAATGCTTTGTGTACAAATACCAACTAAAGAACAGTAACTTCCCAATATGGGGAGCTATGTTTTTAGTCAAGTTATTTAAATAATTTATTTCCTTCTGTTTCAAGTTCTTTGGCTCAGGCACAGAAATAATAGAGGTACGTAAGAAAGACCGTGGCTGGGGTAAATAACAGTAGTTATCATGGAAACCAAGGAAAAGAAGACACAAGTGAGGAGAAGACTGGAAAAGATGATAGGTCAGAATAGTATGTCTCTGGCTGGGGATATTCTCAAGAGTGTACTGCTAGAAAAAGATCTTAAGGATAACTCGACCAGTAGGGCGTGGTTAAAAGGAATGGAGAAGGAAGGATATATAGGAATAATGTATTTTTGAGTAAACCATAGGCTTTTCTAGCAAAAAAATTAGTACAGAAAAAATGTCTGCAGGACTGTTTTTAATTATAGATTACGAGGAAAAAAGTAATACTTATGAGAGAGTAAACAGTTTAGGAAGTCAGGCATTTCATCTGCTGAACAGAAAACAACTCATTGGATTACCAAAAAGAAGTATACCTTTGCTTCATGTTTCACCACTACTTCAACAACATCATTATGAGCTTTCTCAGATGCCACATGTAGAGGAGTCAAGAATCTTAAAGAGAAAAAGTCAGCCAGACAATGAGTGTATTTTCCAAAAAATAAAACGTCAATAATTTTTAATTATTAAAAGTATACTTACTCTTTAGTCTTTTCATTGATGTTTGCTCCTTTTCTTAGCAACAGCTCACATATTTGCTTTCTTTTGGGATACGGAGATGCGGCAGCACAATGCTAGATAATTTAAATTGCAGCATTAATCAAGGACTATACATAACTGATTTTTATTTAAGAACATTTGTTTCCAATCAAGAACAACCAAGAAGTTATTTCACTTCTTCATTTTATTTCTGACTTAACTTTGCTCTTCAAAGACTTTCTATTGGATAGAATGCACAATGATTACCAAATTCTGACAGGGCCTGAAAATTCTATCTACCAGGGTATCTGTTATTAAATATTCTGATCTTTATAGTTGCCCTACATCTTTGAAAAAGCCGCTACTGATGTGATGAAGAACTCAAATTAATGTGACCAACACTCCTTTCAAAACTGTTTCCATACAACACAGTGTTTATGTTATTCTAATAAAATATCCGAAAGGTTGGGGTTTCTTTACATGAAGAAATAACATAGCATGCATCAGCTCTGGATTCTGCTTGGTAATACGATTGATGGGATAGCTGACAAGCCGAGTAGTATTTATTTCTCTCTCAACGAGTGGCTGCAGCAGAATAAGGAGCCTGGATTATCTGTTGGGCAAAATCAGTGGTAGAAAATAATCACTCTGAGTTGGAGGCTGCAACAACTATATCTATGACTATCAAAGAGGAAGAGAGACAGGAGGTAGAGATTTGCCTGTTATAAACCTAATAAGTATTCATTGTTATGTCCCTAATCTTTGCATCTCAACATTCAGAATGATACTCATATACGACAGGTGTTCACTAAATGTCAGAATGAGTGAATGACTAAATCAATGTATATATATCTTAAAAGTTAAATTTGAAATCTGAGAATTCATGGAATAAAAGTTCTGGATAATTGTTAAGCTAAGTTGCTCTACACATCTAAACACACAGTACACATGAAATTTGTTCTTTGATTTTAACCTGTTTATAAAGCTTATATGATCTTCATGACTTTGCTTCAGATTCGTTCTTTGATGCCGTTGCTGTCACCAAAATCATTCCTTTGCCCTTGATAAACCCAGTTCTAATTGGTGAATATAGCTCCTTGGGTATGTTATGAGTAATCATCCCAGGACATCTATCAGAATAGCACCGAGAATGGAAGTAGTTTATATTCAAGAATTCTTGATCAAGAAGTTATTTCACATCCATTTCAAACTGTACCCCTATTCTTCTGCCCCATCCTGGCACAGGGCCTGTAATCTCTGGAACTTGGAAGACACTGCTCCTGCAACACAACTATCCACCAATACTTAACTCCTAGTATGTTTTAAGGTTAATAACAAAAATAAGTCATTTAATAGCAGAATATTTAGGGGAAAACAACATGTAGTATTAGCTTTTCAGACCAGAAAATTTTCCATGTCAGTTTTTCCAAGTTTCTCTGTTTCTCGGCTGTTATGATTTTAATTTTGAACTAGGATTTCTTATTAGTCTGTAGCTTTGCTACTTTTTTACAAGTTAAGTAGCAGAAAGGTCTAAAATGCTTTATAGATAGGTTTCTATATAAACTTCACAGAATTGACATCATGGCATAAGGAAGAAAATTAACCATACAAGACATTGGGTAAGCAAGGCTACTATGAGAGTTAAATCTTGTCCTAAACACATTAATTTACTTCGGGTCATCTTCCCTCACCCAAAGCTTAGGCACAGAAATAATAGAGGTACGTAAGCAATTCATACAACAGGACTTACTCTGTTCCTTTTAAATTTCTACTTCTCAGGTACCTCTGATTATACCATTCCCTTCCCTATCTTCCATCACTTATCCCTATTGGCTCCTATTCTTTTCTGACTGCTTTTCCACAGACTGTCTGATTTTCATCTACTTTGTTATAGCTCCACAGAGTCGTCATTACCTTTATCAGGGAGATAGCCTCTACTCACACAGATACTTTATTCACACAGTATAGAGGGGATACACGTAGACTTTAGATCTAATTTTGGAAAAAATTACAATACTGGAAGGAAAACCAAGTGGTTTTTATCTTGAAGGCAGATTTTTTTTTTTCATTACTTTCAGTAGGTTCCAAATTTTCAATCATAAACATTTATAATTTTCTTAATAAAAAAAGCAAATGGGGCCGGCCCCGTGGCTTAGCAGTTAAGCGCGTGCGCCCCGCTGCTGGCGGCCCGGGTTCGGATCCCGGGCGCGCACCGACGCACCGCTTCTCTGGCGATGCTGAGGCCACGTCCCACATACAGCAACTAGAAGAATGTGCAGCTATGACATACAACTATCTACTGGGGCTTTGGGGGAAAAAATAAATAAATAAAATAAAAAAAAAAAGTTAATGTTAAATGGGGCACACCTCAAAAAAAAAAAAAAAAAGCAAATGATATGTACCATTTCTGATATAAAAGTTACATATAAAATATACCAGTATATGAATAAAATTTTTTCCTGGAAGGATACTCAAATGAATAATAATATTGCCTTTTGGGAGGTGAGACTATCTATTTTTCTATATTGCTTGAAATTTTTTTATGTATGTGCAGGCCTTAATTTCTAAAAAACACAAATTTTTAAAACAATGCTATTACTGTATCCTGTATCATCAAAAGTAGGACATTTATTAGTTTAGCATGTTTTTGTATTTTTGTATTTTGTATTAGTTTAGCAGTTATTAAATTTTAAAAACTTAAATCTGAAACATTACCAATGCTGTTTCATGTGTTTGAGGATGCTTAAAATTCACCATTTCCAGAGAGAGATGTTTTTTGATTCGTGTAACATCAGCTTCCCGTGCAGCTTGCAGCAATGAGTGGCCTTTAAATTCATCTAAATGAAGAAAAAGCATTTAAATCTTCATGAGAATTATCAAATTGATGGGACTTACCTAGTAAAAGACACTTAATACCATCTACCAAAATAGCCAAACAGAAGCTCTAAGGATATTCTCCAAATATAACCTCTGAAAAGGGAGACAGTGGTACTCCAGTTCCCCTCAGTTATGACCCAATTCATCCCCAAGTGTATACACAGGTTTAGCCCATGGCCAACTCAAGGTCTATTTTGGTCTGGAGGTATCTGGAGTGCTGTAATATATTCCCAGACCAGAGAGTTCTAAGAATTTTCCAAGGCACAGAACTTTTCTCTGTAAAGAAATAAAACAAAGGGCAATCACAATCCCTACACTAACATTATGGCAGTAGCAGATGGTTTTGCTCACACATCAGAGAAATGGGGACTAGACAGCTTGGATATTTCCTAGAGTAACGTACTGATGAAAAAATGAAAGAGGGTATTTTCTCAAGATCCCTCTTTTATTCATCAGACTTGTGAAACCACCCATTATCCTTTATTATTCCAGAATAATACAAGTTTGATATAAGTTTCCTATTTATGCATAGTAATACTGTATCTGAACCAGGTGGCTATTTCTCATTGTATCTACTTCAGTTATAGAAAGAAAACCATGGAACTGCCCAGATATCAAAAAATATTAGATGGAAAGGTCTGGGGACTATGTTTACAAGATAGCAATCCTACAAAATAATACTTTGACCTCACAGCAGATTAACTAGAAAGTCATATCAAAGATAGGAACAAAACTCAAATTCTTTCTTTTCAAAAGCATACCATCTATAAGACTAACATAAAAAGCATTTAATTTGACTTGAAAAAACGAATACAAATATTATTTTCTTTTCATAGCATCTTAAAAGCAGAAGGAGTGGAAACTTCTAAATGATTAAATATGCTAGTCTGAACAACAACAGATACCCGTGGCTAAGGAAAATATTCCATTATTTAAAAATTCCTCAAAAACTAACAAGAAAGAAAAAATTTTTAGTTTATTGATATCATAATATCCTAGCTGAACATTCATCATTTTATACTCACATGCTAATCTTTCTTTTAACTGTGGTGTGGGAGCCAAGTCTATGGCACTTTTATTGTGACAATTCAGCAGTGTTGGATCTGCACCATAACTTAGGAGAAGAGAACACACTTCAACCCTGTTCTTAGAAGCTGCCTCATGAAGAGGAGTGAATTGCCACAAGTCCATTGCATTTACGCAGGCACCATGCTGGGGGGAGGGGGGATAAAATATATGTTTAGTGTTCAATTTTTAAGAGAATTTAGAATTATTAGTACTGTGAAATTTAACATTATAAAAGCTTAAACAAGTTATGTTCCCAAAGTTCACTTTATAAACTAATTACTATTTTAGAAAGAGAATACATTTTTTCCCCATGGAAAAACAGTAGCTAGCTGCTACATCTACCCACAAGGGCCTATTTAACTCTATTATTGTTAAAAACAGTAAAGAATGAAGATTTATATTTAATTTGCATCTTTTCCAAGAACTAATTTTTTCCTTTTTTGAGGCATAATTTACATATGGTAAAATGTACAGCTCTTAAGTGTATAGTTTGATGAGTTTTGACAAATGCATATATCTGTAATACCATCACCTAATTCCAGATACAGGGCACTTTCATTATCCCAGAATGTTCTTTCATGCTCCTTTTGTAGACAACTCCTGCCCCCATTCTGACTGTAAGTACCATGTATTAGATTTACCTGTTCTTGAATTTCATAAAAATGAAATAACACAGGATGTACTTTTGTGTCTAGCTTCTTTCACACACCATGTTTCTGAGATTCATTCATGTTGTATCAATAGTTCGTTTTTATTGCTGAGTAGCATTCCATTATGCAGATATACCATAATTTACTTATCCATCATCCTATTGATGGGCATTTGGACTGTTTCTAGTTTTTGACTATTATGAATAAGCTGTTATGAACATTTCATATACAAGTCTCTTTATGAACACATGCTCTCATTTCTCTTGGATGTATCACTAGGAGTAGAACTGCAGGGTCATATGGTTGATATGTGCTTATTTTGATATGTGCTCAGTTTTTATTAGAAACTGCCAAACAGTTTTCTAAAGTGGCTGTATTATTTTTGCATAGCCATCAGCAATGTTTGAGTTCCAATGCTCCACACACTTGCTAATACTTAGTATTGTCAGTCTTCTCAATTTTAGCCATTTCCAAGTACTGGAGTTGGATGGACCACAGAAGTCACTCTAGTTCAATCTCTCACCAAACAAAATCTCTTTCATAGCATTCTTGCAGAAGGCAAACCAGCTACTTACTCTTTTGGTACTTTCAAAAATGGGAAACTAATTCTCAACTAACAAGGCTTTTTATAACTACTAGATAATTCCTGTGGTTAGGAAGTTCTCTTCTATATTAAGTTAAATACGTGCTTTAAACTTTGACCTATTAGTCTTCTTAGCAGCAAAAGAAATCAATATTCTTCTTTGCAATATTTGAAGGCAGCTCTTACGTTTTCCTTTTCCAGTCTAAACACCTTCAGCTCCTTCACTCATCCTTCTTAGCAGATGGTTTCTAGACTTTCTATCACCCTAGTGGTCCTCAACTAAACATACCTCAGTTTAAAAAATTCATTTAAAAAATATTGAGAACTTAGAATAACAGCAGATTATCAATGTGGTTCGACTGTGAAAGTACAGTGCATCCATTATTACATTTGCTCTTGACACTATACTTCTGCTACTGGCATAAAATTATGTTAGCTTTTCAAGCAGTCACATCCCAATTTGTACAGTGTCCTGGTCAGGAAAAGCAGTCACTGAATGTTTGCTGTTAAATGCCAGCTTCTGCTAGCCAGACTCTTTGGCAAGGGTTGCCAACTAACTCAGTGTTGCCCAGGACCTCTGCCTGTATTCCCTGTCCCTTTCTACATGCTGTCTCCTGACTCTCCTGAACTTGTCTACTCTGCTAAATGCCTGCACTCTCATCTCAGCTAACCTCCTCTATATGTATGACCTCTAGTCAGCCTCCCATTCTTATTTAGTGAACACTAGGTCTTAGGAAAACACCATTTGGTTGTCTGTAAGTCCCAATGCAATCCGTCTGATGTTTCACTCTCATCCACAATAACATTCCACATGTTCTGTTGAATTGAAGATTCAGTTTTACAATAAGCAAAAGCACTACTGCTATAAATGTATAATACTGCAGCCACATCATAAAGTTAAAAAGGCTTACGGGCTACTCAAGAGTATCTAATCATTATTATAAAGTTGTTTCTGTGGGAAAATGTATTCTGTGGTAGCACATGCCCAAAAGGAAGCACAGAGATTAACAGAAACAAATGTCCTCTTTCCCTTACCTAACAGCTGCTCACAGAACGAGAAAAAGCATTAAAGGAGCAGAATGGGTACTAAGTAAGAGAAGTCTAAAGAATGTGGTCAAATACATATGTACAGACTGGGGACAAAAGGAAATGGGTGTGGGTAACATCCATGGATCCACTCTCAAGGAGAATATATATCTTCTGTTCTCATCCAATAGGGAGCAAATTAAGTTTCTTGACAGCCCTGGGAACCTGCGTGTTAAACAACAGCCACACAGCATACTGGAAGGGAAGCTTACCAAGTGAGCCTGTTTTGACCCAAAGTACAACTAAGCAAGTCTTGCAAATGTAACTGGTGGTTTTCATGATATACAGTTCACTAAAAATTACCTGCTGATATTTTCAAGAGTTTTGAAACTTCACCTTTAGCCATAAATTACAGAATCACTTAATCTTCTATTGGCAAGATGGTAGTGCTACTTTATATTTAAAATCTTAGGTATCTCAGAAATCGCAGAGAAGTCAGATGCTGACCTATAAATCATCTACATTTTATAATGATTATAAATACTCCTTCTATATCCACCAAGCACTAAAAACACATAGAAAACAGATATACTATGTATTTCAAGTAATTTTATATAATTATAAGAAAAGTACAAGAGAACTAACCTTGACCAGAAGTTCAGTTACTTCATAATGACCATAAGAACAGGCATTGTGTAAGGGTACCAGATCACTAAAACACGAAAGTGGGGGGGAAAGCCTGCGTTATTAGATTCCCTACGCTTAGTTTACTTAATTTTACTTAATTTAAATTTACACTTTAGATTTAAATACCAAATGGTTTCTGTGACCTAATAAAAATGTATAAAACTTAATAACATCCATTTGAACACTAAGTCCTAACAATTCTAATTCCCAAGTCTCTTTCAAATCCATCTTTTTTTTCCAACTGCCATTGCCATTGCCTCAGTTTGGGCCTTTATTATTTCTCCCTGTACTATTAAAATAGCCCCCACTTCAATTTATCTTCCAAGCTGTAGCCAGATTCTTCTAAAAGTTAAATCTGATGTGGTTATTCCTTGTTTTAATGTCCTTCATTGGTTCTTCCTTGCTTTCAAAAGACGGATCCAACTGCTTAGCCTGGCATACAATGATCTGACCCTCTCTAGCCTTGTCCTCCAATAACAATATGCTAAATGACTTGCAGTTCCCTGAATACACATAGTGTCCCCTGGGTGTAGGACAGATTTCCCTTCCTCCTGGTTTACTTCTAACACGTCTTCCAAACTCAGACCTCAAACACTAGCTCTTCTTTTAAACTTTTTTTTTGAGATTCCGTAAGGTAAACTGCTATATTCCTTAATAAACTAAAACCCAATTCCTTCATAATGGCATTGGAGGAGCAATTTTCTACATAGGAAGGTACAGTGGAACCTCAAAATCTTGACTCATATCTTTAGGCTGCTCCTCCATGGGATCATTCACTAATTAATTACCAAAGACACCATCATGATGGCCTCTGGTGAGTGATGGCCGCCCATGGCTTAGTCTTTAGTTCTGTGTCCTCTCTTTAAAGGCTCATGGCTTTCCTCACCATTTTTGATTATATGATTTCCTACTTAACTGAACACCAATTTCATTCCCACCTATCTATTAGCTACCTCTACATGAGTTCCCATCATCATCTCATAAAACCAAGAGTTCTAAAACTGAACTCAAAGTTTTCCCTCAAAATAATTTTCCCTCCTGGATTTCAGTAAGTGTATCATTAGCTCTCATTCATTTAGCTTCAAAATTTGAAATGTAGTAATCTTATCCCTCTCTTTCTCATCACATGCAGATAGTCAACAAATCTTACTCATTCTCACACTGTAATATCTCTTGCATCTGTGTCTTCTTTTCTATTTCCTCTGCCACCACTATTATAGAGCCTCAATATGCCTGAACCCCTACAATGCTCACTTTCCCAACTGTTGTTTTTCCCTCTAGTCTCCCTCTCCAATCTACCGTACACATTGCTGCCGGAATGTGCCTTCTAAAACTCCTCTTGTAGAAGGATCATGCCTCTTGCTTAAGATCCTTGAATGGCTGTTGTGGCTCACAGAACCAAGTTTAAATTCCTTAGGCTAGAATAGTCCTCTAAAACCTGGTTCTTACCTATTTCTCCAATCCTAACCTTCATTTCTCCCCCATGTGAATCATCTGCTTCAGCCAAGCTGGCCTAGTCATTGTTTCTTAAATATGCTGTAATATCTGCTTTAGCAACTCCTCTCACACCAATTCTCTTGCACAGAGTGATGTTTCCTAAACTCTCTGCTTTCTTGAACTGAGTCCAGATCAAGTACCACCTCCTCCTGAAGGATATCCCCACCACTACTGCCATCACTGAGCTCCCTCCTGGGAACTCCTGTAGTATTATCCCTCTCTATTTATCACCTCATACTTAGTAGGGAACTTGTATTGCCAGGTATCTTTCCATGCCACCTAATGTGTAGTGTAAGCCCTCTGAGTGGAGGCCTTAAGGTTTTATAATTCCGTGTTCTCAGAGCAATCTGCATATTGTAAAAGCTGATGAATGTTTACACTGTTTAGTAAAAAATATGATTTTTATAAGGTTACAGACGTTATTATAAGGACAGTGATATTTAAGAAACCCTCATTTTTGTTCAAATGCTTACTTACCCTTTATCTTTAGCATGGACATCTGCTCCATGTTGCAATAACAATTGTACAATCTTTACTCTGTTGTATCCTGCTGCTAAATGCAATGGAGTTGACTGAAATATTAATCAGACAAATCAATGAAATTCAAATAATGGCTTAAAAAAAGGGTGAAAAGGTAAAAATCCAAATATAAAACCAGAAATCCAGAAAGAAACTTTATAACTTCATTGTCTACATAGGTATCAATTTGGTTTCACAAAATCCAACATATATACCGAAGACATAGTATAAAAGTTTGTAAGTTCATTATTGCAAATGGGAAGCAAACAACTAAATGTTATCAATAAAGTTTTTTACTAAGTCTAATACAAATTACTGCTTAAAAGAAAATATCAGCACTCCCATCAAATGTTTTAATTTATAGTAAGATAAACACATTTTCATGCTACCAGATGAACACAAACTTAGTTGCAAAAGAAAAGTACCTTTCTGCCATCACTTGCATGGCAGTTGACATTTAATGGTGTAAGTAGAGCCATCATTTTTTCCTCATTGCCACTCCTAGCACACAAAAAATGTATTAGCAATTTATATTCTTTATCAGATCCTATATGGAGACATGCATGTGAGCATTAAAAAAAATTCTCCTTTAAAGTTTGCTTATCGTTAAAAAAAAAAAGGTGAAGTATTCATGGTACATATTTATAACACTAGTACACACCTGGCACTTTCCAAGAGTTCATCTTTCTTATATTCACCTATAAGTTAGAAAAAAAAAAAGGGGGGGCAGAAATTTTAAAAATTTAATTACAAAAGTAATGACAGTTTTATGCATAAAGATACTCACTGAATTATATTTAAAGTAGAAAAATCTGGAAATTTATTTCCAGTAAGTGGCAAATGGTTAATCAACAGAATATTGTGCAGTTTAAAAATATTTATATGATGAACATGGGATACCTTTGTTATGAAAGCAAAAAAAAAATAATACAGTGTTATATAATGCAGTGAAACTACAAATATATGAAAACAATATGCATACAAAAAGAAAAGCCAAGAAGGAAATATACCAAAATTTTAACAAAGTCTATCTTAGGTGGTAGGTTACAGACGAGCTTTTCCTTTTTTACTCCTCAAATTTCCTAAAACCAGTATGTTATTTGTGTAACAGACAAAATGCATCCACAACTTCAATTCAAAAGCAAAACAAGCAAAATCCAACACACCAACATTACAGAAATGACAAAAGATAATCTATACCATTACCAACTGAACATAATCATTAACATTTTTATGAATCTAGAAGATTTTTCAACACTAAAATTGTTTTTATGATACTTTAAATATATACAAATAAAAACAGGATTAAACAAACTCTTTATGCCTATAGCTTTTATATTTACAAATGAACACAAACAAAACTTTAAAATCAATACAATTTAAATTAACATAATTTAACATAACTGATAGTGTTTATTGACTTGCTGAAACAAAATCCAAACTGCTGCCCACAACATGAATTGTGTACTAAACACTAGTCCAAGGCTTCTTTTGAGCCTCAAGATTTCTAAAAAAGATAAAAGCAGGGAATAGCATGGAATAGTGAAGGAGGAAATAAACACTGATAGTTACAATAATAGACCACTCTTCTAGAACCCTGTTAAATTTTCTCAGTAATACCAGAAAAAATATCACAAAGTTCAAGCACAAAAGCTCATGCAGAACCCCTCAGACTCTTGGCTATTAGATTAGACATAATTCTAATGGTGATCACACAGTAGATAAGAATCCAGAAAATAACATGGCAGAGGGTTGCTTAAAAGGAAACACTTGGATGAGAGTGAAAACATGTGAAGTAGCTACTACCACTCAAAAAAGCTTAACAGTCTAAAATGAACCTACAGACTACAGCTTTATACCCCTTAATAGATTCCAAGGACATGACCATGTGACAGTAGAGCACAATAATTGGCACTCCTCAGGGTAGTGAAATTGGGGTGCCCAGAATCCCCTATTTAGAAAAGCAAGAGAGATCGCTTCTCGGCCTTTTGGCTAAGATCAAGTGTAGAAAAGCAAGAGATTGGTTAAAGCTTTCTGAAAGGGTTTCATTAAAAACAAAAAAGAAGAAAAAAGATTAAAATACATTTTTAAAAAAAGAATAGTATACAAAAGTATATAAATGTAAGTTATCTGGAAAATTCAGGAATATTTTAAAAATATCCTGAAAACATGATAGTAACACACAATTATCTATCACCCCTGCTCCCAGTAAGGCAGGAATCACAAATTTAAACACCAATTTAAAGAGAACAAAAAAGTTTTACCTTTCTTAGACAAGAATCAAATACTAACTGTCCAGAGGTAGAAAAGAATAAGCAACTGAACTGACACTACTTTAAAAATCTAGTTAAGGTCATTAACCACAGGAAGGCAACTATCTACCAGGCAAGTTCATTCTTTATACTCTTCCTGGAATACCCAAAGAGTACACAGACTTACCAGTCAGCACAGCCTTGGCAGACGGGTCTGCTAAATCCAGTGCTGTCCTTCCATCTGTATTTCGGATGGTTGGCTCAGCTCCATGCTGTAAGAGCACTGCAAATAGCAACACTACCTTTCAAAATGATAATCATGACAATTTGATTTTAGTAAATCATTTTCTCAAAAATTCTGGTCCAGAAGTCTCAAAGTTATAAAGACCTTTCATATCCTGAGAGTATGGTAAATTTTATATCTTAAAGATAAAAATATATAAAATATTCCATTATTTAATGTATTAGACACATTAAATAAATGTCCCCTAAGCTCAATGTCAGATTTTCCTTTGCTGACAAGTGACTAGGGATAGATACGAGTGTATAAGAAAATAAAAGGCAAGTTTGCTTGAAAGCTCATTTTCTCATTCCAAATGAACACTGCATATGTTAGAAAGATTGTTCTATTATAACAGAAATGAAATTTCTACAGCCATAGATAGCCTAGGAATCTGTGGGATTAAAAAAAGAAAAAAAACCACACAGGCAAATTCTTTAAAAAAACGAAAGAAAAATACTCTCTGTAGGGTAACAACCCCAAATCAAAACTGCTATATTACATACAACCCAAAGCACATAAAAAGAGAAGACTTATGCTATACTCTGTATTATTTGTTGTATGAAGATATTCCAGCATACTCTATAGATAAGGAGCTGGGGAAAGACAGGCAAATACAAGCAGAAAGGGAAGCCCAGTCTCTGTTCTTCGATAGGGTTAATATTCATTCCACTCTACTTCTATCTATAAAGTACTGTCCAACAGAAATAAAATGTGAGCCACATAAGTAATTCAAAATTTTCTAGTAGGCACATTAAAAAAATAAGAAGAAACAGGTTAAACTAATTTTAACACATTTTATTTAACCCAATATAACCAAAATATTCTTATTTCAATATTTACATTTATATTATAATCAGTATAAAACTGAGATATTTTGCATTCCTTTTTTACGCACCAAGTCTTTGAAATCTGTCATGTATTTTCCCCTTACAGCACATCTCAATTCAGACTAACCGCATTACAAGTCCTCAGCTATCATATTGGACAGTGCAGATCTATGACTATATTTGGAAAACTCTACATTATTAAAGCTAATTATTTATATGTCTGAGACTCAGGTACCAGAAAAGGATTATGAGCAGAGGGCAATAGCAATTTAAGATAACATACAGGAAAGGAGAAACTAGGTAATCCGTTTCATATCTTTATAAATTACCTAATTTAAACTAAGCTGGTGTCTTTGGTATAAATAATGATTTGGGTTTTGGGGTAAGAGGAGAGCAAGTCCAGCACAGAGCCCCTGGACTTTTCCTAGTGCACAGAACTGGTTTTCTGTCTGTCTCGGGGATTCCAACTGTCCCTGTTTTGCATCAGGAAATACAGTTAAGGTAGCAGAGTCCAAAATTCCTTACGCTGTTAGGCTCAGAAAAGTCAATACCAGGTTAATGAAAACTCTCAAATAAGCAGCCTTCTCACATATAATTTTCTGCTAGTGATCAACCAGTCAGGCAAATCCTATCTCATTTGTTTGAAGTATTCTAAATGACTGATCATTTTTCCTTTAAATGCTTCTTTACTTACCCTGCCATTTTTATTCTCCTACAACCCTGGTTCATGCCCTCATTATTTCTCATCCTGGTTATTCCACCGCTTCCTAGCTAGTCTCCCTGATGCCATCCACTCTACCCAGCCCCCTACCAGATCACTCTTTCTAAAACATACTATCATACCAGTGTTCTCCTCCTTAAAAGTCTTCAATGATTCCACACTACCTACATAACAATATCAAGCCCCTAAATCTGGAATTCACAGCTCTTTATAAAGAAGTCCTAACTACCTTTTCCATCTTTCTCCCACTACTTTCTGGAAAGACTCTGGGAAGGAATGATTTCCTTCCAGTAGCCAAGTCACTACACTCTTTATCCTCTAACACTCCTTGCTCACTTCCACCATGCCTTTATCTGGTTCTTTGTTTGCCTTATCTCCCAAGAGACTCCAAACTTTTAGAGAACAGGAATTTTGTACTCTATTCTCTAAACAATTTACGCTCAGTGCCATACACAAAAAAACACTCAGTGATTAGTGGGTTAGATTAAATCATAAAGTGTTCTTAAAAAGTTAAATTCAGCCTCGCAGAATTTCAATTTAGATTCAGAATAGTTACAACCTATTTCAGGAAAATTCTAGAAAGTAAATACAGTCTTACCAATACAAACATCAATCTTTCCTTTAATTGCAGCTTCATGGAGAGGAGTATAATTCCAATTATCACGAGCATTTGGGTCTGCACCATGTCGCAAAAGGAGATTGACTACTTCAGCATGACCAAAAGAGCACGCGTTATGAAGAGGAATAAGCCCCCCATCATCACGTGCCTGGACATTTGCACCATTCTGAAGCAAATATTCAACTACATCTTTTCGCCCAAAACCTAGAAAAAAACAAATTATCCACATTTACGTTCTCCAAAAAAAATACATCAAATTAGAATACATAAGTACAAACCATGCTAAAATGTTTTGGATAGAAGATAATAACCGAGTCAACAATTCAAGAATTTATTGATGAAAAGGTGGTTTGAAATACATCACTAACTAATCTTAATGAGAAAGCCAAGGGTCTCTCCAATGCCTTAGGTAGTACTAACTTCAGAGAGACGTTATGCGGGTGACTGCAAGCCCAAAGTTCAAACGTTTCCCACTCTACAACAGCATTTCTAATTGCAAATACAGAGTATTTAATGTGTGTACATTTTCAGATGTTGAAAGTATATAACTCTTGTTAGAATCCCTTTCCCACATCTGTCTCCTAAAATGTTTCTACTAAACTGGGAGACTATGAGATAGCAACAAAAAAAGATCTGCTTATAGTTTACATTTGTCTATGTAGTGAAGATAGAGGCAATCCTAGGCAAAAGTGCGAAATTAGGTGTCTTTAAAGGAGCCCCTACTTTGCCATTTGCACAACACAAGCAAATTCCTTCTAGGTAGACCTCCTTTAGAAATCCATGTCCCACAGTTCTCCTGCAATTGCCCTCATATCAAACAAAACAAAAAAGGCTGACAACTCATTTATACTGGTTTACAGATTTAGTACCAATGAGTTTCAATCTCTTACCATTTTCAAATAACAGCACAAAATCTTTTTACAGTTAACTGTGAAATGAAAACGATTTCAGGCATATGTTAAAGTAGATGGGGAGGTATATATGTGTGTGTTGGGAGAGAGAGAAAGGACCTTTTCACTCATCTGAAATTTTACCAGAATATTTTTAAAACCACCAAGTCTGAATGTAGTCCTTCTAAAAAGACCAGAGTGGGAGTGGAATGAGAAAGCAACGGTACAATGTTTCCAAGGTGTGTGCCTGGGGCTGGCCTGGCTGAAGCTAATGGAAGAGTTACATGGTTGAAGAGATTAACTGGATTCTTTATTAGTTTTGTTTTAATATCGCTAGGCTCTAGGCACCAAGATGAGTCTCTATCTTTTATTCTCTCTATTCTCAAAGAGCTTACAATTTAAGATGTGTAGAAACAATAAGAACCAATAATTTCAATACAATGTAATTGTCACAGTAGAGGTATATATAAAATACTACTAGAGCTCAAAGAAAGGAATACTTAAATTAGGGGAAAGCAGAGAATAGAAAGGACTATCCCAGAGGAGACTCCAGCAAAAACATCTGAGCTGAAGGCTTACAGAAAAGTTAAGGAATCATTAGAGAAATGAGGAGTGAAGAGGTGGGAAGGAAGGAGCTGAGCAAGAGAAAAGCATTGCAGTCCAAGCAGAAGAAACAAAATGTACACAGGCAAGGAAGCATGCAACAGCAAATCATTCGTAATAGCCAGGACACAGAATGCCCAAGTAGGCAGATGCCAGATGACGAAGAACCTTATATGTCATGCTAAGGTGGCATTTGGACTTTGTCCTATAAACTAGTGTTCTTCAACTGCTTTCAGGCAGATTTTAATGAAATCTTTTTTAAAAAACTGATTTAATCAACACATAACGTTATATTAGTTTCAGGTATACAACATGATGATTTGCTATTTGTATATATTGCAAAATGATCACCACAATAAGTCTAGTTTACAGCCATCACCACATATAGTTACAAATGTTTCTTTCTTGTGATGAGAACTTTTAAGAAGTATTCTCAGCAACTTTCAAACATACAACACAGTTTTATTAACTATAGTCACCATGCTGTACATTATGTCCCCAGGACTTATTTATTTTATAACTGGAAGTTTGTACCACCTTCAACCATTTTACCCATCCCCTCACCCACCTCCTCTGGCAACCAACAACCTGTTCTCTGTACCTATAAGCTCAGTTTTGTTTTTTTCCCCCCAAGATTCCACAGTGAGATCATACAGTATTTGTCTTTCTCTGACTTATTTCGCTTAGCATAATGCCCTCAAAGTCCACTCATTTTGTTGCAAATAGCAAGATTTCATTCTTTTTTACATCTGAATAAAATTCCATTGTGTACATATACCACATTTTCTTTATCCATTCATCCATCTATGGATACTTAGGTTACTTCCCTGTCTTGGCTATTGTAAATAATGCTGCAATGAACATGGGGGTACATTTATCTTTTCGAGTTAGCATTTCCTAAGGCAATTTTATATAAAATCTAATATATGTCATGTTCACCAAAAAAATACCCAATGCCTGGTACATAGTTGGCACTCATAGAGTTGCAAATTAACTGAACTAGGGCCGGCTCCGTGGCTTAGCGGTTAAGTGCGCGCGCTCTGATGCTGGCGGCCCGGGTTCGGATCCCGGGAGCGCCCCGAGGCACCACTTCTCCGTCCAACGCGAGGCCGAGTCCCACGTACAGCAACTAGAAGGATGTGAACCTATGACATACAGCTGTCTACTGGGGCTTTGGGGGGAAAAAACTGAATAAATAAAATCTTTAAAAAAAAAAAAAAATTAACTGAACTCAATTTAATAAAATAAAACTATTCAGGTTGAATCCTCCTCCTTCTCACAAAGACCCGAAGGAAATTATCCCTGTATTCCTGAGTTACCTCTTAGAAACTGTACGAAAAATACTGCTACTGTCCTTCAACACATCAGTGGTGGCTGAAGGACAAATACCTACTAATATTTTTTTTAAAAATTATTTTGCATCTTCCTTTTCAAAAAACCTAATATTATCCTAGAAATCAATTGCTATCAGTACATATTTTATTGGTCGCAAGTATCATAATTTAACCAGTTCCTTTCTCATGGGCAGTTGGGTTGTTTCTAATCTTTTGCTACTGTACACAATGTTGCCAGGAGCAACTAAACAGAGTTAGGAGAGAAAATTGACGGCAACTGACGACTTCTTTCTTTTGGAGAAAGCAGAGAAGGAATGGGAGTGACCATCTGATCTCTGAGATACAAAATAAAACAGGTTTTGTTGGACAAGATGATTTGTTTTTGGAAATGCTTAGTTTGAGGTGCTTGTGGAACAAACGTCCAGTAAATAGAAGGTTCTGTGGATCTTGAACTCAGGAAACCAGTATAAGCTGGAGACTGACATATGGAGTTGTGACCATAAAGATGGTATTTGAAGCCATGCACGAAAATGAATGAAGTTGACTAGAGCACACTAGTTTTCTACCTGTTTTGTTGAAGGAAGTGTACTTTCTATCAAATTTCAATCCCTTCTCACCTTGCATTGTAGTCCTTTCTCATCTTCTTAAGGTCTTTTTCTTTCCCCACCCCCAATCTCTTCCTCTCTACCTGATCATTCCTAACAGTACATAAACATGTTCTAATATCTTCCATTTTATAAAAGATATTCTCCCTGAATTCACATTTCCGTTTCTCTGCTCCCCTGCATAACCAAATCTCAAAGGGTTGTCACTAATTCTCTATCTTCCATTCACTCTTCTCTCAGATTCAGTCTGGCTTCTGCTTCTTCCTTACAACTGGTACTTATTTTTTTTTTTAATTAATTAATTTATTTATTCATTTTTCCCCCAAAGCCCCAGTAGATAGTCGTATGTCACAGCCGCACATCCTTCTAGTTGCTGCATGTAGGACGCGGCCTCAGCATGGCTGGACAAGCGGTGCGTCGGTGTGCGCCCGGGATCCGAACCTGGGCGGCCAGCAGCGGAGCGCACACACTTAACCGCTAAGCCACGGGGCCGGCCCACCACTGGTACTTAAAATCTCCATGTTGCCAAATCCAAGGGACACGTGTCTGTCCTCATTTGACTAGACCTCTCAGCGACAAGTGACACCCTCTCCAAAGTTTCTATGACATCACACTATCCTGGTTTTCCTCCTGTCTCACCCATTCATTTAACAAATGATCAGGGAATATCTACTATGGGACAGACACTTTTCTGGGTGTCTGAGACACACCAGTGAACAAAAGAGACCAAATTGCTGCCTCTGAGGAACTTTTATTCTATGGAGGTGGGGGAGATGAGCAAGAAATGAAAAAAAAATATGCATATTAGAAGGTAATTAGAAAAAGAGCAGAATAAGGAGTGATCAAGGTGTGTGTTTGGGGGGGGTGGTTGTAAAGTTGAATAGGGAGGTCACCACAGGCATTGTTGAGATGGTGACATTTGATCAAAGACTTAGAGAGAGAGAGCCTTACTGGCCAACAGTAAGGAGGCCAGAGTGACTGGAGCCAAGTAAGAAAGGGTTAGCGTAGTAGGAGATGACGTTAGAAGCAAAGAGGGCCAGACAGAGAGGCTTGAGGACCACCGTAAGAACTTTGGCTTTTTACTCTGAGGAAAATGGAGAGTCACTGCAGGGTTTTGAGTTGATAAGTTACATGATAGGACTTACAACTGAAAAGTACCCTCTGGCTGTTGAGACTAGACTGTAGGGGTTAAAGGCAGAAGTAGATGAGAGATTATGGTGATTTGGACCATAATCTGGTGATACTTGTCAGAATAATAAGTGGCAAATTCTGGATACTCTGAAGGTAGAGCCAGCATAGCTTCCTCATGGATTGAATGTGGGGTGAGGGTAAGGGTGAGAAGGTGAGAAAGGGTGAAGGCAAGACAGGAGTCATGGATGATCTCAAGGTTTCTGGACTGAGAAATGGAGGGGTGGAGCTGGCACCAACTCAGATGGGGAAGGCTGCAGATGAAATAAGTCCGTGGCAGAAGATGGGAGTTCAAATTTTGGACATGTCCTAGCTCCTCGAGACTACCATAAATAGCCAATTGGCTTCCTCCACCCAATTTCTAAATGCCAAGATTTCTCAAGACTCAGTTCTCTACCCTATGTTCCCTTCTTAGATGACCTCATCTACTCCTATGGCTTTAAATGCTACCTAGATACACAACCCCCAGTCTAGACTTTTCACCTGAATGTTTCAAAGGCATCTCAAACTCAACATCTTCCCCATTTCTGTTGATAACAGCCCTAACCAAACCACCACTGTCTCCAACCTGAACTCCTGCACCGGTCTCCTAACTGGGCCTCTGATTTCTACTTCTGTCTCCCGGGATCTTTTAAAAACAAACATATCATACCGCTGTTTAAAGTAATTGACTGGCTTCCCACTAATGCTCTTAGAATAAAATTCAATCACCCTACTGTGGCCTACATGGCCTGTTGCCCAAACTGGCCCTTACCTACTTCTCTAACTTCATGTCATACTGCTCTTCCCTTTCTGAACTATGATTCAGCTTTCTTTCTGTTCATCAAGTATGCTAACATTACTTCAAGGACTTACTACATGCTGCCCTTCTGCTTGAACTGCTCCTCCCTTGCTCTTTGCATCCCTCAGTTCTACTCATTGTCTAATCTGTTTAAATATCACCACTTTAAGGAGGCCGTCCCTGATCACCCTTATCTAAAGCAGTCCATTCTGCCCACCCACATTATTTCCTATCTTAACATTCTGTTTATTTGGTCTCCCCCTCTCCTCTACTAGAATGCACGCTCCAGAAAAACAAAGATTTTTATCTTTGTTGTTCACAGCAGTATCCTCTGGCATTTATTAAAATTTGTAATTACTGTTTACTTATCTCCTGGACTCTTAAGTTCCATAAAGGGCAGGAGCCATGTCTATCTTAGTCCATCATTATTTCCCCAGGGTCCTTCACACTGTATGGCACATAGCAATTTGTTGATATCTGCTGAATTAATACATCATGGTATGAGAAAAGGAGCCTGGGAAGTAAAACTAACAAAGAATGGCACTGCAGAAGCCAAGAGGAAAAATTTCAAGGAAGGAAAGGCCAAATCTGTTGCCACTACGCCCTAACTTGAGTCTTCCTCCTCACTGCCCAGGCATTGTTCATCATATTGTCCTCCCCAAGGAAGCCATCCATAGTTGCCCCAATCAATGGTTCCACTAGCCCAGCCATTCAGCACCCACCTGGAGGAAATGCTTTTAGAAAAGACTTCTTAAATTGGAGAGTAAGAGAAAAAGAATCAGAATAAAAAGCAATTAATAAAAGTACCTCTTCCTTTGGAAAGTTACTTGAGGTACCCAAGCACTTTTAGAAGAAGGATCACTATTTCTTCAGTGGTAATCAACACATCTGAAGTAATCAAAATGGTGACTCACAGGCTAACTTCCCAAAAAAGGAGAGTGAAGTGGGCAAAGAAATAGCTGTAGTAGAACATCTAGTTGTTACAAGATAGTGTCAATTAGGAATATATCTGTTCCAAAGGATTGGTGATCTAGCTGAAGAAAGGTCAAGTAGTAGCCTTTTGTCAAAATATCATCGGGAAGAGAAGGGCTGCTTAAAATCAGAGTCAAAGAGAAACAGACTCAATACTGACATGTACGACTCAATACAGAAATTGAAGTTTTAGCTGGAGAGGAGATATGGGTGGAAAGAGTCAAGTGATTCTATTTACATAGTTACCAACAGTCCCAGACAGAGAGGACTTCTACTTCAATAACTTTTGTATCAACATGATTCCCTAGCCATTAAGATGTCTGAAACCTGTCTGGAGACTTACAGCAGAGATCAGCAGGTGTTCAAAGTCACATTGTAAGGACTACAATATGTGAGTGGAGGTCATGCTGTTATCCTGAGAGAATAGATGAAGTCTGAGACCTAGAATGTTTGAAGCCACTTCTTGGCATGAAAGGAAATTATTTAGAGGGCGTCAATAGGTAGCTACTTCAAATGTAAAAATATTCCACCATTGGGAGTTTGGTGAAACCTTCAGATTTAAGATGCTTCCCAAACTCTGAGGGCTAATACCTGACGAAATCCCCATTCTATGGTCTCAAGAATAGTTCAAAGCACTTCTGTTATGTACTCATTTCTTGAAGGAAAAATTGCTTTGCAGGGTATATTCTGATCATGTTCTCACCAGCCAAGCAGAACATGAATAAGTATCTCTTCAGAGTCAATGCCAATCTCCATATCCTAAGGATCTCTTTACAAAGGAATCAGAAACCTAAAGTTAGTAGTCACGGCTGCTCAGGATATATTGTGGTTTATTTTATAATTATGGAACAGCACTCATCTTCAAACACTGCTTTACATGTGAAAATCATGATGGAATCTATACACTGAGTTTGAATCTATTACAAAGCACCGACAGCGAAACAAAGCAGGCTTATCTGGAAGGTATATTTGCCAATCAAAAAACTGTCACTTAACGGCAGGTATTGTGTCCCGTTCATTTCTGTTCACTGGCCTAGGCCAGTATCTGGCATACAGTAGGACCTGATAAACACTTGCTTACTGCATGTCTAACATTTTATTGGAATTGTAAGTAAATGACTCTTACAGAGAATATGGAGTTGATGATTTGTGACCACTAAGAAAAGCAGTCTATTCAATTTCTCTCATTACTATCTAGGCATCATCAGTTTCAGCAGCTCCAGGAACTGTCTTGCCAACCATGACTATTGTTAACAGTATCACATTTTGCTGCACTACTGGAAACTTGCTTTCATCTGAATGGCTTCCAAAAAGCTGTGAAGCAGTGGAAGTCACTACAGAGAAACCAACTTAGACTCTTAGGAAGTTTCACTGAGAGCCACCACCTTCCCATTTTTACAGTCCAAAAGTGGGATGGGCCATTAATGATACAACTGGTCCCATACGAAATGATAGTCATGTCTTGCCAATCTAAAGGCAGGCTGGTATTATGTAGGACTTTGTCAGAAGGAAATGTTCAGAAGCAGAACATGGCAACAAATGCCATGAAACAGAGAAGGCTCCTGTGGTCTGGAAATGGGAATGTATAATCAAGCAGCCTTCAGCTTTGACTTAAACAGCCAGGACTCCTGTCAGATTTTTCTGAGAGATGTCATTTTAAACTTCTCATTTACTATTAACTTTAGTTTACTAAGATCCAGAAAAGGTATTTCCCACATACCTTTCTTTAGAATGACAAATACAAGGGAGAAGGTTTTGCCTAGCTCAACTTGGGACACATATACTATCTGCCTGGTTAAAGCATGAGAAACTTGGAAAAGGATGCCATGGCCTCTGGGGTGACAAAATTCTGACAATCTCAATGGGGAAGTACTGAACCAAGTACTCCAAATGAGATGTTATTGAAGTCAATCACCTATTCTAAGTCCAGCCAAACCTGCGGAAAAAGTTGTAGCTCAAGTCTTGATACTATATTGGGAGATCTGATAAGTCAAGAAAGATTCTGAACTCTTAAACAGACTGGTCTTTATTTGATATTGAGGTTTTCTACTGATGTAGGATTTAATCATCCTCCACAGTAAAAACTAATCCTGGAAGCTATCATCTATAATTCTAGTCCTAGGTAAGAAATGTGGGTACATTTTGTGCATCTCCCATAATTACGACATTGGCCTACAGCCAAAACAAGGAAATGCTATTGAAAGGTTATTGGAGGGCTTCAATAGCATCATTTTGGGAAAAGATATGAATGACAATAACAAATACGATTATATTTTTAGCAGCTGCGTTGTTATGGGGGAATCATTCCACTTTCTTATACCAGTCAGATTCTGACCTGTTGGTCCAATTGCCCACCCTATGCAGAAAGCCCTTCTATAACATCTCTGAAAAATGTCAATCCAGCCACTGGTAGGACACTTCCAGCTTATTCTACAGTTGAGCAGATTGTTAAATGCAGCCTGACTCCTTGTAACCTTTGACCTACTGGCCCTGGTTTTGACTGCCGAAGCCACACAAGTCACATCCACTTACTTTTCTACTTGATTGTCTACTTCACTCACATGTGAAGGCAGTTGACATTGTCTAACCTTAGCCTTCTGACAAAGTAACTCTAATTTTCATATCTGGTGATTGTATAATAAATTCCAGATGCTCTAATTTCACCTCCCTCTTCTGAATTAAAAAAATCCTTTATATGCAATTAACACAATTGAATATAATAAGCGAAGTTCAGTCTCACTAGTCCAATGTACACGGCTGAGTAGCACACTACAAATACAGAACAGTAACACAACACACTACAAATACAAAACAAGTGTTACCTTGTTTAGCTAGAACTCGACAATGCAAGCTCTTTTCACTTAAGCTTAAGATTTCAAGCCATGGAATTCTGTTTCCCCCACTCCCCTATCCCGCGTTCTAAAATTCCAGAGAATGCTATGTATTTTTCTTTGACTATGATGGACAACAAGATGACTTTCTCCAAAAGTTTGTCCCTCTTATTTTTCAGAAATAAGTTCAGAGAAGCAATCTCCTTTACTGAAATCTGTTTCCTATGGGATTACACTGTCAAGAGTTTCAGACACTATTGCTTTTAGTAAAATTAGAGCTGCAGCCTCCCTACCACCAACTTGCCTCTACAAGTTTCCTGATGTGTCACAAAAAAAATCATTCATATCCTGTGTGTGGGGGGGAGGAGGGCTAGCAGCAGAGGGATTAAAGAGGAAACAATTTTTCTCATAAGAAATGATTTCTTTTTTTTTTTTTTCCACAAAGTGGTTCAGCCTCTCTGGAAAACAGTTTTATTTATTTATTTATTTTTTTTGTGAGGAAGATCAGCTCTGAGCTAACATACATGCTAATCCTTCTCTTTTTGCTGAGGAAGACTGGCTCTGAGCTAACATCTATCACCAATCCTCCTCCTTTTTGTTTTTCCCCAAAGCCCCACTAGATAGTTGTATGTCATAGTTGCACATGCTTCTAGTTGTTGTATGTGGGACACGGCCTCAGCATGGCCAGAGAGGCGGTGTGTTGGTGCCCGCCTGGGGTCCGAATCCGGACCGCCAGTAGTGGAGCGAGAGCACTTACTTAACTGCTAAGCCACGGGGCCGGCCCAGAAATGATTTCTTAAAGCACACTTATCTAGAAGAAATGTAATCTAGTTCACTAATAAAAAGCACCTATTAGAAGAAAAGTTCCTATTTATGTTGACTATTTTTTTCATTAACAAAAGAACTTAACTCCTCTGGGGCTGGCAACTGATTATTCTCTTAACTGAACTAAATATTTTAGATGAAAAGACTAAACTGTTCTTCTATCATTGATTCATATTCCTTCCTCTGCACAAATCTTATTCCTGTTCCCTGGAAATCAAAAAAAAAAAAAAAAAAGACAAAAACGTGCCTCCCCTCCCCCAATAAAACCTCCAAACTTTAACTGGCTAAGAAAAAGATTTTTTTCCCCCTATGGCTTACTCTATAATGTACAAACACAAAAAACTGCTTGGTCAGGCAGTTACATAGTCCCACTACCTATGTTGCGCTTCCCATGGCATGCTTACATGCACATTAATACAATTGATAACTCACTACCTACAAAAGAGATCACAAAAGGTATTCCCTATATACAGAGAAAATGCAGCTGGATGCATTTATTTAAAAATTCAGTTCTCTCTCATTAATCTAATTAATAATTTAGATTGGATTTACAAAGCTAATTTTTAAAAAAGTTTCTTATATGCCTGGGTTAAATGCAGGGCTTTAAAGCTCTGGTTTAATGTAGACCATTAGAATTTTCATTTTATTACTCTTTTCTTATACCTTAAATTCTTAATCTGATAACCTGTACCTGATAATTTGGGTAAATTGCGAGGGGTGGGTTGGATCCTAAAATTAAGTTTTCTATTTCAGTCTGAACAAACCACATGAAATCTATGTAAAAAGTACTCTGAAATGTTGGGACAGAAGGGAGGATGGGATGGTGGGGGAGGAATAATGTCAATAAGAAGCTAATGCCATAAGGTTAAACCCCTAAATATTACTATTTTCAGATATGAACTCACTAATACACCGAATTCTTGAAAGGTAGCAACTAAGATCTTCCTTGGTTATTTTTACCCCACAGATCAAGTGAACAGAATCTAAGTAACACTACCCTTTGGACTGCATATCAGTTGGTTATGACAGTTTGCCAAATCAGTTGTTTAAGGGTGACCACATGGTCAAACAGGACAACCCAAATTAGCTGAGCAAAGGCAGCACTGATCACAAAAATTTTAGGCTAAATGGCTAAAGAAGTGAGATTTGACTTTAGTATTCCTCTCCTTTCCCTTTCTGCTGCCACAGACTGTTTCTAGCTCTCCTGCCAACGGTCCTCCAAACCTTCTCTCTTAAAAAGGCTCCCCAACGGGAATTCAACAAAGTTCTAATTGATCAAGAAAGCATACCCCTACTAGTATTTATATTTTAAAACAGGGATAGGTTAAAGCAAACAAATCTCCAATTGGTAGAAAGTGTACAAGCAATGTCTGTGAATAAGGAAATCTTTCTTAACGCTCCTCTGCTCATCATTCCTATTCGAAAAGAACAGAGAGCTTTAAAACCTATCCTTCTGCTTTTTCAAAAAATTATTTTAAACAATTATGTAACGCATAAAATAAAAAATCAGGATTATCAGAACCATGAGACTCTACTCCCATTTTCAATCATGCATGGCCCATTTGAGGATAGAGACAGTTGCATCTTTCTTCAAAGTGAAAAGTATAAATGCTTTATAGAAATAAGCTGAGTGTCTCTCATCCCTAGCTCTTTTAAATTCTTTAATTGAATGTAATATGCTTATATCATAAAGTGAACCTAGTAAATATTAAAAGAAAGTAATTCAAACGATCTAAATCCCAGAACGAGGCGAGGTTAGTCCCAATTTAAATTCTAGATCCAAGCTCAAGTACCTACACCATCTTTCCTCTCATCCCACTACTTTCCACCTCAACTTGTGTGTGTGGCGGAGGCTACCCGCCCGCTCCTAGCCTAAGTCAGATCTCAATTCTCCCAAACTCGACTATTTCCAGTTCTAGTCTCCCCAGAAACTTGCTAATAACTACCCTGATAAACCCATTAACGCTAATGTGTCAATGGCCAATTAAGCTACTCCTCCTAAATTACATCCTTGCATTTTACAAGGGCCTTGAAGACTTTAACCCAAAGGACTGATAACAGTTATAGTGGAATTTGCAAGAAGATAGATTTTGGAGATAACTGGCCTTTCGAATCGCAAGGTCTACTACGTCCCCTACTCCTTGTGCGTGGAGGCCTCTTAGAGTAGCAAGACCGGAAGTTGGTACAGGTATTGTTGATACAAAACAAAGCAAAAAAAAAAAACTTCCAGTGAGTGCGGCACGCTGGCCCCCTAGCCCAACGTCTTCAGTCCTCACTCGACGAGGGGGAGAGGACCACGACCGCAGTCCTGGGGGAGCGCTGGGGGCAGAGAAGCACTGTGTCTGGTTTCGGGCCTGCGAGCGCGGGTGCGCAGGTGGGGTCTGGGGCGAGGCGGCGCTGGCCCGGGTTACCTGCGGCGAAGTGGAGCGGGGTGGACTTCCTGCCCGCCGTGTCGCGGCTGTTCACCTTCTCGGGCGTCACCAGCCTCTTGACTCGCTCCACGTCCCCGTTGCGGCAAGCCTCGAACAGCTCGCGGGCGGCCGGCTCCACGGCCTCGGCCGCCGCGCCCGTGCAGGCCGCGCCCCCGCCGGCGCAGCGGCGGCCCGACATGATCCTGGCCGCCGCCGCCGCCAGCAGCAGCGCCAGCAACGGCAGCAGGAGCCCCGGCCCCGCGAGCAGGAGGGCGAGGCCCCCCGCAGGAGACGCGCTCAGGGCCCGGACCGCTCGGCTCCCTCCTGTCACCGGGCTCGGCGCAGTCCCATGGCCGCGCCGCCGCGCGCTCCTCGCTCGGCCCTGCGACCCCCGGCTGCTCCGCGGCAGCGTAAGCACCGCGAACCCGCCGTTCGAGCCCCCAAGCGACGCGGCGGCGGAAGGTGGCAAGGCCCCTCCTGCCAGCGCCGCGGAGCCCTGGGAGCGCACGTGACGTCGTGCCGCGCGTGCGCAGTGGTCGGAGGCCGGCCCGGCAGGTTTCAGCGAACCGGGCCGCGCGGAGGGGTTTGTGGGAAAAGTGAGGCGAAAGGCTTTGGCGGCTGGCGGAGTAGGGGCTTCGTCCCAGCGCCATGTTTGCGGTGGGTTTTGCTGAAGTCCAACGAGTGTGCTTATTGTCTTTTTTTAAGGCACAGATTTCCCGAGCTGAGTTCCCTTATTGTTACTACACTGAAAAGTGCCCTTGAAAGTTTTCCCTCGATCTTACATATTGTTTTGAAATTCTTTAGTGTGGAAATTTTCTATTTTTTTCAGCTTCCACAATCCCTTTCTCCTGGGGCATTTCTTTTCTGGTTTCTTTACTCTCTCTTCCCCCGCAACTCTTATTTTATTGTTTCTTGTAAGCCGTTTCTCGGAAATGAAGGAGTCTATCTCCACTTGATGGGAAGTTTTGATGAGCTGCCCCAAGATCATTGAAAGGAAATTAGGCAAGCGATGAAAGTTTGTTCCAATTCTAAATTAACGATAATCAGCTGTCATCTGATTAATTCTCTTTCCATAGTTAAGTTTATTAGCTCAGGAGTAACGAAAGGGCCAATACGTAAATCGTTATACTGACTTGGCTGAGGTGTGGATACACTGGGTTTACGCATCGCAGAAAAAACTTCATGTGTTGCAATTTTTGTGTTTTTTTTTTGACCATTGAACCAAGAAAAGCACAGAATTAATTCTCACGCTTAAGGTAGCGGTGTAGCTGTTGATGATCATTCCCTACTTTCCATGCACTATCCTCAAGAAACTGGTTAAAAGAAACGTATGCTTACATAAAATGATACATGTTGACATTTGGCATGCTGACAAGCATTTCCCTCCTTGTTGTTTTAACTTCTTAACCTGTTTTTCAGGAAATGCAGTTTTTATTTGGGAATGTTGACTCACTACTGTGCTAAAAGATAGAGGGTGTACACTTTGGGAGCGTTTTATAAATATGTAAATTATGTAATTATATAAGAGCATAATATATTTAGTATAAATTTAAATTGTTACATATTAATAAAATAAATAGCCATGAATGCATCCAAGAACTAGAACACAACTGATACTATTGCGTTTATCATTTTTCTCCCCATTTCATCCACTTGCCAAATGTATTCCCAATTTTGTTTATTATTCCCTGTTTACTACTTTGTCCTTATTAATCCCTTCCCATGTGTGTATCTGTCAACAGCATATTGTTCAGTTTTACATACTTGTTTTTGAGCTTTAAAAAAATGCCAGTCTTTGATCTTTTTTCACTTAAGGAGATGTTTGTCAGATTCATGCATTACTTTATAGAGTTGCCTTGTGTGAATATACCACAGATTTACAATTCTTATAGCCATTTGGTTTGTTTCCAATTTTTTAAATTGTGAACAATAATGCTATGTATATTCTTATATATTCTCCTGGTGCACTTGTGCAAGAATTTAATATGAGAGCCTTTCAAACTTTTGACCACTACCCATAGTATAAGAAATGCAGTTGGTGTCTTCAACCAGTAAACACACTCACATGTCTAAAACAAAAGTTTCACAAAATAATAAAACAATATTCACCTCTCTAGTGTTTAAAAGATGCTAATTGTGACTGTCAGTAAATGGATTACAGAACTCACAAATGAGCGGTTTCCCAAGGTTTGAAAAACACTGCAGGAAAGGACTACATAGGAGTGGAATTGCTGAGTCATAGGGAACTAGAATGTTCACTTTACAAGGTAATGCCAAATTGTTTTTCAAAGAAATTGTTAATAATGTACATGCCCACCAGCAGCATGTAGGAGTTTTCTTAATCTCTGTCTCCATCAACCCTTGGTATTGTCAGGTTAATTTTTCCAATGTAGTGGGTGTAAATGGTATCTCAAAGAGGTCTTAGTCTGCATTTAAAAAAATACCTAATGAGTATTAGAGAAATGTAAATCAAAACCACAATGAGATATTACTGCACATCCATTAGGATAACTACCATCAAGAAAACAAGATAAGTGTTGGTGAGGATGTGGAGAAGTTGGAATCCTTAGTGCACTGCTGGTGAGACTGTAAAATGGTGCAACCGCTATGGAAAACAGTATGAAGTTTCCTCAAAAAATTTTAAATAGAACTACTGTATGATCCAATAATCCCACTTCTACGTATATATACAGAAGAATTGAAAGCGTGGTCTTAAAGACATATTTGCACGCTCATGTTCATAGCAGCATTGTTCACAATAGCCAAGAGGTGGAAGCAACCCGAATGTCCAGGAACAGATGAACGGATAAACAAAAGTAGTATATACATGCAATAGAATATTATTCAGCTTTAAAAAAGAAGGAAATCCTGTTATATACTACAACATGGATGAACCTTGAGGACCTCATGCTAAGTGAAGTGAGCCAATCACAAAAAGACAAATACTGTATGATTCCACTTATATGAAGTATATTAGTTTGTTAGGGCTGCCATAATAAAATACCACAGAATGGTTGGCTTTGACAACAGAAATTCATTTTCTACAGTTTTTGAGGCTAGAAGTCCAAGATCAAGGTGTTGACAGCTTTGGTTTCTCCTGAGCCTCTCTCTTTGATTTGCTGATAGTCATCTTCTCTCTGTGTCCTCACGTGGCCTTTCCTCTTTTCATGTGCATCCCTGGTATCTGTGTCCAAATTTCCTCTTTTTATAAAAGGACAGCAGTCGGATTGATTAGGGTCCACCCACATGGACTCATTTAACCTTAATTTCCTCTTTAAAGGCCCTATCTCAAGATATAGTCACATTCAGAGATACTAGAGGTTAGGGCTTCAACATATGAATTTAAGGGAGGCCACAATTCAGCCCATGACATGAAGTATCTAATGCAGCTAGATAGAAACAGAGAGTAGAGTGGTGATTATCAGAGGCTGGGAAGAAGAGGTAATGTGGAATTTATTGTTGAATGGGTGTGGCGGTTCAGTTTTGCAAGATGAAAAAGTTCTGGAGATCTGTTGCATAACAATGTGAATATACTTAATGCTACTGAACTGTACACTTAAAAATGGTTTAGATGGTATAAAAAGTGCAAATAAAGTTGAGTATCTTTTTAATGTTTTTTTTTTGTGTGAGGAAAATCAGCCCTGAGCTAACATCCATGCTAATCCTCCTCTTTTTGCTGAGAAAGACCAGCTCTGAGCCAACATCCATTGCCAATCCTCCTCCTTTTCTTCCCCAAAGCCCCAGTAGATAGTTGTATGTCATAGTTGCACATCCTTCTAGTTGCTGTATGTGGGACGTGGCCTCAGCATGGCCGGAGAAGTGGTGCGTTGGTGTGCGCCCGGTTCCGAACCCAGGCCGCCAGTAGCGGAGCGCGCGCACTTAGCCGCTAAGCCATGGGGCCGGCCCTGAGTATCTTTTTAGATGTTTATGGTCTTCAATAAAATGCCTACTTATGTCTTTTGTCTATTTATCTATTGGGTTGTTTGCCTTTCGCTATTGATTTGTGGGCATTCTTTATATATTCTGGATACTAATTGTTTGTCAGCTATATGCATTGAATATGTCTTCTCCCAGTTTGTAGTTTGCTTTTTTATTTCCCCAATGAAAAGATGTCTAAATCTTAATATAGTTGAATTTATAAATATTTTCATTTACAGTTGTGTCTCTGTGTGTGTTTAAGAAATTCTGTATTTTCTTCTAAATTTTTGCCTTTTGCATTTAAGTCGTTAATCCTTCTGGACTTGATTTTGGAGTATGGTATGAGATAGATATTCAATTTCTTTTCTTGTGGCTGCCTGGTGGCATATTGGTTAAGTTCACGTGCTCTGCTTCGGTGGCCCAGGGTTCGCAGGTTCGGATCCCGGGTGTGGACATACGCACTGCTTATCAAGCCATGCTGTGGCAGGTGTCCTGTATATAAAGTAGAGGAAAATGGGCACGGATGTTAGCCCAGGGCCAATTTTCCTCAGCAAAAAGAGGAAGATTGGCAACAGATGTTATCTCAGGGCTAATCTTCCTCACCAAAAAAGAAAAAATTTCTTTTCTTTTTTTCCATATAGATAGCAAATTATCCTAGCACCATTTATTAAGAACTCCATCCTTTCAGAAGAGAGCTACAGTGCCACTTCAAGCTTCCATATATTCATGAGTTGGATTCTGGACTCTATTTCATTCCATTAATTGATTTATATATCCCTCCTTCAATACATCTTAATACATCTTCCAATACTATCTTAGTACAGCTTTGTAATAAATTTTGATACCTGGTAGGGCAAATCTCACAGTTTATTCTTCTTTGCTTTTTTCAAGGTTTTGCTCTCCCATATAAATTTTGGAATCAGAGTCTCAAGTTCCTTGAAAATTCCATTGGGATTTTGATGAGACTTGCATTGAATTTATAGATCAATTTGGGGAGAATTGCTATGCTAAGGATACTAAGTCCTCCCATCCTTGAACATGGCATATCTCTCTGTTTATTTAGGTCTTCTTTAATGAATTTCAATAAAGTTTTGTAGTTTCCTTCATATAGATCTTGCATGTCCTAGTTTTATTGCTATCATGAGTTTTTTTTTTAAGTATGACTTGTCAAACCACTGTAAAAAGCCATTTTTGAAGAACTTGGGGACATTATAATGTGGACTGGATATTAGATGATATTAAGGTATTGATGTTAATTTGGTTAGGTTAATATGTTAAAATGATATTCATTATGGTAAAAAGAAAAGATCTTTATCTATTAGAAGTTCATACTTAAGTATTTACTGGTAAAGTGACATGATGTTTTGTTTGTTTAAAATAGTTCATAAAAATAATATTAAATAGTTCATTAAAAAAATGAGGTAAGAGATAGAAGAATGGCAATTGATAATTGTTGAAGCTGGGTAATGGATACATGGGAGTTCATTATACTATTCTCTCTATTTTTATGTATGTTTGAAATTGTGCATAACAGACTTTAAAATTATATTTTCTAATTATTTTTTGCTAGGATATGTGTGTATGTATACAAATACACACACACACACACACACATATATAGTCTTATCATCTGTGAATATGAATGTGTGAAAAAACTTTCTCCTTTTCCAATCCTAGGCCTTACTGAATTGGCTAAGGCCTCTAATGGAATGTTGAATAAAAGTGTTGATATTGGGCATGCTTGTCTTATTCCGGTTTTTAAAAGGACATCTAACTTTTTACTGCTAAGAATAATGTTTTAAAAAAATACTGTTTTCGGTAGTGTTTTGGTAGTTACACTTTTTTAGGATAAAAGAGGTTTCCTTCTATTTGTGCTTTACTAAGAATTGTTATCATGAATAGATGTTGAATTTTATGAAATGCTTTCTTATTTGTTAAGTTTTTATCATAATTGGATGTTGAATTTTATCAAATGCTTTTTTCCTACATCTAGGAATGCATTGAGATGCATTTTTTCTTCTTTAATTTGTTTGCATGGTGAATTATATTTATGGATTTTCTAATGTCAAATCAATCAATAATTTAAAATTTTCACACACAGTAAACATCAAGTCTAGAGAGTTGTTCAGGCAAATTCTACCAAACTTTCATAGAATAGATAATTCCAATCTTGTTTAGAATCTTCCAGAGACTAGAAAAAGAGGAAATACTCCCTAACTCATTTGATGAAGCTGTTATAACCTTGATACCAAAGCAGGCAAGGACAAGAAAGAAAAATTACAGGCCACTTTCAATCATGAACATAGATGTAAAATTCCTAAATAGAATATAAGCTATTAGAATCCAGAAAAGATGATGTAGAACCAGCTGGTGCTTGAAAAAGAAATACTCAAAACAAACAAATAAGAACACAACAAATAGCTCCAGAGGTGTTTATGTGTGTAATTAAAGCAGCTATGGACTGCATCTGACAGTAGATTTCTTAATTTTTAACAGGATACTTTCCCTTGCTAGCCTTTATCTTTCTCTTCATTAAGAGGGAGTGAATAGCTTGGACCTGGAGACAGTGAGTTAAAACAGAAATGAGAAGGTGGCAAAAGAAGACAATACCAGATTGAATAGTGTCTCCCAAAATTCATATCCACCCAGAACCTCAGAATGTGACCATGTGAGCAGGGAGGCAGAGATTGGAGTGATGTATCTACAAACCAAGGAATTCCAAAGATTGCAGGCAACCACTAGGAGCTAGAAGAGGGAAGGAAGGATTCTCCCCTATAGCCTTCAGAGACAGCAGGTATTGAAATCACTACCTTGATTTCAGACATCTAGTCTCCAGAATTGTGAGAGAATAAATTTCTGTTGTTACAAAACACCCAGTTTGTGGTACTTTGTTATGGCAGCCCTAGGAAACTAATAATAGATTATGATACTGCGAAGGGGGTGCTGCTGTAACAAATATCTAAAAACGTGGAAGTAGCTTTGGAATTGGGTAATGGGTAGAGTCTGGAAGAATTTTTAAGTGCATTACAGAAAAAGCCTAGATTGCCTTGAAGAGATTGTTGGTGGAAATGTAGAAGTTAAGGGCAATTCTGGTGAGGGCACAGAAAGAAGAGAGAACTGTAGAGAAAGCCTCTATTGTCATAGGGCATACATATATCATCATTAACAGAATTTCACTAGAAATATGAACAATAAAGTGTTTCTGCTGAGGTCCCAGACGGAAATGACAAACATTATTGGACACTAGAGGAAAGGTAATCTGTGTCATAAAGCAGCAGAAAACTTGTCTGAATTATGTCCTACTATTGGGTGAAAGTAGAACTTATAGGAGATGAGCTTGGATATTTAGCTGAGGAGATTTCCAAGCAACATATAGAAGTGTAGACTGGTTTCGCCTTACTACTTGTAGTAAAATGAGTAAAGAAAGAGATGAATTGAAGAATGAACTGTTAAGGAAAGAGGAACTTGCAGTGGATGATTTAGAAAATTCTTAGCCTATCGAGAGAGCATGTTCTGGAAACAGAGCCAAGGATGTGGCTGGACAACTGTTTGCTATAGAGATGAGGGGTGTGATTTATGGATCCAAACAACCATGTTAGCAGCAGCCAGCAACAGAGACGATCATATTTTCCTCACTGCCTCTCCACTGTTAAGCCGGTGCCACACAATTTAGGCTTTTTTTAAACACCACTCAACTTCGAGGTACTAATTTCTGTCTTAATTAAGGTAATACTGGAAAACCATCAAAATTTCAGTGGCTTAATGGAATAGAAATTTATTTCTCACACACATAAAGTCTATGTGATAGGGCTGTGGGGAGGGAAGGTTTTTCTCCACAAGATCATTCAGGGATCCAGGCTAACAGAGGTTCTGACTTGCCATTGAGTTTATTCTAAGGCTGTTTGACTACATCAATAGTTCAAATTGAGGTGTGCTACAAGTCTAAAATATACATTCATTAAGAGATATCATAATAATAATTACATATTGGAATGATAATATTTTGGATATATTTGGTTAAAGAACATATGTTATTAGAATTAATTTTACCTGACTTTTTATTTTTTAAATGTGGTTACTAGAAAATTTAAAACAACGAAAAGTTACCACTTTATATCCATCAGAATGACAAAAATTAGGAAGTCAGATATGGGGAGGATATGGGAAAACCAGAATCCTCTTGTACTGTCTGTAAAATATAGACTTGTTCAGTTATTCTGGAGAGCAATCTAGCAGTATTTAATGAAATTACTTATGCTTATTAACATATGTATTTAAAGTTATATGTGTGGCTTGCATTATGTTTTTATGCAGTGCTAGTCTAGATCAGAGGTTGGCAGATTTTGGTCCATGGGCCAAATCTGGCCTGTCACTTGTTTTTGTAAATAAGCTTTTATTGGAACATAGCCATACTCATTCATTTATGTCTTGGCCTTGGCTACTTTTGTGCTACAATAGCAGAGTTGAGTAGTTGCAACAGATTGTCTGGTTCCCAAAGTCTAAAATATTAAGTATCTGGCTTTTTACAGAAAAAGCTTGCTGGCCACTGCTCTAGATTATTAAAACTGGGTTGTTGTTGACGTTGCAAATATCTTCCGCAATTGAAATCCCTGGCTGTTACTCTGTCTATGATTTCCTTTGTTGAAAAAAAAATCCTTTATTTTAATAAAGTCAAATCCTTTAATTTTTACCTTATGACTTGTGTTTTTTGAGTCTTGTTTAAGAAATTCCTCTCTTCTCAAAGATCACAGAGTTATAATCCTTCATTTTCTTAGCCTTTCACATTTACGCCTTTGATTCATATCAAGTTTACCTTTTTTATTGGTGTGAAATTGTGATCAAAATTAATATGATACACTATTTTCCCAACAGCACCCATTAAATAATACATTCTTTTCCCATTGTATTATGATATTACCTAGAATTCTTACTTCATTCTATAATCTTGGGCAAGTTCTGTGTTTCAGTTGCCTTATCTTTAAAATGATGATAGTAACAGTACTTACCTTAAAGGTGACTGGGCAGCTTAAATGTTTCATTACAACTAACACACTTAGATCAGTGCCCAGTATATAAAAAAGTCTATAATAGATGTTGGTTATTACTACTTGTATTGGCTCTTTCTGTGATATTATGTGTATCATGTTTTTTCACGGCAGGTGGCAGATATGCAAGAGAAGCCAAGCCACGAAACACATGTAAAATCTCTGCTCATGTCACATTAACTCATATTCCATTGACCAAAGCAAGTCCTCTGGCCAAGCACCAAATTAATGGAGCAAAGATGCTTGTCTGTAGTGAAACTATGGTAGGGGCAAAACACAAAGGAAGAATTGTGACAAATAACATCATCTTCCACATTGTTATTGTTGTTGTTCTTATTATTTACAAAATTCCCATACACGAATGCATGGGTCTGTTTTTGAGTTTTCAATTCTGTTCCAATGGTTTATTTGCTTGTTCCTGTGACAGAAACTTATGTTTTTGTTATTATAACTCTATAATATACTTTCATATCTTGTTAGTTAGTTTCCCTCCTTTTTGTTCTTCTTTTATAAAATTGATTTTCTATTTGTGGACTTTATTCTTCCATATAAATGTTAGAAAAATTTTGATTTCCTCAAAAGTTCTGGAATTCTAATTAGAATTGCTTTTATTGATTAATTGGGGGAGGACTGGCATATTTACAATGTGAATTAAGACAATGAGAGACCACTTTACACTCATTAGATCACTAGATAATATTAAATGCAGGTGGAGATATTGGGCAACTGTTTATGATTGAATGGTATGGTGCTGCCTTTCTGGAGAGCTGTCTATCAATATTTAATAAAACTAAATATGTATATATGCTATAATGTAGCAGTTCCATATATAAGCATATGATTGAATATGATGGAGTGATCAGTAGAGATGAACTAGATTTTCATAGAACAATATGGATAGACCTCATAAACAAGGTTATACAAAAGAATTTAAAAAGAACACACTTATTGGCACAGTTTCATGTATGTAAATTAAGAAATACACAAATAATACCACATATTTTCAAGGATAAATGCAAGTATGAAAGGTAGACTGGAAGAAGATATATTAAATACATGAGACAGAGCATATGATGGGATGCAGAAAGAAAATGGAATTGGGGACTAGGGATAGAGATAAAGGAAAAAGACAATAAATAAATTAAAAAATTTTCTTAAATGGAGTTTAACTTGGATGGATAATGATAGCTTGCCCTTAAATTGATATTATCAATTGAATTCTGTACATCTGAGGTAAAAAAAGAATCCTCTGTTAATAAATCACTGAGCTATACTACTTTTTTGAAAGAATTTTATTTTTATTTCATAAATATTCTAGTTAGATTATCTATACCAATATGAAATAAAGTAAATTTAACATTTTGCTTCAATATTTTTTAATTGCAAATTATGTTATGTTAATATAGCATACATTTATGTAATAAAAACATTTCTATTTCTATGAAAACCTTACCAAGTTTTTTTGGCTTCAATCTTGAATAAAATTTGTTTTCAATGTGCTTTATTAATTGCATATTTGTTTTTTACTTTGTATATTTATTTTTCTCATTTGTTTCTTGACAAAATAGTCCAATGACAAGTTCTCTTAATTAATATAAATTCATATTTTGCCATAGGGGACTCTAATTACATACAGTTGGGATTTAGGGACCATCATATACCCGATTAAAAATAAAAGAGAAACTCTCTTATTCAGCAATCTAACTTCCTAAAGCATGATCAATAGCTTCACTGAAGGGAAAGCTCTAAAACTCTGTGGTTAGGACTTCTACTTTCAGCAAGATAGAGTAACTTATGGCAGAAAAATGCACCCTTTAAGAATAACTAGAGAAGTTGGATAAACAAACAAATAGAATCTCTTTATGGATATTGGGTAGCTGCTAAGGCAACTTAGAACTTCAGAGGTCAAAATTCTGGAGAGGAGAAAACCATGGAGAGCTGAACTAACATTCTGCAGCCATATTTTCCATGGGGAATTTCACAGTTCTGGGCTCAAGGAATGTGGTTGAATACTCAATAAAAGTCTTGGGCAAAGGGCTGCTGCTGGAAGGCAAAGAAACCATTAGAGCATTTGGCAATCCTGTGGGTCTAAAGAGACACAAATTGGAGGCTGGAGGGGCAGAAAAGTGAGCTCAATTGGTCAGGTTTTTTTTCAAGCCATTTTGCTGAATTCTGAGGCTGTGAAGTACAGGAGGATAAGAAGACAGGCAAAAAGTTTCTACAGCAGAGTGGAGTTTCTGGCAGTCCGAGGCTACTGAGGAGCCAAGGATTAGAGTTCAGGACATGTCATGGAGGAGGGGCCCTGGGGAACTACCCAGGCTTTTAGTTGGAACTCTGCAAGCTATGTTCTATGGTGAGAGTGATGAAGAGTTTGAAAGAGCCTTAGTAAACCTGCAGCCTAACCTTGAATCAGCTCAGTCCCTGGTTGCATTAAAGTGATCAGCCCTAAGTCTGTCTGCCTAGCAGAGGAAATGATGAACCCTCTCTGGAGATTTCCTCACCATCCAGAGCTTCTACAATTTTTCAATACAATATATGACTGTCAATCAAAGAATATCAGGCATACCAAGAAATAGGACAAAATGACTGAAAAAAAAAGAGAAAAATCAGACAGGTGATTCAGAATTACAGATATTGGCTAAATATTTTAATATAACTATGATGAATGTATTCAACAAAATAGATGAAAAAATGGAGAAAACAGATTAAGAAAACGAGAATTTCACCAGGAACAAAGGGGACACAGTAAACAGGTCTAATATACATGTAATTGGGGTTCCAGCAGACTAGGAGAAAAAGAGAAAGCAAATACTACAAGATGGGAAAAGAAAATGCAGAAAAAAATGAAGGGCAATGAAAAAGCTATGGGTAAATATGAGTGGATTTCGACTGTAAAAAACAACAATAATGTTCTTTGCAATTTAAAATATATAGAGTTAAATGCACGATAACAATAACACAAAAAGCAGGAAATGGTAAATGGAGTTAAAAGGTTCTAAAGTTCTAGCATTGTCGGGGAAGTAGTAAAAGTAATAGTTAGTTTTAGGCTATATTGTGGGTTAAATTGTGTTCCTCCATAAAGATATGTTGAAATCCTCACCCCCAATACTCAGAATGTGACCTTATTTGGAAATAGAGTCATTGCAGATGTAATTAGTTAAGTAGAGACGAGGTCATACTAGAGTAGAGTGGGACCATAATCCAGTATGGTGTCCTTATCAGACGACAGCCATGTGAAGACACAGAAACATAGGGAGAACACCATGTGAAGATGGAGGCAGAGATTGGAATGATGCATCAGCAAGCCAAGCAATGCCAAGGATTGCTGGCTGTCAACAGATGCTGGGAGAGAGGCATGGAACAGATTCTCCCTCAGAGCCTTTGGAAGTAACAGTTCTGCTGACACCTTGATTTTTGGACTTTTAGCCTCTAGAACTGTGACAGAATACATTTCTGTTGTTTTAAGCCATCCAATTTGTAGTACTTTGTTATGGCAGCCCTAGGAAACTAAAACAGACTGTAATAAACTATAATATTTAGGCCAACCACTAAAAGAATAGCTTAAAAAGTATAAATAACTAACAGTTGGAAAAAATAGAATAATATAGCCTTTTTTAATTACTCCAAAAGAAGGTAAGAAATGAAAGATAAAAACCATCTGGGTGAGATACAAGACAAGTAATAAGATAGTAGACATATTATTCATTATATTATATATTAATCATTACATTATATGTACACATAATTATATTAAATGTAAAAGGACTAAATATTCCAATTAAAAGATTGTCAGATTGAATAGGAAACAAAACTCTACTATATGCTGCTTATAAGAAACATACCTTGATATAAGAATACAGAAAATTTTTTTTTTTTTTTAAAGATTTTATTTATTTATTTTTTCCCCCCAAAGCCCCAGTAGATAGTTGTGTGTCATAGCTGCACATCCTTCTAGTTGCTGTATGTGGTACGCGGCCTCAGCATGGCCAGAGAAGCAGCGCGTCGGTGCGAGCCCGGGATCCGAACCCGGGTCGCCAGCAGTGGAGCGCGCTCACTTAACCACCAAGCCACGGGGCCGGCCCCAAGAATATAGAAAATTTGAAAGTAAAAGAATTAAAAAGTATACCATGCAAATGCTAATCAAAAGAAAATTAATGTAGCCTATATCAGTATCAGACAAGAAGACTTTAAGGCAGGAAACATTACTAGAAATACAGAGAAACATCTAATAATTTTAAAGAGGTGAATCCTTCCGGGAGATATGAGAATTTTAGACCTATATACACCCAATAACATAGCTTCGAAGTATATGAAGCAAAAATTTGACAAAACTAAAAGGAGAAATAGGAAAATCCGCATAGTGGGACACTTTAAGATGGCTCTCTCAATGGCTGATAGAAGAAGCAGACAGAATACTAGTAAGTATAAAGAAGATCTGACCAACATGATTAACGAAACAACCTAACTGACATACATAGAACATTACACACAATAACAACAGAATATACATTCACTTCAAGTTCACATGGAACATTTATCAAAATTGACCATATGCTGGGTCACAAAGCATGCTTTATCAGAATTTCAAAGGTTCGGAATCATACAGAATGTGTTCTCTGATCACAGTGGAATCCAGTTACATATGAAAAACAGTTAACTAGAAAACCCTCAACTGTTAGGAAATTAAGCAATATAATTCTAAGTCAGTCATGGCTCAAATAAGAAATCACAATGGAAGTATTTGGAATTGAATGGTAATGAAAATATAACATATTAAAACCTGTGTCTTTTACTAAAGCTGTGCTTATAGGGAAATTTATAGCTTTAAATGCATACATTACAAAAGAAATAAGGCTGAAAATGAAGGACCTAAGTATTCATCTCAAAGCATTAGAAAAAACAACAGTAAAATTAAGTAGAAGGAAGTAAATAAAGATAAGAGCAGAAATTAATTAAATAGAAAACAAATGCACAGTAGAGAAAACCAACAGAACCAAAAGTTGGACCTTTGAAACGACTAATAAATTGGACAGACCTCTAGCAAGATAAATCAAGGGGAAAAAAGAAAAAGCATAAAATTACGATATCACGAATGAAAAAGAGGACATTTCTACAGACTTTATAGACATTAGAAAGATGATATATACAACACATGTTGGATAGTCCCTATCTACTAAATAAGTTGATTTTATAATTACAAACCTTCCCATAAAGAAGTCTTCAGGTCTAGATGGCCTTGTGGGTGGATTCTTCCAAATATTTAAGGAAGAAATAACACTAATCTTACACAACTCCTTCAGATAACAGAAAAAGATGAAACATTTCCAACTTATTTTAAGTAGCTAGCATAGCCTTTGGTGCCAAAGCTTGAGAAGGACATTCAAGAAATGAAAATTACAGGCCAATCTCTTTCAAGAACAGATATGCAAAAATCTTAAACAAAATATTAGCAAATTGAATCCATTAATATATAAAAAGGATGATATGTCATGATCAAATTGGTTTTTGTTGAGGTTGGTTTGACATCTGAAAATTAATCAGTGTAACTCACCATATTAACAGAAAAAAGAGGAAATTTGTGATCATCTCAGGAGATGCAGAATAAACATTTGATAATGCAAAAGTCATTCATGATAAAAACTCTCAGCAAACTAAGAATAGAAGGAATTTCTTTCATCTGATAAGGAATATCTACAAAAACCCTAGAGAAAACATAATACTTAAGAGTGAGTTATTTAAAAACACCCTCTTGAGATGGACAATGAGACAAGGTTACCTTCTATCATGACTTCTACTCAGCGCTGTATGGGAGGATGTAGCCAGTTCAAAAAAAGCAAGAAAAAGAAGAAGGAAACACATTAATCTCAGATGACACGACTATATATGCAGAAAATCCAAAAGTGTTCATGAACTATTAAAAATAATAACTAAATTTAAGCAAGGTTACAGGATACACGATCAAAATTTTAAAAAATCAATTTGTACTTTTATACACCAGCCACAAATGATAGCAAATAAAATTTAAAAAGATAAAATTTACAATTGCATCAAAAACATCAAATATTGGGGCCAGCCCGGTGATGTAGTGGTTAAGTTCACATGCTCAGCTTTGGCAGCCCAGCGTTTGCAGGTTCGAATCCTGGGCGCTGACCAAGGTACCACTCAGCAAGCCATGCTGTGGCAGCATCCCACATACAAAATAGAGGAAGAAGAGCACAGATGTTAGCTCAAGGCTAATCTTCCCTCAGCAAAAGGAGGAGGATTGGTGACACATGTTAGCTCAGGGCCAATCTTCCTCACACACACAAAAAAATCAAATATCTAGCAATAAATATAATGAAAGATGGGCAAGACCACCACACCAAAAAACTACAAATCATTATTTAGAGAAATTAAAGATGATCAAATTAATAGAAGGCTATACCATGTTCATGAATTGGAAGACCCAATTTTTAAAAAATTTATGTCAATCAGGGATCAATAAGAGAAGCAGAATCCCTAAGATAAGATAAATAAATACACAGGCACACATGTATTATATACATATATATAAACATGTACATATATATATGTGTAAATATATATATATATGATTTATTATAGGAATTTGACCTCACACAATGTGAAAGCTTGTTAAACAGTCTCTGTAAGTCTATTGTCTTTGTGTCTCATGCTGGAGCTTGAAATCTATGTGGCAGGCAGTTGAGAAGGGAAGATGGATGTGAACCAGGCAGAGCAAGGACAAGCTGGAACAAGTGAGTACAGATCGGAACCTGGATCAGCTCACCTCTCACTGCCTCCAACGTTGATGATGCAGGTGTCCTGCAGGAAAAATCGTGCCCACTGCTAAGGAGTCAGAAAAGCTGAAAGAGGATTCGGAGGAAGTTGGAGCAATTACAGGCCTGACTGCTGTTCCAACACCAGCAAGGTGAGCTGAGATATAAGTGACAATGTGCAGGAGCTATAACAATGCCTGTTCTGGAATTCTGAAAATAAAAATTATGTCTGCCGTTTCACTTCTGCCCTCTAAATCTCTTGCAAAAAAAGTCTCCTGTGGCCCTTTCTAACCAAAAACCATCAAGGAAGGGAATTCTGGGAGATGTAGTTTGGCCTAGCTAAGTAGACACATTATAAAGCTACCACAAATGTCAGTTTTCCCCAAATTGACTAATTGATGCAATTCAATTCCAATAGAAATCTCAGCAGTTGTTTTTATTCCCCTGTAGAAATTGTTGAGTTGATTCTAAAATTTATATAGAAATGCAAACGACCAAGGACAGTCAATATAATCCTGAAGACAATGTTGGGAGACTTAGACTATTAGGTATTGTTATATGGTTACAATAATGAAGGCCATGGGCCATGGGCCCAAGGATAGACAAATAGATCAATGAAAGAGAATAGAAAGTCAAGAAACAAACCCACATGTATATAGTTATTTGATTTATGACAAAGATGAAACTGTAGTACATTAGTAAGATGATGATCTTTTCAACAAATGGTGCTGGGACAATTTGTTATCCATATGAATAAATGAATTTTTGTTCCTGCCTCACACCATACACAAAAAGCAATTGCAGATGGATTAGATATAAATATAAATGGTTAAATAGTAAAGCTCCAAGAAAAAAACAGAGTAACATATTCATTAACTTGAAATAGGCAAAGATTTTTATAAACAAGACCCATAGAATGTGCTAACCATAAAGGAAAAAATTGATAAACTGGATTTTGTTCATCAATGATACCCTTAAGAGAGTAAAAAGTCAAGCCCTAGACTGGGAGAAGATAGTTACTGTATATTTATGTCTGACCACTGACTTGACAAGTCTCACATACACAAAGAACCCTTACAAATTAATTTTAAAAAAGATACAAAAGACTACAGAAAATGAACAAAAGACTGATAAATTCTTAACCAATAAGCATACAAACAATTTCATTAGTCTTCAAGGAAATGCAATCTAAAACCACAACAAGATATCACTACAAACCCATCACGATGGCTGCAGTATAAAAGGACAATACCAAATGGTGGGGAGGAAATAGAACATTGGAACTCTTATATCCTGCTGGTGGGAATAGTTTGGTACAACCATTTGAGAAAACCGGCAGCATCTACGCAAGCTGAACATATGCAAATCCCATGACCCAGCAATCCCACTTCTAGGTATATATTCACCCCAAGAAATGCGCACACATGTTGATTCAAGGTATATATAAGAATGTCATAGAAGCACTATTCAGAATAGCTCCAAACTAGAAACCATATTTGTCCATTAATAATAGAATGAATAAAAGTTGTGATATACAACAGTGAAAAACAACGTGGATGATTCTCACCAACCCAATGGGAAGCAAAAGAAGCGAGAAGATTTACACAACCTTCAAAAACAGGCAAAAGTCATCTATGATATTAGAAGTCAGGATAATGGTCACCATCGTGGGGAGGTGACCAGGAGGGAGCATGAATGGGCTTCTGGGTGGCTGGTAGCATTCTAATTCTTAGTCTAGGTGCTGATTACTTTGGTGTAACCAAACAAATAGCAAATGAAATTTAAAAAGATGAAATCTAAAAACAGCAACAACAAACAAACACAAAGATTCAAAGAATAGATTGGTGGTTACTAGAGGGGATAGTGGAAGAGGGGAGGGCAAAAGGAGTAAAGGGGGACATTTGTACAGTGATGGATGGCTGCTAGACTTTTGCTGGGGAATGTGATGTAGTCTATACAGAAGTCAAAATATAATGAGGTACACTTGAAATTTATGTAATGTTATAAACCAATGTTACCTCAGTAAAAAATCCAAATTATTAGCATGAAAAATTCATTAAATTATATTTATATGTAAATCTGTAAGTTCTCATTTCCAGATGAGCAGATATAACAAAAAAGTATTTGAAATATCACAATAAATGAGAAAAAATGGATGTTAGGGGATTTGCCAAATTAAAAACAGATCAATCAACTAATCAACATTGATTTATCTTCAACTATATTAAAGTTATTGTTGTAAATACTGCATCAAACAATTAACATACAAAATTTTAAAAAGATAAAATCTACATTGCACAAAAACATTTACATTGATTTCACTTTGTGAAAATTAATTGTGTATTTTTCTTTAGTTATATTATACTTTCAATAAAAACTTTACTGAAAAACTATCAGCCAACCAATCCTCCCCAAACCCAGTGCCCAATTTTTCTAATCAAATAACTAGTCACCAAATACTAATAAATAACAAAGCGTGTGAGGAGAAGAAACAACTTCATTGATGACCAGAATAGAAATTGTAGCATATAGTAAATTCTACTCAATAGGTTATATTTTAACTTAAAAATATCTTTATCACTTGGAGAAAAGATGCAAAACAAATGCCAACTATAAATAGTAATAGCCAATCTCTTTTCCCAAATAATGAACACTTAATTTTTATAATCAACAAGTAATTTTTTTTTTTTTTTTGCAAGGAGGACTAGCCCTGAGCTAACATCCGATGCCAGTCCTCCCATTTTTTCTTGAGGAAGACTGGCCCTGGGCTAACATCCGTGCCCATCTTCCTCCACTTTATATGGGACGCCGCCACAGCATGGCTTAGCAAGCTGTGTGTCGGTGCGCGCCCGGGATCTGAACCTATGAACCCTGGGCCGCCACAGCGGAGCTCACGCACTTAACCGCTGCGCCACCTGGCCGGCCCCAATCAACAAGTAATTTTTGATCTGAGAATACGAACAACAATTACCCAGAGATAATACTTACATATGTCTTTCAGTCTTTCTTCTGGTTGAAACTCCTTATTTCTTTAAGAAAATTTTCAGATGCTGTTTAAGAGTACAAACTTGCAATGGGTAGTAAACAAGTCCTGGAGATCTAATGCACAGTATAGTGAATATAGACAACAATATTGTATTATAATCATCAAACTTGCTAAGAGACTAGAACTTAGTTATTCCAACCACTAAAAAGAAATGATAATTATGTAACATGATAGAGGTGCTAGTTATTCTTACAATAACTGCCATATTACAATACATAAATGTAACAAATTAACATGTACACTTAAATTTACACTATATTATAGGTCAAATGTATTTCAATATGAAAAGAAAAAAAGAAAAATTTCAACCTGAATCAAATAAAATTCCCATTTTTTAAAAGCATATTTCATTTTCAATATGTATTGAAGTTTTCCAAGGTGGGGGCTAAAAAATGGAATAATAGATAGCTTTGTATGAGTAAGTCTACTAAATGGCTGCATATATACTTATCTCTGTAAAGGCAGGCTTTAAAATGCAAATTGCCAAAAGCTGGCATAGGTCTTACAGCTCTTGGTAAAGACAGCCATCTAGTGGAAATAGTTCTACTGATTTTTAAAGACTGGCAAATAGAATGAATATGAACCTCAGCCCTACTGCAAACTGCAATGTTGGTTTATGGCTTAAAAAGAAATATAAAAAAAGCATCCAATATTCAGATGCTTCCTTATCTTATGTCCAGGTCTGGAAGTGGAGGGGGGCAGGTTGTGGGGTAGGGAGAGGAACTGGTGCTTTGTACATGGTCCAGGGAAGACACTGCCATTAGAACAGGGAGAGCTGTGGGTTCCAATATGCATTGCTTTGAGCTGCGTTGAATGCTCTTGCAAGGTGACAAGAAGAAGACAATTATTATTATTATTATTATTATTATTATTATTATTATGTTTTTTTGTGAGGAAGACTGGCTCTGAGCTAACATCTATTGCCAATCCTCCTCTTTTTGCTGAGGAAGATCGGCTCTGAGCTAACATCTGTGCCCATCTTCCTCTATTTTGTATACGGGACACCGCCACAGCATGGCTTGATGAGCAGTGCTCTTGTCCATGCCTGGGATCCGAACCCGCAAACCCAGGGGCCGCAGAAGCGGATTGCACAAACTTAACGGCTACACCACTGGGCCGGCCCTGAAGAAGACAATTTTAAAGCACAGCAAGAAGTTTCAAAATGAAAGCTGAACAACCAACACCTAGTTGTGACGTAGGAAGTTCAGTTAGTTAGTAGCCATCAATCCAATTAGAGTTCCAGGACAAGTATTCCCTTTAAGTTGGTGGTTTAAATAACTAAAGCATTGCACTATACCAAATGCACCCAAAAGGCTCTGGTTCTGAGAAGGAATGGTGTAAAGCAGAGTCTGAGTAGGGGTGAGAAGACCTAAGTTAGATCTGCTTCTCGTGTGTACAATCTGTATGGCTTTGCTCATTTTACTTATCTAAATGACAGTTCTCTTGTTTATAAAAATAGTATAGTACTATAGTAATAGCACTCACTCCCATGACCTGGGAAGAGAGTGACTCTCTCCTTTTGGTTCCTACCTGAAACCTTGGATGCTAGTTGTGAGTCAGTGGTATCCAGAGGCACAGAGTAAAATTTTCCAACTTCTGATGCCCACGGACCACTTACTGGATTTTTAGAGCACATGCGAATCACCACTGTTAGGTATAAAAATTTACTAACATTAAAAAAGTAAAGCATATTGAAATTATCAATAATAATCTCTGACAGGTTTGATGATGGATAACTTGAACTGTAGGTCAGGTTTTACACATTTGTTTTCTTTTCTTACTCTTTATTTTCTTCTAAATTAGAAAATGCTAATTCACAATTATAAGTCATGAGAAGTGGGAACAAATGTTTGCAGACTTTGTCAGATACTTTCAGATTTTTGGATTGAATTCAGATCTGAAAATGTTGGAGAGATTTTTCTCTGAACGACACATTTGGTTCTCTTCTTGGTCAGATGCTGTTTCAAATGTTGCAAACATTTGGATGTCTAATAACACACTCTTTGGTTGTGTGTGGCTCTAAGAAATATTTCTTGATATTCTGTTGCAGCATCTGGTTGTAGGTTTAAAATATGCCCAATAATGTATCATAAATTTCTTTCTTTGAAGAGTAAAGAGAATCAAGCGTTGGCAGAGTGAAATTCTTGACTATTGAATCATTTTAACTACAATTCAGCTTTCTTATGAACTCTCAATACTTGAACTTTAGCATTATAGACATCATGATATTTTTACCTTAAAATGAGAGGTTCTGGCTAGTCAAGATACTAGGTATATTTCTGAGATATGCAGCTTAATGAAGCTGTTTGAAATCCTAAAAATGGTCTTTACTAGCATTATCAGATTCTAGAACAAAATTTTATTTTCAGTCTTCATTTTAAACACTTATGTGATCAGCTGGCATACTTTAGCATGAAAAAAAGTTTTGCTTTTTTTAAAATTTCTTCTCAACGCAAACTTAAAATATTTACTAGCTGCCCCCTGATCATCGTCACAATTGTCACTATTACATTCGACACTGAGTGAGGACTCAGAGGCATGTGTAGATTGTTGGCTGTTCTCTGTGACTACAGCAGCCTGTGGATCTGCTTCTAGTCACTGCCTCTTTTATTTGCATAGCAGCACATCCCTTGCTCTAATACTAACTGGCACTCCATCATTAGCCTGCCCTGGTGGTCTATTGGTTAAGACTCAGCACTTTCACCATTGTGGCCTGGGCTTGTTTCCGGGTCTTGGAACCACACCACCTGCCTGTCAGTTGTCATACTGTGGTGGCTGTGTGTTGCAGATGCCACCGTTATTTCAAATACCTCCAGGGTCATCCATAGTGGACAGGTTTCAGTGGAGCTTCCAGACTAAGACAGACTAGGAGGAAGGACCTGGTGAAAAACTAGCCACGAAAACCTTATGAGTAGCGGCAGAGCATTGTCTGATATAGCTCTGAAAGATGAGAGGATGGCCCGAAAAAAGACCTGGTAGGGGCAGCTTTATACATCTATATAATGTGTATAAAATTAACAGGAGATTCATAATTTCAGTGGTTTTGAGCAACTATGGAGTGAAGTGTCTTCTAGTGTGGATGTGATAGCAGTTGCCTTCCACAGCTATGGTCTAGATTTCAGAATTCAGTAGGATAAATAAATTTTGCTAAATGTTTTCTTCCTAAGAGAAAAGTATCCATTTTATTGATTCTGGTTCTTATTACAAACTTATTACTAATACTATAACTTATACCTGTTCTTACTACAAGGAATGAAACTTTGAATGATGCCTCTTTAATTTTGGCCTCTTTTATGCCTTTAGCAACCCAAATTCCTCAACTTAAGACTGGGAAGCATTATTTTGTGCATACTTGGCCTACTGGAGAAATTATGATGCTTAAATTGAAAATGAATCTAATATTTCAATGGCATCAACTATTTGAAAAGTTTCCATAACAGATAATGCTCTGGAGACTAAGAGCAAATGGATTGTCAGTTCTCAAAAATCCTGTTTAGATATCAATCATCATACGTAGTTTCACTTTTTTTTGCAGTTTTTGTATGGAAAATCGTGTTCAGAGATGTCCCTGAACCAGTTCTAGTTCTGTATTTATGCTGTAGACATGTGATATAATTCTTAATGATAGCTCTTTCTTATCACTGTTTATTTTTATCACTGTTTGTACACCTCAATGAACCGCTGTTGAGCTTTGAGATTTTATATATATATGATATACATAAAAGTATATTATAGTATACTACATCAACATAATAGTAAAAAGTTGCAAATTTTACAAATATGAAAATTAATGCCAAATGATGTAAAAAAAGTTAGTTCGAATGGACTTTACCCTATTTACTGGATTTTATCTAAGGTGAATTGACTAATGCACTCTTTGAAGCATATGTGACACTTTTAGGAATAGAATGGCTTTTGAGACTGGAGTCAGATCTCTGTGAAAAGCATAATCTAAACGTCAAATTTATTAAATGTGTGTGAACAAAATACTTTCATTGTTTTTTTCCTCTGATACTGCCAAACTGCCTGTTGGGTGACAGTTTGAAAATCATTGCCATAGATTCTGGCAATTTAACTTCATTGTATTTGGAGAAAGAGAACATAAACAAGGTTGGTTTTTTTTTTTTTTTTTATAGTTTTATTTATTTTTTTTCCCAAAGCCCCAGTAGATAGTTGTATGTCATAGTTGCACATCCTTCTAGTTGCTGTATGTGGGACGCAGCCTCATCATGGTCGGAGAAGCGGTTCGTCAGTGCACGCTCGGGATCCGAACCCGGGCCGCCAGCAGCGGAGCGCGAGCACTTAACCGCTAAGCCACGGGGCCGGCCCAACAAGGTTGGTTTTTGAAGACAATGGGTAAACACGGTGAATGGGAATCTTTGACATTGAGATGTCGAATTCTTAGCAATATTCCCTTGAAGCAATTCACTTGCTTTTCTCTGAGAAAGATTAAACAACATAGGCGGTATTGGGAGCCTAAGTAGCCACTTTTACTTTTATATGGAGAAATGAGAATAATTTTTAAAAATTATACTGATCCTTAAAAAGGAACTCCGAAGAATGGATGTGTGTGTGTGTGTGTGCGCGCAGTCATGCATGTGTGTTTACATTTTTTCAGTTCTTTATTGAGGTATGATTTGTGTACAGTAAAATGTACCATTCTTTTGTTTTTTGTGAGGAAGATCAGCCCTGAGCTAACATCTACGCCCATCTTCCTCTACTTTATGTGGGACGCCGCCACAGCATGGTGTGATAAGCGGTGCGTCAGTGCATGCCCGGGATCCGAACCCATGAAACCTGGGCTGCCGAAGCCGAGTGCGTGCACTTAACTGCTTGAGCCACCGGGCTGGCCCCTAAAATGTACCATTCTTAAGAATACAGCTTAATTATTCTACCCTTGTCTACCCCATTGTGAACACTACCCAAATTAAGACAGAAAACATTTCTATTATCCTGGAAAGTTCCCTCATACCCTTTCTCAGTTAATCTCCACCCTCCCACTGCACCCAAGCTACCATAATAGATTAGTTTTGCCTGTTCTTGAATTTTATATAAATTTACAGTATGTACTCTTTTGTGTCTGGCTTCTTTTGCTCAGCATAATGTCTGTGAGATTCATCCATGTTGTTGTGAGCATCAGTAGTTCATTCCTTCTTATTGCTGAGTGGTATTCCATTGTATATACCACTATTTATTTATCCATCCTCCTGTTAATGGACACGTGGGTTGTTTCCAATTTTTTGCTATTATGAACAAAACTGACATGAATACTTGTGTACAAGCCTTTGTGTGGACCTATATTTTTATTTCTCTTGGCTAGATGCTTAAAAGTAGAATTGCTGGATCATAGGGTGGATATGTTTAATGTGATTAGAAACTGCCAGTTTTTCAAAGTGGTTGTATGTACCATTATACATTCCCAGCCAGCAGTGTATGAGAGTTCCAGTTGCTCTGCCTCCTTTCCAACACTTGATATGGTCAGTCTTTTTGATTTTAGCCATTGTAGTATGTAATGACATATATTTAAATGAAAATGTATTGCTGTTTTCAATTTTATTTATTTATTTTTGCTGAGGAAGATTCACCCTGAGCTAACATCTGTTGCCAATCTTCCTCTTTTTTTTTTTTTTTTATGCTAGAGGATGATTAGCCCTGAGCTAACATCTTTGACAACCTTCCTTTTTTTTGTATGAGAGTCACTGCCACAGCATGGCTGACAAGTGGTGTAGGTCTGTGCCCAGGCTCCAAACCCATGAACCCGGGCTGCCAAAACAGAGCATGCTGAACTTAACCACTATGCCATGGGGCTGGCCACTCTGTTTTTAATTTTAAATGCTACATTTGTATTTTTTTTTGCATTTGTTTTTGAATTACAAGACATTGTGGTTATACAAATGCAATATTTTTGATCTATTAATTGCTTTATTCCTGGAAATAGCCTGATTGTTGTTGTAACTGATTATGGTTTTTAGGATATATACATATATTCTTTATCAAAAATATATATTTATATATGTATATAGATTAACACTAAAATGTTCACTTTCAAGGACAAATGTAACTTGGAGTCAACACATGTATCTATGAGGTTATCTAAGGTATAGTTATTTTTAATAGCACATGATTTCTCTTATTTTTAGTTGCTTTTATTAGATCCTTAATTTTGATAGAACCTTCTTTATTTATTTAGAAATGAGTTCAATGGGCCAGTGCCCTGGCCTAGTGGCTAAGTTTGGCAAGCTCCGCTTCAGCAGCTTGGGTTCAGTTCCCGGGCACAGACCTACACCACTCGTTGGCAGCCACACCGTGGCGGTGACCCACATACAAAATAGAGAAAGACTGGCACAGATGTTAGCTCAGGGTGAGTCTTCCTCAAATGAAAAGAGGATGATTGGCAATGGATGTTAGCTCAGGGTGAATCTTCCTCAGCAAAAAAAAAAAAAAAAAAAAGAAAGAAAGAAAAAGAAAAAAGAAATGAGTTTAAATATAGAGTTTACTCTATACTTAAAAAATGAATTTCCTTTTCACTATAGGCAAACTATATACAGCAAAAATATAAAACAATGGTGTTTTTGGAGGGTAACTTTTACTTTCCAAAAATTAATTCTTAAAAGCTTTCGTTCTAAACCACAACATTTTGGTTTGTTAATTTTGCACTAGAGATGACTTTTGTTGTAGTAATTTTTGCTTAAAAAACAACCACCATAGCTTTGTTAAAACAGGTAGGTGGAATTCTGTCTAAACATCATTTTACTATGATGCAGCCAAATTTTTTTAAAAAGTAACTTTTAAAATCTTTATGTTTCTGTTCTTAAGACAAACAAACGAAAAGATGGTGATCACTAAGCTCAGTTCCCTGGCTGGTTTGATTACTTAGCCACTCTGGAATGTCTAGGTTTGCTCATGGCTGAGTCAGCAGTCTCATATCAAGGTACTGTGTATATTTAGCTTTTGTCATTGCTTTTCAGCTGTAATATACATCATAACTCTTCTCTTTTGCAATTATAAAGGGATTTTGTAGATTGGTCTTACTCTCAAAGAGCGGCTCTTAGCTTCCTTCTTGAGGCAGAAACTAAAAAAGACCTCCTAGTCGCATAAAACATTTCTACAGTGTTTTTTTTTTTTCTTTTCCAAATCAGGAAATGGTTTCTCAACCTATAAAGAAAACCAGGATAAAAAAAAAACTTCCCTCTGTTCCCTTTCTTTGACTCTTTGCTTTTCATGGACATCTACAATCTTCCTTAGGTAAAGTTGTCCTGAGTATGTCTCCTTGATTGGATGATTTAGTATTAAAATGATGTCAATAATCCAAAAGTTAATATATAAATTCAATGTAATCCCAATAAAAATTCCAGTTGGATATTGTGAGGAATTGATAAATGTCTAAAGTTTATATGGTAGAATAAAGACCCATAAGTAGCTAGGACAATAATAAAAAGGAGAACAAAAATAAAAGGACTTGTTCTTTGAGATATTAAGACACATTACAAACCGTAATAATAAAGTAGTAGTATTGGCACAAGAATAGATAGACCTAAAGAACAAAACAGAGAGTTCAGAGACAGACACATGTGTATTGAGAATTTAATATGCAATGAAGGTGACACTATAAATCAATGGAGAAAGGATGGATTTTATTAGTGGTGTTGGGAAAATCAGCTCAGTACATGAAGGAAAATAAAATTGGATCCCTACCTAACCTCACATATGAAGTTGGATTCCAGATGCTTGAAAGACTGCAATGAGAAAGGTGAACTATAAAGCTAATAGAAGAAAACTTAGGAGAATATTTTTTTGTGACCTGGGGGCAAGGAAAGACTTAAAATTACAAATCTTTAGATATATATATTATATCAAAATGAAGGGTTTCTACAAACGATACTATGGACAAAACTAACAGATGACATAATGAGAATATATTTTCAATGTTTAAAACTGACAAGGAATTAATATATCCAAAGAAATCCTAGATTTCTATATTCTAGAATATATATATCCTATATTCTAGGATAATATATCCTAGAAATCAACAAGAAAAAGACAACAATTTTAATAGGAAAATGTGCAAAGGATATGAACATGAATTGCCTAATTTACAGTATAACTCCAATAAGCAAATGAAAAGATGCTCAACTGCATCAATAATCAGAGAAATGCAAGTTAAAACAATGAGATATCACTTTCCATTTATTAGAAAGCTATATCATGTCAAGTTTGAAGTTATAGGAACTCTCAGGTGCTGCTGGTACTGGTAGACAGATGCAACTGGGAGTACTTGATAAAATTAAACGTTTATATACCCCAGCATATAGCAATTCTGCTCCAGGGTGTATATGCCAAAGAAGTTTCACACAGGTCCGTGTGGGAACTCATATAAGAATTTTCGTGTCAGCATTATTTGTGGTGGTAGGTGGCTGGATGCTCTCTTGAGTGTCCATTACTGGGAAAGTAGTTAGGTAAAATGTGGTGGTTGCACACCATGGGAACAAGGTAAGAACTAGAAATAGCTAAGTGGATTTACACAACCAATATGGATGAACTTAAAAGCACAGTGTAGACGGAAAAAAAAAAAAATGGAAAGATATAGCATAATGCTATTTAAGTAAATAAAATTATCTTTACACCAAACAATATATTTTGCAAGTACACTTACAAACAAAAAGATACCCATTCAACTCATTGGCATGGTGCCTATGGAGGGATGAAGGAGAAAGGCATGAGGAACGGGGATTAAAGGGAATGAATAAATAAAATAAGGGCGAGGCCGTGCACAGACCAATGATGATAATGTGCCGTGAAGAATATGATTAACTCAACCCTGTGCACCTGGGACATCCACCCTACCCTCCCACCTCTGCCAAAAAAAAAAAAAGACCTGAGATAAAAAGACTCCTGCACCCTTTCATCACGTATTTGTATTTCAGATAAAGTCGTTCCGAGCAAGTTTGGGCATACCTGATTTATAAAAATCTCACTTTTGAATTTGCTTTTGAAAAGGAGCTACAAAGGACTAATTTATTACAGATTTTATATTTTTCCCAAACTACCATAATAAGAAACAAAGAACTCCTCCAAGCCCCAAACCAAAAAGTAAATAAAATAAGAAATTAAATGAAATATATTACATAATACTATTTATATAAATTAAAATTACATGTACACAAAACAACATATTTTGCAAGAACACATGTAAACAAAAAGATATTCATTTAACTAATTGCTATAGAGGAATGGAAGGGATGTTTACATATATCCCTATTGGCTCATAATAGTAAGAATGGAAGTTTAGAGATGGGAAGGGGTTTAGAGGAAATTCACTAGATTCAAGGCACTGAACTAGATAGTATTTCACATATATTCTCTCATTTAATCCTCACAACAGCCCTGTGAGGTGGGTTATTATTTTTATTTTACAAATAAGAAAACTGAGACCTGGAAAAGCTAATCATGTCCTTAATGTCACATAGCTCTTGAGTGGTAGAATTGCGGCTGAAATTTTGATTAATTCTTAAGAAAATGTTAATAAAAACTATGAGTATGCTTGAATCTGTTTAACCTAGTCCTCACACTAGATAACTTGGTAGAAGTTATTTATTGTTTCTGTAGTTCGATATATCATATTATATCTTCCAGAGACCCTAAGGAAAAAATCAAGCCCAGAATATAACAGTAACTTAACCTGTAATTAAATGAATTTATGTTTTCAATTCTCCCAGCTATGTGGTATTTTTCCATGGCCTTTTAAGTCATATTTGTTACTCTTTAACTGTGTAAAAATAGAAAAATCCAGTGGTCTGGTTTGTACATATCATGCTGCAATCAAACTGAGATCTTACTCTGCAGCTAGTTACTCATTAAGTGGAGCATATGATAATCAGAGATTTGACATTGGAAATGATTAAAGTTGAAGTTGGAGCTCTGGGCTGCCTATTAAACTCATGTCATCAAATCCAGTAGAAAAGAGTTTATAGTAGTTCAGTTTTATTATCTTATCATAACATGATATTGGCATAATATGAGTATGCAACCTTCCAAAATAAAAGTTTACTGAGAAAAAATTTTACATTTCTCCATAAAAGCACTTTATAATAATACTAAATACATCTGTATTCAAATTTGTAGAGAAATAAATGATCTGTTGAGTCAAATCCTATTCATATCCAGTTTTTATATACTGACCTTAAAATCTCAATGATAGATTACCCACAATTCAGTTTAGTTTTTAAAATTTCTGTTGTTCAGGTAGAGGACAAGAAAAATGAGGCCAGGGAACAGAAAAGGGAAAATGGGAAATGTAGTAGTTACTGGCGACAAAAATATTTCTTTTAATTGAGAAGGGAAAGAAAATAGGCCGAAAAGAAAAGCAAAAATCGGAATAACTTGCCATTGGTAAGGGGACAGAGAGAGTATGAATTCGGCTCTTGCTTTTTAAAAGAAATATTTTTTGAAATAATGTGTCTTGGTGAATGCGTGAAAACTGAGAAACAATCCGAAGTTTGGCTTTTTGTTGTGGATGATACAGTTCCAAGGCTACAAGCCCATCCTGGGAAAGCTTGCTGGATATGTTCTCTGCCAAACATCAGCTAATGACTGCAATAAAGGAAATGGGCAGTGTCCACATTTGGAGAAGAATATTGTCTTCCTTTTACAACATGGACTGGCACCCTTTTAAAATTAGGGTGCCAAAGTTCCTCTTCTTTCCCTTTGGCATGTTGGAGGCAGCTCATGGGAGCATCTTTGGCCATGAAGTGGAAGAATAAGCATGCTGACTGCCAATTTTTGTCACTGAGGCAGGTAGCAGTCTGTCATAAGCAGCAGAGAGGTGGGCATGTCTTGGCAATCAAGTCCATACACATAAATGCTAATGGTTGCCAATCTATATTCTGATTTAAAACATGTATTTTTGATTTGGTGATGTGTGTAATAGTGGTGCTGGGTGAAGGTGGAGGAGTGGGACTGGGTGGGGATGGTTAATGTCTGACCAAATTGAGTTCTTCTATGGCTCTCCCCTTGCCTGTTAGGAAAGACTTTGCAAGGGGCAATTGGGTAAAATTGGTGGACCCTTGTAGAACTTCCTAAAGGAGGATTTGGTTCTTCATTTATTGTTGCTGATTATAATATCTTTACCACTTAATACAGGATTTATCTTTAGCCTAATGGTTTGCTGATAACTCTTGGAACATAAAACATTTATATCCAAACATTTGTTTGCACACTGGTTGTGTAAACTGGCAGGTCAGGGGTTCTGTATACTCTTTCCATTCAACAAGTATTCATTACATTCTTACTGTTCTAGTTGTAACATGGGAGATTAAAAAAAAAGCACAATGCATTCTAGAGGATTTACTTGTGAGTAGGAAATTTTGAGTCTATAAGAGAGATAGGCTATAACTCACATAGAACACTTTGCAAAACGAATAAATATATATACTTAAATGAAAACTTGAATCTAAATCCTGTAAAAGTTCAATAAAAGAAAACCCTGCTGTGGTCTGGAAAGGTTACTTGGAGAAGATTGGATTTTGACATGGGCTCAAGGAATGGAGCAGGATTTAGACGTGAGGAGAGAAGATGGGTTCTGAGTGGTCAGGGCTAGATTTAACCTTTAGAAAAAAGTTTATGATGTCCTTATACCTTATGTAATTCAAAATAAAACAATTCTAAAACTGTAAAGCACAAAACAGGCACATATGATGAAATTAAAACAGTTTATTCCAGATTTTCTGGTTGCAAAATTCTGGATAAGTCCATTATAGTTGAATCTCTTTCTCTCTCTCCTCTGCTTTGCTAGTGTTTTAAATACCTACTTACTTTGTCTGTTGGTCATCCAGCAACTGGGAACGGTGAGATCAATGGCTTGGATGTAACAAGGAATAAGAGGGAAATAAGTAGAATTTGTTCTTATTTGTTTATTTGAGCGGGAAGGTTTAGACAGGAAATAAATTCAGGGAGGTAAATTCAATGGATTGGTGAGATTAAATTTTAGAATCTTTGAATGCTAATTAGGTGAATATCATCTGATTATGAGAAGCCATTTAAGGTTTTATAGTGTGGGGGTAGATTTATGAAGGCACTGGCTTAGTTTATGATCCTCCAAATTAGTGGAAGGATCAGATAAAGACAAAGTGTAGGAGGTTGAGACTAGGTGATAAGTGAAGAAGATATGGAATATATACATATATATATATATTGCTTCCGTATCCTTCCTGTAATTCACTCCATTTCCAAGATTATTTCATCCACAAGTTAGTTGAATTTGTTTCTTCCTTCCCTCTCTCCCTCTCTCCTTTCCTTTTCTTATCCAGAATGTTCTACATAAAGGAAAAACATATTTGTCCTCAAAAACACATTCATACATAAAATAATTGAATCAGTTAGGATTTCATTTGGCTGTTAATAAAAGAAAATCTAACTAACAATAGCTTAAAACATAAGAACATTTATTGTTTACTTAATAAGAACATTGGAAGTGGGCAGTTTCAGGTTTATTCACTGGCTCAATGCTGTCATCAAGGACCTACTGTCTTTCTATCTTTCCATTTTACCGTCCTCATTGATCTGACTTTTAGTCTTCACATATGTCATCTCACGGCTGCAAGATAGCTGCCACAGCCCTGAACATTATATCTTCACATTCATATTACAAGAAGGAAGGAAGAGACAGGTATAAAAGATAAATTACTTCCAAGATTCTGTCTTTTTATTTGAGAAGGGAAACCTTTTGGCTAACTTTCCCTTTGACGAAATCAGATCACGTGTCTACTGTATAACAATGTGTGGCAAAGTGAAATAGAATTACCATGACTGGTTTAGGCGAATCACGATTATCACTTGGGACTGGGATAGATCAATGGCTGTGTGGTTACCCAAATGAATCAAAGTTTTATTGTAGAAGTGGAGTATGAGGCTTATGTGATAGGTGGACAAGGAACAATGTCTGCCATAACTATTAACTTAGAAAAAGTAGAAGAAATGATAAAGAATGGTATAATATAGTATAACTCAAGTCTGGACAGAGGTCTACGGGAAGTTTACTAATTCAACGAATGCAATTATTGAGCTCCTACTATATGTCAGGCAATTTTTTAGATGCTGGGGATATAGTGGTAAATAAAATTGTATGTGTGCATATGTGTGTGTGTGTATGTGTTGGAGAGACAACAAAGAAATAAACCAATACATATTAAACATAAAGTCAAGTGGTAATGTGTGCAATGCAGTAAGGGAAGGTAAAAGGTAGAAGAATGCTGGGCAGCGTGCTATTTTAGATACAGTGTTCAGGGAAGGTGCCTCTAAAGGGTGATGATTGAGTAGAGGCCTAAATAAGGGGGAAATGCGGAGGAAGTGTTCCAGGCGGAGGGAACAGCAAACCAAAAGGCCTTGATGAGGAACATGCTTGGCATGTTTGAGTAACAGAGGGAGGCCAGCAATGCTGCACAGAGAGAGCAAGCAGGAGGGTGGTGGACGTGGATATGGAGGAGGTAGCTGGAAGTCAGATCACGCAAGGCCTTGTAGATTATGGTAAGGAGTTTGTATTTTATTCTGTTTAAAGATGTTGACGCTTTTGAGCAATTGAGTAATATGATGAGGTTTGCATTTTTAAAGGGATAACTTCAGCTCTTCTTTGGAAAATAGGTTGTAGATGGCAAGGATGAAAACAGAGAGACCAAGTAGGAGACGATTGCGGTGGCCCAGGCAATAGATGATGCTGACTTAGATCGAGAGAGTAGTGGTGGAGGTGGTGAGAGATATTTGGATTTGGAATATGTTATGAAAGTGGAGCAAACAGAATTTGCTAATGGATTAGATGTGGGGTGTGGGAGAAAGACCGGAGTCAAGGACGACTCCAAGTTTTTGACGTAAGTGTGTGGGAGAATGGAGATGTCTTATTCAGCCAAAACTGTTCACTTAACCATCCTTGGTTTTGAGGGAGGCTGGGAAAGTGATTATTCAGCTTTCCTAGCTTCTATAGTAGAGGAAGCCAAGGAAGAAAAGGTAGGGATGGATGTCAAGTGAGCCAACCTGTGGTGCCTGCAACATAGTTATTCTGAAAAATAGCGCATGCCGTATCCCTGATGATTGAGTTTGTATCAGCGCATGTCAGTCATTCCTTCCCAGTGTACTCTCTGTTCTCAGGGTACAGCTTTACTTGGCCAGTGCCTATCAAGGCCTTCCTGGTTTTCACTTGGTGATTTAAGCCCTATGTCAACTTTGGGGTTGCTGAGTGTGCATTACCAAATCAATTGATTTCTGGATACTTTCAAGGCTGTTCTTCTGAAAAAGCCAATCTGTAGAAAATTAGGCACTCTTATCTTATGTAACCATTGCTTTTTTCCCTGAAATTTTGTTAACACAGATAGCACTTACATTGTCCTTGAAGCCAGTTTAGAGAACCTGGTTTATTTATTTCCAGTTCATTGTGGGAGATAGAGTTAAATCTGTAATATTTTCAATAGCAAAGTGTGATTCAGGGGCCAGTAGTGGGTCATTTTAGAATTTCCTATTCCAAATGTGCTTTCCACATTGGAAAGTGTTGGTTTAAGAAGGTAGAAGCAGGTCTACTTTCACCTTCCTAGGGAGGGAACTTTTCAAGAAGGTTCTTAATTCATTCTTTAACGTTAACTGACTCTAGCCATGTGAGTTGGATCACTTGGCTAAACGAGGAAAGCAGTGTTCCAGGTAGAGGGAATAGCATGCGTGAAGGCCCAGAAACGACACAGAGTATTGGTTCATCTAAGAACCCAAAAGAAGTTCAGTGAGACTGTTTGTCAAGTATGAGTGATAGGTACAGCACTCAGTGGGGAAAAAGGAAGCAAGTCCTGAAATTTACCAGTTTGGGGGAGCAAGGAGAGTGGTTGAGAAAGGAATTATAGAAGAAACGAGGATCTAGCTGAATCTTCATGTATTCATTAATCCAATTGTTACAAAAATCCCAAGACCATGTACCAGGTGCTGGCAGAGTGCTGGGCATAAAAGTGACGAGCCAAACAAATATTCTCTGGACCTGTTCTCAAGCAGTGTATGATCTAACTCTAGTGGAAAAACACACTAGAAATAGTCACAAAAATATGTCTATAATAAACCAGGGTAAGTTCTATGAAGGCCAAGTACAAGATGGTATAATAGAGAAATCTAATTTAGATTGGGGGTGGTGGTGGTCAGGGAAAGCCTCTTTGAGGAATGACATTTAAGCTGAGACCAGAATGATAAATAAGAGTTAGGCAAAGAGTCGTGGAAAGTGGTTTAGTAGAGGAAAAAACACATGTGAACTCCCTGAAGTGAGCAGAGTTTGATATGTTTGAGGACTTGACAGAAGAGCAGTATGGCTGGAGTCGGAAAAGATATGAGATGAAGCCAAAAAGGTACAAGGAGCCAGATCATGTAGAGTCAGGGTGAGGATTCTGGATTTTTATCCCAGTTTTAATAGGAAGCCGCTGAAGAATTTTGATCAGATTTACATTTCAAGAGTATTTTTCTGGCCATTGAGTGATGAATAGTTTGGGGAAGGGAAAGAGTGGAAGTGAGAACATCAGTCTAAAGGCTATGAAAGTAGTATAGAAGGAAAGGATGGTGGCTTGGATGGGGACAAATCCTCGGTAGAAGAGGATGGGTTTGAGATATATTTTGGAGGTAGAAGCATCAAGAATTGGTGATGGATTAGATATGGAAAGTGAGGAAGAGGGAAATATCAGTGAGGACTTCCAAGTTTCTGGTTTGAGCAACTGGTTTAATGGAGGTGCCGTTTACTGAGATGTGGAGCAACAGGCTTGGGTGGGGAGGGTGTGGAAAGAATAAGAGTTCTGTTTTAGACTTGCTGGATGTGAGAAGCTTACAAGATATCCAAGTGGTGATATGAATCTTGAGGTCAGGAGAGAAACCTGGTTTGGAGATAAAAATTGGAGTTGGTAGCATAGAATTGATGTTAGAATAAATAAAAATGGATAAGATCATCGATATAGAATGAGAAGAAAAGACCTCAGAGTAGAGGCCTGGAATAACTCCACTTTTTAGAGATTGGGAAGAGAGGGAGAGTTGGAAAAAGAAACTAAGATGGAGCAACCAGGAAGGTAGGGAAGAAACTAAGGCTAGTGAAGTTTCATGGAATCAGAGGAGAAGGGTGTTTCAATGTGGATGGTGTGGTCAATTGGGAGATTTAAGAAGATGAGGATTGAAAAGTGTCTATGAGATTTGGCAACCTGAGTTAGAAAAGTTTTATTAGAATGGGTCAGAGAAGGGGGCGGATGAAGGCAGGTTGAAAATTGTGTGAGAGATAAGGATGAGATAAGCATAAGTTGCTTGGGTGCCGGCACAGTGGTGGTGGGGTTCTGGCTGGGGTTTTGCCAGGTGAGATGTTTGCCTGTGAAGTTGGTAGATAGGGTGAGACTTGGTGGGGATGTGAAGCTTTGGGGTAATGTTTGGTCGGGAAGGGATGAAAATTCTAAGCTAAAGTAACAGGCATAGGGTTGAGGAGGGGTTGTGAGAGATGAAGCTTGAAAGTTTTGAAAGGAGGTATAAAAATTGTCAGCTTCGCTTTTGTGGACTTTCTATTCATGTCCTTTTCACATTGGCCATTGTCCTTTATATATTAATGGTCTGGACTTTTTGTTGGTCTTATAATTATTTTGTTTGTTTTTTTGTATACATTTTTGTTCAGTTTTGTTTGTGGCCAGTAGAAATTAAATTTTTAAAATATTTTTAAAATTTTTTTATTGTTTTCAATTATATTATTGAGGTCATAGTGGTTTATAACAACATTGTGTAATTTCAGGTGCACATTATTATTTATCAGTTTCCGTATAGACTGCTTTGTGCTCACCACCAATAGTATAATTTTTATCCATCACCATACATATATACCCCTTTACCCTTTTCGCCTACCCCCCAACTCCCTTCCTTTCTGGTAACCACTGATCTGTTCTCCTTATCCATGTGTTTGTTTATCTTCCACATATGAGTGAAATCATGCAGTGTTTGACTTCCTCTGCCTGGCTTATTTCACTTAACATCATACCCTCAAGGTCCATCCATGTTGTTGCAAATGGGATGATTTTGTCTTTTTCAATGGCTGAGTAGTATTCCATTGTATGTGTATACCACATTTTCTTTATCCATCAGTTCAAGGGCACTTGTGTTGCTTCCATGACTTGGCTGTTGTGAATAATGTTGCAAGGAACATAAGGTTGCGTCAGTCTCTTTGAATCATTGATTTCAAGTTCTTTGGATAAACACCTGGTAGTGGGATAGCTTGATTATATTTTTTTGGTATTTCTACTGGTATTTCTATTTTTAATTTTTTGATAAATCTCCATACTGTTTTCCATAGCGGCTGCACCAATTTGCATTCCCACCAGCAGTGTATGAGGGCTCCCTTTTCTCCACATCCTCTCCAACATTTGTTAGTTTTTGTCTTGTTACTTATAGCCATTCTGACAGGTATAAGGTGATGTCTCATTGTAGTTTGATTTGCATTTCCCTGATAATTAGTGATGTTGAACATCTTTTCATGTGCCTGTTGGCCATCTGTATATATTCTTTGGAAAAATGTCTGTTCATATCCTCTGCCCATTTTTTGATGGTTTGTTTGTTGTTGAGTTCTTTAAATATTTTGGAAATTAACCCCTTGTCGGATATATGATTTGCAAATATTTTCTCAAAGTTGGTGAGTGGTCTTCGTTTTTTTCGTGGTTTCCTTTGCCTTGCAGAAGCTTTTTAGTCTGATGTAGTCCTATTTGTTAATTTTTTATTTTGTTTCCCTTGCCTGAGTACACATGGTATTCAAAAAGATGCTGCTAAGACTGATGTTGAAGAGTGCACCGCCTGTATGTTCCTCCAGGAGTTTTATGGTTTCAGGTCTTACATTCAAGTCTTTAATCCATTTTGAGTTAATTTTTGGGTATGGTGGAAGATAATGGTCTACTTTCACTCTTTTTGCCTGTGGCTATCCAGTTTCCCCAACATCATTTATTGAATTGACTTTCCTCTCTTCATTGTATGTTCTTGGCTCCTTTGTCAAAGATTACCTGTTCTTGGATGTGAGGTTTTATTCCTGGGCTTTCAATTCTGTTCTATTGATCTGTGTGTCTGTTTTCGTGCCAGTACCATTCTGTTTTGATTACTATAGCTTTGTAGTATATATATATATTTTTTTGTGAGGAAGATCAGCCCTGAGCTAACATCTGCCAATCCTCCTCTTTTTTTCCTGAGGAAGACTGGCCCTGGGCTAACATCCATGCCCATCTGCCTCTACTTTATGTGGGACGCCGCCACAGCAAAGCTTGCCAAGCAGTGTGTCGGTGCGCGCCCGGGATCCGAACTGGCAAATCCCGGGCCCCCGCAGCAGACTGTGCGCGCTTAACCACTTGCACCACCGGGCCAGCCCCTGTAGTATATTTTTAAGACAGGGATTGTGATGCCTCCAGCTTCGTTCTTTTTTCTCCGGATTGCTTTGGCTATTCGGGGTCTTTTGTTGTTCCATATACATTTTAGGATTCTTTGTTCTATTTCCGTGCAGAATGTCTTTGGGATTCTGATTGGGATTGCATTGAATCTGTAGATTGCTTTAGGTAGTATGGACATTTTAACTATGTTTATTCTTCCAATCCATGAGCATGGAATATCTTTCCATTTCTTTATGTCTTCTTCAATTTCTTTCAATAATGTCTTACAGTTTTCAGTGTATGTGTCTTTCACCTCTTTGGTTAAATTTATTCCTAGATATTTTATTCTTTTTGTTGCAATTGTAAATGGGATTGTATTTTTGACTTGTCTTTCTGCTAGTTCATTATTAGTGTGTAGAAGTGCAACTGATTTTTGTAAGTTGATTTTGTACCCTGCAACTTTGCTGTAGTTGTTGATTATTTCTAATAGATTTCTGGTGGATTATTTAGGGTTTTCTGTATATAGAATCATGTCATCTTCAAACAGCAAGAGTTTCACATCTTCATTTCCAATTTGGATACTTTTCATTTCTTTTTCTTGCCTAATAACCCTGGTCAAAATCTCCAGTACTATGATGAACAGGAGTGACGAGAGTGGGCCCCCTTGTCTTGTGCCTGTTCTCAGAGGGATAGCTTTTAGTTTTTTACTGTTAAGTAAGATGTTGGCTGTGGGTTTGTTGAGCCTTTATTATGTTGAGGTACTTTCCTTCTATGCCCATTTATTAAGAATTTTTATCATAAATGGATGCTGGGTCTTGTCAAATGCTTTCTCTGCATCTATTGAGATGATTGTGTAATTTTTATTCCTGATTTTGTTAATGTTGTGTATCACGTTGATTGATTTGCAGATGTTGAGCCATCCCTGCGTCCCAGGTATAAATCCCACTTCATCATGGCGTATGATCCTTTTAAGGTATTGCTGTATTCGGTTTGCCAATATTTTGTTGAGGGTTTTTGCATCTATGTTCATCAGTGATATTGGCCTGTAATTTTCCTTCTTTATGTTGTCCTTGCCTGGTTTTAGTATCAGGGTAATGTTGGCCTCATAGAATGAGTAAGGAAGTGTTCCATCTTCTTCAATTTTTTGGAATAGTTTGAGATCTCCTTTGAATGTTTGGTAGAATTCTCCAGAGAAGTCATTTGGTCCAGGACTTTTGTTTTTTGGGAGGTTTTTGATTACTCTTTCAATATCTTTACTTGTGATTGGTCTATTCAGATTTACTATTTCTTCTTGATTCAGTTTTTGGAGGTTGTACTAGTCTAAGAATTTATCCATTTCTTCTAGGTTATCCAATGTGTTGGCATATAGGTTTTCATAGTATTCTCTTATAATCCTTTGTATTTCTGTGGTATCTGTTGTAATTTCTCCTTTTTTATTTCTAATTTTATTTATTTGAGCCTTCTGTCTTTTTTTCTTAGTTAGTCTGGCTAAGGGTTTGTCAATTTTGTTCATCTGCTCAAAGAACCAGCTCTTAGTTTCATTGATCCTTTCTACTGTTTTTTTTTTAAGTCTCTATTTCATTTATTTCTGCTCTAATTTTTATTATTTATCTCCTTCTGCTGACTTTGGACTTTGTTCTTCTTTTTCTAGTCCTGTTAGGAGTAGTTTAAGTTTACTTATTTGAGATTTTCCTTGTTTGCTGAGATGGGCCTGTATTGCTATGAATTTCCCTCTTAGAATTGCTTTTGCTGCATCCCATAAGAGTTGGTATGTTGTATTTTCATTTTCATTTGTCTCTAGGTATTTTTTAATTTATCCTTGATTTCTTCATTGATCCAATAGTAGTTCAGTAGCATGTTGTTTAGTCTCCACATATTTGTGACTTTCCGAGCTTTTTCCTTGCAGTAGATTTCTAGTTTCACAGCACTGTGGTCAGAAAAGATGCTTGATATGATTTCAATCTTCTTAAATTTATTGAGGCTTATCTTGTATCACAACATATGGTCTATCTTTGAGAGTGTTCCATGTGCACTTGAGAAGAATGTGTATTCTGCTGTTTTTGGAGGGAATGATCTATATATATCTATTAAGTCCATCTGATCAAGTGTTTCATTTATATCCACTATTTCCTTGTTGACTTTCTGTCTGGATGATCTATCCATTGATGTAAGTGGGGTGTTGAGGTCCCCTACTGTTATTGTGTTGCTATTAATTTCTCCCTTTAGGTCTGTTAATAGGTGTTTTATATACTTTGCTGCTCCTGTGTTAGGTGCCTATATATTCATAAGCGTTATGTCTTCTTGGTGGAAAGTCTTTTTTATCTTGAAGTCTGCTTTGTCTGATGTAAGTATGGAAACACCTGCTTTGTTTTGTTTGCCATTTGCTTGGAGTATCGTCTTCCATCCCTTCACTCTGAGCCTATGTCTGTAGAGCTGAGATGTGTTTCCTGGAAGCAGCATATTGTTGGGTCTTGGTTTTTAATCCATCCAGCCACTCTATGTCTTGTGATTGGGGAATTCAATCCATTTACATTTAGAATGATTATTGATATAGGAGGGCTTAATACTGCTATTTTATTTCTTGCTTTCTAATTGTTCTATATTTCCATTGTTTCTCTTCTCTTGTACTTCTGACTGCCACTTCAGTTTGATGATTTTCTGTGGTGGTTTTCTCAGTTTTCTCTTTATTTATGAATTGTGGTTCTGCTCTGATTTTTTGTTTAGTGGTTACTGTGAGGTTTGTATAAAAGATTTCATAGATGAGATAGTCCATTTTCTGATAGCCTCTTATCTCCATTAGCTTAAGCAGGTTCCATCTCTCTCCTCTTCCCCTTCTGAGTTATTGTTGTCACAAATTATTCTGTTTTGTGTTGTGAGTTTGGGACTAAATTGAAGTGTTTATAGTTATTTTTGATGCTTTCTTCCCCTTTATGTTTTTTTTTTTTTTTTTTGCTAGGAAAGATTTGCCCTGAGCTAACATCTGTTGCCAATCTTCCTTTTTTTTTTTTCCCTCCCCAAAGCCCCAGTACATAGTTGTATATTCTAGTTGTAAGTCCTTCTAGTTCTCCTCTGTGAGCCGCTGCCACAGCATGGCTACTGACAGGCAAGTGGTGTGGTTCCACAACCAGGAACTGAACCCGGGCCGCCAAAGCAGAAGCTGTGTTTCTGATCTCACCCCATCTGATGGAAGTTGTGTGGGTACGGTGGGTGCTCCCACAGGCCAGGAAAGCATTTGCACGTGTGCACAGGACTGTTGCTGCCTCTTCTTGCAGTTGCTCTGACGTGTCTTCTTACAGTCATGCCTAGGTGTGTTCCCTCTGGTGCGGCCACGGTGGCATGGTGGGTAATCTCACGGGCTGGGAATGCGTTTGTGCATGTGTGCAGGGCTGCCACTACCTCTTCTTAAAGTCACACTGAGGCACGTTCCCAATGGCAGGGCTGCGGTAGCAGGGTGTGCACTCCTGTGGGCCGAGATAGTGTTCACCTGCAGTCTGGGTTGACCCCGCCTCCTCTTAGAGTGATGCTGGCCACAGTGATAGGGGCTGTGACCTGGCTCACTGCTGCTGAGGAGTGGTAGGGGAGCACTCACCTATCTGCACCGCTTCCCAGGGACCCAGTCTATCCACTTTCAGATGTACAGCTATGTGGGCTGATCAGGCGTCCTGTTGTGCTGTGTGGGTATCCTCCATTGGTCAATGAATGTCTGTTTAGTTGTACTTTAGGGGGGAAGAGACAAAGGGAGCAGCTCACTCTGCCATGTTGCTGATGTCATTCCTCCAGAAATTAAATTTTTTTAACGTTAAATTGATTCATCTGTTCAAATCTTCCTCTCCCATCCTCCCTGTGGAGCTTATAAATTACTTTCTGTCAGAGATGGGGTAAATTTTAATTTATATTTTCTTCTTAAGGTTTTAATATTTTCACAGGTGATTTTTAAATAGTTCATGTATAGTGAAGGTCGAAATAGACTTTTTGTACAAAAAGCTAAGCAACGGCATTATTTTTGACTAATTCTTCCTACATTCTTTAATATTTATTGAATTTATATATGTATATATGTATGTATATGTATATATGTATGTGTTTCTAAGTTACCTGTCCTGACACATTTTGGTATATATACATCCTGATATTTTTCTGAGTGTTTCTACTTGTGTCTAAGTCATATTTGTATCTGCATGCATGCACATGCACACACACACACACACACAGACACACACACAGATTTAAACAATAAATTTATACTGTAGGGTTGTGTATCAGTCAGCGTCCTGCCAGAAACCACACTCAAGGGGCTTATTAAAGGGAGTTTAATAGAGGGAGCATTTACAGAGGAATGGGGACAGGGTTAGGGGAACCAGTAAGTATGGAAGCATCTAGGGACTAGATATCAAAGGAAAACTTTCACCCTAGGCCCCTGGGTCTGAAGGGGTATGGGGAGGGAGCTGTTATTGGAACCTGGTGGAAGCTGTAGCTATGAGAACAGGGCCATTTAACAGGTACTGTGGCCTTAGGTAGAGGAACACAGCATGGCAAACCACAGCCTGGATGTGGAAAATGAAAATTCCAATCTCTATCTCCTGCTTCCTATCTCTTGCTGGTGCTTCTCATTGGCCAAATACAACAAAAAGTTGCTTTTGCAAATTTTGTAAATCACTTTTAGTACTATTATGCTTGTATGTTTTTGCCCATTTGACAGGTGAAAATATCTTTATCTCATTATTTTAATATGCATTTCTCAGATTAATAGTAATACTTATGTTTATTCTTTGTCTATTCACCATTTGTATTTCTTAAAAATGCACTGTTTATGATTTTGCATGTTTTTCTAACAAGGCACATTATTTTGTTAGATATCTTTTTATTTTTGAGTAACAAACCTTTTTTCTGTCATATATGTTGTATTTTTCTCCCCACAATTTGCCTTTTTTTTTGGTTTGCGGTATTTTTCTGTAAGAAAGAAGTTGAAAGTTTTTATTGTCCGTTTTTATATTTCATATTTTGACTTCTTTTGGTTTGTGCTTAGAACAACAGTTGATTTGGGATGTTATTATCATCATACCCTGGTCTTTTTCTGGATTTTAAATTCTGTTCCACCGATTTGTCTATGATCTTCCTAATTCCAGCCTAATGTTTACGTTACTGTGGCTTCTTAGTACATTTTATTAGCTTGTTGGACAGGTTTCCCTGCATTGATATTCCTTCTCCATATTGTTCTGATTTTTTTCCTGTATGTTTATTCTTGCAGATGAAATTTTGAATCATGTCAAATTGAAGAGAAATCCTGTTGGCATTTGTATTGTCATTGCGTTATTTTGAATTAATTTCAATAGAATTGACATTTCACCACTGAGACTTCCTGTTTCAGTAACATGAAACATCTTTCCAGTTTCCATATCTCATTTATGCCTCTCAGTAAAGACTTGTAGTTTTCTTCGTATTAGATTTGAATATTTATTTTAAATGTATCCTTAAATATTTAGTATTCTTACAAAATATTAGCATATATGAAAACCATTATTTTTATATGTTTTGTAATAAACTACTTACTTACTGGAATTTCTTCCACTAGTCTTTCATTTGATTTATTTTTGCATATTCTGGTAGAAAACCAGTTCATCTACAAATCATGACATTTCTATCACCTGCTTTTCAATATTCATATCTCTTATTCAATTTACTTATTTAATTCTACTAGCTAGAAATATCAGATTAGTTAAAAAAATAAGGATGGTAACAGTGGGTATTCTTGGCTTTAATGGGAAACCATCTAGAATTTTATCATTAATACCATTTTGGATATCAGCTTTAGAGATTTTCTTTTATCATTTTATGAAATAGTTATGAAATTTTCTTAGAATTAAAAATATCAGAATTAAAAAATTTTAATTGAATTTTAAAATTTCAATTAGTTAATATAATTTAGAGTGTTAATTTTTCAATATTATGTAATATTTGCATTCATTGCATAAAGTTTACATGATTAAAATATTCTAAAATATATTGCTGGATTAAAATTTTCAATATTTTCTTTAGGATTTTAAGAACAGCTTTATTGAAATATAATTGATATACACTAAGCTGCACCTATTTAAAGTGTAAAATCTGATAGGTTTTGACATATGTATGCAACTGAAACCATCACCACGATCAGGCCTAAATGTTTCCTCATTCCCATTTATCATCCTTCCTTTCCTCCCCCTCCTGCCTGTCTATATTCCTCCCCACACCCCATCCTCAGGCAAGTAGGGTTCTGCTTTCTGTCACTGTAGATTAGTTTCCATTTTCTAGAATTTTATATAAATGAAATCATACTGTATGAACTCTTTTTTTTTTTTTTTTAGTTTGGCTCTTTTCACACAGCATAATTATTCTGAGATTCATCCATGTGGCACGTATTGATAGTCCATTCCTTTTTATTGTTGAATAGTAGCCCATTGTTTGGATATACCACCTTTTATTTATCCAGTCACCTGTTTGTGGACATTTGGGTTGTTTCCAGTTTTTTGTCATTACAAATAAAGTTGCTTTGAACACTCATTTACAAGTCTTTGTATGGACATATGCTTTCATTTCTCTTGTGTAGATAACTATGAATGGCTGGCTCCAATGGTAGGTGTAGGTTTTACCTTTTGTTCAGCATTTTATTTTGAAATATTTTAAACGTGGTGAAGTTGAAAAAATTTTTACAGTGACCACCTGTATACCCACCATAAAATTTTACCGTTAATATTTTATGTGCTTGCTTTGTCAGATATCTGTCAATGCAACCATCCCTCCGTCCACCTATCAATCTATTTTTTTATTCATTACAAAGTAGATTGCAGACATCAGTATAACTCACCCTAAATATTTCAGTAATCATATCATTAACTAGTGTTCAGTATTCATTTAGGTTTTTTTCTTGTGAAATAAAGTTTACATACAATGAAATGTACACAAAACAGTATATTAGCTGAGTTTTGACAAATACGTGCATGTGTGTGACCCAAACCCATATAAAGATGCAGAGCATTTCCAGCATCCCAGATAATTGCTTGTGATTGTGCTTAGTCAGTCCCCACCTCTGCTTCACTGCAAACTGGACCTTTCATACAATGCTGGTGAGAATTTAAATAGTACAACCACTTTGGGAAAAGTTCTGGCAATACTTTATGAAAGGAAACATATACTTACCTTGTGATCCAGATATTTAATTCCTGGGCATTTACCCAAGAGAAATGAAAACGTGGTTCACAGAAGGACTTGTACAAGAACATTCATAGCTTTATCCATAATAGCCCCAAGCTGGAAACAGCTCAGGTGTCCATCCATAAGAAATCTGAGAAACGAACTATGGTTTATTCATACAATTGACTACTGCTCAGCAATAAAAAGGAAAGACCTATTAATGTATGCAGCAATACAGATAAATTTCAAAGGCATTGTGATGAGTGAAGGAAGATTTACACAAAATGGTACATACTGTGTGATTCCATTTAGATGAAGTTCTAGAACGCGCAAAACAATCTATGGTGGAAAAATTGAGAAAAATGTTTAATTTTTTAAAAGAAACGACCCATTTTCCCAACTGGTGGAAGTGTTTAACATTTCCTTCAGCATTGTATGAGAGTTCCACTTCTTTCACATATTTACCAACACTTGATATGGTCAGTCTTTTAAATTCAGCTGTTTTCATAGGTATATAGTGGTACCACATTGTGGTTTTAATTTGCATCTCCATAATGACCAGTGATATTGAGCATTGTTTCATGTGCTTATTTGCCATTCATATATATTTTTTGATGAGGTGTCTGTTTAAACATTTTTGCCTATATACAAAATTGGGTTCTTTGTTTCTTTGGTTCTTTGTTGAGTTTTGAGAGTTCTTTATATATTCTGGGTATAATAAGTCTTTTATAAGGTATATGCTTTGCAAATATTTTCTCCCTATCTGTGGCTTGTCGTTTTCATGTCTTAATAGTTAATTTCTTAACTCTTATTTCTTTGCAGAATAAAAGTTTTTAATTTTGATGAAGTCCAATTTTTCAATTTTCTTCTTTTATGGATTGTGCTTTTATTGTCATATTTAAGAAATCTTTGCCCAACCCAAGGTCACAAAGATATTCTCCTATGTTTTCTTCTAAAAATTTTATAATTTCAGGTTTTCCGTTTAGGCCTATGATCCGTTTTGAGTTAATCTTTGTATATAATCTTTGTATAAGGTTTGGCTCAGTTGTTTTGCTACTGCTTTTTTGCCTAGAGATAGTCAAGTTTTCCAGCACCATTTTTTGAAAATACCATTCTTCGAAGAATTTTTTTTACTGACTCCTTTGCACCTTTGTCAAAAATAAGTTGTCCATGTATGCATGGGTTTTTTTTTCTTTTTCTAGATTCTCTATTCTGTTCCATTGGTCAGTTTATCTATCTTTAAGCTAATACCACAGTGTCTTGATTATTGTAGCTCTTTAATAAGTCTTGAAATCAGTCAGTGTTAGTCCTCCAACTTTGTTCTTTTTCAGAGTTGTTTTGGCTATTCTAGGTCCTTTGCATTTCCAAATGAATTTTAGAATTAATTTGTTAATTTCTAAAAACAACCTGCTGAGATGTTGATTGGGATTATGTTAAATCTATAGAACAATATGGGAAAAATTGCCATTTTAGCAATATTGGGTTTTCCAACCAGGAACATGGTATATCTATTAATGTATTTAGTTCTTCTTTAATTTTTTATCATTGTTTTTTAGTTTTCAGTGTATAGGTCATCTGCATATTTTGTCAGATTTATCCCTAAAATATTCAGTATTTTTTGTTGCTATTGTGAACGGTATTGTTTTTAAAATTTTAATTTTAATTGTTCATTGCTAGTATATAGAAATACAATTGATTTTTAAGTATTGATCTTGTATCCTGCAATGTTGCTAGACTCACTTATTAGTTCTAGTAGCTTTTTTGGTAGATTCCATCAGATTTTCACAGACACAAACATGTCATCTGTGAATAAAGACAGTTTTACTACTTCCTTTCCGATCTGGATGTTTGCATTTCTTTTTCTTGCCTATTGCACTGGCTAGAATCTTCAGTACAATGGTGACTAGAACTGGTGAGAGTGGACATCTTGTCTTGTTCCTGATCTTAGGTGGCAAACATTATGACTTTCACCACTGAGTCTGGTATTAGTTGTAGGTTTTTCGTGGCTATTTTTTATTGTGTTGAGGAAATTCACTTCTACTCCTAGTTTTCTGAGAATTTTAGCAGGAATGGATGTCAAATGCTTTTTCTGTGTCTATTGAGACAATCACGTGGCTTTATATTTTTAGTTTGCTAACACATGAATTACATTAATTGAATTATAAATTAAGATATTCTAAAAATATACTGCTGAATTACAATTTTCAATATTTTGTTTAGGATTTTAAATTTCTATATGTTAGATAATTGTATTTATTTGCATATTTTTTTAGGTTTAAATATCAAGGTTATATCATCTGGTAAAATGAATTGGGAAACATTCCTTCTTTTTAAATAGAGTACATATTCCTCTTTAAGATTTGCAAGAACCAGTCTGTGAAACCACATGGGACTATAATCTGGGGTCTTTGAGGGACTATTTTCTGACACATTTAAACATTACCCATTGGTTATTATCCTACTAGGTTTATCATCTTTTCATCAAAGATTTTGTTTCATATCTATATGTTAATATATTTATATTTTTCAGAAAATTGTCTATTTAATAGAGACTTAAAAAATTTATCTGTGTCCCCCTTCTCATCCTTATGTTGTACATTTATGTTTTTTCTTCTTACTTTGATTAAACTTGCCAGAGGTAAGTTTTATTGGTCTTTAAAAATGAATGATTTCTTAAAATAATTAATACTTACAAATTGATTAATTTACGCTGTGCGCTGCTGCATTCTGTCCTTCCTCATATTTTCCTTAAATTTTTGTGGTGCTTTCTGCAGCTTCTTGAATGAAGTATATTTAACTTATTTTTATTTTTTGTTTGTTTAATTATAAATACCTGAGGCTTCACATTTTCCTCTGAGTACTTTTCTCCACAAGTTGAGCTATATAGTGTTCTAATTATTTCCTAAAGAGTCTGTAACTGCGATTTTAAATTGTTTTGTGGCCCAAACTATTTAAGGTAGTGTTTAATAATTCTAAATGATTTCCTTTTTTGTTTGTTTTCCCTTTTATTAATTGCATTGTGGTTAGGAAATGTAGCTTGTACAATGTTTTAGTTTTTGAAATATGTGGAGATTTTCCATTGATTAGGATGTGATAAAATTTAAAGTTTATGGGATACAAAGGGAGATATATATTTATTAACTCAAGCTGTCAATTATACTTTTATACATTAACCACGCTTGCTGTTGTTAATTAGATCCACTAAGAAGAGAGAGATATGTTAAAAACCACCTATTATGGTTGCAATTTTGGGCTTTAATCTGTATTTTTAGGAGCTTTGGCTTTATCTATTTTGACACTATGTTATTTGGTGCTTGATCAGCCATGATTATATTCTTGGTTGAATTTTTTCTTTTATCTATCTAACATTACCCTTTTTCTTTTTTAAAAATTCTTTTTCCATTGAATTCTATTTCGTCTGATATTAATGTAGTGGGGGAGGGGTCCCAGCTGATCTTCAAATTTGTTTTGGACATTTTTAGCTGAGTCTGACCAGCCAGGGAGATCAGGCATCTTTTCTGCCACAATGCTTTCTGGTATGTGGATGACACCCTTATTTCCATTTTTCCACCCTTTATTTTCTATTTTATTCCACTCATTTCCAACAGTAATAAAAAATATTTCCTTTTGTATTTGCTTGATTGTTCTAATGGGAATTGGTAAGTGGGTGGTGCTCTGACACCCATCTTGAACTAAAAGTCCCTGCCTACAGGCTTGACTTCTTTTTGTGTAGTCCATCCTCCACATGCATCCTCAGGCCTCTTTCTAAAATGCAAATCTGATCCTGTCTCTCCTCGAAGACTTTAATCATTTGATGTCCTTCTTCGTGTACAGTATAGTACTCCTGACCACTAAGCCTCACTGGCACTCCAGCTGCCTTGAGTACACAGCCCTTTCTTCATGCCTCACCTTTGCACAGGCTCTTCTCTCTTTCTGGAGCGCCTTTGACCTTTTCTCCACCTGAAAAAACAAATTCCTAACTGCCATTCATCTTTGATCCAGCCTAAATGTATCTCTGAAGTGAAACCTCCTCACTTCCCTCAGGCACAGGAAGTTTCTTTCTTTTCTGTGTTCTCAGATTATGCCATTTATGCCTCTGCAGTAGTGGTTAAGAGGGAGGGCTCAGGAACTAGACTCTTCTTAAACTGGCTATGTGACTTTTGGGGCATTAACCTTGCCAAAACCCCACTTCAAATCATTGTTGTGAGGATTAGATGAGATAATGCTTGTAAAGGGTGATACGGTGTCTGGCACATAGTAGATACTTGGTAAATGTTACCTTCACTATTATTCTGAATTTTAAGCAATCTGCTTATATTTCAATGTCCTTCACTGTCCTGGGAGTCCCTCCATGATAGAGGCTCTGTCTTATTCACCTTCACATCCGCCAGTGCCTAGCACAGTGACTTAACAGTCATTGGTTAAATGAATGATTCGTCTACTACCTGCAACACTTCTGTGTTTGGAGAGTCCATCTTTCATCGTGTAAAACTCCCACTCTCCCATAATTACACCTCAGCGAATGTTCAAGTTTTGAATAAGCAAGAGTTGACATTGGTTTAAAAAAAATTGTAGCATACTTAAAAGATCTGTAGTTTTCCCAGAATTCAGCACTTCGAATTTAGATTTGCTGTCCTCAAAACAGCTGGAAATGTTTATTTTCCATTTTAAACATGTAATTTATGGTAAAACGCACAATTAAATACTAGGAAAAATGCAACATGGCTTATTTAATTATTGGCATGAATAGATCCCATACTTGGTAATAATATAGCAACAGTATAGAAGACAGCTTTTTGAGGAAAGGCAGTATTTTGATACAAACTGTAAATAAATATGCAATTCCCCATACAAAGATACCACTGGGTATTTGGTTTGACTGATTTTTAAAACAGTGGTGATGGGTCTAGGATAAGCTGCTCATACTCTTTTATCCATATTCAAAAATAAAGAAGATTATAATAGTAACAATAACTGCTATGTACCGTATGCCTACTATGTGCTAGAGATTGAGCTAGTATTTTGCATTTGTTAATTTTTATTATCAAAACAGGCCAGTAAGGCATATGTTATTATTTCTGTGTAACAGATGAGGAAACTGAGGCTTAGCAGGTGTATTAGTTTCTTGTGGCTACCGTAACATATTACCACAAAGTTGGTGGCTTAAAACAACAGTGACATATTCTTTCACAGTTCTGGAGGCCAGAAGCCTGCAATCAATATGTCAGCAGGGCTGGTTCCTTTCGGAGGCTCCATGGGAGCATCCATCCCTGCCTCTTTCAGCTTTTAGTGGCTGTTGCATTCTTCGGCTTGTGGCCACATCACTCCAAACTTCCATTACTTCACATTACTTTCTCCCTCTGTTTCTCTCTTATAAGGACACTTGTGATGGCATATAGTGCCCACTTGGATGATCTTCTCATTTGGTGATTTCATGATGATCCTTAATTCATCACACCTGCAAAAACTTTACCATATAAGGCAACATTCACAGGTTCCAGGTATTAGGATGAGGACATACCTTAGGAGCCATTGTCAGCCCATCACAGCTGAATCCTGATCTACTTGACTTCAGAGTTTGTACTCTTTGCACTATTTCACAAAGTAGGCATTTGCAAGATAGCTGTCTTGTCAGGAAATGGTGGTGATGACAGAATTCAAAAGTGGGGATTCACCCCAGAGACAGAATTCATAAGTGGGGATTCACCCCAGCAGGAAGGAAGGCAGTGTAGTAATCCAACTTCTTTCAGCGTCAGCTTCTTCCTTTCAAATGGTGACTCTCCAGAACAAGGTGGGTGACCACGGGTGCTTAGTGTGGGTGACTGCAGCATGGGGAAGAGGGCCAGGTCCTCTGGGATCTTACACCGAGGGTCTCCATAAAAGAGCTGAGTGGCAGGAAGGCTGGGCGGGAAGCTCAGTTTTGGCATGCAGGCAGCATTCAGCATCCCGGACGACTGGGAGTCAGAGGAGAAGTGTTTTGATTGTGGTGGCTGAAATGATCCTACAACATAGACTGTTTCTCCCTGCTCCTATTTTTTGTTTTTTATGGAGAACAGTTGGCCTCGAGGCCAGAAGGATTTCACAGGCCTGAAGAAAAATTCTGTCAGGGACAAAGACACTATGCTTCTCTCCTAGTGTCTGGCTTGGATTTTGAATTAAGCCAGCAATTATGAAACAGATTTTTTATCTGCTTCAATTCAAGAAGGCTGCCCAGATCCTAAAGAGCATATTATGGCCTGACTGTCATCTTGCTCTGTCCAGCAGAGCTGGTATTATAAACACCTATAAATTTAGATGTCTTTTAATGTTTTGAAGTAACCAGTGTCACAACTGCCAGAAAAAGTAGTTTAAAAAAATCCATATTGTGAAGAAAATGAAAATATGTCAAATTATATTAAGCACCAAGTAGATGGAAATATTCAAAACGAAATAACATAGCTTCAAAAATCACTGCTGTCAACTTTAGATAATGTCAGCTTTAAATAACAGAGCATTAAAAAAAGGCTGGAAAGAGGCACATACACTGTATATAATATAATAGTGCCACAAAAACATCCACCTCCCCTTCCCTAACAGGAATGGAAAGGTCACAATTAAGTGGAAAATCACTGTGTAGCAGTGAAAAGCAGGGAGGAAATTGTTATTTTTACTGTTGCAAGGACTAATCATTCTGGATCAATCATTCCTGTTCAGAATGATTTTAACACCCAAACCTAAGGACATTTCAGAAAATTTTATATTAAACTTTTACCATTTGAAGACTATATCAAAGAGCACATATAAATACAAAAACTTGGGAACAGTTTACAAGCTTTTAATATTTAAACATTTGCATAATAGTTAAAACCTTTGGATAATTCATAGACTTTTTTTCTAACATTTTATTATGAAAGCTTTAAAATATATAGAAAAGTTGAAAAAATTGTATAGTGAACATCCATAGACCCACCATTTCAATCAGGAGTCGGCAAACTATAGTCCATGGGCCAAATCCAGTTGCTTGCCTGTTTTTGTAAATACAGTTTCATTGGAATACAGCTGTGCCCATTAGTTCACGTACTGTTTCTGGCTGCTTTTGTGCTATCACAGCAAAGCTGAGTAGTTGTAAGAGAGACTGCAAGGCCTAAAGTACTTGCTATTTGATGCTTTACAGAAAAAGTTTGCCAGTCTCCGATTTAAATGATACAGTTGTTAACATGTTGCTGTATTTGCTTTATCACATATCTATCTATCTATTAGTCTGTTATAAACTTATTGTTAACAGGAAAAAATACAAAATAGTCAGTGGCGGTCAGATTCATTTCTCAAATAGTTAAGGATTATTACTAAAAATTCCAAAAGAAAAAAGTAATTCAAAAAGGAAAAAAAGTATTTAACTTTGCTACTTGGCATTATAATCAGCCTTTTTCTCAGCCATCGTGTAGATAAAATTAGTTACAATGTGAGATGCAAAAATCAGATTGACTGAATTTTTGAATTTTACTTTATTTCTGCTTGAATCATACTGATTTATTTAGGTTTCAACGTCTCCAAATCTAGTACTAGGTAGCTTTTATCAAGCAGTATTTATCTTCTGAGAGACAAACTTCCTCTATATAGTTGAGTGAAAACTAATTTTTCATCCTTTAATAGTAGAAATATATATATTTTTGGTTAGTTGTCAATGAAATTGTGTGTTGTTAGGGTTGTTACCCTTTTGTGCATTAAAGTGTACAAGAACTATTTATTGAGTCTTTTCTATGCCTTAGACAGAGTTACAGTTCCAGGTACTTTGGGGGATGTGAAGATGAATCAAAGATTCTGTCCTCACAGCATAGAGTTGAGTATGGGGATCAGATGTGGGCACAACTATTGCAAGACAGGGTGGAAAGTGCTCGATGCTGTAAGAGTACAATACGTGTTGCAGGAGAACAGAGCGGGGCAAGATCTGGCATTTTTTTCTCCTGGTAAGGTAGAATCCTGAAGGAAACAACATTTACTTTGTGTCTTCACGGACTGATGACATTTGGAACTATGGAGAAGGAAATGAAGGGCAGTCTTTGAAAAGCAAGGTTGGGAGATTGTATGAAAGCACCAACTGAATTTGGCTTTCTGGTGGGATATGAAAAACTTGTGAAATTTAAACACACTTGTGAAACCCGTATAGGATTTTCATTATCGTTGGCTCCTAATGACTTGCAATCATGGGACAACTTTTAGTAAAATAAACAATAATCTTATGAAATTGTGGTTTACTAGGGGGTAGTTGCTAATCATTCTCTTCCTGCCAGCTTGTTAGCCAGTTAGCTTCTTGGCAGTGATACAATTTAAACAATCATTTCCCATGTAGAACACTGGCTTAAATGAGTTAATGCAACTCCCCAGTAAAAATATTTCTATGAATATATCTTAAAGAAATAATAAAAAATGTGGGCAAATATTTAAGTGTGATGATAATCATCATAGTATTATTTATATAAAAAGTTGAAAAATACGTCCATGTTCAATATAGAGTAATTGTCAAATAAATTATGATACTGCAGTGAAATAATATGCAGGCCCTAAAAGTTAGTATTTTTGGATGAATTTTAGTGATACAGGAAATGGTAATTGTCTGATGTTTCAAGATAAAAACTATATACAAAGAAGGCAATTTACAAAATTGTATATACTATATGTGCCAAGTTTTGGATCCACTACTTACTTTTAATATAGGAATTTCAGCTGGGGAAATGAACCAAAGTGACTTGGGAAATGGAAATACCGTTTTCTGATAAGAATATTGCTAAGATAATGTATGCTTTCCATTCAATAGGAAAATTTATAAAAATATTTTTTTCCTGGGTTCTGGTAATGTAGCTTACTGAAACCCCATACTGTATTTTTTACTCACTCTAAGCACATATAAATGCAAGACAAAATATTGCAACAAAAAATTTAAATTCAATAGCCAAACTCAAAATAACAAAAGAGAATTCCCTGGGAGCCAAAAACAACGAGGGAATGTGAAGCTGGATGTGTAACTTCATGACGTGATGCCACAACGGCTCAGGAAGACATTAGTCTGGAAACAGACTGAAGGGACTAGTAACTAGGGATTTAATATTTATGTTCATTTGAGGACAGAAGGTGTTGCCTTGGACTCTTGTAAGATAGGAAGCTAGATCTGAGATCCCTCCATAGAGACAGAACCCTTAAAGGGCTGCAGCTTTAGTGAAATGGACTAGCATAGTTTGCTCACCTAAGGAAGTGATCCAAAACATTTTTCTGCCCTTGAGAAATCAGAGATCCAGGCTTGTGACTTGTGTAGGTGGAGTTCAAATTTATATTTACCCAAGATCTCTCAGAATCTTCAATCCAAGAGACAGCATAAAGAAGGCAACAACTCAGTTAATTTGTAGAAGCAAATACCAAATCTCTCTGTGGCAACACTTTTGTAACAGAATACATAGGATTTCCATAGGCACCTCCTGCCCTGCCCCCCAAAAATCCCTGCTGAAAACATGCTCACAGTAAAAAAGAAACCATAAGGAAGACATGACTCCAGGAGGGAGAGTCAACAGACCAAACAAACAAGAGAATTGGTAACCCACATATTTGAGATCAACAAGTTGAAAGATACAATAAAAAGAATGTTTAAAATGATAAAATAGATAGTAGAGGTAATAAAAATCATAATGAAAGGGTAGGACAGTAAGAACAAAAGAACTTTTGGATTTGAAAATGGTTCAATGCGGCAGTTTAAATATTGAAAAACTTTATATGATCTAGCTAACAACGTAGATGATTTCATGATATCCAAAGATCATACTCTGGGTTGACTTTCCAGGAGTTGGGATGGATTTACATTGCACGACCTATAGTCTTTTTTTCCCTTTCTTGTCTCTATATGACCAATGCCATGAGTAGGTGGGAGGACTGGTCAATACCAAGAGTGCAATATGCTGTTTTAAAAATAGGATGGTTGCTCCTTTGTCCTTGGTCTCTTCAGTACTATTCTAAAACCAGTTGAACTCAATAGTCACAAAAGTGGTGTGATGCCTTCAAGTTACTCATTTAGTACAACAATAACTTCAATCAAAATAGTTTATGAACTGGTCAGTAAGTCTGCAGAGATAGAAAGTTTGAATTACAAAGTCCAGAGATGTGAACTGAGAGCTGGGGGCCTAATCTAGCCTGCAGATGTGTTTTATTTTGCCATAGAATATTAATAAAACAATTTTTGAATTAGTTGTCTATAATTAAGAACTGGGAGATTTCACATAAATACGTAGATTTCTGGCTTAACCTGAAAAGCTGGATTATCTGGCCATGCTGAGAATGGGTACTTCTGGTTGGCAACAATGAGCTGGAACTAACTAGCATTGGCCCCCTTTCCAGTTCTATCCAGACCCTTCTATATCCTATTTTGAGTTTCCAGCACTGTGGACCAGTATCAGTGCTGTTTGTTATCACCCTTGAAGTGTATGAGTTGTATAGCTCAGATCACCTGCCTTTCTTTGTTCTGTCAACAAGGATACTGGGAGTCGGGACAAGTTACATGATTAGAAGCTGGGGTCAAATTGCAGCTGGACTCAGGGCAGCAGCACTGGTGTTGCAATCTGATAGTCTGACCCTCGCTGAGTCCTCAAAGATTTAAATGCGTCATTCACTCATTCCTTCATGACACATTCATTGAGCAACTATGCTGTGCTGGGCACTGGGACCAAAAGATGTGGGGCCCACTTCAAGAAACTCAAAATTTAGTAGGGAAGATCACACCACGGCGGATGGAGAGTGGGGAAGTTAGTGGTTATTTCTCTATGCTGGGTAGGGTTGCCAGATTCAGCAAATAAAAATATAGGATGCCTATTATAGTTGAGTTTCAGACAATGATACAATATTTGGGACATAATTATACTAAAAATTATTTATTGTTTATCTGAAATTCAGATTTAACTGAGCATTCTTATTTTATCTAGCAACTCTAATTCTAAGACATCTGGGCCTCTGTCTAGTTAGTGACTTGGCTGGTGACCTGAACTCTTCACATTTCCCCCCAGAAAGAGAAAGCAGGAGGTAGTAACCTTTTCCTCTTAGAAATTTCTGGTGAAGTCAAGCTCCTGAGTAATGTTTGGCCTGCCTGATGAAATCCAAACATAGATGTTGGTCATCTTAAAAATCTAACCACTACCCAGAAAACAGTAGTCAATAGACAGAGATCTGTTAATTTCCTAAGGGATAGAATTTTAGGGGACACAGCAGGAGAAGTAGCAGCAGAACATAAGGGACTTATAACACTTGTTTTTCCAACAAAGCACAAGTCTCCTAATACTGGGCAAAATGGTTTGTTTTAAGTCAAAGGTGAGGGTATATCTTCTATACTGGAAGAGACGTAATTAAAGCTTAAATATGTTTATTCGAAAGGTTCTAAGGACTGGCAATTTGCGAGGAATTTATTGGTGAGGTGATAGGTAGGACATCAAATTTTGAATCTAATGTTTATTTGTTTTTGAGATACATTTCCTAACTTTACAAAATGTCATAGTTACCTAGTAAAGATAACAATTATTAAAATACCCATTTCTTGTTGAATCCCTTACTATGCCGCAGGCACTGTGGCAAGCATTTTACCTGCCGTATTCCATCTAATCTTTATAATCCTATGAAGTAGGTTCCATTATTCCTGCACAGAGACGAAGAAATTGAGGCTTGAAGGGGCCAGTCCTCAGAGCAGGGAGGTCTTTCCAAGGTCACACCGTAGTAAGTGGTGGGCTTGGTCTTGAACCCAGACTGAGGTGTCTTACTCTGCATTCTGGGTCTCATCTACTTGACTGTGTCAGTGATTCAGTCGCATTAGTGGGAGGACTCACTAGCAAAGTCACAGGCGAAGTCCTTCTAGGAACTGAAGAGAGTGGGTGTTTTTGATGCTGTTAAAATCTGTGGATTCCTTTGTGAGGAATTACTTGTCTTTTCAGAAGAAATTGGATACGAGCACATTGCCTGCAATGAATTTAAGGTCTTCAAAAAGTGCAGTTTTTAGACTCCCTTATTTAAAAGACTTGTACAACAAGGCTGTCTAACCTTTAATTCTTTAGCTCTTTAGCTTTAGATAATTGAAACTTTTATTTTAAGAAAACAAACAAAACCCACCACTTGTTAAAATATTGTGTTCTTTTGGTTATGTCATTTCTTAATGGAGCTTGCCCTCATTTTAAAGGTTCTTTTCTTGGGTGACACCCTGGGGAATTTGTATTCTTATGGGTAAGGGAATGTTCTGCCAGGTAACTTCTTTTCCTTTTGCCCAGTGACGTCAGTTCCTTGCACTTGGACCAGGCTGATGCTTCATTAGACTGAACTCAAAAGAATCTCTGAAGGACAAGTATACAAAAGAGTAACCCACTTGGAAAACTTCAGGCATAGTTAATCCTCCAAGAACTATCTCAATGTGAAACATAACAAAACAAAAACAAACGAGCAAAAAAGAAGTGAGGGTTTTTCTAAAACAATTATTGGTCATTAATTTTTTTTCACCTAATAACACACACACACACACACACAATTTGTTCGTACAGTCAGTCAACAGTGCCCGTCAGTGTTCCAGGTGCTGGCATTTTCTAGTGAACAAAACAAGGCCCCTGTCCTTATAGAGATTACATTGTAATTGGGACAGACAGAAGTGAAACGAATAAGAAAATGATATAGAATGTTAAAAGGTGGTAAGTGGTGCGGAGAGAAATAAAGCACAGAATGGGGCGAAATCGCTATTTTAAGTAGGATGCTCAGGGTGCCTGAAGGAAATGTCTGGCCACATGGATATCTGGAGAAGGAGTATTCCAGGAAGAGGGAACAGCAAGTGCAAAATCTGAGTGCAGAATCTATGATGGTTAAAAAATAGATTCAAAGAATACACAAGCATTTATAATGAAATGCAAATGACCCTTGTTTCATCCTTTCCTCTGCAGCTCCACTGCCCAAAAGCAACCATCTTATTTGTTTTTAATTGTTTCTGTTTTTAATTCTCTTGGTTACTTCCAGGTCTCTAATTTATATGCTCAAATAACTCCATCTGAATTGATCAAATTGAAATGTTATCTATTAAACTCCTGCATCAGATGAGGATTTAGCTCACACCATCCCACATTCCCTCCTTGCTCCTCCCAATATTTGATAGATATACATGATCTTTTAGTTGTGACTTTAGTTACCATTTTACTTTAATATACACAAGCGTCTATTTATGGTTCCATTGATTTTAGGAAAGAACAACTGGAATTGGGAAGTGCAGACAGATCCATGGGGCTGGGCAAAGATCAGAAGTCTGGATATGTGCCCAAAGTCCAAAGCCTTTGAAAAGGCACACAGAGTTCAAAGCTGGTCAGAGTCTAGATCAGCCTCCATGGACAAAGATGATGAAATGTGATACCTTTGGTCAAGTGCAAACAGAGATTGAGTGGAAAGTACAAGTGGGTCTGGGGCTGGTGTAGGGGACATATTCATGGGAAGACTGGAATTTAAGGGCAAGAAATTTGAACATCTGGAGAGACTGAGGCACTGGGCTCTCTTGCATGAGCAGAGGAGAAGTATCCTCTTCCTGGAAAAATTCTAGCTCTTTGCTGGTGCATTGTGCCACACATTTGCTTATTTGATCTGAGATCCCATATCTAGTTCCTCTTTTCTTCTCTAAATCCCAGCAGGATTGCCCCTATAGACTGCTTTTCCCAAGCTTCCTTGCCACCTGGCTTCTGTCTACATTTCACCAATGGGGAGCCCAGGAGGAAGATTGGAGAAAAAAAGAAAAGGAGAAGCCAGAGTGTTTCATCCCTCCTTTCTCTGCCTCAAGAGATGTATTGAATTTCCAGTTTCTGCCCTGTTCCTCTGGCTTCAGGGTTTTGATAATGTGGTGTAACAGCTTCCTGCTGTTGTGAATCTCTGGGTTATCTCATTGTCCTTTATTCAGCCTCTCAATTTTTCCAACACCTTCATAACTGGTTGCCTGTATTAACTTATCTCCATTGAACTATCTGGCATGAGCTCCACTTTCCTGAGAGAACCCTGATTAATATATGCTCTAAACACTGAAGACACTTTCCTATCACTGAACTAAATCCATTGACTCCTGTGTAGTAAATGAAGATAGTACTGGATTTTTGGAAGATTCTATGTTATTGTTACTATTTTTTTTTTACCTTATATTTGATTTTCCTTCCTTTTAGTGGCATTTTTTCACACATTATTGTCTAGTGTCTCTGAGACACTCCAGCAATGGTGTTTCAGACAAGGTGCTGGACACTTAAGTTACTCTTGGTAGCTGTCAAGCCAGATGGTGTATGTTAAATAATGATACGTGCACAAAATGTTCTAGAACAAAATGACAATTTAGAAGTAAATAAACCATTTGAGCATATGGCATTCACCCAACTATTTCTGTACATAAAACTGTGGAACCATTGGCTAAAATAAAAACCTTAAAATTACTAAAAGTTACCAGATAAACTGGTGGATTAGCAACATAAAACATCTATTAGGAAGTTCTAGAGGTGAGCATGGGAATTATGGGCTGGTAAGTTATTTTCACTATAATTCTTGGCAGTATGGTAGAATCAAAGATAAAGTATAGAGTCAGTAAGCATAAAATAAATGTAACTGAATGTGAAAAGGTACTTAGTACAGAGATTTGCATGTAATAGATGTTAAACAAGTATGGAATGTTGGAGAGATGTGCTTTTTAAAGGGGTAAATTTGTGAATGAACGTATGCAAACCAGCGAACAAAATTTATTTAGACATTCAAAAAGCCTTTGACATAAAGTAATAAGATGCCATTTTACCTCTATTCAAATTGGAGAAGATTTTTAAAAATTATGATGTCCAATACTGGAGACAACAATAGGCTTCCTGAGAAGGAAATCAGTACAATATTTCTAGAAGGTAATTAGGCAATAAAAATCCTAAGTCTTAAATGTGTTTGACTCAGCATTTTCACTGTTAGGAATTTATTTTGTGGAAATATTCATGCACATATACTTTGATTTATCATAGTTGTTGATTACAGTCTAATTTATGACTGAAAGAAAAAAACCCCACCTACATTTCCATCAAAAGAGATTTGGTTAGGGGCCAGCCTGGTGGTGTAGTTGTTAAATTCATGTGCTCTGCTTTGGCAGCCTGGGGTTCGTGGGTTCAGATCCCGGGCGTGGACCTACATACTGCTCATTAAACCGTGCTGTGCTGGCGTCCCACATACAAAATGGAGGAAGATTGGCACAGATGTTAGCTCAGGGACAGTATTCTTCAAGCAAAAAGAGGAAGATTGGTAGCAGATGTTAGCTCAGGTCCAAACTTCCTCATCAAAAAAAAAAAAAAAAGGGATTTGGTTAAGTCAAGTAAGATACGTCTATACAATGGTATAGAAGGCAGTCATAAAAATGATATGTAAGAATAATGGATACCTGGAGAAATGTCTATGATTTTTTGGTAAGTAAAAAAGCAGGTTATAAAGTAATTTGATCCCATTAAACAGTTATACAAAGAAAAGTAAGCCACCAAAATATTAGTCAGATTAGGTGATTTTCTTTTTTCCTATGTGCTTATCCCTATTTTTCAAATTTTCTAGAATAAGTTTATTTTGCAAATAAGTGAACATAAATAAATATTGTAATACTTGCCTTGAATTCTATTTTTAAGAACTCAGCAACTGATTTTTTTGAAACTGATAATTATGGAATAGAGGACATGTTTTGTCTTGGTAGTGAACTTCATTGGAGACTTAAAGCGCCCAGAGTATTTTGTTACATTGTACTAGGAAACAAAGGGTCCGTAAAAAAGTGACTCTATTGTGCATAGATGTTTAAAACTTAAATGTATTTCTTCATATAATTTTATAGAAAATTTGGAAAACTAGATGTCAGTCCCATTACTCTCATAGACCATTGTTATTGGCATCTTCTTGAAATGTCTTCCAGTCTTTTTTGTTGTTAACAGCATGAAAATTATAATGCAACTTTGTATTGTGTCACTTCACTTCATAGTATATTGAGAGTCTTTCTCCATTGTCATTGGGATTATCACAATATAATGACTACACAGTATTCCACCATGGGGATGATTGCAGAGTATTAATTTAGTGTTGACATTCTTTTATGGATCAGCTGAGATGATGAGGCAACACATATCTCAGTGATCTGGAAGAGATCCTTACTTCCTGTTTCCACTGACTATGTGGGGTGCACAAATAAGCTAGAGGTGACCCATTGAAGAGGCGCCTGGCAAACTGTGCTGTGTGCCTGGGCAATAGCACAGGGAGTGAGCATCAGCGTGGACCTGAGACTCTGCTCATGATGTGGGTTCTATGACTCAACGGACTTAGTCATGATTGACCTTCCAGGAGGGATGCTGTTAATTTATTCCCACTGCCTGGATAGCCCTTTATCCCTCTTTCTGCTGTGAATTCATCCTTTAACATCCAGACGCTTGTCTTAACATTTCTCCCCCTGTGCATCTATGAAGATACTTTCTTGTTAGTCATTGTTATGGCTGAATCGTGTCCCCCTCCCTTCACTTCATATGTTGAAGTCCTAACCTCCAGTACCTCAGAATGTGACTATATTTGGAGATAGGGCCTTTAAAGCAGTAATTAAGTTAAAATGGGGTCATTAGTATGGACTTTAATTCAACATGACTAGTGTCCTTACAAGAAGAGGAGATTAGGACACAGACGACACAGACAGAGGTACGACCATGTGAGGATGCAGTGAGAAGGTGGCTGTCTGCAAACCAAAGAGAGAGGTCTCAGAAGAAACCAACCCTATTGACACCTTGATCTTGGACTTCTAGCCTCCAGAATTGTGAGAAAACAAATTTCTACTGTTTAAGCCACCTGGTCTGTGGTACTTTGTTATGACAGCCCCAGTAAACGAAAACACTCATGGAAGAGAGAACTAATAAATGGGTCATGTAGAGGCACTGATGGCAGCGGCATGGTGCCCCCCCACCTTCATCTCTAAAATGAAGCATTTGGACAAGATGATCCATTTGCAAGATTCCTTTCAGTGTCGATATTCCAAGATTCTGTGCATCTTTCACTAATTCTGTGAGTTATTTCTCACGGAGATTAAGGCAGCAGCTTCTCAATAGATTTAGCTCCCTTCTGATCCATTCTCCTTATGCAGTCAGCATGTTTCCACAAATCTGATCATATAACACGCAAACTCTTCTGTTTTAATGGGATGACTGCCCATCCCCTCCAGTATGAAGCCTGGTCAGCTCAGCATGGCATACAAGGCCATACAAAGCCCTTCCCTACCCAGGCCCTCCTTCAGACTCATCTCCCAGCCCTGTCCCATCCCAACTTGCCCTCTGGCCATGCTAAACTTCTTATGGTCTCAAAGTACCATAAATTTGCACGCTCTGTGCTTTTGCACATGCCATACTCTCTGCTTAGAACGTCCTCCCCTCTCGGCCTTCTTGTCTTGTCCTACTCATTTTTAAAGACTGGTCCAGGCACCATTTTTTTCTTGGAAGCCTTACCTTACCCATCTGTCTTCTCCTCCACCCTCACTCCCTTCTGGGTTAAGCACCTGTGGGTCCCCTTAGCCCTATCAAAGCCTTGATCACATGCTTGGATAAAGGGGGATGCTAGTATTTTGTGTACACACTAAGTACTCTTTGGAAACAATGCTGACAGTAGGAAGAAATAGGTCATACCTGGGTCTCTAAATTGGAAGGAGTGGGATTATTTGTCAGAAATTCAGCCTAAAATCAAGTCTTAAAGAGCATATGAGTCAGAGGGCAAAATGAGACAGTGAGCTAGAAAACAAGCAGGTAGCAGAATTCCTACCAATTTTTCCAACATTTGTTGAGCATCGTTATGGGCATGGCTCAGTGCTAGGCAGAAACTGGGACTTGCACTGAGATGCCACTATTCAGAGCATCTGCAGCCAGTTAGAAGTAGTCTGACCTCACCTCTCTTCCTTGGGAAGCTGGGGACCAGGGGCAGAAGAGCCATTGGAAGGGTCAGCCTCCTAGGTGTGGTTCATACGGGCCAAGGATGCTGGAGGAAGCAGTTCTTACCTGGAGCATCATGTACTCCAAATCCGATTGCACTAAATCAAAGAGGTGATCTGAAGCAAATATTAGGAGCTTGGGCATGTAGCCTCTGGATCAAAAAAAAAAAAAAAAAAAAAATGCGGGCGGATGGGGCAGGCACAACTCAGGAGACTCGAGTTCAGTTTCTGCATCTGCCACTGGTGGTTTTATGACATTTGACAATTAACTCAAGCTTATCGAACCTTTGTTTTCTTTTCTATAACATGGGGATGCTAGTGTCTACCTTGCCTACCTCTCAAGATTGTTGTATCAAATGAGCAAATGTCTGTGAAAAAGCTTTGCAAACTAAGAAACCTGAGCACAAGAAGGGCATTCTTAGTGAAGGGTTCCCTCCTGCAGGGGCAGGCGCGGGGCGTGGCCTTCCTGGGCCTGTAGGGACAGGCAGGGAAGGGGCTGCTCTTGGCCAGGGGAGTATGTGGGCGGATTCTGGCAAAGGGCACTGGCAACAAAACTGGGTTTTCTACCATTTGTGACCACCTCTCTCGAGAATGACCTAATGAGGCTGGAAAAAATCCAGGGGAGGAGAAGTAAGTGGTGAAGGGAAGGGAGCAATTTCTGGGACAAGATACATTGGGGAGATAAAGATTCTCCCACCCAGAGTAATAAAGACTGAGAGACTGTGAATGAATTCATAAGTATTTAACCCAGCAATGGCATAACAGAATCAAGTAGCAAATAGGTGAAGTTCAAGAAGGATTTAGACATTCATGGATGACAAAATTAACATGAATTATTTAGACATTCAAGGACATGAAAATTGACATGAGCAGCTTTGGGGATATTTAGGGTAAATCACGACCATGAAGTCACTATCATGAAGGACTCCCTTTAAAATAACCTTTTTTTTCCCCCTCTCATGAGACTAGGGCTGAATAGCTTCTAAATCTGACACCTATTTTCAAAGTCTCTTCATTAAAGAATTGAGAAGAGAAATGATGAAGAATGTTTTTTTTGTTGCCAACTGGACATCTTGGCAATGCTCAGTGCACCTGTAACTACTAGTGCAATGCCTATAATTCCTGCTGCATGGAAGCTCTGTGAGGACAGGAATAGGTCGGTCTTATTCTCAGCTGTACCCCAGTGCCTGGCACAGTTCCCAGCATGTGGTGGTGCTTAATCAGTACTGTAAACTGAGTGCTGTTTTCCCAAGAGTGGCTCGTGTCCAGATGTCCTTCTTGTCCAGAGAAGCTGCCCCTTTAGGACCCTGGCCTGAGCCAATGGATGCATTCCAGAATTTCACACAGAGAAATGTTGGGCCACTGTAAGGTTTGCCTTGAACCATCCACACTCCCACTCCGCCCAGCCTGCCTCTGTCTGCTCCGTGTCTGACATGCATTGTTTTACAGATTTCTGCTTTCTTTGCCCTATTTGTGGTTATAGAGCCTCTGTTTTCTTCTTACATGAATCTCTAAGTTGATGGCCTGTCTCCTTGGATTCCTGTCTGAGTCATCTGATTTCTCAGGCCTGGCCCTTTGCAAATTTCTCCCTTGGGCAGCCCTAGTACTTACAGCACCAAGCCCAGGTTTTGGGGTGCTGTCTTCCCTCTGGCCTTGAGGAGCAGGGGGTAGGAGCAGGACCTTATCCTGAGGATTCACGTCCCAGGGCCACCAGAGTATGCAGGAGAGGAGAATGAGCAGAACGCAAGTCAGTTCCTTCTCTTTGCCTGAAGAAGGCATTGCCTTGAGGACGGGTCACGCTTACTTGATGAGATAGTGGGGGGCTGGTGTGAGAACTGACCCCTGTCCTGGGTCAAGCTCTGCCCTTCCTGTAGCACCACCACAGCCAAAGCATAGCCTTCCCCTCCCATATGGTTACCAGCCCAATTTGTCTGGATCCCTGCAAGAGCTAGAAATTGTTGTGTGCCTTTGGGCCACCGCTGTCCTGGGGAGGCGGAGAGCAGAGCTTCTTAGTGTCCTCATCAACAGAGCCAAGAGGTTGGTACTTGTTGAATCTTACAGGGAGCCCCACATGTGAAAGCTATGCTAGGCTCCTGGCCAACACGCCCCTGCAAAAGCCTGCCCTGGCAAAGAGTGTAGGAGGGGGCACTGACTTGGGCAGGGCCTCTCTGTGATCCAACTGCCTCAGTGTATCTGGGTCTGGCCCACGGCTTATGACTTGGCCTGGAACAAGGCCACCCCTTGCTCAGTTCTGTGAATGTCTGGCAGAGCCTCTCTGGGATAAGCTGGCATGGACTCGGGGGTTTCTGGTGGGAAAGGTGTTTGGCCACCGTCTGCGTTTACTCATCAGTTCTCACACCAACGCTGCCCCGACTAGAGCCCATAAGCAGCCCTGTCTTAGTTCGGGCTGCTATAAAAAAAATACCACAGATTGGGTGGCTTAAACGACAAACATTTATCTCTCACAGTTCTGGACGCTGGGAAGTGCAAGATCAAGGTGTCTGGTGAGGGCCCTCTTCCTGGCTTGCAGATGGCCGTCTTCTTGTTGTATCCTCACATGGTGGAGAACAGAGGGGGAGCAAACTCTCCCATGTCTTCTTATAAGGGCACTAATCCCATCATGAGGGCTCTACCCTCATGATGTAATTACCTTTCAAAGGCTCCACCTTCTAATACCATCACATTGGGGGTTAAAAGTTCAACATAGGAATTTGGGGGGGGACACAAACATTTTCTCCATAACAAGCCCTCAGCCAAGGCCTGGAGCCCAGGTTGCTCACCAGGATTCCTGCAGCACTAGGAAATCTTCATGGCCCTAGGCCTCCAGAAGATGCATCTCTGAGGGACTTGAGGGGGAAAAGGAAATCACCTTGAAAACAAGTTTTGTGGTGGCCCCAACAGTGCTCTTGGCCTTTGCCTGGCACCCACACATTTCACTGCCTGATGAGGAATGTTCTGCCCAACCTCCAGAAGCAGAAAGGGAACAATGATAACAATAATTAAGTGAACATTTATCAAGCATTTCCTATATGCTGTCACAGGGCTTCTTGTATTTAATACTCTAAGGTAGGCACGATTATCCTCCATTTTACAGGTGAGAAAACTGAGGTACAGAAGTGGTTAAGTAATTTGCCAGTGGTCACGCAGCTAGTGAGTGGCAGTGCCAGAAATTGAACAGAGGCAGCCCACACTCTTCACTACTGTGGTACATATCCTAGTCAGAGCCCCACTCAGACCCTACACCCCCAACCTTCACACATTTTCCTCTTTCTTGGAAGGAATTACCATTTTGGACATAATCACCTTCTCAGAAACTCAGAAAAGCATGCACTAGAGCAGGCCTAGGCTGAGTGTCAGGTTACATATTCTCCCTCCAGATGCTCCAGAGAGTCCCATGGTTCTGAAGCGTCAGGGCCACTTCCAGCTATCGAGGCTAGGCTATGGATTTTGGGGTTGTGGGCTGCTGCTATCAGGGCATCCCCACATCCTCACTCTGCTGCTGGACCAGCTCCAGAAGCTAGGCCGGGGTCACCCAGAAGTCAAAGGCACGTGTTCCCAGACCGGATGTGAATTTCTTCAAGGCTCTTGCTATTTATGCCAGATTTCTGAACAGGAAGGTTCTACATTCTCACCCCTAGTATATGAGAGCATTTCTCTTACGAAATATTGTCCCAGCATAGAATGTTATTTAAAAAATATGACAGTTGAAAAATATTTCATTATTACTTTGATTTGTATTTCATTATTAATGAGGTTAAATATTTCTCATGTTTATTACTCAGTAAAATATCTACTTTTTGTGCATTACGTCCTTCAATATTTACATTGTTAGCACTTTTCCTTACCGATTTATAGTTCTTTCTTTACGTATTAAGAATATTGTTGTAAATATTTTTCCAGTTTGTAATTTAATTTTGTTAATGGTGTTATTTTGAAGTATAGAAATTAAAAAATTCAACGTAAACAATCTATCCGTATTTTAGTTTATGTTTTTTCTCTTGTTTTTATATTTAGAAAGTCATTCCCCATCCAGCAATATGATAAAATTTGCCTATATTTTCTTACCTTTTTTTTTTCTTATAATTTTTATTTATTTTCCCCCAAAGCCCCAGTAGGTAGTTGTACATCATAGTTTCACATCCTTCTAGTTGCTGTATGTGGGACGCGGTCTCAGCATGGCCGGAGAAGCGGTGCGTCGGTGCGCGCCCGGGATCCGAACCCGGTCTGCCAGCAGCAGAGTGCACGCACTTAACCGCTAAGCCACAGGGCTGGCCCTATATTTTCTTACTTTGATTTCTACATTTATCTTTGTAATCCATATAGAATTTATCTGTGCATGAGATGAGGCTCAAAGCTGACTTTTTTCCAAATAGTTAATTTTTTGACAGCCTTGTATTTAATAATTCATTTATTTCCCAGTTGTTTGTGATGCTTTATATTAATTTTTTTTAGATATCGGTGTATATTTCTGGGTTATTTACTCTGTTTAATTGATCTGTGATAATTCCTGTGCTAGGATCACATTGATTTGATTATGTCAACTTTATAATACATTTTTATGGCTAGTAGAACAAGACCCTCTCTAAATATTTTTATTCTAAAAGTTTTGAAGCTAATTTTGCCTGTTTATTCTTTTACGTCAACTTTAAATTTATTTGGCCAAAATGAAAAAAATATTGCCAATTGGATTTTGATTGCAACTGGGTGAAGAATTGACATCTTTATAATAACCAGGGATAGTGTATATCTTTTTAAAATCACATGTTCTATACATCACTCAATAATGGCTTTTACTTAGACATTTGTGAATGAGTAAATGATACAATAATTTGGCTTCCGAAGTGCTAAATGGGGTGTGGAAACAAAAGTTTCATTGATTATAATGACCTTCTTAGTGAGTGAGGCCTTGGGTTGTATCTCACTTTCTCTCAAAATTACCTGATCAATCCTTATCTTAGTCCTTTCTCTGTTAGCTTATGATTCTGAAGTCCACCAACTTCGCTGCTCATTTCACCATTATATCTTTGTCTCAAATCTTTAGTTCTCTGAATGTTCCCATCCTTCCTAATCCCAGTGCAGAATACTCTCTTGACTATGTTTTCAGCTCTCAAGTCTGGCTGTGCATTCATGGATTATCTTGGGTAATGCTCTTCTAGGCTTAACCAGGACCTATACCATCTGTATGCTTCCCTGTGGATGCTCATTCACTGTGTCCCAGACTTATAGGTATTATAACATATACATGAACAGAGTCACCCAAAACAGCAAAGAGAGAGTTATGCCCTTACCTTTTGGAGTCTAGACTCTTCTGTCAACACCTGCATGCCCTAGCCTCTCCCAGTAGGAGGTGCTGATGCTTTCTATTTGTAGCCTTAGTTTATTACTTGGCTCGGTGTGAAATTAATAATTCTGCCATACACTTGTGATGTGTATAGATTAAGCCCTAGGCACCTGAATGTACACTGAGTCAAAAAACTCTCCCTCCCGATGTTAGAGTCCAAAAGAGATGATAGAATGTTATCTATTATTAATAACATATATTGAGCTCCAAATGTATAGCAAGTTTCTCATGTCACAAACAAGACACACTTATTCATTCAACCAAGCAATAATACTGACTACTCTGTGAGATATAAAGATGATGAAGAGATGGTCCCCTCATATGGATAATTTATTGTAGATATAAGAGACAAAAAATTTTATAAATAACTGTAAAGTAAGGCAGAAAGGAAAAATCCTATAAGAGAAGCAACTATAAACAGCAAATACCAGATACATCATCTCAGCTATTTGGAAAGCAAATAAGCAAAGATCAGATAAAAACTCTGGCCAAAGTTACCAAATAAAAGAAGAGATAGGAGTGTCAGGGGGGAAAAAAAGATAAGTGGCAATTATCTGTGATTCGTCCATTAGCTTGGGATGGCCCAATTTGATGCAAGTTGAGTAACTGTGGAGTGGTGTGAGCATGGAGACCAGGACCATCGACCAACCATCGTAATTAGATATTATATTGAAAAACAGCGGCTCACGGCAGTCAAGTATAATTGTTTTGCCCAGATGGTTTCTGTTAACACAAGAAATATTAAACTACTCCAGTCTGTAGGGCTGTTTTAGTTATTTTTACATTTTTAGGTTTCATTTGATCTTAAGTTCTCTGGGGTTGATAGACTGGGCAGAAATAATGCAAAAACTCTGATGAAAAAATGCATAATGGAAGTGGAGAAACTAGTCTAGACTTGCTTAGTAAGCTAGATTATGTACATAAATGTTAATTAAAATGATTTATCAGATCAGGTGAGAGATGCTAGAAAGACAAGAAAGTATCGGAATGATAAGACTTTCCAGTTTCTGTGCTCACAACAATTACCCAAGGTATTTTAAAAACAGAAATATATAAAACAATAAATTGTAGGGCCGCCCGGTGGCTTAGCGGTTAAGTGCGCGTGCTCCGCTGCTGGTGGCCCAGGTTCGGATCCTGGGTGCGCACCAACGCACTGCTTCTCCGGCCATGCTGAGGCCGCGTCCCACATACAGCAACTAGAAGGATGTGCAACTACCACATACAACTATCTACTGGGGCTTTGGGGGGGAAAAAAAAAGAATGAGTGTCCTTAGGTTTCATTATAAAAAAAAAAAAACAACAACAATAAATTGTCCTCTATGATGCTAAACAAAATGTTATGAGAAGCAGTGGCTGATGAACAGCGGATTTTTACTTAATCTTCTGTCTCCCCATTTCTTCCCTGGGAACTACAGAAGGGAGCTAATCCTTCTTTCATGTAATTGTTATTTACTTTTTTTTTTTTTTTTAAACTTTTTATTTATTTATTTATTTTTTGTGAGGAAGATTAGCCCTGAGCTAACATCCATGCTAATCCTCCTCTTTTTGCTGAGGAAGACCGGCTCTGAGCTAACATTATTGCCAATCCTCCTCCTTTTATTTTTTCTCCCCAAAGCCCCAGTAGATAGTTGTATGTCATAGTTGCACATCCTTCCAGTTGCTGTATGTGGGACACGGCCTCAGCATGGCTGGAGAAGCGGTGCGTCAGTGTGCGCCCGGGATCCGAACCCGGGCCGCCAGTAGCGGAGCGCGTGCACTTAACCGCTAAGCCGCGGGGCCAGCCCTGTTATTTACTTTTGTTTTTGCTTTGACTAGATGAAAAGTCATAGAATATTAAAACTAGGTCATTTTATATCATTTATTCATTCATTAATTAAATGAATATTTATTGAGTGCTGACAATGTACCAGGTGCTGGGTATACAATGGGGGTTCAGATGGCCAAAGGGAGCTTAATGTTCTAGCGGAGAGCACAGACTAAGAACAATTAAAAAGATAAAATAATTACAAATTATGTTAAATTGTGAAAGAGTCAAACAAAGAGCTGAAATAGAGAGGAACGGGGGAAGCTTACTTTAAGGAGATCAGAAAAGGGATTGAGGTGCAGCAAGGTGAAGGGGCCTGCCCAGGGTCAGCATACAGTCAGTGGTATGGCCAGAACTCCCTTCTCCTAACTCCTGGGATCTTTGGACTACATCATGTGTTGTCTGTTTTTTTGTGTTTTTTTTTGGTGAGGAAGATTGGCCCTGAGCTAACACCTGTTGCCAATCTTTCTCTTTTTGCTTGAGGAAGAGTGGCCCTGAGCCCATCTTCCTCAATTTTTTGTATGTGGGATGCCGTCACAGCATGGCTACTGACAAGTGGTGTAGGTCTGCACCCGGGATCTGGGCCCATGAACCCTGGACTGCTGAAGCACGTGAACTTAACCACTGTGCCACTGGGCTGGCCCCACGTGTTGTCTGTTTTGACATGAAATCTACCTTCTGTTCTTTGGCAATCTATGGATACCAGGTGATTTCTTGGCTGGTTTCCAAAAGCAGGTGGGAGGCTGTGTAGTGGGGAGAGGAGAGGTTCACTGACTGGCGGTGTGCTACGTGCTGCTACATGTCTCTGAAAAGCTCACAGAGAAGGGACACAGCAAACTTTTAGAGGTCATTGTCCTGCCCTGGAGAAGACACACATTATAGTGTGATATAATTCTCAGCAATCAAACAGGAGTGTGGGTGTGTAGAGGGTGGAGTGGGAGCTTACTGCTTTTTCCTCCATCTGCATAGGAACCGTCTTCAGGGCCCCTTTCCACTGGTCCCTTTCTGCTGGTCTAGGCAGGGCTGCTTGTCAGTCTTTGAATTAAGTATTAGGTAAAATCATAGTGAGTGAGGCCTAGCTCAAGGAAAATACCATGAATAGAAGGATCGGACTGATAAAGAGAAATTTCATGGCCTGTAACATTTTGTAAAAGAATGGAAATTGTGTTTTCAACACAACAGGCCAGAGTGGTATTTCTTTAACAATGAGAGTTTCCACTAATGAATATAATGACTTTGAAAATGATAATTTAAAAAATGCAATGGCTGAGTCCAGCCCTTCTGGAGGTTCCAGCTCAGGCCCATGGTAGACAAAAGTTCAAGGATGAAGCAGTGAGGCAAGAATAAGTTCACGGGCTCCAGGTACCACCCTGGGAAGTCAGTAAGTCTGTCCTGACTTATCAGCAGCGAGTGGGTCACAGTGTCCTCTGTCCCACGTTAAATCTCCAGCTTTCTGCAAGAAAACATAGCCTTATTTTCAGAGGGCACAAGCACTATAGTATATAGTACCACACTGGGAGAGTTTTTGCTGCCTGGCTCTGGGAGGAAGGACATGCGTTTGTCTGAGACCTTTGATTTCTTAGTTCTGTCTGCCATCTTTCCAGGTGGCCCTGACTATACCACAGTCTGTAACCCATCAGACCACCTAGAATCATCCTTAATCCACAACATAGCACATTATTTTGGATAATCTATTCTTTTAGATGACTTTTTAAGTACTTGAACAACGCAGGTGTGGCTGAAGTTCAAGAGAGATTTCAAAATAATTAGCCACATCTTAAACATGGTGCAGTATAAACAAATTAAAAAAGAAAAAAGCTAGTATAACCAGTGGTAATCATTTTCTTAAGAAAAGTAATGGAAATATCCGGGATGCAACTTTTCTATTTCTTATCAAAAGGCCAAATATCACCAAGGTTTTCTGGGCCTTTGCTTGGCTCTGTCCATTTTGCTGATGCAGAAGTTGAGGTCGAGAGAAAGCCCAGCCAATGTTCAGCGTTTGCAACAGAGACTCACTGGGTGTCTGGGATTCTATGGTGTCATCTGAACAGAATAAACAAAGATGATTGAGGCCCCCAGGATGGGAAAAAGTATATTTGGTTAAGTTGGATTATTATCCCCCATTTTTCCTTCCCAGTTCCCAACTGGCTCCTGTTATAGAATTATACCTCCATATACTCTAATTAGTGATTTTATTGACACTCTGGAAGATGGAGTATATCCTCCACTCTGTTGCTGTTGTTTTTGGCCATATGACTTGCTTTGGCCAATGGAATGGTAGCAGATGTGATACAAGCAGAGTCTATAGATGTCCTTGCCTGACTTGCCTTGACCTCTTGTGCTCCTGTGATCCACTAGGAGACGAACATGTCCTACATAGTTTCTGGTCCTAGAATGAGGAAACACGTAGAGCAAACCTGAACCCAACCTGCAGCCTGCAGCCCAGCCCAGCCAAATTGCGGTCTGAAGCAGAGCTGCAGTAGCTGAGTGAGAAAAATAAATAGTTGTTATTGGAGATTGTGTGTGTGTGTGTGTGTGTGTGTGTGTGTGCGCGTGCATGTTATGCAGCATTATTACAGCAATAGCTGATGAATATAGTAAACATCTGTGGAGTAGGCTACAGATATTAACTGGGACAGTTGCGGTCTGGAATTCACTTATTCATCATATGTGTACTAAACTGCTCCTTTTGGCAAACGTTGTGCTGGGCTTTGAGCATCAAATAGGAATAAAACGTGGTCAGGACTGGAAGTGCAATGACAGCCCAGTAACATAAAAGATACCTAAAAGACAATGCACAAGGGCGACAGTGGGGCCCTGTATAGTGTGCTGTGACCACGCAGTATGCCTGGAGGGACTCAGAGAAAGTGAGGCAGAGGCTGACGCTTGAATTGGTCTTCAAGGATGAGTAGGACTCCAGGCAGAAGGAACAGTGCAAAAGCAGGGCCACTGGAGTGTTGACAAAATAGAGTAGCTCAGTGTGGCTAGAGAAGGAAGGGGAACGGCAGGAAATAAGGCCAGGAGGTTGGAGTGGGGCTCAGTTGGAAGGGCCCAAGACTAAGGGGTGTGGACTTTATTTAGTAGCTTTAGTTTGTGGACTTTTTAAGGGAACTGCCTGCGACTTTTAAGCAGTGGGTGATGCAATCAAATCCCTGGTTTAGAACAATGTTTCTTAACGTGTGGTCCCAGGACCAGCAGCATTAGCATCACCTGGAAATTGTTAGAAATGCGAATTCTTGGCCCAGATCTACTAAACCAGAAATTCTGGGGTGGGCCAGTTTAAAATACAGCAATCTATATTTTAAAAAGCACTCCAGGTGATTCTGATGCATGCTAAAGCTGAGATTCATTGCCTAGGGCAATCCCCTTTCAGCCATCAGAGGTTGGAGTGAGGGACTCATGCTGGGAGGAGTTTCTGAAGAGCCATGGTAGATTCAGGAGGCTCCTCCCTTGAGGGTAAGGAAAGATGGGAGATTCTTACCACTCACCTGGCCCCAGAGCAACCAGATCAAGATGGCTAGAGCATCGGCAGAGCAGGCATTCATTCATTCACTCCTTCATTCATTTGCTCAACAAGCCTTCCTTGGCAATGACTATGAGCAGGCATTGAATTGGGTCCTGGAGGCGGAAATCTGGAGAAGAGGATGGAGGATGTTGCTGCCCTGTATGGGACTCACACCTAGTGGTATCAGCCTTGTTCTGGGTGCAGCAAGATTCCAAATGCTTTTAACCTCTTTCTCTTTTTCTTTAGAGGTTACTGAGCAAAACTTTGATTAATTTCCAGGTCTCCGATGATTAGGATGATGATATTGGCTATCATTGATCAAACACTTACTATGTGCCAGACCCTGTTCTAAGCTCTTTGCAGCTATTGAGTCTTCATAACAGCTCCATGAGGTAGGTCCTATGATTATCCACATCTTACTGATGAGTGAATCGAGGCACACAGAGGATAAACGTTCCACCTAATTCCATGCAAATCTGTAAGTGTAGAAATGGGATTCGGCCCCAGCCAGCCACTGGACGATGACATCTTTCAACCTGCTGGGCTAGCAGAACATTGAGAATTCCTGGGGAAACTAGGCAAACATTACATTGTAAGAGCAGAACTTTGGAGAGTGGGAGGGGAAACTGACTGAATTCTTTTCCTCCCCAACTGCTTGGACTTGTTTTGTGGAGCTAGTTCCCTTCTGCCTATTGGGTATATTTAGGGCAGGTCCCTTGACTTTTCTAGTCACCTGTAGATAATTAAAGGTTTTCCAGTTACTTGTCACAAACAAAACGTCATTTCAGTAAAAAAAGTATCCGATCATAGGTATTAGTTAAAACTCTAAATTTCATTTAAAGTTCTTTCTGGCAGCTCCAGCCTGGGCCAGGCCTGGAAACTCTAGTGGGGGATAGGGCATGGTTGGCTTCCTCTTGGAAGCAGATTTTTTTCTAAAGTATTTGAGGGCAATATAGGGATAGAGAACAAAGAGTCAAATTGGCACTCAACATCCCTGAAGATGGCATGACAGCCTCACTGTGCTGGTACATGAAGGCATCTGTCTCTGATCACAGCCACCCCGATGGGTGGACAGGCAAGTCCCAAGGCCCTGCTGGGAGTGTGACCTGTTGCTAACAGTCCCTGCAAAGGATGCCAACCCAACAGATATAGCCCAAGGAGTCAGAATAGGAAGGGAATCAAGCTCAAAGATGGAAATGCCCTAAAAACCCTCCACAGTCCCCATCCTCAAGGAGGGGTGTGTGTGTCTGTGTGTGTGTGCAATTCTGCACTTGTCCTATGGCTCCTGCTGACTTTAGTTTCTGAGGATAAACATGCAACAGAAAGAGTTAGTTGAGAAACATCTAGTTCTTTGTCTTTTTCGAACATTTATTAAGAATTTCGGGTAGTACCCCCAATTTTTCAAGCATTATGAGTCACATAGTAGGTGCTCAGTAAATATTCATTAAATCAACTAACTAACAGGAAGTTTGCTCCAAGGTGGAAAGATTATAATAGGTTGGATGGCATTTGGGCGCCCTGCCCTTGCTTCTCCCTTTGTCCTTCACTCAGCTCTCTCTGCTTGGCTAAGTCAACACCCGCTCATCCTTAGTGGCTGCCTGCAAATGTCATCTCCTCTAATGGAGCCTTCCACGAATCCCCTCTGCAGAATGAAAAGCCCCCTCTTCTGGGCTCTCATAGCACTCGTGCATACCACGGTCCACTTTACCAGCCATACTGTAATAGAGTGATTTGTTTGTGTGTTCATTGTCCCTGTCCTGGGCTCTCGTGTCTCATTCATCTCCATTCCCACAGTGCCTAGCACAGTGCCTTCCCAGGGAGGGCTAGTAGATGGTTTTTGAGTGAATACATCCTACTGTCCATATATCAAATACTAAGTGTACACAGTGTACTTGGGACTCTATTTCTGATAGATTTCCCAATTCAACTGCCAGCTTCAAAGCCACCTTTTCATTTTGTAGGTCAATTAGAGCTCACATTGGGCAACGCCTCCCAGCACCTTGGCTCAGCGTCTGGCACTGCCCCCCAATGCTGCCACTCCATTGGAGTGGCTGGGACAGACTCAGAGCCCTTGGGGGCTTTGGCATTGCCGGTTATTAGGTACAGAGAAGCACTTTGATCCTTAATTTGAGAGCTTTGAGTTGAAGAACTGACGTGACCAACCAAATAAAGGGCGAATCTGCAGCATAGAGAAAGGCCCAGTCATGGGGCCTCCAGCATCCTCGTCCAGAACTTGGATGACTTTTCTCTAGAGCAGGAGCAATCCTCACGAAGAAGACCGGCTGTTGCTGGCCTGACTCGAGGTCTTTTAGAGATCCTAGGGTTCTTCCATTTTTAGAGACTCCTGGGATATTAAAAAACGGTGAAATGCCAAGTGTTTCCATGCTAAGAGATGAATGCTTTTAACCCGTAAAACAGCAATGCGATTGTGCTGTTACCAAGGATTTATTTTTAAAACGATTACTTCATAGTCAAGCAGTTAAGCACAGAGACTTGGGAGCCCAGACAGCTGGAGTTCAAATCCTGGCCCAGTGCTTATTAACTGTGTGATCCTAGGAGCTGTGTGATCTTGGGCATGTCCTTTGGTCTTTCTGTACCTCAGTTTCTATTCTATAAAATGGGCCTAGTAGGACCTCCTCATAGGGTTTTTGTGAGGATTAAATGCAAGTCTTAGAAGAGTGGCTAGACTCTTAGAACACTATGCACTAGGTAAGCGTCAGTCATTATTATTATTGTTATTATTTTAATGCACTCCAAGCAGTGTCATCTGGTAGGAGGATGCTCATGTAAAGTTTTATCTTGAAGGTCGTTTTCTTTCACTCTTGTCAGGGTATCTCAGTGAATGTATATATAATTTCTTTTGCAGATCATTTCAAAATTCTACATTTGAGGCCCTATGTCAACGAAGGCCTGGGCCAGATGGTCTCGTGGCAAATGAGATGCCTGCCCCTGCTTCTGAGAGTGGTAGGTCCTCCACCTAAAACCTTCCCTACGTGTCCCCAGTGGCCACACTCAGCCTCAGGACTAGGGCTGTAGCTGGGCTCCCATAATGGGAATTTAGTGACCGAGGTTGGGGTGGTGGGGCGACTCCCAGCAAAAGAAGCAGACACAGGTTGTTGGATTCAATTAATCAATTGTTTGGCTGCCCACAAGGGTGTGGCTCTTTAGGTATCAGATGCTATTCTCTCCCTGACTAAAGTTAAAAGGGATTGTGTTTCCAGCTGGTGCGGCACAAGTTCTATGGTGCTAATGGGCTTCCTGGCACAATGCAAAGAACCCCTCGCCAGTACTCAAAGTACCCAGGGCTGTGCTCATCTCCTTCCTAAATTTAGTGGACTATCAGCATTCAACTTGTGGGTGGTGTGCAGTCACCACCTGCACACCTTGCAGGATTCAAATGTCACCTAACAAGAGGGGGCAGCCCTAGCAAGAGGATGGCATGTGGCAAGAGTGGCATAAGAGAGGCACGGAAGCTTAGCAGGTGGGAGCCAGGGCACAGTCACAGCGTCCTGACCTCTGAGGTCACACTGAGCTGTGTGGTGACCCTGGCACCTACTCCACAGTCAGAGCTCAAATGCTGGCAGCGATGCCCTGTGTTTAGATGCCTGCTCTGTATCCTGCCGAATCTCGGCCATGTTCCAGCACCACCAATTATCTCTTGCCTCGTAGCAGTGAGATGGCAGTCACAACGCAGAGGTGTGGGGGCGGCTACTCTGTGCTTCTGGGCCTGCGCTGCTGGGGAACATGGCTGCAAAATCCCTGCCACTCTTCACCCAGTAGCGGGGGAAGTGGCACCTTGAGAATTTGAAGGCATGAAGTACAAATGAGAGGAAGGAGTTTATTTTCAGCTAAACATGCCAAATCATTCTGATGGCTGTGAGAAGACCTATGTTTCTGGGATGCTGGTGTGCATCATTAGCTGCTAGCAAGCATGCCATTACCTTACACTGAGGGGGTGTGGGCACCTGGCGGGGTTTGGGTGTAGGATGCCCAGTGATTATTTTTAGGGCAATTATTTTCCCGGTTTCTTTTCCTGTAGGAAAAAAATGCCCACGTCAGTCACGTGTTTGAATGCCCTGCATTTTGAATGTCTTTTGCTTGGAACGGGCCACGAGCACTACCTACCACCTGGTGAGGAGGGAAGGGCGGACGGAGGGGCCAACATGTTCCACTCCCTGGGCCCGCAGGCAGGTGCTTGGCTTGAAAATTTCCAAATTTCTACCTGGGAAGGACAACATTTAAAATTTTTATTCTGAATATTAAGACTTCAGTAAAGATTTTTTCCTCTAGCATTCACTCTGTACACAATGAGGAAAAATTCTTTAAAGAAATGGTTTCCAAACTAGGTTTTTAAAATCAAAGGAACATTTTTTTTCCCATGTAATATCTTATGCTACACTCCAGTATATAAAACTAGAACAGCAGCAACCCTCTCCGCTGATAACTAGAGGTGGCACCAACTCTTTTTTCCCCAGGAACCTTTGGAGCAGCCTCATCCTGCCCCTCCTGTCACCCCCTACCCAGATTTATTTTCCCAGGGACGCCTCTCAACTTTTAGGACTCACTCAGGCATCACCTCCTCCAGGAAGCCTTCCTTGCTCCCTAAACATGGGATGGGGCCCCCTTGTCTGGGATCCCCTGGGCTGCCGCACTCCTACACTGGAGCACATAGGCCAACTCCTTGTGCACCTCTTTCAGTAGACCTGGGGGCTTCTAGAGGGCAGGTCTCACCTTTCATCTCTGTAGCTTCCCTGGGCTTAATAAAGGCCTTTTAAATGTATAAATGAGTGAAATGTGATAACTTTTCCCTACAGTCCTATTGAAATCTCTGTAAGTACATTCATACATATCACTTCCTGTGTATCAATTTTGGTGTCAGGGAAAAAATTAGTCATTACAATTATAAAAGGCCTTGGAACACTGAGAAACTGTCTTGTGGGAATTATTTTTTTCTGTGATATATCTTTCATGTATCAGATGACTATTGATTTTCCTTTCTCTGATGCACCCTGGGAAGAGTATCTTATGATTCCAGCTGTTTAGGATGTCTGCTAGGGTCTATTTCTCTAGTTTTTGGATTGGGGGCTCAAACCAAAAGTAGTATCAGAAATCTCTGGTAATTAGGTAAGTGTAACAGCTATAATTAATTTCAGCTACCTAGAACAGAAACCACCAACACTAGCTTAAACAGAGAGATTTATTCCTCTCTCATGCCAGTGGGCTGGCATCTTCCGCTTCCTAGCAGTGTGAACTTGGGTAAGTTACTAACTTCTAAACCCTTTAGGTATCTATAAGTTGAAAATGTTATCATAGGGCTTTTGTGAAGATTTAATGTGATGAGCCCTGGCCTGGCGCAGAGTAAATACTCAATAACTGTTATGAAAAAATAACACCTATTATTTTATTTCTGCTAGCTGTTTGCTCTATCAGTTCCTCTTCAGGTTTGCTGCTTTTTAATAGAATTGATAAACTTCCAGAGATTTGTATAATTTCAGACATTAGCTGCAGGAATTCCTGTGCCACCACTTACTGTAAACATTTGTTTCAAGCATCCTGAGATGAACCCTGACACAGCAATATCACATCCTCCTGTCCTCAAAGAGTCCTGTAGAGGCTGTGCTTCTTGTGGAAAAATAAGACTATTGCAGGAGTCAGAATGTGGCCCTGCTGCCTTCGGGCCATGATCCCACAGCTTATATAAATAGCTACCATTTGTATCCAAGGTGGTGGGTTATGTGATTCTGGGAGATGGCATCCATCATTTCTTCTGATTTGAACTTAGCAATTAAAATAAGATGACCCAGTATGTAATAATCCATCTGGATAATGTCTTTAGACAAAGTATTCAAAGGTAGAGTCACTTACTGTATCTTAGTCTGGGCTCTCCAAAAAGAAGAGCCTGAGCTAGGTGGCTTATGTGCTATTTCTTCATTAGAGATTGTGAGCCCAGGAAGCAGGATGAAGAGACAAAGTGAGGCAGGGAGAGGGGAGAGCCACTAGGTGGGTATCTTACTGAGTCGGTTGCTTCTAATTGTTTGATCCCATGGGACCATCATGACTGTTCTCCAAAAGCCAAATAAATTCTGTATCTGAATAGTCCATTGGAGAGAAGAAAAGAAGAGGAATTTATTCTTTGATTCCCGTCTTCCATTGGTAAAGTTACGTCCCATGAGGTGTTAACTCCCCTGCACTTCCGTGTTGCACAGCCACGGTGGGGTTTTGTGGCACCTAGACCTCTGTGTTGAAAGGGAAGCCCCAAGACAAGAAGCAGGAAGTATGGAGTGCAGGTGAGGCACGTCCTTTGTGCCCATGTGAAGTTGCTCAGAGCCTACGGTAGTGCTGGTCTCTGCAGCAGCTGGAACAAGAGACGGATGAGGCTGAGAGAATGTGAAGTGGCATTAAGTAGTATCTAACACACTTTTCATTCAGCAAAAAGTTATTGCAGACCTGCTGTTTGCCAGGTAAAGTGATAACAGATCGTGATTCAGCAGTGACCAGGCAACACAACCACTACCCTCAGGAAACTCATTGTTTTGGGGTTGTTGTGAGCTTAAAAGGAGATAAGTACTTAACATAAGGGCTGTTAAAGTAAGCTCTCAATAGTCATTAGCTGTTCGTTTTATTTTGTGGCACTGCTGAAAATGGGTAATACACCTGCGCTACTTCCCAGAGATCTGTTGGTGACCTGCTCACAAGCCAGGACACCAAATGATTCCATCATTTTTTTTAAAAGGAATAAAATGTCTGTTATTATACTGAAAAATTCTGAGTGCCAATGAGCAATCAGTAGAGAGACACTGTGAGACCGTGGAAATATCCTGCTCCTCAAACTTTCCTCTTTATCTTAAACATTTGAAGATTCTTGCCCAAACCAGTCTATATCATGACGGTTACAAACTTTTCAACTCCATCACTCCTTCCAGTAATATCTTCATTAAAGGGGGGAAAATCCTCTATTCATAATGAAACAATGTTGGAAACTGCTATGAAATCAAGTGAAAAACACCCAATCTTTTCCAAGACTCTTAGGACTATAACTTTAGGAAGTATACAAAAAATTAAAGATGAATCATGCAAAAGAAAATCATGCTCTTTGGCTTAGTCCTACTTTGAGTTCAGAACATTAACTAAAAATAACTGGCATGTGATGAATATGGTCTCCTAAATATAATAGGTGATTAGTTATTTTACAGACACATTTTAAATTCAACGTACTGTGTATTTATGATTGGGAAGCAACCTTAAACATTTTTAAGTGGCAGAAACATACAAGACAAATAATAATACTGGCAAAGTGCCCTGTATTTTTAGCCCAGAGTTAAACCATAAACAGTCTAAGATTACTAAGAAAATTTGGAAAATGTTGTTTTGTATTTTAAGAATCATGTGTTTTGGGGAGGGAGAGAGAAAAACAGCTTTCTCTTTGGCTTAAAATCCTCAACAGTTCGAAGTCATTACACTTACGATTAGGAGGCAGGAACTCCTAAGGCAATCTGTATTCCCAAGAGGGAACTCCAGCACGGATTGCTCTTTCTTCATTCAACTCCTTCACAGTGCTCAGCTAAAGATGTTCCCACTTAGAAGCTGTTGAGTTCATTTCTATTTCAGAAGGGTAGACATTTGGTAGTATGAATGACTATTTCCTCTTATTAACTGGAATGAATGGTAACTTGTGAAATGTTTTTCCATTTTGAAACAAAAGAGTCTCTGTATCCCAACCCACGTATTCCAACCCCAAGCAGGCTCTTTTAGGGGTCTATGGGTAACACCTGCAACGCACCAGTCTACAAGCCTGTAAACAGGAAGGAGGGAGGGTATGTGTGGGTAGGATGGGAGCTCAGCTGTCAGTGGAGCTGATTGTAGTAACCTTGCCTCTATTACTTACAACCACAGATGTGCTCCTTCTCCTCATATTTTAATCTCATTGGAGGCTTTTATTTAACACGTTATTCCCCGGAACACTTTTGGAGCACAGTATATTGGAAAATTGCAGTCAGGGAGCAAGAAGCACACACTCCCTTTCCCTTGTTTTTCAGGAACCCAGACTTGTTCAGCATGAAACTGCAGGGGAACCCAACCAAATGTCCACAGGGAGATTCTCCCGTGGACCACACACCACGGGCCATCATTAGTCTCTTGTGGCCACACCACTGCCTCCATCTTCCTGGCCCTGGCTGCAGTTCTGGTCCAAGAGGCCAACACAGCCTCCAGGCAGAAGCTGTTATCTCCAGTATTAACTCCCGCAAGGAGAGTGGTAGACTCTTCAAGTGCAGGCACGCCCTCCCTCGGGGGCAGGAGGCACTTCTGGAAATCAGTCCCCTCAGATCACATCTTTTTCTTAGACCTTTCCAGAGACATTTCTCCCTTGTCCACCTTTGATTTTGTCTATGACCATGCCTGAATCTTGGCCTCTTTGGCTATGACAGGAATGTTCTTTTGATATGGGTTAGCATATTCACAGAGTTGCTTATATGCTTCTAGTTTCTGGCTTCTCGTGCTCAGCTTTGACTGATGGCACCAGGCCCCCGCAATGTCTCAGAGAATTAGGTTGACCGGTGGCAGTTTAGAGGGTAACAGAGGAACAGGTATCTTCTTCCGAGGTTTTAGGCTGTTGTGGCATTGAGCGTTCTCTTGTGGACAGGAAGCGTTGTCATCCTGCACAGATCTTTTTTGTTCAGTTCCCTTTGCTGAGGTTCTTGATAAAGCTGATGTGCTTGGCTCACTCGAAGCCCGCTGTTCCTCCAGCATCTACTGACATCTCTCGAACTTAAGAGTCACATATGTTCCCCCTGACTTCTCTGTGGAGTTCCACTCCTTGCCGTTTGCATTCTCCAGAGTCTGGAAAGAGCTGAGATTGATAAAAAGAAAGCTCTTCTGACTTCTGGCTCAAGATTGCTCTTTTAAAATCTCCTCCCACGTCCTGCCACCCAAAGGCACTCTCAATTCCGTCATTCTTAAATTGACGTATATTTAATAAATACCTATTAGAAAAGCAATAAGTCAGATGCTTTACTCTAGACGAGTCATTTTTTAAACCCTGAGAGTGCTAAAATGATGACAAAAAGAACAGCTGGAGGTGTAAAAGCCCTCAAAAGGGAGTTGAATTTTAGGATAACTGGCTTTAAGGGATATGGCCTCATTCCCCTAGAGTACCTTACAGAGTGATAAGAACACAGCTGACCCTCACAATTTTTTACTGATTGATTGAATCTTGCTGGGATAAGGGTGTGAATTTGAGTTTGAATTCAGAGCTTTTGCTGACTTTGTAAAACCGGACTTCTGCCCCATTCTCTCTCCTGCTGTGTGGCCCAGACTCCACCCATGGGGCTACATCTAGCAGAGAACACGGTTTATGGAGCCATCCAGACTTAGGTTCAAATCCTGGCTTCGCCTTTTCCTAGCAATGTGATCTTGGACAAGTTACTTCTTTTAAATTTCCTTATTTATACATGGGGGTTGTTGTGAGCATTAAAGGAGATAAGTACTTAACATAAGGCCTGTTAAAGTAAGTCCTCAATAATTATTAGCTATTATTAGTTTTATTTTGTGCTAAAAATGCACAGTACATCTGCTAGTTCCTCTTTCCCAGGGATCTCCACCTGTGACATGTTTCCAAGCCAGGGATGAATGGGTGGGCATGTAAGTTAGTTAAAACGAGTTATGTTCAGCTGTTAACAATTGGAAAAACAACATTGGCTTAAACATGGTGGAAGTTAATTTCTCTCTCACATTAAAGTCAGGACATAGGCTCTGCTCCACAAAACCCCCAGGAACTGGGCTCTTAGTCTATTTTGTGGCCTCCATTTCCACGTTCACCTCATGGTACAAGATGGTGATTTTAATTGCAGCCATCTGTTTTTCATTTCAGCCTGGAGGAAGGAGGAAGGAGATTGAGACGGGGGAAAGGGTGATGCCAGCTGTTTCTTAAAGAAAGTTTCTGGAAGGTGCTGCATGAATTTATGTTTACATCTCATTGACCAAGAAGTAGTTTTATGGTTTAACCTAGCTGCAAGCGAAAACGTAGTGTTTATTCTGGGTAGCCACATGTTCAGCTAAAATTGCCATTACTATAGAAGAAAGAGGAGAATGGACATTTGGGGCCAATTATCATTCTCTGGCACAGAGAACTACTCTCAGGGGCAGTCAGACATGGAAGAGTCTTGAAAGTCTGATGGAGCTTGATGGCACAGAGGAAAATTATTAAAAGTAGTTGATGCTAGGAGCTGGCCCCGTGGCCAAGTGGTTCAAGTTCCATGCTCTGCTTCAGCAGCTGGGGTTTGCAGGTTCGGATCCCGGGCACGGACCTACTCCACTCGTCAGCCATGCTGTGGAGGCATCCCACGTACAAAGTAGAGGGAGATCGGCACAGATGTTACCTCAGGGCTAATCTTCTCCAAGCAAAAAAAAAAAAAAAGAGGAAGATTGGCAATGGATGTTAGCTCATGGCGCATCTTCCTCACCAAAAATAAAAGTAGTTGATGCTAGTAAATTAGATTTGCCTTTGATCTTATCAAGAAGATATCATCTGGAATTGCTGTCCACTGAGATAACCACTAGCTATATGTGACTATCAAGTATTTGAAATGTGGCTGGTACGAACTGAAAGGTGCTGTAACATACACACTGGATTTCAAAGACTTAATATAAGAAAAGAATGTAAAATATATCCTTAGCTTTTATTACAATGCCTACATGTTGAAATGCTATGTTATGTGTGTTGGATGAAATAAAATTATTACAATTAATTTCACTTGCTTAGTTCTATTTTTTAAATTCAAAATTATTTGTGTGACTTGCATTGTTTTTCTATTGGAAGCACTTATCTAGAATGTCCCAAATCTAATGGAGCCTGTCTTCTCAGAAAAGAGATTCTATATAGTACTGAGTGGGAGCATTCTGTGAATGAATAATTAAGTGAATGACAAACTATCTAACATGGAATTCAGAGAGTAAGATTTTGGTGCCATATGTGGAAGTGTCATCCAAGGCAGGTGGTTCTCTATTCCTTGCCTTTGACAGGACTGTCCTCACAGGGGGTAGATCTTAATGTCACCACCCCCTATGAACATCCAAGTGACCACCTCATGCTATGGCTCTAGTTCAGTGAACCACTCTGTGATTCCATTTTCAGATTACCCTTAGCGTTTCTGTGAATATTGCCACATAGTGAGAAACTGACTAGTAAGCCAGTCACTTCTTGGGAGGAGTGACCTTACTGAACTTCAGCTTAAAAGATTGGAACGGTAATGGTGAGGAAATGTATTTGCCACCAGAGAGTTCGCATTTTTATTTCTCTTCCTGTCAAAGACCCCTACTTATCTAGGGCAGTGGCTCTCAAAGCATGGTCTGGGCACCAGCAGCGTCAGCATCACCAGGGAGCTTGTTAGAAAAGGCAAGTTCTCAGGCCTTACCCAAGGCCTGATTCTACTGAATCAGAAACTGGGGGTGCAGCCCAGCACTTGGTGTTTTTTGCTTTTGTTTTTTGGTGAGGAGGATTGGCCCTGATCTAACATCTGTTACCAATCTTCCTCTTTTTGCTTGAGGAAGATTAGCCCTGAGCTAACATCTGTGCCAATCTTCCTCTGTTTTGTATATGGGATGCTGCTACAGCATGGCCTGATGAGTGGTGTGTAGGTCCATGCCCAAAATCCAAACCAGCGAACCGGGGCCGTGAAGCGGAGCACGAGAACTTAAGCACTATGCCACCAGGCTGGCCTCACATGGTGTTATATATAACAAGCCCTCCAGATGATTCTGATCTTACTAAAGTCTGAGAACCATTAGTCTAAAGTGATAGTGTTCTTGACAAATAGGTGTTCATCCCCCTAAGATATACTCAGTAGTTTTTTAAAAAGGCTCATCCTGTTTAATTTAACATGTCATGAAAGAGAAAGCATGCACGAGTTGTTACCTTTGAGTTATAAATAAATGTGATATCACATTTCTTCCTGGTTTCTAAGTGAGTAAAATTTGGTAAGAAAAAGAGCTTTGAAAAAAATCTGAAAAATATAAGGGGCTAGAGACTATTCTTTGGGGTACAAGTCTCCTCAGCTCACCTCTTCCAAACCTCACTGCTGGTCCTGCTCCTTGATTTCCTAGAATTCCTCCCCAGAAGCTGTCACAGCTGGGAGCAGCTGATCTGTGCACGCTCCACTTGCTAGCTCTGGGGGTCGCCTGGTTGTCCTATCTGTTTGCAGTCTCTGCTCTCCATCTATCCCCTCACCGTCCTGATTCCCATCGCTGAGCGGCGTTCTTTATTTTCCTAGGCAGCTGTTCTCACTTCCCCACTTTTAATCATTGTGAGCAGTTTCACCCTGTAAGGGCTTTCCTCACCCCGATCCCTTAAGTCTGTCTCAACTCTACAGATAACCGAACCCAGTTCCTCTTCCAAGGCACAGAGTCTGTAGTTCCACTCTTGAAATCTGATGATATTGACAGTTTCAGCCAGCAGCAGTGAGGACAACGTGTGGCACCATCACTAAACTCTTGGGAACCTGCAAAGATGTCAGGCATGCAGACAACGGGCCAAGCTCTTTGCTTGCTGAGTGGCACCCCCTCAACTCCACCCCAGGGGACTAACCTTCACCCCAGAAACTCTGAGTACTCTTGTGTTTCTTGAACTGCTGATGGAAAGTCATGGCTTAGATGCAGACCCTCCTGTCAGGAGATCTTCTTAGACGGGGTAGGGGTGGAAATTACTGGATCTGAAATTAACATCTTGTCATTTCCAGCTCTTGCACAGGCAGGCATCAACAATGTGTATGGAGTTTTAGAGTTTACAAGACACCTTCAGATTTCATCATTTACAAAGCATCTCCAGCTCTCTGAGAGGGGTGCAAGGAGTGATCATCATCACATTTTACAGATGAGATAACACTTCTGGAAGGTTGCCATCTTTTCCTGGGTGGCTCAAACAAGAAAAGGCAAAGTTGGGTGTACAGCCAGATTTTATGTCAACCTGACTTTTAGTTTACCAACTCCCCCTTGCTAAGTGGATTAAAATCCCATACTAAAAAACCCCAAGGGATATCTTAATGGCTTTGTTCAGTGAAGATTTGACACAATGAATGCATTTATGGAAATCGTATTTGTATTCAGTTTACCAGTGGCAGTCACATCCATTACTTTAATCTCTACAATGACCTTATGCTCATATTATTCTTGTTTTACAGACAAGAAAAACACAGACTCAAGGAGGATGCGTAACTTGCTCAAAGTTACACAGCTACTGAGTGTCACCCAGTTCTTTTCACAATAGAACCTCTGTCCACTGTGTTCAGCTAACTCCTCTCTGCTATAAATTCTAAACTGAAAAGAAAGGAGATGAACGCAGTAAGGCAGGGTTTCTCAAACCATTTCTGTTTAGAAATACAGATGCTTGGGCCGGCCCCATGGCTTAGTGGTCAAGTGCGCACGCTCCACTACGGGCGGCCCGGGTTCGGATCCCAGGTGCGCACAGACGCACCACATCTCCGGCCATGCAGAGGCCGCGTCCCACATACAGCAACTAAAAGGATGTGCAACTATGACATACAACTATCTACTGGGGCTTTGGGCAGGGGGGAAAAAAAAAGAAATACAGATGCTTGAGGTTCTCCCACGGCCTTCCATGAACTCTCTAAAGGTCTAGGGGTGGGAGCAAATGCGCCAGGTGATGCTTCTGATTGGCTGAGGCTGGGAAACACTGCAACAGGGAAAAGATGCATGCAGAGCACTGTGATCTGTTTCCTTTAAAAGCCTCAATTTTTTCGTAGGGGGTGTTTCCTTTTGATGGATGTTTTGGGTGGGGCTTTGGGAAGGAGATCATTGAGAGGACTTAACCACTAGATCTTTTGCTTTATTCTTTATGCACAATTTTCTATCCATCTGAGATTTGGCTTCCCTGGAGAGCAACAGTGACTGTAATTAAATTTCATCTGTGAAACATTGACCTGGTTAACATAATTTTAGATGCAAGTTTCATCCTCTAAGGATAGCTATCTCTTCCATCCTGCAAATTCTGTCTAGTTCTAAGAGTCACAATTCTTCTGAAAATAGACATCAGTTGTTAAATTGGTTCTTAAATATTCCCTGTCAAGGATTCCCATTGTTGGAAGATTCTAGAACTTTCACCAGCATCAGCATCATCTGGGAGCTTGTTAGAACTGCAAAAGCTCAGACTCTGCCTCAGGTGTACTGAATCACAATCTGCGTTCAACAAGATCCCCCGGTGATTCATATGTGCATGAACATTGGAGAAGCACTGGTTTAGGACACCTTTCCTTTTAGTAATAGTTACAATTTATTGGGTACCCACTATCTCTCAAGGGAGGTACTTTACATTTTTTTTAATCTAGTCCTCACAACAACCCTGCAGGGAAAGGATTATTATCCTCAATCCATGAAAGAGGAAACTAGTTCAGAGAGATTTAATCACTTGCCCAATTAGTAGTTTACTTAAGGACTCAGATGGAATTAAAACCAGGTCTGTTTACTCCTTCTTGGAACACTTACCTTAATACTTTTTCTTCCTTCCTTTCCTCAAGCCTTCCCACTCAAGTCAGTTTTTTTCCTTCACAATCTCTCCAGATCTTTTTCAAGGCAGCATTGTAAAGAAACAAACAATAGATAAAAAACTAAAAATTTTATATCAAACTTTTGTGAATCAAAAATTCTATTAACAGAATTAAAAATCTGGATAAAAATTTTTTTGTATATGTATACATAATATAAGACAAAAATGTTAATAACCCTAATATATAAAGAGCTTTTATAAATCAATAAAAGTATTTCAATAGAAAAGATAAAAGAGAAAATAATAGACAAAGGACTAATTAACATAAATTGCAACCTTACTAGTAATCAAAACTATAAAAAAAGAGACATCTTTTCATCCCTCCAATTAGCCAAGGTTAAAAAAAGAGATAAAATCCAGTGTAGGTGAGAATCGGGGGGCAATAGATCCTCAAAATTTCTGTTATTAAAAATGATGTTTTAGAAGAATACTTTAATGAAAATGAATGTTGTTTACTATATATTAGTAAGTAAGAAAGACATGTGGATAGAGACAGAAATTGGATTAGTAGTTACCAGAGGGGAATGGGGGAGGGAGAAGGGTGAAAGGGATGATTAGGCACATGTATGTAGTGATGGATTGCAATCAGTCTTTGGGTGGTGGACATGATGTAATCTATGCAGAAATAGAAGTGTAATGATGTACACCTGAAATTTATACAATGTTATAAACCAATGTTACCACAATAAAGGAAAAAAAAAGGCTCTCCAAAAAATAAATAAATAGATTGAGATGTAAATGGAAATACACATCTGATTCCAAAGATTTAGTGACAACAACAACACAAGGAATATAAAATAGATCCTCTTTATATTGTATGCATGTATGTATTTTTATATTGTATTTATGTTGTACGTATGTCAAATTATAATATTATTAGGTTAAATAAATATATTATTAAAATTTAAAAAAAGATGTGGGAAATGTATATAGTAATCCTATTATTTTAAGTTGAAAAAATTTTCTATACTATCTATACAGAAAAAAAACCCTTGGAATAATAAACACTAAAATGACAATGTTTAGCTTTGAATTGAGAAGAGCCCCTAATCTCTTTAAAATGGAAGTTGCTCATCTTCAAAGAGGGACAAAAGTCAGATTAATGTAATTTAAGCCTTAATTTCTTTGTAAAATACTTACTAGAAGAGAGAAAAATTGAGTGGCGGCTCGCTGACTTTTCTCTTAGGGCCAATTTACTTCCAGTTAAAATTTCAATTACCAGTTAATTATTATTAATAAGCAATGATGCCTGGGAGGATGGGGCTCCTCTATTAATAAAATATGTAACTTTATTCTTAGTGCAAAATAAATAAATAAAATTAATCATCAGACAAATGTGTCTGAAAAGTATTAAACAATCTGCAGCTCAATCCTAAAAGTTAACTGTGGAATAGTTTCTTTTACTGTCAGGACAAGTTCTATGATATTCTGATATTCTCCTTGAGGTTTATCATTAAGTTACAGTGATTAGCTTCTTCCAGTTCACATTCATTCATCCAAAATGTATTGAATACTTACCATATGCTAAGAAGAGTCAATTCCTGCCCTTGAGGAGTTAAACTCAAATAGGAGAAATTGACGTTTCCCCCATCGTCTTTTTTAATATGAAAAATCTCAAACATACAGACAAGTTGAAAGTATTACACACAACCTAAATTCTAAAATTAACATGTTGCCCTATTTGTTACATATCCATCCCTCCATCCATCCATCAATTTATTTTGTTTTTTATTCTGCAGAATTTCAAAGTAAGTTGCAAATATTGCTACCTTTTATCCCTAAATGCTTCAGCATGAATATTAACTTGAGTTCAATGTTTGTTTATAGTTCTGTTTAATTTTTGAGGTAAAATAGTCATAGAGTGAAATGCACAAATCTTGTGTGCCATTGGATGAATTTTGACAAATGTATACATCAGTGTAATCTAAATTTTCTATCAAGATATAGAACTTATCTTCGCTCTAGAAATTTCTCTCCTGCTCCTTCCCAGTTAATCCCTGTCCACCCGCCCTCCCACTCAGACACAACCACTGGATTAGTTTTGCTTGTTTTAGAACTTCATATGAGTGGAACGATACTGTATGTGCTTTTAAATGTAAAGCTTCGTTCACTTACACAACGTTTTTGAGATTCATCCAGGTTTTGAGGATCACTAGTTAACTCCTTTTTATAGCTGGGTGGTGTTCTGTTGTATGGTTACACTATAGGTTGTTTATTCATCTTCCTGTTGACAGCACCTAGTCTGTTTCCAGTTTTGGGATATTTTGAATAAAGGTGCTGTATACATTCTTTTCCTTTTGTGGACACAGGCTTTCATTTGTCTTGGGTAAATATTTAGGAGTGGAATTGCTAGGTCACAAGGTAGGGACTATATTTAATTTTAAAAGAAACTGCCGTACCTTTTCCCAAAGCAATTATGCTATTTAACACTGCTATCAATAATATATGTGAGTTCCAATTGCTCCATGTCTTCACCAACATTTAGTATTGTTAGTTTTCAAAATTTTAGCCATTCTAATAGTTGTGTTGTAGTTTCTCATGGTGGTTTTACTTTGCATTTCTCTGTGAACTTAATGTTGAACACTTTTTCATGTGCTTATTGGCCATTCACATATCTTTCTGAAGTGTCCATTCAAAATATTTTTCCCATTTGAAAAATTAGTTGTTTGGGGGCCTGCCCAGTGGTGTAGTGGTTAAGTTTGTGAGCTCTGCTTTGGCAGCCCGGGGTTCACTGATTCGGATCCCGTGCATATATTTGACGAAAGAGCTTATATCTAGAATATCTAAAGAACTATTACACCTCAATAATAAAAAGACAAGCAACTAATTTTTTTTTAATTGTTTTTTTTGTGAGGAAGGTTAGCCCTGAGCTAACATCTGTTGCCAATCCTCCTCTTTTTGCTGAGGAAGATTGGCCCTGGCCTAACATCTGTGCCCATCTTCCTCTACTTTATATACGGGACGCCTGCCACAGCATAGCATGATAAGCAGTGCGTAGGTCTTATAACTCATAGCTCAGTGATAAGAAGCCAAACAACCCGTTGACAATACCAAAAGCTGGCAAAGATGTGGAGTAACTGGAGCTCTCACACCTTCCTGGTGGGAATGTAAAATAGTGTAGCAACTTCGGAAAATAGTTTGGCAGTTTTATGGTCTGAAACATACATTTATCATATGACCCAGCAATCTCACACCTAGGTATTTATTCAAGGAAATGAAGACGTTTGTCCACACAAAGCCCTATACCTAAATTTTTATAGCAGATTTATTCATAATATCTAAAAACTGGAAACAAAAAGTCCATCCACTGGTGAATGGATAAACAGATTGTAGAACACCCACATGATGGAATACTATTCTGCAATAAAAAAGGAACAAACTACTGACACATGCAACAACATGGATGAATTTCAAAAGCCTTTTGTAGAGTGATAAAACCATTCACAAAAGCCTACACTGTGTGGATTTATTTATAACATGACATTCTGGAAGAGGCAAAACTAGAAGGACAGAAATCAGACCAGGATTGCCAGGGATTTGGGGTGGGATGGGGGTTGACTGCAAAAGGGCACAAGGAAACATTTTGATACGATGGAAATGTTTACATCTTGATTGTGGTGGTGGTTACATGACTGAGTATATTTGTCAAAAGTCATCAAATTGTATACTTCAGAAGGATGAATTTTACTATCTCTAAACTGTATCTCGATAAACTGGACTCACAAAATGTAGTAAGTCTAGTAGTGGTGTTGAAAGAACAATAGACCCTAAGTATATTTTAAGAATGCCAGAAAGGTTTGCCATTAGAAAATCTGGCAATATAATTCACTAGAGCAACAGATTAAGGAAAAAATATGATGCCGTCAATAAATGCCAGAAAAAGTTTTGACACAATCAGTAGTCGTTCTAATTAAAATATTGAATGTACAAAAGAAACTCTTGCAAAAATATATCAAGAAACATGTGCAAGAATACTCATAACAGAAAGCTGGAAACAAACCAAATGACCATCAACAGGAGAATGGATAAATAACTTACAGTTTATTCACATAACGTACTATTATGGTCAAAAGAATGACTCACAGCTATACATAGGAATATGGATGAATCTTAGCAATAGAATTATGGAGTCAAAAATTTAAGTCCCCAAAGATTACCTGCAGCTTGATACTCTTTTTATAAAGTTAAAAATAACTAGAAGGACTTTTGTTTCTGGATGTCAAGGACCTACTCACTTACCTTAAATTGGACAAAATATCAACTATCTTTAGACATTGGCAACAAGCATCACAGGACCATGAGCCCTCAGAGAAGGGAAACAAATTAGGTGACCCTATGATTGCCCTGGTTTTCTGCCTGGAGTCACATTCCGGATTACAGAGCAGGAGGAAAATCTCAAGCAGAACATGGTGGACTCACTGGGTTGAGGAGACAGAAACTGAAGTTCAAGGAGTCTGATATAGCTAGAAATTGAGGACAGAGTTACAGACAGGAGGAGCTGTATAGAAAAAGGCCTCCAGAAATCTGCACGGGGGATCTTTGAGTCTTTGCTGAGTATGAAGACTCAATATGTAGAGTGAAACCCTACGAGGTATGGGCAAAGAGTGACTGGAAAGCTGTGGTCTAAAAAGGTTTCAGAGGGGCAGGCCTGGTGGCGCAAGTGGTTAAGTGCACACGCTCTGCTGCAGCGGCCTGGTGTTCGCCGGTTCGGATCCCGGGTGCGCACCAACGTACTGCTTGTCAAGCCATGCTGTGGTGGCATCCCATACAAAGTAGAGGAAGATGGGCATGGATGTTAGCCCAGGGCCAGTCTTCCTCAGCAAAAAAAGAGGAAGGTTGGCAGATGTTAGCTCAGGGCCGATCTTCCTCACACACACGCACACAAAAATAAACAAAAAGGTTTCAGAGCTCACACAGGACTGGGATCATTGAGTTCCCACAGGCCAGAATGGAGAGTTCTTATTGATCATTTGGGACATTCAGTAGAGACCACAGAGTGGCCATGGCTTAGTAATAGGGCTAAATTATTCATAGAATAAAGGCTACTACAAACCCGCCCTAACAAGTTTGAAAAAACAATCAAGTTGAATCTTAATTACCTGCTTATCAGAACAAAGCCCAACACTCTTTAAAGGAAGACAATGAACTCTAGTCACTCAACAACTTAAAATGATAATATACAGCATATAATAAAAAAACTACTAGACATGCCAAGAAGAAGGAAAATGTGACCTGTAACCAGGAAAAAAATATCGGTTAATAGAAATAGACCCAGAAATGACAGAGATGATGGAATTATCAGACAAGGATGTTCAAACAGCTAATATGTCTATGTTTAAGTATTTAAAGGAAAACATGAGGACACTGAGGAGAGAAATTGAAGATACAAAAAAAAAAAGAACCAAATAGAACTTCTAGAGATGAAAAATATGATATCTGAAGTGGAAAAATTCACTAGATGGAATTAACAGCAGGTTAAACACTGCAGAGGAAAGGGTAATTATACTTTGTAGGCTTTGTAATATATGTAGAAGTAAAATGTATGACAACATTAGGATAAAGGTTGGGAGAGGTGAAATAGATACTGTTGAAATATTCTTATATTGTATATGAAGTGGTTAATATTATTTGCAAGTATATTGCAATAAGAGAAAGATGCATATTCTAAACTCTAGAGCAACTCCTAAAAAATGAAAGCAAAGAGGTATAAGAAATAAGCCTTTAGTTGAGATACAATAAAATCCTTAAAAAAATACTCAATCAATCCCAAGAAAGACAAGAAAAGATGCAAAAAAAAAAAAAAAAAAGGAATAAAGAACAGATTAGAAAAATAGAAAACAAATAGCAAGATGGTAGATGTGAACCCAACCACACTGGTAATTACATTAGTACAAATGATCTAAACACTTCAATTAAAAGGAAGAGATTGTCAAACATGATTAAAAAAAACCACACCCAAATATGTACTTTCTGCCAGTAGCCCATGTTAAATATAAAGACACAGGTTAACAGTAAACTGATTGAAAGAGATACACCACAAAAACACCAATGATAAGAAAGCTTGAGTGGCTTTATCAATATCAGTATCAGACAGAGTAGACTTCAGAACAAGGACGTGGTGCCTACAGAAAAACAGTAAACTGTATACCTAATGGTAGGTAGGTACAAGTAAGGTCACCTGTTTTTGCTTCTCAACTACTTCTGAGATTCCCTCTCCTTTCTAAAAGCTTGAGGAGTTACAAGGGTGTCTCATGGCATTCACACGGATGTCTCATTAGATCACAGTGTCATCTGATTCATACACCCTGCCTGTGGTGTCTGTGTCACTCACCCTTGGGCTGTGGCCCATGATGTTGCCCGCCCCTGGCCTGCTTCATGCTTTCCTAGAGCTGCTGCCACTGCTGCTTGCTTCCTGCTGTCCTGCTCTGGAAACCCTGCCGGCTACCCCAGCCAGTCACCAACAGAACCTTACCACCATTGCTCTCTAGCTCAGGGCAGGCACTCACCTGAAGCCATTTCTCCCCTCTCATCTCAGGTCCTGTTGCCAAGTCCAACACATGAAACCAGACTCTTTCTTCTCTCACGGTGGATTTTCTCCTGGGGACCCCACAATTCCCCTGCTTTATTGTGATGTGGCCCCTGTGGGTCCCTCATACTCATCATCCCTCACCAAGGGGTCCACTGTCTATGCCTGCATGTGCCTGAATTCCATTCATTGATACTGTTGGACTTCATTTCCTGGGCGTCCCATTTAATTTAGTTGATGCAGGCAAATACTGTGGGGAAAGCATCTCATGTGCTCATTTTTCATTTAGTTTCCACCAGAACCTCCAGTTGTAGAAATTTGAACTAAGGAAGCACACGCCCCTGGGTTGTGGCATGAAACCATCTAGAAGTGAATTTTGAATGGCCCAGGAGATAGATCCCTATTTAAAATTTCCTGAGACAATTCACAAAAATTTGAAATGTGAAAAATTGGTTAACATTAGCTTCTTATCGGTCATATACAACAAGGCACCCCAAATGGACAATCAGAAGGCAAAATGCAGGCTATTAGCTTGAGTCTCTTACAAAATGAGGTTGTGAAAACTATTAATGACCAATTCTGTTCTTGGAACTAAACCCAAACTAGGCTTTGGCCAGTCTGCCCACACAATCACTTAGGTGAGGAGGGAGAGGACCCTGGAGGGTGATACTAACCTCTTGATTGTCTGCTCTGGCCAGTCTTGGAATGGGGACATGGGGACACTGGATGGTGTTGCAGTAAGGTGTCTGTCTTAAGGAGAATCACTCAAGGACTATGACCTCCTTTTCCTAAACACCAATCCCATAGCTAGTTGAGTGATGTATGCCCTCATCTTTCACCTAATCTAGATCTCAAACACATAGTCAAAAAACTGTTCTCTATAAGACAATTCGGCTGTTTAATTCGGGATTTGACCTGATGGATTTAGTCACTATGTTTAGTGATATGATATGTACTTGGCATGGAGAATGTGTAAGAGCTTTATCTGTAAAATGCGATTACGGTAACACTTGCTCATAGGGTTGTTGTAAGGATTAGATGAGTTAATATGCATGTGAATTAGTATGTATGTGCTCCCTGCTCTAGGACTTCAAAGGCATGCTATTGTCCACTGTAGAAAGTTCAAACTCCTCATGCAGCTTTCCAGGATCTTTGGAGATCTGATTTCACTTCCACTCTCCCCGCTTATCGTAACAGAACTACTTAATAAAAATATATACGTTTCTCCACCTTTGTGCCTTTACTCCCTCTGGTACCTCTGTCTGAAATATCCTCTTTTCCCATCTCTGCCAAGTCCTACCCTTCCTCCATGACCTGGTTCACACACTTCAGGAAGGCTTTTCTCATTGCGTAGGCCAAAGGGAGATGTTCTATTCCACAGCACCTCTACTGCCTACCTTTTTTACTAATTTACGTACATATCTCATTTCTGTGCGATTCTAAAGGACAGGATCTGAGCATATTTCATTTTGAATATCCAGTTATACTTGGCCCTTGGTCCTGCCCAGAACAGAGACTAAATAAATATTTTATGAATAAATAGTTAGAGAGAGTTTGTACTTGGTGTGGGCGTGCCTGAAGTTTGGTGTTCATGGGAATCAGCTTATGTGTTTATCTCCACTGTTTAGGATTGTTTATTTGTGTACACTGCTAATCGACTAAGGAGTGGGAGATTACTCTCCTGGCCAAAGTATTTGATTAGGAGTTGGATTAGAATACTTCACAGGTCCCATCTAGCTTTAGGAAACTGTGAGTCTATTGTCAGGAGAGAGGCCCAGATGACAGCCCTGAATCATCTTCAGGATAGGAGTCTACATGAATGTGGGTGGAACTAGATCATTGCAGCTGATGGATTAATTCGTGCCACTCCAGAATTAATAATCTAGTGCATGGAATCTTTGGATCTTTGCTTATCCAACTTTCCAACGTGTATTTGAGTTTCTGGACAATAGAGTAACAGACTGTTTCCGCTGGAATGAAACTTCCTTGCCATTGACGCCAGCCTCCCACCTAAAGCACGCTGTTGTTAGCATCTCTGACACATCTTCCAGGCTTTGCCTGAGCACGTCCAATGAGCAAACTTTCACTAGTTTTCCAGCCCATTGTTGGATAGCCCAGTTGTTAGAAAGGTTTCTCTTATATCGAACCAAAATTTGTGATTTTATCACTATGATAAAGTCACCATTGGTCCTATTTCAGATTTGGAGAAATAGAAAAGTCTGCTCTCTCTTCTAGATGTGAACTTCACAGATTTTTAAAAAATGTGTCTTGTGCATTCTCTGAGTCTTCTTAGGCCAAAGTCCTCCAGCTCTTTTAACGGCATGTGGAATAATCTTCTCGTCCTCTTTTAAATTTCCTGTTTGGCGGCAACTGTCCTAAAATGTAGTGAGCAGAATACACTACTTTCATACTTAATTATAACTACCATTCACTGCTCAGGCACCTTACTATAGATGTTTTATGTGTATCTTCTCATTTAATCCTCACAACAGTCCCATGTAGACAGTTCTTATGACTTTTATTTTATAGATGAGTCTGTGGCTCAAATGAGTTAAGTCGTTAATGGACTCACGGTTACAGAGCAGTAAAGAGCAGAGCTGAATGTGATGGCTTCCAAAACTCACAACCCTCCACTACTATAATTATTTTTACTACCCAACAAGCTAGTTATAATAACAGAAATCTAATTCCTTTTTTTCTGCTCTGCAGTGTACATAGTCCCTGTGGTTAAGTCAAATGTGACCCAGAAAGTCTGGGGGCTGAGAGATAACTGGCTCTACCCTGGCTGGAGGGTGCAGCAGTGTGATCTGAGCAAACGCTGATGGATACTCTGTCACTCCCCAGCACTGGCTGGGTGCCTTGATGGCATGCTGTAGGGGTTCTGTGTTCATTGTTTATATATTTTGCAAGTACTTGGAGCAAACAACTGTTAGGAAATGGCTGCGGGGGAACTATGGGCAGGTGCTTTGGGGTATTGGCAGTGAATCAGACCCAGGTTGCCCTTATAGTTTATTATAAAAAAGATGACATGTGTTAACCAGCAATAGTATGAAGCTGAGGGTGGGGATGCTATTGGAGATGCATTTCAGTGCCTAAAATTTCATAGAAGGGAGAAATTGTTTTCAAGAGTGTGGCAAATCTGGCAAACTTTTGCGGAAAGGATGCCTTTGAGCAAGTTTCTTACTTTCTCTGCTTTAGTTTCATACTCTAACGATGATATTAAAGTTGGTTCTTAACTCATAGGGTTGTAATAAGGATCAAATAAAACAATTCAAGGGAGTGCTCAGGACATTGCCTGTCATTTATTAAGTTATCAATAAAGTTAATTATTTTTATTTGAAAAGCATTGTTATATCAGGATCAAACACAGGGGTTTTGAAGTCATCCAGGCCTGGGTTCAAGTTCAACGTGGTGCGACTGTGGGCACTTAATTTCTCCGAGCCTCAGATTCCTCATCTGTAAAATGGGGTGAATGATAGCCTTACTTCATAGCTGGGTGGATTACATGAGCTAATGTTGATAACATAGTGCCTGGAAAAGAGTAAGTTCTCAGAAATTGTTAGCTATGATTACTTATTATCTTTTGAGCTGAGCCTCGGAGGATGGGCAGGATTTGGGTGAGAGCAAGAACATTCCAGATAGAGTATGCCAGGTGCAAGGTACACCGTGATTGGTGAGGAGGTCGTTTCAGCTGGGTCGTAGAAGTTGCATGAGAGGAAGAAGGGAGTTGAGTGACCAGAGCCAGGTGGTCTTGGAAAAGCCAGAGTGAGGAGTCTGGGTCTATTCTCTAGTCAATGAGGCCATGCAGTCACATGCACTGTGTTAAAGATCTTGCTGGATTTTTCATTGCTCCCTAGTTCTTCCTAGTTCCGTGTCATCATCTTTGTAGCTAGTCTCAAATTATTCCATCGTGGCCCAGCATTTGCATCTTCATGACTGCAATTGCCTCCTAACTAGCTCCTTGCGTCTACTCTTGCACCTCTTCCCATCTGTTCTCTACACAGCAGCTGTTAGAGTGATTTTTTAAAATGCAAATTTGATCACCTACCTCATCTGCTTCACCCCCCTCAATGACTTCCCCTGGCACTTAGAGCAAAATCTAAAGCCCCTATCATAATTAAAAGTCTCTGTGTGATCTAGTTTCTCATTTTCCCTTTGTATCAGTCAGCATTCTGGCAAGAAAGTAACATAAATCAAAATGGGTGATCCGATGAATGTTTACTAAGGGGGCTATTTACAAAGATGTGGTCAGGAGTTGAAGAAACTAACAAGTGCAGTCCTCCGGGGGTAATAACTCCAGGAACTGTTACCACCTCTAGGTCTGAAGGACAGGCAGAGGGAGCCATCGCAGAGCCGATGGAATAGCTCCATAGAGAGGATTGCCTGGTGGAAGTCACCGCCATAGATAGATGGTTGAAGCCAACCACAGCCACCTGTGAAGGTGGAAGTTGGGGGAATAAATACTTTGATTTCATTCTCCTCCCACCCACTGCTCTCCTGCAGTGCCTCTCACTGACCACACCTAACTAGAAGCCAGAGGGTGCGGAAGCCCATTGGTGCAGTCCAGACAGATGAGCTTCCCTAGGCACAAAGTAGGTTGCGAGAGTGTGGCAAGTGCATCTGGAGGGCCCTTGTACAGTTTTTCTAAGGCACCTTGTACCTCAGATATGCTGTTTCCTTCTGTCTCCTCATGCCTGCCCCTTCACCCACTCAATGCCTGCTCTTCCCTCTACTCTCAGCCTGAATATCACTTCCTCAGGGAAGAAGCCTTCCTTGCCTTATGCCAGGTTGGGTCATGACCCTTTATCACATGCTCTCTTAGCACCCTCTAGTTATCTTTTGATATGCATATTAAAATTCCATAATAATTAATTGTATAATTATTTGCTTAATAATAGTCTCTCTGTTAGACTGAGAAAATAGGACCCAGTTGGTCTTTTTTTCTCATAGTATCTCCAGCCTTGAGTACAGCAGGCTCCATAGGAGAAGTGCAATAAATATTTGTTGAATAATTGAATACTTAATACCCACATTCGAGATTGAGAGAAAGAACATATCAGAAGGCCTGATCCAATCAAACGCTCTTTACTGTGTGAGAAGCACTGATCAAAAAGAAGTATTTAGCTGTCTCCATAACCTTTGTGTCAGAAATCAGCCTTTATAAGGCCACAAAAGGAATTTGGAGAAGTTGTATAAAGAGCTGATAGAACTCAGCTTTATACTTGAACTTGATGAGGAGAGCAGAGCTAGATTTCAGCATTGGCAAATCCATGAAGCAAATCATGGCTATAAGGTACTCTGACACTAAAGAAAATATGACTTAGCCTTTCTTATTAATAGTATATTTTCACTAAGCACATGGAATAATTGCATAAAAAGGCAAAATGTGTACTATTTCATTTTTTGGGAGCAAATTGATTTTATTTTTAAAATTTTTATTAAATTTATTTAAATTAAAAAAAAAAACAGTTCACTATCCCCCCTCCCCCAAATACTCACATTGTCCAGTTTTCGGATTGTTCTTTGTATGTCACCCAATACTCATTAGAATAAGTCTTGCTAATGTTAGGTGTGAACTTGACACCCTAATGGGCCAATAAGACTATAGGATATTTCAACAGATATCTTTTGCGTGTCTACAAGGTTCTAGGCATTGCTAAGTGCAAGGGACACAAAGATGGGTAACATTTGGTGTCGGTCCTCAGGCGTTCATAGTCTAATAAGGGAAATAGTAATGTAAGCAAATAAATATCAAATAGCGTTACAAAAGCTATTCTAGCTATCTAAACAAGTTGTCCATAGAGCAGAGAACAGGGCATTCCGTCTCTGGCTCTAGGGTTAAGGGAAATTTAACATCGGACATTTGAGCTGGACCTTGAAAGATGAATAAGGTTTGGCCAGGTGAAGGACTCTCAGGCAGAGAGAACAGAAGGAACCTACAGAGAATGTGGCACATTAAGGCAGGGACTCATGTGACCTGTATACTTTCCACAATTAGAGGTGTGCAACAGTCAGCAGAATTTTCCAGGAGGTTTTAAAGTCAATGATGATCTTATACAAGTAACTATGAGAAACAAAAGCAAGGAGACATTGGAAGGCAGGGAAGGAAGGAGATGTTTGGAAGCTCACAAAGAAAAGGGTAAGTTGGACAACAGCCAGAAGTAGCAAGAGAGAATCAAAGGATGACAAATGGTTTATAGATATCAAAAAATTTCTGATGAGGTACTGCTTTAAAAAACTCAAGTCTACATCCATCCTGGTCCTGGTGTCTGACTTGTGATCTGAAAGCAAATCTGCCAAGTCCCAGTAAAACGTGTGCTTTTGCTGAGGCTCCTAAGTTTGGGGCAGTGGGTGTTTGAGTTGGCTCTGCTCTGTGGTACTTTTGAAATAACATTCCCCCCTGACTGCCAACTTAATAGAACACTATCTTCATTTAGGATTTTTGTCAACACTCCTCTCTAGACTGTTTCCGAAAGCATCTTTGACAGTTCATATTCTTGTCATCTGCTGATTCACCAAATTCACATTGTTTCAATGTCGTCTTCTCGTTTTCTCTCTTTGTGCAGAATTCTGAAGGCAGTAACCATTTTTCTTAATTAATGTATCCAATTTCCCCAGTGGGCACGTGTTGTTTCTGCAGGTATTGTGCTGGAGATACACAGATGATAAAACATTGTCCTTGTCCTCAGGGAGCTTACAGTCTAGACAAGAGACAAATGCAAAACAGATTTTTGTGTTACTAAGAGACTAGATCTTAACTGATCCTGCCACAAAAAAGAAATGTTAATTATGTGACATGATAGAAGTGTTAGCTAACGCCATGATGGTAATCACATTACAATACATAAATGTATCAAATCAACATGTTGGCCACCTTAAACCCACAATGTTACATGTCAATTATATCTCAATAAAAATAAATAAATGCAGAAGGAAATTAATTACAAGCAAAAAAATAAAAAAATAAAAGAAAAACTAATATCAGCCTGCTTACATATTTTGCTATAGGGTTCAAATTTTCTTATCTTTTAAAAATCTCCCCTCATCTTCTTCCCCTAAGCAAATATTCCTTCTTTTAAAAACATCATTGTGAGACCTCATGCTTTTTTCATTTTCAAAGTAAATATAAGAGTTTCCATGAGAAACTCTATAGACTTATCTAGTTTCTATAGACTTATCTGTGATAGGCAACATTTATCATCTTAGATGAATGAAGTAGAAATTGAGAAATCTCATTATTCAACTACATTTTTTAAAAGAATGAGATCTCTTTTCTCTTTTTGATTCTTATACAACGGGCAATTGTTAATATTTTAAGGATAATAAAAAATAAAACTGTCAAAAGAATAAAGACAACTTAAGAGATTTCTTTGTATAGAATATTGCAGGAAAAAACCCCACAAGTAAACGGATTTTTATAAAAGTAGATCATAAGTGAAATGATAAAGATAATCACAGGGTCTTATGAGAACACATTGGAAGGTCCCTGAGGCAGGCTGGAAGGGAGGGCATGGAAGGTATCTTGGGGAGATGACATCTGAGCTGAACCTCGAAAGAGAAAGAGACACTAGTCAAGCGAAGGTGAATGAAAGCAGGCCACTCCAGGCAGAGGGACTGTATGAGCACGGATGGGGCTAGGGAATGACAAATGGGATGGAGCTGGTGAGATGGGCAGGGAGCATGGAGGGCTGTGAATGGCAGCAGTGTGTTTATTTTCGGTAGATTTAAATTATGCACAGCCATTGCAGGATTTTGTGATCAGAGCTACATTTTAGACACTTTGTTGGTTGTGAGAAAGATGCATTTGAATGACACAATATAGGGTGGGAGAGATCAGTTAGAATGCTATTACGACAATCCAAGTGAGAGATGGTGAGTGGAAGAGAGTGGAGAAGAGGACGTGGGTTTTGAGACATACTGAGAAGGTAAAAGCAGGCAAGACTGGGTGACTGATGAAATATAGAAGTGAGGAAGAGAGAATTGTCCAACAGAGTGCTCATGCTCAGATCCTAGTTTAATACCTGTGAGTGAACCAGCTAATTACTCAGAGAAGGTGTTCGCGCATGAGGTTAGGTCTTGGCATCGAAGCCTGACTCCGTCACTTAATAGTTTTGAATCTTACTATAGTCATTCAGCCTTACTGAGTCTTGGTTTCCCCATTTGTAAGATGAAATAATAAGCGTGGCTTCACAGCGTTTTAATGAGGATTAAATGAAATGAAACAAATGAGGCATTTGTAAAGTTAAAGGACTAATCACGTATAAAATGTTATTGCTGATGGTAGCTCAGAGCCGGTCTTCCTCAGCAAAAAGAGGAGGATTGGCATGGATGTTAGCTCAGGGCTGATGTTCCTCACACACACACACACACACACACACACACACACACACACACACTCCCCCCCCAAAAAGTTATTGCTCAAGTGCTTCCCCTGTGATCTTTACTAATCAAAGCTTGCATTTCTGTTTGCAGTTTGCAAAATAAGAACCTCTTCCAATATCAACCATGGAGAAGACTAATTCCATGAATAGCGTCAAAACTTTGAATTTGGGGGTGGGGCAGGTGGAAGGAAGACAAGAAAGTGATATTCAATCATCTTTTGTCCTGTTTTAAGCAATAGTCCTCTGTTCTTTTTCATTTAATAGCACTTAATTTAAAAGAAGCATCATATTGTAATGATATTGTAACCAGTGATTGTCATAAGATATGTGAAAGGTCCTAATAGTTCTGAATTAGTGGTTTGTTCTTAATAATGCTAATTTTCTTTCTTCTGTCCTTTCTTCAGAAAGCAAAACTCTTTTAATTACTAATTGAGCTCCAAAACTCTGTAACAATGAAAGATCCATAATGTACACAAGAAAGCAAGAACTAATGCTTTTTTCCCCAACACTATCAATTCGACTACAGGAGATGGTTTTCTGATAGAAGTGAGGGAATTTTGGAGCATTTTGTCTTCCTATTGGTGGTCTCAAATAATGGCCAATTTTACTAAGTGACTCAAAAGTTTAACAGTTCATTTAAAAAAATTTAAAACCTTACTAATAGAGAGTAAACAAGGCTTGGAGAAAGTTAGCTTTGAAATGTGTTTCTCAAGTTGTGGCTGACATTTTAGAGGATTTACTACACTTCAGATAAAATATTAAAGCCCTAATGAAAACAGTTGACTCAGTAGGATCCGGGAAATTGTTCACCTTCCCAAACTTCCCCCCAGTTGGAACTTTTCGCCACTTCCTAGACATACAGCAGATAAACGGAAATAAATCTCTGATAGATACAAAGGCTTGGCTTAGACCCTATCTGCTTTTTCTCTCTATGAGTAAGGGAGATAACGCAGCATTTTAGTTTAAAAGAAGGGTATACAGAGTTTTGAACATCTGTTACAGCAAGTAGTTAATAACAGCTATGTCCAGAGTTGGGGATGGAGTGACGTGATGTGTTTGTGTGTATGTGGGGGAGTGGATGGGTACAGGACAAGTTTAATTTTGTCACACAAGAAAGGAAGTGTTGTGGAGACTTATAAATGGGGAATCTGTTTTCAGTTTGGATACCTTCTGCCAAAGGTGCTTTAAAACTCCTCCAGTAGCCACAGTTCACAGCTGAGTCCAGAAACCAGATTATGGAGCAGAAAAATATCTGTCTTTAGACAAAATGAGCCTGGTGAGTAGAGTGGCTAGACAGAGAGCTGCTGCATCTCATAGGCTTTCGAGTTGGCAAGCAAAGAATCAGAATGCAAGGTCATAACAATTCAGAACACTAAGATTTAGCAACAAAATATGGGACTGAGACAAGAGGTGTGTATCTCAGTCCAGACAGAGCATCAGACCCCCCAGCACAGACAAACCCAGCCAGCCATGCCCACCGAGGGTCTTCTCCAGCTTCTCAGAGAGGAGGAGCTGGACATAGGGAAGAACAGAACTTGAGTATATACATTGTATGGGTTCTCTCTTACTGATTGGGTTCAGTCATTGCCTTATTACTCTTTGTCTTTCCCATAAGCCCCCAGTTAAAAAGAAAACTCTCCAAGTCACAAAAATTGCAGTGCCCAGAGCAAGTTGAACCACGCCAGCAGTCCCCTTGCAGAATTCCCTCTCAAAGTGCCTTATTTGTGCATGTTGCCGTGTCATCAAAGCACTTTAGGCCCTCTCCACAGAGGCACCTACTAAAAACAATTTCCTGTATATATCCTTCCATTCCCACCTGCCCCTTCCCCCAACAACGGGCAGCCAGATGCCCATTTATTGACTAATCCATTCTTCCTCACCCCTTATTAGACATGCCCACCTGTATCATATATTAAATTCTCATATGTCAGTAGGTCTATTTATGGACTCTTTAGTCTCAAGATCTGACTCTTTATGCATGCACCAATACTAATTTTTTTAAACACTCTAACTTTGTAATAAAATTTAAGCTGATAGGGCTAGTACATCTTCACCATTCTTGTTCAGAATATTCCTTCTTCTCATTTTGATTTTTCCCATGTTGATGTTACCTATGAACTTTAGTACATTTTGTCTAGTTCCTGTTCCAACCCCTGCACAACCCATCCCCTCTCCCATCTTCCTAAACATTCACATTAAAGCCTTTTAAAAAGCCCTCTTGTCATGGTTTAAGGTTTTCTTCATAGATCTTCTCTAGCATACTTTTCTTCATCCTAATCCTTCAAGAAATGTGAATAAACTACAGCAACTGAAGGTGTAACTGTCAACTTGAGAGAATGATTTCACCCCTACAGTCAGATTGTTATTTTGTTCTTTGCTCATTTCATTTGGTAGCACTCAGATCACTAGTTTTATTCAAGATAGTCTAAGGGATTTTCTTTTTCTTTTAACATTTAAGATTGTCTCTCCTTTGACCCTTCCCCCCATACCTCCCAGCTAGAGTCCTCACCTCTAGCAAAATTGCTCTCCTTGATGTTACCCTACATGTCCTGGTCCTCTTAGGCCATCCTGGCCCCTAGAGGCCTCTCTTTTCTCTAAAGTCCTGAAGCACATGTAGCAAATGTATATAATGTTCACATGACCCATTCGCCGCTGAGCTAACCTGGCGTGGTTACTTGTCTTTTTACCTCTATGTCCTTCTTCCCAACAGATCATTAGAGAGGCCAAGTGGATCATCCTTGTTTTGTCTCCCCTTCTCTCTCCTTCTTCTTCACCTCGCTCCAGATACCTCACACGTCTCAGGTGGCGGCCTGCACTTTCTTTAACCACTTACTGTTGGTAACAACAATTGTGCCTTCATACCTGTGCCCAGATTGTTCTCTTACAGGGTTGTTTTCAAAGTGGGGCATGGGGGCCGACCCTGTGGCCTAGTGGTTAAGTTGGGGGTGCTCCGCTTCTGCGGCCTGGGTTCGGTTCCTGGGTGCGGACCTAGACCATTTGTTGGCAGCCATGCTGTGGCGGTAACCCACATATAAAATAGAGGAAGACTGGCACAGATGTTAGCACGGGGCGAATCTTCCTCAAGCGAAAAGAGGAAGATTGGCAATGGATATTAGCTCAGGGTGAATCTTCCTCAGCAAAGGAAAAAAAAAAAGTGGGGTATGAGATAAAAACTAAAAATTTCAGGCAGTGAAAATTATACTTGAAAATCCCTTCAGTGCTAATATGGCTAATAGCATAGTCTACTGAGCGACACTTTTAATTCTTTCTCTTGGAATATGACCTTTGACTAGAACGATGGGAATATGACCTTTGACTAGAATGATGGGCTGCTGAAGCCATTTCCATTGTGATCTCATTTACTTTCATTGGTTGAGCCACACAGCTGGATTCTTAGCATCTAAATGCCCTAAAGATGATACTCCAGCACATTTAAATTCGTCCGATTTTCTTGGCCTTAGCAAGTCTTATTTCTTCCTAGAAGCTTCCACAGATATTCCACAGGGAGCCCTCCCCTTTCTGAATCTCTCTGGCCTACTACAGAGCTTCTGCTACCGCCCAATGTGCGGCCTTCTGCTCACTGCAAGACATGCCAATAGTCAAGAGGCAAGGTGGTAGGAGAAAATGGACTTTTTATTACAGCTTGCAAGCAACAGGGAAGATGGCCGACTCATGTCCAAAAGAACCATCGTAAAGGGGCATGAAATCTTACAGCAGTTATATAGGCCACTGGGTTATAGGGGAGGGGGTTAGGAATGTTGACCTTCTGGTGTTACAGACTGGGAGTGCCACACCTGATCTTTCAGTTTTCACTGATGATGGCTATCAGCATAGACTCTCTGTTCGGGGGTCATCACATTCCTAGGGAACTCAAAAAAACGAAGTTATCATCTTATTGCAGCTGGGAGGTACATGCACAAGCTGGGGTTGTAAAATCCACAGAGCAGTTAGCTCTCAGGGAGGGTGCATATCCAGCTAGGTTAGTTTGTCAGAGGTCACTCAAAGTTACAATAGAGTTTTTCTTTTCTACAATATGGCTTCCCTTACGTCAACCTTGCCTTGAGCCGGTATCACTTCTTTCCAGTCTTGGTAGGTACCAGTGCGGTGCTTGTCTTTTTCAGAACAACTCACACACTTGGAGCACAGACTGTAGAGCATTTGAAACCTAGCTCTGCCATCTACTAGCTGTGGGATCTTGGACAAATTACTTAAACTTCCCAGACCTCCTGAGTTTACTCATCTGTGAAATGGGGATAATCATCGTTTCCATCTCATAGGATTCTTATAAATATTACATAAGTTAGTATTTGTAAAGTGCTTAAAACAGTGCCTGACTGAAATTAAGCACTATATAAGTGTTTTTTCTCCCTTAAAATTACACTTCACCTAATTATTGGTGTTCCTATCCAATGTGGCTAAAGAAGGAAGAAGGAATTAGTAAGAGAGAGCTTACTATTCACTGAAACATGTGAACTGGCTCCTCTCTGTTCTCAAAAATAGAAATCTCAGTTCTTTTAAACAAACGGGCGCTTCTCAACCTCACTGACTGTACACCATGGGCATGAAGATCAGCTATGAGGTTTGTCCCATTACTACTAACTGTCGGTTAAAGTACTAACATTTTAGTATTAACAATTGTAACGTTGGATTCTCAAGCACTTTCTTCATTGGGCACTGAAAAAAAGTCAAGGTTTCAGAAAGTGAGTTGGCAATCTGGGAACCCCCAGGGTATTTTCCTACGGACATATTTCTGGTAAACATGTTGGGCGAATGCTGTAAGAGACCAACTTGTATAAGCCAAACAATCATCAGCCTCTTACTTGGTAGCTCCTTAAAATGTTCCCTGGGCAGTTCATGAATTTAAATTTGGCCTTCTATAATAAAGATTGTAACATCCTTAAGGTCAAAGGGCTGTGACTTACGAGTCCTTGTAACCCCTGGCAGGGCTGGAAACACTGCACAGATCAAGAAGCCCTCACTGATAGATTTATTGTTAAGATGGGTAGGACAAAGCAATGTTTGGATACTGCCAAACTACAGTTGGAGAAAACCTACAAATAATAATAAAACTCCCTACAATTCCTAATTCACATTTCCATTGGTGCAACTCCTGACTAAGAAGACTGATCCATCTCAGTTCCTCTCAACCCATAATGAAGGGCAATAAAAGCCAGGAAGGAGACAGGTGAGGGGCCTGATTATGCTAAGGGAAATGTCAGATAGAGAAAGATAAACACTGCATGATCTCACTTATATATGGAATCTAAAAAAGCTGAACTCATAGAAACAGAGAGTAGAACGGTGGTTACCAGGGGCTGGGGAGGTGGGGGAAATGCGGAGATGTTGGTCAAAGAGTACAAACTTCTGGAGATCTAATGTACAACATGTTAATAATACTATATTATATACTTGAAAGTTGCTAAGAGAGTAGATCTTAAATGTCCTCACCACAAAAAAGAAATGGTAATAATGTGACATGATGGAGGTGTTAGCTGATGCTATAGTGGTAATCATTTTGCAATATATAAAATCAACATGTTGTACACCTTAAACTTACACAGTGTTGTATGTCAATTATACGTCAATAAAGCTGGGAAAAAAAAGTGAGGGGCCTGGATCATCCAGTTTAGAGGTTTGTTGAGTATTGACTCCTCTTAGGACACAGCACTGTCTCCCTGATCTATTTTAAGCTCAGAGAGAATGGCTTTTATGGCATCAGTCAGCACCAGGGGGCAGGAGAGAAAGCAGCATGAATGGAAACATGAGCAAACTCAAAAGAACTGAATGAGTGAATGGCACACGTATGTGGAAGCCTCCAACACAGTTCTCGGCACCTAACAGGTAGGCTATACATATTAGTTGAATCTGAAAGTTTTAAAATCTTTTAAAAATGATTTCTTAATTACAGAAGTCATCCATGTTCATTGTAGAAAATTTTAAAAATACAGAAGCAAAATGACAAAGAAATTTTTAATGACTTATAATCTCACTATTCAAAAATAAGCACTGTTAACATTTTGGTAGAGCATATTCTATTTTCTGTGTATGCACACCTTTCCCCCCAAATGGGATCACAATACGTTCTGATTATTTTATGTTTCTCCATAACTTGAATTGCTAGCTCAACATACATTCATGAGTGGAGGAAAAAATTCTACCCACGGTTCTAGTTTTGGCTCTGACCTAACCAGTCCCCGGCAAACAGCTCAGCTTCTCTGAGTTTTAGATTCCTCATCTGTGAAATAAAGACTTTGAAGCCAATGATACCTAAGGCACCTTCCACCTCTCTCATTCTAATTGAGGGGTAGTTAAAAGAAGACAGTATGGGACAGTGGTTGTTGCTCTGGCATCAGCTGGATTCTAGTCCCAGCTCTACCTGTGAGATCCTGGGCAGATCTTGAACTCTCAGTGCCTCAGTTTCCTTATCTCTAAAATGGGATTGATAATAGTACACACCACCTAGGGTTGTTGTGAGAATTAAATAGATAAGACATGAAAAACGCTTAGAACAGTGTTTGACACATCATAAAGGCTCAACAAGCAGTTACTATTACCAATATCTTAGCTTGGGCACCTGCCTCCTGTGGTAATAGAGTAAAAACTACTACTACTGGGGGATTTAGTACTGACTTGAGAATACCACAAGTTAAACACATGTGCTGAGCACTGGGCCGAGTCTTCTCATCTGCACAATCTTACTTAATCCTCAGAACTATCTCCATTTTACATGTGAGGAAATGAAGGCTAGAATGTGTCTAGATTCATGTAGCTAGTAAGTGTCAAACGCAAAGACCATGCCCTTTCAGCTCGTTTTGGCTGGGCTGAGGGGCCAGGAGATCTGCTATTAGCTGGATGTTTCATTTCAAAAATCAAGCCTAAGCATTATCTTCACCAGTGATAGTCAGCATGAGTCTCTTTCTTCACTTAATCCTCCACTTTAGCAATTCCACTATTTGACAGCAATTTAAGACAGGTGTTTTTTGCACATTTTACATTGTACATTTTAATTGAGTACTGGATATCTAAGTTAGTGGAGCAGAACTAGGACATGGGATTTATAAAAATAATTTATACTCGACTTAGAAATTTAATTTTATGGTGGTAACTGATGGCCTAAAAATTCCCCAAACTAAACAAAATAACGAAACCTCATTAAAAGTAACTGGCTCGGGAGAGTCATGAAACTTGTGTGATATTTTAACATGTTGGTTTCCACATGGCTGTCAAAGGACGTCAGAACCGAGTCGAGGGATTTGGGTTGACCACTGGCTCTGTGGCTGACCGGCCAAGTGAACGAAAAAGGCCATTTCATTTCTGGCTTTTGTTTTCTCTTCTAGGGGGAAAAACTGAAGAACGGATCAAAAAACAAAGCGCCTTTTAATTAAATGCCATCTCACTGTTTTATGGGGCTAGCATGCTTTATTAACAACATTTGTTAGAGCAGTCGTCTACGGTGTGGTGCATTTGTGGATTCACCCTAACCAAAAAAATATGCAGCCAACTTTTGCTCGCTCCTGGTAAAGTGGGGGAGAAGATAAGCAGATGCATCAAGCAATGAACAATATAAACACTTCAAATAATATATACATTTGGAACGAGCCACAACTTTCTGCGCTCAGATTTAACTGTGTACAGACTCCTCAAGACGCAAAAGGCGTCGCCTTCCCTGCAGCCCGGCTGAGCTGGCGCCCGGCCTGGGTGAGGTTTGCTTTCTCTCCTGGCTTGCCTCCGCTGCGTGTGTTGTCGCGCTGCCTGCACGCCCCCTCGCCCAAAGTTCGCATTACGCGACTCGGAGCAGCTAGTCCCGGAGTCCCCGAGCGCCCCGTGCGCTCTGCAGGTCCAGCACCACGGCGGTCACGTTCCCTGCGCGAGAGCTCGCGCCCCAGCTGGGCGCTGATTGGTCATGCCGTGGGGCCCGCGGCCCGGCGATTGGTCCAAGGGATTGGACCGGAGCAGATAAGCGGCCTCTCGGGCGCCGCACCCGCAATAGGCCCGAGTTGCAGCGGAAGGGAAGAGCTGGGAGAGCCGTGCGAACCCGGGTGGGCAGTGGAGTGCCGGCTCTCACGGCCCGCCGCCGCCTCTCTGCCTGATGAGCTGCACCAGGTAGGTTCCCCGCAGACTCCGCGCCCGGAGCAGAGGGGAGCGCGCCGCTGCGGGGAGGTTGGGCTGCGTTTTCCTTCGTCATCGCTGCAAATGGAGACCCCAGGGGCGGCGAAGTTGACTGACTGCTGATTGAATCTAGCGCCGGGGGGCTTTGAAGGTGTGATTTGCTCTGTGCTTCTTAAGCTCTGTGCTGCTTAATTACCAAAATGAGCTTATTTTGGTAATTAGCATCCTAAACCAGAAACTCCTGAGTCAGCTTTAGTTCTGATTCCCTCCTGGATTCCGACTGTTTTCTCTTGGTCCTGCGCAAATATCCCAAGGACTCGGGCAGCTTAATTTGCGGGAACAGCGCTCGCACATTGCTGGTTAGGTCGTTTAGTTTGGGGGAAGAAACGACAGGATGATGTTTGCATTCCTCCTTCTCCGCTCTTGTTATCACGGTTTGCCATAGCGAACTCAGTCTCAGAGTTGGAGCCAGTGATGCGTCTTTAAAGCTTGGCCAGGGCTTATTCCAGGGATATCGCCCAAATCCTGAAACTGTCTTTCTTTAAGTACAAAAAGTAAAAATACAAAACAAAACCACAAAACAAAAAAACCTCCCACAAAACTACTGTAAATAGCTTCTCTAGACAGAGCAGAAAACTTCTCTAAAAATTCTGCCTAACTATTATTAGACTCACAAATATAGCTTTAGCTTTCATTTGCTTGTTCTAAGTTTGTAGGTCTTCCAGAAAAATCCCAGGGCTAATAATGTAAATTCTGTGAATGTTCTTTTATTATCAATTTTGTGATAATGACTGCCTATGCGCTTGGAGCTGCTGTGAAGTTACTAACGCCAGACTGAGAAATGCCCTGTACAGTATACAAACCTCTTATCTGTAAGACCAGGATAGGGGAAAAAAGTCCGTAAGCTTGGTAATATGTACTGAGGGCTAAAGGCCAGAAAAAAATCCATCTTGATTTAATATTGCTGAGCATAGTTATGTTTACATTTTTAAATAGATTTATCTTTCTAGTTATAAATATCCATTGTCAAAACATTAGAATATACCAAAAAAATACAGAGACAAAATAGATTACTTATAATCCTATGGCCCAGAGATAATTAACTTTTTGGTTATTTCCTATTAAGTTTTCCGATATTTGTAAATGCATATATATAATGTATGTTCAAAACAGTCCAATTTTCAGGTAATCAGCTTTTTCCACTTACATATGGACTTGTCATGGACGTCTTTCTATAAGAAATATAGGTTATGTAAAGTTTTTCTTTGCATGAATTGCTGACTTGCATTTCAGTCAGTTATTTGTGAAAAATGAGGAAGAGCATGATAAAGTGCAAAGATAATCCTCTGACTTTACTCTTTTCAGCCTTCTCAGTCTCAAAACTGTTCCATGAGAATTTTATTGCCATTTTCTTTTTCTTTTCAAGTGGATTACCTTTCCAGAGAAGTGTAAGCGATTCAACAGCAAAATCAGCAAAGCAACCAGAGGGAACACAGAGTCTGGAACCGTGGTTCCGGAACCTGTCTAGTCGTTAGAATCACCCAGGAAGCTTTAAGAACATATTAACTTCCTTGTTCCACCACCCCACCCCCCCAGATCCCCCCTTGCCCAAGGTTCTGCCTCAGTGGCTCCAAGTCCCAGGAATCTGCATTAAAGAAAAAGAAAGAAAACCAGCTCCCTAAGCCGTTGTGACCAGACAGGTTTGAGAACCACTGGCCCAGAACAGAGCAAATGGTTCTTAGAACTGTCTTAGAGATTATCACATCTAACCCTTTTATTTCTCAGGCGGGGAAACTGAGCTCCCCAAATGCTTTAAGTAGCTAACCCATGGCCTTGTAGCCAGTCAAGAGCAGAGCCAAACAATGCAGATCTGATCATATAATATTGTTTTCTTTTCTTTTCTTTTTTTTTTTGTGAGGAAGTTCAGCCCTGAGCTAGCATCCAATGCCAATCCTCCTCTATTTTGCTGAGGAAGGTTGGCCCTGAGCTAACATCTGTGCCCATCTTCCTCTACTTTATATGGGACGCTGCCACAGCATGGCTTGACAAGCAGTGCGTGAGTGCGCGCCCAGGATCCGAACCTGCGAACCCTGGGCCACCAAAGCGGAGTGCGCACACTTAACCGCTTGCACCACCGGGCTGGCCCTAATACTATTTTCTTTTACTACATTTGATAGCGCATCCCTGATACTTACTGCATCAGCTGTAATGTAGTCAATACGAAAATAGTGCTACATATATATTTGGGACCAGGCGAAGAACATTCCAGATCCAGGTGATAACCGCTGTTCTTTTTGTATTCCAGAATGATTCAGGTTTTAGATCCACGGCCTTTGACAAGTTCAGTCATGCCAGTGGATGTGGCCATGAGGCTCTGCTTGGCTCATTCGCCTCCGTTGAAGAGTTTCCTGGGCCCTTATGATGACTTCCAACGAAGAAATTTTGTGAACAAGTTAAAGCCTCTGAAACCATGTCTCAATATAAAACAGGAAGCCAAGTCACAGAACGACTGGAAGCGTTCACACAACCAAGCCAAGAAGCGGGTTGTATTTGCCGACTCCAAGGGCCTCTCTCTCACCGCCATCCACGTCTTCTCTGACCTCCCAGAAGAACCAGCGTGGGATCTCCAGTTTGATCTTTTAGATCTTAACGATATCTCCTCCGGCTTAAAACTCCATGAGGAGAAAAACTTGATTTTAGATTTCCCTCAGCCTTCAACTGATTACTTAAGTTTTCGCAGTCACTTTCAGAAGAACTTTGTCTGTCTGGAGAACTGCTCTTTGCAAGAGCGAACCGTGACTGGGACTGTGAAAGTGAAAAATGTGAGCTTTGAGAAGAAGGTTCAGATCCGTATCACTTTTAATACTTGGAAAAGCTACACTGATGTGGACTGTGTCTACATGAAAAATGTGTATGGTGGTTCAGATAGTGACACCTTCTCATTTGCCATTGACTTACCCTCGGTCATTCCAACTGAGGAGAAAATTGAGTTCTGCATTTCTTACCATACTAATGGGCAGGTGTTCTGGGACAACAATGAGGGTCAGAATTATAGAATTGTCCATGTGCAGTGGAAACCTGATGGAGTGCAGACACAGAGGGCATCCCAGGACTGTGCATTCCACCAGGTGCCCCCTAAGACCGAGTTAGAGTCAACAATCTTTGGCAGTCCAAGGCTGGCCAGTGGGCTCTTCCCAGAGTGGCAGTGCTGGGGGAGAATGGAGAACTTGGCCTCTTACCGATGAATTAAACAACCTAGTGACTTGTCTTGACCTGTCATGTTCCCCATTTAATTCTAGGTCTATATTGCTCCATATTAGGAAGTCTTTGCTACTTTCCTTCGGTAGATTTAGGTTTGAGCTTTTGAGACCTGGCTAAAAAAAAGATAGCCACCTGAGAATTTAGTGTTGGGGTCTATATGAATGATGCTGTCCAGTTTTGCTGTGGAGGATCAAGTAACAGCCTGGAACCCTATTTTTATAAAAGTAATACCTTTTTCAATGCCCTTTCTCCTTCCCTCTCAATTCACTAGCTTTCACAAGGGGCAAGGAAGGGTTGAGGAAGGATGGTTGATGGTGCTGGAAAGCTGTGTTAATGGTATGAGGAATGTCTGAAGAGTGTGCACAGAGGGCTCTGCAGCTCAAGTCAGAGTAGGAGCGGGACATCTGATGTTGGCTGTTGGTGAGAAAATGTCAGGTTACTTTGTGTTTTTAAGTTGGTTTTACAGATCTCTCCTGGGGAAATAATTTGTAGAGGGGGCAAAAAAATCCATTCTATGTATTCTTGTGGAGAAAAACCAAACAAACTTTAGAGGTGTTGAATGGCATTGGGGAAAGGTGGATTATAAGTCTGGAGAATCAGGATTTATAGTGAAGGCTTTCTGTTCAAATGTCACTTATCAAAAACCATGATTTGGGGAGAATTTAAGCAAATCTGGCTTTGCAGTCCTAATGTTATAAGTGACCTTGTTTGTGATCAAGGCATCGTGCTCGGGTTTTCAGTAGAGAATGCTGCCTAACTAAAAAATCATGCCATCATCAATGGCTAACAACTTGTAGGGACTCTATGTCATGACAAAGATAGCTCTTTGCAAGTGCCTCCATCAAACCAGAATATTGTAGTTGCTTAACCCAAATATCTGAAGGGTCATCTGATAACTCATGAGTGTTTGGCCTCATAAGAAGGTCCACTCATAAGAAGGTCCACTTCGTATACTGGCATTCCTCCTGCAATATGGTTGTATCTTCGAGAGTGTTGTCAGTGTACACAACGCGCATCCTTCATATTGAAGGTGACTCATTTTTCTGCCACACTTTTTTGATGTGATGTTGAAAGTGAGGACTGACACTGATTCTCAATTCAAGAATCCAGTATCCTGCACATAAAAATAGCAATCTATCTCTTGCCTGTATTTGTCTTGTTGTTTTAAGTCTTTCTACCAATTTGTTTGAAGTCAAAATATTGTTTTTAAATGGATGTGAATTGTTTTGGATGTGTTGTAATATACTTGTTTTGGGATGTGCATAAATCTATTCTGTAAGGTCCTAAGGATAGGAGTCCCTGAATGTTTGCTTCTGTCATTGTGCATGTCCATTGAGAGGTGTTCAGAGAATGCAGTTAATTTTAACACGTGTGATCTGCCATGCTGGAAAAGTACTATTAGAATAATTCTGCTGTGACAGTATTTGAGGTTTGGCTAGCACCCACAATTTTTCTGCTCTAAATATTTCACTCTCCTGTAGCTATCCTTTGTGAACTTCTCACTTTAAGAATAAATGTGTTTCATATAAGATCTGAGTATGTTTTCTTTCTCTCATTGGCTCAGACAAATCAGGATTCCTCCCACCCCCATCCCAACTGAGCAAGGTTAGTTGGGACCAGGAATTGGATCCACCTGAGGGTATTCACATGGTCCCAGTCTCCTTAGTGAGCATACATCTTACCACGTGACCACTGGGGCTGGGGTCCAGGCCCATGTCTTGAGCTGCTGCGACTGTCTGTGATTGTCCCCATCTGTGCTTAGTGCTCATCACACACACTCTCTGCTGGGTCAGGGTTATCTTGGGGGCCACCTCTCAGCTTTAAAGTTGGGGAGGAGGTGGTGTGGGAAGGGCTGGATTGGCTTCTCTGTCTTGATCTCCAGCACCTTCCTGAATGTGCAAAGCTTGGAGCTGCACAGAGAGCTTAGGGAGGGGGCCGTTGGCATCAGTCTCGGACTGAAAGGAGACGCTCAGCTCTTTGGTGTGAGAGGCAGCAGGTCTATGAACCTAAGCTGTAGTTTCAGTGCTTACCTAAAATTCCAGAAAGGGCTTCTGCACAGTGTATCTTAAGGGGAAATAAATGACCAACCTACTTGAAAGGCCTAATTATGAAGAGCAAGTTTTATCGTAACATCCTCTTTGTCAGAAGCTGTAAACTACAGGCCTGAAGGCTGTATCTGGCTGCAGATGTATTTTGTTTGACACACGGAATTTTTTGTTAAAGAGAATTTATTGCCAAGATTAAACAATCAGCAGACTACATTAAAAAATATATAAATTTCCCTTTTTCCTCAAAAAATTGCAAGATCTTTCCTCATGGAGACATCTATCCGGAGTTGAGTAGCAGCTGCCTCCTTTAGGTGGGGCCTGTGTCCCTAGAAGGGGCATCCTGCCTGTGTTGTCATGTTCCCACGCACTCCCACGCCCTCTTATACTATCTGCCTGGCCTCTGTAGGCGTCCGAGTTCATTACCCTTATTATGTTCCTTCTGTCTCTCTATTCATGGTGATGGATGGGTGAAGGAGAATGCCCTCTTCCCACGGAATGGAGAAAAATCAAATTTGGGTCCAACAGGGATCTTGAAGACCATGGGACTCAAATGCCTATGTTTATAAGATCCAGAGAGGGGAAGTGACTTGTTTAAGTCCCAGGCCAGGTTGAGTCAGGCTGGACAATGATGTCCAGTCTGGACAGTGTCTTTTGCCTAGTGTTCTCCTCCTCTTCCCACTTTCTCCTTGAAGTCTCCCCTGGAGACCTTCCTTTTCTAGCTGCCCCCTTTGTTAAAGAAAGAGTGATTTCCAGCAGGCATGACTCTGGTTAGCTCTTGCCGGTCGCCTATACCAGCTTGGCCTAATGCTGGCTTGTCCCTGAGCTGCGTGTGAATGACTGAAGGAGGGCTGGGTCAAAGTGCAGGGTGTTCCTGAGTGTTTCCCATCAAACAGAATCATCCACATTTCACATCCTGATACCTCACCAAATAGCAGAAGCAACACTGCTTTTAAAATTTAACTTGGGAGAATGGCTTGAATTTGGGGTACATGATATTCTGTTCCAAAAAAATAAGATTTAATTTAGTTATTTAAGGAAGGACTCTGTTCTTTTCTAAATGTATGGCTCTCCTTTTAGTTTATCCCCAAATTGAAAGCCTGGAAATCCGTAGTGCAGTTAGTGAACTGTGCGTCTTCATCAGTGTGAGTCAAAAAGTTCTGCACAAGTTTGGGTGGTCCTCCAATCTGCAGAGAGTCTCTTTCTCACCTTTCATCGCCAGCTTCCGTGCACAGTTTTCTAGCAGCTATTGGGAGTTGTGGCCTGAACAAACCATCTCGATAGTGGGACAGGATCCCAAACTCAGGGTTCATGTGCAGTTTTGCTGACTCCCGGCCTGCTGACCTTTCCTTCTTTCTACCAATGAGTGGACACCCACTACTGGATTTAAAGGATCCCTCTAAGCCAGTGGTCCTCAACCTTGGCTGCATATTGGAATCACCCGGAGAGCTTTAGAAATGACTGATGCCTGCATTCTCCCTCCCCGCCCACACATTTCTTTTTACAGATGATGAAGTGGAGGCCCAGAGTGGTTAGAACTCGCTCAAGATTACAGAAATCGTTCAGCCCGGCTCCCTGACCCCTTCTCCCAACACCCCCACCCCTGCCCATATCATCTCCTGCTAAACAATCTGAACATGGACTTCTTACTTTTACCAGTCTATCCTCTCTTTTTCTCTTCTTTGATCTTTTGTATATAAGGGTATGTTAATGAGGATGCTTTTGGGTACCAGTGACATGATCCTCTGACTCAACTAGCTTAAAAAGTTATCTCACAATACAAGTCCCAGGTAGGGTGTTTTCAAAGTTGGTTAATTCGGTAGCTTTAAACTCAGGTTATTTCCATTTTTTGTTCTCCTATCCTCATCCCTTTTGATTGTCCCTGTGCTAATTACAAGATGGCTGCTACAGTTTCCAGGCTTCATATACAGATACAACACCCCCTAGTAGAAGAAGAAGCCCATCTCTTTCTTGTGTCACTTTTTATGGGTGAATAAAGCTTTCCCATGAGTTTGTCCCACCCTCCACTAAGCCCCGCCCCATATTTCACTGACTAGAATTAAGGCACATGCCTGTGCATGAACCAATCCCTGGACAGGGGAATGGGACTCTTTGATTGGCTCAGACAAGTCAGGATTCCCTCCACCCCCAACCCAACCAAGGGCTAGAGGAGGTCCAATTTCTGAAACACAAAGTTGTGTGGAGGGAGTAAATACTGGAACTTCATCATATGGCTCTCCTTGACACAGCCTTTCATAAATGGTTGAGGGCTGCTGTTTGAGCGGCAGCTTAAAAACAATTCATGGGGCCAGGTAATAGGAGTCAACTTTTTAGTTTGTAATTAAGGATAGAATTGAGTTATCCAGAGGAGCAGGTAGACCACACAATTTTCACACTAAGAGGTTGAGTCTGGAGTCAGGGAGCGCTAGATTTAAATCTGTTTCACCAGTTGTGTCGCAAGTGACTTAATATCTCCAAAGTGTCAGTGTTCTCATCTTTAAAATGAGGATGATAACAATTCCTACCTCACAGAGTGATTGTGAGAAGAAAATGAGATCATACTTAAATTACCTGGCCAATGATATGTGGTAAATAAATGAAAGTTGTTACTTATACTAATACCAGTGATAAAAAGTTTCCTCACAAATATTCCTTCTCACAGTGTGGTTCCAGTTGAAGATGAATATGTTTTTGAGATTCTTTTCTCAAATAAAGACTGCTAGTACTAATATTAGTGTTCTGTGTTGCTGGTTGAGAGGGTATCTGAAAACACAGCATGGTATAGTAAGTAGTAAGAGTCATTCATTCATCCAACAAATATTTATAGAGCACTATATGCTAGGGACTGAGTATATAGTGATGAACAAGACAAATATGATTGCTGCTTTCATGGAGCATGAGTATTGAAGATATTTACACTTCTCTACCCTATCACTTTGTAGTGACACCCCAGCTGGGTAATTTTGGGCAAGTTGCACTATGATCCTAGACTCAATTTAATCCTGTGTGAAATGGGTTATTTATTTACAGAGTTGTTGTGAGGTTTAAATAAAAATAACAATGGCCAACACTTACTATGTGCCAAACATTTTTCTAGGTACTTTATATATATATTAACTCATTTAATTTTCACAACAGTTCTATGAGGTAGTTTTTCTTTTTAGTTTCATTTTACAGATGAGGAAACTGAGGCATGTACAAGATTTGTGACTTGCCCAAGGTCACATAGTAAGTGTTGGAGCTAAGATTTGAGCCCAGACTTAGGAGTCCATGGTCAAAACTTCTACATGATGCTGCTTCTCAAAACTCTTTATTTACAGTATGCCTTTTATTTATGTTGCCCATTTGTATTTAATGCAATTCTTGATATAGTTGAGTTTATGTCTGCCATTTTATTATTTATTTTCTATTAGACCCACTTGTTTTTATGTTCTTTTTCATTACTTTCCTGTCTTCTTTTGGATTAATCAATTTTTGTGTTATTCCATTTTTTTTCAGTTTATTAACTTGTTTACTGTTCTTTTTGTGGTTACTCTAGTGATTACAATGCATATTATCATTTTTACCACTTTTTAAAAAAATAAAGCTAGAACCTTAGAACACTTTACCATCTTCATACCTTTTGCATTGTTATTATGCATTTTAATTCTAAATATATTTTAAACCCCATGAGATGGTATCATTGTTTTATTCAGTCAATGTTATTTTTTATTTATCCATTTACTTACCCTTTCTGTTGTTCTTTCCTTCTTGTATTTTTGCGTTTCCATCTTGAATCATTTTTCCTTCAGCTAAATCCTTTTAGTATTTCTTTTAGTATAGATTTATTGGTGAAGAATTCTCTCTTTTTGTTTGTCTGAAAACATCTTTATTTAGCCTTCATTTTTGAAAGATAGTTTCACTAGATGTACACTTTTAGCTAAGAGTCTAGGTAGGGGTTAGAAAATTCTCTGCTATTATCTCTTCAAATATTTCTTCTGTCCTATTTTCTATCTCCTCTCTTTTTGGGACTGCAATTGCACTTATGCACCTTTTTACTTTGCCCCATGTGTCTCATCCTCTTTTCTCTGTTTCCCATTATTTTTCTCTCTGGGCTTTAGTTCACATATTTTCTAGTCACCTGTCTTCTAGTTCACTTAGACTCTCTTCTGCTGTGTCTAATTCTGCTTTTAAATCCTTTCTTTCATTTTTAAATTTGTTGTTATATTTTTCAGTTCTAAAATTTCCATTTAATTATTTTTGATAGAGTCCAATTCCCTGTGAACTTCTACATCTTTTCATCTGTTTTTCTACACTTTCCTCTATTTTTCTTGAAAATATTAATGATAGTTATTTTAAAGTACTTGTCTGCTAATTCTAATATCTGAATTTCCTATGGGTCTGACTCTATTATCCACTTTCTTCTTGGTTTTTATTCATGTGATCTTGTCTTTTGGCATCCTGGTAACTTTTGATTGAATGACAAGTACTGGGTGCAACAAAAATAGATATTATTAATAGCTTTAAGAAAATACAAGAGAAGATGGAGAAAATAGATGAAAGATAATTTCACTGGATGTATAATCTTCCTCTAGAAAATATTTACCCTCTGCTCTGTTAGGCAGATAGAGTTAGGACTGAGCACTTCAGCCCATTCAATGATTGAGCTGAATCAAGGCAGGGTTGCAGTCTTGTTAAAATTCTATCTTTAGTTTACCCTACTCTTAACTTGTAGTCCTCTAAGGCTGAGAGATCCTCCTCCTGGCAGGTTTTGAATTCTAATCTTTGTTTCCTCAGCACACTGAGACTGTCAAAATCTCCACTCTGTCTTTCTAGTAAGCCTCTTAGCCTCCTGCCATTTGCACATTCAAAATTTGGCAAATATCTTAAGTGGAAAATGAGCTGAGTGTCAGATTCAGTTTTCTGTACACTGCTTCACCAGAATATTGATGTCTGAATTCTTAAATTTTCTTTTCTCCAGCTCCATGAGGCCATCAATAGCTCTGTTAACACAGGTGGTCTTCTTCCAAGGCAAAGCCCAGATTTTCAGCTTCTTGTCCTTGCCCAGAATCAGCAAACACATCCAGGTACAAAACAGCTTCAGTGTGTCAACTAACTCTAACCATAAAGTTCTAGTTGTTTTAGTAGCTCTCTAATGCCTTTAAATGATTTTTTGGGTATTTTTTTTATAGCTTTTCTAGTTGATCTTCACGTTGTCATTTGTCTGCCTCAAGCTACTCTATCATATTCAGAAGTGGAAGTCTACCTGATCTTTGATTCTATATGTACAGTTTCTCCTTATTTCAAGTCCCTGGTTGTCTCAGCAACAGCTCAAGGCTTTCAAGCATTTTTTTTTTTTTTTGTATTTTATATGGCTTTTCTAGTTGTTCTCATCAGGAGCATTAGTTTTCTGCAAGCTGTTCTCTCGTAACCTCATATATTGTGTCTTAAATGAAATATCTTATATAAACATTACTCCAGTGCCTCATCCTATGTGGATTTCTTCTAGCAATCTAAGGAGAAGGGCATATGTATACTTTGTTATTATAAAAATTGAAGAGTATAACCAAGATCCTAGCCTGGGTAGAAAGCTATTTCACCTTTGCCTTCTAGAAGCATTTTAGGGATTGTTCTGTACCTAAAGAAGTGCTTGATAGCACCCCCAAAAGTTATACTCTATACAATATAACCAAGATGAGAATGGCCTTGAAAATGTAAAATGTATACAAAGTCTAGATTACCTCTCAATAAACTCTCCCAGTACAATACACCTAAAAGTGCTAGATAAAATATTTTCTCATTATATTTTTAAAAGCATTGCTGAGATAGAAAGAAAGTAAGGGTGACCTTCAAGGTTTCCTCTGCCCCTTAAACAAAAAGCAAAAGCAGAACTCCAGAGAGGTAAATGTGTACTGAAGCTGACACCTGTATTGAAGTCACTTGTTAGTCCCCAGGTGACCAACATTGGTTTTTAATATCTATGGCTGCTATGGGGACAGAAGATGAAGGTTAGGGCCCATTAAGGGGGCTTGGGGGATCACAGTGAATATCTAGCATAGCCAGGACCAAGAAAGGATACACCCTCAGTAAGAAAAGAATAAAACTCTCTTACAAAGAAATTCAACTAGGAAAGATGCCTCTACCTCTGAGTAGAGGTAAAAGAAAAAAAAAAGACTCCTCTTAAAATTTATAACCACAATCTGGCCTTACATGGATTTGCAATCTAAAGTCACATTCCTGTGTTCCAAAAACGCTCAGCTGAAATTTTATTTAAAAATGACTCCTGGTCACAGTGCCCATAGGTGCTCAGTAAAAGCAAGCACAAGTGCTCTCTGTGAGAGTGTGCTTTCAACCTAAGCCTCAAGGAATTTTCATCAAACACGAGTTCACATACAATGAAATAAAAAGACAAATCTTTGATGAGATGCATGAAGATAAAAGTGAGAAAGCTAAAAAAAAATAATGGGAATTTAAAAAATTGCATTAGGATAGGTAATGCACACATGAAAAATTAGTGTAGGGCATTATGAACAATAGTATGCTAATAAATCTGAAAACTTAGATAAAATAGACAAATTTCTAGAAAAATGTATTGTTTCAAAATGGTCTCAAAAGAAGAAATAGAAAACCTGACTAGTCCTATAAACATTTAAGATTAAAAGTTTAAAATTGGTAGTTTAAATCCACTCACAAACAAAATACCTGGCCCAAATATTCTTACAGGTGAGTTATATGAAACATTCAAGGATCAAATATTTCTCATCTTATACAAAATATTCTAGAGTAACAAAAGAGGAAATATTCCCCAGCCCATTTATGAGTTAGCATGACCTTGACAGTGAAACCTTACAAAGACAGTATAGGAAAGAACAATTATATGGCAATCTTACTTATAAATAGAGGCAAAAATTTATAAACAATAAATTATTAAAATGAATCCAAAATGTGTAAAAAAAGAATGTATTATGATCAAGTTGGGTTTGTCCCAAGAATGCAAGATTGTTTCAACATTAGAACACTGATTACTATAATTTGCCATACAAATAGATTAAAGGAATAAAAACATATGGTCAATTCAATAGATGCCAAAAATTGTGTATAAGACTTTAGACCATTAGTGAAAAAAACAACTCAAACTAGGAATAAAGGGAAACTTCCTTAATTTGAAAAAAGGATATCTACTAAAAATAAGAACATTAAAACCTACCACAAACGTTATCCTATGGTAAACGTTGAAATTCCTTTTAAGATAAGATTTTCTATCACCATCTCTTTTAAACATTGTGCCAGAAATCTGAGCTAGTGAAGTAAAGCAAGAAAGAAATAGAAATGGAATTGGAGGAAAAGAAAGAATTTAAATTGTCATTGTTTACAGATAATGTGTTTGCCTGCATAGAAAATCCAAAAGAATCTACTATTAAATTATTAGAATGAATATGAGAATTTAGCAAAATTGTTGGATATAAGATTGTGATAGTTAATCTACAAGATGGCCCCAATGATCTCAGTCTTCTGAGATTCACACTATTGCATAATCTCCTCCCATATTGTACCAGAGTTGCTCTGTGTAACCAACTGAATATAGCAGAAATGATGGTATGTCATTTCCAAGATTAGGTTATAAAAGACACTGTGGCTTTCATCTTCGTTGTTCTCTCTCTCTCTCCCCTGTGGATTCACTTGCTCTGGGGGATGCCAGTTGTCTTGTTATGAGCAGCCCTACTGAGAAGACCCATGTGGTGAAGAACTAAGGCCTGCTAAACAACAGACATGTGAGTGAGCTTGGAAATGGATCTGCCAGTCCCAGTCAAGCTTTCAGATGTCTGCACTCTTGGCTGATATCTTGATTACAACCTTACGAGAGACCTGAGCCAAAACTTCCCAACTAAGTTGCTCCTGAATTTTTGACTTAAAGAAACTACGAGATAATAAACGTTTGTGGTTTTAAGTGACTAAGTTTGGGGTAATTTTTTACTCAGCAATAGATGACTAATACAAAGATCAACATCCAAAAGTGAACTGAATATCTATGTATAAGCAATAAACAGAAAATGTAATTTTTTTAAAAAGGAATATTTTACAATGGCAGCAATAATATAAAAATTCTTTTGAATAATATAACAAAAATTTCACAAGATGTTTATAGAGAAAATTTTAAATATATATTGAAAGGCAATAAAGAGACAAATGAAAAATCATTCCATATTCATTAGAAACACTTGGTAACATGAACATATTTATCCACTATTTTAAGCAATGCCAACAAAACCAAGATACTGATACATTTTTTTACGGGAACTAGACACATTGCTTTTAAAATTTGTGTGGAAGTAGAAAGAGCCCAAGCAGAGTCGCGTGTTCTGAAGAAAAAGAACATGATGGGGTCGTTTGCTGTGGTAAATATCGAGATTTCTTATAAAGTTATAGTAACTAATACTGTGGGATATAAGCTCAGGGATGGACAAATTTCCAGTGGAACAAAACAGCTTACCCAGAAGCCAGCCCACACGTATATGAAGACTTGGCTTATGACAGAGCTGGGAATGATGCTAAGTGGAAGAGAATGGACTTCATAACAACTGATGCTGGAACAAATGGTTATCCACATGGAAAAACATGAAACCAGGCCCTTTTCACATGCGTTACACAAAAAGCATTTCTAGAAGATTAAATAATCAAAGTGGAAAAGAAAACTTCGAAAATGTTTTGAAGCAAATATAGAAGGCTTTTAGGACCTTGAGGTAGGAAAAAATTTCTAAGATAAAGGACGAAACGCAAACCAAAAGAAAACAACTGATAAATTTAACCACATTAAAATTTAGATTTTTTTTTAAATTAGAAGACAACATAAAGAAAGTGAAAAGATTGGCTACAAAGTGAGAGCAGCTATAACTGACAAAGGATTAGTATCCAGAATATGTAAAGAACTCTGATACGTAATAAGAAATACCTACAGAAAAACAGGCAAAAAGACTTGAATAGGCATTTCACAGAAGAGGAAATGTGAATGGCCTATAAACATATGAAAAGATTCTCAACTTCATTAATAGGGAGATGCAAATTAAAACTACAACACGATACTACTTCATATCCACCTGGATGGTAAAATGAAAACATCTGTAAACAGCAAGTGTTGGTGAGCTTGTGGACAGCGAGTCTCATACCCTGCTGGTGAGAGTATAAACTGGTGTGACCATTTGGGAAACCCAGTTGAGCTTTGTGAAGTTGAAGGTGCATAGCGATTCTACTTCCATGTATATATCCTACAGAGAAACTCTTTAACACGTTTATCAGGAGGTATGTAAGTATGTTTATAACAATGTCATTTGTAAAAGCAAAAATTGAAACCAACACAGGTGTTGATGATGGTAGGCTGGATAAATAAATTTTGTTACTTCAACTGAATACAAAACATAAGTGAAAATGAATGGCGGCTACAACTACCATCATGAATGAATCTCACAAACATAAAATTGAGCAAAACAGCAGGTTGCAGAAAATAGATACAGAATGATTCATTTACATAATGTTCAAAACCACGCAATGTATAGATTTTTTATGAATCTCTTTTTCTCCATATATGTGGGAAAATAATGGCAAGCAAGGAAATAATTCTACTTACTAGGGAGAGGAGGGTGGAAGGAATTGGGGAGGAGTATAAAGAAGGATTCAAAAGTACTGCTAACATTTTCTTTCTTAAGCAAAAATTTCTTGTATATATACTATTTATTATTTCATATGTAAATAATACTTTATAATAAAAAATTTTAAACAGGTTTTATTAGTACCTATAAGCACGATAGAAACTTTCCCATTTGCATCCATACAGAACTTTTATTTTCTTTTCGATATTCATTTTGGTCATAGGGATGATCTCTTCCCTATATAACCCTTAAGAAGAATAAATTGTTTTGCAACATCTGAGTTTTGAAAGCATTGTTCTGCCAGCCTTTAGGAAGTGGTTTGAATTCATGATAATGGACAATTTTTATGTGTTTTTACCTAATCTTCTTTATGATTTGGAGATGCCAGATTGTGTCAAGTTGAGCAGAAATTTCCTCTGTGCTCTCCTTGCTGCTGCAGAAATGAAAATAAAAGCTAAATACTTAGATGTTTCTGTGAAGGACCAGTGATTCTCTAGGTTCTTAGTGCCTACACCTGGGGTTCTAGGTGCTAGAAAGGGCAATCCTATTTAACATGTTATCCACCTCTCTTGACATTCTAACTGGCACCTGTGGAGTGGAAAGCCCCTTGCTGGTACCACCACCCGCAACCAGAGGCACCTACACCACCCTGCCTTTCTGACTCCTACCACAGCTTCCCAGCCCTTATTTACCAAGAATATGTCAAACCCGGGTAGAGAGAGGCACCCTTGCGTCTTGGATCAGTTCCAACTGCACTATATCATCATCTAGTTTCAGTGTGCTTGGAAACAATGATCAGGCCACACCTATGCCAAAAACTTGCCATTACAGCAACAAAAGATATAGGTGCTACATATCACAAAAGGCTACAATCATCAAGATAGCCAGAGGGGCCTCCTGGCTACTTGCTGGTATAGCTTCTCATAGCCCCTTTGCCCCATGCATGCTCTGTCAGTGGATCTAGATATTAACAGCTCATGACAGGTATGGGTCCACTGAGTCAGAGGAACCGGTGAGTCACAAGCTTATACCTACTCCTCCAGCAGATATTTTATCCCAGCCATTTATAATGCTGAGATTCAAAGTAACTAAAAACAGCTGTAACCAGAGACACACACAGACTCAAATGTCCATTCGTGTACACTGTTGGATATGCAACCTTCAAAATTGATCATTGGATATACCCTAGTTAATAGTCCAAAAACTACTTGTTCATATGTCTACCTCTGGATTTATGATACACTCCCTTCCTCGTGGAAGCTGCCACTCTGGCTCTGATCATTTAGGTCATGTGGAATCTGACCTAGCATCTAGGCAGAATCTTGGTTTTGTTGCTACTAAAGTCCTGGTTGACAACTGTAAAAAATGGAAACAAACCCCAAAAGCAGTCACCTTAGTAGCAAACAACAAATATTCTATGTGCACATTTAAACTATTTTCATGACAAGTGTCATCGTCATAAAATTGTTTTCGGATCTTAGATCTTTATGTTGCAAGTCACTTCTCTTGGCACTGAAATGCCGTTTGAGTTGTCATGCTTATGGAGCTGCTACAGGTGGGGGCCTGTGATTTAAGATATGATAGGAAGGTAGATTCTTTTATTTCTCAAAGGTGGAGACTGCTTTGAAATGCTGTTTCGTTTTTCCAGTTTCCAAAGTCTGATCTCTCACCACGAACTGTCTTATTTTTACTTTATTGTATGTATTTGTAATTTTTAGCTAAGGGGGCTCGGAGAGACAAACTAGGTATTGGGGAAGGAAGAGAGGGCAGAGTAGAAGAAGACTCCATTGTTTTATCTTGGACCATGAAAAAATGATGATATCTCTGACTGAAGTGGGGGATTTTATGAAGTTTGGGAGAGAGATTATATTTTTGTATACACTGAGTTAGAGGTGACAGTGTAGCATCCACGGAAAATTATTCTATAGATAATTGGAAATGCAGATGAGTTTAGAGCTGGACATATAAATTTACGGGAGAGAGGGGAATCAAGTTCTTTGATGAATATTCTTTCTTCTAACACCTATCCACTTGTCTCAGTTCTACCTCCTGGTGCTCCACTAATGAGTACACGATACCACCCTCAGCACCCCTGCCCTCAGCCCCTGCACCTTAGAGGGCTCTTCTCTGGCCCTCCTCCAGCCGTACCCCTCCCCACAGAGTGAGACGTCCATGAGGCCAAAGGGATGTGCTCATCTGGAACCTATGCACATTTGCCCTTCTAGACTATGCCCACAGCACTCCTGGGCCCTACAATTGCTTCTCTATCTGAGCCTACCTCCAGGGCCTGTGCTGGCGTCTGCTCTGAGTGCATCCTCCTGATAGTGGACTACACGACCAGTGGCCACGCCCTTGGTCCTGAGAGGTGGCTGTTTGGAGGAAGGAGGTGAGGGAGTGCATGTGGACAGGGCTTGGACATGTAGGCTGGAGTATCCACTGCGTGAGGGTGGGGTCCCCAGGGCCAGATGAAGTCAGGGTGGGAAGAGAAAGGGATTGGCTGGGCTGGGGCTTCCATTGATATTCTTACCCTGGACCCTGTGACTCTTGGAAGCCTTTAACTCCACTTACTCACATCTCAGCCCTTTAGTTCCTTGAGGCTTGTCAGCATCCTTCTTTCAATATTTATTCACTGCTCTTTGCATGAGTGCCTGCTGTGGAGAGGGCTCTCAGCTGGTGTGATCCGAGACAAGGCAAACCCAGCCACATCTTTCCCACCTGTCTTTGCTCCCATGCCCTTCCTCACCCTGGTTCTTTGTTCTAGCTGCCCTCCAACTGGTCTCTTAAAAGGTGGGGTGGGGGCAGTATGCTATCAGTTACAGGCAGACATAGAGAGGAGGTCATGTGGGCAGTGGATGGAGGTCAACCTCTGTAGAGTTTTACAGTTTTGCTTTGGGTGGGGGAGTGGGGACCCTGTCCTGGGGTGACATGGCAGAGAAAGTGCAGAGCTTTGGTCTCTGGACTTCTTTTGTAGACAAGCAGTGGGTCCTGGAGACGCTGGGGGCTCCTAGAAGACTCCTGACCTGCCCACCAGCAGAGAAAATGGTGGAGCCACTGACTGCACTGGTAGAGCTGCTGTGATGGGGACAGAGGCACCTGGAGGGCTTTAGTTCCTGGGAGTTATGACAACCTTTGGTCTCCATGGAATTAGCATCTTATAACTCTGTATTTACACATTGTATTAAAATGTCTAAGGCAACTTTTCTAGGTCTGTTATGTAATGTGACACAAGTACAATCTGCCTAAATTGCACTTGGGAGAAATTTCACCATAAGGAGGCATAAAGTAACTAATCCCATTGTTCCTTTTGCCTTCCCTTGGCTGTTTGGCTGACATCTCTCTCATCTTTCACATCAAAGCTTAAGTGTCACCTCCTCAGAGCGGTCATCTCTGACTACCCAATCTCAAGTTGAAATTTGACTGATCTCAAATCCCTCATTTATTATTTCACCAAAGGTTGTTGAGTGCCTGTGAAGTGTCTGAATCTCTCAATCCATATCCTCATGGAACTTACTGAACATTTATTAATGTACCAGGCACCATGTTAAGAGTTTTACTTACATTTTCTTTCTTAATCCTATGGAGTGGGTACTATTATCATCACTATTTTACATGTAAGGAAGCTAAGGCACAGAGAGATTAAGTAACCTGCCCAAGGGGACACTGTAGAGGGCAGAGCTGGGATCTGAACTCAAGAAGTCTGATTCTAGAGCATGGACATTTCCTCTTATAATACCTTGTTTTTTCCTTCATCACATATATCCTAATTATAATTTTATCTGTAATAGAATGTTGAGTGAGATCTTTTCTGTTGCCTTGGAACGGCTGCCAAGGCCCAAAGGTGACACAAAAGGGGCTAAGCGTTCCATGTGTCTAAAGAGAGCTCCCAACCAGGCTTTGACAATTGAAGTGTCAGGACTGGCCCAAATACCATCAACCCTGCCACCACCCCATGTCTATAACGAGAAGGCTGAGCTGGAGACGGGGCGGGGATCCTCAGAGTCAGCTTGTGCGCAGAGCTCCTGGAGAGAGTATTCCTCCCTGGGGCTGGGAAGGGGGTACTTCCTCCATCCTCCAAGCCCAGGGAGAGTCAGAGGTGTGCTTTGGGAATCACTAGTGTCATATTTCCTGGCCAGACGTCTGCTTGGGCAGCAGTCCTGCTATCTGGGCTGTGTCTATTTGTGTCCCAGGGGAAAAAAATCATTGTGAGAGAAGGCAGGGCTGAAAGAAAGGATGGCAGTGGTGCAGGGTCTCTCCCATGGCATGGCGTGGCAGGATGCTTGAATTTCCCATGGGTCAAAAGCACACTGAGGAAGGTGCTGGACCTGAGCTGACTTGCTGGCCCCCACCTAAGATGACCACCCTCTGGATGAGGGGGTCTCCTGCAACAAGGGGGTCTGTGAGGTGGCCTATGGGAGGTGTGGGTGAAGAGCTCAAGGCCCCCTGCCGCTTCACGCCAAGCCCCTCCAGCAGCAAGTCTTGCCCACTCTGGGAGGGCAGAGGGCTTTGGATCAGATGTGAGATGGGAGTTAAACTGGCCTGGACTAAATTTCAATAACTGGAAGTGACAGGAAGTAATGGAACCTGTCTGAGATATTTTAAGAGGAGGAAAGAGGGAAGGAGATAACTTGACATAGTACAGTTGAGAACAGTGTTCAGAAAAATTAAAACTATGTCATATTTGTCCTCTGTTGATGTGGAACTTCTTGGTGAACTGGTATATGTGTTTAACTCTGTGTTCATTTACGGACCATCTCCCCTAACCAGGCTGTAAGGTATATGACCGCAGGACCTGTCTATCTTATTTATTGCGCTGTCTACAATACCTCGTACAGGGTCTGGCAAAATATGTGTTCACTGAGGTGAAAAGTAAAAGATGCCACAGCAGGCCTGGAGAAGTTTAATTGGTTATTAATCCTGGCATTCCAGATGTCTGGCTAGACCCCCCAGTAGACGCTCTGGAATCTTAGATGTCAAAGGACTCTCAGTAAGAGGATTCAGGGCAGAGGTTGAGAACGTGTGTGTTACGGTCATACAGACCTGGGCTCAAAACTCAGCACCCGCTCTCTCCACTTAGGATCTCAGTCCAGTAACATAACATCAGAGCCTCCCTTCTCTCATCTACAAAATGCCTCCCTCACATCGACAACTCAGGATTGGTGTGGAATTTAAATAGATCATGCATGTAAATCACTTAGCATAGTACCTGGAACAGAGCAAATGTTTGCTAGATGGTGGCTCTGATTATTAGTGGTGTGCAAATAATGTTTTAGGATGTATGTGGCGATTTTTTTGAGCACAACCTGAAGCTTATAGTATTAAGGCTAAGAACTTTGAGAGTATGGATGTGGGATACCCATGGTTCTATTTATGGGACTGGTGAGGAAGGGCTGATAAGACCTTTAAGGTGTGTGATGTAGGGATCGGGTGAAGCTTACATGTGGGACAGGGCTTTGCAAACCATGAAGTGAGGAGTGGTGTGAGGATTTACACACTCACAGCCAGAACACTGCATGAGTTAATAATGGGCTGCCGGCAGGCTTGGGTCTTATTGTTTATTTATAGAAATGCCTTTCGGGGTTAGGGAAGGGGAGGGAAAGCGAAGAATGTGTTTCTGTGCAGGAGTGTGTGTGGGGGGCAGGGGAGGGATTTCCGGGCTTCCCTTTAACACATACACCCTGCCTGCTCCCTTATCCCCTTCTCCACTCCCTTATCTTCCAGCTATCTCAGCACCACCTCCTCTGGTCAGTCCGGTCTGGACACCTTGTCTGACCTTGAACTATCACTCAATCCTCCCGGGTATTGCCTCAGCCGAGTCTTGGCAGAGGCCACACTGAAAATAATTCACTATGAAAGCTGAGCTTGTTCTCTTCAAAGCGTGAAGCAGGCTAAAGAGAAGGGATGAGAGAGATCCCCTACCCCACCTCCACTCCCTCACAAGTCCTCTCTTGGAAACTACCCTTTCTCTTCCTGGGATGACCTCTGTCCTTAATGAAATGAGAGAAACAGAACATCAAGACTTGTTTCCTTTTCAAATGAAAAGACTGAACACACTGAAGTGCATTTTAAATGCTGTCTGGCAAGTCTGGGGTGGTTGGGGGAGGGGAGGAGGCTGACTTGCTTTTTCTTTGCTAGATATCTGGGAACCTAGCCCATCCGCACTTTCTCCATGAAACTTGAAGGGCAACGTATTATTGTGGGAGAGACACTGCAGTTTCTCTAAATAGAAACTTAGCCCTTCTTAGAGTCTTCTTCATTTACAAGGTCAGTTGTGTTCATTGGACACATTAGTATTTAGGGGGATGAAAATGGGGCAGGAGCCACCAAAGAGTTTCAGGTAAGACTCCTGCTCTACTCCAGGGCCTATGCCCAGGACAGTTGGAAAAGAAAAGGAAGGCCTAAAACACTGGGAACTGTAAGGAGTTGAATGAAAGGAGCAACTCTGAAGGAGTGGCGTGGTTGGGAATGGCTTCTTGAGTAGAGATTTGGATGGGTGGAACATGGACAGACATAGAGGAGAAGAGATGGTGTTTGGAAGGGCACAAGAGCAAGAGCAAAAGAGCAGGAAGTGGCAGTGACTATGGCGTGGTGGGAAAGCAAAGAGATGAATGTGCCTGGCCGTAGGGCTGAGGGCTGCAGTAAGGTGAGGTACAAGCGAATGATGAAGTGGTCTTTTTTTGTCTAGGTAATAGAGAGACAGACTGAAGTTTGTCTTTCCCTGGAAGCAATGCAGTGAGAGCAGAGGGTTAGAAATTTTGATCAGAATGACTCAGAGAGAGAGAGATAGGAAGCAGAAGTTCAGCTAGGGGGTCATTGTAGTAGCTCAGGTGAGAGGAGACAAAAACTTAGGCTGGGGTGGGCCGGGGGCCTGATTGGATGTGAGGGGCGCTAGCAGCCCCAGCCCTTCATATATAAGTGAGCTGCTTTTGAGGCCTCTGAGTGCAGAATGAGAAGTTCTTGGCAGGACTAGCTTGGCCATAGTTGCCCAGTTAAGGAAAAGTGGCTTGCTATTCACATGAATGACATACTGCAGTGCTGGGAGCACGAATGCTCTTGGTGCCTCCTAATCAACACAAGGAAGGGTATAACATCTGTGGCTGTTTGTTTCTGGTTGTCTGCTTTGTAGTTGGCAGTGATGACCAAGAATTGAAGGTCTGTGGGCATACTTCTTACATGGCTTAGTGAGTGAATTTTTGATTCTTCATGGGAAATACAGTTCTCAGAATTTCAATTGCTAACTCTTTCATTACACAGGAGTCAAGTATTTATTGACCTTTTTTTTTAAGAGCCTGTGCCTGAAAAATGATGGTTTCTGAGCAGTCAAAATGGTGAATGAAAAACTTGCACTAAAGTTTATCTATTATAAAGAGACATCTTCCTTAAGGACTTCCTAACTCAGAGCCTATTGATTATTACTTTGCACACAATTCTAATTAAATTACCTTCTTGTTTCCTAGCCCACAGAACAGTCAAAGGTTGGAAAGGGTTTGTATATGTGTGTGGGGGGTGGTAGTAGTGGTACCCCACAGTGGTCACACCAAGCTGTGTTGGGTGATGGCTGTTAATTGTGGTAATCATTTCACAATATATACATATATCAAATCGCTATATTGTATATCTAAGATTAACATAATGTTATATGTCACTTATATCTCAATAAAAAAATACTGTAAGGGCCAGTTAAAACACATACGCCAGCTGAATTAGCCAGCACGCTGCCACTGTGAGATTCCTGTCTAAGAGGTTAAAGTTCAGTTTTAGTGCTAGAAGGTTTTTTTTTTTCTGTGAGGAAGATTAGCCCTGAGCTAACATCTGTTGCCAATCCTCCTCTTTTTGCTAAGGAAGATTGGCCCTGGGCTAACATCCATGCCCATCTTCCTTTACTTTATATGTGGACGCCTGCCACAGCATGGCTTGATAAGCGGTTCATAGGTCTGTGCCTGGGCTCCGAACCTGCGAACCCTGGGCCACCAAAGCAGAACATGAGAACCTAACCACTCTGCCACTGGGCCAGCCTCGAGTGCTGGAGGGTTTTTAGAAAGTTCTGAATGAGGAAGAGTTTGCTTCCTAGAAGATGGTAAATGAGTTTTAGTCTACGTATATGTAAAATGCTTCGGTACTTTCCCCTAAGTTCAGTGGCATGTTTAGTGGTGGCAACAGAACTAAGTCTCTTATTGATTAAGGCTGGTAGACTATAACAGGTTACGACTGTCTTTAAGAATTTTTCCTGGAGCCGGCCTGGTGGTGCAAGCGGTTAGGTGTGCACGCTCTGCTGCGGCGGCCCAGGGTTCACAAGTTTGGATCCCAGGCGCGTACCCATGCACTGGTTGTCAAGCCATGCTGTGGCGGCGTCCCATATAAAGTGGAGGAAGATGGGCACGGATGTTAGCCCAGGGCCAGTCTTCCTCGGCAAAAAGAGGAGGATTGGCAGATGTTAGCTCAGGGCTGATCTTCCTCACAAAAAAAAAAAAAAAGAATTTTTCCTTTACATAATTAACGAGTTTATATGTTTTAAGAAATGCAAAAATGGCTGAATTGTGTATAAGAACAGAAGAATTGTAGGAGAACATGCAGAAACAATGAGATCAAAGAGACTGAGACCAGAGTGAAACTCAAAGATGATGAAGATAGACCGCTGAAGAAAAAGAAAATGATTGAAAACAATAAAAAATGTTGTCAGACAATTCAATTAGCAGTACAGGATAGGAATTACCGACTCGTAGGGCTTGGGCTGGAAGAGCAAGATGTGGGAGGTTCAAATTGCAGCCCCACATCCCAGGCCCAGAGCAGTGCCTGGCACCAGTGAGGAATTCAACACATTTTTGTTGAATAATTGACTCTCAACCCATCTGTGGAAAGATGTCTTTTAGCTTCAAGAGAAGACAGATCCCTATGCCTTTTGCCTTTTTAATGACCATTAGTATATCACAGGGATGGATTTTTGGTAGAACTTGCTTACATTTGCCGAAAATTATTTTGTCACTAATTATCTGTGAGAATCAAGAATTTGCTCAGTTACACTTATTGTATTGTAACAAAATGAATTGCTTTTACAATAAAATATATGAATGAATAAAATGTTTATATTTTTTAATAGCTACTAGAAAAAAATATGTTATGCCACATGTAATTATTTCATTCTCCTTAAGTAAAAATTATTTCCTATGGCTGTTTTTTTAAAAAATTACCTTTGGGTAAGAGTAATGACATTATCTTTGCTTTCCCCCTGACCCCAAGGAATATTCAGTTGTAATATATTAGGAACCTGGAAATACCAGTAGACAATGCAAGGCAGGGGGTCCAAAGGTGAAAATCTACAGAAGTGGATTTCAACCCTGCTTACACATTAGAACCACACTAGTGGCTTTACAGATACAGATGGCCAGGCTTTTCCAACAGAGATTCTAAATCAATTGGATTGAGACCCAGGAACCAGCATTTTTTAAGCTCCCCATATGATTCTCATGGGTAGCCAGGGTTGGGAACCACTGGTCTACAGGAACCAAGGGAAGGGTGGAGAGGATGTTAAGGTGCCCTAAAGGTGAGTGGCTATAGTGCAAGAGAGAAAGACTGAGAGCATCAAGACAACCATTGTTTGCTGTCTCAGGAAAGCAGGGCCCAGAAAAGAGGTGGCTTCCTATTGTCTCTGTCTCTACTGTCCCAGTCTCTGCTTTCCCTTGAGAGAGAGAGAAAGCCCAAGCATGCCGGTGTGGGAGATCAAAATTTGGCCACCCTGAAATATGTCTCTTTACCTTGATTACTTTTCTGATGGACATTTGACCTCCCCCAAACTGCCTAAAGAATTTAACATAGAAGACCTGTTCCAGGAAGGAGTTACTATCATATGATGGCTGCAATATACTGCAAAATAGATGTTACAATAGGAAAGGCACCAACAAGCCCCTCTTATCAAAAGTTCTGTCTCTTCCCAGCCACATTCTCTAGGTGGCCCTCCAAGGAGTTGCCAGACAAACATTTGCATTTGTAAGGGAAATCTCCCTTTGAAAAGGTATCTCCCTCTGTGTGCTGGGAAGAGTGGGGGGGGACAGGATGGCCTTGTGTCTAGAAACTCTTATCAGGTTGGAAGGAGAGGACTTAAATCTACATACTCTTGATTACTGTCTCTCCATCTATAGGTGGCCCTGCAAATTATTGTCTGAAAAACATTTACATTTCCCTCTCCATGTAAATTGTCTTCTTCTCCTCTGAAATCCCAAACCACTACCCCACCCCCAACATCCTCCTTTGTCTTTAGCTGAAGATGGTATTTAAGATGAGAATCGCCTCTATTGTGTTGAGAAACTCAGTTTCCCTGGTTTCTCCCATGTATACATGTTATTAAACTTGGTAGTATTTTCTCCTGCTAACCTGTCTTTTAATTATTTGGCCAGCCATAAGAACCTTAAGGGAAAGGGCAGAGGGAGATTCTCCCTCATCCCTGACAGCGGATACAATCATTAGAAGGAGCTGGAAAGCACAAGAGTGGAGAACGGAGACAGTGTGGGGCAGAATTTATTTATAACTTGCAGTCAGCAAAGAAAGACAGAGAGACCCGGAAATACTGGGCTGAACCTTTGAAATGTCTCATTTGGCCTATTAAGATTCCAGTTAGTGACTTCAGCTGCTTCTAATCTGGTGTCATAATAACTGTGTACTATAATTAATCTTATATCGTCTATTCTAAGTCACCTCTAAACCTTTTTGTAATGAGTAGAATTTGAATAAACTCAATTAAATTCTGCATATAATTTGTATTTGAGGATTTCCTCTTGTTGAAGTAGATATGGTATCCAAATTGGGGACTAAGCTAGGGGGAGAGGCCAAGCCAAGAGAGAGATGCTGGAAAGCAGTGATGGGTAAGGCTGAGGAGTTGGGAAGAGAAAACTCAGATCTCTTAGGTTGAGAAGGTGGCATTTACTGACCAAAAATAAATGCTGGAGACCCATTGGCTAATAAAGCTGAACAGGGATTTGCCAACCATCTGACTTAACCATCTAAATTTACAGGGGAAGAAAGTAAAGAGAAGGAGGTTAAGAGACGGTGCAAGGCAGACACAGCTGAGTCTGTCTGTGGCAAAGCTGCAAAGCTATCCAGGGGCTTTACCTGTGACCATTCACACCTTAGTGAGAATGACTTTCAACCAAAGACTCAGTTGCTTCACTTTCAACTCTGTTTAGTTAAATGAGAGAATGGAATCTTGTGAGGGGTAGGGGAGGAGGATAGGCCTACAGGCAGAAGTAATAGATATACTAGGGTCCTTGGTGTAGGCAAAGATTGATGAATTGCCCAGAGGAGCTCTGAGTATTCAGAAAACTTCAGGACAGTGGCCACCTACAGTGTGTGTACAAGAAGCCATTAGCATTGGAATGTAACTAATATTTATTGAAGATCTTTTGTGTTGTTGTTACGTGCTGTCAAGTCAGCTCTAACTCCTAGTGACCCTATGAATGAGTGATGTCCACCAACTCCTGTCCTCAACAGCCCTACTCAGCTTCTGTAGACTCATGCCTGTGGTTTCCTTTATGGAGTCAATCCATCTCATATTTGGTCTTCCTCTTTTCCCGCTGCCTTCTACTTTTCCCAGCATTGTTGTCTTTCCCAAAGAATGCTGCCTTCTCATGATGTTCCCAAAGTAGGACAGCCTCAATTTTATCATTTTTGCCTCCAGCGATAGTTCAGGCTTAATTTGTTCTAGGACCCAGATTTGTTCATCTTTCCAGCAGTCCAGGGATCTGTAGAGCTCTCCTCCAACACCGTATTTCAATTGAATCAATTTTTTTCCTCTCAGCCTTCTCCACTGGCCAGCTTTCACACCCGTACATTGTAATCGGGAATATGAGGGTGTGGATAATCTTGGCCTTGGTCTATAATGACACTTCCTTACTCTTGATGATCTTTCCTAATTCTTTCATTGTTGCCCTTCCGAGTCTCAGTCTTCTCTTGATTTCTTGGCTGCAGTCTCCTTTTACATTGATGACTGAACCAAAAGAAACAAAATCTTTAACAATTTCAGTGTCCTCATTGTCTATGTTAAAGTTGTGTAGCTCTTCTGTAGTCATGACTTCTGTCTTCTTGATGTTCACATGCAGTCCTGCTTTGGCACTTTCTTCTTTCACTTTCATCAGAAGTTGTTTCAAGTCATTGCTGCTTTCTGCCAGTAAGATGATGTCATCTGCATATCTTAGCCTGTTGATATTTCTTCCACCAGTTATCACTCCTCTTTCACCTGAGTCTAGCCCAGTTTTTCATAAGATATGTTTTGTGTACAGATTAAACAGATAGGGAGATAAAATGCACCCTTGTCTGATACCTTTGCCTAAAGGAAACCTTTCTGTCTCTCCACATCCTGTGCTGACAGTGGCTTCTTGTCCACTATACAGGCTAAGCATCAGGATAATTAAGTGCTGAGGCATGCCCATTTCTTTCAGAGCAGCCCATAGTTATTCCCATTTTATAGCTGAAGAAACTGAAGTTCAGAGAGGGTAAGTCACTTTCCCAAAGTCCCACAGCTTGTCAGTGGGGAGGGTTGGGGAATGCCCACCAAGTCCAGTGGTTTTTCTACTGAGCCACAGTGTCTCTAGGCAGTATTGTGAATTCCAGAGGGGTCTCCATGCTGGGAAGTTGTGTTTGTCATGCACGCAACGGCTCACTTGGGTTTTTAGTACTTTAATGTAGAACTCAGAGAGGTCAATTTGTTCACCTATTTCTGTAGTAGAGAGTGGGCCTTGTTAATATACAAAAGTCACAGGTCAACTTTTCTTTGGCCTCTCAGACAGAGCTCAACTGGTTAGTTTGGTTTTACTGTGTCCTCCTGTTCTTAAGTGAAGGATAGAGAAAAACAAAATACAATAAAAATAAACAATGAGTAAGAAGTTGTTAATACTTGTAGTTTTGTTAAATTTCTCATGACTTTTTTTTTTCCAAATTCAAATTTCTTTAATTTTTCTGGGCCTTTATACAATATAGCCGTGGTGGGAGAGGAGTTTGCTGCCAGATGTGAGCAGAACTAACCCCCACCGCTACCTCCCCAATCTTTTTTCTCTCCTCTCCCTTCTCTTGTTTCTCTTTTCGTGGTGTTTCTTGCACAGGTGGAACTGGTCTGTCTTGGTGGGTGAGGTAATGGGACTGTTGGTTGGGTTGAATGTTTTTGTTTGTGACCTGGATGATACATAGAAGGAATCTCGAATTGAGAGTATTTCCCAGATGAGATGAGTAACATTTTAGAAGAGAGGATCTAAGCTCTGATAATCATGTCATGCACCAATTGTTTTCAAGAACCTTGATGTGCTGTCGTAGGCCCTGGAGATAAATGGGAAATAAGGGACACAGGCCCTGCCCCCTGGACTTGTAATCTGCTCCGGGAGTCAGCCGGGGACATGCCTGAGAAGATGGGTACTAGAAGACAAGCATGGAGGGAGGAGGGGGAGGACTGTGGGGAAGGAAAAATTCCATGGGAGCAGACCCAAGGCCCTGGCCTGAGGCCCCAGTAAACAATCCAAAGTTAGGCAGGCAAATCAGCTGAGGGCAAATCATACCAGAGTCAGATAGATCAGCATTTAAGCCCAGGTCTTATCTTTATAAGCTATGGGAGCCTGGGTAAGCTATTTACCCTTTTGAGCTTCTTTTTCCTCGTCTATAAAATGGAGCTAATATATGTGCCTGCCTTATTAGGTTGTTGTGAAAATTAATGGTAAATTAATTTTCAGGCATTAGCCCTCAATAATCGATATTTGGCCAGATCTTATCTAGCAGAGAAAAGTCGACCTTTCTGTTTTCCTTAATACACGAGGCCAGAAAGCAGAAAGTAAGCCAAGGCATAACTGAATCATTTTTCTTAAGAGGTCTCAGGAGGGAGATTGACAGTCAGCACTGAAGAATTTCTTCCTCTAATTTCCCAAAATTTGTGTTCTTGGGAACAAACTAGGAGGCAAAACTCAAATGTCTCAAAGGGCAACTGTAAACACCATCATTCCTTTGTCCAGAGAAATCCTTCCTTTTGAAATCAATTATTTCAACCCACGTGATTGTGCTGGGCTGTTGGATATCTCTGCTTCAACTTATATTTGCTTCGGGCAATCCAGAATTACAGGAGAATTGAATGTCTCATAGCAGATTCTTTGCTGTATTTGGAAAGTAAAAGAAACCCCTGCCAGTAGAGCTCACAGCTACGTTTATGATTTGTTTTCATTGTCACTGGTCCCAAAAGCTGGGTTTCTTATTGGTATTCAAGTGAGTTTATTTTCACAAAAGCAATATGTGTGCAATGAGATCTGATAAGGCCTTCCTACAGGAAAGAACAACATTCTGAAGTCTGACTTGCTTTTAGAAATCCTTGGCCCTAAATCAAAGTTGGAGGCGTATTTATATTTGGGGGCAAAATAGACCAACTGAGACTTGGTAAACAAGCAAATGAACGTGGAACTGGACCCTAAGGAGAAGAATCGCAGCTCTGATAAATGGCAACCTGATTGGGAAAAGAGATGCCTTGATTTAAACACCACTGTAGCCAAATGGCCTAGGATGAAGGCTTTGCAATAGGTCCCCCAAGCAGACCACTGGAAACAGGGCTCTAAATTGCAATGGATCCTTTCATTCATCACTAAATCAATTCCTTATCAAAACGGTGCCAGCTTCTGAAAGAAGGTTTTCATTTTGAAGACAACTTTCTTGCGAGAACTTGTTGAATCTGTTATATAACGCCGAAGAATTTTCTCCTTTAGGTCAACATTAGTAGTGTTTGAACTAACCTCGCAGTGCTGTAAACAGAGATGGATTCGACTTAGTTTTATTCTTTTTTAATCTGGATTTTTGGAGAAGCCACAGTGTTGTTGGAATGTGTTCCACATTTTCAGTTTAAATACACGATTTATCTTCTATGCTTTGGAGGTAACAGTACAACCTTGTGTAAGTAACAGCCATTAGAATTATGAACAGGTATTTGTACTCATTGTGGTTCCAAAGTAGGAATGAGTTGAAATGGATAAACCCAAGATATGCAGGTTTGGCAGCTTTCTTGTTTGTCATTTATTAGTCAGGGGGAGGGTGGTTTCCTGCTTTGGGTTGCCGCCCATTCTCCAACTTTTGTGTTGGGGAGGGGATGGGTGGTGATGATTGAGAGCTACAGAGGATCATTTACTGTGCATCTAACAGTGACTGGGTACTGAGTGCTGACTGTGTGTCAGGCACTGGGCTAGACCCTAGAGATTCACAAGTGAGTAGAACTAGGTACAGTCCAATAGAAAGCCCAGGAATAAATCCATGCATATATGGTCAACTAATTTTTTTTGCTGAGGTAGATTTGTTCTGAGCTAGGATCCACTGCCAATCTTCTTCTTTTTGTATGTGAGCCACCACCACAGTGGCCACTGACAGATGAGTGGTGTAGGTCCGCACCCAGGAACCAAACCCGGGCCACCGAAGCAGAGTGAACCAAACTTAACCACTAGGCCCATGTGGTCAACTAATTTTTGACAAGGGTGCCAAGAATACACAATGGAGAAAGGATAGCCTCTTTAATAAATGATGTTGGGAAAACTGGATATCTACATGCAAAAGAATGAAATTCGATCCTTATCTTATATCAGACACAAAAATTAACTCCAAATGAATTAAAGAATTGAATGTAAGACCTGAAACCATAAAAATCCCAGAAGAAAATATAGAGAAAAGCTTCTTGACATTGGTCTTGGCAATGATTTTTTGCATAAAACTCCAAAAACACTGGCGACAAAAGCAAAAATAAACAAGTAGGACTACATCAAACTAAAAAGCTTCTGAACAGAAAAGGAAACAATCAACAAAATGTAAAGGTAACTTATGGAATGGGAGAAAATATTTGCAACTTATCTCTGATAAAAGGTAAGGAATTCATACAACTCAACAGCAAAAAGAAACCAATTAAAAAATGGCCACAGGATCTGAATAGACGATTTTACAAAGAAGACACACAATTGGCCAACAGATATATTAAAAGGTTCTCAACAACACTAATCATCAGGGAAATCCAAGTAAAGACCACAATGCAATGTTACCTCATATCTGTCAGGATGACTGTTATCAAAAAGACAATAGACAAGTGTTGCCAAGGATGTGGAGAAAAGGGAACCCTTGTACATTGTTGGTGGGAACGTAAATTGGTATAGCTGTTAGGGAAAACAATATGGAGGTTCCTCAAAAAATTTAAAAAGAGAATTACCACATGATCCAGCAATCCCACTTCTGGGTATATATCCAAAGGAAATGATATCACTATTCTGAAGAGGTATCTGCCCTCCCATGTTCACTGCAGCATTATTCACAATAGCCAAGATATGGAAACAACTTAAGTGTCTGTCAATGAATGAATAGATAAAGAAAATGTGGCATATATGTGTATATACAATGGAATATTAGCCATAAAAAAGAAGGAACTCCTCCATTTGCAACAACATGGATGAATCTTGAGGGTGTTATGTTAAGTGAAATATGTTCGACAAAGGCAAATATTGTATGATCACACTTATATGTGGAATTTTTTTTAAAAAAATTGAATTCATAGAACCAGAGAGTAGAACAGTAGTTGCCAAGGCCTGGATGGTGGGGGAAATGGGGAGATGTTGGTCAAAGGATACAAACTTTCAGTTATAAAACAAATAAGTCCTGGGGATCTAATGTACTGCATGGTAACCATAGGTAATAATACTGTTTGCATGTATACTTGAAATTTGTAAGAAAGTAGGTCTTAAGTGTTGTCACCAAACACACAAAAGAAGTTATAACTAAGTGAGCAACAGAAGTGTTCATTAACTTGACTGGGGTAATCATTTCACAATGTATACGTAAGTCAAATCATCATATTGTACACCTTTGAAAAAAGAACTAGGTACAGTTCTAGTGGGAGAAGCTCACAGTCTAGTGGGAGAGTCACACATTGACCAGACACTCTCTCACAATAACTGTTTAATTATAAGCTGGTGTAAGTGTCATGAAGGAAAAGCACGTGATGTTAGAAGAGTTCTGAATGGACACCTGCCCAAGTTTTGGGGTCTTGGAAGGCTGAGATCTGAAGGATGACACTCACTAGGGGAAACCAACTAACCAAGTGAAAGGGGAGGGATGATGGTGGGATGTTCCAGGCAGAGGGAACAGCATGGATACAGGAGCACTTCGCTGTATGGAAACTCCATCTTGGTTATGGGAACAGCCTTCCTACGCATGGAAGGCACCTGGCTTATAACTTCTGCCAAACTCCTACCCGTCATTCAAAGACCATTTCAGGGGCTGGCATAGTAGTTCAGTTTGTGAGCTCTACTTTGGCAGCCCAGGGTTTGTGGGTTCAGATCCCGGCATGGACCTACATACCACTCATCAAACCATGCTGTGGCAGCATCCCACATACAAAATAGAGGAAGACTGGCACAGATATTAGCTCAGGGCCAATCTTCCTCACCAAAAAAAAAAAAAAAAGACCATTTCAAAAGTTGCCTCCTTTCTGCAGCTTTCTTCAAACCTTATAGTCAGACACAATTAATCCCATGCTTGGGCTTCTCTTATTCACCTGATATAACACTGTGAAGACTCTGCTTTGAATCTGAGAGGCAATAAATGGCTATGGGGCCAGGCTTTCTGAGTTCCAATCCTGACTGAACTATTTATTTTCTGTGTGATCTTGGACAAGTTGCTTAATATCTCTGTATTTCAGTTCTACTACTTGTAAAATGGAGATGTTAATAGTACCTTTCTCATCTGGTCTGGTGAGAGGGTTGGGAGAGTTAATATATGCAAAGTGCCTAGGTCATTCCTTGGCATGTAGTGAAACCTCACCAATGTAACCTATTCTTGTTAATTCTCAGCATGTCTATTTCCTTATCAGTTTTGCCCAAGTCAGAGCTGGCTAGAGTCTAATCAGGAACTCCATCTGTATCTCTTAACACCTGGAATTTCAGGCTGTCTTCAATCACAGCGCTTCTCGAGCTTTATGTGTTTTGAATGACTGAAGAATCTTGTTAAAATGCAGATTCTGATTCAGTTGGTCTGAGGCGGGGCCTGAGCTTCTGTATTTCTAATAAGCTCCCAAGTGATGCCCATGCAGTTTGTCTGTGGACCACACTTTGAGTAGTGAGGGTCTATACCAACCTCAGTGAGCTCTCTGAGGTTACCTGAGTCTCTGGGGGAGAGATGGGAGCCTACGGAAGGAGGAGGGGCTCACTCTATAACACCTGCACCTGGGCACTGCACATCATGGTCTGATTCCTTCTCCTTGTCTGGCCCAGTATCCCACCTGCAGTAGTTACTCAGTCAATGCGAGGTGAATGTCGCCAGGCCACCATCAATTGTTCAATTCTTGAGTACTGTATCGGTCAGGGTTCTCCTGAGAGAAAGACAGGGAGAGAGAGGCAGAGACAGAAAGAGAGTTATTATTTCAAGCCAACAAGCTGGAAATTCTGATAAGAGTTGGTATTGAAGTCTTGAGTCTGAAATCTGTAGGGCAGGCCAGCAGGCTGGAAACTCAGGCAGGATTTCTTAAGACAGAATTCCTTCTTTCCCAGGAAAACTTAGTTTTTTGTTTTTAAGACCTTTAATTGATTGGATGAAGCCTACCTACATTATAGAGGGTAATCTGCTTTACTTAAAGTCAACTGATTGTAAATGTTAATCACATCTGCAAAATATCATCATAGCATCATCTAGACTAGTGTTTGACCGAACAACTGGGCACCATAGCCTAACCAAGCTGACATGTAAAATGAACAACGGCCAAAGAGCATGGCCTGTTCCATGGCTTCAGATCTTTCCAACCATGTCAGAGTGTGAACAAGCCTCTGAAAGCCACTTCCGTTCTGGGGCAAAAACTCCATGGGCCTGCCCTCCATCTTGGGGTTTGAAGGGTGGTGTTACACGGGCGAGTTGCCTGTGACTGTGTTTTGTGCTCTGTTATACCCGACTTGAACCCAAGTGACCACCGTTTTGGCATTGGAGGCTAAGTTTCTTAGTGAAAAACAAGAAAGTTACTCCAATTCAAACAGCACTCGCCTTGCAGTGCCAAGCTCCGGGTTGAGAATTCAGATCCTGTTTACGTGGGGCCATACTACCAGATTGTAAACAGCGGGAGGTTCCTTCTAGGGGGTCTTGGATGGCTGCTAAGACCCCTGCTGTGGCCATGACCAATTCTGGCCACAGAGCAGAGACGAACAAATGCTCTGCAGTCCTCAGGGAAATGCCCAGCGAGCAAACACCACTCTGTGGGACAGCGGTGGCAGGCATGTTCAAGACTTCACATTGATCTTTGTACAGCTTTCCCAATGCAATTTCAATCTGTGGTTTCACTTTATTATCAATATAATCTGGCAGATAGGCAGAGTAGAGATTGTTAACCTCCATTTTTTTTTCCTGACTTGCTGAAATGTTACCATCTGGTCGCCTTGCCTTAGGCTACTGGCAAAAAGGAAAGTGCTCCGTGATGCAATCTGCTGAACTTGAGTTGGAATTCCTGCTTCACCTCTTACTAGCTGAGTGACCTTATATAAGTCACCTCAGCTCTGTGAGCCTCAGTTTCCATATCTGAATTACCTTGAGTGTTTGAAGTAAGCATGACATGTGCTAATGTAGCACAGTGTCTGTCATCTAGTAGTTGCTTAAAATATGGTAGTGACTTTTTGGTATTACTATAGTAGACACACCTTGGGGTGCTGCCTACCCACAGCACCCTGCTCTGGTGCTGCTTCTACCCACAGCCATTGATGAGGTGCCCAGCTGAAGTGCCTGAGTGTATATTATGTGACCTACCGCTCAGTCACAGATAACTGGGTGAAGGAAGGTTGCCTAACTCAGGATGGACTTGGATTCTTCTGGGAATTTGGAATTGGAACGTTGAGGAACTGAGTCACTGAGCTGTCGGGAACTGAGTTGAAAAGCCAAGTAGTCTTGGGTACTAAGGCAACCAGGATGAGTCCTGTACATGCTGAGGTAATAGCAGAGGAAGCCCTTTAATGGAGAGAAAGGGGGAAGTGAGTAGAGGCACAGGGAGAAGAGATGGGTGGTGCAGCCCTTGAAAGATAGAGCCACAATTCTTAAATCTTTTCCTGGTTACCATGAAGCCAGGTGGATTCTTTCCTGCTCTTCGATTCCATGGGACCTGTATCCTTATAATGAGTGAACCTCCCTTCTCCTGGGCTGGCTTGAGTGGATATCTGTTCCTTGTAACAAAAAGATCAATGGTGAGGATGAAACAGATGAAGAAAAGGGGCTTCTGAGAGGTACAATGAGTTGGTGAGTCTAGATGCCCATTCCAGGGCTCATTCTACTGCTCTTTGCAGCCTTGTTCCTTGTCTAGCAAGTACAGTTGTTACAATGATGACCCTCTTGTCTCAGCAGCTAACTGGGAGTCTGGTGAGGTAGATTGGGGAAGGAGGTGTGACCTGTCAGGGCAGATGTGGTGCCAACCCTGCTCTGACACTTTCCCTTGCTGACTTCTGCTCTCCCTCCACGTTCCACACACCTGCTCTCCCAGGCTCAGCTCAGAGTAATGAAAGTGCCTCTGGTGTTTTCCTCCTTGAGCTGGGCACCAGCTCTCAGTGGCCTTCCAGTCTACATTTCTCTGAAGGGGAGAAGTTATTGGATCAGTGGTGATGGATTCCAGGGATCTGGTTCAACTTGGCTCCCACTCAATGAAATCATCTGGCTTGGAAGTCAGGTTTCTCCGAACTTTTGGTGCTGGCTGTGGACCAAAGCAGATAATCTGGGACCCGAGTGTAAAGAAAAATCTCTGGAAGTCCTGGGGCATGTCCATTGAGTTCCCGAGGTGGCTTGTTTGAACTCTGAGCTCCCTGTGGGCATTACAGAGACTGCAGGGTTGAAGGAGTCTGCGTACCACCTCAGAGGCACTTGGCTGTCACATAGGCCAGAATGTTGAGCATCCCTTGAGGGTTGGCTAAACCTAAGGGCATTGAAGGGCTGGCTACGTCAGAATCACAGGGATGCTCATTAATGTACAAATTCCTGAATCTCCTTCTGATTCAGGATGTCTGGGATGAGGCTTGGGAAACTCTAGTTTTAACAAATACCAGATGGTTCCGATCATCAGCCACGGTGGAAACTACCCTCAGATCGATGGCCTCATTGATGTCAGTCTAGGAATTTCTGAAATGATCCTGCTACAAACCACGAAAACTTCTGCAGTCTAATCCTCAGCCTCATAAATAGATGCTGTTATGGGTTGAATTATGTCACCCCCAAAATTTATATGTTGAAGTCTTAACCCCTAGAACCTCAGAATCTGACCTTATTTGGAAATAAGTTTGTTGCAGATGTAATTAGTTAAGATGAGGTCATACTGGAGTAGGGTGGGCCCTTAATTCAATATGACTGGTGTCCTTATTAAAAGGGAGAAATTTAGACATAGAGACAGACACACACACGGAGATGTGACAAAACACAGGGAGAATGTCATGAGAATTATGCTGCCACAAGCCAAGGAACGCCTGGGGCTACCAGAACCTGGAAAAGGCTGGGAAGATCCTTTTGCTACAGGTTTCAGAAGGAGCATGGCCCTGCCAACACCTTTACTTCAGACTTCTAGCCCCAGAATTGTGTAACAATAGATTCCCATTGTTCTAAGCCCCGCTGTTTGTTGTTCTTTATTATGGCAGCCCTAAGAAATTAATACAGATGCTTTTGATATTTTAGTTTTTAATATCAGCTACTCTCTACTCCATTTCTGTGAGTTGCTCTGCTTACTCTCTTGGGTGTGAAATGAAGATTCCTCTGGGAGTGCCCTTGTGGCTCGGGTGGGGAGGGGTGTTTAGAGTACATGGAAACTCCATTCTGGTGAGGAAGGTGACATTGATTCATGAAGTCAGAGAGAAGCCTTAATGTAGAAAAAGCAGGTTGCCCCTCCCCTTTTATCCGTCTTATGAATCTGACCCGACATTATCAGTGGCCAGGCATCTACTAAGGAATGCCAATTTCTTAAATTTGGAGTTTGTGATTGTAGGTAGGAGAGGAGCCCTTTAGGTCTGTGTCCAGATAAATTCATAGCACAGAGGTTAGGAGCAGGTCTCTGGAGCCCAACTGCTGGGGTTTGGATCCTCCTGGCTGTGTGATTCGGGGTAAGTTGCCTGGTCCAGGGGTCCTCACATTTTAGCGTGCGTCAGAACCCCCTGCTGGGCTTGCTGAAATTCATTGCTGGCCCCACTCCAGAGTTTCTGAGTCAGTGGGTCTGGGATGGGGCCCGAGAATGTTCATTTCTAACAAGTTCCCAGGTGATATTAATGCTGCTGGCTCAGGGACCACACTCTGAGAAATGCTAACTTAGTTTCTCCAAGCCTCTGTTTTCCCATCAGTAAAATGGGTTTGTGATATTCCTAAACTATAGAGTTCTTGTGAGGATTAAGTGAGGTGATGGATTAAAGCATTTAGCACATTGCTATGCGTAGAGCTCAGTAAATTTTGGTGATCATTCACTGTTATTAACATGAATTGAAGCCCCCTTTTATGTTTTGGTTTGCAAAGTCACTCCAAGATGTTTCAGAGTCAGGAAACACTCAAAGATAATTCTGGATGAGAATGTCCCTGCCCATTGGAGTGTTCAGAGAAGTACATTACCCTCCTCAAACCGAGGGACACCTATTGCCATGCTGAGGTTGCATCTTCTAACTGTGCCAGCAGTTGGGCCCTGGATGAGGCCTTTGGTAGAGGTAGGATAAGGAGAGGAGAGGGCTTGGGTCTTACCCTCAGGCTCATCAAGCAGAGAGCTCTGACTTCATGCTCAGGAGTTTGGGAGCATCATGCTGCCCAGGCCTGCAGCTGGCAGCCTCTACTACTCCGCGCAGGGCACTGCCCATTCGTTCAGAAAACATTCCATGAACTGTGCCCTTTCCCACACTCCCAGCTAAAGACAGCAATTGTCTTGGTGTTCAAGCATCCAGTGTTGAAGCCTTTCAGAAGCCACTGGATATGTTTGCCCTGCATCTTCTCCAGTCTGGGCTGAGCACAGAGAAACCAACTGTTAATGGGTTGGCCTTCCTAACGCCATATGACATCCTGGCACTGAGTCTTCTCATTAGCTTGGTTCTTGGGATTCCAGCTTCAGAAGCAAGACAGTTTGTGTCAATAAATAATGCTTTGTCTCTGGGATTCTGGCCCCATCAGAGGACTTGGGGGCTCCGGTTGGGAGCTGCTGGCTTGTTGCTAAGGTGCTTGGAGCTTATCCAAATTCACGTTTCCCAGGATGGCGGAGAATAGTTAATGATTACAAAGCTCTGAAAATGTATATGTGGGTTTCTTTCCAATACCACTTAAAAACACATAATTACCGAGAGAAGGATATTTCTGGTTTTGTTTGGCTTTTGTGGTTGTTGAACTCCAAGGGTAAACTAGAGTTCTTTTTTCTTGTATGTATTGGTGAAAGCTTCCCCTTTCAATGTAGTGAGCTCTTCTTGAATACTTACTATGTGCAAAGTATCAAGGTAAGGGGCAGCAAGAAAAAGGTAAGACTCTTCCAGTTTTGTTGGAGAGAGATATTCCCGGGTGGAGAGATTGCGATGTAAAGGTACAGAGAAAGGCAGATGACATTGGAGAAAGAAGACATAAAGACAGCTTGTTTTCTGTTTTAAAGTTTTTCTTTGCCTCACATGTAATCTTTCCCCTTAACATACCTGCCTTCCCCTGCTGTAGAACATTGCTTGAACATCTTGGAAATATTTCAAGAGAGCTCCTGGTAGTATCTATTTGAAGCCAATTGTCTCTACTTACTGGCCCTCCACACCCCGCACCCCACTCCCCCTAATTTGGCTGCACGTGCAGATTCACCATGTAAGTTAATGGGAGAACTCATTCGTTTTCTTACCTGCTTATTTGTGGTCTTTTCCTACCCAGTACTGCCACCTGAACAGGTTTTATTTGTATGTTTATTCATTGTCTCTCCCACTAGAATGTATAATTCCTGTGGCTAGGGACCTTCTCATACTAGTCTGTCTTGGCAGCCAAATTGCAAAGGCCAAAATGAAATCATGGGGGCAATTATATACCATATTATTCACTAAATCCAAGTCTACTAGAACCTGGGTGTACACTGTGAAGCTAAACATTTCGTTTAGCATAAATATAAGCAGGGCCTCTTCTATAGTTCTACACTGTGGGGAGTCAACTCATCACTTACCACTCTCTCCCCTGTTTTATGAGATAGTGCTGGCCAGAAATAGCTTTTTAAAAACCAGACTTAACAAAGCCAAACATAGTCTTTACCATACAATCCAGCAATTGTGCTCCTAGGTATTTACCCAAGGGAGTTGACTTGTGTCCACACAAAAACCTGCACACAAATGTTTATAGCAGCTTTATTCCTAATTGCCAAAAACTGGAAGCAACCAAGATGTCCTTCAATAGATGAATGGATAAACAAACTTTGGTACCTCAGACAATGGAGTATTATTCAGGGTTAAAAAGAAATGCACTACCAAGCCACAAAAAGACATGGAGGAACCCTAAATGCATATGGCTAAGTGAAAGAAGCCAGTCTGATAGGCTACATACTGTATAATTTCGACCATACGACATTCTGGAAAAGTCAAAACTATAGAGATAGTAAAGAGATCAGTGGCTGCCAGGAGTTAGGGAGGAGGGAGGAGGGATGAAAAGGTGGAGCACAGGGGATGTTTAGGGGCTGAGACTATTCTGTATGATACTGTAATAGTGGGTACATGTATGCATTTGTCAAAACCCATAGAACTGTACAAAGAATGAACTCTATTGTAAACTATGGGCTTTAATTAATAATCATACATTAATATTGTGTGACCAGTTGTAACAAATGTACCACCCCAGTGAAAGATGTTACTGGTAGGGGGAGCTCTGTGTGTGACGAGGGAGGGGAGGAAGTGCATGGGAACTCTGTACTTTCTATTTTCCTGTAAACCTAAAACTGCTCTAAGAAATAAAGTCTATTAATTAAAAAACCCAGCTTAATCAAATTAATCAAATAATTTATCCACATGCTCATTTTTATTTTCAACAAACATTTATTGAGCACCTACTGTGTGTTAGTCATGTTGGTCATCACTGTGGCCACACGTGTGAGGTCATCCAGTGGCACTTGATCACAGAAAGGGAGTTCCAATGATGTTATTTAAAGAAGCTGAGTTCTCTAAAAGGTTGAAAGGGATAATGGTGAGCAGCAATGAAGCACCCAAAGGTGTTATGAAAGAGGTCCCAACTTCTGAGGATGAAATCAAAGGCCTGAGTCCTTTCATATCCACATCCCAGAGGATAATAATATCCGGAGCTCAGGAACTTTTGCATGTGAAAGTGTAAAGGGAGAAATCCTCTGCTAATGTTAGACATTATTATTATTAGAGTAATAAATGATATCCAGGAAGAAATTGTGGAGCAGAGCTCAGGCTTAAGAAACAATACAGTCATTCATTTTTCTAAATAAAAGGAAAACAGCTTGAGCACCCTCTCCTCACTCCTCAGGTGGAGGAGAAATCCAACATCAGTCATTAGTGGGGCTCCCTCTCCCTTCCGTTGGATTGTACAGGCTTCCTGGTTCCGGGAACATGTGGGAGGCACTGGGCTGCAACTCATGGTAGCTCCCTTGTTCCATCGCTCCTTTGGCTTCCCCAAAGGTGCTGGTGTCCGGTACTGTGATCTTCTGCCATCTGCCCAAGACTGCTTCTTGGTAGGGACTTCCAGCTGTCTTGACTTTGTTCTCCCTTTGCAAAACTTCAGCCTTCCAGTGACCACAGGCTTGGCCATAGGGACCCTCTTCACTGAGCTTGGTGTCCAGCCCCCAGAGGCATCTGGAAGTCACCTCCCATCCAAGTTCAGGCCTCTGTGGGTCATTGAATGGGAGCAGGGTATGTGTCCCTGTCTCTCAGATACTCGCCACCCCTCTGTCCAGCATTCTTTCCTTCCAGGAACTTTACTGGCTTTTCCTTCAAGAGTCTGCCACCATCTTGTATCAGCCTCATCTATATCTCAACAGAGCTATGCTTTAGAAACTAAAGGCCCCAAAACTGTCCCTCGGAGAACCTCAGATATCTTGGAGAAAAGAGAGATAGGAGAGAGCAAGAAGGAATAAATACTTTTCTTTCTTTCCTGGAGAGCCTCCATCATACATTTCCCAGTTGGGTTATCCTGCCACACTATAATTGCTAGTGGTAAGCAATTTAGCTCTCTTTATTTTAAAAACAAAACCACTTTTCATGAACCAAATATCAGTTTATGTCAGACCTCAGGCTCTGGGCCCTGGGCCTTCAAAAGATGCCTTACCACATCAGGCATGCGTTGGCAGTGGAGTCTCATCGACGTGGGGATAATTCCAAAGTCAGCACAAAAAGTTAAAAGCTTATATGGTCAAAATTCCCCATGACTCTGCGTTAGGAAAGTAAGCCTTTGCAGAATTTCACCCAGTCCAACCCAGAGACCTTATTTTCTAGTATTTGGACATAGCGCTCTTTCTTTGGATGAACTCCAGATGAACTAGTTGGTTTGCATTTAGAGGTCACAATGCATGAAAAATACTTACCTGTAAACACAACAATCACCTTAAAATGTCAGTTGATGCTCTCTCTAAGAGAGGCCTGAGGGGATTAGTCTCCTGAGGGACAGCTGATCTCCCACCTCACATTCACTCAGGGGCATGTGCTCATGGAGTGCAATGACGAGTGGGGTCAAAGGCACCATTTTAATTGTTCTCACTCTTCTTCCCTCTCCTTTTCTCTCTGTTTCCATCTCCACTCTCCCAAGTGCGTTTAGTTGGTTTGGGATATGAAGAGACTCCACTGTGCTATAAACACCTGCTTGCTCTGTGCCAGGCTGTAGGAGGGTCGGACAAGCCTTGCTCGGTCAGTCTGCTTCCTGGTCTCTCCGACCTTCCTGTTGGCGCTCTCTGCAGCCGGCCTTCTTGGATTGCCCCTGGGTGGCTCTTGCTGTTTTTTTGATTCCTAAACTCGACTATATAAATTTCACTCAACCTAGAGCGGGTTTGGTGATCAGTTATGCCTTTGGGTAACTGGACTTTGGCCCAGGCCCTGTTTGAGGCCGTGTCACGGGGCTGGTGATGATAGGTGGAAGGGCTCCACTCTGCAGTGATGGCACAGGAGGTCTGTCTGTCCCAGTTTCCTGGGCCCATCCTCACCAGCCTTTTTAGAGTCTGAAACTCTTCCGTGTACTTCCTATAAGTTCCTGCCTCAGGATGAGCCTGTCTCTGCTGAGAACAATTTCTGAGGTCCTTTCTCAGTGATCTTCGTGGAGTCATAAGGAGTCAACCGAATGGTTTGATGCTCACTGCTTTCTCTAAGCTGGGAGCAGTGGGAAAAAACAACTTTGCACCAAGACAGAGAGAGTTAGGATATTGGCTCTGCCTCTAACTGTATGACTCAGCAAAATTTCTTTAGCCTCCCTGAGCATCTCTTAAGATTCTTTGTAAAATGGAATTGCATTACTTACCTAGCAGCTATGGAATTGCATTATCTTCCTTGGAGGTTCTTGTGAAGAGTAGAGTTATACAAAACTGTGTGGCACACACAGATGATCAACAACTGTTAGCTCTTATTATCACCTCATTCAGTGGAGGTAGGGATGGGCTAGGTACATTGTGGGGCAGCTTCTCCTACCTGGAACAGTTGAAGCAATTTCTTCTCTTCCTTCATATAGCGAATCCTGTTTTGCTTTAGACTGAGGTAAAGCACATACCTGGGGTCAGGTTCCCACTCTGCCATTCTCTTGGTGTGAGACTTGAGGGACTCTGGTCTCTCTCAGTTGCTTTTCTCATTTATAAAATGATGGTAATAATATCTACCCCTTAGGATTATTGGGAGAGTAAGAGGTGAAGTATGCAAAATTGTCAGCGCAGTGCGTGGCTCAAAAATCATCACCCGATATCGAGTACACGTCTCTCTCCTCTCAGCTCATAAGTTCTTTGTGGGCAAGCTCACGTCCGAGTCACTTGTGGCCCAATGCTGGCATGAAGAGGGGCCTCAGCAGCTAGTAATGGAAAAAACCAATAATTCTTTCCTTGATTCTCAGGAAACCTGGTTTGAAGGCTGTAATGTTAAGGTCCCATGGCAATTTAAGACAGAACTCCAGAATAGGTTCCTACAGCATTAAATAGGGCAACTTTCAAATGGGTCATGATGGAAAAAAAATCTCAACTGTGTTATATAAGGCAGACTCATAGGACTTGGTTCACATAAGGAAAATACTCTGGAAAATTATACCAGAGATTTCAAACTGAAAGCAAATACATTCATAGTAAAAATATTACACACTATTTGCTAAAAAAATTTTTTTATCAAAATTTTGCAGCATCCCTGTAAATGTCACTATGGGACTCAGTTTCCCTTTTTCCAAAGTGTGAGGGCTGGATTAGACCCATGGGGCTTCACAGGCTTTGATAAGACATTTGGATTCTCCCTTAATACAGAGAGAAGCCACTGGAGTTTTAAGCAGAAGGAGGCCGTGATCTGATTGATGTTTTTTAAAGCCCAGACTTTTTTCACTTTTCCTCCACTACGCTACGGCCGTCCTCCAGCCTGCCTTTGTGCTTCATCTCACGTCAGCTTCTCTTTCTCTTTCTAGGGTATTTCCCTGTCCGTCCCCCCACCCGCCCACCGCCAGCCCACAGCAATTGCTCCTTCCTCTGAGCTCACAGCATTTGCTGAGCTCTTAATCACACTCTGCCCCATGACATGGCATGCTATTATTGTCTTGAGCATATGTTAGTTAATTAATTAATTCAACAAGCATGTATGGAACAGCTGCTGCGTGTTAGGCGCTCTGCTAGGTGCTAGGGACACAGAGATGGTTAGGACGGGTTCTCTGCTCCCAAGTACCCTGGAGTCTGGGGGCCGGGCCAGCTATATAAACAAATCACCAGAGGCTGTTCGGTAAGCTCAGTGATAAGTATGGCAGAGTTTTTATGGGATCCAAGATAAAGGGTCCCTAACCAGTGGGGGAGGGGGCCCTGGTAGAGTGGGGAGGGTTAGGGGAGACTTCCTGGATGAAAGCAGGTTGGAACTGATTCTTCAAGGCTGACTGGGAGTGAGGGTGAAGGGAGCGGGTACAGAGGGGTCTGGACAAGCAAAGAAACAGAATGGTGAAGAATTGCAAGCAGTTCACTCCTGATGAAACATTGAGTGGGAGACCAAGAAGAGCAGGAGATGAGGCTGGAAAAACAGACAGGAGCAAAACACAGCACAAGACATAAACACAGCATCCAGGAGGGCTGGCTTCTGGAATTCTTGGGGCTGAACTGGGGAGAAGGCCCAGAGCGGGCATAGGAGGCCAGAGGTGGTCTTCATTTATTTCTTCCCTGAAATACCACAGTGGGGATACTACATTGAGCAAAACTGACAAGGTCTCTGCCCTCAAGAAGCCTGCAGGAGACTGGCTGGTGGCCAGGTCAATAATACAGTGTGGTAAGGACTAGGTGCTGGCAGAGTCCCTGGGTCAGAAAGAGCTCTGACTCAGCCTCAAGGCCCAGGGAAGGCTTCCTGGAGGTAGTGTCCTCTGGTCAGCTCCCCTGACAGTTGGACTTCATGGAGAGTGAGAAAAGTATGTGTAGAGAGAGCTCGTGGTGGCCCACCTTTGCCCTGAACCCCTCAGCCTTCCAGGCCTAAGAAACGAAGCTGCAGGCCCAGGCTGGAGCAAGAGATGGAAAGCAGGCTGGAGAAAGGCCTGCAGAGAAACGCTGGCTGTTTTGTGGTCTTCCCAGCCGTCTCCTGGAACATGGGCCTGTTTTGCAAACACAGCTAGTTAGGCCAAATATGTGGGGTTTGGCCCTGGCTCGGCCAACCCAGCTCCCTAAGCAAACAGTAGGGGACTTTTTTATCCTTTTCTTTCTAAACTAACTCTTTTCTGGGTACATAATTTATACAGCTCCAGTGAACTGCAGTTTGGCTTTCTTCCCAAAAAAGAAAAACATCTCCTCAGATTTTCCACACACCCGCCCCATCCTGTTGGCCCAATGCCAAACCTTCCCAAGAAGGCTGGGGCAGGGCTGCTGTTCTGGAGAAGGGTGGGGACGTACCGCCACCCCAGGGGCAGCGTGGGCAGCAGTTTGGGGGGGCTGCAGTAGTGATGCAGGTGGGTGTTCCATACAGGAGTGGGAGGGTGGGAAATAGGTGTGTGGTCGGGGGTGGGCAGGAAACTGCAGACAGCAGCACTGCTAGAAACTACGCAGGGACTAGCAGACTGTGGAAAAGCTCCTCAGCGTTTACAAAGCACCTTCTCATCTGGTTTGAGTCTCCCAACAACAGCATAAGGAGGGGAGGACACCTATGATTACTATTCCCGTGTAACTGATGAATTGCTGCGAGATTGGACCAGGCAACTTGAAACTAGCCGGACCCAAGTTAGGATCCCACCTCTACCTCTGAGTGACCCTGGGCAAGTTACAAAGCCTCCTGTAGCTTCATCCATTAGGGATAATGGTAGTACTTTCTCCAAAGGGTGGTGCTGAGGGTTAAATGAGATACTGTACGTGAGGAGCCCACACCATGCCTGGCCTCTAGCAGATGCCTGCTTATTTCTATTGGAATGGCCGGAGAGGTTGCCTGACTCCTGTGGGTGCTGCTGGGACTGTGACCCAGGTGTTTTGACTCCCAGCATGGCCTTTTATGTTGCCTCAGTCACCAGTGTGCCCACCATGCCAACCTAGCCCCAAGCAGAGGTCACAGCTTTGTGAGGTTGCCTGTGCATTCCAGGCTCAGAAATCTGAGCTGATAGCTGAGTAGTCCATAAGCCCAGTAGGTTAGTCCTTAAGTCCAAATGCCTGCCATGCTCTGTGGGAACAAATGGCTGTAGAAACTGCATAGCTGGTGAAACTTAAGCTTCAGAATATGAGCCCCAGTTCACAATCCGCCTGTTTCCTCTTATAGTCAAGGGCGAGCATCCAAATCCCCCCTTCATTTATCATTGTCATTGCCAGCTCAGAAAGGTCAGCGAGCATTCCTCTCGGTTGCCTCCTGCCACTTGGCTCTGAGCAGTGATTCCGACTTAGCGGCGCTGAGCCTGGCACGCAGTAGGCACTCAAGAATGTTTGCAGAGGTGTTGTCAGGTCACACCCACTACCAGGGGCTGGAGGTCTACGTCATCACGGCGTACGTAAAAACGGCATTTCCTTGTCTGGGCCAGCTCAGCGGCTCTTGCGTTATAGACCCAGGTGGTTTCCCCAGTGAAAATTCTACAACTTTTACAACTATTCCCTTTGCCTAGCCCCATGAATGCCCCTAGAATTCCCCATGGCTCCTTCTCCTCATTCAATTCTCAGCCTAAATGTGGCTTCCCTAGGGGCCTTGTCCGGCCATCCCATCAAAAGTGGCTCCCCCTGCCCCACCTAAGGCACTGTCTATCTCATCATTGTTCCTTACTTATTTCGTGGTGCTCCTCACCGTCTGAAGTTATTTTTTTGTTTAGTGTCTTTGTGATGAGAACCTAAGCTCCATGAGGGCAGGACCTAGTCTGTCTTGGTCATCGTGGTATCCCTGGTGCCTGGCATACAGCAGGAGCTCAATAGTTATTTGTTTAATGGGTGAATTAAGCAAATTTAAGATCATGGGGTCCAATGTCTTCATTTTGCAGAGAGACAACTGAGGCCCAGTAGGGTTAAGACATCCAATGTCAATTCGCCTGTGCCAGACACGCCTGCCAGGAGCTCTTCCTCCAGTAACTTCTTCCTCAATTCTCAAGAATCTCTGGAACCAACATATGGTAATAATCTGCCTTTCTATTTAGGAGTAAGAACTATTTCCTGTCTCCGAAGAGTTACAACACCAAAAATATTTGATGTGCACCCTAATAAGCTAAAGGACAGTTTTCCCTCTTGGGCTGAAAATGGAAGATGCACAGATGCGCATATAAACACCCTGAAAAGAAATTATTAAAATGGGCTAACACGTGGATAAGGAGTGATCATATAAAATGATGTCATCCTGTTGGTGTCAGCTAGCCAGGGAAACACCATAACTGGGTCGCATCTATTGATGTTGGAGGAGAAATTTTCCCCTCTAGATTCTGGAGGAAGAATAAGGGAGCTCATGAGGAGTCACTGTGGCGTAGTGGGCTGGAAATCTTCCTCATAGAGTAATTGGAGGATTAACTCTGCAGAGGCGCGGAAAGGGTCCAGCCTAGTACTTGCTCAGTCAGGTGTAGGTCTGTTATCATCCCTAAAGATGGATTATTCTCACTGAGGCCTCACTTGTTTCCGTGTTGCACAGACTCCCCCTGGTTTTCTCATATTTATCCCAAGGGAGATGACAGGAGATGACTCACACCAAGTAGCAAAATGAATCAGTGTGCTAGCTCTGGTAAAAGGTTCTGGAAAGCAGTAAGGAGCTAATAATAATGATTATAACAGCCACTACTTCACTCACTTTACATTTTCTCTGTCCCAGGTAATGTGCTAAGGGCTTAGGTGTATTCAATTTTATAAAGTTGGAACTATTTTTGTCCTGCTTAACATATAAGGAAACAACCACTCAATCCTATGAGGAGAGAACTATTTTTATTTTACAAATGAAATTTGGAGAGGTCAAGTGGCTTGCCCAAGGCTACTCAGCTGGTAAGGACACAGCCAGAAGTCCAGCTGTGGCACATGATCTGAGTGCAGAAGTGATATAAAGTGCAAAAAGTACTATCGTACTATAGGAGGCTGGAAGCGATGGCTGGAGCAAATTAGCGGTGGTAGGGTTTTGGTGACTGGCAGTTGCCCATGTTGTCTCTAGCCCCTTGCTTCTGATAATTGACTATAACCCATATTTACTGAGAATTCACAGGATGCATTGTTATAAATTAAAGGGGATGGGTTTTAAGAGAAGACACCCGGAACAGCGCAGGTTACTGTCATAGCCATGATGATCCAAAGAAGTGATGTTCCAAGCACCAAGCACTCGGTGCTCTCAGGACACTGTCTTGCATCTAAAAGACAGGGATTGCATTTTTTTAGTCTTTGATTAGATGAAAAAGTGTATATGGAAGCTCCACACTCAGATGGTACCCAGGGCCTGGCACAGAGCAGGCACTGAATTGCAGGATTCTCCCTTCTGTACTTTTATTTTCCTGATACCTATCACAGTGCTTGGCACAGAATGGGTGCTTAACATATACAGTTGTTTGTTGTTTTTTGACTAGTAAGCACTTATTGCTTAATAAAAACTAATATTTATTGAGGCTCCATGCTAAGCATTTCCAGGCAATATCACTTCTGCCCCTTATACTCATCTAGTGAGGTGAGTATAGTTAACATCTCCATTTAACAGTGGGATTTCCTTTAACTGAAGAGAAAACAGGCTTCCAGAGGTTAAATACTTCACCCAAGGACCCTGATCCATCAAGCTGGTAAGTGGCAGAGCCAGGAGTGTGAACGAATGGGTTCCCAGAATCTCTTCACAGGGTTCCTATAGTGACCAAGGAAGATGAATGTCTGTCACTCTCTAAGTGATCTGTGGGCCATAGCTTGATGTTTGACACTTCTTAGAAATTTTTATTTGTTTAAAAAATTCATACCATCTTTGCTAATATGCCCATGGTAATTCAATCTAAATTAATGTTTTAAACCATTGACTTCTTACATTACTTAACTCACCCTCTCCCCCAATCTTCACATTATCTGATGCTTCAGAAAGATGCATCATATTTGTTTTGTGACTTCTCAGTCTCCTGGAAGACCACAGCATGCCTCCAGGGGTACACATGCTCCAGGTTGAACAGGAAGCTGGAGGAATCTGATAAGCTTCCTGGGAGAAGTGAGTTGTGAACTAGAATTTAACTGACTGGCAGAGGGAAAACTGGGACCTGGATTTTATAGCTGTCTTCCCTCTGTCCCCTACCCCCTACCCCTAAGTCTTTCGTCACTTTATCCCCTGGTAGAGCAGAGTAGAGATGCAGGGTTCAGAATATATAGGTCCTCAGTGGCAAATAAATGAATGAATGACCAGGGGATGGGTGAGGTCTGGTTAGTGATGGGCATCAGCATTTTCTTGGAAAGGCCAATGGCCTGAGAGAGGCTAAAGGGGGCTTTTATATTGTAAGGGGTTCTCTGGAGAAGATGGCCATAGCCACTAAGGACACGACAGCATCGCCACCTCCATGAGTCCTTTCTAGACCTTCTTAAGCTATTACTGATGCTGCTGTGATCCCTAAATGTCAGTCAGTTTGGGAGCATCTTCTATCACTAGCACTGGACACTCATAATCAATTGGGAAGATAACTTGGAGCGCCCTAGAGATCTTCTAGTTCATTCTTCCCATTTTACAGACAAGGAAATTGAGGCATAGAGAGGGAAAATGAATGACCCAAGGTCACATGATGTGGTGGAACTGTTCATTGCCTATCCAACAGCCATTTCCTGCTCCTTGTTCCTTCCTAACAGAACCCAAATTTTTCTGGATATTGGGCAGCCATGTTTTCAGGGGAGACCTTGTCTACCCCTCTCTGTCCCCAGAGAATGAATCTTGATCAGCTTGAGCCAATCATAATAATTATATCCTCTTTGCCAGTGACTGGTTTAGGGATAAGGCATGTGATACAACTCTAACCAATGAAACGTGAAGGGAAGCCTGTTGATGGGGGCTTTGGGGAAAGTTTTCCTCCATCTTAAAGAGAATGATAATAAAGGCTGCACAATCTTAGTCTCTATGGCTTTGGAGTTTGTTGTATGAGGACAGGATGCTTGGAATAATTGCAACACACAACCAGGTAAAATCAGATTCCCCATCCAGTGTTTAGCTGGCCCATTGGAGAGTCTGGAGTGATCCCTGTGACTACCAGAAGGTAATGGGGGAGTAGATGTGTTTGGGATTGTCAACTGGGCAGCAGTTGGATTACGCTCCTGCAGAAAAGCAGGGGACCCCAGGAAGATCTCCTAGGCAGGCCTGGGACTTGGACTTGAACCTTGTAATCAGTAGGATTAACGTTGGCTTCATGAGACAGGAAACACAAAATAGAAAAAGTGGCAAGAAGGATGTTATCCTTCCCTTTTTTAAGGCTGACGTAAGATTTTATTGTTCTTTGTACTGCTTCTCTTCATCTCTTCTCTCTTCTTTTCTTTTTCCTTCTTCTCCAAATGTCAACACAGGGCTCAAAGTAGATTTTAGAGCCTACTATATTTCAGATTTAGTCCTCTGATATAAAAGTGCTTGATAAATGTCTGTTTCTGATGATGATGGGAACATATGACCCCTTTGCATTCCAGCTTTTAAGGCAGAGATCACATTCCCCAATACCCTTACAGGCTCAGGCAGGAAGTGATGGAATGGATAAGGTAGTTTGGAGTAAGGAAAACAAGTGGTGGCAATTGTCATAAACTGGAGAACACAACCCCCTTGACAGGAGGCAATGTTATTCAGCTCCAGCAAGTTGTTGTCAAGCAAAAATACAAGTTCCATGTTGCCAACTCTTCCGTTATTCAATAGTACTCAATATTTGTTGAATGAATAAGTCAAAGTTTTTCCGATTGCTTTCTTCCTCCCAGAAGACTGAAGGAAACATCGAGAACAACTGGTGAAAGACAAAGGCATGTATGTCTTTGTCATTTATTTGTTAGTTGTTCTAGTGTTTTATTTCTCTCTCTAAACTAGAGTCTAAGCAGCTTGAAGGCAGAGATTGTGTTATCCATCACACCAGCCTCTTCCTTTTTAAGGAGAGTTCCCCAAAGTTCCACAAGACACTTCTACTTACATCTCATTGGATAAAACATAGTTACATTGCTGGGAACCTGGGAAACTGAGTCTTTCAGCTGAGTGGCAATTGCTCAGCTAAAAACTGGGGTTCTTTTACTAATGAAGAAGGGGGAAAGGATATTGGGAAGTCACCAGCAGTCTCTTCCACATGACCCTGAAGAGAAAACTAAGGGGCTCTGAAGTTGGCAGTCACTGAATTCTGTGCTATCATAAATCATGTGAGTTATAGGATGTCAGAGCCAGAAGTGATCATAAAGACTTCTGGTCCAACTCACTCATTTTACAGCAGGACATTTGAGGACCAGAAAGGAGTTAGTGTGTAGTGAAGGGATTTACCCAGGGTCACACAATAGAAGAAGCAGTCCTTCTAACTCTGCCTTGTTCTAACGTCTCCACCAACTCTTACTAACGTCCAAATGACTGCATTCGGCCCTCATTGATTTCTCCCTGCCATTGTGATGCACCCAGGCTCTCTCACCTACCACCACCCTCTGAACTTGGCACTACCTCACCCTCTTTCCTAATGAGGTCTCCACTACTATCTTTCTCAGTCCCTTCAGCCCAAGGATGGCTCATAGTTTTTGTCTCAGGGAGCAACAAGTATTGGCTGGTAGAGGCTTCCAGAAATGGTCTCCCACGGATAATTTTGAGGGCTCAGTGGAAAAGATTGCTGGGCTTGACTAATGACGTCACTGTGGTTGTTCCTAAGAAATGGAGACTCTTGGGCTAAGAGTTTGTTATCTGACCCCTGGTTTGTTTTCCTTTACGGGTGAGGAAATAGCCTTCTTCATGGGCTTATTCATCAAGTGTCTGGCACTCACAATGACAGCCTTGTCCCTACAACCTGGGTGAACCTCCTACCGCACTGCAGCCATCTGGGAGGGGAGTGGGTGGTGGTGTGAGTTCTCACATATCAGAAGCTCAAGGCCATCCATCACCCCGTGCACAGATTGCAACAGGCCACCGGGGCAGGTGCATCTGATCCTGTCTTGCATCAGAAAGATAACTCTTATCACCACTCCACGAACTGAGCTTCTAAAAATAGACAGGATTAGGTTGTGACCAGTGCCCTGGAGTTACCAAGGCAGTGAGGTTCTAGTGACAGCTCTGTCACAGGCCAGACACTAAATATATCTTCCCCACACTGACAAGGACAGTGTCAGGGAGCACACTGGCCACGTGATCCTTCCCAGTCTCAAGGGGAGAAACCCCTCGGAGTCTGTTCCCAAACCAGGCTCAGGCCCAGACTGAGAATAGATGCTCTGTGTCCTGGCCAACTGTCCTACTCGTGGTCTCCAGATAGGACTCCCATGTCACACTCTGGCAAGCACGTGAGCAGCTGTGGAGGAGGTGGCAGGACTCTTGGCATGTGTCTGAGAGAATTATTTGGGTCAGGGGAGCACACCTTCTACCTGCCTCATGGACTGAGGGAAAAGGAGGAAGCCTGGGGCTGGAGGACTGGAGGGGAAGTGGGGCTGGGAGTGCTGCCTCTACTCTTGCAAATCCGCGGAAGATGCCAACCTGATTCACACCTTAGTGAATCCTTGGCTGATGACTTGTATCTGGTCACATGTGCCCATTCTTTCCCTAACACTTCCTTTGTTGGAATAGCATACGTCTGTTAGCCAGCTCAAAATTTAATTACATAAATATTACATTAATATATTTTTGTTGTGAAAACCTTCAAACAATACAGAAGTAGGTTGAGAAAAAAATGAAAATTTTCCTCTTTCTTTATCTCTCTTCAATTCTACTTCTGTCCCCAGAAGTAACTGTGGTCAACAGTTTGATATTTATCTTCCATACTTTTTCTATGCACACACTGTACAATACACCACACCACCTGCAACACACACACACACACACACAATATAGTATTGTATAAGAAGTTACAAGTAACTACTCTAAGATAGCCTGGGTTCAAATAGCTATCTGTCCTTGGGCAAATTACTTTGCTTCTCTATGCCTTTTTTTCTTCCTCTGTAAAATAAGGATAATATTGGTGTCCATTTTCTAGGGTTGTTGTAAGGATTAAACGTTGATACTTTTAAAACAGTGACTAACACAGAGTAAGGGCTTGAGTCTTATTATTACATATACAAATAAAGAGATCATATTAGTTATCCATTGCTGCATAACAAATTACACCAAAACTTAGCAGCTTATGAGAGCAAAGATTTATTATCTCACAGTTTCTGTGGGTCGAGAATTCAGAGGCTGCTTAGTTGGGTGGTTCTAACTCAGGGTCTCTCAAATGGTTGAATGTTGGCAGGGGCTGCAGTCATCTGAAGACTTGACTGGATGTGTAGAACCTTCTTCCAAGATGGCTTACTCATGTGGCTGTTGGCAGGAGACTCTAGTTTCTTGTCACATGGATATCTCCATAGGCTACTTAAGTGTCCTTATGACATGGCAACTAACTTACCCCAGAGTGCGCAATCTAAGAGAGAGTGAGGAGGAAGCCATAGTACTTTTTATGACTTTATCTCTGAAGTCGTTACCACCACTTGTGCTTCATTCTGTTCATTAGAAGTGAATCCCTAAAACGACATTACATTCAAGGGGAGAGAGATTGAAGGGCGTTGTAGTACAGAATTTATGGACACATTTTACAGCCACCACAGAAGTTATCTTGGACATACATGGTATCACGCTCTATGTGTTGTCTTGCAATTTGCTTCTTTCATTTAACAAAACACTCTGGAGGTCTTTCCATATCAGCACATATAGAAGGATTGCATCGTTCTCTCTAACTGCCATATGGTACTTCATTGTAAAGATGTGCCATAGTTTCTTTAACTGTTCCCCATTTGGTGGGCATTTAGGTGTATTTTTCTTTCTTTGCAGAGAGCAAGGGCCTAAGTAAGGAAAGGGGCACTTCTTAGAGATCCATAATCCAAAGAAAAGCTTCTAAGTATCTAATTCCAAGGAATTAGCAGTGGTAGCAGGGAGCAAAGAGACCTCTAGATTCCAGGTGATCAGACAGGTTATAAGCCCAATATACATGTAAACAGTTGTTCATACAAGAACATTAACATACAACATTGTCACCACTGATTCCAGAGCAGGTGTTGCTGCCGCTGGCTCTGGTTCTAAGCTCCCCCCGAATGAGGCGAGCCTGGGACCCTGAGGTGTGTCTTCAGCCTAAGGTGAAGCTGGGATGGCCAAGTGTTTATAACATTAGACATTCAAGTCCAGCAGGGTCTCCCCATGCTGATTTGAGTCTTACTCATTGTGACAGATAACTTTAGTCAGCTACCTGCCGTCCCTCCCCTTTCCCCACATGCCATGATTTTGTTTAGCTCTTCTGATTTCCCTGGGTTTCTTTAGGATGGCAATGGCCTAGCCTCAGAGGTTGAACTGTGATTAGTCAGTCATTCACTGTAATTCCATTCACCAGATATTACCTTTCCAGCCTCCATTATAGCCAGGGGTGGTTCACGTAATTGTTTTGGCCAATGGAATCTAAGCAAAAGTCAGCTGAGGGACTTGTTGGAAAGCCTTTGCATTCTGAATAAAATCATCAGATATGGCCAGAAACACTCTATACTCTCTTTTTGCCTTAAACATAGGTATAATATCTAGAGCTATGGCTGCCGTCTTGAGACAGGTGGTAAACAAAATTGAAAAACCACCATGCTGAAGATTTGAGGTGGAAAGAGGGAAACACACAGGAACTTTGACAACATTGTTGAGCTGCTGCAACTGCTGTGGACTGTCTACCCACAGACTTTCCATTTTGGAGAAAAATAATTCTACTTTTAAAAAGGTACTGCTTGCTGGGTTTTCTGTTATTTGCAGCTGAGAACATTCCTGATGCATTTCCTGCTTCTCTGTAAGCTCTGTAAGTGCAGGGACTCTGTCCAACTTGCTTCCTATTGAATCACCAGTGCCTAGAACCGTGCCTGGAACACAGAAGTCACTTGATGGACGAATAAACCAAATTAATGATTATCTTCTTAGATACAGGGAGCTTCTCTATGAGAGCTTTAGCCTTTGGGAGGCACCTCTCTCCTGATCCCCAGGTAATCTTCACATATCAGCTCAGCAGAGGATGGAGTTCCCTGTATAGGCAGATGGGTTCATGGTACCTAGGCCACTGCAGAAATGTCTCTGCTGTATAATGCTCTTCAACTTGCTCAGTCACAGTTTCATCACGGAGAAAATAAGACATCAAATCACTCTATAAAAGATGATAAATAAAATTTCTTTTCATCCTTTTATAGCTAAACACTCTTGGATAGGGTCAGAGCAGACTAGTCTTATATCAAATTCTGCTCATCAGCAATAGTGTTCTAGAGGGGAGAGACCAGGGAAAACCTCCTACTTGGCGATAGCCAAATCTGGAAATGTTGGCTGATACATTATCCAGGCGGAAGAATAATATCTCCTGGAAAGTGAAGTGGTTCTTTAGTGAAGTGGAGAGAAAATATTTTAAGAGTCTCATCAACTGATGACGTAAGAAGAGATTGAATTGAAAAAAGACATCCAGAGTTTGTTGAGTGTAATTGGACTCCTGTAGACAATTTTAGAACCAACTTCAGGCCTTGTATGGGTGTGAAACAAGGGTTGAATTAGCCTATAATCATCAGAATTTTGATAAATATAACTGGGACTGGTAGCATCTTAATTTTCTAGTGTGTTATAGTAGAAAGAAGGATTTTTGAAGTTCACAAACCTGGTTGGAATCCAGCTTCCAGCCCTTACTAGCTACGTGACTCTGGGCCAGTTACTTTCTCCGAGCCTTGGTTTCCTCCTTCATAATACTACCAACCTTAAAGGGTTGTTATGAACATTTAAATAAAATCATACATGCAAAATACATGGCACATATTATTACTACTGCTACTGCCTCTTCTACCACCATCACTACTACCTCTACTATCACTACCACTACTACCGCTAACCACCACCACCACCACTACTACAACTGCTATTATTTATAATAGAAAAGACAAAGCAGGCTCCTGTCACTGTTAGTTCTCTTCTGTTCCAGATGGAGGTATTTTAAATGAAGAAGATAAACCTACCTTGCAAAGAACTGGGAGGGAAAAAAATCATAGAATCAAATTCCTCTTCCTTCTTGAAAACAAATCACCTTCCTTTGGGTTTTAGAAGGACCATCTGGCAAGTGAACTGGCCTCTCTGCTTTCGGCCAAAGGAGACAGGAGAAACGCTGTTTGTATGTCCCCATCCTCGCTTTGGAGTAGTGCTTTGGATCTGATGGCCTTGCAGGAGGGACACCACCTTCCCCTGCTACCTTTCTGTTTGCACTGCTGTGAGTTTCCCTTTCTGTCCTCCAGGAAGAATTTTTGATTTCCTCCCTAGTTCTCCCTCTCCTCTGAGACCCTGAATGCAAGAGATAGCCCCCCTCACTCCCTGCAGATGCTGCAGGGTATCATTTAAAGTCTGCTCACGTGGTGAGTGTGAGGTCAGCAATGTGGCCAACGTGGGAACCTGTCCTTCGGGTCCCCTCTCCCCCGCCACAGGAGGCTTTCTCCACCGATGAGTCCAATGATGATAAAAACATCTTCTAATTTGTAAGGAATGCTATGCCTTTCTTCCTAAAAAAATTCTCTTTCCTTTAAAAAATCGTAATGCACCCGCACTATGGAAAATACAGATCAGCAAAACAAGGAACAGAAAACCATCCGTAATCAAAGTGTACCAGCATTCACAAACAATGTGCATGCTTTTGGTCTTTTTCCTATGCATATTTATTTTCAAAATGGAGTGTAATCATACTCCATACTATAGTCTTCAGTATATTTTCATTAATCAGTGAGAGGTCACCAACAGCTTTCCACATTTTTCAATACTTGTCTTTGGCATTGTTTGTTTCTATGGCTCGTGGAATTCTATTATGGGGGTACCATCATTTACTGTTTGTTATTACTGGTTGATTATTTAATCAGTTCTCTGTTATTGGGTGTTTAGGTTGTTTACAATTTTTCACCGTTACTAAAAACGCTGTGGTGACTAACAGCCTTCTCACCCATTCATGGGTTTCTCTTCAGGGTCTATGCCTATTGGGCCACTTTCTGGGAGGGATGTGCATATTTTCAAGGTTTTAAAAATTCATATTACCAGATGGCCTTCCCCAAAAGGCTCTGTCAGTTTACAGTGTGTGTGGCAGCACCTCATACTTTTCAAGGTGCCGTCTCAGCGGATCCTCACTGCAGCCCTGTCTGAGAGGCAGGGCAGATAGAATTATTCATATTTTGGAAGCTGAGAGAATTCAAGTGCAAAGATATTACAAAAGGTGCCCCCAGGTAACGGAATGAAGCGAGTTGCCGTAGAGAGACATTGAATGTAATGAAACAATCAAATGCTGAGGGACAGTTAACCAAACAAAATGACCATGGAAGCTGCTCTGGGGCTCTTCTTTTTGGTGGTAATTAGATCTTGGGAACAATTGTCTATTAAGTGTTTGGCAATAAAACCATGTCATCAGCATACAGGAAAGTGCTTACATTTCTGTTTTCTGTCTCCAGAGCAGGCACTGGAGGGTTAGGAGTCCAGCTCATCCAAAATTCAAGACTAGTTAAGTGACTTGGCCAATGCCACTTAGGGAGTTGGTAGCCAAGACAGAACTGGAAGCCTGGTGTCCCGACTCCTGGACCTGTGCTCTCTGGGACAAACTATGTGCTTCTCCAAGACAGCTGGACTCTTACATGGACCAAGTCTTCAAACTTCTACAGTCGTCCAGACTAGATTAATGACCTGGGGATCTTGCTAAAATGCAAGTTCTGATCCAGTAGGTCTGGGGTGGGGCCTGAGAGTCTACCTTTCTAGCAAGTTCCTAGGTAATGCCTATGGATCCAGACCACTGTTTGTGTAGGAAGCAGCTAGAGAATAGCTCAGATAAAGAAAAAGCAAATCACCAGGGCTTATTGGCAAATAGTACAGCATTTTAGATAGCGATGACTGGAAAGGGTGTTCCCGGTTGTTATGACTGTTAAAGGTCTTGTCATTTTTCCACCAGAAACACCGTGCCATGAGACCAACTCAGCAGGCCAAGGGAAGGCTGGGGACCTGGTAGCCAAGGGATGTTAGCCACCACCAGCACAATCAGCCCCTTCATTGTGTGGAAGGAGCGGCGGCAAAGCAGCCAGAATAAAGCAACTTTAACATTCCAAAGGCGTTCCCAGTGTCTCCCAGCGTCCTCATTAACTACCTGGAGAATTACCAAGGGGTTCTCAGATGGGATGAGAGACTCCTTCCACTGCAATTTGCCAACCCTCATGACACTGGGGTGATGAAAAAGCCGCACTTGATGAGGAGAGAAGAGGAAACGGAGCCTGGGCACAGAGACAGAAGTGCTTTGGCTTGTGAGATTTCTAAATCACAGACATAGCTTGCCCTCTCGCAAGTAGAGGCAAAAGATGTCAGCGTTGTTGGCTGTTCTAGGGCTAGAGCTCTGGGATTGCAATAATAATGGTTTTCCGGGCGTGGGCAGTAGGTGAGGGAGGGCCGTTTGGTGCAAGGAGGGGTGAAGGGTCCTGGGCCAGGCAGGGCCAAGCACGGGGCCAGGGAGGGAGGGTTGTGAGTACTGGCTGTTTCTTCAGAGTTGGAACCAGGGAGTGCTGGCATTAGAGCTAGAACAACAGAATCACAGGAAAGGATCTTAGAGGTTACATAATCCTGGCATTTTAAAACCATGTTCCCTGTAGCTCTAAAGATTCTATGTGAAGGTATTTCAGGTACTTTTGTTCAGCGTTTAGTACAAGGGTATGTGTGGCTGGTTCTTCACTCCCATTTTAACATCAATTTGTATCTGTTTTATGCATTGGAATTCTGAATGTGATTTATTTCTGGAAAGGGTTTTGTACTTAAAAATTACTGTTCCTTTCCAACCTTTTCATTTGACAGCTCAGAAAAGGAAGGTGCCTTTGTAAAGACTTACAGCCAGTTCATGACGTAACACCATAATGTTCACCCTGCCAGGTGTGGTGGCATCCTGGTACTGTAGGTCAAACAGGACCCAAAACACCAGGCTAGATTCTTTTCCTCTCAGAGCAGCCCATTTATTTTGCTCCATTTCTCCAGTTCCAACCCCGCCAAAACCCAAACCAGTGCTCAGATTTACACTATTCCATTTACACCGTGGTCTGGAAAGGGGACTGGCCTAAGGTGTGGTGGACAAGGTTGCCAGTGTGGTGTGATGCGTGTAGGCCTCAGCCAACCCCCCAAAACTCCCATCTAACTGGAATTCCCACCACCAGTGAGTCCAGCAGTTTTCAAATGAACTCAGGTGCCAGTGTACCCGAGGAACCATGAATTATTGACTGACTTAATTCCATCACACAAATGAGAAGCAACTTTACCAGCAGAAAAGCTAGCTGTGTTACGCACACAGTATAACATAGTAATCACACACACTGTGTTAGTCATTAAGACTAGTTGCACATGTTTTCGTTCTCCTTCCAGGCACATGGTGAGCTTGCATTTCTCCATTTCCCTTCATAGGCATGACCACATGACATGTTTTGGCTAAAGAAATGTGAGTGGAAGCTTTTTTTTTTTCTTTTGCTGAGAAAGATTCACCATGAGCTAACATCGGTGCCAACCTTCCTCTAAATTGCACATGGGTTGCCGCCACAGCATGGCCACCAATGAGTGGTGTAGGTCTGCACCCAGGGAACTGAACCTCAGCTGCCAAAGCGGAGCATGCCGAACTTAACCACTAGGCCATGGGGCTGGCCCCAGTGACTGGAAGTTTTTAAAGTCAATGTATGATTCTCTTCATTCCCTTTGCCATGGTGCAGTCTTTGTGGAAGACCACTTTGAGATGGAGCCTTGGTTTGCCTGAGTCCTGGAGTTGCTATGATGAGTAGAGCTCCTTTTCACCCTACATCAAACACGATGTGAACAAGAAATATATCTTTGTTTGTTTAACCCATTAGTATTTTGGAGTTTTGTTGCCATAGCAAAACTTAGCCTATTCTAATTGATATAGACACTTATCAAAAATAAACAAATTAGCTGTGAAATGGAACATTGATGATTCCCACATAACTTTTCTGTTAATTTAATCATTCATGTCCAGCTTTGGAGGTCTGCTACCAAATAGCCATGTGATTGGAGAATTCTTATTTGAAGGATTTAGAATTGTACGGGAAAAATTATACTAAATGGACAATGATTGTAGATGAGCTGATGAAAATTTATGAATCATCTTACATCTATTAAAATGGACCATAAAGATAGCACAACAAATAATGACAAAATCATGATATTTGGTGTTTAATGACATGAAATACCAAAATCAATGATATTTAATGCATGTTAAATTAGGATCAGTGGAGTTTGAACCATTAATTTCCATTTATCATCTCTTATTTAAGAGGACCTCTTCAGAATTATTCTTCTTACCATGCTAAGAGATTTTCTTCTGAGTCTGGCCTTCTATTTCAGGCTCCATGTCTTTCTCATTTAATGACAAGAAGTGATTGACATTTGTCTCCCTTAGTCCTGCCATGGTACCAGAGAACTAAAATAATTTGGATTTTTGAGATTGAAATTATTTTGTGTAATCCATATTTAATTTCTCTCTCAAGTTTTCTTGTAGGTATATACTCTTAAGCTCTACTCACACTAATGTCACACCAGCTTTTATGTGGCTTTCAGGAACTTGGTACCAATTTTGGTTCCAATTTCCCATAACTTTATGGCTCCAAATAACTGACTCAGCCTCTAAATCTTAATTCCTAATTCCTGAAAGAGAAAGAATTTGATTGTCTCAACTTGAGCCAGGTGTTTACTCTTGATAGAACCAATTGTAGTTGGGAGAGGATCACATGGTACATAGGGCTGCCTTTTCCTAGCTGTGAGGAAGAAGGAATCCCAAAACGGAGGATGAAGGACATTAGGGCCTCTTTAGCACAGAGAAAATTGTATACTTAGCAGGAAATGCTTGTGGTTACCAAAAAAATTCACAGAAGCAAATTACATATTTTAGAATTCCATGTGAGGGCTTAGAAGAGATTATAGTTTCATTTCTTACTGGTTTATTTTGTTGACTGCTAGCATTCACTAGTGGAAAGCAGCAGCGGGTGCCAAAATATAAGAAAAATTTACTGGAGAACTTAAAATTGAGTAAAATTTTATCTATCAATTTACTTTTCCCATAATTAGGAAAAGATTTAAAAGTTTTTTTTTTTATTTTAGTAGCCTAACACTTTGGGTTTGCTTGTAGAATATCATAGAAGCATTGAGTTAGATAATAAAAACAAGAGCATTATCTTCATAAGCCCCAAGTTGTCATGAGGGTGAGGATAAGGCAAAGGTTCTGATCCTTTTCTGTTCATTAGAATCGTTAGGGGAACTTAAAACAATGTAATACTCTCACACTGACATGATAAAATTGCTGATACCAAGCGTGGGTGAAGATGTGGAACAACTCATACGATTCAGGTAGGGGGTATAAATTGGTAAATCACTTTGGACAATTGTTTTACAGAACCTACAAAAGCTGACCATAGGCTTACTCAATGACCCAGCAATTCCATTCCTAAGAATGTACTCAAAAGAAATGCCAACATATATTCACTGAAAGATATATGCTAGAACGTATACTATTTATAATAGCCCCAAACTGGAAATTACCCAAATGTCCATCAATGACAGAATGGACAAATTGCAATATATTCACACAACGAAATACTGGACTGCAATGAGAATGGACAAACTACAACCAAAGAAAGCTATACGGATGAACCTCATAAGCACAATTCTGAGCAAACAAAATTAGATATAAAAAGAACATTTTGTATATTTCATTTACATAAAGCACAAAAACAGGCAAAAGTAATCTGTGTGCTGCATCAGGATGGTAATTATCTTTGGTGTGAGTTTTAGATGTTGGAGATCTGTTTCTTGGTCTGGGTTGATGGGTGTTTGTGAAAATTCATTAACATGTACATTTATAAGTTAATCACTTTTCTGTATGTATGTTATACTTTGATAAAAATCTTTAAAAAAATTAGTGATGCCTAGACCCCACTCTAGACAAATTAAATCTGACTCTCTGAGGGCGGAGTTGTGACCAAGCACAGTCCTTTACAAAGTCCTGCAGGTGATCTTCTAGTACAGTCAAGGGTGCAAATTACCGGTTAGTGGAATGGGCCCTGGACTGGGACCTGGGAAACCTGGATTTAGATTCTGGCCTTGGGCAAATCACTCTCCTCCTCTGGACCTTGGTTACCAAATGACTTAGCAGGTGACTGTGAGGTCCCTTCCAGCCCTAGGATCTTAAAGGCATTAGCATGGCTTTGTTAATCCAACAGACTAGTTGACATAATAGGTTCTGAGGGGGATATGATGAAAAAACAGATTTGGTGTGGAGGTGTGTGTGAGGATTACGCTCCAGCTGTTTCTGGCTTAGCATGATAGTGTGTCCAAGGGTGGGTGGTATCAGAACGAAGGGTGTGGGGCCGGCCCAGTAGCTTAGCGGTTGAATGCGTGCACTCTGCTACTGGCGGCCAGGGTTCGGATCCCAGGGGCGCACCGACACACCGCTTGTCTGCCCATGCTGAGGCGGCGTCCCACATACAGCAACTAGAAGGATGTGCAACTATGACATACAACTATCTATTGCAGCTTTGGGGAGAAAAAGGGAAAAAAAAAAGGAAGAGGATTGGCAATAGATGTTAGCTCAGAACCGGTCTTCCTCAGCAAAAAGAGGAGGATTGGCATGGATGTTAGCTCAGGGCTGATCTTCCTCACAAAAAAAAGAAGAAAAAAAAAGAATGAAGAGTGTGCAGAGGACATGGGAACCCACCGTAGTCTCTTTCACAATTTTATCAGGAGGTGGAACTAAGTGGAAATTGAATTCACTTTTTTCAGTGTGACATCATCATCCCTTTCGAATAGGTATAAACAATCCAGGATATTAACTTTCAAAAAATATCAGTGCTTGTTGGAATCCTATAGATCATCTGGTTCAGTAGTTTGCAACCATTTAAAAATAAGCTCTCCTCTACTTTTTTTCAAATTAAATTTATGCAGAATGCAAATTTATACCAAGGACAAAGAATGAATGGATTTCTAGGGAGTTAAAATGTTCATTTTTTAGTGAACAGCATTTCATTTGTTGAGGAGCTGTCAGTACCATAGAACAACTTACATGGTCCAGCTTTCTAATTTTATAGTTGAGCAACTGAGGTCCAAAGAGGGGAAATGACTTGTCCTAAGCCACACATTAATTAGTGACAGAGCCAGAGTAAATCCTAGTCTCCTGACTCAGTGACTCTTACTCATGCAGCAAGCATCTGCTGGGCATTTACATGCTCCAAGTACTGAGATCCGATGGTGAACAAGCCACAGTGAGTGTGGGGTTACCAGACCTTTGTCTGGGCCCTATCACTGGGGTCTAACCTGGTGTCTGTCACTTTCATCTCTGACTCTTCCACAGGCAGAGTTGGGATCTCCACAGTCACCCTTGGGATGGCCTCTATGGCACTTGGCACAGTGGACTCTGAAGAGGCTCTCCTCTCTGAGGATGCTTTGGGGGTGGTTCAAAATGAGCTTGCCTGCGGGAGGTGTTAATATGCGGTAGTGGCGCCATTCCAGTTTGCCTGTCACTCAAGGATGTTACACAGGCTGGGAACCAATGCCAAGAAGTGGCTGAAACCGGGGATCAGCTAATCCTCATGGGAATGCTCATGAGCAAATGACCTGAAAGGGACACACAGGACATGTGCGTCCATTCTACTTGTGACCCATTACTCTACTTGGGCCAGTGATCTCGGCTGAGGACAGGGACCCTCTCTTCTGTTCCAGGAGCAGCTGTGGTTCAGGAACCTGTGTTAGAAGTGGAGATTCATGAGAAAGAAGGGCCTTAGACTTAGGGTCTATTTTGCCAGACCACATCTCTACCCTAGCAGTGTTCAAACTCTACGTTACAGAGCACTAGGTACTCGTAGGAGGCCCCTCAGGGCTGCCATGGTGGGGGCAGGAGTACAAAGGGAAGTCTGGGTATCCATGGCTCAGTGGACCCTGCCACTGATTCCCTCCAAACTGCTCCTCTTTCTCGAGTTTAAATATTGAAATTCTGTGTAAGATTTTATTCTAATAAAGATTTCTGTGACTAAAAATATTTGACAACCGCTGCCCTACCCAAAACCTTTCCCAATGACCAGTGAAAATCAGTCTTATTATTTTATCTTCATGAAAGCAATCTCACAAACTTTCTAGGTAATCTGTATTAGGAGAGTTGAATTTCTTGTGTGGCAGTTTAAGTCTGTTCTAGGTATCTCTAGAATCTTTGAAGTGGAAGATGGGGACTAACTGACGGCCAGGGCAGGCGCCCGACAGACAAAGTGTGTCTTCCATGGCATCAGCCTGCTTTCACACTCCTTCCTGCTGTCCTGACACTACTCCTCGTCTTGGGGTCCCACCTGACACATCCTTTGTGGCCAAGGCCCCTTTCTCTCAGGCTCCTCCCTCTTCTACCATATTGGGACTCACCAGTCACCTGCCTTATTGCTGCAGGATGTTGCTGGGGGATAGATGTCTTTGCTCATTTCTGGAAAACTGTAACCACGTCATTAGGTTGAAGTACAGATATGGTCACATCTCAGTCTCTTTTTTTTTCCAGTTAGTTGTTCTAGCTCCTCCATTCTTAGTACAGAAAGTCTGATATCTTCCCTTTGAAGCTTATCTCCTTCAAAATTAGCCAAAAATCACAAGCAGCTATCAATACTGTTTCCAAATCTAGGCAGAGAGAGAAGTGGAATGCTCCATCATTCCCTTAGTGTCACTATTTTGGTGACAGCATTCCATCCCTCACTGTCTGTGCCATTTGTCCAACGACACAGAGAGCTCTGAGTGGTCACAGCAGGTCAGCAATCTTGGGCCCAGAATCATGGTTCTCAGTTCTCTCATTTGCTCAACAGATGCTTCCAGAGCATAATACTGGTCAGGATTGCTGGGGTGCAAGGGACACTGTGCCCTGTGCCACACTAACTGTCTTAACTTTGTGTTAAACTCAGGACACCAACCCAGGGCCCCCTTTACCTTGTGGCAAGTTCCTCCTGGGAACATTGGTGTCTTTTCCTGCTCGCTGGGCCATAGTCAGAGCTATTTTCTTCTATCCTCCACTCTGGGAAGAGGGATGTGGTTGTGGTCTCTTCTCTTCCAGAAGGGGCTCCTTTGCCAATTGCTTCTCATCCTCTCCTGGCCTCACTGCCCTGGGGCTCTACATACAAAGGGATGGGGTGTGGCTGGACCACAGGAAAAATTCCCTGTTCTCCCCTTTCCCTGACAAAAGATCACTCAGGTGATTTTTCCCATAAATACAAAAGTCTGCTCCAAGGTGACTTGCCATCTCCACCTCTGGACCCACAAGATGCTGGCAATGCATAATTCCGCCTCAGTAGCCAGCCCCTTACAAGATATGCATTAACTCCAGCAGTGACTGGCTAGCAGTGACTCAACGTGTTACCCCCCGGGGCATTCATGTCCTAGTCAGACAATTTGCTGTTTCTTAAACATGCTCAGAGCTTCCCTGTTTTCAAATTTGTGCTCTATCTCCTTTATTCTTCCAGAATTGCTCTCTCCTCAATCTTCATCCATAAATGCTCCCCATCCTTCAGAGACCCACTCAGAAACCCTCTCTTCCACCTGGCCTTTCCTGGATACCTAAATCTAAAGTCACAAAACAACCGCTTCTTCTTTGAGCGCCCACTGCCCTCTGCTTATGCCTCTCTCCCTACACTTCCGTGGCCTCCCTGGCTTGCGAGCCAGGAGGTACAGTGTGGTGGAGCTACTTGGTCTGAATCCTGGCTCAGTATGTTTTGGCTCTGCGGTCTTAGGAAATATATTTAACCTTTCTGAATTTTATCTGTAAAATGAAGACAATAATGGTTCTTGCCTCATGGAGTTATTGTGAAGTGTAAGTGGGATAAAACGTGCCTGGCACATAGAAAGTTAGCTACTCATTCAATGAATATTTATTGTAGGCCTACTATGTGCTGGGCCTGAGGGTGTCGTGGTGAACAGACCAAGTCTCTGCCTTCAAGGAGCTTACATTTTAGTGGGGAAGAAACAATAAACAAACAAATAATAACAATAATAGCTGTCATGCATTAAGCAGTTTCTATGTGTCAGTCATTGCTCTAAGTATTTTCATTAATTATTCTCTTTTGTCCTCAGAAAATCCCTCTGAACTACATACAACTATTATCTGCTGACTGACAGGAAACTAAAGCTCAGGGAGTTACAATTTGCCCCAAATCATGCAGCTAGAAAGTGGTGAAGCCAGGACTGGAACCCAGACAATAAAACTTCAAAGTCAGCGCGTTAAGTGTGGGGAAGAAAATAAAGCCAGAAACGTGGAAAGCGAGTGAGGGGTTGTGTGTGTAGCAGGTAAGAGAGATGGAGGAGGGACTCTGAGAAAGTGACATTGAGCTGGAGGAAGGTCAAGATAGGCAGAGGGAAGGGCAAATACAGAGACTCTGAGGCAGAAATGAGCTGAACTTGAGCAGACCAGCAAGAAGGCCGGTCTAGTCAGATCCAGTGACTAAGGGGAGGAGGGAGCAAGATGAGGTTGAGGAGTTGTTAATATGGACTATTTTAACTGCTATTAGTTTCCAGCCACTATAATTACAGTTTTGCATCTCCCATTGGCCCGTGGGGCAGGGACTGTATGTCTTGTTCATATTTGTCTGGGCCCACAGGGCCCAGCTCTATGCCTATTAAATAGTAGGTATTTAATATTTTTGTCGTTGTCATCTAATTAGATTTTCAATCTGATTGGGAAAAACAGGCTCTGCCAAAAATGAGAGCTGGCTTTGCCCCCTGACCTGGCCACTTACTAGCATCTGTGGGCAGCTCACTCTCTCTCTCTCTGAATCTGTTCCCTCATTTGTCAAATGCAGAGAGGTCACATTTCCTTTACAGCATTATCTTAGGATTAAGAGAGAGAATGCATATAAAACAGCTGGTGCATAGTAGATAGTCCATAATTGTTGCTTCTTAACCCTTCCCCTTCTCCTAATAGTCTGATTTCTCATCCTTGGAACCATCCGCCAATCACTCCCCAAGAAATTTTCCTTGACTGCTTTGGAAAGCTGGCCTATCCTATACCCAGATGATGTCTATGGGGAAAATGGCCCCTTCCTATTGCTGGGCTCCATGGACGCTTGAGGCATGACCCTGGATCAACACGTCCTGGCCTGTCCTTACTCTGGGTGTTCTCTGTGGGGATTACCTTGACAACAAGCTAAGATTTCAGAACCGTGCGTTGCCTCGAAGCTCACTCAGGCAGGGTCCCACTCTCAGCCCACTGACATCAGCCAGTTGGGGATCATGAGGTTATCTGGGGGACCCACTACTTAGAGGAGAGCCAGGTTGCAGCTACCATGCCCCCAAAAGTGTGCAGTGTGATTGCCTTCTCCCTGCCAATTGGCCCCTTTAGGAGACCTCATGGTCCCTCCAGTAGACAAACAATTCTTATCTTAGCTCATAGTCGGTTCCTGGATGATAACATTACCCAGGACACTCTTCAGTGGGAGGCTACCCCTTTCACTGTTGGTCACTTCCAGCTCTCAAGAAACTGAGGCCTTCTCCTTCTCTCGCCTGTGACCTAAGACATAAGACTTGACTCCTTGCTCCTCCTTCTCCCTTAAACTTATTTTGTGGTGAATCATCTGAAGCATATGACCCTTCCAGAGCTAAATTTGACTGCCCTGTGAGGAATTTCAGGGCATATGTGATATGTAGGAAGGCAATTTACAGGTACGCTCCAAAGTCTGAGGCCAGCTTGGCCCAGCTGTATGCATTCCACTCATCGCCCAGCCTAGCCAGCACATTTGCTCAGCCCCAGCCCTTGGTGAAACTCGGTCCTTTCTGGCTAGACCTCGTGTCCAGCTCTTCTGCAGCCACTAAGTGCTGTTGGTTCCTTCTCTTGGGTTCTACACTCACTTGGAAACTTGTGATATTTCAACCACCTGGGCCCCCGAGCCTGAGGAAAGCTTTTTCAATGTCCATCATCTCACGCAACTTCAAACAGCTATCTTTTCTGTAGGCAGGTACCCACTTACTCCCAGGCCTTCCTTTTTCTTTTACTCCCTCTTCACTCAAAGAGGAATTTATATTTACAATATATCTCTATGTATATTAGGATTATTGTTAGTCTCAACAAAAACAGGGAAAGTCCAAAATGTTGATTGAACCTGATTACTCATCAGGCCATATGGCAGTTGCTATATAAACACTTGTTGAACTGAATTAGTTTTTTGATAGATACACTAGGTTATATTCTTTTCAGAAATTCAACCCCATCCCTAGTGTGCATGTCTCAGCTCAGAGGCTTTCAGCCTCATCACTTACAAATACTTCTGTGGGATGGTAGGAGATCCTTTTTTACTGTCCTTTCAAATGGAGCAGGTGCTGATGGGCTGGGGGGCAGAAAGAGGTAACAGTAATGATCACGGGAAGGCAGAAGCTGGGCTGCAATTTGATCGAAGCTGTAACCTTATCTATCATCCACCAGATTAACTGTAACAGAGTGAGTGGACCTCTGGCATTACAGCTCTGGGCACAGGGCTTTGACAACTGTCACACTGACCAGCATAGCCCGATATAGAGGTCACTGGCTTGGTAGGCTCTGGAGGCAGAGGCTGCGGCCCATTGAATTTTGCCTCCCCAGTGCCAGGGCCTGGTACATAGTTGGTACTCAATAAATGTTTGTTCAATAAATGAATAAATCAAGATATGGACTATAAATAATCACTACAGGAATTTTAGAAGAGAGACAATATTTTAGACTTTCTCAGGGCCTTGAAGGATGAGACATGAGATGGCTGTGTAATAAGATATTGGGTAGGGAACAATCTAAAGAACAATGTAGAATAGGAAGTTCCCAGCATGCCTCTGAGAAGGTGGACACAGCTGGTCACCTTGGTTCATAAAGAGTCACTCCAATGTTGTCTCTTAGTTAAGGAAAATATGTGGACACCTATTGGCCTGGAAGAAAGGTGTAATGGGGACTTGTTTTCTTTTGTGACTTAACAGCAGCTGCTTCTGCCTCTGGTTTGCACTCTGAAGAAGGTTGGGTCAATTTGCATATGAAACCCGGGATTCTCCTGGGTGGGAAAGGTCAGGAGCACAACCTCCTTTTGCAGAGTTTGGAAGTAAGGGGAATCTGATGGGGGTAGCCTGGGGTGGTCAGGACTTTGGACTGACTGGCAGAATATCACTCTGAGGTCTCCAGGGAGGGACTTACTGGGGGAAAGGGGAGTCTGGCTTTGTGACTTGGGCTCAACACAGGGCCTAATGATGGCTGTGGAAGCCACTAGAATCAAGCTATGGGGACATGGATCAGCAAATAGGTACGATTATAAGAGCTGTAACCTGTAACCTGGGTCAGGACTTGGAGCAGAAGCATAACCACAGGGCAGACAAATGTCCTAAGGTGGTGCAGGGCGATCCTTCAATTGCATGAAGCAACAAGAAGCAATGGCAGTACTGACCAGATTAGATTTTCTGGTTGTTGTTTCATTTGTACTTAGAAAGCTCCTGGGATTCTTGTACAAATTTTAAGAGAACAAATAAAGGGAAATATAATTCTAATGAAAACATATAAGCCCTCCAGGGGACTAACTGAGGAAAGAAAAGTGACTATGCTCGTACTCCACATTAGTGAAGTAGGTCACACCAGTTAGTTACAAGTTGAGAAGCAAAGGAAGTTTATCAGGTGGGAGGCACCAAATGAGCAAAGGTGTGGAGATGGAAACAAGTCTGCTATGTGGTTTGTGGGGCAGTAAGAAGTCTTGTCCCCACAGTGAGAACGGTTGAGTTGGCCAGGGGTCAGATATGAGCCTGTGTGGGTAAAAGAAGTTAGATTATGGATGGGTTACCACAGTGGCAGGCCAGGAGTGTGCACGTTATTCCAAGGAGGCCAAGGCTTTTGGAACATGTAAGCCAAAAAGTCATTCCGATGGTGCCTCGAGGGATGGATGGGAGGGGTAGAAGCCTGGATACAGGGAGGCCAGGCAGAAGCTTTGGTCCAGGGACAGGCTATCTGATGCCTTGAGGGCAGGGATTGTGTCTTCTTTATCCTGGATCCCCAGAAGAGTGTCTGGCACATAGTAGATCTTCAATAAAAGTTTGTTCAATTGAATAACAGGAACGCTGTCACATGGTGGGAAGCAACCTCTAGGCGTCATGCAGAGCTCTTGATTTCAGAAGTCAGGAGACCCAGGTTCCAAGTTCTGGCACTTCCTTTCTATGTGATGTTGTGCTACTCACTTCACCCCATTGGAATTTCAGTTTCCTTGGGTATGAAGATCACTCAGGCATTCATTCACTCAGCCAAGCATTTGTTGAGTGCTAGTGAAGTATCACATATTGAGTTCAGTCTCAAAGAGGAACAACATGGGCCTCTGTTTTTGAAGAGCTCGTGATTTAGTTGGAGAGACAGAGCAAATAACTTATTACTGTGTGGAATATGCTTTCACTGAGGGATGAACAAAGTGTGGTTCCAGAATGATTGTTAGGGTTTCCAGAACAATCCCTAATATTTATTGAGTGCTTACCATGTACCAGGCAGTATTCAAAGCATTTGCAGGAATTGGCTCATTTAATCCTCATAACAACCTTATAAGGTAGATACTTAACGTGATTCCCATTTTCTGGAAAGGGAACTGAGGCACAGAGGTTAAGTAACTTCCCCAACTTTGCCCAAGTTTCCACAGTTAGTAAGAGGCAGACCCAGGACCCAGTCTGGTTGCTCTTAACCAGATTGAGGGGGGATTGTGGGGATGAAGGTCGGGGTTCATTGAAGGATTCATGTGACGTTTGAACCGTGCTTGAAAGCTCAGTAGGTGCTTGATAGATGGGAAAGAGGCAACTAGCAGAGAAAATAGCACCTGCGAAAGCACAAGAGTCTGAAAGAGCATTTTGTTTGCTAGAAGAAGGGAATAGCACAGAGATTAGAAAATAGTATGGAACCACACCACAATGGGCTTTGAATGCTGTATGAGAGAATTTGAACTCTATCCAGGAAAGCTGTCCAGCATTTTCCAGAGTATATGGAGGAGCCCAAGTTCTGAGGGATATTAATAGGTGTGTATCAGTGAGGATTCTCCAGAGAAACAGAAACACTAGGAGATGTGTGTGTATACATATATATGTATGTGTGTGTGTGTATATATATATATATAGAGAGAGAGAGAGAGGGAGAGAGAGAGAGGGAGAGAGAGATTTATTATAAGGAATTGGAGGCTGAGAGATCCCAAGCTCTGCAGTCGGCAAGCTGGAGAACCAGGAGAGCTGATGGTGTAAGTTCCAGTCTGAAAGCCAGCATGCTGGAGACCCAAGAAGAGCTGCTGTTTCAATTCAAGTCCAAGGGCGGGGAAAGACCAATGTCATAGCTCAGGTAGTCAGGCAGGAGGAGCTCACTTTGACTCAGCCTCTTCATTCTGTTCAGGTCTTCAACGGATTGGACGAGATCACCCACGCTGGGGAGGGCAACCTGCTTTAGTCAGTCTACCAATTCAGACGTTAATCTCATCCAGAAACACTCTCACAGACACATCCAGAATGATGTTTGACCAAATATCTGAGCGCCCCGTGGACCAGTCAAGTCAACATATAAAATTAACCATCACAGGGTGTTAGGTGTGGAGGGGGTCTGCAGTTGGAGTGGACGCTGTTGACTGCCTGCCCGTTCTCCTCTGCCTTCCTAGCAGAGCTCCAGCTTCCCTCAGGAATGTGTTCCTGCTCCGTGCTGCCACCTGCTCCGGGGAGGCTGACCCACCTCCGGCTTGAGGGGCATCCATCAGGGGGACACGCCATTGCTTTTGCCAATGATTGATTCAGGAGTGGACATGTGACCTGATTCCGGCCGCTGAAACCTGAATAGATGTCAAGGTCCTTGTGGGAAAGTTTCTTCTCCTGAAGAAATAGTCTCTCTCCTTCCTCTGCTGTGTATCTGGCCTGAATGTGATGCCTGGAACTGCCACCTCGATTGCCCTGACGAGGAAGCCATAACTGAGAATGCCAGAGCAGAAAAACATGAGGAAAAATCTCCACAACCTTCTTTATCTTGTTGAACATCTGGTTTGTGAAGTATCAACGTCCTTATTGTTTATCCCAGTTTTGAGTCAGAGTTTCTGTCACTTGCGGCTGTATCCTACCTGATATGATCATAAAATAAGATTGGGGGTTTGGCTTAAACAAAGTCAGTGAGGTTTTCTTTTTCCAGGACTTCTCAATTCAATAGCATTTATCATGTGGATGCGCATTGCAAACATCCAAGAGCAGGATGTGACATGCAGCATTTCCCAAACGAGCGTGATCGCGCAAACCTTTGTAGAGAAGAGTCCCGTGAGACTGATGTCCCACAGAAAATGCTGCTACAGGCAGGGGGAGCCTTGTGGGACTTTAAAGCAGAAGGATGACAGTGTCACGTGCCCAGTACACCCCTTCCTTTCCTTCTTCAGCCACACCAAGATTTATGTCACCTGTGATCATAAAATTTAAGGAAACTGAGAAGCAGCCCCCCAGAAAAATGTTACAAGCCCTGACTTACTCTACTAACTGATTTCTGAGACTCCTTCCAGTTTTCCAGTTCTGTGGGGCATGTATAGTTTGGTACATTCATCTCTAAGCATTGAACAAAGTTTCCCTTCTTTTTTTAGTCACTTGCCAACATCTGTGAATGAAGTTGAAGTTGGTGATATATATATATAGGCACATGTGCTCAACCAGTCTGGAGTGAATTCTTTTAAATAACCAACTGAATGAATCCTTGTGCAGCGGGTCTTTGACCTACATTCAAGTTTTACTCAGATTCTGATTTTTTATTTCTCTGTTTTTTTTTTTTTAGTCCAACAGCCCCAGGGAAACGGCTTGCGCCGCAAAGGGCAGTGTTAGAATGTTTTCTCTGCAGTTAGTGACAGGGTAGACAAATGGCATAAAATAGTAGATTCTATTCCTTCCCAGATGGGAAAAATTGCTTCTCTGGCTTTTCTTGATCTATGTTAAATTCATTATGGTGTTCAATCTGAAAGCTCTTTGGCCCTAAAAAGTGAACGGGAAAAAGGAAGAGAACAATATGCGACCGATCTCTGCATTAAGTGAGTGGACCCACTGAAGATATGGAGAACTGTGCGACCTTGGGCAGGCCAATTCTTCTCAGTTTCCTCCTCCACCCCATGGGGTGCTCACTGTGGCCTCCCAGAGACAGCATGATGGGAAGTAAGGGACTTAGCAGACAGCGAGCTCCTGTGAGGATGAAGTGACACATCGCTGCTGATTTCTGCCCTCTCACTGTGCTGTGGTGAAGTCACCGCTGTGAACAGCCTGGCCTCCAGGATGTGGGGATGTCTGTGTAGGTGGTGACTAACCTGAACTGGGGGCCATGGAGAGAAACACTTTCTCTGTCAGTCTCTCCTTTGTCAGAAGAAAGGCCCCATCCTTACCCCAAAGCCCAAACCTCAAAGACCTCCACTGGGAATTCTCCTTTAGTTCTTAGAGGATCATGCCGAGCAACTCGGGTCTCACACTGATCCAGGGTTGCCTGACTGGGAGAAAGTCCTTCACTTCTCTAGCTGTTGACTGAGGCCAAATCAATATGGGAGCTGCTTTAAAAAGCCCAGCTTGAGCCAGGGAGGCCAGACGAGTGGACTTGCATTGCAGGGCAAGGACTGCATGTTTCTTCTGACCAGGTAATTATCGGTTATGGGACAAAGAGGAAGCCTGGTCACCAATCAATCAAGTGAAATTAAAAATTAACATGCTCCTGTTTGCTCACCTGCAATCTTTGAATCAGTCAATACCCAGAGGCTGTGGCAGTAATCTGATTTGAGAGCAGCAGAGATTCTGCTCGGAGGCCAGCCCAGGTAAACAGTTAAGGCTGAGACCAGTTGGTCTCAAGACTGAGACTAAATTCGTCTGGGGGATGGATACTCACAAAGTGCCTAGAGATTCCTTGCAGGGTGGCTGGCATTTGTGGTGCTGGGTGTGGTGTGTTTGGGAGGCCCCATAGCCCCAGTCCTTCCGGATGGCATTTATCCCAGCTGTTCATTCCAAGGAAGGCCAAGGTCGTCAGGCAACACCTTTTCCTTTTTCTCTCCCCTTCTCTGCCCCTTTCTCTCTTCCCAGCCCAATATGGCAGCCAGTGAGATGGAGGCGTGTCGGCGGGAGAGGGGGAGGGAGCTGATTAGCGCTGGTGGGAGATGGAGGTGTGACTGTCTGAATCTGGGGATGACTCGCTCCAACTTCCTCTCTTCATTTTGGGGTTTGAAAATACCTGTGAAGAAGGGGGCGAAGGTCGAACATTTAGTTATAGTTTAGTATTTTAAACATTCTATGAGCACAGTGCCTAGCACATAGTAAGCACTCAATAAATGTTTGGTGAATGGAAGAAAGAATGAATGAGTGGACTAGGATCACAGAAGCCTGAGAATCAGGAATAGGAATTTTAATTTACATTCAACCATTTATATACAGTTGTCTATACCTGTGTCTACCTATCACCATCCTGCTCCCTTGTGCTTCCTTACTTGTTCTCTCTCTCTCTTTCTGTATGTGTACAGAACAGCGGTTCTCAACCAAGGGTGATTCTGCCCCCGGGGATATTGACAATGTCTGGAGATATTTTTGGTTGCCACAGCTGAAGGGATGCTACCAGTATCTACTGGGTAGAGGCCAGATATACTGCTTATCATCCAACAACAAAGAATTATCCAGCCTAAAGTATCAATAGTGCAAGGTTTAAAAACGCTAGTATAAAACAATGTCGCCAAACTGTTAATAATGGTTATTAGTGGAAAGAAGGATAGAATAGAATTTTGAAAAACTTTCCACTTACTAAGCTTAATCATTTATGTGTGGGGACTTTTTAACACAAGTGTACCACATTTGTAATCAGAACCAATTAGTACGACAGAAATATTTACTATAGACTTAGTATATCTCAGGAATCATCTAGACCCTGGGGATATAGAGATGAGTAAGTAGTAGATGCTGCACTTCAGGGGCCCACAGCTCAACAGGGGAGATCAGACAACTACTCACTTAGTAGAGTAGAAAGTGTTCAGAGCTTGCTGGAATATTATTTTTTTTTAAAGGCTTGGTGTCGCCAGGTGTCATTACTGTGTAGCGTGGTTCCAAAGCACAGTGAGCACTTCCTTCCCAAGGAGGAGGTTGTGAGGCTTTGCCAGGCCTAGGAAACCTGAGTCTGGTTCTGGCCTCCAGGGTAGCCTCTTTGGTCAGGCCCAGCCTCTGCCCTGGCCTCACCAGCTCCCTCCCCGTGGCCCTGAGTGTGCAGGGAGCAGAGTCCTAGGTTAGGATCGATGTGAGAGGGAGCTCCCAGCACAGAGAGAAGCAAGACTCACTGACCAAGTCCAATATTTGTGCTGGAAGGGCCTTAGGAACATCAGTGCTAACATCCTCATTTTATGGAAGAAGAAACAGAGGCCCAGAGAGGGTAAAGGCTTGCTTGAGGTCACACAGTGAGTTGATGTCAGGGCTGGGGCTGGAACCCATATTTCTCACCACCATCTAGGCTTGGGGGTCTGCTGCTGCTTCAGGACATCCCTTGCTTCTTACTGGCCTGGCCAATTTCCTATCTCCCCTCCCATCACTAAAGCAGCCACTAAAGTTTGCCTGGCTCTGAGATTAGTCCACGTCCCCCAGCTAAAGATTTTACCCCTGGCAGTTCGGGTGGGGCTGGGGAGATTCAAGAGCAGCCTGTTCAGACGCTCAGCCTGGGCCAGGTGGAATGCCATTAACCAACTATGAGACTCAAGGCAGTGAGGTCTGGAAGGTGGCTGTGAGGGGAAACCACACAGCAGTAACCCCATGTTTGGCAGGCTGTGGGCAGTGCCAGTATAGACTTGGGATGAGGCGGGGTGTGTGTGGTGTGTAATTATACACACGTGTCTGTGTTAGCATAAGTAGATGTGGATTAAGCACATGTGTGTGTGTGTGTGCAGCCATTAAAGAGTTAGATCCGTATGCACTGATTTGAAGGAATGCCCAAAATCCAACGGTAAAGGTGCAAGTTGCTGAAAAACAAGTTTAGTAATGATCCTATTTTGAGACCTAAAAATCCCTGATGAATTTTATATATGTTTGCATCAGTTCAGAGAAAGATACAGAGGGATACACCCAAACTGCCAACATTGATTACATTGAGGGATTGAGATTATTCCTTTAAAGTTTTATCTCTGTAATATCTGGCCTGTTACAGAGAGCCTGTTAGCTTTGTAATTATCAAAAACTTGAATAAAATAGAAAAGAAGAAAGTGTGTGTAATTATGAGTGCATGTGAATATGTTAACGTGTGTACACATGTACACGTGTCTGAGTGTTTATGTGAGTGTGTGTACACGTGTGTATGTATGGGGGGCGAGTCTCAAGGGAGAGCTGTACATTTGGCACAAATTCCAAACACTTGTCACATCTTCCAACCCTTCCACTTTGGAAAGAACCCTCAAGGATGTGCACCTTACTTGAAAGTTTTGACATCAACATTACCTGCATTGCAGGTGTGGGCTATTCTGGGGCTCCTAGCTTAACCAAATGGCCTTGGATAAATTACAAATGGGAAAGGCTGGAGGAGAGACTGCTGCCGTGCAGCCAAGACCACTGGTGGTTTAGAGGCTTCTGTGGAAAAATCCACATCCCCTTGCCCAGTGTGTGTGGGGCACTTCCAGTGTGCAGAGCGCTGTGTGCAGTAGGAAATGGTTTTTCTGGGAGGATGGTTGCATAAAGGAGAGGGCTTCTGAATCTCAGCCTGTGTAGGTCAGATGCCTTCTTCAGGCAGAACCATTTCTCTCTCTTTCTCTCTGTCTCTCAGATCCAGCACGAGTTCCCAGGCACCAGGATATACTAATTGAGTTGACTATGGCTCAATGAAATGGCTAAGGCTTTTTTCCATGCTGACCTGGGCTTTGAAATTCCCATCTAGAGCTGCATTCCTACCTATTCGGGGTTAGAATGATGTTTTCCTAACGTTGAGTGGGTTACTGTGCGTGTGTATATGTGTGCACACGGACACACACTTGCATACACACATGTAAAGAGAAGCAGCCCTGCCCCCTTGAGGGGATGCCAAGACCGACAGAGGGTTGAGTTGGCTGAGCCTGGCCACAGACCTCTGAACACACACGGTCCATGTGCAGTATAAGACAACTGTTCTAGTGAGCTGATGTCCTTCCTGCCCTAAATGCCACTGCGTCCCCTCTCCCCTCAAGCTGGTTTGCAGCAGTTTGGGGAGTTTTGAGAGGAAGGGGGCCTCCCTGTGTCCCTGGACCCTCTCCTTTGGACAGGTTTCTGGGTATGAGGCAGCTGGAGCCAGGCTGGTGGGAGCAGTGGGCAGAGGCGTTTGGGCATCTTCTTGATATTGTCTGGGCCCAGGGAGAGGCTGGGTCTGTCCTCCAAGAATTGGGGTCACAGTGGGAGAGAACTGTGGCTGCTTTTCCCCCAGAAGCCAGAAAGTTGGAAGAGGAGGAGGGGAAGAGGAAGGTGAGAGAGAAAGAGAAGGGCATGGGGAGGGGGAAGGAGAGAGGAGGAGGAGATGGGCCATGGGAAGGAGAAGATGGGAGAGCGGAAATGAACCTTGTCTCAGAGGGTGTTCCAAAAAGCCAGGAGGGACCTTGTCAAGCCATTTCCCAACCACCCCTGGGTGTCAGTGTGAGGCTTAATGCAGATGGGAAGCAGCTATGTGTCTCCTCAAGCCTGCACAAGGGAAATCCTGGTCTCCTGGGCAGAAAGGCCTGGAGCCAGGCCTCCTGGTCTCTGCGTCTATTCTCTGTGATTAATCCTGGAGCTCTGCCGTTTCTGCCTTCCTTTGTGCTTCTCCAATCTGCCATCTTCTTAGTTCTGGCTGTCTAGCCCCCGGTCCAGCCTCCAAAACCCTGGCCTCTGTTTCAGGGGATGGTGGTCTCCTAGTGATTCTCCTTGTCTCCAGTTCCTCGGCTGGACTTCGGCCACACCACTGCTCAAGAGCCTGCATCCGCTGCTGATGGCTGGCAGGCCTCATCAAGTTCAAACTCCTCACTCTGCTCTCCACCTGTTTTCAACACCCTCCCTTCCCAGCCTCATCCCATCCCAACCCCGGCCAGCTTTCCTGCTCCTCTCCCACGGAATCCCTCAGCCTGGAGACCCCTGACTATACTGACTTCATCTCTGCCTCTGTGCCTTGTTTCACAGTTCCCACTCCTCTTGCATTAGTCTAAGGCAAACTCATCTCTCAAGACCTAGCTCAAGTCCTGTCCCCAGGAAGCCTCCCAGTCACTTCAGCCCATGCTGACTGCCCCATTCCCTGATTCCCACTGCACATACAGTTCAGCGCACCCACAGTTTGCTTCTCATTGTTTTTGTTCCCAGCTGCATACAGGCTCCGTGAGGGCACAGACTGTGCCTTTTACTTTCTTCTATCTCTGTTCCAACCCAGGACTGGGATTATTGATTGATTAAAATGGGAAAATTATAGCAAAAGAGATTTGGGGGAGGCAGAGTGTTTGAATAGTCCAGAATTTTCCTCCAAGGTCTTCTTTAGCCAAATGTCATTCTCCGTGGCTATGTTCACATATTTGGTCATGCTGGGTTTTGCCAACACTGCAGCAAACACTTGGACGTTCCATTGTATAGAGCCATTTCCATTTTCTCCTTCTCACATGGCCAAAGCCCAGGTAGTTATACAGAGTCAGAAAACATCAGAGTGGAAACAGATTTGGGAGTCATCTCTCCTGCTCATTCTGTGATATGAGAATCAGCCACTGAACTGCCAGCCAGTTTCAGTGACCAGGAGCTCCCTGCCTCTTAAGGCCATCCGCCAAACCTCCAACATTTATAAGTACAGGAGCATTTACCATATATTCAGAGTGCAAACCTGCCTACAGTGGGACAATATGCTGGTCATCCTGTCACTGGCATTTGGACTTTTCCCCTAAACTTCCTCCCCATGGTGTTGTGGCCTCTCTTTCCATAAAAAAAGAGGTCAAGGAGGAATGAGATTATCAGTAAATTTCCTTACAATTCAGATTTCTGTTCCAATTGTGATATGTATCTTTATTACCTTTGCAATGAGTCAGGAATCTCTGGTTGCAAGTAACAAAAGCTCTATAGATGTCTTCAGGTGTCCGTGTTCTTCCAGGAAGTATATCTGTGAGTGCAGTATCAGTGTCCTCATTGATCATCAGTACAGCAGTAGACACTATTGTCATTCCCCATAGCCATTCCACTCCTCTTCTCCACTGAAAAACCGCCAATGTGACCAGCCCAAAGGGATGAATCTAAGATTGTGGTGGCTATTTGTGTTGGGGCTCCTAAGACCACCCCAGGTCCTGTGATTTGCTCGAAAGACTCACAGGACTCAGCATATAGTGGTACTTATGGCTAAGACTAATTACAGTGAAAGGCTACAAAACCAAATCAGCACAGGGAAAAGGTGCATGGGTCAAAGTCCAAGGGAGACCAGGCACGAGCTTCTGAGAGTTCTATCTCAGTGGAGTCACAGAGGACATGCTTGTGACTCCACAACGAGTTGTGACAGTGTATGTGAAATGCTGTTTACCAGTGAAGCTCATTAGAGTCTCTGTGCCCAGGGTTTTTATGGAGGGCTGATCACACAGGCACTCTTTGCCTAGCACATACTAGCATTCCAGCCTTCCAGAAGGAAAGACGGAGTTCACCATAAACCATATTATTTACACACAGAGTTTCAGCACTCTTATAAGAGTGAGCCACTCTTATAAATTCTGGGAATGGTGGGAACCCTCCCAAAATCCAAGTTCCCAGATGCCAGACAAAGGCCAACCTCATAAGCAGGGCTTCCTAAGGATAACAGTCTCAGGCCTGCTAAGTTAGCTCTTTTCTGCATACTATCCATTCCTTTTTGTATGGTACTTGTTTTGTCAGCCTCCCTTGCAGCTATGAGTAGCCACATGACTCAATTCTGGCCAATAAATTGCAAGAGGAGAGTGTTATGATAATATCTGGAGCTGTGGCAGCCATCTGGTGACAAGTGAAAGGACAAAACCCCAATACATCAAAGGTAGTTAGGGACAGGTGAAAAGACACTAGATCATTGGTAACATCTTTAAGCCAATGCGACATGCCACAAAATATCTCCACACTTCTTCTGTTACGTGAGATAATAAAATGTCTTTATTGCTAGAGTAATTGTTAGTTGGATTAAGTTGAATGCAGCTTAAATGCATTCCTAAGTAATGCGATATGTATTCTTCTCTGTTATGGGCTGAATTATATCCCCCTAAAATTCATGTGTTGAAGCCTAACCTCCAGGACCTCAGAATATGACTGTATTTGGAGGTAGGGCCTTTAGAGGGGTGATTAAGTTAAAAAGAGGCTGTCAGGGTGGGCCCTAATCCGATGTGACTGGTGTCCTTGTAAGAAGAGAAAATTTGGACATAGACATGTACAGAGGGAAGATGATGTGAGGACACAGTGAGAAGGAGGCCATTAGCAAACCAAGGAGTGGAGCCTCAGAAGAAACCAAACCTGCTGACACCTTGATCTTGGACTTATAGCCTCTGAAACTGTGACAAAATAAATTTCTGTTGTTTAAGATGCCCAGTCTGTGGTATTTTGCTGTGAGAGCCCTAGCAATCTAATACACTCTCCATATGTGGATATGGAAAAGGTAAATATAGCAAATATAACTAACAAAAGCAGGAACTTAGAAGAAATAGTCAGATCTGGTGTCACATATAATTCTCAGGCAGCAAAAGGGTCTAACAGGGTGAGGCAGGAGGATGGATTAGCCAAATGACTTTGGAGGAGAGCTGGCTACACCCAATCTCTCATCTTGCAGAGGCTAAAGCCTCTGTATAACTGTGCTAATTCTAGTGAGGTAGTAATGAGACATAATAAGGTAAATGGTCAATGGAGATATGACATCTGGTGACCACAAGTTGATGGACAAAGGAGAGGAGAGAGGAGGACCCCATGGGGAGGTCCTGGAGAAGAAACAGGGGCAGAGAGAAGAGAAGACCATATCTCTGGACTGTAGATAAGCTAGATTCCTCTTTGTGTCACTAGGTCTTGGACAGACCACAGCAGGTTATGGGCTTTCTCCGGAGGCAGGGGCTCTCAGGGGAGACGAGTGAAAGTAGTTACTGCCATGTGGATCTGACTTGTTACTAGGGAAGATGGTCAGTTTTGTGTGGGATGCCTGGGGTATGTCCTTCTGGTCAGACTTTATTTGGTCCTATTTATTTAGGGCTTTTTTGAGGATACTGTGTGGTTCAGGATTATTGGCTAAGGTATGAGTGAGTCAGAGTAGCCACAAACCCAACTCAGATGAATTTAAGCAAAAAAGAGGAATTTATTTGCTGATGTAACTGGAAAGTCCAGAGCTATAGGTGGCCTCAGGTACACTGGATCAAGGGGTTCATCAAGGTTGTTTTTCTTTCTCTACTTCTCTGCTCATCTTGTCTCTATAAGGCTTCATTCCTCCAACTGGCTCTCTCTACGTGACTGTCAAGAAAGCTGCTGGTACTCCTGCTCACAGTGAATGCAATCATGAGGAAACACTCAGACAAACCCAATCAGGAATATTCTACAAGACGACTGGCCTATATTTTAAAAAAATGCCAATGTCATGAAAGCCAAAGAAAGGCTAAGGATCTCTTCAAGTTAAATGAGATAAAGAGTCTCATTTTCATTTATGAAAACAGAATACAATGTGCCAACCTGGATCTTGGATTAGATCTTGGACGGGAAATAAATTGTTATAAAGGAATGTATTGTATATTAGGTAGTAGTAGTGTTTCGATGTTAAGTTTCCTGAATGTGATCTTTGTATTGTGGCCTCTTTGTTCTTAAGAGATAAATGCAAAGCATATAGGGATAAAGGATCAGGATGCCTGCAACTTACTCTCAAATGCAGTAATACTTACAACAACAAAAATGCTATAATATCACAGAATAGAATAGAATAAAATGTGCAGAGAAGGGGAAGAGAGAAAGAGAATGATAAAGCAAATTTGGCAAAATGTTAACCTAGGTGAAGGGCATACTAAGTTCATTGTACTATTCTTACTACTTTTCCATAAGTTTGAATTTTTTTGAAGAGTTAAGTTTAAAAATTGAGAACAAAGGTGTTTATGGCAGACCTCTATCTCTCAGTGTCCATGTATCGATTTCATGGAAGAATCTAATCGGTTAGCCTGGATCACGTGCTCATTTCGTTGAGATGAGAGTCAGACACTGTGATTGACAGCCTCACCAGGGCCCTTACGAAATGGGGAGGAATTCTCCAAAGAATCCAAAGGAAACAGCACGGTAGAGTGTGCTGGACACAGAAAGGTGAAGACCAACACACCCATCACAACCCTCTCTCAGTCTTCTCTCTTCACACAGCTCCCAATCTCCCAGATCCTCTTTTGTTGATCTCCCGGTATCCACATACTGCCTGGCCCCATCTTCCCAGGCCATCCTTCCCTCCCTTCAAAATGGCACCAGACAGAGGCAGATTCCTCTCAACAAATAGCTCCACAGTTGGGCCTTTTTGGGATTTCTCTCTCCTCTCATCACACCCATCTGGACTCCATTCCTCTTGGTCCTGCTTCTCTCAGTTCGTTGATGAAGGAACTATGTTCATGTGAAGTGTTACCAAGGGTTGTCTGTGCCCTCTTGCCCTCAGCTCACAGATACACATTTCTGACTGGGAGCTAATCCAGGCAAGAGAAGCCAATGGCAGGAGTTCCAAGCACAGAAGCCGTCCAAGGAGTTAAGTAATTTTGGGCAAGTGGGCCTCTGGCTTCTCTTGAACCCCACTGTGTTGGTGGCTTTTGCCTTCATCTCAGGCCAGGCTTTCTGATGCGAGGTGACTGCTGTCCCTTTCAGTTCGAGGAAGCCAGGGTAGACAACAGGAACCAGGCCAACATCACTTCATTTCTTAACAGGCAATTTTGACAATTGATTTGTTCCCATGCAGTACAGCAGAGTTAGCAAAGAGGTTGCTGGAACTCTATCAGTGCAGTCTTGGCACTGATACCTCTGCATTCAGCCTTCTTGAGAACAAGGTAGGATTTAGAGAACCCATCTGCTGAGGGCGAAACTAGTAAGAAGAAGCAAAGAGATTCATTCATTCATTTATCATGTATTTATTCACTCGTCTATTTGTTTACGAAAGGCTGAATAGCATAGTGGTAAAGGTAGGCCTACATGAATATTCTCAAAGGTTGTTGTGTGTTCTGCACAACTCCAGGGGGTGCTATTCACAAGGACCATATGTGGCAGCCCTGGGTTAGAAGCACTTGAGCTGGGTTTCAAATCTGTCTGGTTTCAAATCTGTCTCCACCACCTTTAACTGTGTGACGTTGGGCTAGATTCTTCACATCTCTGTGACTTAGTGACCTCATACGTAAAGTGAGGATACCCTGCCTCATGGAGTTGTTTGAGAATTAAATGAGTGAATACATCTTCAGTACTCTGGACAGTTTAAAGAGCACTGTAATTACCTGCAGCATCCTCTTGGGAAGTCATCTGTGTTTGGGGCTATTCTGAGTGTGTGTGTGTGTGTGTCTGTGTGTGTGTGTGTGTGTTTTCCTGGACATTTTAAAGGCACCAGACAGCATATTATTTCACCTATAAATACTGTATGTGTCTGTAACAGAAAAGGACTAAAACAAAACAAACAACAACCCACCCATATACAGTGCCATCATCACATAAATAGTTAGTAATTCCTAAATATCCCTAATATCCAGTTCATGTTCAAATTTCTCTGACTGTCTCAATTCCTTTTTTTTGTACCCAAAATGTGTTTATTAGGATGGTTTTCCACTCATCCTGATGCAGGGTGCTTTTAGTGCTGCTTCTGTCTGAAGGAGCATCTTTCTCTAAGTCTTCCTTTTCCTCCTGCAGCCTGCCAGAGACAGCAGAGCAGCCAGCACACAAAACTACCATTTGTGCGTGGCTAAAGGTGGTGATTCGAAAGCATCTGGGCATTTCACATCCATCAGGTAGGAACTGGGACTCTGCTCCAGGCTCTTCTTGTGTTTCCTCTTCTCTTCTGGAGAGGGATGAGGGATGAAGGAGATCCTTTGTGAGAGGCATGTTCTCATAGGGAGGGCATCACCGCTGGAAACTCAATTACTTTTCATAGTTGGTTTTCAAATAATAATCCAAACAAAGCCCACAAGTAGTATTTATTTACTAATTTACCTGCCCTGTAGTATCTGACTACAAATGCCTCAAACCCCCTTCCCACATGCTGTGGAAAGCCCTGGTGTCTTGTGCCTTTCTCCAGATAGTACTCATGGTCGCCTCTTGTTCCAATGTCCTGTTTTTGTAAAGGCTCAACATCCACTTCTCAAGGCCACTTGCTTTTCTCCTTCAAGTGCTCCCCTAGGCATGGGTCATGGCCCGTTTCCCTTTGTTTCCTCAAAACGTGACTTGCATGTAGCTCTCAGGACATTCACGGGGAATTGGAAGCAGGAGTGATATGGGTGGAGAACACGTTCAACTATAGCAAGACACAGCATAAAACCACATCCTGGTTCCTAAATGTCCCTCTGCTACCTCTGTCCCCTGAGACTCCTCCCTGGTCTTTGCTTCTCCCCAGAACCCTGGCCTCTTGCCGTCTTGATGAGCCCCCTCTCCATTCCCATTGCAGCAATGTCTCCCCATTCCTGTGCTTCCTCATCCCTTCCTTTGAGACTGCCCATGGAGACCTCAACTTCTTATGTGATTAGGCCGAGGATCACGTAATTCTCTTGGTCTAACTCCTCTGCCTCTGAACAAGCCTTAGGACCTCTTACTACACTGAGAATGCCCATCAGAGTGTTTTGTTAAACAAAAGTCAGAGTTCTCTGCTTTCCAACTCCCATTCCTACATCCTCTATGGCCCCTGCACTGTACTGGTCCAGGTCAGCACAATTGTTCACCTGGAGTGTCATGGTAGCCTTTTACCTGGCCTCTCTGACGTCATTCTTGGTCTTCTCCAAGTCATAGTTTACACTAAAGCCAGAGGGATCTTTCCAAGACACTAATATGCCGACACCACCACCCTGCTTAAAATACATAAGTGGTATCCCATTGTGCTTCAGACAACATCCTGAATCCTCAACGTGCTCACACTCTGAACTCTGCCTGAGTCCAGCCTTGCCCACCTCCACCTCATCTCACGCTCTCTCCCTTGTGCTCTGTCCATCCACTGGTTTTCCTTCAGTTCCTCAAATGCCGGCAGTTCTCTCTAGTGGCCAGACCTTGGTCATGCTTTTTCCTCCATCAGCTCTGCTCTCCTCCCTCCTTTCATCTGGCTCCCTCCCACTCCTCCTTTGAGCGTCTGCATAGAGAGAGGACTTCCCTGGTCTCTGCTTGTACCCTGCACCTTCCTCTCCCTTTGTAGTATTTATATACTTACAATTGTTTGTCTAATGTCTGCCGTCCCTGATAGAGTGTGAGTTATGTAAAGGCAGAGACCATGACTGTCTTGTTCATTACTCCGCCTCCAACTCCTGACACAGTGTCTGGCATAAATACTCAACGAGTAATTACAAATTCAACTGAGCATCTAAGAGGATGCTACTGGTGCCATGGACACTGGTGATAATGGAAAAACCCCAGTATCTCAGAAGTGAAATCATCACTCTTTTAAGCAAATCAAGAATGCCACATTACGCTAACATGCTGGCGCAAGGATTCTGCCATTTCAAAGGGGAAAAAGGAAATAAAAAGTGCATCCAGAGCTGCCCAGCTGGTGCTTACAGAAACGCGGCTCTGCGATGTTTCTTTCTGCCCCCAGGAGAGAATATTTTTTAAACTGTGTTTCTAGAATTATACAATTGCATGCGAAATGCCTTAGCTCCTGCTGATGAAGTGATTTCTGCAGAGAACTGGCTGCCTTCCGAGAGGAAGGAAAGGTTCCTGAGATGTCTCTGAAAAACATTAAAGAATTTCCAAAATAGCAGCTTAATGTTGTACCACATATGGGATTTTCAAATTCACAGCTGGTTGGAAAATCATTTCCGGCTTCAAGGCATTTGACTCACTGTTTCTGTGGCTTCAAGCACCCAGAGCTTTATTTATCTCCTGGTTACCAGGGAGTTTCTGGGCCTTTCTCCTCCCTCAGTCCCTCCTTCCTGTAGAGTATTTCAGCTGTGTGAGACTAGCATTTGACCAAGTGTCCACATAGAATATAAGCTCCATGGAGATGGTACCACATCTGTGCTTTGTCCCTTTGATCCTACAAATAGCTATATCTTAATATGTGTTGTTGAATAAACAAGTCTCCAATCAAAAGGTTGAATGCCAATCAGAAAAGCACATAGGAGAGAATCATCTGTTGATATAAACTAGAATATTGATATCCTAAGCCTTCAACTTAAATATGCTCACTCATGCCCATGTTATACACACTCCCTGTTCTGGTTACTATTGCTGCATCCCAACTACCCTGAAACCTAGTGGCTTAAAACAGCAACCATTTTTATTATGCTCACAGAGTCTTTGGGTCAGGAATTTAGACAGAACATGAAGAGGATGGCTTGTCTCTGCTCCGTGACATCTGGGAAGACTCAAAGGCTGGGAATGACCCAACAGGTGGGGCCCAAAATCATCTGGAGGTTCCTTCATTCACACGTCTGGTGCCTGGGCTGCTATGACTTGAAGACCAGGACTGCTGGCCAGAGCACCTACATGTGGCCTCTCCATGTAGCTTGGGTTTCCTTACAGCATGGCAGCCTCAGGGCAGTTGGACTTCTTACATGGTGGTGACTATTCCAGCGAGCAAGGTAGAAGCTGCATCTCTTTTTATGACTCAGGCCCAGAAGTCATACAGTGTTACTTCCTGCCATACTCTATTGGTCAAAGAAGTCACAAGACCCCAAGATTGAAGGGGAAGGGAAATCTACTCTGTCTCTTAATGGCCGCTTGGCACAGTTGTATTGTAGAAGGGAATGTGAAGAGGAGAGGATACGAGAGGAGACGAGGGGAGGGGAGAGGAGAGAAGGGGAAGGGAGGGGAAGGGAGGGGTGGGAAGAAGAGAGGAGAGGAGGGAAGGGAAGGGAAGGGAAGAGAAGAGAGAAGAGAAGAGAGAAGAGAAGAGAAGAGAAGAGAAGAGAAGAGAAGAGAAGAGAAGAGAAGGGAAGAGAAGGGAAGAGAAGAGAAAAGACATTTTTGCAGCTGTCTTTGGAAAAGTCAATCTGGCACGCTCTGTCAAGCTTCATCTGCTGATAGGTGGGTAACAAACTTCCAGGCGTCGGGTGTTGGAGGAAGGAATTTCAGCCAAGGTAATCTCATGCTCCTACTGAATCTTTCTTAAGATTTTTTTTTCCCAAGAAGTCCCTGCCTTTACCTTCTTAATAATGACTGATTTTTGGCTTAGGAAATGATTTTTTTTTAGATGCAAATAGATAGGCAAGCTGAGACCAACATTTCCCACCTGTGTTATTTATGAAGCCATTAATAAGTGCTTGTTGGGAAAAAAGGACTTAAGGTTCGGAAAAAGTTTTATAAATGAGTTTCCTTTTAGAAATGAATGCACATTGCTATAATAAAGACTGAGAAGTCCTGCTGTAAAGGAACGTTTTAAATTTTATTTAATTTAGGCAATGATTAGGTGATCAAAAATGTTAATTTCTACTTCTCGCTGATGAACTGAGACTTTCTAGGTTTTGATTTCTTCATCTATAAGGTGGTGATTTGAATATCTCCTTTACAATTGTGTCGGCATATAAAAGATGCCCAGTAAATGGTAACTATTATTATTACTATTAAGCTTCTCCAACCTCCTTTTGCAGCACATTGACTGTCCCCTCATTCTTCCCTAGGTCTTCACAATAAACAGAAGGCTGCAGTTTCCATCTTGGCATCTACCTCCTTCTGACCCCACCAACTCACCTTATGTGTCCCCTTGGTCCAGATACAAGAAACCCAGCCCATCCCTTCCACGGAACCACAGACCTGGGCTGAGGAAAGATCCACAAAATGCCACTCTTTCTAGAAAAGCCTACCTTTGGAAAGTCTCACCAAGCCACTGGGACCATTTTCATAAAAATGGCACTTTAGTGATAAGAAATTGTGGAGTGGAGGGTACTTAATCCCACCTGCTTCACCATCCCCGCCCCTCACCCCCCAGCCTGTGAATTACCTCACCTTTCCTTGCTTTTCAGAGCAGGCACTGCCACAGCCCTAACGTTCTGTTGCATTCCATCGTATTCATCCCCATCTAGGGGGCTTTGGCTCTCCCAAAGGAAATGAAAGCCAACCATGTAGGCTTCAGTTTTGTGCTGCGACAACCAGGGAGACAGCCAAATGTGCAAAGAATCCTTCAGGGTGAGAGGAAGGTCAGTCGGGCACAACAGGGGCTGAGCCTGGATCCTCAGGCTGGGACATGGGCATTCATGTTTCAGGGGCCAGAGGCGTGGAGCAGGAGAAAGTGCAAGGCTACCTGTCCAACTTTGCCACTTCCTGGCTATGTGACCTGGGGCAAGTCACTTGCCCTCTCAGGGCCTGAGTTTCCTCACCTTAAAATAGTGCTGGGGCAGAATGCTAATACACAGATGGTAGGTTGGTTTAACTTTAACAAATAGTTTGGCATTACTTCCTCATGCTGAGCATATGCATACCTATGACTCAGCAGTTCCACAAAACGTGTACAAGAATGTATATAGCAGCACTTTTTGTAATGGTGCCAAACCAGAATAAAATGAGAAGGTCTGGTGGTCCCCAGGGGTAGCCATCAGTTCCCCAAGCACCTCCAAATCAACCCACAGCAGGGTGCTTCCATGCACACCAAGTTTCAAGATATTCCCCTCTCCAGATCGCTGACCCAAAGCAATGACAATTTAGACAACCCAGAGTGGCCGCTGAAGGTCCATTTACTCTTAACCTGCTGGGACATCCTTGCTCCATGGGCCTCACGGGCTGTTGTGAGGATCGAATGGATAGAGTGTGGCAAAGATGCTGCATACGCTGGACAGATGTCGTTTACTATTGTGTTATCAGAACAGCTCAGAGACAAGAACAAAGTCTGACCTGACTCGTCTTTAGGGTGACTGAATTGAGGAGTGGGTGGACTATTGAATGACAACATTGATTAATTCGAAGCTGAACTTGTAAACCTTCTATCAGGAAGAAAGTTTCAGACAAATGGGTTGGAACTCGTGGGATGGAGGTGGGGCCAGCAGGCAGGGTATTGAAATTAGTTGAGCAAACAGAAGTTTCCACAAAGCCTTTGCGACATTGAGTGGAACAATCTCTTGATGAGAGGACTCATTGGAAGCTATGGTTGTGGCTGGTCTCTCTGTGGCCCCTGAGAGACCCTCATTCCATATCCCCACTATAGGCCATTTGGGATCTGGGCCAGTGAGTGACATGTACCAGTCAGCTCTGGCTGCACAAGCCCACAAGCTGTGACAGTAGCAATATTTATGAAGTTCTTACTAAATGCCAGGCCCTGTGCTAATCGTCTTACAAGCTTGTTCCATTTAGTCCTCCCAACAACCCTCTGAGATGGGTCCTATCATCATTCCCAGTTTATAGATGAGGAAACTGAAGTTCAGAGAGGCCACATACTTTGTCAGGATTCGAACTGAGGTCTTCTACTCTACAGCCCAGGTCCTAAACCCTGCTCTAGCCCTTGGCTTCAGAGAATTTACGCTGTTTCTTCCTCCATAGAAATAAAAATAATACCTATTGAGCATCCACAAGGGGGCAAGCACCAAGGACACAATCTTCAATAAGTTTCAATAGCCCTGTGAGATGGGTATTATTATCCCCACTTTACAGGTGAGACTGGGGTTAGAGATATTAACACGTACAAAGTCACACAGCAGGACAGGGGAGATTTATACTCAGTCTGCCAGACCCGAGAGTCCTTGCTTTTCATCTTTCTACCCTCTCAACCCTCTCTGAGCCATCCTGGGTCTACTCACTTAGAAACAATCACTCCCTTCTTGGGATTCCGTGGCTCTTTGATGATTCTCCTCTGGCAGCATACACCACCATGGACTCTAAGGGACTAGTGCATGTAGATCCCATCTCTCTACCAGGTGGAGAGTTTGGCAAGGGTGGGGCTGGGGGATTATTTCATCTCTGTGTCTTCTATGCCCCCATGCCAAGGGAGCAGAGAAGGCAGTCCAGAGCTGGACTATGGAAGCTTGGTTACAGAGCCCTTGGGTAGAAATTTGGGGGTTCAGGTTAGCAGGAAGGATTCTGAGATCTTATAGGCAGAGGGTAGTGAATTGGGACAAAGGTCCCATTAGTGGAGGGTAGAGGGGTGGAGATCCTGGTGCTTTGGGGATTAAATGCCTGGACAGAGACTTAGGGAGGAATAGGGAGGTCAGTGAGGGGGCAAGAGAAATTAGAGGCTTTACAGTGCTTTACAGTGCTTTACAGACGTGCATAGCTCCCACATTCTTCTTCGGACTGCCCTTTCAGAGATGCCGGAAAGACCATTGCATCACCCCCGCTGTCACCCCTCTGTCCACATGGTATTTCGTCAGTGCCATGCAGTAGCTTGCTTAGAGGCATCAGGCACAGCAAGCAGAGGCAGAAGGGGGACCAGGAGGAGATGGGAAGGACAGCCTGTAACCCCATCATGTGCCTCAGCAGTGGGCCACCCCCCACCCCCTGCACTGATGAGCCAGGGGTGCCAAACTCTTTCGCAAATTGTCTAGGGCGGTAATGATGCAACCGCAGGACTTACTGCAAGTTGACATGGCTGTTAGAGCTCCAAGAAATCTCGAAAAGAGCAAGAGCAGATCAGTAAAAGCCGAATGGCCAGGGGAGCCAGGGCAGAGCTCTGCGTGGCCCTGCCAGGTGTGTGATAGTGATGGGGCAGGTTGTCCCCTCCTCCCGTGCACTAGGGGGCTGGATTGCACGGGTGACTTTTTCTACTTCTTAGGGCTTTGGAAGCCTTGATGTTCTGCAAAGACGCCTCAGGGGAATTGCAAGACAAAGGCCAGGTGACCAGAACCTTGAGTGCCCCACCCTCATGTCAAACAAAGCAGCTCCTCTCTTACCTGCTTTCTGTGCTTGGCTGAAAGCCTCTCTCCTCCTGCCCATGCTGTCCAGGTCTCTGTAGCAGCGGGGGATGGAGTGCTCTTCCAATCTCCCCTCCTTCTGTTGATGAGTCCCACACACACGCACAAGAACATGAAGAAAGATTAGTATTTTACTGCACAGTCACAGCGATATATTCAAAGTTCAGACTATAGAAGGGCATGAAGAGGTGGACACATGCCCCTTAGTCTGAATGGCCTCCTTTTAGCACTACTCCATCATGGGGCCTCTCTGCCAGGCCACTGGGATGTCCCAAGTGAGCCAGCAGAGCAGGTTTCCTGGGGCTCACCCTTCTCTTCTCACCACGCTTCTCTGCTCCTATCCTGGGCCCTGGCCTATTTCAGCTCTTTCCATAGCCCACTCCCCTAGACAGGGAAATCTTCAAGCCTTGGGAAGGGAAGGGAGGTATTGTGACGAATCATTCCACTCCTGGGAGTGGAGGAGGGAGGGAAGACTGCCAAGGTGGTTGGGGACCAGGGGTACCACCAGCCTTTTCTTGCCTTCTGGCATACTCTGGGTAGTGAATCTGAAAATTTGTCATGCAAGATGATTACTCTCCTGAGAAGACTCCCAGAGCTCTGGGGGCCTTATTTGCCATAAGATCATCCATCTCCCTTGTGATCTTGTGTACAAAGCCCTTGATGGTGTGACTGTGTTCCCTCCGAGGTGGTCTCTGAGTTCTGACCCAGCTTGGAAGTTCTCTGGTTCTGTGGGCTCTGTCCTCCCTTGCAGCCAGGCTGCAATATCGGCCACAGTAACAATACTGGCCATCAACAAATCAACTTTTGCAAAAACGACTTCTCCATAGTCCCCAGGTATTTGAATATAGGAACTCGGAACAAAATACCTGCATTGGAAGATGGCGCTTCCTGATGTCTGAGATCTGGTTTTGCATCCACCCTACACCTTAACACCTGCTATCCTGAATAGGATTCTAGGTGAAGACCTAGGGGTGGGGCTCTCCCCACTTATCAAACACAGGCTTATAAGCAATGAGGTGGCGAGGAGGGGAGAGTGGCTCCTTTTCCAAGGACCTCTCTTGGTTGGGATAGAAGGACCACTCCTGTGACACAGAGAATAACTGATGGTCTTCCTCCATTGGTGAGTCCTTGAAATTGGGGCTGATGAGAACGAAACTCTAGATGGCTCTGGAGGAAATGCTTTCATTGTGAAAGAATGCTGAGTCTGAGTAGATGCTCCAGTGTTTGTTCATCTCACCCTCATAGAACAAAACACATTTCCAGCTTTCAAGGGATGGAGCAGAGCAGTGGCTGGATCCATATAGTGTGTCACTGGGATTCGCCTTCCTTGGAGATGAAGCTTGGCGGCCTCCTCGGGTCAGGCTTTGCTCACAGATGGTGACACCCTGGGGATGTCATACAGAAGCTGCTCTGCCCTGCTCACCAATGCTGTGTGTCCCCACCACCTTCCATTGCATGCCCTGTCCTGGTTGGGGGAGAGTGAGTATGGTGGCCACACCAACACCAGCAAAGAGTCTGGTAAGAAAATGCCAGGCAGCATTTCCAGGCTGGTTACCAGCTGGACCGCCTTTCTGCATAGACTCCGGCCCACTGGTGAGCCCTGGGGCAAATGCTGCTGTATCCTGGGACCTCCTGCCCTGACTCTCTGGGTGGATCTCAGGCTTTTCTGCATGTGAATCTTCCAGCTCACCTGATGCTTGGTGGGTGATGTAAACATCCCCAGTGATTTTGGAAGCTGCTCCCACTAGTCTGCAATGATATTCTCACTGGCCAGAACCATTCTGGGGTCCATGAGTTATATCACATTCAGTTCACTCGAAAGAATGGCTTGGTTATAAAACTCCACATTTAAGGAGCCAAAGGCTACCTAAGAAATCGCCAAGACTGCAGCGTTAACACAGACGGTGCTGCTTTGCAGCAGGAGCAGCCCAGCCACCTCCCGCCCCCCCAAAAAAACTTATGACCCATTTGTGACATGTGCATCTCTGGGCTAACTGTTTGGGTGACAAATGCTTCCAATCACTCCCCATAGTCAACAGTGTCCCAGCCCAAGGCGAAGTGGGGCAAGAGTGAAGCCATTGCTGCACATCTGGGCCCGGCCAGCTCTCCGGAGGGAGCCCAGGTTGGAATCCCAGGAAGGACCATGGTCAATGGTTGACCAGGGGGCAGTCAAGTGGCAAGAATATGGTTTCAGGAGCCCTGCAGACCCGGCCTGAGTCCCAGTGCTGCTGCTTGCTAGCTGGTCACCTAGCTCTGGGTCTCAGGGTACAACAACAGGGGCTTGCTTTCAGCGACCTCAGGGTCCCTCCCTTTGCGAAAACTCTAGGATTCTGCCCTGAGGAATGAAAACCGGCCTATTTTGCCTGAGTGTACTGAGTGCTCTCCAAAGTAAATAAACCCTGGTTACTAATTACCTGACCCACATTTCCTGTGATGGCAATGGCAGGGGAGAGCTAAGATTTCTCAAGAGGAATCACAAAGGAGGGAATAGGAAGCACTCCGAAGTGAGGCCTGAGGCTGACATTGGGCAAAATCCTGAAGTTTTGGTTCACGCTATTCTCCAGAAAAAGCTATATTTTAGAAGAGTCTCTTCGTCTTTAAACAAGGACAAACAAGCACTGTCCTATTTTTTTCATGGTTACAAAAAATAATATGACTTTATTATATATATCATATTATGTTATTGTATTATATATAACATTACATATATAATACAATTACATATATAATACAATAACATATATATAAATAACATACATATATAAATACAACGAAACGTTACAGAAATTATGACTTAGAAAGTGAAAATCTCCTGGAATCCTATTGCTGCCTCCTCCCTGCTGCCCCCAGACCCCAGGACAACATGGTAAACAGCTTGGTTTATATTCTTGTGGGTTTTTCTATGTAGCAACAAACATAAATCTATCTATTTGTGGAAATGAGGTCACACTAAATGTGCTGCTCTTAACCACATATTTTAGACATTTGCCCATGTTAGTACGTGTCGATCTATTTTGCTCCTTTTAACAAGAAGAGGTCTTCTTGATGCATTGGGGAATCTAGAAAATGGAGGAAACCATGAGTATATAAAGCTTGTTTTCTTTTGTTTTCAACATTATTTCTGTTGTATTTAGGAAAAGGAGAATACCTGAAATTAATTTTCAAATACTTCGGATATAGTTAAATCAAAAAAACATCACAAGAACGACAGTTGGGCTGTTGTAGGAAATCAGTGGATAAATGGATTCACTCTGCCATTCTGAGCATTCCTTATTATTATGTCCATTGTGTCTTTAGTTGGACTGTTTGGACAATGGAAAACTTTCTGTGGCAGGCAGAATAGTGGCCCCCAAAGATGTTCATGTCTTAATCCCAGGAACCTGTGAATATGTTACCTTACACGGCAAGTGGGACTTTGCAGATGTGATTAAGTTAAGGATTGTGAGAAGGGCAGATTATCCTGGATTATCTGGGTGGGCCCAATGTAATCACAGGGGCCCTCATAAGTGAAGAAGGGAGGCAGGAGGGTCAGAGCACTACACTGCTGGCATTGAAGATGAAGGAAGGAGTCATGAGCCAAGGAACGCAGGCAGCCTCTAGAAGCTGGAAGAAGAAAGGAACAGATTCTTCCTAGAGCCTGCAGAAGGACTGCAGCTGTTCTGACACCTCAATTTAGGCCCAGTAAGATCCATTTCACACTTCTGATCTCCAGAACTGTCAGATACCACATTTGTGTTGTGTTAAGCCTCTAAGTTTGTGATAATTTGTTACAGCAGCAATAGGAAACCAGTAGACCTTCATTCATTTGTCTTGCTTGCTGAGGTGCCATTTGGTCTCCCTTGGATCCAAACCAAATGTTGTTGAAATCATGACTCATCTGTGGTTCCAGATGACCAGGAACTAACCCAGTACTCAGTATAACATGGCCCTCTGGTAAGCCAGAGCTGGCTTGTGGAAGTCATTTTAAGTTATCAAAATCAAAAAGAAAAATGATGGAGGAGAGCCTACTGGCCTCCAGGAGGATGTGCATGGACCTTGGAGGTCCACAGACCCAAGGTTTAAAAGGCCACCAGAGAAATAGGTAGACTTGATATTCTTGCCCCGTTTAATGGTTGCATCACAGAGGCTCTGTAAGGTCGCTTGCTCAAGGTCACAGAGCTGGCTAGGGCCTGAGAAGAGCTAAGATGGTCTCTTCCCCCCAGTTCTATGATGGTTCCTGTTCTCCTTAACGGAAACACCAGGCTTTGGGCACCACCGAAGGGTGGCAGGAGGAGGAGGGTTGGGCCCAGACTTGCCATCCAGCCGGGCTTTCCTTTGCAACCCTCCTGCCCCTCACCCACCTCAGCTGGCAGCCTACCAGTTTCCTTACTCAGGGAGGAGGGGTGGTACCCAGTCCTGGTTCTCTGTGCTTCCAGATGACTAGGACTAACCCAGGCAGCCTCTCTGGCTGGTCAGGACTTGTGTTTGGCTTAAATTTCTCAAGGTTTTCATGTGAGGGGTCAGAGATGAGGGCTTGGCAGCTGTGTCCTTAGCTGGGACCTGCACAGAGAGCTTCCCAGCTTGTCCTTTGACCACTGGAACCTCAGAAGTGACAGTCAACAGAAAAAAGTAAGTCACTTGGTACAAAGTGGGGAATTCATTTCTAGACCTCCAGATTTCTGTTTTGGACCCAAAAAGTGATCATAGGCACTCAGTACCTCGGAGGTCAAGGGTGATGGGCCCACACACAAACAAGGGCAGTTGTGTAACTCAGAGGCCACTTTCGTCTCCCCCTTTTACTTAATAAATCACTCTGAGCACTGATGAGCTGGGCTCCATCTGTTCTTGCTCTCAAAGAAGCCCAGTTCAGCAATACAAGCTGGCGATGGAAGCCACTGACCAGGCACCTCCTGCCTAGGCACTTTATAGACATTATTGCTGGAGTTAGATTCCTGTGCCCGTCAGCCCTGCTTCCCTTGGGTTCTAGCAGATGGAATAAACACAGGTGGCTAAATGGAGATCAGCCTATCTGCTGTATCATCGAACTCCCAAGCACAGGCTTCTTGGTAACATCAGTTTGTAGAACATGCTGAGATCTTGCCTGACTGCCAGCTGTCACCACACTCTGCTTTCACCTCTTTTTAGGCGGCTGGACCACATTTTTCAGATGTGTGTAACATCCTCACAGTTAGGTGTGGCCATCTATGGTAGACATGCAGGTGTGCCTCCAGACCCTCCTTCAAGGAAGGTCTTGCTGCCCAGAGGCAGGAAGTACAGGTAGCAGACAGTCTCCGGCTGTCAGCTCCCTCAGCGTTGGCCTCTCCTCCAGAGAGTTGCCTTGCCCAATGTCACACCCTTCCAGGGGCTGCCTGACTGTGTGAGGCATGACTGTGAGGCCCAGGCATTTTGGCCCAATAGAGGACAACTCAGATGGGCCATATTTGCTCCAGAGCTCCCCACTGGGTTGGCCAGCTTTGTCAGCACTGTGTCACCGTTTGACTTCTCTGTCTGCCCACTTCTGTTTCCTCCCCCTCTCCTTTCACAGGAATTGATTCCTAACAATCTTCTTGCACCCCTAAACTTCACGTCAGCATCTACTTCCTGAGAATCCAGCCTGTGACTCTTTGTGACTGAGATTTCCCCAATGCAGTGTGAGCAGAAGCAGTGTACGTTATTTTCAGGCCTGGCCCATGAAAACCTACTGGGTGGATCCATCGTGCATTCTCCTTTAGCCCACTAGATACGGATGTCAATGACGCCCTAGGGGATGGTGGAGCCACAAGATGGAAGGAGCCTGGAGATCATGACTGGGAGAGCTGCCCTGCTGACCCGAACATCCTCCCAGAACTGTTAAGTGAGTTAGAAATGAACTTCTATTGTACAAAGCCACTGAGTTTTGGTCATCTATTTGCTACCTCAGCTTAGTCTTCCCTGACTTATCTCCCCTCTTTCCCTACCTCCCTAGATACAGATGGAGGAGGTAGAGAATGGAGGAGCTAGAGAATGGTGGGTCTCTGTGGGGCTGGCCATCGACCAGGGGGGACTAGAAGCTCATGTGCCCACTATGCCTAGGCTCGAGCAGGCTGGAGATTCCCAGAGAACCAGGGAGAAGAACAAGGCCTGGGGCAGCTTTTCTGTGCGTAGATCCATGCTCCAGTGAAATATGGTCCAATGCAACCAGGCTCTCATCAATCAAAAGAGGTTGCCCTCTCTTGGGGGCAGCAGAGAGGGGAGAAAAAGCAAGTTCTCATTCTAACACTCCCTGAGTGGAGGGAGAATCAAAAGCCTTGGGGGATGTGAAGGTTGGTATGTAGGAAGAGGAGCACAATTCCCCAACAATGGAATCATTCAATTCTTTCAACAATTCATAGATAGGTAGGTAGGTAGACAGATGATAGATGGATGGTATATAGATAGATTAAAGATAGTGGGAGATAGAGATAGTAGATAGATGCTGGATGATAGATATGGATAGATGATAGGTAGGTAGGTAGGAAATTGAAGCCCTGAGACATTGAAGTATGTGTCCATAATCACATAACTAGTATGGAATAGAAGAGCATTCAAATCCAGGTCTAGTTTGACTCAGGGATGGAATTTAAAACCTGGCTCCATATCCTTTCCTCAGCTGAGGATGGCAAAGGACATGTTTTGTTTGCCCCATACAGAGTTTCATTTGCCCCACAGAATGTTTTGTTGGCTTTTGTTTAATTATGTTTAGAATTCATCTACTCATAGTTGGATTTTGTCGTCTAGTAGTTTTGTTTTGGGTTTTTTTAAAGGTGGGCCTTTAAGGCCTGCATTCCCCAAATTCTTGCATGCTCAAGAATGTTTATTGCTTTTTCATTTGAAGAACAACTTGGGGGGGGATACACAATTTCTTAGTAACACTCTCTCAGAACTCTTGTTGTGGCTGTTTGGGAGGATTACGGCATATTTGAAGGAGAAGCATAGGCGCTGAGGTTGAACAAATTGGGTTGAATCATAGAAAGCCTGTAAAGCCGCTGACGTGTTTTGACTTTCTGTTGTCAGCAACAGAGAGCCAGTGAGGGTTTCTGAGCAATGCAGCGGTGGTAGGTTGGGTGTAGAAGGATTTAAGAAGGAAGAGACTGGCCACAGAGACCAGATTGGAGCTCCCGGAATGAGTAGGTGGTCAAGACCTGGACCAGGGCCACGGCAGAGTAAACAGATACACTGTGGGGACGGCTTGATGGGGCTTGGCAACAGCTTGGATATGGAAAGGACAAAGGAGAAAGCTGGAGATGGTGTCATTTCTAGAACCAGAGAAAGAAGGTGGAGGAGGAAGAGAAACAAAGGAGAATGAGAGGAAGAGGAGAAGAAGAGGAGGATCTGAGATCTGAGATCCGAGTGGCTACCCCCTTTGGAGGAGCTGTTAGGACGCTGAGGTGGAGCTGTCTGGAGGCTGCTAAAATTTGGGAGTGGAGTTCAGAGGAGAGGTTGGGGCGAAGGACAGAGCCAAACTGGAAGGAGTCCCTAAGTGTGATGACTATGGCCAATATAAAGTTTCTTTCGTGAGGTAAATCCTTATCCATGTCTCTGGAGGATGTTGCGAAACAGCCTCTGACACTCTTTCCCGTCAAACCTCAGTTTTCTCCCAGGCATTGACAGAGTTGCAGCCTCTGCTGAGCAGGATAAACCTGGGCCCCAGGGCACGCCCCTGCCATTTGCAACTCCTTCTTGTTTCTAATCTGGTGTGTTTTTCTTGACTAATATTTACTAGAAGTTTACCGATTTTATTGGCCTTTTCAAGGAACATGCTTTTGGGTTTATGTCTCAATTATACTGTTTTTATGTTTTCTAAGTATTTATTGACACTTTTATCTTTTCTTTTTTATTTTTCTATGTTACCTGCCCCCCTCAATTTTAATTTATGTGTTGAATTCATTAATTTTATCTTTTTGCGTGTGTGTGTGAGGAAGATTAGCCCTGAGCTAACATCTGTGCCAATCTGCCTCTTTTTTTTTTATACGTGGGTCACCACCACAGCATGGCTGACAAGTGGTGTAGGTCTGCACCTGGGATCCGAACCCTCAAACCCCAGGCTGCCAAAGCAGAGCGCGTGGAACTTAACCACTATGCCATGGGGCCAGTTCTGTTAATTTTATCTTTTGATAAAAGAGCTATAAATTTTCCCACAAATAGTCTATATCCCAAGTGGTGAGATATATAGTGTTTTCACTGCCATGCTTTTCTAAGTAGTCATTATTATAGACTTAATGTCTTCCTTGACCCAGAGGAAATTATTATTCTGTACTATATTTTAAAATTCCCAGAAAATCTGTCATTTTTTTTGGAAGACAAAAAGAAAGCAAATAAAGAAATCCTCTAAGGTTACACAGCCATTAAGTGTCAAACTTAGTACTAGAACCAAGGTTGACTAATTCCTGGTCCAATTAACAAGAAAATGTTTATCCACTTCTAGCAGAATAGTTCAAGCTTGGGAGTTTCTGGAAAACCTCACTCGTTGGGGAGCATATGAAATGGAAAATAGTGATTTTGACAGTCATACAGATATGAGTTCAAATTCTGCCTTGGCTCCTTGACAGCTGTGTGACCTTGGGTAAGCTGCTAGGCCTCTCTGAGTTTCAATTTCCTTATCTATAGTGTGGGGGCAATAGGCTATGAATTAAAGATGAATGAAACTCTTTACCCATGCAAGTCTCTGGTTCACTCCACTGATCTGATGAGTGTTTCACCTGCCCAGTCAGGTCAACAAGTCAGGTAGGATTTTATCTGAGTTTACTGACCCAGCACTGCGCTAGGCGGGAACACAGGAAATACCTCTGCTCTCAACCTGCTGATATGCAGACATTTAACCACAAACAAATTTGAAAAATACCGAACGCCACCTGAGAAACGAAGATAGGTAGGAAGGGGTTGGGTGTGAACAAGAGGAGGATTTTGCCTTCTGGCAAGCTTTTTTGTTTGAGGGGTGGTGATGAGGGCAAGGTTTGGCAGGAGAGAGAAAATTCTGGTTTGGGGAGGTTGTGGAGGGCAGGAGACCTCAGCCGGATTGGGATAGGGCTGAGGGAGGAGTTGGTTGGGTGGAGGGGAGCAGGAAGAGCACCTCAGAAGCACGAGGCTGAGCGGGGATGGGACTGAGCAGGGTGTGTTCAGGAGAGAGTAAAGGAGCTGTCCTTTTGGAAGTTGGTATTCGGGAATATTCAGAATAAAAGTGAAACACATGGCAGGCTTTGGAGTTGGAAGGTGATCAGATAAGCCTCAGATATATCTTAGATACTTGATAGAGTGGCACATGATAAAAAGAGAATTTGATAGAAATTAATGGTAAGGACCTTAGGATAAATGGGGGAAGAGTAAGTCTACAGTCAAGGAGGCCAGTTAGCTTTGAAGGGTTGAGTGTCTAAACCAAGAAGGAGGCTGTAGGAATGGAGTAGAAAGAAGGGTCCAATCTGAGAGGCAAAACAAAGATGAAGCTTGCTGACATGTGGTCGAAGAGAAGGAAAAGTCAGAATGAGACCAATGTTTCCAAGCCAAGGGAATCAGGAGAATAAGACTGCCAGTGACAGAAATGGACAAGGAAGGAAGGCATATTGAAAGTCTTCTAAGTAGAGGTGCCTATATGCAAGGTTGCACTCCTTGAGAAACCCTACTGAAATAATTCTATATTTTTCCTACTGTAATTTGTGTGTGTGCACATAGAAAGAGTCAAGCTGGGTTGCAGAAAAACCTAGGAGTTTAATTCAGTGGTGACTAATGCTCCTGTTGTATGTACACCCGTAGGTTCAGAGACGTAATATCTGAATGGCATGAAAACATTGAATTGTATAATTGTCATGAAATCCTGGAGAAGTTTTCTTGCTATGATACACATTTTAATGCTTCATAAAATAACTATTCAGAATCACATCTGCTTCCTACATTTGTAAAGATTAAGCAAGTCATATATGGAGCTGAAGTTCAGCCTCCAACTGAAACGTAGTGGGCACCCAATAAACTTGTGTGAAATTAACAAATTAATAAACATTGATGCAGATGTTTTACAGAGAACATGTATTTAAGTTTTACGCATTGGATGGGGTAAAAAGAACCAACGGGCATGCTTGTATAGGCTGAGCCAAAATGTAAGAGGCCATTTACTACTGTGAACTTTTAAAAATTTTGGATGACATGTATCTACAAAAATTTTAAAATATAAATGTTCAAGACTGAAAGAAAGGGAAATCATCAGGCACAGGAAACGAGAAAGAAATGAAAAGCCAAAGGTAGTAGGCAGCATTCAGTGACTCACGAGGGTGACGAAACTGCTAATGGATTTCCATGCCCACGAGTTCAACAGACATGCCTTAGGCCTATCAGGGTGAGGAGTCAAAACTGACCCCACTTCATAAAGCCTAGAGTATAAAAGGGTTGCTATGTCTATAAAAAAAGATAGAAAAACTCTATGCATAAACCCCAACCTGTACCACTATAGGTGTGGGGGTCCAAATTTACACAAGTGGAAGTTAACCTAAAAATTGATAAGGGAAACCTACAGGGCCTTGACTGAGAACAACATAAAACTACTCTGCTAGGGCAGCTGCACTATTCAGGACACAAAATCAAATAAAAAATACACAAATACAAAATTACAAATCACATGGGGAAACAAATCACTACGAGAGCCAGCAGATGAACAAAAACAGGAATTAGTACTTCGAGAACTGAAGCACGTAGAGCAATCTAGAAGAGAATATCAAACAAGTATGCTGAAAACTACTAAAGAAATAAAACCATATGAAAGAAAGAACAGTATGAAAAAAGAGCAGGTGGAACTTGAAAAGGAACCAAAAGAATTTCTAGAAATAAAAAATACAGCCATTGAAATAAAAAAACTCAGTCGATTGGTTAAATAACAGAAGAGGCCCAGAGGGAGATGGAAAGATTGAATGAGATGGTCCAACATAGGTTTAACAGGAGAGATTAGAGAGAACAGGGAAGAGCAATATTCAAAGAGGAAATGGCTGAAGAATATTCTAGAATCGAAAGATGCAACTCCATAGATTCAAGAACCATGAATCCTAAGTGGGAGGAAGAAATACGCACTATACATATTATCTTTGATGTTCTGTAGTTTCATGAGAAAAGAAATATCTTAAAAGTAGCCAGAGGAAAAAAGAGAATATCTACCAAGAAAAGACAGTTATACTGACAGCTAACTTCCTATCAACAATGAAACCCAAAGATAATGGATTAATATACTAACAGTCCTAAGAGAAAAATAACCATCAACTTAGAAATGCATGCATAATGAATCTTTCATGAATAAAGGTGAAATAAAGTCATTTTCAGTCAAATGAAAAAAGAATTTACTACCAACAAACCCTCATTAAAAGACCTTCTAAAAGAAGCGCTTTAGGAGGAAGAAAATTGATCCCAGAGGCAGGTATGAACAACAGAGGAGGGAATGGCAAAGAAATAAGTGGTTAGATCTAAACAAACATCAACCATATAAAATGATGATGTACAGCTACATTAAAATAAAAAAATTCATATTTATAAAAGATAAAAGGCCACATACTGGAAGATATTTGCAATGTATGAGCAATAACAACAATAATAATAGTAATAATACCAAACACATAATACTTATTATGCGTCAGGCATAAGTGTAAGTACTTATTCATTTATATGCATATATAAGTTAAATAAGTTTATATATATTTTATGTATAAGTATATATGTATATACCTAATGCATACACATACGCACACTTATTTTTTTTTTTTTTAAAGATTTTATTTATTTTATTTTTTCCCCCCAAAGCCCCAGTAGATAGTTGTATGTCATAGCTGCACATCCTTCTAGTTGCTGCATGTGGGACTCGGCCCCAGGATGGACGGAGAAGTGGTGCCTCGATGCGCACCCGGGATCCGAACCCGGGCCACCAGCATCGCAGCGCGCGCACTCAACCACCAAGCCACAGGGCCGGCCCATACACACACTTATAAACTTAGTTAACTTACATATTACATTATTTATATATAAGAGATATATATACTCATGTAAGTATATACACAAACACATATATACTTACACATAGGCTTATTTAACAACTCTACGGGCAATGCTTTTATTATTTTCTTTATTTTACAGAATGGTAAACTGAGGTGAAGAGATGTTAAGTAATTTGTTGCAAGTCACATAGTCATTGGCAGATATGGAATTCAAACTGAAGCAATGTAGCTCCTGTTAACAAATGATGAATATCGAGAATAAAGTAACTCCTACAAACAAATGAGAAAAAAAATAGAAAAAAATTATGCAAAGAATATTGAACTCGCCATTCACAGAAGAAATCTGAATGCCCTGTAAACGTACAAAAAGGTGCTCAATGTCACTAGCAATTATGGAAATGTGAATTATAACACACTGGTAAGATTAGCAAAAAAAAAGGTGGTGGAAATTAATGCTGGAACCACCACTCTGGAAGACAATGGGACAGTATCTGGTAAAGCTGAAGATGTGCCCCCTGTGATCCAGCCATTCCACTTCTGGGCCATAACCTAGGGAGACCTGTGCATGCGCGCTCAACACAAACAAAGGTACTCATCACAGCCTGGTTTATGTCGGAGGCGGCATCTAAACGTTAGTCTGCGGGAGGGTGGATCACCAAACTGCAATATATTCATTTAATAGGATTCTATCCTGCGATTAAAATGGATGAATTATATCTAATCAGGGATAAATCTAGAAAAGACAATATTCAGTGTAAAAAGTTGTGCAAAGATAGGTAGAGTATGGTATTTTTTTTTTTTCAGTTTATGGTATTTTTTTTTTTTCAGTTTATTGCCGTAACATTGGTTTATAACATTGTATAAATTTCAGGTGTACATCATACTTCTGTTTCTGCATAGATTACATCATGTTCACCACCCAAATACTAATTACAACCCATCACCACACGCTTGTGCTGAATTATCCCTTTCGCCCTCCTCCCTCCCCCCTTCCCCTCTGGTAACCACCAATCCAATCTCTGTCTCTATGTGTTTGTATGTTGTTGTTATTATCTACTACTTAATAAGGGAAATCATACAGCATTTGACCTTCTCCCTCTGACTTATTTCACTTTGCATAATACCTTCAATGTCCATCCATGTTGTCACAAATGGCTGGATTTCATCGTTTCTTATGGCTGAGTAGTATTCCATTGTGTATATATACCACATCTTCTTTACCCATTCGTCCCTTGATGGGCACTTAGGTTGCTTCCAAGTCTTGGCTACTGTGAATAATGCTGCAATGAACACAGGGGTGCATGTATCTTTACACATTGGTGTTTTCAAGTTCTTTGGATAAATATCCAGCAGTGGAGTAACTGCATCATATGGTAGTTCTATCCTTGATCTTTTGAGGAATCTCGAGTATGGTATTCCTGTATGCAACTATAATAATACTACAGTGTTTGCAGATAGACTCATGTACAATATAAAGGTAAGACAGCGTGGGAAAGATTCATACCACCTGCAACATAATGGGGAAAAGAGAGAGAGTATACTGGGGTTGGAGAAGAGCACAGAAAGGAGCTTCAACTCCATCTCTAATTTTTTTTTTTTAAAGCTGGCAAAATGTTAATATTTGTTAGATCTGAGTGTATGGACATGGTTTTTTATTGTACTAATCTCTGAAATTTTTCTCTATATTTGAAATGTTTCACTAAAAATAAACTGCCCATTTATTTTTGAATTGTAAAATTACATCTTGTTACACATCTGTAAAACAGTATTAAAAACCCTTGCCTAGTGAGACATCTATAATAAATTCTAAAACACTGTTTCTAGAATAAGATTCTCCTAACACAAATTTAATGCCACAAATACACTTAGTGTTCTTTAATCTGTGATTGCACCCAATGTCTGACAGTCAAAAACCCTAGAAGGCTTCAGAAGCAGTGGTGCTAAGAGGTTAGTTATCACATTAGTACCATGATTCCTCTTGTATCACATTGTATTGTTGACCACATGCGAGGCACTAAGTGCTTTACACATATTAATTCATTTAATCCTCCCTGCAACCCTATCTATGAGATAGGTGAGTTTACTGTTTCCATTTTACAGATTATTTTCACTTTATAATTGAGGCACAGGGAGATTAAGTAACTTGCCCAGGGAAACAAAGCTAGTGCACAGTAAACTCAAACCCAGCAGTCTGGCTCCAAAGCCCAGTTCTTAACCACTGCCCTGGACTAAAGGCTATGTGGCCACTGGGTGAATTGATCTTGTACCCTCCCCTGTGACAACCTGCCCTAGTCTTTCTTCCATCCAGCTACCTATTTTCTTCCATTAATCATCATCCATGACATTCTCTCCTACATTCTCACAATCTCCTCTCTTCTTTCTTTAAGCATAGGAAATGTGGGCAAGGGGAAAAAAAGGCCAAACTAATGGTTTTGGGGACAAATACTTAAGACCTAAAGTCATCTATCTATGGCCAATGAAATGTCATACTTAGGTCATTTCTGGGTGGCCTCCAGGGCATTGTAACACTCATCTGGTGGAATATCTGTGTGATCATCCTGACATTGGATATACAGTTTCATATTGAAAATAATGCTAAAGAAGTTGGTTATATTTGGTATCAGTAACAACACACATCTTTTGAAGCTATATGTATTAACAGTTTTCCTAAGTGCTGGTTTAAGAGACAGTGTAATGAAGAGAATAGTTTGCATTCATAAGGTATTTTAAACTTACCAATTTAATTGCCTAATTTTCAAAAAAGGAACTGAAGCCTTGCTGATTGTATAACTTTAATATTTGAAAAATTTTATCCAGAATTAACAACTTAATATAATACAGATTTGTACAAAAAAGAGGGACTGTTAAAAACTTCTGATCATACAGACAAAAATATGATTAAGCAAAGATTAGAAAAGGACAGGACATTTTGTAAATACTGATAAATACTGTGCAATGCTTTAATTTACTGTGGCAGATACAAAAATCAAGAATTCATTAACAGATTATATAAAAAAAAGCAACTACATGAATTTTTTAGCTGTTTAAATTAACGAAATATAACAGTAGTGTTTTTTTTTAAAAATGAGGTATTATTACACTGTAAACCAAAAACAGAGCATAAATAAATAAAGGCAATGTGCAATTTAGTGATAAATGGTTATAAATTTCAACTTAACAACAGACAACAAAAATTTTCCAGTTATTTATGGACTTTGTCAGTTAAAAATTTGGCTTGCTTGTATACTTATTTAAAAGTGACATAGCTATCGAGATACAAGCACATCATTAAACATGCAGACCAGCCAACACAATTTCTCCATCTCTACCAAACAAAAACTTTGTTTACATTTTATTTAAAACACTTAAATCTGGCTTCTTATACATGATTCTTTTGTGCTTATTAGTTAATAGTAACCTACATGAAACATCTCATGTCCGAGTTCAAGCAGTGTAAGAGAGAAGCAGTTTTATTTGCATATGGATTAAAAACAGAGCAAACAAAATCAACATGCCTTTAGCCCTCTTAGGCTTTCCAAGATTTTTAAGAAGAAAAATCCTTTAAATAGTATGTCCAAGCGGAAAAGCAGAGTCACTTCTGCCTCAAAGAGAATAGTAAACTAAGTAACTCCTTTTCCTCCAAGATTCGCGGGTTGGCTTCAGCACTGCAGGAGAACAAGCTGATGAGCTCCCCCACCCTGGAAGAATGCTGCTGGTTGGGTGCAGGAAGCATAGCAATGAGAAAACAGCGTGACTCAGAAAAAATTTGGGGAAAGTATTATTTGCATGTGAACCATATGCTGGTATTAAATGCTGGCTTCATTATTATTGCAAATATATCTTCAGAGTTTTCTGAAGGAAAGCTATCAAAGTATAATAGAGAAGTCGATTTGGGAATACTTATAACATGCTAATAAAACTGCTTCATTTGCTGTAAATTAAAAAGAAAACCATTTACTGTCTGACTTAAAATGCAGTTTCTTTTTAAATGCTACTTTATTAGAAACTCCAAAAAGGGTACTTTTTAATTTACTATATTCAGGATCCAGTGAAAAACAAACATTTTGGCCAAAATGTTGAACTTTATTTTTATACCAAGCTACGTCATTTTGACCCAAATGTTATTATTGTATTCACTTTTGTCAAATATCTTATCCTATCTTTTCCAAAAATTAGTGTTTCAGTACAACTGGTGATCAAAAAAATTAGAAATAAGCCTTGTACATCAATCAAAGTATATATAAAAACATTTCTTTTCTTTTGTGCTTGTAATTGACTTAATTTATCAATGATCAGTTAGATCTGATTTCTGTCCTAATATCCTGACCACTAAGAAGAAATAATCATTATACAAATATTACGCAGTACTCAAATTAACTAGTTTACTGCCAATATGCATGCAGACTAACAATACTTAAAAGAATATAACCTTGAATCCAATTAGTCTGAAAATAGTTACACTCTTGTACAATCATCTTTATTGATTTGTAAAAGCTGTATACACATCTAAAACCCTGAATTTACTTTGTAAAAATAAATCTTTAGCAATAAATGGCACTATCAAAATCCCATTATTCTCAGGCTATTATGTAGTTATTTACATGCTTTTCAGCAACAGTTGAAAAGAATCTTATAGGACCAAAGCCAGTATATCAAAAAACCCTGTAAATTGCATTTGCAACTGTACTGTTGTTTACACCCTTGTATGAAAATATGGCTCAAGGCCTGACATTAATGATAATGGAGCTACTACCTGTGTTGCTACCGTGTGCTAGCAGACCACAATCTGCCACTGGGTTCCACTATGCCACCAGTGCATTCTTCACTGTGCTTTGCTTTCCCAGTGGAACACCTGTGATAAACTACTTATGGAGAATGATAAAGTGCTATAAAAAAGAGGGACTGGACCCACACCTGTCTCTGCCATCTGGTCTTTGCCTCATTCAAGCAATTTCTATGTTTTTAGAAAATCATGCCTCCTCCACCGAACATACTTCAAATTTGATTAAAAAAAAAAAACTAATTTAAAGTTGGTGAACTTTGTCAAGGTGTTTTGAGACAGAAACATGAAAAGCTTAAAGGCACAATAAGAGGGAAGTGAATGCTACATATAAAATATATTTCAAGTCTTCTAGGTTACTCAAGTCCAAAACCTTCTGAATTTGAAATTCCAATGATCAATTTCTGTTTCAGGTCCTTTTTGCTCTTGTAAGGGGGAAGGCAAAGTTGATTGAAGCAGGTGTGGGCGATAGGCAAGCTAAGGAAAAAAATTTTTTTTAAAGATACTAAGTCTTAAAACACACACAATGACTGCTAAGCAACTTTCAAACACACACAATTCAAATCTATTTCACTATGCTAAGAGGTGACTCATTAATGCCTTCACTGAACAGATACTTATGGATCTACAATGGTGATGTTCCATGTCTCCAATGGTCGACTATATTTAACATATGTGAACTTCCCACTTTGAAGTCCTAGAGTTCTTCAAGATTCATGCCTAAGCCATGTAAGCTTATAAAATAATCCTTGAAACACTAATAATAGGAAAATTTTAGATGTAATGTCACATTTGTATTAAATACATTACTCAGATTACCCTTTTTAAATTGAGAATATTTTTCTTAATATGAAATATTCTGAAAAAAAATTTCCTTTAAGAAAATAAATCTATAACCTTAAGAGTCTTCTCTTGAAGTTTTTCATTTTAGGTCTTTAACTGTAAATCTTGTTGAGAAATTTCTTAATTTTATATACATACATAAATATTTGTTTTATGTTTTAAATATCTTGATCTTGACTTAAGTATTCATTAAAGAAACATTTAATGGGCACCTAATATGTTTGTAGCTACATGAAGAATATAAAGGTATATAATGCATGGCCTCTGCCTTGAAGGGTTAAATGACTAAGATAAAGGTCCAAAATGATAAGTGACATGTGACTTCTATAAAATATTCAAGGAGCTCTTTGAAGAAATAATGACTGGCTTTACAGAGGAAGTCAATGTGAAACTGGGTCTTTAAGGAGGGGTAGAATTTTCATCAGTAGAGAGGTAGCAAGCAAATGTCACATGTAAAGAGAACCGCTTTAAAATATGGAGGAAGGAACAAAATGTGTCTAAGGGATAGCAAAATAGAGCCAGTTGACTAAAGCACAGAAAGAAGTGAAAACTGATAGGTAATTTGGGGGAGAAGAATATAGAGCTTTATTTGATATGCTCTAAATTCTAGAATTTAAACTTATAGAGAGCAATAAAGCTATTATGGCCTAGGGAAATATCATGAGCAAAGCAGTGTTAAGGAAAAAGAATTTAATAGGATAAAATAATTAAAAAGGGAAAAATCTGAGCAGGTAGACCAGGAAGGAGGCTATTCAATAAGCTAGGAATGAGGAAAAAGTACCCACACCAGGGTGGTGGCAGTGGGAAAGGAAAGAATAGAGTCCAGTTCTAAACTGAAAGGAAGAACTGACAGAACTCAGGGAATATATTGGGCAGGAGAAAAAATGATTATAATCAAAGTAGTGTGTACTCAAATTAGCTTAGAAATTATGAGGTGTTTGGAAAAGAAGTACGTAGATCAGCATTAACCCATCAACACTATTAGAAAATAATTTAAAGCCATCATCATCACTTTCATATGCAAAGAGCACTAGATCAAAAAAAAACAAAACTAACGGACTTCTAGTACTAATTATAATGACCAACTCCCCCAAGAAACCTCACCTTAATATTTTTAATAAAAACACCTTTAAATAAAAGTTAAGGTTAGAAAATATACTACTAAAAGCAAGCTAGATTCTAAAAGAGACTACAAAGCAATTGACTTAGCAAAGTAAAAAGTTAATGAAAAGGAATCATTATCAGTTAGTGTTGCTATGTCTCAAAAATTAACAGAGAACCTTAAGCCATAGCCTCTCTCATTTCAATGCGATATTTACTCCCAAGATTTTCCTAAGAAAATGACTTCAGATTGAAAGAATCCTCTAATTCCAAACATACTACTAGTAGCAAAATTTATAGATTAAAAATAAAACCATAATCTGGAAACTTACCAGTTAGTAGAAGTTTCATTCTTTGAGATTTTGAAGTTCAAATCAGCCATTCCTCCTACAGGGACTCTGTCACTTCCTGTAGTAAAATGTAGCAACTTCTTTTGAAGATCAAGAGGAAATCCAAGCACAACATCCCAAAAGTATCTAGAGAACACAACAAGAAATTTATATACAATGTCTTGACAAAAATCCTGCAGATCACAATAAAATAGTATAAAGTAAGCTCTAAGGAAAAAATTTCCCTTAAACATACATAATACCCTTAATGTGAAATTAAGGAACGACAAGCTCCTATACATGAATTAGATTTTTGACTAACATTATAAAAACGACATTTTAATAAAATTATAAAAGTAGACCAACAGTGGATAGGACAAAAGCCATTTTTCTCCTATATAATTTACAAGTCTTATTTTTTCAACACAGTGCTGTTAAAATGCTATTTATAAGTAAAGCATCCCTGAAATTCCAGAACCAAAGTTATTTTAAAAAAAAGGTAAAATCTCTCTACTTTCATAGAATCTTATTTATATCACTTTCTCCCAAGGGGACTGTTAAGTGATTTCATATTTAACATTCTCACATTACTTTCTAGAAATAAAATAAGGCAGTGTGGGACTCGACAATATTTCAGCTGACTTACTTGATTCAAAGATTGTCAGTTATACAAATAAACGAACCACATTCGCTTTCTTCCCCCTTCTGCAACCTCACTATCCTAAGTATAAAGAGCTCACCTTATAGTTAAGTCAGTTTTCGCATAGCCATCATACTGAGTACTTCTCTGCAGAGCATGCATATCCAGTTCAGGACTTCCACAGACCAGAATTTCAACCTCTTCTGGACGAAGCAGCTGGCAACAATTATTTATCAAAAATGATAACAAAAAGTGATGATTGAAAAAAAAAGCGAAATTAGAAGTATTTTCACTGAATCACATTACAAAAATCATGACTTCTCTTTTGGTAAATCAAACCGTTTTTCTTAAAGAAAAATCTTCTCCATTTATATTTTTCCTACTGAGATAAGATATTTTTGCTTCTAAAAGTTTACAAAACTTGTCAAACTATTACATTCCCCCTTTTGCAAATAGTAATTAGCAATTTGCCAGAAAGAACAAACATGAATCCAAATTACAACTCTGCCCCAGAACCCAGCTTGAATCTCTCTTAGCTACTCCAGCAATTACTGATCTGCCTGCCTCCTTCCAATATCCCATAATGCCTCCCGTGTGCACGCAGAGTTTGGCGACTTGTGTCCTTCACTTGTTTTTTGACCTACATAGGCTGTCTCCCACCTAAAGAGATTAAAACTTGAAAACAGAGACCATGCTATGCCATTTAATTCTTATTTTCCCTCCCTCCACCCTCACAACTACCAGTGCGTCACAAACTCAATTACAGCTCAACAAAGTGGTGTTTTCACAAGTACTTTCAACAACAAACATGTGACAAAGCTTCCTCTAAAACAAGCTCTCGCCTATGAAAAATAATTCAAATGAAAGACCAAACCCTCATAATAAAACTGAGGGCAGACACAAGTGGCACGATGGAGCAGCTGGGGTGAAGAGCATCGGTTCTTTGGAAAACTATGCTTTTTTCTTATGATATTTTCGACACGGTGTTCTAAACAGCAGCTGACCCACATTCACATGGCTAAGATAAGTCAAACCAACAGGAGTCCATCATGACTCTGGAGACAAACTACTTCCTATGGGGAAAAGGCAACTCAGACTTGCTGAGGGAGCCTTGAAGCAGTAGGAAGCAGTTATGAATATGTTCCTTAATCAGTAAGATGTGTGGCTTTTGCCCTGGAGCTTATGTGTTAACTGTTTTCTGTGCTTTGTCCCTCAGTATGAAGACCTTGAGTCCCCAGGATCTCTTCATCCACTCTGCTTGGGAAATTTTTTAAAGCCCTAAAAGACATAGCATAAGGGGAGAAAAATGGAGTTGACTGGTCTTTTTTCCCTTTAGAGAATTAAGGCTGAAATGTGAGAACTATTTTTATTTCTAGCTCTATCTTTAAAAGGTTGAAAACATTTATTATTTTAAAAGCTTATCTACTAAAATATTTAAGGAATTATTTTCTAATATTATAGTATTACAAAACCTAATTGAAAGCATAATCTTAAGTTCTGAACTCACCATTAGGGCATTTGAAGCACATACACTATGAAATCCATAATAAAATGCAGCAAACTGCTTATAGATGGATTTGTTGAGAAGAAAGTCAATATAAAGTTGTACATATTCTGGAAAAGAATTTTACATTTGTTAAATAGTAAAAGTAAATGGTAAACACTAATGCATTTTAATTAAGAAACGGTGTCTAACTTACCTTTTCTATTTTGATTGGTGACTGGAATTTTATCACCACCTGGCTTTAAATTATAGGACTTAATTATTCCAAATTCTTCTTGAAAAACCTGATGGGAGATTCCAACAAGCGTATTTAGTGGTATGGTTGATACAATAACAGGCTTCAATGAACAGGTTGGTAAAATTTAAAGACAACATTTTTTTTCCCCCTTCTAAATACACAAACTACAGAAAGGCTAAGCTCTTGTGATATTTGTATGAAGAATGAGGTGTCATGAAAGCATTACGGGGTAAAAAAGTAGGCCTTAACTCTCTCTGTTGAATACACTTAAATACTGATGTTCCACAACCCAATTATTAAATACTGATTTTCATCTCCCAATTATTGTTAGGGGAGTGGAAACAACAGAGCTTTGGTCTGATCCATTAGTTTCTGCTCCTAACTTCTTGTATTGAAGCTACAGGAGAGGCTTATTTTCAGAAGCTGAAAGTTCTGAGAAAGTAAGCAAGTCAAAGGAATACGCCAGTTGCCTAGCAGAGTCCCTTATCCTTGGTGAATTTCTTTAAGCACTTTCGTTTACTGCTCATCTACAGTGTCTCTACTTTATCAGGTTAAGATCCTTTAAGATCGGGGATGGTATGTGGTGATTAATCTTGCTCATCTTTTCTAATGATAGGTATTTAATAACAAATGGCATTTTTCATAGATGAAATACAGTCAACAGAAAGCTATTTGCCCTTAACAGTACCTGGAATGTTGAATAGAAATCTTCTTCAACATTGCCTTCATATGACAGGAGTTCACTTAATCCATGGGCCAACTCCTGTAAAGAGAAATCTGTTATCTATGTTTTTAAATCAAATAGTATTACCCAAAATAGTTAAGCAGATCTACTACAGTTCATTTATGTGTGAGATAAACTCTTTCAGATTTTGAAAGATAATATTTGAGATGTATTTTTCAGGGTACAAAATGCTTGCTAATGATTTCTACCATCTAAAAGGCTTGGAAGAATTCATTGGAAAAGGTCATATAAGAGGAAGATATCCAGTTCAAACCGTAGAGGCACAACTCTGTGGTCTATTCTTATGCAGCAAGTTAAGAGCACAGATTCTATCCTAATTCACTGCTATCTGCAACATCACTATTTATGAGTTTGTAGTATTTCTCACTTTCAATTTATATTCTTAAAAAATGTTTTAAAATTCATCTTTTAAACATAAAAATATACAGTTTATACATGTTAAGTGGTTTCTACACTTTTCAGTGACCTCCTCTCCCAAGAAAAAGTTGAGAATACCAGAAGAAATATTTTCCTACACTATAACTCATGTTTTCCATGAATAAAGATTTAAAAATAGAAAAATCAACCTAATCTTTAAAAATTTTTTTCAGGTTTTATGAAAAAAATTAAAGGTTTAATTTAAGTTATTAGAAGAAAAGATAAAGAACAGCATGGTTAAAATGATCTTACATACTTTACCTAATAAATTGTCCATTCCATTAAAACCAGAAAATTTTAAACAAATCTAGGCTGACATAGATTTGATATGACTGTCATCATTTGTTTCAATTATTAATAAAAATTCTGGATGCTGAAAATTATAATTGGGAGATTTGCGATTTTTTTAAAGAACTTCAGAGACTAGCAGGTGAATCCAAGGGAAAGGACTTACCCTCTTCTTTCAAAGATTAAATTTTTAATGACAAAATACAAAGTCGATAGATCATGAAATTACATACTCATATCTGCTTTATTCAGGACTGTAGGCCTTTTATTCTCAGCCTTTGTATTTTCAAACCCCTATTTCTATTGAAAATTTTTTTTGTTTGCCTATACTTAGACTCTTAACTGTAATATGCTATCTCTAAAATATTAACTACCCAGTTAAACTTTTTTATGATTTTGTAAACCTATAATGAAATAGTGTATGAAGATACAGAACATTGTTTTTACATACAATTTGAATAGCCTGATCTTATTTAATAGAGCATGTTTGAGAGTGACTTAAGCAGAAGGAAAAGAGATATTACAGTTGCTGATTCAAGGTTATGCTTGCCTCTCCTCTCTTCTCAACTAAAACGCTCGAGTGTGATTTTCACAAGACTGTGTGAGGAAGATGGCTGTTTACGTTGCTGCACAACTCTGATGCTTTGAGTCATGGAGCCCTTCTCTAGAGAAAACAGTGTAGCAGTCATTAACACGATCATGGAAGACTACTGCCTTTATTAACACCATACTGAAGCCTCCATTGTTAAACATTTTGCTTACTTTCTGTATTATTTGTCCTATACTCACAGATACTGTGTTTAAACTAAGAAACATATCTAGATGTTTCTCTTTGCTTTCCTGTTTATTCTTCTTGAAAACACATAGTGTATAAATACAAATGGTAAACAAAGAATTGAATAAAGAAGCACTTAAACTTTTTTATGGATATATTTTTATCATATATGAAATAGAAATTAGGTGCCAATTTTTAATAGATGTCATTTATTTATAAATTAATAATCCATTTATAAAAAAACTTTTAAAAATTACCCAATCCACTATCCTAACACAGTAGTTTTCTTGCTTCCTTTCTATCTTTATTCATGCATGTATAAAAAGTTAGTTTTTTCTACAGTTCATCTCATAGTATATGCACAATCTTGATTCATTATTAAAGAGCCAATATAAGAATATGAAATTAACTCAGTGTCATCTTCAGCTCCATAATACAAAACAATATACTGGAATAGTCATTCACAAAATTTCCCTTACTATTAATTTAAAAAAAGCTGGATCTAAATGAGTCAAATTCAAATAGCTTTAATCATAAAATTAGGCAATTTACTGGTAAAAACCAATAATAAAATTAGGAAATTTACTGGTAAAAAAATTTGGCAAAAACTGAATATGTCGGACAAAAAGAAAAAAATCACAGAAATCTAAAATGAGAAGGCAACTTAGAGATTAGTTGTCTACTCCCATCATTTTACAGATAAGAAAATGAAGTGACCCATCCAGGGTCATAGGTAGTGTGCTATAGATACAAGACTATAAAAGGGCGATCTTTCAGTTTCTTAATGAGAGCCTGCTCTATTGCCTTTTGCAAGCTGTCTTACCACACTATTTTTCTAACTATTGAGTCTTATAAAAATATGGATTTAGGCTCTTAATCGGAAAGAACCCGAACCAACTTCAAAAAATGTGTCAGATAGCACCTCCGGGAAGTATGAAGAATGGTCTTCTAACTGGTCACATATTCTGGTGAGGTTTCTCAGCTTTCATAGGAAGGCACCAACCCTACACCAAACTCATCTGACCATTAAAACACAGGGATATCTAGATAGGCCCTTAATGAGCAACAGAGAATGTCCACATCCAGGGACTTGCTAAAAGTATTACTGGGAATTCTCTGCTGAACAATAGTTATCAAAACTCAGCTATAAAAAATATTATTATAGGGGATTGTCAGGAGGATGTATTACTATTCATTCCTCTACTAAATTTTAACAGTGGATTAAATTTGATGATCAGAATTCTAATTTCTGAACCGAGGAATGTTATAAGAGATGGTGCCGTGAAACTCATTTATTTGTTTTAGAGAGGTTGTTGCAGACACTGTTAATGACACTGCACAGAATCATCTTACTAAGGATGCACACAAGTGATCAAGTACTAAGTACTTTATTATCTCATGTAATCCCCTTTGTTTTCCTTATTGTTCACATAAGGAAATTAGAGCTCACAAAGGTTAAACAATTTATCCGGGTTCACAAAGCTACTAAGTGGCAGAGCCTGGATTCAAATCTCTGCCTCTGACTCAGAGCCTGTTCTACTATGCTATAAGAGCTTAGAAGTGCTGCAAAGTGGGTTATGTGTCTCCATAAGGAAGTAGAAAGCTAGATAAAAAATGAGATGGGTTACAAAGGTAGAGGGAGACCATATTTAAACATAAGAATAGCATTAGGAAGAGAGACTGTGCAAGCAGACGAGAGAGATTTAGCATTAAGGGATAAGATATTAATAACTTTATACTCACAGGCATAATCTGACATAAGTCGTCAGTGGTAACACTGCAGATGCCTACTGGTGTATTCTGATCACTAGGAACGATAGGAGGGCTCAATAATTTCTTGTAACAGCAGGGGGGGAAACGAATATCCAAGGTAATGCTGTTATAAACAGCTAGTCCCATAAGCTATGCATACTAAATGTTAAGCATTAACATAAAATCCATGACAACAAATGAGTTTTGAACTATGCATTGGCCTATTTCTTGCATACTTCTTTCAGATCTAACACTGACTTTCTAATTAATCCCACATACTTCCTTTCCTTTATTTTCCCTTTATTTTCCCTAACATAATTCCCTGATTACCAAAAGTCATGTAAAAAGGGCGGGGTTCAGTTGATAGTATTTAATGATTTCCCTAGAAAAGTTTATCTAAAATCACAATAGATAGCAATTTCATACATTTCTATAAATTATTTAACATACAAGAAAACATTTTCTAAATTTAAACAAAGATGTTGGTGATTTTGCAGCAGCAATTTATTCAGTAGAACTCACTGCAGAAAACACTACTGATTTTGGTGATCATTTTAGCTATTTTAAAACTAAACAGAGACAGAGCTGAATTGAATAAACATATGGATATACACACACACAGACACACATATAGACACACAGACACACATATAGACATACAGACACACACTGCTGATAAGCCAATAGGACAATTAATCTCCTAGTAATACTTAAAAGGCTTTTATTACTTGGCGTTTACTCAAGGCGTTAAAGTTAAAAAACTATAGCTGTTGTATTTACAAACTTTGCTCAATGGTATTTTATTTATTTATCAGTTATATGGCAGAATGTAATATCCATTTGCTAAAAGAGAGGTTTTAGATCAAATTTCATAATATTTCAACTGTCAAAGATTATTATATCAAGTTATTAAGGAGGTATTAATTTTATAGGCTCAAACGGAAATCTAAACATATGGGTGGATAAACTATTGATAACAATTTTAAAAACTTGAAAGACAGCCAGTATTTTAATTTGCTAAGGCAGAATGAAGGCTAATAATAATTTAAGGAATAGATATGCTATTTCATAGGTAACCATATCAACAGACTGAGCAGTATGTTCAAGGGGAGAGATAGTGAAAATAAGTTCTAATATACTTCTATAATTGTGATAATAGCAATAACAATAATAACCACAATACTACTATAGTTATCATTTATGATCATCTACTATGGTGACAAGTTCTAAGCATTTTTCATTAAAATTTTTTTTTTTAAATTATAATCCTGAAGAAAGGGTTCTAACCGATGAGGAAGTAGGGTCATAGGATTTGCTACAAGGCACTTTCACAAGCAGGGGTATAATGTTTCATTTCACACTAAATCAACCTGCTCTGGTTGAAGCAGGGATGGGGGTGGGGGGATTCTGCTGGAGCCACTGAGGTGTCTGTCACGTGGTGCAAACAGTGCAGAGTTTGAAAACCCTGCACTATATCATATTGTCCCTACTCTTAGTTCCAATGCCCCTTTTGGTATAGGCAATTCTATTTTTAAAAAACTGTTATATTATGGCTCTTTATGCAATCTTCAAAACATTTTATAATTATTATTACAGGTTTTACTATAACATTTCTTGTAAACTCCAAGGCCTCACCATATTTAAAAATAATTGCATTAGAAACACAATACTGTCAGAACTACTAGAACAACAAATCTTTGGTCTTGAAATTTAACAACTGAAAATACGTACAGAACCAACTATATTTTCTCAATCATGATGCCTGTTACTTCTCAATTTTTAGTTCTCCTCACCTTTGATACATCTCTCAACCACTTACATGATCATAGTCCACTATCATCTGACGTTTTTCCTATATATTATCATGCTTTGGGGGCCTCAATCTTACTTTCTGTAGTTTACTTTTTGTATATGCGATAAATACACAAAATAATGAGATAGTAGTGGTTATAATAATTTAATTTTATATTTAATTGTTTAACTTGTAATATGCAACATGTAAATATGCTTAATATGCTCTTTTGGGTAATGACTGAATAAAAACTAATGTGTATCGCAAAAGAAAACAATTAGCAAATTCATGATATTGTATAACACCACCGTAAAAATGTGATAGCTAAGATCTAATACCTTATTACAAATATTAGAAAGTCAAAATATCACCCAAATCTAAGCCATGATAAGAATGTAAAGTATGACAAACATATATCAGGAAATTCAAATTGCTCATAGTGTAGTGAGAAGCATCAATCACTCAGGCCTTCAATGAAGTGGAAACAGGCAACAAATGATTACTGTAGGTAGCAGAATAAAAACAGGAGTCTAAGAACTGTTAAGCGCTCCATATTGCAGAACTTACCACTTTGGACACAATATATACAAAATTTCAAATTAAGTTTACCCTCTCAAGGTGTAGTTTTCACCCTAATACTTTTTCTTCCATCCAGCTTCTCAATTTTCATATACATTCTTCAGGATTTATTCCAACCAATGCAATAAAGACAGACATTCAAAGCCCTTTATAAGACGGCTGTTACTTCTTTTTCTGATGGTATCTTCCATAACTTTCAGAGTGCCTTCTGTTTCCATCAAGTGGACCTACATATTGCTCTGGAACAGGTCCAGCACAAGGCAGCCTTCTTTTCTAGCCATTCTCCCTGTCCATGTCCTACTCGCTCCAGCCCTGTGTTAATCAAATATATTGGTTCCATTTTTAAATCTCCACCTTTTCCGGGAGGAATACATCAGATCTTTTCCTTCTCAGAACTTCTTAGCACTTAATGCCAAATGGTCATTTGACTCTTAAAATAGACTACCCTGCATTGGGGGTATTCTGTCCATCTAGATGGTAAGTTTCTTAAAGGTGGATTTTTTCCCCCTCTTTTAACCTATGTATCTCCAGTGCTTGCTCATTTAATCCTTATTCTCTCCTTTCTTCCACAATTATATTTCTTAGAATTAAAAAAAACCTAATACATAAGGCATCTTGCCCAACTTCCCACCCAATGCAGGAATGCCCTCTCCAATACACCTGATAGGGATTAGAGGATGGCACAGAAATCTATATAATTTTAAAAACACTATAAAATAATGCCATATGCTTTAAATGTTCCTATTCCATTCAATTGTTAATTTTTATGGATATCTCAGGATTTGAGAGCATATTAAGGGGTCAGATTTAATTTCCACAATTTCAATTTAGTAAATTGAGTGAAATAAGAACAAAGTGAAAGAACTAACAGAAAAATAGTACATTATAAATGGAAAAGACATTTTGGCTTTTTAAAAATGTCTTAAATTTCTGATAATTTAGATTATATATGAAATAGGAAATAATTTCTATTTTGAGATAAAGTTTTCAGAGAAAAATATAAAAAGTTCAGTCATTCCTTTCAATTAATTAAATCTGCTGACATTATATAGCTGTGCTATTACAAATAATAAAGTTACTGAAAAGTCTATTAGTAAATGACAAGAATGTTTAATCTGAATAAAATGATTACTGAGAAGTTTTCCAAAATTCAGATAAATTTTTTAAAAATCTCTAGTCTACTAGCACCTCCTAGTGGAAAGTTTAAAGGATACAATTCCAACCAATCGGAACTCAGAATAGTTATCACATTTAAAGCTGCTAAACCAATGGCAGTAGGAATCCTTATGATATGTAAACATGCCTGAAAAAAAGAAACACGGTTTCATTAATATGATTGATCTAAAAAATCAGAGTGGTAAAAATGTACATGATATCTCATCAATAGAAGCAAACTGGTTCAGCAATAGTTCTGTTACAAATCATCTTTCAGGTAAAAATATATCAAATATATGTACAGAGAGTGTGCAAGAGCATTTTATTGTTCATTGGTATTCTGAACCAAGGGTGGAAACACGAGGTAAAAAGACAGAAACTAAATTAATCAGTTGATTTTCTTTTATAAAAACTGGTTTTATAACTTCTAAGTTATGATCAAAATTTAATTGAAAGATTAACTGGAGATTTCAATTTATCCTTGTCATCTCTATTTCCCATTGCCAGAAAGATCATATATATACGTACATACAAAATAAAGAAAAATAAAGAGTAAGAAAAATACTTAAAACTCTCCTTTGAAGAAAACCATTTAATGGATACTAAGGATTATACACGTGTTTTCTCTAAATAAAACCAAATTTAAACTTGAAAGGTTTATTTTTGTCTTAAAAATTAATTAGTGAATTCTTATTTATTAAAATGTCTCATTATTTAATGAAAGAGTCTTTGACTACTCATGTAGAACAAACTATAGCTTTGTTTTTTAATTTCTAATGTTCTTTATTTTAAAGACAAATTAAATTTTCATGCATTTGGCTTATTCAGGAAAGATGTGGATGCTTCCTTGCAAATGTATACTTTCAATCTTTATACATTTTGTATAGGATTCCCAGTAAGATACTGAACATTTTGATCATCAATTTGGTCAATTTTTCAAATGTAAATAACAGTCCTTAAAAAAATTATTTAACATTTATGATTGACAAAAAAATCTGTAAAATCATAGGGTAGATTAAAAATAAGATTGACTACTTGAATCTAACCATTAGGAAAAAGACTGTTCATAAAAATTAAATACTCACCATAATCTGGATGAAAAATTTGGCGAATTAGAAGAAGGAACCATTCTTTAGTCAAGCCACCCATATCTAAACCAGCTTCCCCTACAAATGTAACTTTCAACTTCTTTTTCAAGTCTGCTCTTTTCCGGGTTAACTATTTGAAGAAATTATACAGTAGAGGAGAACAAAGGGCAGTAAAAAGGAAATTAACTTTTTAAATTCTGGGTATTGTGTTAGGCAGTCTTTATCTTATTTACAATGTCAAAAAACTCCATCCATCCATCCATCCATCCATCCATCCAATAAATCTGCAAAATACTGTGTGAACTAGGTATTGTTATGTTTGTTGTATAGATCAAGAAACAGAGGTCAGGTACCTTGCCCAAGGTTACTGCCTCCCATTATCATATTACCTCCAAGAGTTTAATGTAGCAGATTACTATATAAAATAATTTGTTTCCTTTTCTTTAACTTGCCTTCAACATTAAACTTTAAAAAATTACATAACTAAATCAGTCGCTATTTTATAACAGCCACATGAAGATCTGGCTGAAGAACTGTACGTGCATGAAGCGCTATAACACATGTACATATAATCAAAGTATGTCTGACCCTCAATAGACCCAATATACCCTGTGGTTCAGACCTCAAATTTCGTAGATGAGTAATCTGAGGCCTGGAGAAGTTAAAATGACTTGTTACTCACCCAGCCAGTAACAAAGGTGAGTCTAGAATCTAGGTTACATATTTAGAAACATGAATTACTCATTTAAGTGTTCTATATAAAATCCTTTTCTGGGGAATTAACAACAAATCATTAATAAACATACAAAAAATGAACAAAGGGCTTAATTGTGAATACAAAACTGATTTTAACTACGGTACCAAAATATAAGGAAGCACACTCACTGGCATACAGAAATAAAAGACAGCTTACTAAGATTTTAGTAATAAACGATACTGTACAATTTATTCAAAGTTTTAATTAATACCATTTTGGAATAAATGATCTATACCTCATCAAGAGAATCGCTAACCAGATGTGTCCGCCTTACTTTCATATTTAGAAATAACATATTCATATCAGGTCTCTGTCTTCGAGATACTTTATCCACCAGACTTTGCTAATTAAAAAAGAAAGCAGACATTTTCACTTTTACTTAAACTATAATTTCATTTAAAACATTTAAAACACTTCACTAAAAATCACTTACATTCTTCTCTATGCTATCTTTCATATAAACAATTTCATAAACTCAATTATACAAATTTTGATTTATGAAAATGCCTTATTATTGTTTCGTTTTGGAACAACGGTAACCGAAGGGGATCCAAAAGGGAGGACCCAAAATAATTCACCTCCTATAGTAAAGAGTGCTTGCATTACAGTTTCCATATGTCTCATCTCTTAAATAGCAAGGTTTTCTGTTTAACAGATACAAAGTGGGAACATGTGAAACAAGGTATATACTTCTGATAATAAACTTGGCTTAAATTTTTTTAGATATTGAATTTATTCTAAAAGCACAGTCTATTTTTAGAAAGTAATTTGTCAACATTTATCAAAAACATTAACAACGTTCATATCCTTGTCTCAATTCCACTTCTGGGAATTCTAAACACAGAACATTTTTTTATACAGTGAGATGTTCATTACAGCATTGTAAAAGCAAAACTTCAGAAATATCCATTACAGCTATCAAAAAATGATGGTTATAAAAACTACGTAAATAACATGGAAAATGTTTAAGGAAGGTACAACTGAAAAAAGGAGGGAACAAAATTGTGTATACAATACTGTTTCAACTCCGTTGCCTTTTAAAGATAATATAGATAAAAAATATTAAAAGAAAATTTACTAAAATGTTAACAATGGTTATCTTTGGGTGATGGAAATATGGGTGATTTAAAAATCTATTTTTCATGTTTTCTCAAAATATAAGCAATGACTGTGTAAAAAACAACACATTTAAAAATACAAGGAATATACAAATATCATTTACCATATAAAGTCTACATGCTTGCATATTTAATTTATCTACATCTTTTTCAGACTTCCTCATCCTCTTTGGTAGCAAAGAAAATGAATTATTGTGCAGATTAAAGATGAACATTTCAGACATTTTAAATACACGTAGCAATTTGCTTTAGTGGATAAAATTTTAATACCTCAAATCTATATAATAAGGCTACTTTCATGATTTTGTAGATTACTATAATAAAACATTCTAATTCAGAGCCCTTCTTCATCTCTCCAATTTCCAATTCAAAAGGCTTTTAATTGTTTTTTTCTTCTCTGGGTCCTCCTTTTTGTGTTCAAACAGGTCTACATTCCTGGGAGTAAAAAGTATCCTGTGTCATGGACCTGTTTTCCTACCCTTTCCTATTTTCCGTTCCCAGTCTAGCTCCTGGGAAGCCATTACACTGGAATTATCCAACACACAAATCTATGCTAGGATGCTAATGGAAGACAAGGCTTAGTGGCTCCTCGTCCCATAAGGAATTCATATTTAATGGAAAGTACTTCAAATGAAAGAAATAACCCAACAATGATAGAATTTCAGACACAGTCTGATGAGGAAGTTATTTTTAGGGTGGGGAATCTCTTTTGCAACTTGAGATTATACCATGTAAGCTCTTGCTTACATTAACTACCTGTAAGGCTCTCCTTGTGTCAAAATAGTCACCAGTCATTAATTCCAAGTGGTATGGCAGTTTACAAGTTAAAATGTTGGGAAACACCCATAAGAACAGACAATACCACTTGACTCTTCAATCTCTACTCATTCGTGTCCATGCTCTTTGGAAGACTTAGCCCATGACACAGTCTACAGCTGCCACTCTGCTTCTTTTAATTGGAAGAAAATTTCCACAAAAGAAGATATCTGATATCTTAAGTGTGAATGACATAGCAGAAAACTGCCTAGAGGCAATTAGATAAACTTCTAGCTCTTCAGGTTTTCTTACAAATAAATAAAAACATAAGCCAAGGTAAAAAAAAAAAAGAAGTACTAAAACAGCACATGAAATTGCATAAATGCAACTAATAGAAAATTTAAAATGACTAGCTATATAGACTAATCTTTGAGCCAATATCTACCCAAGATTAAGTAATAATTCTGCTGCTAAATATACCTATTTAAATTTACTTTTCAGGGGGGAAATATGGCTAGAGAACTCCCTTGGTATACACAGGCAATCAAATTTCTTCTAATATCCACATACTCAGTGTAAGCTGACTCTGGGATGTCACCAGTCACTCAAATCTTTTGTCCTGCTCTGTGACAGAAAAAAACATTCACCTTTTGAGAACCGAATTACTGAAGAACAACTCTTATTTTTTATGTATTTTGAAGTATTATAATTTATGCTTTAGGATTCTTTTTATATTCTTAGACAAGACATGGAAATCATTACTTTTTACTCTATGGGTCTCTTTTTATTTTAAGTAGACTACAGCCAGCCTTCCCTCTAATTTTTAAAGTTGTGAGTCATCATGTCACGAAAGTAGATACTCAAAATATATGAGCATTTAAATGTATAGTCTAGAGCTCTAATAAAAAAAGCTCACTTAGTTTGATACCTATTGAAGTACATAATGTTATTGTGCTGTGCTGAAACATAAGTGGGAGGGAGTGGTAAAGACAGGCCCAGAGATAGACTGCGTCCTGCTCCACACTTTTCCTAAAGCCAGCCTGACTTCTACCCCAGTTTCTATGGGCCTCGTGCATTTTGGTTTCCTAAGAATCAATAAAATATCTTTCACCTTCTTTGGACATATTTTTCAGTTTTCCAAGATTATGCTTTTTTTACATCATCTAATTTTTTGGTTGTTTCTATTTGATCTTCTAAAATCTAGAAAACGTTTCAGTGGTTTGAGTGGTTTGCTCCTAAGGACACTCCTTGCCCTGACTGTAGTTGTCACCAGTGCTCTGCTAGTTACCCTGGAGCTGGAATATGGTACCTACAGAATGACGTCCAACCAGTTTCCAGTACTCTGGATCTGTGAGAGGCATTTAATCTTCCCGCCATATTTATAATATAATGAGAAGTTGATGAGGGTATCTTTTTCCCATATTGTGAACAGGTTTAAGCACTTCTTGGGGAAGTATAATATGAATTTTAACATTTCCTGATTATGCTAGAACAATTCACAAGACATTTGAGTCATTTATTAAGTTATTTACTATATTGATTATAGTCAGCATAAATATGTTTTCATAGCTGGCTTACCCTTGCGATGCTTATCATCTGTTGTTCTGAGTCTCTCTGAATAATGATTTTTTTTGCAGCTATAGAAATAACGAATGGGTACTGACAGAAGGAAAACCTGCTCAACAAGTGAAAACAGAAAAAGCAAAATGGTGTATTTTTAGCAAAATTATACTAAGGGAATCTAAGGTACCTCTTCTAACAATATAAAACATCACTTTTGTATTGTGTTTTACCATTTACAAAATAATTTTATGTGCATCATTTCTTGTAATCCCCATAGCCCTGTGAAGTATGTATTATTACTAGATGTACAGTGCCTTTATTCTCGAGAGGAAGTTACATCTAATGTTCCGAAACATGTGCTAATCACTTATATCGTTTATACAAATAATTTGTTTCACCCGTGTATCATTACCTGTGGAAAATACAGCCTAAACCAAAACCAGGAGGAAGAAGTGTTGATGAAGGAGGATTAGGACAGAAAATTCACGTGCAGAAACTAATATAAGAATCCATTACTATAAGAATATTTCTGATGTGTGAGCTTCAGAAATGAGTAAATCTACCAATATCTACAGTGGTAAAAAGCAAAGTAATAAATTTAACAGCAATAAAATAAAAGTCAGGGATGTTGTTAACAACACCAACAAAAGTATGTTGTTGTCAGTACTGTATTTAATGGTACAGTAAGATAAAATGGTATGTATTTGTAAAGACAAAACATTACGATCAAAAGTTACAAAAGTAACTTCTTTCCTGGGTCAGAGTCATTTTATGTTAGATAAAAAAGCCACAAACTACATAGAGAGAAATGCATTTAGAGAGCATTAGTATGGCAGCATTGACACTTCAGGAGTTAGACTCCCATGAGAAGTGGTTGCAATGAATCCATCAGTTATAGTTGGAATCCCTCCGAGTAAAGCCAAGCAGCTCATCTGTGACCAGTGGGTGCAATGAAGGCATCATGAGGAAAAAGGAGATAGCGCTAGTGGAACTGGAAATGAAACGGCTTTCTCCTGGAACAAAATTGTTCATAAACAGTAAGAGCTGTTCAGTACTAATATCTAATAATTTTGAATCACTAAGCACTAATTAAAAATTCTGAAATGAAAAGAAGTGCAACGCACTTAGTAGGATAAGTGCAATGAACTTAGTAGGATACATATTGGTTTTATTATGTACTTTAAAACAGTGCATCTCCACTTTTCACTAGTCATGGCATAGAGAAAAATGACACTAACTGTATGACACATTGAGAAAACAGATGAGGCTGCTCATGGCCAGAGGTGACTTGCCCTAGGGCTCCAGGTCCCCCTCTAAGTCCAGGCTGGCTTCCCAAGGGCTAAAGGGATCACAGGATCAAAACTCCTCTGTAACTCATTCTTGGTACCAATGCACAGTGGTTAGGGGAGCTCTGCATTAAAAGATGTCACTGAAATATGCACAATAACTCTTGGAGTTGTTTTGTCTATAACATTACCATCACATTAAAGTGGGAGAAAAAAGTGTCTTTGTAAAATAAACTTTGCCAAGAAAATATGCATCAGACTGACCGAGGTCCCCAGAAATGAAATTCTTATTTGGTTCTGAGTGTACAGATATGGACTGAGATACGTCCAGAAGGCGATTCTACGTTCTAGGCCAATTCTAGTAGAAGAGGTTCCTGGAAGATTTGAACCAATTTACAAACTAATCTGGGGTTTTGAGGTTACTTATATCCACACCATGTCTCTTAGTCAGTCTCCTTTAGAATAAATGCACTTTCCAGGATATCTCATGGTCTGGGAATAAACCACGTTTGGGATAGTCTTGTTGGTTTAATCCAAACTATAAGTATGGATACAAGGTGCAGTGTAGTAAAGAATTTGGTCAGGTGTTTTGAAAATATATTATACTATTGTAATACATAATTTGTGGTGAAGCCCTTTCTCTGTAACATCCATTCTTTTTATACTATATGTAAAGGACAACTACCTTTTCTACAGAATAAGCAATAAAAGGAGTGAATGTACGTGTGTATGTGCACACGTGTGTGATCATCGTGTTAAATCAGGCACTGGAAAACTACGGCCCATGGGACAAATATGGCCTCTGTTTGTAAATAAAGTTTTTTGGGGCACAGACACACCTGTTCACTTACAGTATTGTAATACTGTATTGTCTAAGGCTGTTTTTGTGCTTTAATGGCAGACCAGAGGTTGTATAGCTCAAAAACCCAAAAATATTTACCATCTAGTATTTTACAGAAAAAGTTTGCTGACCCCTGTGCTGGATGATAGCATACAGAATAAGAAAATATAAGAGACTGCATATTAAGACAGAACCTTTCCCTTCTTAATAAGATGTTATTAATCAAACCAAAACCAAATTAACATGTATATACATTGAAAATGTAAGAGAAAAAGAAAATGCTTTAAGAAATATAATGCTATTTCAAGGCTGGATAGCTAAACTATATATAAGTTTATATGTAAAGGTATGTGTATATTTAAATTTATTTATCAAACTTAAAATCCAGTCACTATTTTCAATAGTATTTTATTTAGGTGAGTAATCAAATGAGCTTCTGATCTTACCTGTGAGAGTTTCCAAAGCTCTGCCAGGTGTGGTATTCTTCCATGAGGTCAATGTGATCCAATGTAGAATTATAGAAATCAGTATAAGGAATAAGGGGAGGGTGAACCAAATTGTTTGCAGTATCTGTAAAGATAAATTCTAACATAATGATCTTTTCTAACATACACATGATTCGTTCCAATAATAAGAACATTTTAATGTCCACTAGATAGCCTTTATCTAGAAATTCCTATTTAAGCAAGTGCAACTCCAAATGAAAAAGATATTTTTAAAATTGTAGTCAAAATGCAGCCAACAATTTCTTGCTTTTTAAAAAAACCTTGTGGTGGGGACTCTAACAGTCTAGTAAAGGGACGACACAGCTGGCCATCTACTCCTACTCCTTCCCCATCAGTGTGTCCTCACCTAGCGGCCCTCAGGAATTAATGGAAGTTCCTGTTTTCTCAGAAATCACTACTTAGCAGGTCATATGCAGTTGATAGCCATAACAGAACACTGCCCAATAAAATGCATGAAGCTTTTTCAAGCTGATAAATTAGTTGTGAAATCCATTATCAAGCAGAAAATAAATTATAACTTTTCACCTCCAATGAATGGTTTAAAATGTGAGAATGCCTCCACGCTACTTTGAGATCCTTATGGAAATGTCCCTAATATTTAACAGAAGAAAAGTAAAGATGATAGAATAATAAAACCTACTAAGTAAAGCCAACACTTTAGATGCTGATGGGATCCACCAGGAACACTTTGTTATAGGTGGAAATTCTTCAGGCTTTGCAGGAAACAGGCGTAAAGAAATAAATTGCAGCAATCTCTCTACCAATTGTTTGAACCTCTTCTGGGATAATCTGGTAAAGATTTTGAAATAATTCCAATCAAAATTCACATTTTCTATTTTGGCAATATACTTGTTAGATATCAAAATGTGTCCTATATGCAGAGAATTTTAGAATATTCCCCCAAATTCTATTTCTTAAATTGCCAAAAATTTGAAAAGATGAAAAATCTTACCTTGAATATTGTTTCTTAATTACATAAGAAATAATCAACAAAATTACTATAAAGTTAGTATTAAACATTTCATTTTTCAGGCTTTCAATATTCAGTCAATCCTCATTATTCACAGACTCCACATCTGCAAATTCACCTACTTGCTAAAATTTAATTGTAACCCTCAAATTAATACCGTGGCACTTTCATGGTCATTCTCGGGTGTGCAAAGAGTGGCAAAAAATTTGAGTTGCCCAACATGCACATTCCCAGCTAAGGCTGAACAAGGCAACGCTCTGCCTTCTTGTTTTAGGTCTCATACTATAAACAAGTGTCCTTTATGCAGGCTATTTAGTGTCATGTTTTCCACATTTTTGTGCTATTAGTGATTTTGCTGTTTTAAAATGGCCCCTAAATGTAGTGCTAAGGTTCTATCTAGTGTTCCTAAGTATAAGAAGGATGTAATGTTACTTACGGAAAGTATACTTGTGTTAGATAAAATTTGTTCAGACAGTGCTGTTGACCGTGAGTTCAAGTTAATGAAACAACTAAATAAGATGTCTTTAAATAGAAATACAGATAAAACAAGGTTATGTATTGACTGGTTGATGAAAATCTTGTGACCAAATGCTCACAGGAACCTAACCCTCTATTTCCCATAGAAGCAATGGTTCAGCATTCACTAATTCAGCGCTCGCAGTAACTGCATAGAACATAATTATTGTGAATAATGAGAACAGACTATATTTAAAATTAATTTTGGAAGTATTTTTGCCTCTTTAACTTTTATCAATCATGGAGAAAAGTGATTGTTAATGTGAGTATAGTTCTGTGAAAAAAAATATTATGCTTTTATAAATTGATATTGATGGCTAACCTATACTTTACAATCATGTTTTTAGGTAAGGAAAAGGCACCATGTAAACAATGGTAAGATTTATTAATATACAGATAGGAAATAAAAAGACACAAATTAAAATAGTAATGTCTGAGCAAATCTATTTACCATCTTTGAAACATATGAAAAATCAATGATAGGAATGTGCTTTATAAAATGCAAAAGTGGTGAATAGAAATCTAAACAACAGCTTGCACGAGCAAAATGGTTACTTATATTAAAAATAGATTTTTTAATTATCCTCTATGTAGTACTAAAGTATGTTTATAAGTGGCTTCTGAAGCACTGTAAGTATCATTTCTACAGACCTGAAAACATTTAACATATTTTATCATAAAATTACTAACAAACTTAAAACTGTAAGATTATAAAAGTTTTTAATATCAAAGAATGATTTACTTTTTAAACCAGTGAACTAGGAAATGATGGTCAGCTTCCACTAAGGTAGCTATCTGTCGTAGCAAGTGAGCATAGATGACATACGTAGATGTATTATTGAATTGAGGATTCTGAAAAAGATATTAAAGATAATTGTATTAAAATTTTGTTAACATGTAAAAGGAAAGACACTAAGCTTAATGAGCTAAGTGTAAAATTCAGAAAACTAAATTTGAGATTACGCAATACTAGGTGAAATCCTTTAACACAATAATCTGTTTAATTATTTAATTAACAAAGACGGATTTCTGCATGGTACAGTGGACAGAGCCACTGTGGTCTAGTGGTTAAGATCTGGCACTTTCACCACCACAGCCGGGGTTCGTGTCCCAGTCAGGGAACCACACCCACTGTCTGTTGGTTGCCATAGCGTGGTGGTTGCGTGTTGCTGTGTTGTTGAAAGCTATGCCACGGGTATTTCAAATACTAGTAGGGTCACCCATGGTGGACAGGTTTCAGCCAAGCTTCTAGACTAAGACCGACAAGGAAGAAGGACCTGAAAAAATTGGCTATGAAACCCCATGAACAGCAGTGGAGTATTGTTTGATACAGCGCCAGAGGATGAGAGGATGGCACAATAAGATGGGGCAGGATTCCACTCTGCTGCACAGAGGGTCGCTACAAGTTGGAATCGACTTGATGGCCCTAACGAGACAACAAAAACAGTGGAAAGAGCATGGGCTTTGGAATTGAGACAGATCTGGGCCTTAGGGCTAATTTTACCACTTACTACCTATATGCCCTTAGGCATGTTTCTTAAACTTTGATTCTCAATTTCCTCACCAGTCAAATGGGAAAGGTAATATCTATCTTAGAGGTTGCTTTGAGTATTAAAAAAGAAAATATTTGTAAAGCACCTAGCTCACTGCCTGGTATAAATGGTGGCAATCACTATCATCCAATTAAACAAAAAATCTCATTCTTCTTTGATTAAAAGAAAAAAAGCTAGAAAAAGGAAATAAAAGCTGGCTGTGAAACTTTTGCCATTATGAAGTGAGTTATCTGGATATCTCACAAAGAACAAGGGAAAACCATACAACAGCTCTGATAACTTTTAAATGTTGAAGGGACACAGAAAGAGTGCTTGCAAACCAAGCAAAACCTCTAGTTATATTTCCAAAATCTAAAACTCCATTACAATGTACATTTCAGAACTTCATGGAAAAAAATGAATATTACTGAAAAATAAACTGAAATTGTGAAAAATAAGAGAGCATCATGAATTTTTTCAAAACTTACTTATTGGCAGGACATGTCAAAATTAAGGACTGACTCCAGCTGACAATTCATTTAATGACAGCCCATGAGAAAACAAGAGGTCGTGAACAGAGCTCATTGCTGACTAATACACTCACTTTTAAAAATTTGAGCTTCATGTTGTCATTTTCCAGCTTTTACTCTCTCCACGTATATTTCCTCTTTTTTTCTAGCTTTGCCTTTCTCTTCTGACCTCTTTATTTTCCCTCCTTACATCTCCCAAATATCTCTTGTCTATTCTTCCCTTTTTTTCCACTTTTTCTTTTTTCTTCTCTCCCTCTTCTTCTATCCCTACCCTGAATATTTCCTTTTATTGGACATAATATTGAACTAAACACTATCTTATTTAATAAAATTTTTTCTTACCTTTAAATGAGATGACAATCTACATGAATACCTTTTATAAATTATAAAGAATAATAAAAATGTAGTATACTAGCTACGGGAATAACATACTTCTTTCTCAAAAAAAATAATAAAAACTAAAAATTGCTTTTCATTTGTCTAGGTTTTACTTTTTTTGTATCTATGAATCTGTATCTCTCAAGAGGAAAACATTCATCTTTGCTTCAGCAAATATAAACAACAACTTTAATTCTTCCATTAGAATCTAACTTAAGCATTTATTGAAAATACATATAGAAGTTAGAAACCTACTAGTTGGGAAATAAAAGAAAGTTCTGGAGCCCATTAAAACTAGTTACAAGAAAGGAGGTTGATGGGAGGAGGAAGAAGTGCTTCCATTCTGTTTGTTCACAGCAGGAAGGCAAGAACTAAATTAAAATTTTGATCCCAGAGATAATTTAGCTTCCCATTACTTATTTGTTGTAGCTTTAATTCTCTGGTTACAAGTAACTATAATTTAAAAAGTATTAATAATGTTGCTCAAAACAATATTTAGTATTTGATATCATTTCACTTACACATGCATAGATTAAGATATGAATTAGACAACTTCAGCCTTCAACTAAATTCTTGCTTTCTTACCTGTAGAAGTATAAAGTATGCTCTAAGATCATCTTTTGTTCGTGGACTGAAAAACAAACAAGCATAACTGATTAGAGATGAATGTTTAATCTTATAGTATCTAATAAAAAAAGCTCAATAAATGTTCTTGTGAGAACTGAGTTGATAAAAACCAAAAATTAGACTTACTATGTATTATTAGTGAGACAGTAACATATCCATAATATACTGGGAATAGAATTCCTTTGTGCCTACTCTAGGCTGGTTCTTAAGATAACTAAAAATTGAGTTAAAACCAGGCTATAACATTTTATAAGGTAAGTATCATGACTAACTCTGGAAACAGTTAAGGGTCTGACAAACAATAATTTTAGAATACTTATGTTTTTGCTTTAATAAAGGACAGCTGATTATCTCACTTAAAAATATTTATGCATTAAAGAAAGAAAATACGTTTGTGTTTTTAGTCTAGTCCTGAAGTGATAGATGTAGAAATGTCTGCAAATCAAATCACACTTTAAACACATCTAGTATGTTCCTAATTAAAAGAATCATATTTTGAATACCTCTGAAAAGTAACTAATTTTTAATTTTCTCCACATTAATCTAGATTTTCACATTATCAAATATGACCAAGAGTTTTTGTTATTCCCAAAGCTGATTAGTGTTTCTTGCCTTCTCAAGATTTATTGAATACACTCACACAAATATCAAGAAGTAACTTCTTGAATTAAAAATGGTTCACCTATATGATAACCAGATGCAATTCAAGATCCTTGACTGGATCCTGGATTGAAAAACAAAACCCAGATATTAAATAACAATTTTGAGAAATTTAAAGGTGGACTACATTTTACAGAACATTAAATTTGTTTGGTGTGACACAGTGTTATGGTCACGCGGGAAATGTCATTAGGAAATATATGCTGAAGTCACTAGGGGTGAAGTGTCATGTCTTCCATGTACTAAAAAAAAAATTACCATACACACTCAGAGGAAAAGAAAGCAAAAGCAAATGTAGCAAAAAGCTAACAATTGGTGAATCTAGATGAAGGGTGTATGAGTTTTCATTGCCTTTAACTTTTCTGTAGGTTAAAATTTTTCAAAATTAAATGTTGAGGAAAAAATAGTTCACCTCCAAGTATCTCCTTGAATTTCCTTTAAGAAAATAAACTGACCAAATAATTATTTACTTTTCTGTTATAGTTAAAAAATAAATCTGAAAACATAAATCATTGCCCAAAATATACTAGATGACCTTTATAAAATGTAAAGCCACATAATCTGAAATATAAATATATATAACATAGTATTAAAATGGAAATAAATATGTATACACACATACATATAAAATTTTTATATTAATCAGTAATAATACTTATTTGTGGAAGAACTATCTCAACTGAATAATGATTTATTTAGGTTTAAATCAAACCTAAACTATTTCTGTCTATAATATTCTACATAATTGTCAGACTATTTTCTCAATGGGACTACTGTTTTATTTCAGAAATTATATTTGAAAATATTTTAAAATGCTCAAGCCAATTCAGAAATATTAAAATTACTGATGATAGGAGAGTCCTATTTTTTTCCATTTTATAGTTGTACCACGACAATTTCCAATTTCCTGTCCTATGCACTAGCATTTCAGTACAGTCTACAGTTATGGGTACACAAATTGTGGTTAAGATCACAGCTTTTTTTGACAGACTGCCTGAGTTCTAATTCTGACTAAGGCACATACTGTGTTAACTTGGGCAGTACTTAACTTCTCTGTAAATTAAGTTTCCTCAACTGTGAAATGAAAATAATCATATTACCCATTTCATAGGATTGTAGTGAAGATTCAATAAGAAATACATGTAAAATTGTTAGAAAGGTGACTAGCCCATAATAAAGTCAATAAACTTTAGATCTTGTTGTCATAATAAATGCAAAATAAAACAAGATTTTTGAGTAAAGACTACATGCTCTTTTGATCCGTAAGTCACATCAAATAATTATTTTCATCTGTCTCAGGCGCATTTTTGAGGAGCAGACATTAGAAAGCTTTGCGAGTTGGCTTATCAGAGAGGACCGAGATCCCAGTAGTTTCAGACCACTCGACTTTCTCATTCCTCTTACATTCTAAATTTTTCTCTCCATTTTCAACGAAGCACTATGTGTTCAACCAGAAACATACAATTCAAGGAAAATGCAAATTTATTACTAGAGTGATAAATGAGGAAAAATATCAAGCTAAAAATCATATGAAACTATACAGTATGATTTCAATTGCTTTAAAAGATGACTAGAAAAAAACTGCAAAATGTTAATTTTTTACTTTTTTTATACTATTCTGCCTTTTCTAAATTTTCTATAACTATGAATTTCTTTGAAAATCAGGAAAATGTTATTAAAATATATAGGGTACATTTAACATTATATTTAAGAATTCTAGTTTGATATTATTTTCAAACTGGGCTTAATATAAACATTTGAATTAGAATTTAACAGTATAACTTTGGCTTTAATAGAAGCTATTATTTAAATTATAATGCTACTTAAATAACATCAATTTAAATAATATGTACTTTTAAAAGTTTATTTTTGTGTGTCCTGTATATTCACTGTTCAAAATACTACCAATTACATTGCCCATCATTCCTTATATAACGCTTCAATATTTATTGCCAAGAAAAAAATATTTCAGCAGCTAAACTTATGTTTCCTTACATTAGAAACGAGAAAAATTTTGCCTTGGCTACCAAGAAGCCAAAGGCTAAATTTAATACCCATATTATTTCATTCTAGGTTACTGATGTAACTACCCATCTCATTTTTCTAAAGCACATATATCTGTACATAACAAATTTTATATACAATTTTAAAGGATTCACAGATCCTCTGAAGCTCACCTACAGACCCTCCTGAGAAGTCACAAATCTCAAGTTAAAAAGCTTTGTTATAAATGGTTTATAATTTCTGTCTTAAATATGTTTTTATTATAACTATTTTCTGAGAGTAAAATACATACATATATATTAAAGACATATGAGATGTGTAAATCAACCATCTATACTGATTAGCTAAATATTAGTTACAATTACCCCTTCCATTCTTGTAACAGGCTGTTAATGATTCCCTTTAATACTGTTTTCTGAATGTCTTGAGGCTGTAGGCAAAAGAAAATCATAAGATAATTAGGATTAGCTACTTTGGTGACTTTTATATGTTAATTATATTTACAGATCTCATTCAAGAGTTAAAATCAGACTTGATTACCAAGGACTGCCACTCATGGTAGTATCAATTTCACATCTGAGAGCCCTAAGGCACATCAATGACATAAGATTAAATGAGAACGGCCCCTGGAACGTGCAGTGTACAACCTGCAAAAACATATACGGTGGCCTTTGATGACCAACATTAGTTTTATATAACTGAGAAACTATTTCACTTTCCCTGGATTGACAGGATAAAATCATGAATACAAGTCCAAGAGTAGCATGTTTAACAATATAAAATAACTGCATACATTTTGAACATATTTAGTCCTACCAATACCAACTTACAATTAGCAGTTAAACCCACAATTTATTAAGTGCAACCAAATTACATTCAATAAAAAAATAAGAAAGATTTTTTTTCATTATAGGATTTGGAAAAGGCACCAAATAACATTCCTTTATAGTTTAATAATTCAAATACTAAAAAAATCTTATTTACTACCAAGCATGTCTAATAAGAATGCATGAAAATAAAATACATCTAGAAGGTACTTTAGCTTATAATAAAACTTTATTAACTAGAAGCTTCAAATAATCATTAAAATTTCTCTGTCACGTTGTTATAAGAGGCAAATGCCAAGAAAACAAGCATATATCACGGATTTATTTTAAAACCACAACCATCACTTTTAAGACTTGTCTGTCAGCACTCATTCAGCCTAGCATCTTATTTTATATATATATTTAATATATCATTCCTTTCTCCCCCTCTACTTACAGTGACCCTTCACACCCAGAAGGCAAACACCATCCCTGCTCAATTAACCACTTATCTAGTGTCTGCCCCTGAACAGTGGAAGGCTGCAAAGGAAAAAATCAAACAAAAGTGCTGACTGGACACATTTTAAGTTTATGACACAAATCTCAAAAGGACACTCAACACCACTGACAGTCCCTCAACATTTCCCAAGTTCATTTACCTCCCTACTCTCCAAGACAACTTTCAAACTTTTCAAATCTACTCCTCATTCCTCAAATCTCCAACACCTCCTTCTGATCCATCACTTTCAGCTATGACTCTGCTACACACTTCAGAGAGAAAACAGCACCCAGGTGAGAACGGATTCATCGTTCCACCAGCAATTCTACCAATTTACCTGCATTAGCACTTGACCAAGGCCAGTTCTTTCACTTGGGGCCTATATCCCAGCCCCTCTCACTTTGCCAAGGACCTGGTTATTCAGCTTTCTCTTATCTCCTCTCTATTAGATCAGTGCCATCAGTAGAACACGACATACTAAATCATCTGCATGAATTTGCCTCTGCCTTTCCATTCTTCTTGACCCTGCTCTATGCTCTAGGAGGTTGACTAATAAGGACTACATCAACCAGACTCCTTTGCCTTTTGTCTGGTTGGATTCAGCCAATAAAGAACATTTACGGGTCCGGCCCCGTGGCTTAGCGGTTAAGTGCGAGCGCTCCGCTGCTGGCGGCCCGGGTTCGGATCCCGGGCGCGCACTGACGCACTGCTTCTCCGGCCATGCTGAGGCCGCGTCCCACATACAGCAACTAGAAGGATGTGCAGCTGTGACATACAACTATCTACTGGGGCTTTGGGGGAAAAATAAATAAATAAATAAAATTTAAGAACATTTACGGAAAAGGGAAGAGAGGGAAATTAGGGTATTTATTCCCTCAGCTCCCTCCCTGCAATGTCACCATGGGCTGGCTGTGTCCTTCAATAGAAAGTCACATCTCCTGTAAGGCAGCCCTCTCCCCCATAGCCCATCTCCAGATTTACCCCAGGTATTGTACTGCTCTTTACGGTTTCCCTTACTCTGGTAACAACTTTGTAAATAGTCCTCTTCAAGTTACCAATCTGAGTGTGTCGCTGGTTTCCCACCAGGACCCTGACTAATATATTGCCCATATTAAAAACCCTTCATTTGGACCCATGTACTCTTTCAGCTAACCCCTCATTTCTCTGCTTTCCTTCACAGCAAAACTCCTCAAGAGTTGTCTGAACTCACTATCTCTACTTCCTCTTCTCTCATTGTCTCCTCAACCCATTCCACATAGGCTTTGTTCCCACAATTCCCCTGAAATGGCTCTTACTAAAGTCATCAATTATCAATATCTTATCAAAGACAACGGTCAATTCTCTGCAAAAATCTTACTAAATCTCTCAGCAGCATCTGACAAGGTTAATTACTCCCTCCTTCTTGAAACACTTTGTTCTCTCCTTTGCTGATGCCTCAGCCTTATTCATTTAATTAAATGGCAATACTATCTACTCATTTTCCTTTTTACCTCAAGTCCCACATCCAATCTATTCCTAACTCCTTTCTCCTGCCCCACTACAGACCATCCTCCACAAAGCATCCAGAGAGATCTTTCTTAACTATAAATCATGTCACATCATCCCCTCATTCTCTGCTTAAAATCCTTCAATGACTTTCCATTACAATTACAATAAAATTCCAACTCACATGGCCATATACAGTCTGTCTGATTCCTGACTACCTCTCCAACCTAATCCTCTCCTTTTTTTTTTTCTTTTCCCCTAGTCCTCTCCTTTCTTTCAAATTCATCAAGCTTTAGTTACAAGAGCCTTATTTCTGAACTTGCCAATTGTGTTCTCTTCTCAGGGCCTTCGTATTAGCTGCAACTTCTGTTACTGTGCTGCTCTCACAGATCTTCACATGGCTTCAGTCTTTTTCATCATTAAGATCTCAAATGTCACCTTACACAGGCCTTCTGTGAGGGTCTTAGCTAAAGCAACCCCTAGTCATTCCTTACCACAATACCTTGTCTTCTCACAGCACTTATCAGTACTGAAATTGTCTCCTTTCCGATTTGTTTTCACATTTATTATCTACTCACCTTCTGCTCCTATTAGCAATTAGAATGTAAACTCCTTGGAGATTTATATTCTGTGCATTTTGTTTAACATTATATCCTCAACACCAAGGATGTACCACTCAATTTATACATGCTGAACGAGTGCTTGACTCTGTGCTTAAGATCCATCCTTCCAAGGTGCAAATAAAAATCAATATTTTCTGTATAATCTTCCCAACTCTAATGATTTCTCTCTCATCTGATCACCTATAGTATTTATTTTCCTAAAGCCCATATATTGTCTGAAATTAGCAACAGACACTTAAACTTTCTTCCGGTTAGCATGTGCCTGGTATATCTTCTTCCATACCTTTACTCTCAACCTTTTGATATTCATGTTTTAAGTGTCTTTTGTAATTAGCATAGAGGTGAATTTTTTAAAATCCAAAGTGACAGTCTATATCTTTTAACAAGTAAGTTTAACACATTTACATTTGTTGTGATTATTGATATATTTGTTTCTACAATCTTACTTTCTGTTTTCTATTTAATACACTTTTTATGCTTCTGTTTTTCTTGCCTTTAAAAAAAATCTGATCGGGTCTGGCCCGGTGGCCCAAGCGGTTAAGTGCACATGTTCCGCTGCGGCAGCCCGGGGTTCGCCGGTTCGGATCCTGGGCGTGCATCGATGCACCACTTGTCAAGCCATGTTGTGGTGGCATCACATATAAAGTAGAGGAAGATGGACATGGATGTTAGCCCAGGGTCGGTCTTCCTCAGCAAAAAAAGAGGAGGATTGGCAGATGTTAGCTCAGGGCCGATCTTCCTCACAAAAAAAAAAAAAAACCTGATCACATTTTACTTCTCCACTTGTTAGCTTGTTTTCTTTCTCCACTCTCCTATTTAGTTACGACTGTTAGCTGCCAAGTTCGTATTATTTCAGAGGTTATTTTTAAAATTCCACCATCCAGGGGCCTGCCTGGGGGCGTAGTGGTTAAGTTCACACGCTCTGCTTCGGTGGCCCGACATTTGCAGGTTTGGATCCCAGGCATGGACCTGTGCACCGCCTATCAAGCCATGCTGTGGCAGGTGTCCCACATAAAAAGTAAAGGAAGATGAGCACGGATGTTAGCCCAGGGTCAATCTTCCTCAGCAAAAAGAGGAGGATTGGCAACAGATGTTAGCTCAGGGCTAATCTTCCTCACCAAAAAAAAAAAAAAAAGAAAAGAAATTCTACCATCCATAGTTAACAAGTCTAAAGTTATTATCTTAATCTCTCTTTAGAGCATCTTAGAATACATTTAACTCCAATAACCTTGCCCTACTTACATGTTATTATTCTCCGGTCTTTTGGCTTTTTTCTTCTTAATTACACACATTAGATACTAATTTTATGCAGTGTTTGTTCAGATTGACATATAAATATTTACCAATTTATTTTCCATCATTCTTTCTTACGTCTCAGATCTTCCTTCTGAAATCATTTTCCTTCTCTCAGAAGTACATCTTTTAGAAGTTTCTTTAAGAATATGTCTGTTGGGGCCAGCCCAGTGGTGCAAGTAGTTAAGTGCGTGCGCTCTGCTGCGGTGGCCCGGGGTTCACCGGTTCGGATCCCGGGCGCGCACTGAAGCACTGCTTGTCAAGCCATGCTGTGGCGGCATCCCATATAAAGCAGAGGAAGATGGGCACAGATGTTAGCCCAGGGCCAGTCTTCCTCAGCAAAAAAAGAAGAGGATTGGCAGATGTTAGCACAGGGCTGATCTCCTCACATACACAAAAAAAGAATATGTCTGTTGGTGGTAAAGTTGGTTTTTGTTTACTGTAGATATTTTCATGTCACTCACATTCTTGAAAGTTAGTTTCTCTGGCCATGTCCATCAGTGTTTATACTCTTTTCTTTCAGCATTTTGAAAATATTACTCTATGTTTTCTGGCTCCCATTGTTGCTGTGAAGATGTCTGGTGACAGTAAACTACTGTTTCTTTGTGGATGACCTGTCTTTTCTCTTTTGTTTTTTATAAGATCTTCTCTTTACTTTGATGTCCCACAGTTTCACTACAACGAGTCTAGGTTTGGATTTCTTTTGTCTTGCTTAGCACATATTGTGCTTCCTGTGTTATTTCTGGATTCATGTCTTAACGTTAGTTCTGCAAAATCCTCAGCCATTAAACATATTTACATTCTTTCTATTCTCTACTTCTGAGAATAAAATGTATCTTAGATGTTCTTATTCTACCCTCAATATCTTTACTTTTTTCATACTTCCTTATCTCTTATTTCCCTCTGTGGTCTACTCTGAGAAATTTCTTCTTCACTTCTATCTTCCAGTTTGCTAATTCTTTTTTCAGCTGTCTCTAACCTGCTGTTTAATCCATCTATTGATTTTTCTACTTCTAAAAATTCTATTTGGTGGCAAATCTAATTATTTTAGATAGTCTCGTTGATAATCTCAATATCTGAATTCCTAGGGAATCTAAATCTATGTTACTTTTTCTGACTCTTACTCATAGTTATATATTTTTTGAATGCTTATTGATCATATTTAGTTTATTACATTCTTTGGGAATCCTAGGGCCCTAAAAATGAGGATTTTTATTTTCCTTCTTCTAGAAAATGGTGGGCAGGGGGGAAGATGGTAAGGGCAGTGGGGAAAGGAAGCTCTTCAGGCTTGAGACCACTTTAGCACCTTTTTCAGGGTCTCTGGTTTATCCTGGATCTCTTATTCAACTACCTCAACTTGCTGCTTAGACAAGGCTTAGGCTCCAAGTTTCAGTGTGACACCAGTATTAAGCCTGCTTACTGTCCTTCTCTCCAGTTTCAATTGATTTCTTAAAACTTCCTTTTTGAATAAACTTATAGCAATGTTGCCAGAAGAGTACAAAGAACTCTTGTGTACCCTTTACTCCAATTTTCCAATTGCTAAGAATTTTTCTCATCTGTGTTATCATTTATTCTAACTACATAAATTATTTTCTGAACCACCGAGAATAAGTTCCAGACATGTTTTCCCTTTATCCCTCAATACTTCAGTGTGTGGCTCTTAAGAAAAGGTATATTCACTTATATAACCACAGTACAATGAACAAAATCAGGAAATTTAACACTGATATAATACTATTATATAATCTCCAGACTTTATGCAAATGTAGCCAATTGTCCCAATAATGTTCTTTATAGCACTTTTATTCCTGGTTCAGGATCTGATCCCAGAGGATGTATAGCATTTAGCTGTCATGTCTCTTTCGTCTCCTTTAATAACCACAACTGCTCCTCAGCCTTTTTTTAAAAATCTTTCACAAAACTGACATTTTTGAAGAGTTCAGGTCATTTGTTTTGCAAAATATCCCTTAATTTGAGTTCTTCTGTGGTTTTCTCATGATTTGGCCCAGGTTATGCATTTTTGGAAGGAAGACTCATAAATGATGTGTCCTTCTCAGTGCATCACATCAAGAAGCACTTGATGTCAGTTTGGTGATTTAGTTAACTGGTTAAGATAACGACTGAATTGATTACTACTATGATGGTTACAAATAGTAATTTTTTAGCTTTATCATTCCTTCTACAATTATTAGTTCTCATTCTACTTGAAAATGTCCTTTTCTTTCTCTTACATTTATGTATCTATTTATCTATCTAACCATAATCTATTTATTTATTTATCAGTATAGACTCACAGATTCTTATTTTATTCAGTGAGTTATAACTCATTATTACCATTTTTATTTTAATGGTCAAATTGTCTAAGATTTGGTCATTGGGCCTTCAAGCTGGATCCTCTGTCATGTCCCCACCATTTTCCTTATTAGTAATATATTTTTTTACTGCAGTCTTAGATTTATAGAAAAAGTGTGCAGAAGGTACAGAGTTCCTATATGTGCCCTTCTCCCATCCTCATACACAGTTTCCCTTATTATTAACATCTTGCATTAGTAGTGTGGTACATTTGTTACAAGTGAGCCAATACTGATAACATTATTATCACCTGAAGTCCATAGTTCACATTGGTTCACTCTTCATGTTGCACATCCTATGGGTTTTGACAAATACATAACGACATGTATCCACCATCACAATGTCATATAGAATAGTTTCACTGCCCTAAAAATCCCATGTGCCACCTTTTCATTCCTCCCTATCTCCCCGCCCCTGAGCCCCTCATCTTTTTACTATCTCTATAGCTTTACCTTTTTCAGAATGTTATATTGTATGAATCATACAGTATGTAGCCTTTTCAGACTGGTGTCTTTCACCCAGCAATATGCATTTGAGGTCCCCCTCAAATGTCTTTTCGTGGCTTGACAGCTCATTTCTTCTTACTGATGAATAATATTCCATTGTATGGACATACCCGAGTTTGTTTATGCATTCACCTATTGAAGGACATCTGGATTGCTTTCAATTTTTGGCAATTATGAATAAGGCTGCTATAAACACTCATGGGCAGGTTTTTGGGTGGACACAAGTTTTCAAATAATTTGTGTAGATACCTAGGAGCACTACTGCTGGATCATATTGTAAGTCCACGTTTAGCTTTGCAAGAAAATGAAAATAGAAGTTATCAAAATTTGTGGGACACAGCAAAAGCAGTACTTAGAGGGAAATATATAACATTGAATGATTATACTAGAAAAAAAGAAAGAGCTAAATCAATAATTTAAGCTTTCACCTTAGGAAACTAAAAGAAAATAGAAAATTAATTCCAAAGTAAGCAGAAGAAAATATATGAGAAAAATTAGAGCAGAAATCAATGAAATTGAAAACAGGGAATTTATAGAGAAAAACAATGAAACCAAATGCTGGTTTTTGGAAAAGATCAATAAAACTGATAAACCTCTAGCCAGGCTAACCAAGAAAGGAAGCAAGAGGACACCAATTGCTAATATCAGAAATGAAAGAAGGATCATCACTACCGACCCCATGGACAGTAAAAGGATAACAAAGGACTATTATGAAAACTCTATGCCCACAAATTTGATAACCTAGATGAAATGGACCAATTCTTTGAAAGATACAATCTCATAAAACTCACACAGGAGAAATAGATCATCTGAATAGGCCTATAGCTATTAAAGGAATGAATCAATAATTAATAACCTTCCAAAACAGAAAGCACCAGGCCCAGATGATTTTACTGGTGAATTCTACTGAAAATCTAAAGAAAAAAAGATACCAATTCTTTACAATTTCTTCCAAAAACAGAAGCAGAGAGACTACTTCCTGACTTATTCTATGAGGCCAAGATTACCCTAATACCAAAACCAAAGATATTACAAGAAAAGAAAATTACAGATCAACATCTCTCCTGAACACAGATGTAAAAATCCTCAACAAAGTATCAGCAAATCAAATCCAACAATGTATAAAAAGAATCATGCACCATGACCACATGGGATTTATTCCATGGACGCAAGGCTGGTTCAATTATTTGAAAATCAATTAATGTAATTCATCACATCAACAGGTTAAGAAGAAAAATCATATGATCATATCAATAGACGAAGAAGAAGCATTTTACAAAATCCAACACCCATGCTCGATAAAAAAAAAAAAAAAACCCAAAAAAATCTCTCAGCAAACTAGGAATAGGGGGAATTTCCTTAACTTGATAAAGAACATCTACAAAAACCTACAGCTAACAACATTTTTAATGGTGAACAACTAGATGTTCCAGGTTCATCTTGTACTTGCCTTGCCTCAGTCCTGCAATCAGCCATTTCTCTAGGGAGCTCTGATTCCTTTTAGCGGGGAATGGTATTTAGAAACCATGTATGCTAAAGTGCTCATTGCTACTGGGACCTTATTACTTCTAGGCCCTTCCAGTGACAGGGTTAGGAACTAAACACACACACACCCCCCCACACACACACCTATATCCATCTATTAAAATCCCTGAGTTCACTATGATGTCTCAATACCAGAGTTATTTTTAGCCTTCCTCCATCTCATATTTTTATCTCTTTTCCAAAAATGAGAACCTGACTCCCAACATCATCAATATATTTGTCTAATTCAACAATACTACATCGAAGCTAGTTTCAAAATTATTAACCCATATCACTAAAAAAAAAAAAACCTAAGAAAGTTGAAGATTTGTTTATAGCTTTCTTTTAATCTTTAGATTGAAGATATATAAAGTACTATGTAAAAAAGCTACTTGGCTTAGTTCCTTTTTTTTTTTTTTTGTATGGTTATAGTATTCATTAGAAATATAGTTAGGTTTTTTTTTTCTGTTTATATACCATTTTAAAGGGTTTTCCCCTCATGTTGTAGATTTAATTTTTTAGTGTCTATAAAACATTAATATCATTCCAAGTCAAAAAAAGTCAGAGAGGTGTCCCTAGGAGTGAAACTTTTGGGTTATAGTGTATGCACATATTAGTGTTAGTAAATAATACCAAGCAGTTTTCCAAAGTGGTTGTACTAGTTTATACTTACCTCATCAGGATATGAAAGTTCCAATTGTTCCACAACATTGCCAAATTTTTATTAATTTTTGAATGGATGTGTAATGTTATTTCCATTTCTCTGATGAAAAATGTTATTATGTACCCTTTCATATATTTAATAGTGAAGTACTGAGATTAGGAATAAGACAAAGATGTCTGCTCTTACTTCTTTTATTCAGAATTGTACAAGAGGTCCTAGCTAGTGCAATCAGGCAAATATGTACACCTATCCTTACATACATACAAGATATAAGGATTGGAAAGAGAAAAACTTGCTTTTCACACATGACATGACTGTGTATATAGAGAATCCAAATAAATCTACTGATATATTATCAGAACTAATGAGTGAATTTAGCAAGGTAACTAGATAAAGATAAATATATGAAAGTATTTCCATATACTAGTAACAATGAGAAAATGAAATAATGATACCATCAAAAAAAAAAAAATCAAGTTCCTAGAAATAAATGTAACAAGAAATGTGTAAGACCTTTGCCTAGAAAATTACAAAACATTACCAAGAGAAATTAAAGAAGATCTAAGTAACTGGAGGGATAGACCACGTTCATGGATTGAAAGGGTGTCAATTCTTCACAAATTGATCTACAGCAGTTGGGTTCTCAAAATCTGGTCCCTGGATAGGAGCATCAACATATCCTGGGAACTTGTTAGAAACACAGATACTTGGGCTCTACCTAGACCTACTGAATCTGAAACTCTGTATTTTAAGAGGCCCTTCCTATGATTCTGATATATGCTAAAGTTTGAGAACCAGTGATCCAGAGATTCAGTGTAATTCCAATACAATTAAATAACTTACCTCCTTTTGCTGAGTAAATAAAGCATGATTTTTATTTTAGCAAGCCTTTCTAAACAAGAACTGGATATAAAAGTATTTTCTGCTCAATTCTCAAGTAATCAGAAAAATAAAAGAATAAAATAAGCCAACTTTCTGAAAATCCCAACTAAATCTACTATAAAATTATATCAGAGTTTCTAATGTAATTTTGTTACAAGGTGATTTTTACAATATTTGCGTGGCTGCTTTTAAAATACAGAAGAGCCAAAGAATTATACTCTTTGCATGTGTTTATAAATAATACTTACAGTATTAAGTAAGATATCATATACAGCATTCACAAATTTAGCATTAATTCCAGAGTCTTCAACAGTATTAAATGAGGCAGAGGCATCTTTCTGCAAATTCAATTAAAGAATTAAGCATACATAACATTTTAAGGACTATTCTTAGTAATATCTGAACCATAATTATTCCTGCATAATTTCTAATATTTTTTAGTATGATAAAAAAGAACTTCTGGGGCAATATTGCTAAAAATAAATATAAAAGGATTATTTTAATAACTTTTTTTGGTGAGGAAGACTGGCCCTGAGCTAACATCTGTTGCCAATCTTCCTCTTTTTGCTTGAGGAAGATTGTCCCTAAGCTAACATTCGTGCCAATCTTCCTCCATTTTGTATGTGGGACGTCGCCACAGCATGGTTTGATGAGCAGTGTGTAGGTCCGCGCCCAGGATCCGAACCCGCGAACCCTGGGCCACCAAAGCAGAGTGCACAAACTTAACCAGTACACCACCTGGCTAGCCCCAATATCTTTCTTTTTTAAAACTGAAACAGTGGAGTCAAACATTAACACTATTACAAATAAAAATAACCTTTCAGATATCACTTACTATTTATTCGTGATACGTAAAATTTCAGAAATTAATACATACGTGTGTCTGTTTAAACAGCTGCTTAAGTCAATACTGGGTAGAAAAAGAGGTAAATTTATCATATCTGCTTTGGAAAATTTAAAACTAAAAATGTTTTCTGTATTATTACCTTAAATGCAGCATTTAGTTCTGGGAAAGAATCAAATGTTGTGAGATAAAAATCATGTACTGCTTTCCAGTCTCCTGACGACTTAGCTTTCTCTACATCTTCCCTAAAATGAAAACGTTCATTAACCATAATAAATACAATACTATTCAGATAAAATGACATTACTTCTTTACAAATAAATGTCAACAAACATGCAATCTGAAATACTGAAGCTGAATACAGAAACACATTCCAGTTAGTTAATGTATATACAGTTTATGAATTTATAATTAATTGGATTAAGATATTAATCTAACTTCAACTTTCCCATTTAGTTGCTTTTAAAAAAGTTCATTCTTGACATGCTCCTTATAACGATCACTTTTTCTTTCCTTCACTTCACAAACTTCTTGAGATTTCATTTACATTCTGTCTCTATTTTCTCATTCTCACTTAGTCCTTCACGTATCCATTCGGATTTTTTTCAGTAGTGACACAGCTTTTATAGTTTGTGTGTCACAAAGTAAATGAAATTGGATTTTTAAAAAGGCAAGATTCTACTATTTTATCACTACCGTTAGCTCCTTTTGCCAGTTTTGACTCATATTCTCTTAGTGTTTGTTTTGCTGAAACATTATCTATCCTTGATCTGTTATTTACACATTTGTTTTCATCTTCGACTTGAGACATCTAGTCTTTTGTGTCTTCACTCTTGGCTAATACCTTATAATGATCCACAAGTTCAATCAATTTCTCACACAAAAATATTAAATTATGTAAAGTGCTAACATGCAGATGACTATATGTCTACATATAATAGTGAGCTGAAACTTACTGAAAGTCTTTCATAGTTTTGGGCTGGATAGAAAGGACAGGTTCTGGAAGAACTGGGGCCTTCATTTCAGATGATAACGCATCCATAGAGAGACGCTGTTTCTGTCTAACATCAAGGCAAATTGGTGGTAGGTCTCTCACTGTGAAGTATAAAACAGCATTCAATGTAATTAATCATAAAATTGTTCCAAGTTATAAAGTGCCAGTCTAACTCAACATGAATACAAAACAAACGAATTATTTTGTACTGCATTCACCTTGGGAATCGTACAACAGAAAAACCTACCACAGCGAAGCGCGCTTACTGGAGGGTCTTTTGCCACCTTACCCCAACTTCACCCACAACGGATATTAGGCTGTATCTTACATTAACAGTTATCTACAGATGTAATATAATTGAGTTTCTTTCCTCTCCTCCTTTCCTAAAAGTTGTCTTTCAGGGAATATTTCAGTGATATTTGATATTTTTAATGTTTATTAGCTTTTTGAACATATGCAAATCACTTACATCTTCTGCAACTCTTTACTGGAGTTTTAGCATTTTCTTATCAATTTGCGTGAACATTTTATGTATTTTTCTTTCTCTTTTCTTTTTTGCAAATATTTTCCAGTTCATTGTTTGCCTTTTTGTTGCATTTCATAACCTTACAATTGTAAAATAAAACAAATACAGAAAAAACTCACAAAACAAATGCACAGCTAAATGAATTATTAAAAGGCAAACGCCTACAAAACCACTAACCAGTCAAGGAATAGAGTGTTACCAGACCCTCCTTGCTCCAACTACCCATATGTTGGATAGACTATTTCAATTTTAATTTCTCTCAAATTCTTTTTCTCTTTCTTCATTTCTTTTAAAAATTTAAACATTTCCTCCTTTTCATCTTCTAGTTCTTTTAAGGCATTATCTGTTATGTTTGTTTGCTTTTATGTTCCTTCTAGTTTATTTCTAAAATGTTTTAAAATATTTCTAATTCTTTCCTTTATTGCACTGCATTTCGGAGTTTTTACAATTCTGACATATGTTGTTCTTTCAAGTTATATCATTTTCTTAATGAATTTTATCTCATTTTGAAATAGTAGAATTTTATCTATTTTTGTAAACACGTGTGTTTGAGTAGCTATTATTCTGTTTCTTATTCTCTTTATTACAGTAAAATTTTGTAATTAAAAATTACAGAATTTGTCCTTGCTCCTTTTCTGTTGCCAATTTTATTTGAAATTAGTTTTCTCAAACTCTCAAACATTAAGTTCTTTTATATACTGGGGCCTATTACTGGGCTCTGCATATGATTCCACTGACCAGCCTATCATTGTACCAAACAATTTCAGTTACTATCATTTCACAACATCTATCAATATCTGGTAAGGCAGCAGGCTTGGTGAGAGACGGTGGTGGCTTAGACCAGAGTGGTAGTAGTGGAACTGATGAGAAATGGTTGGATCTGTGATATATTTTGAATGTAGAGTTAATAGGATATGTTGTTGAAAGATATGCTGAAAGATAGAAATGGCAGAATTTGTTGAGAGAAAGACAGGAGATAAAGACGACTCCAATAATTTAGCCTAGCCAACTGGGTGAATAGTGGTGCCATTTACTGAAATGGAGAACACTAGGGGAGGCTTTTTTTGGGGGGAGAGTGGTGGCAATCACGAGTTTTCCTTTGGTCACATTAAATGTAAGATGCTTATTAGACATCCAAGTGCAGACGTTGAGTAGATAAACGAATACACGAATCTTGAGTGCACAGGAGATGTGAACGTTTATATCTTATGAAAGGTAGTAAAACTGAGATTACTGAGATCCCTAAGGAGAGTGTAAATAGAGAAGACGCCTGAGAACTGAGCTTTGGGAACTGAGTCCTGGAGCAATCGCACATTGGACGTTTACTTCACTAATATTCCCTCTGCTATTTCAGGGTGAAAACATTGAAGGCTATGACTTTTATTCTGAACATAGCTTTATCCTTATAACATAAATTATGATGCAGAATACTTATAGTTGCTATTTTCTAAAACTTTAAGTTCAGTATTAATTTTTCACTGCAGAAATTAAGAAATCTATTTTTAAAATTTTTCTAAGCCAGTATGTCTAAATTTCTATTATTAATTCTAGTTTTATGGCATTGCAGACTTTACAATTCCTCATATGAGTAATTTATTGAAAATCACTTTATATTTTGTGAAATTTCATTTTTAAAAAACCTATATTCTATTTGAAGAGTACAAAGTTAACTACAGCCAACATCATCATTAATGGGGCAATACTAAAGCATTCTCTTTTAAATAAGGACTAAAATAACACAGGAACAAGTCTACCATCAGCATTTTTATTCAACATTGTACTGGAGCTCCCAGCAAGTGCAAAGACATAAAAAGATATTCAAGACACAGGATTAGAAAAAAAGAAATAACACTGTCATTTTTGGATGATTTGATTATAAACAAAGACAAATCCAAAAGAATCTACAGATAAATAATTAGAAATAGAAGAGTTTAGTAAGGTAAATGGATTTTTAAAAAACTTCAATATACAAGAGTCAAATGCATTTCTAAATCCCAGCTACAAAACAGAAAACAATTTAAAAGAAGAAAAATTTGCAAAACTATAAAAATTAAGTACCAATGAACCAATTGTAAAATCTCTATAAGAAAATACTAAAACTTTGTTCAGAGGTTAAAAATTACTTAAGTAGGGCCAGCCTGGTGGTGTGGCAGTTAAGTGCACGTGCTCTGCTTCCACAGCCCAGGGTTCACGTGTTCGGATCCAGGAGCCGACCCAGGCACAGCTTGTCAAGACATGCTGTGGCAGGTCCCATATAAAGTAGAGGAAGATGGGCACGGATGTTAGCCCAGAGCCAGTCTTCCTTTGCAAAAAGAGGAAAATTGGCAACAGATGTTAGCTCAGGGCTAATCTTCCTCACAAAAAAAAAAAATTACTTAAGTAAACAGAAAGCAATACCACGTTTATAGCTAGAAACGCTGACTATCATAAAGAAGTCAGTCTTCCCTCACTGATCTACAGATTCAATACAATTCAATAAAAATCCCAGCAATATTCTGGAACCTGATAAACTGATTCCAAAAATTATATGGAAGACCAAAAGGACAAGAACAGCCAAGGCATTTCTAAAGAAAGAGAGTGAGAAGGGGGACCCTTGCCCTATTAGATATCAGAACTTTCAAAGCTATAGTAACTAAGACAGTATTCTACTGACACAGGATTAAATTGACCAACAGAATAGGCAACCAGAATCATACTCACCCACACATGAAATTTCAACATATGAAATAAATGGCAGATCATTGGAAAAAGGGATTTGAAAACACAGTTAACCATATGGGGAAAAAGTGAAGTTGGATCCCTATCTCACACCTTAATAACTAAAATGTCAAAAGAAAAACCATAGGAGAATTCTTCTGATTTTGGGATAGAAAAGTTTCTTTAAAAGAAACTAAAAAGCACAACTATAAAAAAAAGATTGATATTTTTGACTATGTTAAAATTAAGAACTTCTGATCACCAAAGATATCGAAAAAAGTAAAAAGACAAGTTACAAATCGGAGAAAAACATTTGAAACACATATAACAAAGGATAAGTACCAAAAATATACAGATATTTCCTAAAAATCATTGAGAAAAAGACAAACAATCCAATAGAAAAAAGTGCAAAAGAATCAAACAGGCATTCTAAAGAAGAAAACATACAAATGATACACATATCAAAAGATGTTCAGTCTCATTAGTGGTTAAGGAAATGCAAATAAAGAACACAATGAGGTATGATTTTATACCCATTCTATTGGCAAGAATTAAAAAGTAGGACAATGTTGGAGAGGATGTGGATCAATCTGACATTTCATGTACTGCTGATAGAAGTATTTCATATTGGATGAATTGTGGCAGTTTGTGTTTTTCAAGGAATCGATCGATTTCATCTAAGTTGTCAAATTTATCTGTGCGGAGTTGTTTGTGGCATTTTTTATTTTTTTGATGTTTGTAGGGTCTGTTGTAGCATCCCATTTCATTTGTGATATTGATAATCTGTCAGTCTTGATAGAGGTTTGTCAATTTTATTCTTTTCAAAACACCAGCTCTTTGTTTCATTGATTTTTCTCTTTCCAATTTTACTGATTTTTGTTCTTATTTTTATATTTCCTCCCTTCTGCTTGCTTTGGTTTTGCTCTTTTTCTAGGTTCTTGAGGTGGGAGCTTAGATATTTGTTTTGAAACTTTCTCTTTTTCCTAATGTATGCATTGACTGCTATAAATTTCCCTCTCCATACTGCTTTAGCAGTATCCCACAAATTTTGATGTTTTATTTTCATTCAGTTCCATTCGTTTTTTTAAATTTCCCTTGAGACTTCCTGTTTCACCCATGGGTTACCTAGAAGTGTGTTGTTTCGTTTCCAGGTGTTTGGAGACTCTCCAGTTATTTTCTGTTATTGATTTCTAATTTGATGCTACCGTGGTCAGAGAACATACTCTGTATTATTTCTATTCTTTAAAATTTTTGAGGCTTGTTTTATGCCTCAGGATGTGGTCAATGTTGGTATACGTTCTGTGAGCACTTGAAAAGCATGTATATTCTGCTGTTGTGGGCTGGTTTTCTGTTGTTGTTGTTCTCTAAATGTCTATTAGATCTTGTTGGTTGATGATGATGTTGGGTTCTTCTACATTCTATACCCTTGATGATTTTCTGTCTAGTTCTATCAAATCCACAATTACAGTTGGACACAATTACAGTTCAACACCCAATTGTGAATTTTTGTTTCTCCACTCAGTCCTACCGGTTTTTGCTCCACATTATCGTACAACTCTGTTGTTTGGTACATTCACATTTATGACTGCTATGTCTACTGCATGATCATCCCTTTTATCATTATATAATGTCCCTCTCTGTCTCAGTAATTTTCTTTGCTCTAAGTCTACTTTATCTTATAGTAATACAGCCACTCCTGTACATCTTTTTCCATCCTTTTACTTTCAACCTGCCTATATTGTTATATTTGAATTGAGTTTCTTGTAGATAGCATACAGGTGGGTCATGTTTTTAATCTACTCTGCCAATCTCTGTCTTTTAACTGATGTATTTTGACCATTTACATTTAATCGTCAATGTTAGGGCTTAAGTCTGTCATTATATTTTTTGTTTTATCTGTTATTTTTCCCGCCTTTCTGGGGGTTACTTGAACAGTTTTTTGAATTCCATTTTGATTTATCTGTAGTGTTTCTAAAAGATTGCTCTCGATATTACATCATTTACACATAACTTATCATGGTTTACTTGTGTCATTTTACCAGTTGGAGTGAAGTGTAGAAACTGTATCTCATTTTACATCTTTTTACCCTTCTCTCTATAATTATCTTAAGTATTTTCTTTACATACATTTAGAACCAAACCAGTCAGTGTTATAATGATTGTTTCCACTGTCAACCATAAAAGGAAACACTTTCTGTTTAGAGAACCTTTAACATATTCTTTCAGAGTAGGTCTACTGACAACAAATTCTCTCTTTTCCTTCATCTGAGAATGTCCTGATTCCCCCTCCATTCCTGAAAAATATATTCACCAGGTATAGGATTCTGGGGTGGCAGTTCTTTCAGCCACTTCCTTCTGGCCTCTATGATTACTGATGAGAAATCTGCTGTTATTTGAATGTTTTTTCCCCTATAGGTAAGGTGTGGTGTTTCTCTGGCTGCTTTTCAGCTTTTTTTTTTTTTTTTTTTTTTTGGTTTTCAGAAATTTAATTACAATATGTCTTGATGTGGATTTTTTGGGTTTAACCTGTATGGGGCTTGCTCAGCTTCCTGAACCTATAAGGTGTATGTTTTTTGCCAAATGTAGGAAGGTTTCAGTCATTTATTTAAGTACTTTTTCAGACTACCCTCTTTTTCCTCTCCTTCCAAGGCTTCAATGACAAAAATGTAACATTTTTAGTTATAGTCCCACAGGTCTCTCAGACAGCTCATTTTTTTCTTTCCAGTCTATTTTCTCTCTATTGTTCAGACCAAGTAATTTTCACTGTTCTTTATTTCAGCTCATTAATTCCTGTTTCCTCCATTCTGCTATTGAGCCCATCCACTAAGCTTTTTACTTAGGTTATTGTATTTTCTCAAACATTAATACTTCCAAACCAATAGAACAGATTAATATTTTATAGATTCTAAATTCTACAATAATGAAATGTACATATACAGAATTTAATTCTACTCTAATGTAATCAGGATATATTTTCAACTAAGCAAACAACCATATCAACCATCACAGCAGTAACATAGCTATAAGGTCTTTCTTCCTTCCTTATCCACTCTCCCATCAAGCATCTATGCTTGGATCTATCACCTACTTCAACAACTAAGATAAATTTCATTAGTTTTAGGGTATATTTTGAAGTAAACTTTCATATTAGAAGATAGCACAAAGATGCTAATTTCTTATACTATATATATAACAGCAATGGTTTTCAAACTTTACTGTACATCAGAATCACCTGATGAACTTATTAAAACACAGATTACTAGGGCCTCCCCAAAGTTTGTGTTTCAGTAGATCTGAGGTGGGCCATAAGAATCTGCATTTCTAACATGTTCCCAGATGATGCTGATGCTGCTAGTCTGAGGATCATATTGAGAAATATTGTTCAATGGTTTTAGAAGAGAGAATAATGATGCTGACAATATAAAACATTATTAAATTTCGTAAATTCAGTTCCATAATTGAATTTTATGCCCTTTATTAAATATGGAAATATCCAATTTCTAGTAATTTGTACTTTAAGCACAAATTGGACAGAGGTTCAGTTTATTAGCAAGTAAAATTAGATCTCTCTACAAATAATTTATTATGGATTATGTTTGGAAATCTTTATTAATGAGAAAGAAAAGGGCATCTCAGCAAAAAGAGATAGATGATAAACAGTCTCCTCTCTCCAACACCAGTCTTATTACTATGATCTTTTGAGGTTCCTCTACAGTTTCTCTTCCTCTTCACCAGGCTTACCCTTTCCTATCCCTTCCCACACACCTTTCCCAACCTAGCTATAAACACCCACTATTAGATCTAAACAGACTCATTCAAATATAAATTAACTTATTCACACACAGCATATATACACATTTTTATACCCACTCACTTTTATTAATACCATGCTGAGGCAGAAGAAGAGTGAAATTTTAGTTAGTAAGAGAACTGGATTTTGGCAAAGCCTGAGAGTGGGGAGATTCTTATATAAGAGAAATAGTAAAGCCAAGGCCAAGAGGCTTATAGGGTGAGGTTAGAACCAGAGGCCCAGATGGGATTTACTTTTAGTTTACAAGGTAACTTGGACTGAAGAATAATGCAGAATGTTAACGTACTATGTTAACGGAACTTGAGTCACAAAGAAAGGCAGAATCCTTTGCTCACATTAGTGAATGAAAGCCAAACTACAGGATGTGACATTCAGCTATTAAGAAGGAAGAATAACAGCTCACAGCTGCTCTCATGTCCCTGAATATCAAGGCATTGTTTCCAAAGACAGGCTTTCAGCCTGTTCTCACAGATGGTTATTAAAATCTAATTCAAAAGAGAAAATCAATAACTGTGGTGATAAGAGATTAATTAAATCTCAAACTGATACTGTAAGTAGAATGGGCAAATCTTTGTTCTATTATATGCAGCTTCTTCTGCAATATAGAATATCATAATACACTGAAAAAGCCAAAATATATTTATCAGTGAAAACCTGTCATTTAGGTTTCATTCAGCCAATACTTGGGAACACTCTGTGCTAAATTGATAAGCAATAATCATTTTCCCTTTCTTTTAATATAGTGTTGCCAATTTTAGTTGGTTGCTTAGAAACATTAAGTAAAACACTTGAAGCCAGTACAAGAAGAATAAGGGTTGTGGTGGGTGCTGGCAGTATATTAAAAAAATGTGAAGATCATAATACAACTACGTATAAGGGTGTGAGATTATCAGCCAAATTTTACCAGCTCACTCTTTTCAAGAAGCTATCACAGGCTGACTCTAGTTAGAAACCAGTAATACGTAGCTTTCCACAACTGTAGCCACCAAAATGAAGACTGACTTTTTAAATTGGCCACATGATCAGGAGACTGAAGATTATTCCTGGCCAGTCAGCACAGATGGCAACAGCAGAATCACACGTAAACAAGAGTCTCTATGTAGGCTGGGTGTTCAGTAAGAGGAACCTGGGCCTCCATTCCTTATCCCCCTACTGCTGGAGAGGAAATACTGATATAAAGGTTTTTGCTGCTGGTGACGCACTGTTGCAAAATGCTATACCCTAAATTTCACCCCAAATACCATCATGTGCCACATAACGATGTTTCAGTCAGCGACGGACTGCATATATGGCAGTGGTCCCATAAGATTAGTACCATGTAGCCTAGGTGTGTAGTAGACTATATACACCATCCAGGTTTGTGTAAGTACACTAACTATGATGTTTGCACAATGACAAAATCACCCAGCGACACATTTCTCAGAACGTATCCCCATCGTTAAGTGACGCGTGACTATAATTTGTAATTAAATAAGCACTAATAAATAAATAATGGAAAAAACATCAGCCTTAGAAGTAAAGGATTAGGTCTTGTTGGCTGGGTTACTAACTTTAACCTTAGACAAGTCATGGAAATTCTCCAGGCCTCAGTTTTGACAACATAAAATGAAAGACATGGCCTAAGTCAGTCATTCCCAAGGTTCCAAAGAACTTCAAGGGCCACCTCAGGGGAATAGTGCTGTGTGGATGAGTTTACTCAGAGCAGTTGAGTTATTCTCTGCTTAATACAATGATGCCCTAAGAAAAATTTTGTTTTTCAAAAAGTGTTTTGCTACAAAAATAAAAAACAAGAACAAAAATAGGTTTGAAAAGTATTGGTTTAGATACAACTTTTAACTTCTATCTGTGTAACTACGTAAGAGCAAAATGCACAGGACTTATAACCCAATCAAAAAAGTTAGAAAATTCTCTATTAGAGTGAACTATGAGACACTGAACATAGAGAATACCTATAATAGAAAAATTGAAAAAGCATAGAAATATAGCATGCATATGTATGTCATCTAAACACTTGATTTTAATTACAACTTACTGTCCTACAACAGGGTTTAAGAAAAAGTTCTAAAATAACAATCAAAAGACCTGGCTTCTCTTTCCGGATCTACATTTTACATTCATGTGATGTGGTAGTTTTAAAATATGTCCATAAATTCTTTGATACTCCTCCTATCAAAAGATGGAGCCTAGGGGCCAACCTGGTGGCACAGCAGTTGAGTTTGCAAACTCCGCTTCGGCGGCCCGGAGTTCATGGGTTCGGATCCCGGGTGCAGACCTACGCACCACTCATCAAGCCATGCTGTGGTGGCATCCCACATAGAAAATAGAGGAAGATGGGCAGAGATGTTAGCTCAGGGCTAATCTTCCTCAGCAAAAAGAGGAAGACAGGCAATGGATGTTAGCTCAGAGTTAATCTTCCTCACCAAAAAAAAAAGAAGATGGAGGCTAATTCTTCTCCTTTTGCATATGGGCCAGCCTTAGTGACTCACTGCTAATGAAAAAATGTGGCAGAAGAAATGCTGTATGAATAGGTTACAAAAGGCAATAAAATTTCTACTTGGCTCTCTCTTCTGGGATGCGCACTCTTGGAATCCAGTCTCCAGGCTCTGAGGAAGCCAAGCAGCCAATGAAAAGGCCAAGTGTAGGTGTTATAGCTAGAACCCATCTAAAGTCCAAGCCTATAGCCGGCGTCGGTCGCCAGCATGTGAGTGAGTAAGGCTTCAGGGGATTCCAGCTCCTGGCCTCTGCCCCACCTCAGCTAAAGCTCAGGAGAACAAAGATGAGCCTCCCCACTGATTCCCACCCAAATCACACATATGTGAAAAAAAAAAAAATTCAGTTAGTTTTAAACCACTAAGTTTTGGGGTGGTTTATTATTATGCACAATAGATATAGGAACATGTAATCTGGAACATACAATCTCTCAGAATATATTCCTCAGCCGTTAAACAAAGAAACAAATGGCGGTTTTTCAGGTTAGGATGGCAGATTGGGGACAGATATTTAATTCCTCATAAAATTCTACTAAAACTATGGTAGAAGGTTCTGTTATTGTTTTAAAGACATAAATCTGCAATGACAAAGACAACAAGAAAAAGGCCATAGCCTCAAAAGTAAAAAGAAGCCAGAAAGCAGAGGGACCTGAGAAAGCTGAATACCAAGACTCTACAAGGGAAAGATGAAGAGCAACCTGATTTACACTGCAGAGTCCTTAAACGGCACAGAATAGGGAACTGGGTGTGTGTGGGGAGGAAGAGGCGATAAAATCAGAGCTATGGTGAAAATTGTTTGAAGAAAAAGTTAGGTCCCTAGATCCCCTCCTTGCCTCTGAGTGACTATCTCTCCCCCATACCTACCCCAGCAGAAGTCTGAAAATTTATATTATTTGGAGAGGGTAGAACAGAGGGGCATTAGACTGGGGAAACGCTAGATACAGGTGAGATTATGAGAACTAAACCAAGAAATAGGGGCAGTAAATAATTAACTGCTGGATATTAAATGATCAGTGCAAAGACTACCATCCCTCTTCCCTCAGCAAACAAAACATTGCAGCCAGACCCTTACCACCCCCCCTCTCCAAGACAGGAGATTGGAAGACACTTCTCTGGGGAATCTGAGCAAGTACAAATAGCTGATACTGATATCAAGGTTCCCCCATCAGTAGTCCGCTCATATCACCTTACAATGAAGCTCATGGTCAACAAATCTTATTCATGCCTCACCTTCCAATCATCTGTTTGGTCTCCCACTGTTAACCATTAGCAGAAAACCAAGAATTACCAAACTTCTGACAAAAGGCTTCCATATGGAAGATTGAGACCAAAACAAATAGACAAAAGCAACTTGGAAGAATCAGAAATCATGCAGGGAGAAAAAAAAAAAAAATTAAAAAGCTATCACTAATTTACTCAGAGGGATAAAAGACAGTACAACCACAAAATAAGAGGGTGCTATAAAAAAAGAAATATTCAAAGGGGAAAAAAGAATTCTTGTTAATTAAAAGCATATTAGCAGAAATAAAATACTCAGAAGAGTTTTGGGGAAATTCTCTAAAATATAGAGCAAAAGGATAAAGAGATGGAAAATGGCAGTGAAAAAAATAAGAAAATTAGGAGGTCAGAAGGTCTGGCTTTTGAATAATAGGGGATCCAGAAAAAAAGAATAGAAAAAGTAGATTGGAGGAAATAATCAACAAAAAAATTCTAGATTTCTTGGAATTCAAGGACATGAGCTGCTAGATGGAAAGGGCCTACCAAGATGCAGCACAAGAGATGAAAACAGATCCACACCAAGGCACAGTACTGTGCAATCTCAACATCCCTACCCCCAAGACAAAGAGATGGCTCTACAGGCTTCCCGAGAGGCAGACAGAAGTAGACAGATGGAGAGAGAGCTTATACAAAGGGCCAGGATCACAGTGGCCTAATGAGAGTTTATTCTGCACAGACCAGAACACAGCGGCCTACGAGTTAGGAAGTTTGATGTCTGTCATCACCAAGATCCTGACCACCTTCGTGCTCTTCTTCTTTAACTGAAGATGGAACGAACAGGTGAGCCTAGCCCAGAGTGTTATCTGCACTTCGGCTGGTCTTGTCCCTGCTCTCCATTTCTTGTTCTGCTGTCTGAATCAGCTGAGGACATTCAGTTCACCTCACTGCTTTCACCTAAGGCACTCCTGACAGCTGGAGGGGCCATACTTCTGCCAGACATCTAATACACAGTCCAAATCACAGCTCTGTCAGATATCCCAAGAGTTGTCCTTTGTTCCCCAGGACTCACTCATACCCTCACCCACTGACTTCCCCAGAAGGGACTCTTATAAATTCTTGGAGATGCTGGAGCCAGATTTGATTCAGAGACCGTTCGGATTAACATCTCCGGCGAATCTTCACCTAGTAGTGGCAATAGTGTCCCTTCCTTACACATCCAGGTTTGTGCCTGCTATTCAGTTTTTCAAAACTAAGCAGTATATTGTTTACGGAAATAAACAGAGGTAACAAAACTATTTAAAAAAAAAAATCAACGGAATAGTAGTTACCTCTGGACAGAAAGGCAGGGCAATGAGATTGGGGTGGGTTCACTGGGGCTTTTAAGGGGCTGGTAATGTTTTTCTTAATTTGAGTGCTAAGTTCATGAGTCTTCATTTTATTATTATTAAAACCATAGACAAATGTTGATTACATTCTTCTATATGCATGACATGTTTCAAATTTTAAAAAATTTGTGCAGTCAGTTACTCATGAGGTAAGAGTAATAGAGACTCCTGCCCCATCACAATCCCTTCCTCTATAACTTGGCTGCTAGGATATCTATGATTAGTCACATTTACTGAATTTCATAAGGCATGGAACTGAATGCTTTTAATTCTTTTTAAATTTATCCTTACAACCTTATGAGGTAGCTTCTTTATTATTCCGTTTTACAGATGAGAAAACAAGCACAGAGAGGTTAAATAACTTTTCTAGGATCATATAGCTGCTAAGTTACAGAGCCAGGATTCAAACTCAGCCTAGTAAGTTACAAAACCCATGTTATTTTCACTATTGAACAATGCCATACCTTCTACGATGTATAAAAACAAGTAGTGAAACTCAACCTTACATTTACACGGAAGTAGAAGCTAGTAAACTACGAAATGTCAAACAAAACAAAACAAAACTCAATAAGGATCAAGCAAAATCAGTATGTTGGAAAATCATAAAACTTAGGTGTAGAAGATATTTTACAACTCCTAATGCCCCATTTCCTCATTCTATAAATGAGTAAATGGAGGCTCATGAGGATTCAGTTTAATGTCTACGGTCACAATGACAGTTACTGGTAGTGGTAAACTCAAAGACACAGTTCTTATTTAGTATTATAATTTACAACTTGTGAGTACTGGGCAGGTACTAAATGAGCTACAATTTCAAGGATCCCTCTCAGTTCAGTACTTTAGTACTGCTTTTGACGACTTCATAGTGGCAGGCAGCTGAAACAGGGAGAGACCAGAGTGGATTAGCCATAACAGGTGGTGTTTACACCATTGTCTATAGGATGACTTTTCTGAACACTGGCAAAAAAATAAAATTGAAGGCGGGAGAGAAAGGAAGAAAGAGGGGGAAAAAACTCTGACTCACAGGATTTTTGCCATCAGAGCCAAATAAAGTGATACATTCACTGGTTTTTGGAGATATACTTGCTACTAAGTTCAATGATGTGTGTGTTTGTAAAACTGCAATAAAAGCATGGGTGAAATGTTCTTTTACGGGTCTGGTTATAAAAATATTCAAAAGTCCTTTTTGTAGAAGGTTAGTTCTAATGGAATAGATGCCTTATATTGGACATATCTTAGAGAATTTATGATAGCTTTAGAATGGGTATGATACCAACAGGGCAAACTGGCCAGAAACACAGAAAAAGTACCTCTCATTTATTTCCTCATTCAGTAAATTATTTACTGAGTAAAGACTCCATGTACCACGGACACTGGGATCCTGGAGGTACACAGCTGAACTCAAAACTCAAGGACATTTACTCTTGGACCCAACAATCCCACTCCTAGGAATATCCTATAAATAAACCCGCATATAAACATAATGACATATGTACAGTCATTCATTGTGGCATTGTTTACAATAGCAAAAGAATGAACACTACTACCAGTAACTCATTTCTTTTAATAGGGTCTTATTAAATAAATTATAGTACATCCAATACAATGGAATATACCTGTAAAAAAGAACAAGGAATCTCTCTATGTACAGATATAGAAAGATATCCAGGATATATTAACCAAAAAAAACAAGGTGCTGAACAATGTGTATGTAGTTACCTTTTCTTTCTTTATTTCTTAAAGGTGCAAAATAAGAATGTATATTTAAATCTGCTTTCATGTGCATAAAGAAACACAGGAAGGAATACAAAAGGCAGCAGGGAAGAACGTGAAAGTGAGACATCTGAAACACACTTATGTTCACAGTTTTGATTTTTGAAATATAAAACCTATTCAAAAAATTAACTTTAACGTAAAAAAAGAAAAAGGATAGCCCTTTCCCTTTCCAAAATAAAAACTTATGGAGCTTACAGACTAGTAAAGAGACAGAGAAGTGAACACACAGATGCAGCAAGCTACTCTCAAGTTCTTGCTAGATACACCTCTCCTAGTAATAGTTAAGGAAAGCTCACTCTAACCAAGGCGAGCATCTTGGAGATTTAGTCCAAAATCAGTTCATTCACCACAAACCTGGAGATGGGGTCATTTGAGGCCTTGGAGATACTTCTAGGGTAGGAATGCTAGAGCAGCTTTTCTCTCCCCAGATAGCCAGTCCTGTGTTGGGTTTCTTCTAACAGCTTGTTTCCCTAACTGCCTCTCCAGTTGCTCTTGGAGAAACTGAAAACTCTGTGGCACTTGACTTGGGAACAGATCACAGGACCCCACCACACACAGATCCAATCACTGTTTGAGCGGAAGACCAGTCTGTTCTTCCCTTGGCTAGTTCAGAGTGGCCAAGATCATGGGATGCATTTCTGCAAGTGTGTAAAAACGACACAGCTGATTATGTCATGTCAGGGCTCTTTTAGAGTAAACTCATGAAATGGACTGAGGTCAGAAGGGAACAGTCCCCGGAGGTAAAAGTCAGAATTCATGTCTATTCTTTTCTGAATTACCAAGAGTTCAAAGATATTTTAAAAGGCTTGGGGAGGAAGTGCTTCATTTCTTTTAAAGATGTTCTGTGCTGTTTAAAGATGTTGTAAATAATTCTGAAGGGGGCATAATCACTTTAGAAAAGAAGATACAAAAGAGTGAGAAAGTAGTGCTAACTCCCCCCGACCATTACTTATCATTTCTGTTGTTTCTCTCAAGATGTATCATCCTAGCAGCTGTTATAGTAGGTAAAACTCCTACACTTCTCTGATCTTTAAAAGGACAGCCAACTCGACAGGCATACCTAGTCATGTGACCTCCAGGGAGGAAAGGCATCCCTCAGCTGTTAGGTAAGCCCACGCTGGGCGTTTGCAGCTTCTCTAATACCACTTGAAGATCAGACGAGGAGATAAGCTGTTAGAGAATAAACAGCATAGGTCCTGCGACCAGAGAAGAGGGAGGAAAACTGTAATCACTGCCAAGAATGATGCGTCTTTGAGGAAACAACCTTACTGGCAAGTAAGAGAGGCTTCTCAAAAGATCAAGGAAATATAAACATGCTTACATTTGGAAGACTCAGTCTAACTTCCTATTCAATAAAAGAATTCTTTCTGCAGCAGCCCTCACCTATGAACTCCATGTCACACCTGAATTCAGGTGGCATCCAGAGAGAACAGCTAGAAGAAGTCAGCCCCAGGAGTTCTAGTAAGATAAAGGAAGTATGCTAAGAGGTGTATTCCTCTAGAACAGTGCTGCACTCCCAGTTCAGGGTGGGGCTGACCAGGCTCCACAAGACTGGCACAGATGAGAGGGAAGCAGACAAGTGGTGGGAGCTCAAGTAGACAGACCATATCCACCCAAGGAGGAGGCAGGTAGGTTGTGGGCATACAGGTTGGCCAGCTGGGTTCAGAGATTAAGATATCAGTATAGCCACAATGGAATAGATAGGAATCAGAGTGTAGAATCAAAGGCTGAGGAATTTGAACAAATAGTCCAAACAAAGAAGGTTATGGCTATCCATCATTTCTTTTTGACTCCCTAACATTCTCCACAGCAGACATTTCCATTTTCTTAAGGTTCCTAACCTTCTGTTGTGGGCTGAATGGTGTCCGGCAAAGAGATATGTTGAAGTCTTAAACCCCAGGACCTGTGAAAGTAGCCTTATTTGGCAACAGAGTCTTTGCAGATGTGATCAAATTAAGATGAGGTCATACTGGATTAGGGTGGGCCCTAATCCAATGACTGGGAACCTTATAAAAAGAGAGAAATTTGGACACAGAAAGACATACAAGGGAGAATGCCATGTGAAGTCAGAGGCAGAGACTGGAGGGAGGCATCTATAAGCCAAGGGACACCAAGGCTTGTCGGCAACCACCAGAAGCCAGGAGAGAGGGATGGAACAGATTCTCCCTCAGAACCTTCAAAAGGAACCAACCCTGCCAATAAACGGATTTCAAACTTCTAGCCTCCAGAACCATAAGAGAATAAATTTCTGTTGTTTGAAGCCAAGTTTTTAGTACTTTGTTACGTCAGCCCTAGGAAACTCCTACACCCTCCAAAGAGACTAGTGAATTCAAGGTGAAAAGAAGTGTTTCCTACTTCCACTTCCTCCTCCAGCTTCCCCTCTTCCCTCTGTTCCATCATCTGAGTAGGAAGTGTCCTTCTCTCCTTGCTGGAGCCCACATCTCAATCCCTCTGCTGTATTGTTCCTTGATCCCATCCTCATACCACTTCTCTCTTCTATCTGTTCATTTTATTATTCTGTGCTCCTACTGCACCTTTAGTCTCTCCCTCTGTACTAGATCCTTTCCCGTGACAACACTACTCTGCAAGATCCCACCATTCTCTTCTTTCAGTTCAAGCTGCTCTGAGGGAGTCTACACTTGCCCCTACCCTCCTCACCATTCATCTACCCCTCAACTTTTCACAATTTGAATTCTCCTCATACCATCCTACGGAAACTGTTCTCTTAAAAGTCACTAATAAACACATTAACAAAGCCCTGGCTTTGTCTCAGTGCTTACTCATCTTGTCCACTCTTAGCAATGACACTGTTGATCAAACCTTCTTTTTATTTTTTTAAAGGAACTTTTTATTTTGGCAGGGAACGATTCGCCCTGAGCTAACAACTGTTGGCCAATCTTCCTCTTTTTCTTTCCTCTCCAAAACCCCAGTACATGGTTGTATATCCTAGTTGTAAGTCATTCTAGTTCACGTGAGCCGCCACCTCAGCATGGCAACTGACAGACAGGTGGTGTGGTTCTGCAACCAGGAAGCGAACCCAGGCTGCCGAAGTGGTGAGCGCCAAACTTTAACTACTAGGCCATCAGGGCTGGCTTTCAAATCCTCTTTAAATTTTCTTTGCCCTTGATTTCCAGGTCATCGCACAATCTGGTTCTCTTATCTCCCTCAGAGCTCACTTCCTTTTCTCTCACCAACTCTCCTTCTTTTAATGAAGGCATTATTCCAAACTACTTTAGGCTCTCTTTTCCTTTTTCTGTCTCCGCTATTCATTAGCTATGTAAATTCATGCAGAGAAAGTCACTTAAAACTCTCTGTGGCCTAAGTTTCCTTACCCTTAAGGAAAATAATTCCCACCTCAGGCTGCTGTAAGGACTAAATGAGTTCATATACATAAAGTGCTTAGAATTGTACCTGGCACATAGCAAGCACTATATGAAGTTGCTGTTGTGGCTGCTGTTATTACTGCTCTGGTACATCCACTCTCACAGCTATTTCCCCTGACCCGAGTTTTCTCACTTTATTCTATGCAATAAACACTTGCTAAGAACCCCTAATGGACAAGGCAACTGACCTAGGCCCTACAGGGATTACAAAGGTATTTATTCTCTCATGGAACGTACAGTCTAGGAGATTATAGTATACAAATGATACTATATAAGATTGAGAGACTAATAAGAGTCAACAACAAAAAAATCTAAATAGCAAGTCAAAGAAGGGAAGAATTACATCTGGTTGGGGAGAATAAGCAAAGGTTAGTAGAGAGGTAGCTTTGAAGACTAGATAGGAACTGACAGGTGGAGAAGGGGAGAGAGTGCCTTTCAGGCAGAGAGAACAAACTGGAAAAAACTCTGAGGTAAGATGTGAGGCATCTGGAAGAATGGTTGAAATGTAAGTTATATGTAGGAGAAAAGTGGGAGATAAATTTGAAAAGCTGCTGTCATATTATGAACATCCTTGAGTGTCAAGGTAAAAGTTTTTTATTTAATTTTGGAAGCATTAGGGAATATAGGGATGATGTAATTAGAGCTGTGTGATTAATGTGATATGATTAATCAGGCAAGAGAAACAAGTCAATCAAGAGTTTCCTCTATCTGTCAGAACAAGAGTTTTGTTATCAGAAAACGTGGGATTGAATTTTGGTTCTGTCATTTAGCAGTGTGACCTTGGCCAAGTCACTTACCGTATCTGAGCCTCAGTTTCCTTACTTATAAAATGGGTGTGATAAACAGAATTTTAAGATGGTCTCCATCTTAAAATGGTGTTCCATCATGATTAAATTACATGGCAAAAGGGATTATGCAGATATAACTAAGGTTACTAATTGGCTGACCCTAAAATAGGGAGTTTATCGAGATAGGCAAACCTAATCACATGAGTCCTTTAGAAGCAGAGAGTTTTCTTCCACTGGTTTCAGAAGACAAAGTCAAAGAGACTGGAAGCACAAAGGGGATTCAATGCAAGGATCCTGCTGCCAGCCTTGACACAGTAAGCTGTGATACTGCTGGTGAATGGGCCCATGGCAAACTGTGAGTGGTCTCTAGGAACTGAGAGCAATCCTGACAGCCAGCAGGGAGATGGGACCACAGCCTTAAAACTGCAAACAATGAATTCTGCCAACAACCTGAAGGAGCTTGGAGGAGGATTCTTCCCCAGAGTCCAGCCCAGCCAATACTTTATGAGACCCTGAGTGGAAAACCAAGCCATATCCACCAAGACCTCTGACCTAAAGAGCTATGAGCTAATAAGTGGGTGTTGTTTTTAAGCCATTAGGTTTGTGGTAATTTGTTATGTGGAAATAGAAAACTAATAAAATGGGGATTCTAATATCTTTTATTTTACGTGATTGTTGAGGCTCAAATAAAACGTATATGAAAGTTTTCTCCAAATTATAAACATTACACAAATAAAAGTTATAATCTCGTTAATATGTCTAAAATGGAAATCATCTCTCTCAAATCCTCTTCCCCATCACATAGACTCATTTTTGTTAATTCTTTATTTCTATAAAGGTATTAATTATAGGTTTGTTGTGTTTTGTTGTGTTGTGGGTTGGGGGATTGTGAAATATGAGCACTGGTACTTCCTTGGGGTAAAACTGAGGTGATGGAATATGTGTGCGTGTGTGTTTGTGTGTGTAAATAAAGGAAGAAAGAAGTTATCAAAGGCAAAGGCTGATAAATGAGGTAATGTAAATCTAACCTGCAAGAATGTAGAACAGGTCTAGCACTAGCTTGGAGTGCCAAAGGAAAATCTGTGCAAGAATAATTTACGCCAATACAGCTTATGGACACAAGCAATATACCAGAAACTATGTCCTTTATCATTTCTATGTTTGTTCTGTTTTGTTACAGGGCAAGAGGCAATTAAAATTATGCAAGTAATATATGTTTCCTGTGATAAAACAATATAGAGTTGTATAAAGAAATAGAGCATATCAATAATATACACCCAATCCTACTTTCCTGAGGAAACCATTAACAGATTGGTGGACATCCTTCCATACCTCTTTATATGCTTTAAAGAAGTATAAAAGGTTTCCCTACACTTAAAAAACTTCATTAATTAGTAGATAATAACAACAATAAACAAACACATAGGGACAGAGATTGGATTGGTGGTTACCAGAGGGGAAGAGGGGAGGGAGGAGGGTGAAAGGGATAATTCGGTACATGTATGTGGTGATGGGTTGTAATTAGTATTTTGGTGGTGAACATGATGTAATCTATGCAAAAATAGAAGTATAATGATGTACACCTGAAATTTTTACAATGTTATAAACCAATGTTACTGCAATAAACAAAATAAATAAATAAATAAATAAATTATACAATAAAAAAAAAACTTGGAGTCATATTCTACCTATTATTGTGTAACTTTTATTTTTCATTTTACAATGTATTGTGGGCATTTCTTTTAGTCACTTTATATACATATCACATTTTTCTTAATAGAAGCAAAGTATTTACAATGTGGATTATTATAATTTAGTTAACCAATTCATTTAGATTGCTTCAAATACTACTATTATAAATAATGTACATTCTTTCCATATATCTTTGTACTTATGTTACATTATTTCCTTAAAATAAATTCCTAGAAATGGAATCACTGGGTCAGTGAGAATATGAACACTTAAAAATTTGAGTGTAAGTCAATAATTTGCCCTCTAGAAAGGCTGTATCAATTTCCAAGCCCTCTACTCATAAAAATGTCAATTTTCACACTCCCTACACACCACCACAGATATAAATCCTTCTATTCTCTGCAACTGAGTAGGGGAATGCTAACTCCTTATTTTAATTTGTACTTCTTTAAATACTAAGGAGATTGAGCATCCTTTCACATGTGTATTAATGGATCATATTTCCTTTTTTGATTGGTCTGTTCATATCCTTTGCCTTCTTTTCTACTGGAATAGTCATTTTAATGATTTATTAATGATCTTTATGATTCAAGGATATGCTTTTCACTGACTGTGATGTTTGAACTTAACTTTATGACTTTTAAAAATTCCTATATAAGTTTTAAATTTTCTTATGTATTCAAACTTATCAATTTTATGTTCTATGGCTATTGGCATTGCTGTCATTCCAAGAAAATTATAAAAACACTTTCTTGCATTTTATTCTAATACTGTTGTAGTTTTAAAAAAATCTAAAGTTACTATTTTCAACAGGTTAGCCAAGTGGCCTAATTCCATTTTTTGAATAATTTGATATCGTTATGTACAGTATTTTTTACCGATCTATCTCCATCTATTTAGCTATCTCTGTGGCAGTGCTATCATTAGTATAGCTTTATAACACATGGTCCTATGGAGGAATGGTCTCCCTCATTTTGTCTTGCATCCTCTCAGACATTTATTCATATAGATCAAATAGAGCATCATTTTCTTAAGTTTCCCTAAAAAAATTGTTGAAAAATTTATTAAATGTAGAGAGTAAACTGGGTGTATCCAACATCTCTATGATACGTATGTTAAGTTTTTCCATTCCAACCATCTTTTAGTCTTTTGATAAAGTTTTATAGTTTTCTTCATATAGGTTTTGCTCATTTTCTTTTAGGTTTACTTCTAAGTGTTTCACACATTTTCCATCAAGTCTTCTAATTGATTACTGCTAAAATAAAGGAAATCTATTGAATTTTTGTATACTTAGATCATGCCTGCCTCCCTAACCAAACTTTCTTATTACTTATGAGCTTTGTATTTCATTCTCTTACTCTAGGTAACAATTACCTAAAAATAATGATTTTGCTCTTTTCTGTAAATATTTACACAGCTTAGTTTTCTTATCATATTAATTAACAACACCTATGAGAACAATCCTTAATAATTAAAATCTACTTTTTAAATAGTTTGATAATACACTTTCAACTAACCTATACAGATTATGTGTACTTTTAATAATATAATTACATTATTTTATTGATTGATTGATTTACCGTTCTTGATGTTAGGGAAAACAAGATGTGTAGGTGAACTTCTGTTCTCAGCGGATTCTTTCTTCTGGCTAACAGTTGAAATAAAACTGCTGAAAGTGGAAATTTGGCCTTTGGATCCTCTGTCCAAACCCTAAAAACAGAAAAGTTAACATTGCAGCATCAGTCCTACTAGCAATATTTAAATTATTTTATTGCAGAAATCATAAACAGTTATAATAGAGATTTTACTTTGATGATAGATATTTGATAGATAAAACATGTATGTAACATTGACCTACCTTTTCTAGGACCAAATTCTTTTAAGTATAAAATGAAAACAGTCATATCATCCAACTACTTACAAATTGATAAAGTTTGGAAATGGGAATAATAATAGTACCTTCCTCAAAGAGTTACTGTGAGGTTTAATTGAGATAATGCGTATAAAATAATTAGCACAGCTCCTTGTACATAGTACACGCTTCATTAATGTTAACTGCTATTTTAACTTTGTATTTAGAGAACACTCTTTTTGTGACCTCCACAAATATTATCGTCAATAGTTAACATGCATGTGATACTTCATAGGTTGATTCGTTGAAGGGGTTCTTGTCTTATGATGCAACTTTAAAAGTCAGGTAAAAAGAAAAACCCTTTAGAAATCATTTCTTTCTAAGCACTGTGATTGTACTTCAGGTACCAGGATTAAAAAAAAATAGTGCTAAGCACTGAGGGATCCTTAGGCACAGATAAAAGAGCAAATCTTCCTATAGCTAGAATCTATCCATTTACACAGTTTCCACAAAATAATAACTATAAAATTCAATAATTTATTATTGAATAATAATATTATTAAAAATAATATACATTAATATATAATTAATATGTATTTTATAATTATAAATAAAATCATATTACCTCTGCAATATTCAGCTATAGAGCTACCTCAGGGCTTATTCTCAGCTCTCAGCTCTTTCCAGCTTACACCATGTTCTAGCTTCCAGATGCTTAATAGAATATAGTAGTTAACTTCTTCCTTAACAGCCACTTCTTTACTCTAAAGGTAATTTCTTTGCTTCCACAGTAGAGTTTCTTTTTCATCTCCTCCGTCCTCATTCACCAGACTTATTTCCATTTACCTTTTAGAATCAGCTCATATACTATGTAGCGAAAACATTTACACTCACCAAATATTCACTTTCCCACATTCCCCACTCTTACAGATGGGTGGAGCCATCGGATTAATTCTAACAGGCCACAAGTAGAAACGATGCCTGTCACTTGTGGACCAGAAAGTACTAACGCATTCAAGGCTGGTGGGCAAATCCCCAACTCCTCTCTCTTCCTCCACTGTGACAATTATGGAGGCTACAAGTTGAAATGTTAGAGAATCCAATGGCTTGGGTCCCCGAGTTACTTTGGGTCCCCGAGTTACTATGTGGAGCAGAGCCACTGCTGACCAACATTAGATTATACCACTAACAACAAATAAACCTTTACAGTTTTCAAACACTGAAACTTGGGGCTAATTTGTAAATGCAGCATAATCTATTCTATCATAACTACTCTGCAAAGCTTTCTCTGGTGGTCACCATTTCCAAAAAAATCAAATTCTTATTTATGACTGTAATTTACTTAAATTATTCCACTGAAACTATAATTTTTCTCATCCTGGTCCTTCTTGCTGGAGCAGAAATTCCTTATTCATCACAAAGCTTGACATAAGTGAATCTTGTACATCCATCTTGCACTTTAAATTTATTATCTTTTCCTTTTTTTAAAGATTCAGATACTATACACACAGAATTAAAAAGTTTCTGGAATTAAAGGACTTTTAGAAATTAGTTATTTAACTCCTTTATTTCAGAGATGAGGAAACTGGAATTGTCTGAGACTCACCTAAAGTCATTCAGGTAACAAGCAACAGAGATGTGATGGACACTAAATGAAAACTTGAGGAATACTTCCATGAGGAAAGTACGTATATGCAATTTTTTGCATGTGAAATCTTGGCTGCTCATAGAATTTGTTGTTTTTGTTTGCTTTATTTGTTTTTGCTTGCTTCTTGGATAGATTTAGGCTCAGTGACATCTGAGTTAATATTTCTAGCTTAGGATTAGCCCACATGATCCAGTCTATAAAAGTTAAACATATCACCTAACTGAAATAAAGTATTCTTCTAATAGATTTTAGTTATGAATCTGAAGTTTCAGAATCACACACAATATCATCCAGGGTCTTGTACAGAACCTACAGCACAATGGGTGCTCAACAAATGATTATTCCTGTGCTAACAACACACTAAGACAAGTCATATATTGAGTACTCGCTATATGCCTAGTACTATGTTAGGTGCTTTAATACAAGATTCCTATGAGATATGTATTTACACCTCATTTTGCAAATGAGGAATCTGAAGTACCATGCCCAAGTTCACAGAGCTGGTTAAGTGGGAATTCAAACTCTCATCTGAATGACCTGAAGTCTGTACTCATAAACCACCATATCTCAGAATCTCTGGCTATGGCAGCTATCACACATTAAGGGTTTATCATGCGACAGTGGGTGTGTTACACATACATATCAGCCTGTTTTCACAACAGTCCTTTGTGGCTGATATTGTCTTCTCTACTTGTATAGACATATGCTGAAGGATATTTAGTAGCTTTAGGAGCAACTCACCTAATCAGAAGAAATTAAAAACTAAGTGTACCTTAGCCTTAGGGAAACCTTTGATGTGCTTGCAATGTAGGAAAGACTCAATATTTCACTTTCTTTTCCTCCTCCTTCCTCCACCCCTTCTTAATAAAAGGAGGTCCCAAAGCACATTGCTTAGTTCACTTGTGGAATTTCCAAATAATAAAAAATAACAAGTAACTGATTCAATCCACTTGCTATTTAACAACTATCAGTTCTAATCTCTAGTAGATTTATAATGCAGATTCCCAAGAAGAACAGAGAAAATTGGAGAAAGAGATAAAGAAGACAGTGATACAAGATACTTTTCTATAAAACAGTCTTAGTAGATTATATAATTTGCATAATCTTGGTAAATTAAAGCAAGATGCTCAAGTGTACAGAACCAGTACGTTGATTACGAAAATAAAACCAAAATAAACTATGCATTTGAAAAAGTAAATCATTCCTTGCTATAAAGATTAGGATACTTAAATAAGAATTTTATTAACTACTGGGGCCAAGTTTGCTTATTTGTATGTTTTGTTCTATCAAAATATCTTAAATAATAGTGGGAACAAATGCCAAATTTGATGCATTATATATTTCATTTATAGATGGTAATTAATAAAAGTAACCAATTGGTAAAAACAGGTCAATGAATGGCCCCTCAGTAACACGGCTTTGTTAACTCAGTTGTAACTATCTACAATAACTTAATATATCAGGGGCATTTTCTTGTTGATAACTGTCATGGATGTTATCTAAGACTGAGCAACAACAGGATTTAGGGAGCAATGTAGTTGGAATACAGAATCAGAAAGGGAGAATGGCCCAGTGAGACGAGACTGGAAAGGTAGGCAGGGACCACATCATGAAGCCTTCAGGCTATGGAATACAGATTCTATCCTGGAAGGTATAGGCAGTGACATGATCATATCTGTATCTTAGAAAAATCACTCTGTCACCAGTGTAGGGAATAGACTGAAGCGGAGTAGTACTAGAAGCTAAACCAGGCCTATTGGAAGAAACAGAGTCCAAACTGAGACAGAGGTAACAGAGAAGGAAGAGGCACGGCAGGCTGGGCCAAAGCAATGGCAAAATGGTAACAGCTATTTCAGGTCCAAGCGTGAAGCATGACAAGGATCCGAGAACACATCCATAAATTACAAAATAAATGAAATGAACAACAAAAATGCTTTATTTCAAATTTCAGGAGAACAGACATACTTTGACACCTCATCATAAAGAGAGCATATGGTTTAAGAATATGTAAAAACTTGAAGAAAATTCTAGACTGGGTTATGTAAACATATATTTGTGAATGGCTAGAAAAGGAACCAATGCTCACCAGGCAAAGGCATGTTTATCACGCCAAAATAATGGATTTCTTCTAATTAATAGTGTTATCATTATGCTGCTATGTAGTAATCATTATGCAAAACTAATACAAGGACAGAACTGCGGGAGATATCGTCATGTATGATATGAGCTGACAAAGAAGATTAAGGATGGCCAAAGTGATAAGAAATACAAGAGAAGGTGATGTATTAAAAACTAAGGGAGGATAAAGTTTCAAGAAAAAAAGTGGTCAACAATGTTAAATGATGAATAGTGGTTAGGTCTAAAATGTGCCTACTAGAATGAGCAACAATGAAATCTTGGGGACTATGGTAATAACAGATTCAAGGGAGTGGTGATGGCAGAAACTATATGAAATGGATTCGCGAATGAATGAGAAGTTAGGAAATAAAAGCAATGAGCAAGGATTGCTCTGTCCAGAAGCTTTGCAGAAGAGGAGAAAGGCCAGTGGCTGGAAGGGGATAAAGGTCTGAGGGAAGATACATTGAGCATGTTATTATGGCTGCCAAATTCAATGTTTGTTTCTATTTAAACTGCCCCACTCATGGTCCCCACAGCATTACTGCTATTCTTTGTGCAGGAATGGGCATGGACTGGAGCAGAGACAGGCACTCAACCAAAAGGCAGCCGTCTGTAGGCTGGGTGGCCATACGTAGGTGGCCTGGCATAAAGAGCATTGATGCTTCCGAGTATAACAATCAGATGAGGTCCCTCCAGATTTTAGATGGAGGAATATGGAAAAGAGTGACCAGTCAAGAGCGAGAGAACAGCAGAGGCACAGAAAGCAGCCAGTCTCTGTTCCTGTTTGCTTTCCGGTTTTAATCTATGTGTATCATTCCAATAAATCTCTTTTTTCAAAAAGGAGGCATATATGATCTGATTTTCTGTTCCTTGTAATCAAAAAGAGAAATGAAAAAAAAAATCCATGGTCAAATAAGTCTCTTGCTTGTAAGATGACTGTGCTCTTGATACTTGACACTTGAAATGACAGGAAATTAATCATGGACAATTTCATAGGTTGACAGGGCACTACAGATAAATAAAAGCAAACCCTCAAAACAGTAGTTGTCCCATACTGACTTGCACAAGAGAAATCTTACACACAACCTAATACTTCCATGAGAAAAACACAGGGCAGCATGTTGTGCAATGGTAAACTGATTAACTAAAAATTATAGACTTAAATCAAGAAGCAACTGGGTATTAATATGACACCAAACTTCAGACTAAATTAAAGATTAGAGCACATTCCTTTACAAGCCTTCTAAGAATTGGATCTACCACAGTTATTACATCTGGTTTCCTGAGGAGTTTATGAAGTGTTATCTATGAGTCCTCCAGAAGGAGCACACTCAAGATAAAGTCTTGGCATGTGGCCAGCCTACAAACAGTGGGCTGGATGTGTTGAAGAACAGATAGTAGCAGGATGACCAACCAGCTGTTATAGATTGAAGGTAAGTACAAATAGGGAACACAGGGGGGAAAAACACTAAGAATTCATTGAGGAAAAAAACCCAAAATACTTAAATTTGGCATAATAAATATTGGACTTGCCTCTCCAGGCAGAAGCTGAGAGTTTAATAAACAGCAGAAAAGTTCTATGTAGTAATAACATAACTAACTAATCAAAGGTCATATTTCACAAATTCCTAACATGGACCTCAATGGTCTTTTTGACTACATAATCACACATATTATATGTAAGATTATAATTTAAATAATTTCAAAAAACTGAAATAGACAAATACTTAGAGTACCTGTTCTGCTCCTGTTAACAAATAATTAGTCAACCTTATTTTAAATTTTATTTTAATACATGAGTTCCTACTTTCAACCTTTACTGAAGAACAGACTACATCTGAGTTAAATTTATGATTTCTTTCATATTTTTCTATCAGATGCCAATAAGAAGGATATTCATGGTTTTCCATGATAGCTTTTGTATTGAATAATAAGTTCCATTATGTTCAAAATTCTGGTAAAATTTACTTTGCTCATCCTTTATCCTCCAAAAGCTGCCTTAAAAGATAAAACATTTTTGTTCACATTCTAAACCAATCTTTGAGAAAAGAATAATTGCTGGCTCTGTTCCATCACAAAATACTTTTTAAAGCCTTAATATCTCACTCTGAATTAAAATATTTTAAATTGAATTTCAGTGTCTACAAAATTCATTATTCATAACATTTTTAAACTACTAGCTTTGCAAACAAGCTGGAAATGCTTGCATTTTAAACTATATCAAGTGAAAATTAATGTTACATTCTAGCTATCTATTTAGATAGGTCAGACTGGCAGAAATTTTATTTACTGAAGAGACAATGTACTACAGACACTTAGGTAGATGGACCCTACATAGAGCTCTTTGGCTTGGTTGGCTCTGGATGCAAAGTTGTCACAGGGGATCCAGTCACCAGAATATGATAAATTATGTTCAATATCTTCTCTTTGAGAAGAGATGTACATACTGTATTTTAGAAAATGCTCCATAAATAATGATTGAGCATTCTAAAATGTCCAATAACACTTGGTTATTCAGAAAATTCACTTATGTAGAATACCTGTCACCAATAATGCCAAATAAAAAGCATTAATGGTAATAGTACAGAAGAAATTCAACATACATTAGGGTAGTGGTTCTCAAACTTTCTGGTCTCAGGACCCCTTTATACTCTTAAAAATTATTATATGTATGTACCAATTCCTTTTAAAATAACAACAAACCCTTTTCTTATTAACATAAATAACATTTTATGTAAAATAATTATATTTTCCCAAACAAAAAAAATTTAGTGAGAAGAGTGGCATTGTTTTACATTTTGCAAATCTTTTTAAATATCTGGTTTAAGAGAAGACAGCTGAATTCTTATATCTGCTTCTGCATTCGTTACAATATCATGTGTCATGTAGCCTCTAGAAAACTAGACTACATTCATGAGAGAATAACCATGAACAAAACAAGACAAATAAGATCTCATTATCATTATAAAAGTAGTTTCGACCTCATGGACCTCTAAAAGGATGTGGAGGACCACACTTTAAGGACTGCTAAAATAGAGATAAACAGTAATTAGAACTAAGAACAAATTTAAGAAATCTTGGCAGACCAAGAAGCTATCATCTAAATCTACACTAATATAGCCATTCACCACATGTGGCTATTGAACACTTGAAATGTGCTAGTCCAAACTGAGATATCTAGTAAGTGTAAAATACACAATTTTCAAAGGCTTAGCATGAAAAAGAGGTAAATTATCTCATTAAGTATCTATATTGATTAAATGTTGAAATGGTAAGTTTCTGGACATGCTGGGTTAAATAAAATATATTAAAATTAATTTTACCTTTTTTTATTCTTTTTAATGTGGTTATTTTAAATTACATAGGTGGTTCACATTATATTTTTAGGGACAGAGCTGATCTAGATAGAGGAAACACACTTTCTTGAACTAGATCCAACCCAACATACAATCTTAGGAAAAGGGATAGAATGATTATTCTGATTCATAATTTCCCCCCTTCATTTTGGAAGAAGAGATTTTGCTGGAAAGGCAGCAAATTTAAATATGGTATAAAATACTCTATAGACAAGAATAAAAGATGTCTGAATGAACAAAACCTGAGTTTCTTGCTTTGTTAATTTCTGATATGTACATAGGGACAATGGTAATCTGTACACTTTTGGAAATTTATGTTTCAGATCCAAAAATGAATATTTTGGCAATAAATTAAGTGCCCCTAATATAAAACACATCTCCTTCAGTCTCAACGATGCATAGAAAAACTCCTTTAATAAAAGAGAGAGTAGGGGCCAGCCCGGTGACGCAGGCAGTTAAGTGGCACGCTCCGCTGCGGCAGCCCAGGGTTCGCCGGTTCGGATCCCAGGCGCACACCGATGCACCGCTGTCAAGCCACGCTGTGGCAGCGTCCCATATAAAGTGGAGGAAGATGGGCACAGATGTCAGCCCAGGGCCAGTCTTCCTCAGCAAAAAGGAGGATTGGCAGATGTTAGCTCAGGGCTGATCTTCCTCATAAAAAAAAAAAAAGAGAGAGTGGCTTCCTGAGATACTAAGCAAAGGTTGTGGTGTCAAAAGACTGGTGAATAAATGTACATTTATGTTTTTTTTTTGGTTTTTTTTTTTGTGAGGAGGATCAGCCCTGAGCTAACATCTGCCAATCCTCCTTTTTGCTGAGGAAGACTGGCCCTGGGCTGACATCTGTGCCCATCTTCCTCCACTTTATATGGGATGCTGCCACAGCATGGCTTGCCAAGTGGTGGGTCAGTGCACGCCCGGGATCCCAACCGGCGAACCCCGCGCCGCCGCAGCAGAGCGCGTGCACCCAACCGCTTGCGCCACCGGGAGGGCCCCATACATTCATATGTTTTAAGTTAAAAAGAAAACAAAAACATTTAAGATACTCTGCTATACCAACTTTTTAAATACACTAACCTAAACTATCAGTTAGGGCCACATCAGATGAGAAGCCTCAACTGTCTTTAGAGTCCACAAAGGAGACTATTTCAGGCCCTGTTACCAGGTAAAGATATTTTGTTTTTCTTTTTTGTATGTTTTTTCACAGTTCCCTATAAGGATGCTGGGTTATCAAATCACAAGTGCTATGTGTGCTCTACATCCTTCCATTAAAATGTGAAAAATTAGCTACTTTCAGGGTGTGAATTTCCCTCCCAAATCAAATAGCACTGGCCCAAGTGGAATTGTTTTCTTTAAGCAATATAAAGCACATCTTTTAAAGGAGACTAGGAAATAAGGAAGTGGATTCTGAAAGAAAATTCTGTCACCAAAATAGTCACAATGCAGTTGATACTGATCTTATAGATAACTGAAAATTAACCCTACTTAACATAAAAGAAATGTTAGTCCTGAAGGTCAGAAATTTGTGTTCACTTATCATCAGGAAGGCAAGGTGGCATAGGATATTTATTCACTTTTTTTTACAACATAGGAAAAGAAGAAATTGCATCAATAGATTATCCTTATATAGTAAAATATTACTTTTTTAAAATGTGTGATTTGGTGCAGTTACAATTCGTCAACGAATTTCTTGTTCTTTAATAAAAACATCTGGATCAAAACTAAGTTAATTTTCAATGACTAACTTCAGACTGACTTTTCAATTTGGCTGAATCAGTACAATTTCAATAATTTCTATTTTTAAAAGGCTTGTTCACTTATTACATTCATTCTCCACCAAAATATTTTTTGATTGCTTACTAAAATGTCACCCAATTACAAATATCAACTTAGGAACAACTAGTTATTCACATAAGGCTCAACAGTCTAACATTTTTGCAATGCAAAGGGATCCTTCATCCATAGTGTCAACTGTAATACTAAAAAACAATAGGAGAAAAAGTAGGGAAATCCAAGCTTCCCAGAGCTTTCTCAGCTCCACTCTCTTCCTCACTCATCTTCTGCTGATCTTTCTCTACTCTCTCCTCAACTCTGACTAAAAATATACAAGTTAATTTCTAAACACTATGCCAAAATAAGCTGCTACTCTGGCAACACTACCTGTATCCCTTTTTGAAGCTTTACCCCGTATTTCTCTTCTTCAAAAAGAAATTCATATGAACCCAGGCATACACCAGCCCTGAAGAGTTCAAAGAGTGCGTGACATCCCTTAACTCAGAGCGTGTGGGGCGGGGATGGGTAGGGGAGGAGAAGGGCGATGGGTTGATGAAGGCAATATCTACAGGGTCTGAGGCTTGATAAAGAAAGTTGTGAAGGAAAGCATCCAAGCCACAGGACAAGAGTAGAAAGGGCTGGCTGGCTTACAAACAGCTTTCCAGCTGTAGATGTCGGTTTGCTAATAATAATATCATCATCTAACACTTATTAAGTGCTTACTTTGTCAAGGCTCTTTTCTAAATGCTTTATGTGCGTTAATTAATTTATCAGACAGGTCTTCCTATCTACCCTATGAGGTAGGTTCTACTATTATTTTCCCCATTTCATAGAAAGGGAGTTACAAATAGCAAAGCAGTATTGTATTTAACACTTTTGGAATTTCCCTGGGTCACAACTTATAATGACCACTTTTCTCCAATTGTTAAATCTAGTCAAATTATTTGTGTCCTACCATCCTGAATTAATTATGAACAGGAGAATAACCAGGCAACTACCTTATGGCTTTGCAGTTAAAAAAAAAAAAGTTGACAGACTTTACAACCCACTCAAAATTAGAGACACCCTGGATATGTATTTATATAGCTATAGTCCTCCCTTTTTAGTGTCTTAAGACTCTCAGATTATTTTTCTTTATGAGATTGCTTTATTTTACGTAGAATTTAATGATACACTCAAACCATATTAAAAGTGAAACTATCAGATGTCCTGGAACACAGCTTTCTCTCCCACAATAGTTCTATCTCTGGTAACAAAATTTTGAACAAATTTGTCACCGGACCACATCCTCTTAAAATAAGAAATATTGTTATCAGTGTAGGTTCTTTGAACCACGTGGCTCCTATCACAGAGTATACGGAACAGGAGAAAGAGCATCAGTATTTTAGTCAGAAACATCTCAATTTTAAACCAAGCTCTGCCCCTTACTAGCCATTTTACCCTTTGGCAAGGTACACGTAACCTCTGGCTCTCAGATTCCTTTCTGTGAAATGGGAACAATATCTTCCTCACAATCACAGCAGTTGTGTTATTGTTTTTGGTTGCACTGACTGACTAAAGAAAAGATACATGGAAAACGCTTAGCAGAGAGTAGGTACTCAAATAGCGACTATTATTTACATTACTTATATGTATTACACATATACATATATGATGTATTTTTGTAATATCTGTGGTTTATTAAATTGCTTAAAACATCTTCGCCACCATAGCCTTCATTCTTTCCCATCTCACCTTTTATTTAGAACATAATGGACATAAGGCATAAGATTTTCCGTGTATAAGACTGTTCCAAACACCTAGATGGGCAGCATTTATGTAAATTCACAGAGACATATGTTTATTTGGAACGCTGTTGGCTGGAGTGCCTTTTTATGTAAATATTTTTCTCTGAGAGAACTCATCTGGAAACTTCAGAATCCTTTTTCTTTATGAATCTTCCTTGTCTTTCATTCCTGTTGTCTACTTAAGTTCCACATGATATGGCCTCTTCCATCCCTTACACCTCACCGCATGGCCACCACCCTAGTGGATGCGCCATCATCTCAGGTATGAACTATAAAGTTCCCTCCTTCACCCTCCGCCTCCTCCCTCCTCCAGTCTAATTACCTCTAATCACTACCACTGACTTCATTATGTTGTTCCTCTATTTAAGAAACTCCAATGGCTTCCCACTAACCACAGAAGAAAATGTCCAAGCCTCTCTGCCTAGTGATGTGGTGCCAGGCCCCAGGCAATCTTACCTCCCACAAGTTCCCAGCAGGTTTCCATTGGGCTCACCCTATTACTAATTCTCCCCTTTAAGCCTGTTCATGTTCTTTTCCCCACTAGATTACTTTTCTGCTTTCTTTTGCCCACCCAAATCCTATCATCCTTCAATGGCCAGCCAGCTTAAATAATTACCTTTACTTCAAGGCCTTTCTTCACAGTTCCACACACATTGATTTCCTTTCTCTGATCTCCTATAGTGCAAACCGTTTCTATGGCTCATTTCGGCTTTTACATAATGCTTTGTTTTGTTATGTTTTCATTTGTTAGCTCTGCCTACAGTGAGGCAGGAACCTTTTTATTTTTTTTACCCTTGTCTTTGTGCTTTCTGTAGTATCTAGTGCAAAGCTACACATAATAGATATTCGATAATTGGTAGGTATATTTTAGCCCAGCGGCTCCAACGAGCCCACTTATACACACTTGACACAATGCATACAAACTTCTCATTCTTGTTAGTACTGACTTCCTATCAATTCCTCTCCACACACCTTACACTTTCCCTCAAACTCTTCCCCTCACCTTCCACCTACTGGACAAGTATCCTGGCCTTCACTATGGGCAAACTTCCCTTTAAAACCCTAAACTGATTTCCTCAACTTCCCTGACTGAAGTAAAATCTAGCTTTTTCTCAAACCCACTTCATTCCTTGCTACCCTATCCCGTGGAGAACCTCCCTTTTCCTGTTCGCCTGATTTAAATGTTAAGTAGACAGTCAAACTCATCCTGGCTTGCCACTGTTATTTCCTGCCCCTCCTTGACCATTTTCTCCTTCCCCACCCACCAATTTTTTCTAACTTCTGTGTTACATCAGCAACTAATTTACAATATTCTCCTCCACTCCAATCCGTCAACCTCAGTAAATTCAATATTCACACCATCAGCTCTTCATACCCAGACACTACTTCAAATTCTTTATTCTCCTCAGCTCTGTGGACTTGCATCACCTCTCCAGAGCGGCACCCTTAGTCCCACCCCTGCACCCTTCTTTCAACTTCAGGGATATAGTCCCAAGTCTTCAAGTTTAATTAAGGTCATCATAATCTGGCCTTCTACTTATTTTAGGGAGCTGTCACTCTAAATTATTTCCACACTCTCATAAAAATGTGATACACTGCTTTTTGGAAAAAGCTGGTAGTACCGTAGGGCTACATTGACTCATAAACTCAATCTACATAGACAGAGCTGTTAACCTGGGAGAAAAAGGAAGAATCACTAAAAAGGTTCAAAGAAAAAAGTTACCGATGGCAATCAGGTTACTAGGCAAACCTCCAGAAGCTCTATTTAATCTGCGAGGAGGCTGAAAACAACGGAACAGGCCACAAGCTGTCTTTCCCTGCCTCCCACACCAAGGCCTTCCCCACCCACTGGTGAACTCAGTCACCATCCCAGCTCTCCTGGCTTTCTTGCCCCCTGGAGGACCAAGCACATATTTTCTTGACTTAAGCTTTTCACTGCTGTAGCTGAAAATTCCAGCTCTGGAAATCTCTCTTCAACAAACACACACACATATCACCGACAAGTTCCTCATCTTCCCCTTGCTCCTGTAACTCCTGCTGCAAAATCTGAGAAAAAGTCCTTTTCCCTCCTGTCCTGACTCAAAACAGTGCTAATGACAAAGTTCTGTCAATTCAAAGAGCCATAAATTCTGAATGTCATTAAAAAAAAAAAAACTGTCAAAAAAAAATGCCACCAACCCTAAAAGACCTTGTAGGGCACCAGAAATTGCCTTCAGAATCTTTTTTTCTATTCATCCTCATCCTCTTCTAACTTAAGCTATGTCTTTTCAAGGTTTAATTCAAGATTTTAAAAAACTTCTTGAACTCCATTCTTCTGTTTGACTAGTAGTACAAGTGCCTAATCCTTAATTCACAATTCCAAAATCCTATAAGCTCTTAAAATTGAAAGGCTTTTGTAATTCATTTGGTGACAAAACATGTACCTGACAATCCAACCTGATCTGAACTGACATGAAGCTACTTATGGTTTCAGTTGACCTAATTTAGCAGGAACACACACACATTTCACTGCAGAGCTATAGACATGCTTGATTACAGCCAGGACCCCACTATGGGTATTATATATATGTACCAAATTACCTTTCTAAAATCTGAAAAACTCTGAATTCCAAAGCCCCACAGGTTTCAGATAACAGTCTGTAGACATGTGTCCACACTGTAACAATTTCTACAAGTTTTTATTCCAAACCTTCGATTTTTCAGTTACACTGAGATAAATATGTTTTGGGGAGGGTGTTCACATGAGGACCTAACCCCATCCATATAACTGTTTCTATAAGCATATGCATACATTGATCTAAACACTGACTTAGAAATGAGCTGTTGAAACATTACCTATTTGCAAGTTAAGAACTTCCTAGACAAGCTCTAAAAGCCTGGGGTACTAACAGTAGGAGCTGAGTCTGCAAGCAGTTGGGTGACAAATTCCTTCAAAGCATTTCCCAAAATAATCGTTAACTTCAACTCCAATTCACCAATCAATTGTAGCCAAATTTTAAAAATGTCTGTCATTTTATTACTGTCCACACTTTGCCGCAATGATTTAACCTAAAAAGCTTGTTCTAACAATTTCCAGTTATCACAGTACTTAGACATTTTTTAAAAACCTACCGAATCAAAACATTATTCCTAACACTAATACTTTAAAGAAGAGTGAGCTATTTTAGTAAGTTCTTAGTCATTTAAGAGGGAGGTTTTAAGTAATGAATTGCAAGCAGGTATAAAGAAAATGTATCATGTTCCCTAAACTTTTACTATTTTGTCACGCACAGCTGCATGACAAGTCATGGTCTTTAAATGCACCAAAGCAAACTTTCAAAAAGTATTTAAATACTATGTCAAATAAAAATCTCAAAAATCAGAATTTTTCTTTTTTTTGGTGCGCCAAAGTGACCACAGTCATAACCACCAGTAAAAATAAGGGGGGGGGGAGGGCTGTCCCATTACATCATCTGGCAACATGTAGTTCGAAGTCGGAGAGCGCTCTCCAAAGAATCCTTAAGAAAATCCAGCTGGGAAACCATTCCTGTCAAGCTTAGATAACTTGAGTTTAAATAAAAGGTTAAAAAAGCCTCCCCACCTGACGTCACATGTCTGTACCATATGAAAAAGAAAACCATCACCGAGGCACCTACCTCCCACCACTCTGACAGCAACGAAAGGTCACAATTAAGCGGAAAATCGCCGCAGAGCCTGTTCAATCTGAAGGGGGAAGGGAAAGAAACGCGAAGAAAAGGGGGAAGCCTCCGCGCCCCAAAGCAAGCAGGCAGGCAGCTCCGTGGAAAACCGTCTCCCGCCTGCCAGACACCTTATCCTCATCCAACAGATAATGCCGGTTCCAAGATGCTAGTCATGTCCTTAGAGAAAGCAGGGGACCCCCAAACCAGAAAATAACCGAACACAACCAGCGGCCCCGGCCACCCCAGCATCTCCCGAGGGGGGAAGGTGCAGCTGGCGAAGTGTCCGCGGCTGTCCACGAGCCACAACTATTTGACTTCGGCCCGGGGAAGACGCGGGGTCCCCGGGGAAGACGCGGGCCTCCGGGCGCCCCTCGCCCTCCCTCCCGACGCCCGCCGTCGGGGCGCCCAGCGCCTGGCACCTACCGCGGCCGCGCCGGCGCCCGCAGACACGATGGGCGGCAGCTTCTCGCGCTCCGGCTCCTTCCCTTTCTTCTCCTCGGGCGCGGCCGCCGCCTCTGCCGGCGGCGCGGCGGGCGAGGGCACCCGTCCCTCCTCACTCATGTCGGGCCGGGCGGCGGGAGCGCGACGCGGCGGCGGCGGCGGCGGCGGCCGGGCTGCTGCTGGGGCTGGCGCTGCTGCCGCCGCGGCCGCGAGAGGGCTCTGGGCCGCCGCTTGCACCGCCGCCGCCGCCGCCGCCGCTCCGCCCCCGTCCGCGCCGCGGCCCCGCGCGCTCCCGGATGCCCCGCCCTGCCGCCGCCCCGCGCGCGCGCCGCCCGCGGTCGCCGCCGCCGCCCCCGCCCGCTCCTCGCTGCGGCCGCCCCCGCGCCGCCCGGGGCTGGCTGGTTGCGGGGCTGGGGCGCCGGCCGCTGTCACACTTGCCAACCCCGAGGGCCCGGCGAGGGGGCGCCGCGGCTACCGCCAGGCCGCCATGTTGTTTGCGGGCTGTCGCCCGAGATGGCGAGGAGCGAGTCCCCGCGCCGGAGCCGAACTAGAGGGTCTGGACTCCGGGGGACAAGGCGAGGCCCGCAAAGGGTCGGGCGGAGACAGAGTGCCCGGGTGGCGCCTGGAGGGCGGGGCGAGCGCGGCGGCCTCCCCTTCACGGACCGCCCTGGCCTGGGGCGCTGTTAGCTCCGCGGGATCCGGGCTGGTGGCCTTTTTTCCCCCCGGTGCCCGCGAAGCCGTCTGCCTCGGGGCCGCTGCTTGTCCCTGCCATCCCTGCCCACCCTCCTGCCCCAGGAGAGGCGGTCGTGAGTCTGCGCATCCTCGGGTGACAGCCTTTTCTTTCTTAGTGGACCGACCCTTTCTAGATCCCTGATAGCCCCTACCTACAAAGGAAAAAGCTGGAGGTGAGGGGCAGTGAGACGTCGTGGGCCCTGCCTCTTCCCCACCGCAGGGCCCGACGGCCAGGCCACACTTTCCATTCCTGTTCCTCTCGTCCCCCCTCGACTGCCAAATCCGCCTCTCCCTTCCCGTCCCCACGCGCCTACATCTCTTTGCATCCCTTTGCTGCCTCCTATTCCTTCCCTGTTCCTTTCCTTTTATAAGTTACAGATGGACAGACCCAAATTCTGCTGCATAATCCGTAATGGGTAAGAACTTTAAAACTGAAAAGGAAAGCTTTTAATCATGATATTAAAACAACCCCCACCCCCACCCCCAAGCGACATAGACAATTTCTTTTCCTTTCTTATCGCCCCCTCTTTTTCCTTTCTCAGTCTACTGGAGCTGCAGAGACACCTGCTGATCTAAGTGAAGGGAGAGAGTCAGAATGCGCTGTATGACCTTAATATTAAAAAGAGGGAATTTCTCCACATTCAAGTCTTCAGATTTTTAGGTTGTGGCTTTGTTATTTTACTCGAGGTTGAGTGAATTTTCAAATCAAGATCCAAATATAAGAACCAAAAATATGAAACAAACCCAAAGATGGTGTCGGATTATCTATTGTTTTACATAATTAAGAGTTATTAGCACAACTAAGTACTAGTTATAGTGCATCATGAGATGAGGCTGCATGTTTTTCGAACCCAGAATTTGTAACAAGCAGATCTGAAGCAAGCAATGTAATGAATATAATAATTAGTATTCAAGATTATCTTCTAAATTATAAATTCTGACTTTCATTTATAGAAAGGCTTTCTAATTTTAATATAGTTGCTATCATCACCTATTTAAATGTTAGTTAGCAGGAGGTATGGAGCAAGTGCCAAATAGTCAGCAAAAAGTATTTCAGTGCTAATTAGCCTTGGAGGAAAATGATGTATACAGACATTACTTTGAAGCATTCTCCTTTCTATTTTTCTTGAATTCTTTTTCAGGATTTTCTTTACTTCTTAAACCTCTGAAATACATATCCTATAGAGAGGAACATACAATTATTTCCTAATTTTAGCAGGTCAGCATGCTGATCTTTTGATATAGCAGCAACTCAAATGTTATTTTATAAACCAGAGCTTTTATTTTAACTACAATTCAAGATATTCTGTGCTGCTAAGCTAGGTTGATAGAGCAAATACTAGGGGAAAAACGTATCCTCTTTCCTATTGTTTTCAGCTAAATTTAGTAATTTGCAGTAAAAATGCTTGGATGAGAAAGGACTTGAATGACATGCCTTATGCTTTCTCTTTTCATGTGAGAGACTAAACAAAAGTGTGTCTGTACATGCAGTCACATTCAATAGAACAAAATGCTTAAATATTGGCAAAACAAGGCAAATCAGAAATTTTAATTTCTGCTACTGCACTAGAGTAGATAATCCATTTCTAAACAAGCCCACTGATTAAGTCACCTGTGAGGTACATACCAAAAATGATAATTCATTGATGTTTTCTTTTACTTCCTATTAAATATATTATTCTTGATGCACCACCCCATCCCTCCTTCATGCATGTGCATTCCAGGATGGGGTTGGAGGGTGGGAAGGGGGCTGCTGGAAAGCTGCAGAGTGATGGCTCCAGGCGAACTTGTGGGCTTGAGAGACTGTCACTAACATGCTTCTGGGGGCCCAGGTGGGAGAGAGAGTGTTGTAGAGCAGGACATACAGAGAGCTCTAGCCATTTTGTACAAAGGGGCAGAGAAGATGCTTTTCAGCTATGCCAAGTGTCACTGAGAAGTGCAACCGAGATGGCATCCAAATATAAAATCATTAGCCTTGGAAAAACTGGGAGTGAGGCAGGAGAAACATTTCACCTTCCTAAGTCCAGATGGAAAATCTGAGCTCATTAGGTATACCTATGGGGAGTAGGAGTTTGGAGGGTGGGAAGGTTAGAGAACTGGTTATTTCCATGGAAGAAAAGGAAGGACTAAATTACAAAGTAATGAAAGGTGTAAATTATAGATAATGTTCTATTGTAATTACATACGGTAATACTAATCTACTGAACAATGGCAAAGTAAACTCTGACAGGTCATTTAAAAGTGGTTTATAATTAATACCTTAATTATAGAAGGTACAGCCGTGAAATAGCGAGCTTGTTTTTTTAAAGAAAACATCTTTTTCACATTTCAACTGAGTGTTATTCTGAAGTAGTGAACTTGGGGGGAAATAAACTTATTTTAGCCATTTGACATTGTTGAAAACATTAGAACTCTTCCCTAGGTTTAATGACTGTGCCTTTTTAAAATTACTATTTAAAAAATAGCTTTTCTTTATTACATAAACAATACATCGTCATTACAGAAAAAGATAGAAAATACAGATTAGCAAAATGAAGAAAATAAACTCTGGATCATACCCAACTTCAGATAATCGCTAAGACCTTGGTCTGTATCTTTATAAAATCTCCCATCTCTCTCTCCCTCTTTATCTATCTATCTATCTATCTATCTATCTATCTATCTATCCACACACACAAATGGTGTTTCTTGCTTTGTTTTTATTAAATCAGAGCATACTGAAATACTGTTTTGAATCTTTGCAACTCATTCTTTAGAATATCCCCAGTGGTGTGGTAAATCTATTTTTAGAGGATGATTTTTTTTCAATTGCACAATGTTATGTAGAGCCAAGACTGAAGAATAGAGTGGATGATCCTCAAGCTTTGTATTTTGAATCAGACCTCTCTTGAATCTGTTCTCTGTCTGGGTTCCCATGGCCATTGACCTAATCAAAGCCCTCAACATCTCTAACCCAGATTATCTCCATAGCTTGCCAACTGGTCTTGCCTTCAATGGTCTACCTGCTCTAATTGCTACCAGAATGACCTTTTCAAAATACAAAACTTCTTGTCAGTCCTCTGTTTGAAAATACTTCAATGATCTTTCAAAGCAAAACTCTGAAACCCCTAGCACGGCATTCACCTGAATTCTTTACAAAGAAGGCATTTTCTCAATGTCCTAATTAGGATCATTTGTTTCTTTCTGCTCCCAGAGCATGTGGTACATCCTTACATTTATACACCTATTACATTCCATCTTAGTTATTTGTTCCTCTAATAGGTCATGGCATAATGGGGAAGGACCATGTCTACTTATTTGTCGCATCCCCACATGTAGCACACTATCTGGACTGTGCTGTTGAGGAGGCACTCAATGAGCTCCAAATAGATGAAATAAGATGTTTTCTTAACGTGGCTTGCAAGGGCCTCTGAAGACAGTTTCCAAAGAGGAATTACAAAAATGTTCTGAGTGGTGGGCTGCTCTCATTCAGATGATTTGGTTCTAGTATTGCTCCTTAAAGTCTTGATCTTCTAGAGCAGTGCTGTCCATTAGAATTTTCTGCAATGGTGGAAATGTTCTATATCTCTACTGTCCTATATGGTAGACACTAGCCACGTGTGGCTGTTGAGCACTTGAAATGTGGCTATCTGTATGTGTTTTCAAGTTGGTTTGGAATGCCCTCTTTAGACATTTCCAAAGGAATAGATAGATAGGTAGGTAAGTAGGTAGGTAGGTAGGTAGGTAGACAGATAGATAGATAGATAGATAGATAGACGGATGATAGATAGATAGAATCTTAGCCCCAATTTTACATTTGTTTTCTACTCACAAGAGACAAAAACAACAAAAATAAAACAATAAATGGCACAACAGAAGCGTCCTGTGCATGATAGACCTATTTCAAATTTTCGTGAGTCTAAGTGAAAAGAAACTATATGTTCTAGGGTTGCTGAAGACATAGAAACAAGTCAGAATGGCAGACACTGCTATTCATTCTTCCCTTTTGTCTTGCTAACAGAACCCTGATTTAATTTGGGATAAAAATATGCCCAATTAAAAGTGTTTTGTTTTCTGGACTTCTTCTAGAGGTGGCCATGTGACATAATTGTGGCCGGTGAGGTGTAAGATGAGTGTTTCAGGAAAAAAGATGAATATTTTTGCTACCTGTGTCCTCCCTGGAATGAGGATATGACACATGGATATGGTGCTACCATCTTGTTACCATGAGGTTGCAAGCATGAAATCGAATGTCAAACACTAAAGACAGTGTAGTGGAAAGATAGAAGGAATCTAGAAGATTCTTGAAATTGTGGAACTGATATACCATCTTGGACTGCCTATTATTTTGATTTCTTGTTTAGTGAGATAAATAAATCACTGTCTTGTATAAATCTACATTGATTGGTTTTTATATCATTTGCAGCTAAACATATTCCTGTTACACTCAGTGCGCACACACACACACACAAACACAAACCCATATTTTTGTCTTAGGTGATTCCCAAACTAGTAAATTGGTTGAATTTCTACTGGTTTAAGTGGTTATTTCAGTTGTATAGGCATAACCTTAATCATGTAAAATGTCTCATCTTAATTCTATAATTAATATTAGGAATTGCAATAACCTTTGTGAAAGCATGAACTTTCTTCTTTGTAGTCAGAAAATACGCCTCTATATTTCAACTTGAAGTGTTAGCAAGAGTGAAATTAGGAGCTATGAAAACTGGCTTTTAGGTCTGGCTCTTCCAATTTTTAACTAATTATGTGGCCTTGGCAAAATCCCTCTGTCTTTGAGTCAGTTTCCTTACCCTTGCATGGGTATTGTGAAGCAAAATGAGAAAACATACAAAAGTGCTTTGTGAACAATGATGCATTTTAATAAATGTAACTTAATGAGCACTTACTGGGTACCAGAGACTGTGCTGAGCACTCTCTAAGGATTGGTTCGTGTATTCTTCTCAAGAACCTACTTTTAATGTTGCTGCAGAGTAGGGACTCATCCCCATTTTATAGATGGGGAAACTGGGGAATCATATCTAGTAAACTGTGCGGATTCATTTCATTACTCCCCACAAAGCACAGAATAAATAATTGCTCAAAAAATGTTTATGGCAGGGATAGATGTGCATTTTATTGCTTTTGAGATCCTGTAATTGTATACCATTTAGGATGCTGTAAATTCATAAATTTGGTCACAGTAAAGGACTGCTACTGAAGGCCTACCCAGTGCCTCCCTGTAGCCCGACATCCTAATGGAACATTTTCTACTAGAGATACTGAAATAATCACCCTGTATTAAGGTGGCAATCCAGGTTAAGCGTCTTTGGCTAACAGTTTCTATTGCCCCTAGAGGTTTTTGAGGACAGGTACAGAGGATCCTCAGCCTTTTGCAACCTCCTGGCCCACAGGCTCAACAAATATTATTGAATAGATGAATGTTAAATGCTTCACAGAGACTGTTTTTGGGGGCTCTGCAAATGTTACTATGTTACAATCGTGTTTGGATCAGGAGAGCAACACAGGACATTCTGGAAAGATTTTAGTAAATCCTGAGTAATTTAAACACGTCAGGTATTAGAGTTTATTTTTAAAAGGCAGGCAAATATGAAATTGGCATTCCCAGTACCACTGTTTAGGTAGAGGCATTAGCACTAGCGGGATGCACTCACATGGTAAATCTCCTCCAAAAACAAAGGAGGTGCATTAAACCTTCCTGGGGTGACTCTATTTGTATCATATTTTTCTTCATAGGAAGTGAAGTGCTGAGTTACGTCATCAGCCACAGGATAAATATATCCTGTGATATGGGGATTGCCAACATGAGGACACCTTCCAGAATGTCAAGGAGTTCCTGGCTTCAGGGTCTGTGCTAATGCATTCTGATGATCATGGACCATTGTTCCTTATCTCTGACCCTTCTTTTCAACCATGCAGGAGCTTTGCTTAGTGACAGAATGCTACATGGCACTGAAACATCTACTTCTTGAAAAAAAATGCTATCAATGTAGAAGTATTGATACATTGGCAAAGAAGCTCATGGTGAAACTCAAGAAGTTCCCTGACTACCTTGATACTCATATGCTTTTATAATTATACTGATTACAAACCTCTTTTGGAAACCCATTCCTAAGGACAAATCTGGATTCTCAGTGATGGCCCTGTTATATTGTCAGATTCTTTGTCCATTGCTACTGATGAGACACTAGTCTGTAAGCCCAGAAAAGGCAGGATGAATGTCAATGCCCTCACCTCTCTCCCACTGTAGATATTGTGTCACTGAAAGTTTTAATTTTTTTTTTTGCTGAGGAAGATTTTCCCTGAGCTAACATCTGCTGCCAATCTTCCTCTTTTTGTATGTGAGCCACTACCACAGTGTGGCCGCTGACAGGGGAGTGGTGTAGGCCCGAGCCCAGGAACCAAACTCAGGCTGCTGAAGTGGAGCATGCCAAACTTAACCACTAGACCACTGGGGCTGGCGCTGAAAGTTTTCATTTTAGAAGGCTTTCCTGACCACCTTTATCTGGTTGATAAAATCAATAATTCAGTCACCAATTAACCAACATTATTGATCACTTACTATATACATCAGGCAACATATGGGAGTGGGTGCTTAGAATACAAGAATTATGAAACTCTCCCCAAGAAGTTTACAGTGTAGTACCATGTTGCTCAAACTTTTGTGTGCAGCAGACGCTCTTGCCAGCTAATGAAAATGCAGACTTTCAGACTTCACCCAGAGATTAGGGCTGTCAAGTTGTATGGGGATGGGGGTAGAGTAGGCCTTCGTGTTGTATTCTATGAGAAGGGTACTCCCTGGAACATGAATGTACTACCTGTCTGACTGTAGAGCCTGGGAAGGATAGTGGGCATTGCAGTGTCTTCCCAACATCCATATCTCCTTCATTTGGTAAATACACACTCCCCATCCCCACCCAATGTGTTTTAGGAGACCATGCCTCCATGTTTGGTTAGGGGGTGGGGGAGACGTGGCCCAGAGTAAACTAGTGCAATCCCATCTCTGGATCACAGTATTCGGCTCCAGAATGGGCACATGACCCAATTCAGGTTAACAAGAGGCGAAGAAGTGTTTTCTGGGAACTTTTAGGGGAGGATGCTTCCTTACATCAGAGAATTTGCAGGAACAACCTCCTCTCTCTTCCTAGTTGTGGTAGTGGAAGCAAGTTCCCAGGGAGGTAGAGCTACCTCTCTTCAGAATGAAGCTGACACCGTGGAGGGCAGAGAGGAAGAAAAAAAGGAACCAGATGTTTAATGACGTTGATAAGCCACTCAACTCCTTTGACTTATTAACTCCTGTTTCTTTTGAGAGAAAGTTTGTGTGTGTCTGTTTTGTTTTTTGTTTTTGTTACTTGCAATGAAATAAACCTTAACCGTTGTGGTAACTTTGAGGTGGGACCAGGCATCCTCATTTTAAACAAGCTACTCCTAGTGATTCTGAAGTAGGTGGCAATGGACCAAGTCTAATGTGTTTGGATAGGTATCATTTTCAGAGACTAGAAGCATTTGTCTCATAAATTTAGTTCTGAAAACTCCTAAGGAAAATATGTAGGTTAAAAAAAAAGTTTAGGGGGGCCGGCCCCATGGCTTAGTGATTAAGTGCACACGCTCCGCTACTGGTGGCCCGAGTTTGGATCCCAGGTGCGCACTGACGCACCGCTTGTTGGGCCATGCTGAGGTGGCGTCCCACATACAGCAACTAGGAGGATGTGCACCTATGACATACAACTATCTACTGGGGCTTTGGGGAGAAAAAGGGGAAAAAAAGGAGGAAGATTGGCAATAGATGTTAGCTCAGGGCCGGTCTTCCTCAGCAAAAAGAGGAAGATTGGCATGGATGTTAAGCTCAAGGCTGATCTTTCTCACAAAAAAGAAAAAAAAAAAAAGAAAGAAAAAAAGTTTAACTAAATCATATTTAATAAATTGTATTTTGGTTTGTCATTTGTCTATAACACATCTGCCAAGATAAACACTCTTGAAACTTAAAATCATACATTTTCTGCTTTGCTATCATAAGAAATGATTTCATTGCAACCACAATGGAAACAATTGTTATGCTTCTTATGTAGTGAAGTGGAGAAAATGGTTTTTTTTTTTTTAATTTTATTTATTTATTTCCCCCCAAAGCCCCTGTAGATAGTTGTATGTCATAGCTGCACATCCTTCTAGTTGCTGTATGTGGGACGTGGCCTCAGCAGGGCGGGAGAAGCAGTGCGTCAGTGCACGCCCAGGATCCGAACCCCGGGCCTCCAGCAGCTGAGCGCGCGCACTTAACCGCTAAGCCACGGGGCCGGCCCGAGAAAATGGGTTTTAAGTAATCATTACTTAGTGAAAATTGAACTGTCACCTCAAATAGTCGGTAGTCAGATCAGAAAATTTAAATAAAACTAACAGTTCCTTTACTTTTCAACTCCATAAAAGTAAAAAATGGTGCATAAAATTGATATGCACCATTATTGTCATCTTGCCCTTTCAGATATCAGCTCATCATGTCCATATTCTGTTGATGAAATAGTTCGCATATTTCAATACTCAATTTAATGAATGAGAGATAAAAATGGACAAAAGAAAACTGTATTGTTTATTAACCCATATCTTAGAGGATTAGGCATAAAAAGATTTCAGTAAATGACAACTCATTAATATTAATATTCTTTTTTCTTGAAGGTGCTCATTGTATCTGTGATTAATTTTTACTTTCCTAGAAAGATAATGTTTTCTAAGGAAAAGACGTGAAGGAAAAGAGACCAAAACAATCTTAAAAAGATTTCTATAAAATTCCAACATGCACTTTTAAAAGACTTCCATTTGATTAAATAAAATAATCTTATATAATTCTAAAAACCTTATCTGTGGCATGGATCTGAAATCTTCATCTGGCAACAGAGGTTTCTAAATGACTGATTGCTTGAGGCAAAAATTCCGTTGGTCAGTGTGGTAGACAGAATTTCTGAAATGGTCCCCAAAGGTGTCCCTCCCAACCCCTGTGACTGTGATGAGATCTCCCTCAAGTGATTGTGTTGTGTGGCACCGCTGACCTTAAGATAGGGCGATTATCCACGTGGACCTCATCTAATCACACGAGCCCTGAAAAGTGGAGTGCTTTCTCCGGCTGGCAGCAGACATCAGCAAGATTCAAAGCGTGAGAAGGGCTCCATGTGCCATCGCAGCTTTGACCATGGAGGAGCCATGAGAAGGAATGTTAGTGGCCTCAAGATGCTGAGAGAGAAGCCCCAGTGATTACCAGCCAGGAAACAGGGACCTCAGCCTACAACTGCAGGGAACTGGATTCTGCCAACAGCTGGAATGAGCTTAAAAGTGGGTTCTTCTAGAGCCTCCACACAAGAGTCGGCGTGCCAACATCTTGACCTCAGCCTTGTGAGACCCTAAGTAGAGAACCCAGAGAAGCCCACCCAGACTTCTGACCTACAGAACTGTGAGATCATAAGTGGATGTTGTCTTAAGCGGCTAAGTTTGTGGTAATTTTTTACACTGCAATAGAAAACTGATATACAGTCAGGAAAAGTGGGACCAGAATATTCAAGATAGAAGGAACCTCAGAATGCTTCTTAGTCCCCCGGTTCTCTAGACAAAGGAGGTCTTTAGACCCAGGAAAGAGTGAAAACCACAAGCTATTTCAAATTTTTTAAAAGCCTACATTAAGTCTTACCTTTATTATCAAACACTGCCACACAGATTTACCTGATCTTGGTGACCACCAAGTTTCGGTGTTTTAGCCCCTCTAGAACATAAGTACCACTTCAGCAAGGATGCTGTCTCTTATGTTCACCATTATCCCCAGTACCAAGAACAGAACCTGATACCCAATAAGCACTTAATAAACATTTATTGAATAAAAAGAAATGACTTAGGCTGGAATTATATCAAGTCAGAATTATAACAACAATTGTTCAACTGTTGCCAATTATTTATGTTTTGAAGTCATTAGAGAGATAATAATAAACTTATTTGTATGTATAAATGCAGTTAGATTGGCCAAATCATTCGAAACATAGGCTTCATGGGCAGGGGAAAGTAATAAAAGGGACATTAGTTATTAATTTGTTTTTAAAAGGTTATTTTTGTCCATAACCCACCCCTAAAAATACAGATGAGGGAAGTGGTTAGCTTTAATGAGTATGTAACTGTTAGCTAAATTGTGGTACTGGCTTTAAATGTTTATGATAGGAAAATTTTTAATCAAACAAGAATCTATCCAAGTTAAAAACTGATAAGTGCTACTGCTAAATCAACTGTGTGAAGAGAAAGTGGAAACAGACTCAAAAAGCAGGCTTCAGATTCAGTTATTGGAACACTACCTCAATTCCGTTCCGTTTAATTAAACAAAATCAACTGAACACCTACTATGTGTAAGATATTAACAGATACTCTGGATTATGAGGATAAACACACATGCCTTGACCCTATAGGAGTTCCAGTCTGGGAGGGGAACAAAGGCCTGTACCCACATACATAGGATGCGAGGGGCGCTCTCAGGGAGGCACAGAGAACTATGGGAGCTGAACAGGTGCAGAGCTGACTTGTAGCTGGAAGAGCGGGGAAAGGTTTCACGGAGGAGGCGTCATTGGCACAGTGGCAATGATCAGGGAGTAGAGTTTCCTCCAAAGTTTATTTACATTTTACAGAAGAGATGTCTCATTAGAAACTTGTCCCATCAATGGCCTGAAATCTAAACAGAAGGAAAACCAGCTGTAGAATCGCTGTGCCTCAGAAATGGATATGCAGAAACTTTTTAGAGTGAAATTTAGTGCTCAATTTGTATCCTTTCAGCACTCACCCCACAAATGTTTATTCTCTTGTCCCTCAGGTTTGTTTTTTTTTTTTAATGCAATGATGCGTAACTTCACCCTGGGATTCATGTGGAAGATTAAGCATTTTTAAATGTGAAAAGATATAGCACTAATATTCAGAAGCTGCTTCCTATCTGAGAGGAATAAGGAGCATCATCTCCAATCCCATCGGTAGTTTGTGGTTTCTTCTCTCCAGGCCAGAGAATTAATCCCTAGACTCTTTGGCACTCAACCTCTGTTTCAAGCGTTCTTTTTACGTTTGTGGAATGTTTCCTCCAACTTAAATACAGAATTGCTTAAAAGGCATAGCAAAAAATACAAAGAACATCTGAGAAATAAGATACATGTTTTTAAAAGCTACTTTTATTCATCTGGAACTGCATCAGTGGTGTTTAGTAATCTTGATTACATTGCCCTCTAGTGGTTTTAGGAGGGTATAAAGGGCAATAAACGTTTCCTTTTAGGTAGTCTTACTCAACATTTATTGAGCATCTATTGTATGCTTAGCACTGAGGTAGGCTCTGAGAACAGCGAGATGTTAAGACATAGTTCCTACTCTTGCTGATTTCTTGATCTAGCAGTAGAGGCATTTAACATAGCACAGTGTGAAAAGTAACTACAGCAGAAGTGTGTACAAAGATCTATGAGTACACAGAGGAGAAAGTAACTAATTTTCCCTAAGTGTGTCTGGAAGGGCTTTTCTAACACATTACACCTGAGCAGCACCTCGAAAAATGCATAGAAGTTTTCTAGGTGTGTGTGTGTATTTCTTTATGATTGAAAGAAGAGCCTGAGTAAAGGAAGCTAGTCCTTTATTAACTATTAAAATACACAGTGTGTTCAGGTGACAGCTAGGTGCCTTTTGTGTGAGATTCAAACATGCTTCAGCCAGATGTTATAATCCTGGTTTCCCACGTATACCCACAAAACACTTCACAAACTTACTGCAGGTTGTATATCAGAAAGGTTGGGACAAACTAATCAAATAGGCATTTGCATCATAGTCAAGATTTTGCTCTATGGATAGATTATATCTATCATGATTATAATAATATATAACATTATATATAATATGTAAAACAATTTATATAATAATATATAAATGATAGTGTTCTTAATAATGATCCACATTACTGTTGTTATAACACACACTATAGTTCTCACCCTCCCCTTCCTGGATGTATAAACTGACTTTCTTTTACCATCCCTTTAAAATTCCCATGTTCCTTAATTTGTGAGAAAAAATCAGAGCTTGAAAAATGAGCTTACTTAACTATCAGACTCCAGTTTTTCGTGGATTTGCAGACTTAACTTGGTGGGTGAGTATCTTTTCCTTCTGCCGTGAGGAAAATGCTGCACCTTCCTAGCTTCTGGGCATGCAGTGCACACTTTCTATGCGAGTCCTGGGCCATCCCCAGCTCAGCCACCATTGGGCTGCATGCCTTAGGCAATTTCTCCTGGTGCCCCTTTTTTCCAGCTCTGTGCAATGGGGGAGGGATGGAGGTGTGAGCAGGGTAATTATCTACGACCGAAGATTCTTTCCTCTGCAAAAGCAGCATCCTGGAGGGGAGCAAACACGGGTTCTGAAGGCAGACAAATCGGGGTCAAATCCTGGCTCTGCCACTTACTAGCTGTGTGATATTGGCAAGTTTGTTGGTCTCTCTGAGCTCGTTTCCTCGTCTGTAAAATGGAGATATTAATATCTACCTTTAGAATTGCTAAAGGAATTAGTAAAGTATATGAAAAGTGCCTGGCACAGAGAAAGTGGTCAGTAAAGATTCATTCCCTTCCCAACTCCCCTCACTCATTGTAACAAGCATAAACTGTTCCAAACTTCCACTTAAATATGAGCACACTAGAACAGCTTTTATGGGTATTCTGTTTTGCCAAAACTGGCTAACATCTAGAAAGGACCTTACCATTTAAGACTTATTCTCATATGCCTCATCTCACTGGATCCTCACCCAACTCTGAGAGGGAGGGCATCTTAACATCTATCCCCCATCATTTACTGAGATTCTACTCTGTGCCAAATGAAATGCTGGAATTAAAGCACTCAATCGCTGCCCTCCAGAAACCCTACAGTCAGGTGGGAGGAGACAGATGAGAAAAGCAGCTACAATTCAGCTTAATAAGTGTTGTGATACAGGTGGAGGGTGGTAAAGGAGCATGGAGGAAGGGCACCTAATTTAAGTTGGTCCTTGGGTAAAGTGGGCAGGGAAACTGGATCAGGAAGGATAAGTAAGAATTTTTCTTGTGGGAAATAAGAGGAAGATGCATGGGGTTGGGGGGTGAGAAAGTGGGAAGGTGAGGGGGAGGGAAAGTGGAGAGAACAGAGGGAGGGAACTTTGCCAGAAAGAGCAAACACAAATTATTGAGGCTAGAAGACAGTGTTCACATTTGTGATCAAATGAATCTTCTAGATTGTCATATTTTGGTCATTTATTTATGTGTATGGTGGATCCAATGTTGGGAAATGAATGGACTTTGGAGCCCACGTTAACTGACGCTTCTTAGAAAAACTATCTCTATCTGAAATAACTTAGCCATGTTCCAGTTAAAGCCAAATCAAAATTATTAGTTAAGTCACCAGTGCTTCTAATCCTAATCAGTAGCGATAATTATTCATGGAGTCATGGTGCCACCACTATTTCATATACACAGATATTCCTGTGAGGTATTTGTCCTTAAAGAAACTCATCCATTTTCTAGACTACAAAACCTGCCTTAAAAAATAAGAAAAGTCTCTTAGCTAACAATATGATTTATTTATCCACTCTATCTTTGCCCAATCCATTCAAGCAACCCAGCTATTCGGCAGATGTGGACATCTTGAATTCACTCTTCCTTCTGCTTAGCTGAAAAGGGAGCTCTCAAAAATCAGAACGTCAATAGTAAGGAAAATGAGCACACACAGCGGCATGATGAACAGGCTTCCAGGCCACGATGGTGATGGAGTTGTGTTGTGAGATGCACAGCAGACTCTTTTCCCTCCCTCACTTGGGTAGGGATGAATTCATTTCTTCTCCAGCCTTGATTGCTGGCACAAACAAACAAATATTTGCATTTTTAGAGTCCTTTTTTTGGGTGAACATTTGGTGTGTAGAACTTTTCCTCCAAGGATAATTTTAGCACTAAAAGTGCATCAAATTATTTCAAATCCTGGCAAGTTTCAAAATATGAGTGGGTGACTTAGGAAGAATCTATTCTTAAAAATAACAATGGTGTCAGTACAATCCAAGAGACTTGGAAAAGAATTTACACACACACACTCACACACATACACACATTCCTTCACTTCTCAGAAATTGAAATTGATTTAACACATTGAGATTATATTACTTGGGTCTTTCTTTTAAATGCCAAGGAATAAATTTGCTTTGGCATTAGAGACAAACATTTCTAACCCACAGAAAAGAGGGCAGAGAGTGTGGGCTTAATAAGTATTATGGCAGAATGAACGTTACAAATGCAACCCCCGTCTCCAACACACCACCCCACCCCCCGCCTTTTCTGGGGCTTTCCTTCATGGAACACCAAAATCAATAAGGCAATTAAGGTACAAAATCAGGATATATACTATTCATCCTGTGTGGTTTTAGAATATACATTTTCAAGGGCAAAATGAAACACCCTAAAAGAATAAGCAACTACACGTTTGCACATTTAATTACTCATGTTTGCTTGCATTCCTCATTCCTTTTAATTTCTCCTTCTACCTCCCAAGTTTCAAGAAAGAAATACAAGAGGCATTTTTCTATGTATATCCTATGTATATCCTCCCAGGCGGGCCGCCATTGTCCTTGGTAGCAGGTAAACAGTAGACTTGAAGTGATTGCTCTATTTCTGTGTATTTCATGGAGTCCAAAACGATATAAGATCTCACTGTAATAGTTCTGTGTGCTTACATGAGAAAAGTTAATCTACTGATATATACCACTGTAACTTGGAGAACTTTTCTTTCTAAAAGACAAGAGAAAGTGGATTATTGTTTAAAATTTGATAATTCGTATCTGTTCTCTTTGGCCTCGATTCCTGACCTATATGTAATAGTAAAATAAAAACTACCCATAATCCCACAGCATAGAGATAATCATTGGTAACGGGCGCACACATTCTGTGTGCGTGTGTGTGTTGTGTGTGTGTGTGTAAAACATACGCCATGTTACCCTCATTGGGAGGGCCATGATGAGGTGGTCACCAGGCCAGGGCTGCGAGTTTGCCAAGACACTGCACGTCTGGGCACTTGGCTGAGGTGGAGCACCACTGGGTGTTCTACACTTCACAGCTCCTACAGCTCTGCAGTAGGATCATAAAGAAGCAAATGGAAGCACACCGTAACTAGGAAGAGAAGCCTCCTCCTCCTCCAAGTTCCCTTCAATGTCCTCTGCTGATAAAGCTTAACACTGTGCTTGCTGCAAAGGAAAAGTGCTTACAGTGTCCATCTGCAAGATCACAGAGGTAATGAAGAGTGTGTTTGGAACTGAGAGACGATGAATTGATAACTGGTCCAACACCGAAGCAGAGGGGAGGGAGGAAGACTGCCTGGACACTCACTTTGGGTGATTTGAGGAGGGTCAACTTCAAATAAAAGCAGCTCCTCTTTTGGTTTCCCAGGGCGGAGTGGGTGAATCCCCACTCTCTTAGCTCCTCATTATCTGCCTTGGGAAGTCCATTTTGGTTGGAGTCTCTCTCTCAAAACTTCCATTTGCTCAACCACTTACCAAACTTTCAAAAAACTCTCTATAGGACCAAAAAAAGACTCTCCAGTGGTTGTGATCTGTGGGGGCCTCTGGAACATGGACTCAGGCAGGAGCCCCTCTCTTCTTTGTGGGGTTGAGCAGGCACCTCTCCAGCTGTAGTGGAGACCCTCAGAGCCACTTGGCAACCCTTTGCATCCTGGTCAATCCCTTATCAAATTCCCCATGGCCACTCATCCCAGCTCCCCTTCTTCTGCAGTTTCCCAAGCTCTTCTCAGAGGCCCTGCTCTTGGCAGGAGACCTGGTCATCTATTTTGTCAAGATTTCAGGCCACCTGGTTTAAACTCCTTAGACACCTCATCCCTCTGCCTCAAATGTTCTTTTTCTTTACATCTCTGAGGGAAAAAATATTTCTCCTTGCTGTGCCTGCCACAGCCCTGCTGAGTGGAGAGTGGACAGAATCTTGCCCTGTGGCCATAACTGATTACAATCTGACTCAAAGCCAGACCACTCATTGGCCAGAACTGGCCAATCTGGGTCTCTCTTTGAACAATTTAATAAGCACAAAGATTGCAACTAATGCCTATATACAGACTTGGACCACAAACTGCTATGGAGTCAGGGTTGGGACTGACACCCTGGGCCACACGCTGGGGAAACAGAGTGGAAGGAGGAGATGAAGCAGGTGAGCAGAAAGCAGAAAAGGGAGATCTGTAACCCCAAAGTGAGCAAGGTGGAGGGAATGGCTTCCAAATCACCCTCCAGTTGCTATGAGGCTGTACCTCCAAACTTGGGTTCTGGGAAAGTCCCCAGAATCCGGTCAAATAACCCCCAGTTTTTACTTGTGCTAGTTTTAATGGATGTCTGTTTCCTGTTAACTTTCCATTTTGCCACTTTCTCAGCCAAGTTTTCTCAACCTTGGCACTGTTGACATTTTGGGCAAGATAATTTTTTGCTGTTGGGGGGGAAGGTGGGCAGGTTATCCTGTGCATTGTAGTATGTTTAGCAGCATGTCTGGTCCTTACCCACTAGATACCAGTAGATCCCCCTGTCAGGACAGTCAAAAATGTCTCCAGACAGTGTCAAATGTCCCCTGAGGGGCCAAATCACTCTCAGTTGAGAACACGTGCTCTAGGCCAATCTCTGTTTAGGATCTCGATGCTGGTCCCTCTTGTCAACCTTGAGACACGCCACATCAGTGCCTTTCCTTTGACCTATAAACTCGCTCCAATCTCCTGTCCTTCCTTGGCCCAATTTTTCTCTGCAGCTACCCTCCTTCCTTTCCTTCCCTTTAAGTTTGAACTGGACTCGCTGTCCTTGGCTTACAATCCTCAACCTCAACCAGCCTGATTTCCCCTGTAGGAATGTCTAAGACTTAAACTATTCTTCAGAAAGTCACTAAAGACCTCATTCTATATTAAATACAATGTACTCATGGGGCCTCACCTTTCTCCTGCAAACTGTACTCTACCTTTCTGTCTATTCACCTTTGCTCTTGGATTAGACTGAACAGGGGATGGCAAAGAAGCAAACACTTTGACACCTACACTCAGCAAATTTATAGCCTTCTTGGTATAGCAAAATGTACCCACAAAACAATAGGAAAATCACCAAAGAAAAATATAATGAAATTCTAAATTGAATATAATTAAAGATCAAATAAAGGAAAATGAGAGAATAAATTAGTCAAACAAATATTTACTTAAGCAATTATGACACACTCAGCTCCATTTTTGACGTTATAAGGAATAGAGAAAAAACATAATATTTGATTTCAAGAAGTTTACATTCTAATTAAAAATCCAATGTTTATACACATGAAAGAATGATTGAATAAGATAGTATATAATGGGTTCATATTGCAGTGTATAGACAAAAAATATTACACAAAGTTGAGAGAGGACTAGCATCAGATTATCTCATGTATATATACTATTTTTATCACTCTTAGAGGACAGCCACATAACAATGACCATTTATTGAGTGTATACTATACCAGGCTCTATGTAGAGAACTTGACATTATTTGCATTGTTCTACATAGGATGAGTATCGAAACGGACTTTACCCGAGGTCGTGGCCTTTTGGATAAATCCTCCAAATCTGAGAACAAGGGATAATAAGTAGCCCCATATTTTCAATTGGAGTTGTTAGACACATCTCTGCAAGACTGACTGAGTCTCTTAGTCTCATCTAATCTCTGTTGCCAAACTGGTCTTCCATCCCTCATGCCATTACCCACCTATAGCCTCTGTAAAGAGAAGACTAGAAGAAAGAGATGATTGCAAGTGTCATTGAGGCAGAAGAGTTATTGACTTCTTGACCTAGTGGTAAGCTCTGTGCTGCACTTTCCCCTAAGCTAGGTGAAGTGAGATTCAGGAATGGTTAGGGTGCTGCAACAAGAGGAGACTGGCATCTCCTGCCTCAGCTGGCTGCTGGCTGAGCTGCAGAAACTGAGCTGCTTTTTGCCTGGAGATTTGAAGGCTGGAGCTGGGGTGGAGTTGCCCACAATGGCGGGTGAGGAGAGAGTGTGTCGAGGTGACAGACTGCATGCCTAGTGTTGGTATGGCAAAGATACACAAGGGTTTTCTGGGCCGATTAGATGTTGGGGAAGATAACTGGGCTCCATCCATGAAAAGGCCTTCTACCCAAGAAGATGCTATGTGGTGTGTGCTGCTGGGCACAGGATCAAGAGGCCAGCTGAAGAAGGCATTGTCTTCCTTAGGGAACTGTGTGGTACAGAGATCCTTGAGGGGCCTCCAAAGAATCCACACATCTGCACTGCACAAAAAAGCCAGGCTTTAGTTTTCTGTCATGACAGAGAGCATCAATGGCTAAGACAGCACTGGCTAAGTAAAAAGACTGTCACTTTTCTTTTATTTCTCCCTCCTCCTGCCCTGGCTCTGGAAGACTCAGAAGCAGGCAAAAGAGGAGTGAAAGAGCAAGAAGGAATGAAAGGGTAGACCACAGTAGGTCCCTGAGCCGTTAGTCAAGCTGAGTTGGTGGGGAGGAAAAAGAGTGGGAGTAGGGGAGAATCTTTTAGGTTTATATTTGGATTGGACTGGACTTTTTAGTATTTGGAAGTGAGATTTGTTCTTATAACCCCAAGTTTTCAGAAACCTGTTGTTCAAAGGCCAGGAAGGGAGAGTTGATATAAGATGGTGGAAGGCCGAAGCTGGAGGAAAATAAAATCATCTCCTGTTTATCCCTCTTCAAGTTCAGGTTGTTAACAAACTGGCTGAAAGTAAAAAAACTCTGTGAAGTATGATTATTGCCTAATAATGCTGCAGTTCAGAGAAGTCAAGGTATCTGCTCAAGGTCACATGGCCAGAAAGTGGTCTCAAAGCTGGAAACTTGGGACCTGTGACACCATGACCAGTGCTGTCTCACTGTATCCCAGCTGCCAACTTGAAACTGAGCAAGGTTTGAGGTTGGCATTTTAAAAGGAGGTCGACTTTTGAAGAGAATACAGGTGAGGGCACTGCAGACAGACATGAGGATGAAGTCTTGGGACGCTGGACCAAGACGGGCTTGAATGCAGAGCGGAGTGTGTGCTGGGGCGTGAGGTCGGTGAAGATGGCGCTAGGTTGTTGAGATCTGGGAAGGAGGGGCCTGGTCTGACTGCCCTGGTAGCACTCCGAGCCAGCAAGTGAAATGATGAAAGTCACGAAGATCGCCCCAGTGGGGGTGAGGGAAGAGAACACAGAAATCAGGCCCTCTCAGTAGCCAGGATGTGAGGTAATGAGGATTAGAATGATTTGAACAGTGATGGTGGCAACAGAAACTGTCAGGATCTGATGACCAATTTGATAGAGGGAATAAAGGAGAGGCTTAAATAACAGGTTACTAAAGAAAAGAAACTGTTTGGGGCTGTCCCTAATCTACTGAGGTAAATAGCTTGAAGGGCAACCTGTCAGTCATGGCTGCTATTAAGAGCCCAGACTGCCAAGGAAGGAAGATTGGTCTAATCTAGCTCAGCCTTTCTTCTGTTCTTTTCCTTGCACAGCGATGCAGTGTGAATGCAAATGCGTGTGGTTCAGGCAATTCACAGAGGTATCGCCTAGGAAAGCCAGCTGGCTATCAAGACAGAGCACAGGATGACATTCACTGGAGTGAATTGAACACAGTGAAGAGTCTGGCTTTAACCCTGTTGGCAGATGAGTTTTTCCCTCCTCCTTCCCCTGTCCATGGGGCATGGCACACAGCCAATTCACCTCTGGGGTCAGGCAGGCACGAAGCAAGGAGAACAGAAAGGGGTCTTTTGTGGTCCCAGAACTTCTGCCACCAGCAGGGACTGGATACTCTGTAGCTCCAACCTAGCGGGGAAAAAAGAACAGAAAAGCAGACAGAATGGAATGACTGACAGCACAGACCAAAAGCTGAGGAGGGGAAGAGATGAGATCAGAGAGCGAGGAGCGGAGGAGTTTGAAAGACAGAGGTGGTAGGAAACAAGCACTGGGTGAAGGGAGGGGCTCCCCAGGGCCCTGGAGAGGGGTGACTGTGGGTGGCCCCGGGAGTTGAGAACAAAGGCTGAGCGGGGGCGGAGCTCTGAGTAGGGTAGCCACAGTTGGGATTAGAGCAGATGGTTTGAGCAGGAAGTTACTGTTCTGAACATTCTTCTGGACGTGTCAGTGAGGGAGATTGATCAGCTCACAGTAAAGCTCAATTGCTGTAATGGCAGAAAATGGTTGTCGTCTGCACCGTGAGAGAAGCTCTGACTTTCAGGAGGGACCCGTATTAAGCAAAGCGGAAGAAATGAAAATATAAGCAAATGCCAACATATTGATTTATAATGAGACAGACAGCTGTCGACAGAGCAGAGTGTTCATGTCAGCAGATCTGTAGGTTATCTCTCTGCAGGCAACTGATAAAGGAAGTCAAATTATGGCCAGAAGATTGTGGATGAGCCCACGGCTAGAACAAGGGTGGTTTTGCTACATAATTCATGACAAGTCAGCATAGCCTGACTATCCCCTGGGCAATACTAAGATGACCCCAGCAACTTGAAATGCTTTAAATTTCTCCTTTTCATCGTCTAGGCTGTTTCTCAAAGTCTGGCCTGAAAATTTCCTGCATCCAAATTCCCTGGGGAACTTAAATATTCACATTCCCAGGTCTCATCCCAGACTTTCCAGAATCAAAATCTCAAGGGAGGGCTCCTGGAACCTGCATTTTTAATAAATTCTCCACAGGATTTATGAAGCCTAAATGTAGTTTTAGGCTGAGGGTTCACTTTGTTTTCAGTCTTTCTTCAAGTGGAGTACATTTGGTTGATTAGATTAGTCCAATCAGACTTTCTTCTGAGGTCTGAGAAGCCAATAGTTCATCTCTCCTCCCCTCTGGGTTCTAATCCATTGAACAATCAATATAAGAAGTCAAATGGGGATCTAGGTGTTGGTTTTATTTAGCACCCTCTGGTTAGGCTTAGGATGACAAATGGGCTGGGCCCTCCCAACTCTCTGTTAGAACTCAGAGCTTGGGGCTTTCTTTTGCAGGCCTGAAGCTAGATGATGGCAGGGAGGCCCCGACAAGGGGGGCTTTCTGCACGGAGAGTGGGGGTGGGGTCGGGTACAACTGGGCAGGTCCAGAGGAATGGAGATATAAGAGGCTGAGCTATGCTGGAAAACAGTGACTCTGCCTGGTCCACAGGTGTGAGCTAGTGAGTCCCTCCTCCTTCCCCACTGTTCCCAAAGGGTGAGTGCTGACAGAAGAGTCCCCTCGAGAATCACATTGAAATTCTGCTTCCCTGAGGTTCTCTAAATTGGATTCCACCTGACTTCTCCATGAATTTTGGACGTCACCTATCCAGCCCAGTTTTTGGCGTGGCTCTGTCCTCCAGCTCAATTTCTCTCTCCTGTCACTAGTAATGGTGGTGAGGGTGGGGGAGGAAGTTGGGTGCAGGCTGGACCTTGTTCTCAGTCATCTCTTCTTATGCCTCCTCCGAAGCTATCTTCCCCACGGAGGAGTGCTGGAGAGTGATCCTTGAGTCGAGGGAAGAGGCCCAGTAGTGCTTGTTTGCTAGATTCTCCAAAAAGCTTTCAGTGCTTTTGCCATAGTGTTGATGGTGAGCCTAGAGAAAGATATGGCCTAAGTCAGCCTGAGAAAGTCAGGGATGGTTTCACAGAGGAGCTGTGTCTTCACGGGGGAGCAGGAGCAGAGCTGCCCAGCGTGTTTGCGCAGGTTGTATGGCAGCCCACTGTAGGAGCTTGCTGCTCAGAGCGGAGCAGGATGCAATGTGTCTGAAACACAAGAGCATGTTTAGGGAACTACAAAGACTTGGATACAGCTCAAGCAAGCGGACAAGTGGTGTGAGATAAAGCCAAAATGTGGACAGGCACCACATTCTGACGGACCTTCCATTAGGCCAAGCTAGAAAGTTTGAACTTTATCCTGTGGTCAGTGGTCTCCAAAGTGAGTTTTGTCTACTTCTCACTCGGGATGTACAAGGTGAGCTACTGGGGTGTGAAAAGAAAATCTAGACCTAATTATATTCACTTAAAAAGTTAACTTTGGGCCGGCCCCGTGGCTTAGCGGTTGAGTGCGTGCGCTCCGCTGCTGGCGGCCCGGGTTTGGATCCCGGGTGCGCACCGATGCACCGCTTCTCCGGCCATGCTGAGGCCGCGTCCCGCATACAGCAACTAGAAGGATGTGCAGCTATGACATACAACTATCTACTGGGGCTTTGGGGGGGTGAAATAAATAAATAAAATCTTAAAAAAAAAAAAAGTTAACTTTATTGAGGTATCTTGTATTATATTTTTATCCTAAAAAGTAGAAAGAAATGAAACATTCCTAAAGTATAATATAAGGATTGACCTTGGCCCCCTTGCTTGGTCCATCTGTCCAATGTGTCACATATAGAACATGAGGTATGGTGCAGGAAGAATGGGAATGGGAGACTGTAATTCAGACTCTATCATTAGGGCCTTCAGTCTTCACTTCATTTCAGCATATAGCACATGTTTAAATTTATACTGTCTGGTTAAATGGACTTACAGATTATATTATATTTTGACTAAACTGACTTTACAAAATAGACACAGGGCTTAAGATAGTCCTGCAAAGAAACTGCAGATTACTAGGAAGCCTTTTGCAAAATGGACTGGGACACAAACAGCTCACAACAAATGGCTTTTAACCATCTGAAAAGATAATTAGCGTAATTCATAGTGATAAGTGCAAATTAAAACTACACAGAAATACCATTGCCCACCTATAAGACTTGCAAAAATCCAAGTTTGACTCAATACTCTTGGTGAGGTTGTGGGGAAACTAGCACTCATACATTGCAAGGGGAATGCAAAATGGTACCCCCACCCCCACCCCGGAGAGGATTTTGTACCATTTAGCAAAATCCCATAAGCCTGAAATATATTGTCAAACTAGATAGAAAGGAAGCTATCCAAGACTACTAGGGTCACGTCCAAAGCCTGCAAGACTCAACTTGAATAGGCTTCCACTGGCCAAAGATGGGACAAATTGAGCATTAAGAAGAATAAGTGCAATGGATTGATACACATCAAATAGGTTTAAATCCACGAGTTCATAATGATACAAAAAAATCTTTGGTTGCCTTTGGAGGATGATAGGGAAGCAATCATTATTTTTAAAACTAGTAAATAAAGGGAAAGAATTAAGCATTTATCCTCCTTTTCCTGTACAGTTTCTACCCTTTGGGAAAAGAAATGGTTGAAGTTACGAAGTATTGACTTTATAGAAGTATTCAATTTACTAAATGAAGAAGGCATGATAAAATTAGAATATAACGATGAAGAAAAGATTGCCTTTATACATGTATTCCAGCTGATAAATGAAGAAAGAATGACAGGATTATACTAACACCATATCCCTAGTGAATTAATGGATTTATGCAATGATTATCCAGGGCTGCTCGCATCACAAAGTATGCCTTCTGATAGAATTGTACACCACCCATGGAGAGATTTTGCCAAATAAGTTGAACCTAAAGTTGATCAAACTCTACATATAATTACCAACTCATGGGAAATATAGGGAACTGAGGAATATATTAAATGACACCTGACCCCAGGCAAAACCCAGGTGGTGGGAAACTCTACAGGACAAACGACTGTTTCTTTAGCATATAAATTGCAGAGAGAGGAAGAGAAAAAGAAAAGATGGAGCAGGGACTATAAACTAAGAGAAACATAAGAGACATACAACCAATCACAATGTATGAACATTATTTGGATGCTGATTCAAATAAATAAACACAAAATACAAGAAGTTTGATGTCATCAGGAAAGTTTGAGGCTGGATTGTATATCCATGATATTAAAGAGTCATTGTTATATTTTTAGGTATGGTAATGGAACTGTTATATCTGTTTGTTTTTTAGATATACACACTGAAATAATTATAGATGAAATGATATGTTACCTGGGATTCGTTTCAAAATAATCCAGGGTCAGGGAGGGTGCTGTGAGAAGTGGGTAGGACTATAGAGGAGGCAAGATTGGCTGTGAGTTTATAATTGTTGAAGCTGAGTAAAGGGCAGATTGAGATTCGTTATGGTGTCCTCTCTATCTTTGTGTTTGATTGAATTTCTGCGTAATAAAATAAAATAGATTTTTACAAATAAAACACAGATTGAAGAGAATACTAATAATACAAATACCAACAACAAGAAAATAGCAGAGCTGACACATTCTTCCTAGTATGAGCCTTTTGTCAGCCATCTAATGAGATAAAACAATGATACTAATTAGAGCTGACACAAAGTTGGGAAAAATCTTCTAGGTTACCAAGACTATTTGAAATATATTTAAGGATGAACCCTTGTCTAACCACATATTGTGCCTTAAGACATTAGGCACTGCTCAAAGATCAAAACCACTGTTTCATATATTTTACCTGTTTTTTTAATCATTTGACTAAAAAAACAGGCAAAATATTTGAAAGAGTGGCTTTCAGACATTGGATGACAGACAATTAGAACAGTAACCCCTGAAAGAAGGGAAATGAATGAAGTGAGCTCTACAATTACCCCAGCTTACTGCTCAGAGAGAGTTTCCAGGCCAAAGCACAGGGAAGGAAATCTCAAACAGAGCCTGCCAGACACCCTGTGTTCAGGAGACAGTGTTGAGAATTCAGAGGCCCAAATGGCTAGAATCCAGAGGGCAAAGTACTGGAGATGAGATGTGTCACAGAGACAAAGCTCTGGAAATCTGAAGAGGGGTCCTCTCCCTCTTCAAGTGAAAACTGATCAGCATGTGTGTGAGGAAACTACTTGAAGCCACCAGAAAGGAGCAGGGAAAACAATTCTTAGATATCCCTCAGGGCTTGGAATAGTTCACCTTCCCAACAGCCAGAATAGGGAAATCTCTTAATAAACGGGGCATCAGGTAGAGCACTCAGAAGGATGTTGTTTTAGTTGTGGAGCCAGTGTAGCCCTAGATCATGGTTTCTCAATATTGGCACTATTGACATTCTGGTCCAAATAATTCTTTGTTGTTGGGGCATTATAAGATGTTTAGCAGCATCCGTAGTCTCTACCTGCTAGATGCCAGTAGCTAGATTCCACTCCTCTAGTTGTGACAACTGAAAGTGTCTCCACACATTGCCAAATGTCCCCTTCCCTTAGAGTCAAAATCATCCCTGGTTGAGAGTAGTTGTTGAAACTAAAGGCAGCTCTGGTCCTGCCTAATGGACCTTAAAAGTAAGGTATGAAAGGATTAAAATGTTTCTAAGGAACTCTCTTGCATTCCAGAACAAAGTTTAGGGATATTGAAAAGAGCACAAACAATCCAGCATTCCAAAATATAAGATGTACCATGTTTGGCATCCAATCAAAAAACTCCAGCCCTGCAAGGAAACAGGAAAGATAACCCACAATGAGGAGGAAAATCAATCAGTTAGACTCAGAAATAACACAGATAATAGAATTAAGAGAGAAGAATTTTAAAATAGCTATGATTAATATATTCCATAAATTCAGGTATGTACAGGAAATGAGCAGTTTTAGGAGAGATATAGATGATATTTAAAAAAACTCATATTGAAAAAAAAAGACCCATACTGAACTTCTAGAGATGAAAAATACAGTGTCTAAGATGAAAAATACACTGAAGGGGATTAACAGCAGACTAGATATTTCAGAAGAAAAAAAATCAGCAAACTTGCAAACACAGCAGGAAAATTATTCTATTAAAACGTTAAAGAATATCAGAGATCTTTGGGACAACTGCAAGTGGCTTAATATACACATAATTAGAATTTCAAAAAGAAAGGAAAGACAAGGGGCAAAAATTTTTGAAGAAATAATGGCTGAAAATTTCCCAAATTTGATCAAAACAAATGACATTTAATGAAAACTATTTGATGTATATATATCTACAGATTCAAGAATCTCAATGAATCACAAGCAGATGAAACATGAAGAATACTACACCAAGGTATATCCTAACCAAATTGATTAAAATAAGTGACAAAGAGAAAAATATTTTAAAAGAGCTAGAGTAAAAACACAAATTACATACAGAGCAACAAAGATAAGAATTACGGAAGACTTCTTGTTGGAAACAATGCAAGTGAAAAAAAAAAGATAGTGGAGCAACATCTTCAAAGTACTGAAAGAAAAAAAAACCCCTAATTTAGAATTTTATACCCAGCAAAAATATCTTTCAAAAGTAAAGCAACACAAAGATTTTTTCAGGTGCGTAAAAGCTGAAAAAATTTAATACCAGCAGAGCAGCATTACAAGAAATCTCAAAATAAGTCTTTAAGGTAGAAGGAAAGTGAATCAGATAGAAATCTGAATCTACACAAAGGAATGAGGAGTACCTGAAATGGTAAATATGGGAGCTAATACATAAGACTCTTTTTTCTTATTTTAAAATCTCTTTTTAAAGGACCAGGGTATTACTTTAGTGAAAGCAGTTTATTTCTTCTGAAATCAATCAATAAAATGACATTATTTTATTTTGGCTTTATCTCATCCTTTAAAGGTTTCTGTTTTTATATTAGTTTTATTATGTATCACTATATTAGCACACTGTGCATACATAGTATTTATCAATTAAATAATAATATAACAATATATCACCAATATTATATATTATATATGAGTTGTATGTTCATTTTGTTTCAGACAAGGATGAATACTTAAAATCTTGGAGATGACTGCTGTGGCTTACTGAGACCAACTGAAGTGTTTCGAATAGTGATATAATATTATTTTATTATTTGATTTGGCTCTTAGAAAAATCACTAGGGTTAGCAATATGGACAATTACTTGAAGCAATGGGGAACATGGAATGAGATTATACTGCTGAATGTTAGCTCTCAAAATTTGAGGTCATTCAGAGGACTTTATGCTAGCTATACAATATGTGATTTTGGTGGCTAAATTAAAACAAAAGACATATGTCTCATCCTTGATAGTTATTTTGGCCTGCTTGGAAAAAAAAAAAGACAAGCCTTTGAACTATTAAACATTTTTAGTGCCTTAGAAATGAGCTAGCACTAGCCTTACATTTTATGGATTTGGAAACTGAGACCTACTGAGATGAAATTACTTGCCTATAATCACACAGCTAGTTAACTGGATTGTATTTGGCAGGCATTCACCTTATGTACTGGATACGTGAGGGTACTAACACACGTGAATTTCAAGTAGCAGGATTGCTCTTAGTTGTGACATCCTCAGGGCTCCTTGTCTGCTGTGCAGAATTTTGGTCACTAGATGGCAACCTAGACAAGGGCCCCAACTGATCCTGTGATTTCTCCAGTTTTGATTATGCATTTAAGGCAAGCTAATGTTATTGACACTTTGTTATCACAAAATCGAGAAATTTCCTAAAAAGTTACCTGGCTGTGACAGAATTAAGTAAACGTGATATTCAGGGATTGATAACAAACAGAAAAAAAAATGTAAACACATTTAGGGAGGATTGTTGGTATATTTACTACGTTAGCATCTCTTCCTCAATAAATTAAACAGCTTAACATTCCAGTGTACTCACCTGAAGTCATATAGAAGCTTCCAATTTCTCCATTTAGCACAGTTTCAGTGGTTTCCCTTGAACTAACCTGCTTACCACAGAGGGAGTCAATTCAGATCAATTCCACCTCATAAACCTCTGGTGAATCTCTCACTCCCTCACCGTGTCCACTGCTGCCTCCCTGGTCTGAGTCTTGTCATTGCTCTCTTGGACTCTTACAATATCCGAATTTGACTTTCTGCTTTCACTCCCATCTCATTTTCTACACAGTTGTCTGAGTAATCTTTTGAAAATATGAATCTGGTCATGTTATTCCTCTGCTTAAAATACTTAATGGGAATTTCTGGATTATTCACCACTGTTTTGGAAAACATAGAAAGTTTCTAGTAATAGCACTATAAACTTATCAACTAATATTATTTGGAATGAAGCTCCAAGTCAGAAGCATGGGGCTACTCCCCCTATCTCACAGACAAAAGCGTTCAACAAAAGGGACAGAGAGAGAGAGAAATTGAGGGGGGGGGGAAGGGGGAGGGACAGAGGGGAAAGGAGAGCCACCTTATTATATAAGAGCTGCTTCCAAGGGTTGCCAGATTCATGGACATTCCCCCTTCTCCCTACCGCAGAGCTACAGTTTCTGATAATGTAAGATAGCTGAGAGCACTTATATTTGGGATGTGAATTTGGTAATGGCAAGGGACTGAATCTGAAAGAACTGTTTCTGGAAGGGAAAGAAATACAGAGAGTTTCAAAGAATTCTGGAATAAGCTCCACTCCTCATGGAAAAATAATTGCACAAAAAGAACAAAAAGACATTTCCTAAGGACTGCAAATTTATACCAAGTAAAAGGCGCAAAAATCCAGAATGTTATCTAGAAAAAGCCTTCTAGGTTATGAGCGAAGAGAAAGATTTTGATGGTAGCTTGGTGAATAGTAAAAGGAAACAAGAATAAACTATACACTCTGTTTATGGGCAAATGCCAGGACTCAATACAACTCTCCTTTTTCAGGAATGAGTAAACCTCAAATAATACAAAACAAAAGAGAATGTTTCTCTAGCCTGAAAGATGATAATATAACACTCTAGAGGCTGAAAAAGAGCTAACCTTTGATAAAGACCTACTTCAAGGAACTAGTTAATTTTAGATATCATCTATACTATACTCTTAAAAATGTGGTGGGCTGGCCCCGTGGCTTAGTGGTTAAGTGCGCACGCTCCGCTGCTGGCAGCCCGGGTTCGGATCCTGGGCGCGCACCCACACACCGCTTCTCCGGCCATGCTGAGGCTGCGTCCCACATACAGCAACTAGAAGGATGTGCAGCTATGACATACAACTATCTACTGGGGCTTTGGGGGGAAAAAATAAATAAAAAAAATAAAAATGTGGAAAATGTGGACTGTATGAAGCAAAAGATCAAAAATGAAAAGATAAAACAAAATATTGAAATAGAAAGGAGTTGATCGATTGATGGCCAGAAAAGGACTTGGACAAAAGAAACATCTAAAGGAAGTAAAAATGTAGCATAAAGTAAAAAAATAATCAGAATCAACACTAAAGAATTAACACTATAGATAATCAAATCTGTGCTGTAGACTCTATAGAACCAATGTCAAAACTCTTCCTGGTTAAGGTGGAAAAGAACTAAGAGAACAATATAACAAAAAAGAGAATGTTGGATTTGAAGAGTAAAGAAGAGAGAACTGAAAACACAGACAGAAAAAAAGGCCAGAACTAATGAAGCTGAAGCAGCAATTTCAAACATATATGACCTTAAACTTCAGAAAGATTAGAGTTCAAAAACGAAAGTGATTCATAGTGGTATAAGGGAAATGTTTATGTAAAGTGACCAAGACCTATACAAATCCTGGTGAATCTTTTTTAACTGAAATAATTGTAAATTCATATGCAGTTGTAATAAATAAGACAGAGAGATCCCATGTGCCCCTTACTCAGTGTCCCTAATGGTAACAGTTTGCAAAATTATAGTATAATATCATAACCAGTACATTGACATTGGTACAATCCACCAATCTTATTCAGATTCCTCCAGTTTTACTTGTACTTATTTGTATGCGTATGTGTTTTGTTTGATTCGTACGTGTGTGTATTTTGTACAATTTTATCATGTGTAGATTTGTGTATCCACCACCACAGTAAAAATGCTGAACATTTTCATCACCACAAGGATCCCTCATATTGATCTATTATAACCACACCAACCTCCCCCACACCTTGCCCTTCTATCCCCAACTCCTGGCAGCCACTAATCCATTCTCGATTTCTAAAATTTTTTCATTCCAAGAATATAAATAGACCCATACAGTGTGTAATCTTTTGGGAATGGCTTTGTTTGCTCAGCATAATTCCTTGGAGATTCATCTAAGTTGTTGTGTATATCAATAGCTCTTCCTTTTTGTTACTGAGTAATAGTCTATGGTATCTATGTACCACAGTTTGTTTAAATGTTTACCTTTTGAAGGCTGGTGGCATTTTAAAAATTTAAATATAAAGAAAAAATTCAATATTTTTCTAGGTAAAACAACAATAATAAAAATGCTTCCCAACAAAAGAGTAAAAAATCAGCATTATCTTAAATTTCTCCAAGTATTTCCGTTAATTGGTGCTTTTTGTCTTGATGTCTCAAACTACTAGTTATAACTTTCATATGGGCTTAAATATTTGTGCTATTTTAAAAAATTTAGATATAATTGACATATAACAGTATATTAGTTTCAGGTATGCAACATAATGATTTGATATTTGTATATATTGTGAAATGATCACACAATGTCTAGTTAACATCCATCACTATACATAGTTACAGTTTTTTTTCTTGTGATGAAAATTTTTAAGATCTACTCTCTTAGCAACTTTCAAATATACACTATAGTGTTATTAACTATAGTTCCCATACTGTCCATTACATCCCCATGACTTATTTATTTTATAGCTGGGAGTTTGTGCTTTTTACCTGCTTTCACCCAGTATTTGTGTTATTAATCACAGTAGTAGTCACGAGTAGAAATTAAAACATAAAACATAGGCTATCTGTCTTTCAGATCACAAGAGAAGTGGAGGGAAAGAAGCGAAAATAAACCATAGATTAAAAACATAGAAAACAAAGGAAATAGTAAGGAAGCAATTAAAAAAATATGATGAAAGTGAGATCAAGCATGCTAATTATGACAATAAGTGTAAAAGAGTTAAATTCTTTTGTTAAATGAAAAAGACTCTCAGTTAATTAGACTCTATATGTAAGGCACTTATTAGAGGAAGTTCTAAAACAAAATTTTTAAAAAGAGGTTAAAAGAAGCATGCAGATTTTATAATATAGATCCTGTTTTCCTTGTAGTTGCATCTGGCACCCACAGCTCCCCCTTCTAATGTAAGAGCACCACTAGCTGATGTACTAGCCATCTCCCCACAAGGCTTGCTGAGAAATGTCATTTCGGTAGAACTGACGTTCCTGCCTCCCCATCCCCTTTCTGCCAACAAAGAGGGCAAGGTGGAGGAAGAGGATTAGACAGTTTACTAATAGGAGTGCCCAGTGTTTGTAAAGGCAGGGAGTATGAGACTAGCTCCTCTCCTCCTACCAAGTCTATAGATAATGAGCTGGTTCAGCCAGGATGACAAACAATAAAGAGTCAGCTGCCTTGTCATCACTGCCTGGTAGTTGCTCATAGAAAAGAATAACATTTACAGCCAGCAAATCAGAGGTCCTCTAACGTCCCTTGCACAGTCACATAAAAGAAAGTTTTCTTCCCTTTACCAGCTGAGGGACAGTAACAGGAATGAGGAAGAGGGCAAGAGAGCATAACAAACATTTCGCTGACCTCCCCTCCTTCCCTCACTCTCATGGACTCTTTCTCACCTAGCTACTACAAGCACAGCTCTAGCCTGTGCTTGGAGGAGGGGGAGAGATTAATATTTTGACTAGGGAACTTCAATAACCTAATAGAGGCTAAATGTTATGAGATCAGACTGAAATATTGTAAAGAGTTATTCAGTTCAGCTGATAACAGTTATTTGTATAATAAAGCTGCTCCATGTTTATACTCCCAATGGGTCAATATGCCTCAATCAAAATGGTTATAAAAAGAAAAGAGTCATTCTAATATTAATGTAGAATTCAAGAGAAAATGTAATAAATGGTAAAAAAAAAAAAGTGAATACTTTTATTTTGATCAAGTGTAGTTTCCTCAATGAGTACATAGTCATGAGTTCTTATGAACCGAATGACATTCAATGAAGATTTACAATAAAAATTTGAAGGAATACAAGAGGAAATATACAAAACCACTGTAGACATAAAGCCTTTAATATATGATGAGACAACTAAAACTTGGTGAAGTAAATTTACTTGCCCAAAGTCATGCAGCAAGAAAATGGCAGAGTCAAGCCTAGAACCCAGATCTGTTGACCATTGGTCTGTGTTCTTTGCACCTCGATGATCTGGCTTCCTTCCCTGGTATATGCACTCCTGTATACATATCTACAAAATGAAACATGTCCCCATGTCTAAAGCCGGACACTTAGGGGATGTTTTTTGTTAATTGTATATGCAGCATGAATCTCAAAAATTATGAGAGAGAAAAGGTTCTTGTGACTATGTTTAGGGGTATTATTGTTTCAATAGTCAAAATAACTTTGGAAGCCTGGAATAATCTAATAATATTTGGCTTTCATAAATCAGCTTTCAGTCCTCAAAGCAAGAGCAAATAAATTGCCAAGCAGCAAACAAAGGTGATAAAGAGAATCTTGTTGCATGTGAAAGTGACTGACATGTGGCAATTGATTCTCTCTCCCTTTCTTCCTTCTAAATAAGTAAGGTAATAAATGAAACTAGAAAGGGAAAACTCTTTCATTCACTCTAATCTCCAGACCTTTGGAATAACATTGTAGTCTGGCAGTCTGCTACAGAACAGATGCTGACAGACGCACTGTCTCTTCAGCTGTATTCAGAAAATGCCAAAAGAACAAACAGCTCTGAGTGTAACATAAAATGTTTATGTGTGAACAAAGTTTTCTCTTTGTAGCTGTCTTTACCTACATAGAATTAGCAATGAAAATCATATAAAAATCATATAAGTTTCAGTAAAAGAAAGAAGGAAGGAAGGGAGGAAGGAAAAAACGAAGGAAGGAAGGAAGATAAATGTAAAAAATATATACACATTTAGTATATAAGACACTGGAAAATATCAGAAATGATCATTGGAAACTTGTAAATGGCATGAAGTGGAATGAGATATGAATCACACAATCCCATTGTGATTTTATAGATAATGCAAAATCATAGATTAAATCCTAGTTCATGGGCATTTCTTGGAAAAGAACAAGGAAGAAATTGTGACGCTCATGCTTTAACAGAAAGTAAGAATTCTCAGACCTAAGCTCAGTTTTTTATCCTACTGTTTACCTATATAACCTGTGAGTCCAGGTTTCTTATTATTTTACGTGTGTAAAGTAGCGACTGGATTTGCCTAGAGTGGAGAGGTCTTAGTGCTACTGTCTATAAAATTATGTCAATGCCTGGTTCTTGCAAGTATTCATGATTTAGGCTTAGTAGGGAAGTTAATAATCTCATAGACCAGTAGGACATCCTTGTCACTCAAGGCCTGAAAACTCCCTGTCTGTAGATCTGTTTAAATTCAACACTTTGATTGAACACTTCTTTTAATTAGTTTACTTTTTCTGTTACCATACTACCATATATATTGCTATATGCCAAATAGTTGAATTCCAGCTTTCCACCACTCAGCTACGTGGCTGAGTGATGAAGCAGTGAGTGTCCTATGGGGGTAATATTAACAAGCCAATAAAAATAGATGACACTGAGTCTATTCTAACACAGGTAAATTACCAAGTCAAATATTTAGAATGAGTAAAGAGAAAAACATTCAAACATATAAACATATAAACTAAACCTGTGTATGTATGTATATATGTATGTATGTATATATGTATCTATTATCTATCTACCTATCTGTTGTTACCAATGATCTGAATAGATTTGTAGTGTATCTAGAAATTTACAAGAACAAAGCATTGAAGCCCAGTTAAGTTTTCAACACCTATGATTCAAGATGCACAAATTGCATGCTGCCTTATCAGTAGTCATTAGATGAGAAGCTTTGTCCTAAATATGATGTGGTGGTTTTGATTCCCATCAAGAGGACTAACTTTAGCAGCTTATTCCTAAAAATACCCTGTGCTTTAGTTGTGTAAATCTGTCTCTGTTATTGTACAGTGAGCAAAGGTGGGGGAGTGACTCAGGCATACAGGAATAGGAGAGAACAGGGACTTCTCAGAAAAGAAAAGTTGAAATAAAATCCTTTGAGTCAACAGGGAAGATTCCACAATTGTGTGCATGCACACACACGCAAATCTATGTTTAGAGATATGATTCACAGCCAGGAAGAACAGAGATTTTATATTCATACTTTATAAAATGCCCCCTCTCCCAGTGCTTTATGGATCAATAAGAGAGAATAGGTGCTTTCGTTCCTTGTGATATTGTAAATTATGCACACATTATTCCTCGCAGTCTCTAAGAAGTAGCAGAATCCCAAATTTTGTCCAAAGCCTGTTTGAAAAGTTATCATCTTGAATGCCATAGTGATGTTTTACCCAGTGCCATTCCTGTCTGCATTGGAACTTATTCGTCTTATTGTTGCTAAGATAACTTGCCCACATCCTAAAGGTGATAATTTCACAAGAACCTTTCTGGCCTGTTCTTATTCTGAGTCTACTTGGAGTCTCTAGGGAGTGAATTTGACCTGAGGAAAGCTAAAGAGATCGTACCCAGGACACTGAAATTGGTCAGGTCACAACCAGAAAGTGGAGCAGGTTTAGGGCCAGTGAGGGAGTTCAGAACCCGCTGCAGGACTGACTGAGGGAAAATCATGGACAAGCCTTCCCAGGTTCTTTCAGCCAAGGACCAATCACCAGTGACCAGTGTGTATTTCCATGGAATGTCTGGATCAGTGTATACCTTAGGGTAGCCCTATGGTTGCCACCACACTCTCTCAGTCCCCAGCGTGAATCATCATGGAATTTGCACGATTATTTTGTGAGAGAAAAATAATATAAATTAAAGGCAAGAAACAAAAGGTAGGAATATGGGCACTTAATGGAGGTCTAAATAATGGAATCCTGAGAGAGTGGGACAGAACTAGTTATTTCTCATGATTAGGAACATACTGGCAGAAGACCTCTGCAGTCAAGCTTCTAAGTTTACAGGGGATTAAATTGTTTGAAGGAGTGAAATATCAACCAGCAAAGATAATCGTAGAGAGCTCACAAGAAAATTAGCAGCTGAGTGTCAGTGAGGGTGAATGGAAAGTAGTGTGTGGGGAAATATAATGGTTCAAATTTTGCATATGGGGATGGACTTTGAACTATCAGATATGATCAGAGAAGCCCTCAAGTCCCTCTGACCCCGTGAATAGCTTTACCACGAAGGCTGACTGGACATCTTCAGTGAGACCACTGGAAGCAAACCAAAAGAGTATAATCTCACCTGGGTTCAAAACTCTGGTTTAGCCTTATGTTCTAAGTCACCATGAGTTAGAACACCCCAGCAAGAGTGAGACAGTTCCAGAGAAAGGCGATTGAAATGATCAAGCAGATGGGGAAATGTCTACACTGGGCAGTTTGTAAACGAAGTGTACTTCGATCAGGAAATATAAAGACTAAAAGGGGATAGCATCTTTGTCTTTGAAACCATAATGGCAATATGAATGGATAGTGATTTGTTTCTCAATTCCTGGAATACTGAGATCTGTTAACTAGTAACACCAACATCAATGATGATGATGACAATAATGATGACGATGACAATGACAGCAGCAAATAATTTTGTGCCTGAGAAACAGTTCATGCTCAGTGAATGCTTGTTGAATGAAACAGATCACCTTTTTTTTTGTTGTCTAACGTTTGAGAAGCTAAGCTTCCAGAACATCTCTCACGGACAAAGAAAGACTTCTTTGGGTCTGTTTGGACTGCTTTTGTCATTGAGCTAAATTTCCCAGTTTTAGACTAAACAGGGCAGTAGGAAGCCATGTACTCATGTATTTAACAGTGTAGGATGGTATTAGCTTCATCTGGGAAATGGAAGCTTCCCAGACAGGTTATTGCAGTTTGGGGTCCCCAAGAATCAGACCCTGAGATGGAGATTGGTATGCAGATTTTTAGAGTGTGCATTTGAAATCAACCCCTGTGGAAGAGAAGCAAAGGAAGTGGGATTGGGTAATGGGAGAAGCTGAGCTGTGATGCAGTCTTAACGGATTCCTCAGCCAACCATATGGGGAGGTATGATGATGAGATGAAACTGCAGAGGTGTCATGGGCTGGGCCTTTACCCTGCTGTGTTAATCAGTCATTAGATGTGGGACCCCTTGGGAAGGAGAGGTGATCTTGGTCAGGCAGTTTCCTTTAGCTGAGGCAATCTCTGAAGGGGGCTGACAGCTGAGGGTGGAATGCTGGTAGCTGTCCAGCAGCTGGGAGTAAATGGTCCTCATTCCTGGAGAGGGATGTTGGCAGCACATCCTAGCCTCCTCAACATCTGCCTCCATCTTGACTTCCAGTTCCCAATCCTGATTTACAGGATTGGACAACAGGATGCTGCTCAGATTCTGTTTTGTGAGAGACCATGGCTTAGTTGCCAAGTACAAGACCAGCCCTTGGGGAAACTGAGGAGCTGACAAATTTGTCAGCAGTGGTCCCAGCTTCCCTTCCTGGACTCCTTGCTCCCTTTGCCAATGCATCTTCCTTTCCCTGCTCCTCCTTTCCTTGCAGGGTGCTCCTCTGTTCACCTCCCCCCACCTCTACCACACCTACCTTTCCAGTGCAAATGATTTGATAAATTCGTTCACCCAAACCTGTCAATGACAGGGACTGGATTTTCATTTCAATGTAAAATAGTCTTTGGGACCAAAGAGTGAGGCCTTCTGGAATTTCAGGCTGCCCTGGGTGAGCAGAGGCGTTGTTTGGGGAGAGGGGAACCCCTTCCTGAGTCGTAGGAATGAAATGGTATTGGGAGCCATCGATCCCTGAAGGTTAAATGTGGTCCTGGAGAGATCCCACAAAATTGGTGTGGATGGGGCCAGCAAGAGAGAGGAGAAAAATAAGCTTTTCCTGGAGGTTCTTGCCTGCTGGGCATGATTGACAACTGCTGATAAAAGCAAGAGCTGGCTCCCTCGGTATGGGAACCGTTGCTGCCTAGCAACTAGGGCTAAACCATCAAAGCAGAGGTTTTTCTACCCTGAACTAAGAATTGGTCCCTTGTCAGTTCTGATGAGTTTGTTAAAGTAAACCCAAGTAGAGAAGCTAGACTTCTTTAAAGCGATGGTGGGGAAGGTAGTTTGCACAGGACTGGAGTTAGCTCATTAGCCCTCTTCCCCCTCAGTAATCTCCACCTGTTCTAGCTGCCAGCATTCCACTGTTCAGTAGCAAGAACTTCTGATAATCTAGAAGAGGGATTTACAAAGGAAGAATTTTGGAAGATTTTAGTGATAAATTGCAATCTTCTGTTGTTTAAGGCGGGGCAACTTTCTCCAAGATTTTATGTGCTCTGGTAGGCTGTAAAATCTGTGTCTTTATAGCTCCATCTGATCCTATCTTATTATTTGGGGGAACTCATCCCTTTCTTTGATAGTCTGGAACTTACACTCTCAACAACAAGTTTGACATTATATTTTGAAAAATCTCAAGTTATGTACATTTTACATATCAGTGGGTTGTTTCCTGGAAGAAGCATGTGGGAAATAAGTGGGTTATTAAAGGAGTAGATTTGAAAAAAATATTTCTAGCTGAATTCACTTTCAATTCTGCTTCTTATTGCACCTCTTTATTTGCAATATAATTCTTCTGTATCATCAGTAATATTTTCTTATATTCCATTAGAGTATAAATCCTATGAAAGCAGAGATTTTTGTTTGGTTTTTCATAGATATATTCCTGTACCAAGAACATAGTTAAGGAATCAATAAACATTTGTGGAATGAAATTAATATTTCCTGTCACCATCTAGGGGCTCAAAATTCTCAAACTGCTTTTTAGCTTCTCGGAATATTTTACCCTAGTTCTCATCAAAATGTAACTGACTTTGCCCCAATCTCTTTTTTATGCTAGTAATGACTTAACTATAGTGCTTTTAGCTTAATATATGGGAAAGAGTTGACTAGGAGTCATGATTCTCAGGATTAGTCAAGAATCAATTAATAACTAGTTGGGGAACCTTGGGAAAATCCCTTATATTCTCTGGGTCTCCATTGGTTCATCTGTAAACGGTGATTTAATAATGCCTCTATCTTGTAGGACTTTGGATTGGATCTAATAGTGTAATAAACAAATAGTTTAATGGTTAAAAGCAAGAACCCTGGATCTAGACTCAAATCCCAACATCTTACTTTCTAATTGTATGACCTTAAGCAAGATAGTTAATCTTCTTATGCTTCAGTTTCTTTGTATGTAAAATGGAGATGTTTATAGTACCTCTCTCTTAGAATTATTGTATAGATAAAAATAGTCAATATATGCAAAACACTTAAAATAGCACCTACCACATAGAAAGTGCTAATCATAAATGTTAGATGTTATTATTAAATGTAAAACACATTTGGGAAAATGTGAATTGCTGTACAAATGAAAGGTAATTAGATTTCCATTTTAACAGGTCATCGATGGCTCAAGCTAAAATGAATGACTAATGCTAAAATTTTAGGCCCTGTGATAAGCTAGGAGGTGAATGATTTGGCATCTCTCAAATTACACCCCATAGCTGGCCACATATTCCACCTATGCTCAGGACTGGACTGAGCTGCCCATGTAACAGGGCATAACTGGTAAATTTACTCACAGTGACTGCCTTCTGAGTTTCTGTCATCATCTACCCATGTGATGTTGGACAATTCAATTGACTTCTTTAATTCTTAGTTTTCTCATTCATAAATTCTTAGTTTTCTCATTCATAAATTCTTAGTTTTCTCATTCATAAATTCTTAGTTTTCTCATTCATATGGGAATGATAACATCTTATTGCCTTTTTCAGAGGGTTGGTGAGAGGCCCAATTAAGAAATTTGCTACTCAGATATGAGGTAGTATTATCCTTCTGTTTATTCTCCCCAACATTTTGATAGACCTTTAACCATCCTGCTCTGCAGAAACAGTAGGCTGTTTGATGCTGTGCAACTCTAGGTGGAGCTTCTTATAGACTCAAATATTTTTTCTTTTTCTATCTAGACTCCTCCATTATACAAAGTTGAAAACCATCCGATTAGCTAAGGCCCAGATTCAAAGGGCTGTGTGAGCAGTGGTGGTAGAGGAGAGCTTATTGACTAATCATTCAGCCTTAATGGCCCATCTCAGAGCAGTACAGTGTTTGCAAATAGCCAAGTTGGTCTAATTGGCTTAGTTTTGCAAGTTAATGTTAAACTTCTTAATGGATTAAAGCATTTACATTCTTATTATATTTCATAAATATGAATATTATAGAGTTGGAAAATTGGATGTAGAATATGCAAGAGATTCAGAAAATGTTTTCATTTTTGGTTTTTGACTCAAATCCTGGCTAGCTTCTGTTTTGGGACTGTGATAGAATAACTGGTATTGAATTATCCCTCCTGTGGTAAACAATAATAAAACTGGAAAAAATATATGAAGCAACTATTGTCACACATTGGAAAACAGGCAATGCAAAGAATGATCCCTGAAAGAAACTCGTGAGATAAGCCTCACATTTTTGCAGCTTTCTGCTTGGGGATATTTTCCGAACCATGGTGTGGAGAGCTGAGATCTAAGCAGACCATAGTAGTCCTATTAACCTGAGGAAATGCAGATCAGAGTTTGGGGTTTCTGAGGTGGCTGGAATCCATTAAGCAGGGCACTAGAGAGGAAGAGCTGCACAGAGTAGGAAGGAGTTCTCACTGAGTCCTTGACTAAGGACTGCGCCGCATGTGTACAAGGCAAGACTACATAAGGCTTCCCAGTGAACAACTGCTGCACAATTGAGTATGGAACAGAAATAATAAAGGTTGAGCAGGACTGGGGGATGTTGGAGATCCTGTACAGCTCGAGTGGAGAGACAGCATTACATCTTGTTATACCTCAAGCATCCAGCTTTGAGACCAGAAAGGTCACATCTTAGGAGTAAGGACCACACCTTAGAGGAAGCCCTACTTTCTCAACCTGATCTAAGAAAGCCTAATACCAGTCCTCCACAAGAAGCTAAACTGAGGGGTTTGACACAGATCCACTTCAACAGAGTGAAAAGCCAAACCTACACAAGTTCAAAGTGATCAGCCATTAATTGATCTGCCTACTGGAATAAAAATTAACCCTCTTTTAAGAAAGATAACAGAATCCAGAGTCTCTAAAATGTATCATAAACAATATCCAATACAGAGAACCAGCCCTGATGGCCTAGTGGTTCAAGTTCAGGGCTTACCACTTTGGCGGCCCGGGTTCATTTCCTGTCTGTGGAAACACACCACCAATCTGTCAGTTGCCATGCTGTGGCAGCGGCTCACATAGAAGAAATAGAAAGACTTACAATTAGGATATACAACTAGGCACTGGGGCTTTGGGTAGGGAGAAAAAAAAGAGGAAGATTGGCAACAGATGTTAGCTCAGGGCGAATCTTTCCCTGCAAAAAAAAAAAAAGAAGAGTGAACAATATCAATACAGAAAAAAATTACCAGCTATGCAAAGAAACAGAAAAACATGACCCATGCTGAAGAACAAAGAAAGTCAATGAAAACCAATCCCAAGGTAGCTCAGATGCTGAATTTACCAGACAAAAACTTTAGAGTAGCTATTATAAATATCTCAAGAAACAAATGAAAAACATGGGAGAGTTAAAGAAAATGATGTCTTAATGAGTAAATAGCTAGGGAATTTCAGAGAGAAATGGAAAAAAATATATATATATATCTATAAGGAACCATGTAGAAATTTAAGAATTGAAAAAGTACAATAACTTCTCTAATCTGAAGCACAGAAAGAAAAAAATTTATATAAATATAAACAGATCCGTAGGGACCTGTGGAACAAATGGTGTAATAATCGTGTAATAGAAATCTCGGAAGGAGAAGACATAAAAAAGAGACAGAATAAATATTTGAGGAAATAACGACCAACAATTCCTGAAATTTAATGACAATTATTGACTTAAAGACATGGGAAAGAAGCAAACTCCAAGCAATCTAAATACCAGGAAAATCAGGGGCCGGCCCCGTGGCTTAGTGGTTAGGTGCGCACGCTCCGCTGCTGGCGGCCCGGGTTCAGATCCCGGGCGCGCACTGACGCACTGCTTTTCCAGCCATGCTGAGGCCGCATCCCACATACAGCAACTAGAATGATGTGCAGCTATGACATACAACTATCTACTGGGGCTTTGGGGGAAAAAATAAATAAATAAAATTATAAAAAAAAAAATACCAGGAAAATCATACTTAGACACATTAAACTGCTGAAAATCAAAAGGAAAAAAATCTTGAAAGCAACTAGAGAAAAAAGTGTATTACATACAATAGAATATAATAGAATGGCATGTTTAAAGTGCTAAAATTAAAACAAATAAAAACAAAAAAGAAACAAAGAAAAAACCATGACAACCCACAATTCCATATCCAATGAAAGTATTTTTCAATAAAAAGGATGGAATAAAGACATTTTCAGATAAATAAAAGCTTAGAGGATTCATCACCAGAAGACCCGCACCATGAGAAATGCTGAAGGATGTTCTTTGGGCTAACAGGAAATGATACAGAAGGAAACTCAGATTTAAAGGAGGAAAGAAGAGCCCCAATAAAATGGTAAATAAGAAGGTACATTGAAATGACAATATTATTTTTCTTTTCATAATTTTCTTAAAAGTGAACAAACTATTTAAAGCAAAATTAATAATGTTGTAAGGGTATTTTACAACATTTGTAGAAGCAAAAGATATGACAACAGTAGCACAAAGGACAAGGGTGAGTGAGTAAATGGAATATATTATTGTAAGTTTATTACATTTGTAAAGTGCAAAGTGGGAAGTGAAATGTATCAGGTGTAAAGTAGGAAGGATGAAGTAGGAAGTGCAAAAGTCAGACGTGAAGTGTGAAGTTTGCAGAAGTACATTATGGACTCTAAATAGACTTTGTTACGGATGCATAGTGTTAGCCTTAGAGCAACCACTAAAAATTTAAAATAAAAGAGATATAACCAAGAAGCCAATGGAGATAAATAAAATGGAATATTAAAAAATATTCAATTAACCCAAAAGAAGGCAGGAAACAAGCAACAGAGAGACAAAACAGGGGCAAATAGAAAAAAAATAGCAGGAAGATAGATTTAAATTCGATCTTATGAATAACTTCATTAAATGTAAATGGACAAAATTCCAATTAAAAGGCAGAAATTTTATGGTTGGATAAAAAAGCTGGACCCAATATGTGATATCTACAAGAGCCACAGTCTGGATATAAAGATACAAATAGAGCAGAAAGAAATATATCATGCAACAGTAAGCATAAGAAAACTGGCATTACTATATTAATATCAGGTAAATTAGACTTCAAGAGGTAAAATATTAAAAGACATAAAGAGAGGTAATTCATCAAAAAGACACAATAATCCTAAGTGTGTATGTGCCTAATAAAAGAACTTCAAAATTTATGAGGCAAAAACTGAAAAACCAAAAGACCAAAACCAAACAGACAAATCCACAATCATAGTTGGTGATTTTAACATCACTCTTTCAGTAATTGATGGAGTAAGTAGGTAAAAAAGTCAGTAAGTATATAAAAATCTTAATGACATTATCAGTCAAATGTACCTAATTGACATTTACCAAGCAATATACCCAACAACTACAGAGTACCCACTCTTCTCAAGCGCACATGGAACATTTACTAAAATAGGCATTTGCTGAGCCATAAAATAAACCTCAATAAATTTAAAAGGAATAAAATCATATAGAGTGTATTCTCTGACAACAATGGAATTAAATTACAAATCAACCTCAATAAGCTATCTAGAAAGTCCCTCAAATATTTGGATATTAAAATAGCATGTTTATCAATAATCCATATTCAGCAAAAAAAAAAATCATAAGGGAAATTAGAAAATATTTTGAATTTAATGATAATGAAAATATAATTTATCAAAATTTTGGAACTCAGCCAAAATAGTATACAGAAAGAAATTTAGAGATTTAAATGCCTATTGTAGAAAAGAAAAAATTTAAAATCAATGATCTAAGTTTTCAAATTAAGAAGCTAGAAAAAGAAGAGAGAATTTAGTAGAAAGAGGAAATAATAAAGACAAAAACAGAAATCGATGAAATAGAATACAAACAATAGAGAAAACTACCAGAGCTTAAAGATGGTTTTTTGAAAAGCTATCATCCTGGCCAAGGCACAAAGGAATCTATCAATCTTTATACTCATATAACACATTTGACAGGAGTTTTCCAGATATTCACTGAATATTATTCACTTCTAATCTCCACTCAGGCTGATAAGTAATAAACAGAAAAAAATTCGTTCAGTAAAATATATGTAACCAAATGAATCCTTGGAGAAGTCAGTTTATTTGTATACAGTCTCCAGAAATTTGGTTTTGAAATCATTTAAAAATATTAACTAATTTTTATTTCTAACAAAAATTCATGCTAATGGTTTTAAAAGTCAAAGAGTAGCATAAAGAAAGAGTCCCACGTACTACGCCCCACCTCTCCACACTCCTAGTCCTGCTTCCCAGAGGCAAGCACTGTAATTGTTTTATTTCTAGTGTTTACTTTAATTTAAAATTAAGTATTTAACTCTATTTCTTAGTAGATCAATTTTATACATTACCTATATATTTTATATTATGGTACAGAAGGATTTAGCCACATGATTCACTCTTCTTCGTTTCTACATGTAGAAATGTATCACAATTTTTTTTTAAATTTAATTTTTATTTATTATTATTTTTTTTGTGAGGAAGATTGGCCCTGAGCTAACATCTGCCAATCCTCCTCTTTTTGCTGAGGAAGACTGGCCCTGGGCTAACATCCGTGCCCATCTTCCTCCACTTTATATAGGACACCGCCAAAGCACAGCCTGACAAGCGGTGCATCGGTGCGCACCCGGGATCCGAACCGGCGAACTCCAGGCCGCCGCAGTGGAGTGCGCACAATTAACCGCTTGCGCCACCGGGCCGGCCCCTGTATCACAATTTTTAAAAAATCAATATTCAGTTTTTATAGTGTTATGACTAAATAAGTAGCATTTACTGCTGTACCACAATCATTTTATGCTATGGTTATGTTTCCTTTCTTTTGCAATGTTTTGTTAGCTCTGGCATTAATAATTGCCCGATTCTTATCATCTGCCTAGTTTTCTCTGTATCTATTGCTAATGCTTCCCACTTGCTATACCAGCCTTTCAATACAATCTCCCACATCATAAAACGTATGAGATAGTCTCCTGTTGGTTTGATTTTTTTAAAAAAAGAAATTTCTCTCCTGGAGCTTTGGTTTATTTGTACCTCTGCTCTTTAAAATGATGCACTCACTGCTACCATTCTGAGATTTCCCCTCACCATCATCCAGAGAATTCCTCTAACCTCTCTCATGTGTGTATCCCAAGAAATTTCACATCTCCTATAATCCTCTTTCCCTCATTCACTTTGTTGTTTTGATGGTGTAGAAATTATAGCAGCTTCCTGAGAACGAATGAATCATAAGTAAATTAATTTGGTTTAGGTCGCACATATCTAAAAATTTATTCTATCTTCTTGCTTTATTGCTTAGCAGGATATAGAATTTTAGGTTGGAAATCATTTTCGTTTAGACTTTTGAAGGTATTTCTCTTTTATATTCTAGTCTCCGGTGTTGCTGTTGAGAAGCCCTGAACCATTACAATTCTTGATCCTGTTTATATTCTTTGAAAGCTTTCTTTAGCTCCATATTTTGGCAATGTCTATTTTGTAAAACAACTTTATTGAAGTATAATTGACATGCAATGAACTGCAAAAATTAGAAGTGCACAATTTGATAAATTGTTACTTATGTACACCTATGTCACTGTCACCACAATCAAGAACATATCCAGCAGTTTGGAGCATCCAGGTTTCCTCACGCCCTTGTATAATCTCTCATTCCTGTCCCTCTTTGCTAACCCCCTCCTGTGACCTGTTCCCAGAAAACCACTGATCTGCTTTCTATGAGTATAGATTATTTTGCATTTTCTAGAATTTTATTTAAATGGACAAATAGTATGTACTCTTTTTTTTCTTGGTTTCTCTCATCAGTGTGATTATTTAGAGTCACCCATGTTCTTATATGTATCAATATTTCATTCCTTTTTATTACTAGGAAGAATTCAATTGTGCACAACTAATTCTAAAATTTATATGGAATTGCAAATGAGCTAGATAGTTAAATTTTTTTAGACAAAGAGCAAAGTTGAAGGACTTATACTACTCAATTTCAAAACTTATTTTACAAAGATATAGTAATCAAGAGAGCGTGGTAGTGGCATAAAAATAAACATTTTGATCAATGGAATAGTATCAAGATTCTAAAAAACAGACCCACACATATACTGATTTTCAACAAAGGTGAAGAAAGAATAGGCTTTTAAACAAATGTTGCTGAAACAATTGGAATATTCATATGGACAAAAATGAACCTCTACCATACACAAAAATTTATTTTAAATGGATCATATATCTAAACATAAAAACTAAAACTATAAAACTTCTAATAGGAAACTATCTTCCTGATCTTGGTGTAGACAAAGATTTCTTAGATAGGACATGAAAAAAGCAAACTAAAATTTCCTTTAAGTGATACATTGGATTTCATTAAAATTTTAAAAATTTTCCCTTTGAAAGATTTCATTAAGAAAATAAAAAGGCAAGCCACCGACTGAGAGAAAAAAATCATAACACATATAGCTGACAAAGGATTATATCCAGAATGTATAAAGAACTCTTATAGGTCAATAATAAGAAAACAACACAATAAAAATGAGCAAAAGATTTGGATACTTCACTACAGAAGGTATAAAAATAAGTTAATAAGTACATGAAAACACGCTCAACATCTTCCATCATGAGGGATATGTAAATTACAACTACAGTGAGATCCTCTTACAAATGCACTAGAATGACCATAATTAAGACTGACAACAGCAAATGTTGGTGAGGATCTAGCGCAACTGGAATTCTCATACATTACCGGTGGGAGTGTAAAATGACACAACCTTTTTGGGAAACACTTTATAAAGTTATTCCTATACTTAACCACTTACCAGCAATTCCTCTCCTAGGTATTCACCCAACAGAACTGAAAGCATATGTCCACACAGACTTGTATACATTTGTTTTAGTAGCTTTATTCAAAATAGTCCCAAACTAGAAATAATCCAAATGTTTATCAAAAGGTGAATGTATAAACAAATTATAGTGTATCCATATCATAGAACCCTTTTCAGCAATAAAAAAGAACAAATATTGATACATGCAAAAACATGAATGAATCTCAAAAACTTAAGCTGAGCTAAAGAAGCCAGGTACAAAAGAATCTATCCTGTATATTCTACTTACACGAAATTCTAGAACAGGCATAAATTATCTCTATTGATAGAAAATAAGATCAATGGTTGTCTGGGGCTGGGGAAGGGGTGGATGACTGCAAACAGACATAAGGGAACTTTTTGGGATGATGAAAATGTTTTCTATCTGTCTTGACTGGGATGGAGGTTACAGTGTGTACATTTGTCAAATCTCATTGAACTATACCCTTAATGTGTGTGCATTTTATGTTATGTAAATTATACCTCAATAGAGTTGATTTAAAAAGTGGCAAGGTTGCTATATTGTGAGTTACTGTCACATGGCATTTCTATTCTTGGACACGCCCTTTAGTGCTCATGTCACCCGGAAATCCAGGCAAAGGTAAAGGAGTAACAACATGAGAAAAAAAAGAAAAACTAACGTTTGTGGTTTATAAATGCTTGTTAGCTTAAAAATACAATATGTTTTATGATTTTTGACAAGTAGAAAATTGAATGAGCCATTGAATGGTGATGAGAAAGTTAGTTTATTCAAGTGAATGTAAGAAAACTCATTCTGGAAATAGAAAAACTAGCATCCTATCCTGGCATGTACCACCATGCAAAAAGCAAGAACTACATGGATTATCAATTTTCTAAGAACTAAAAGACATCTAAGTGCATTCAACACCAAAACTCTGTTGAATAGAGGTGACTCTTTGATGACTCACTAGGTCTGTCATCTCCTGGGCCATCATTTATAAACACTGTGCTGGCAAAGAACTGAGAGATTAGTATCAGAGATAAACAGATTTCCTGTTTATAGAATGTGAGATACAAGGGAATTTAATGCAGTAGTGTTTTAAACTAGGCTTTCTGGAAGTATAAAGGAATGAGTCTAATGGAGGAGATTTCAGGAATGATGGAGGACAGCGAGGTAGGCCCAGTTTTCATCACTCTTGGTACCAAGACTTTTCCCCCCTCTGTGCAGAGGAGGCCATTTTTCTTAGCCAACAAACAGGTTGAAATAAACAATTTATATTTTCTTGGAAAGACCCAATTATTTAAAGAGGTCTTGAATTTTACCTCGTTACCACGCCAAAAAAGGGGGGAAACTTACAAATGAAAAGAATCTTATTATAAGACAAATTAACCAATTAAAATGTGTAGCCCTAATTGTTTGGACCCCAATTAGAAAAAACAAAATGTAAAAACAAAACAAAAAATTATGGGACAATTAGGGAAATGTGGATATGAGTTGGATATTGAATGATATAAGAAATCATTATTAAAAATTTTTAAGTGTGATGATGGAATTTTGGTTTTGTTTTTAAAAATGTTTTTATATACATACTGACATATTTATGGATGAAATGATAAAATGTCTGGCATTTGCCACTACATAATATGGGTGAAAAGGGATATACAACTTTGACTTAATATCAGATTATTAAAGGAAAATACCTCGTGGAATTAATTACTATGGGTGAATCTGAAAGTTTACTCTAGTGTGAGTCTCTGGGTAACTTTGGAGCTTCCTCTTCAAGCAAATGAAGCACACTCCTAACCAAGGCCACAAGAATGGGATCAGGAACCCCTACAGCTTTTTACTCCTTAGGTCGGAAATTGCCTTATGCCCTGCTCCCTTTCTCTTCTGTCCATGACTTTCACAACTTCCATCTTACTTGGCTTTCTACCTCATTTCCTCTCTTTCTCTGGTCCTGACTCCTGGTGGCGGATCTGGTTAAGCCCTGGCACTTCCTGCTGTGTCCAGTATGGACTCCTTTATGTCTACAGATACCATGACCCCAGCCAAGTGACACCACGTCCCCCAACCTTGCCAAGCTTCATGGGTGCAATACTTTGAAAGGAACTCCCAAAGACTTGTCTGTTTGAGGAGGTAGAAAAGAGTCTGATATAATTATACAGTTTTTGCAACAGATCATCAGAATTGGAAAAGTGTGAAATTATGGGTACATTAAAATTCCACCAGAGTTGGATGAGCAATATTACTGATCCCACAGAAAAAAAACCCTGGAAAATGCTAATTAAATTCACTTTCTAGTTACATTTTGTATTTCATCAGGATGCTGTAAATCATCATTCTTTAAACCAGTTTAAGTAATGTGATATTTTTCAAACAACAGGTTATGTACCTCTAATGAGTTGTGAAATTAATTTAATGGGCAGCAAAAAGTGTTTTTAATAGACTAGACTAGATTAGAATGGAGTGGAATAGAATGAAAATGTTAAAGTAAATCATACATAGTGAAAGTGAATATATTTTTTGTAGAACTTTTAGTTTTGCATGTACGTGTACATGCTGTGTCACAACGTAAAAATCAATTTCTTACTGTGGTCATTGCCCAAAAAGTTTGAAAACCCCTAGATAACAAATTTGTGCATATGATAGGTAAATAACAAAAAGACTCAAGAGGAAAAAAACAAGGTAACTCAATGAAAATTTATTTCCAACCAAAATCCCAGTAACTGCTCATGCGAATCAGAGAACTAAAGCTAAACTATGCCAACCAGTCAGAAATCGGAAATAATCTGGCAGAAGAACAGGCTCCTAGGTGTCACCTGATTTGTTGTTCTTTTTGTGTGGTTTTCTTACTATGTTTTTCTGTTGATTTTTAAAGGCCCTACGCATTTTTGTTACTTGGTAACCGCCATTTCCAGATTGGAATTTGCCTGTTTCTATGTGCAGCTGGTATGATATTAGTAGGAGGATGAGTAAGGCTGTGTGTGTAACTTTGCAGTTGGTTCACCAAGGGCCGAAATGAAAAACTCTGCCCTTTCCCCTACCTCAGTTTAGGTCATGGTAAGAAAAAGATAAGACGACATTAGTCACTCAACTGCAGACTGAAGCTGCAACAACCAATGCTCCTACAAGGTTGGCTATATGCCAAGGCCATAGTTGGCCAAGGAACGTGTGCCCTTTGAAATCCCAGCAGGCACACACCTACAAATTCTCAGTTGATGAAAGTTTCATCTATTCTTGTAGCCCCAGGTTGGAGAAAACATTTCCTTCTTGCCAAATTTTTCTCTTATATAAAACTTTAAATAAGAACTATGAGCTTTCATAATGCCTATAAATCTGGAAATTTTTAATTCAAATCCTGTAAAAGTTTGTGGCCCTAACAGCCTCTCACTGTTGTTTGAGTGCCACTGCAGAATGGATTTGCACACTTCTGATCCGGAAGGAATAAGAAGTCCTACTAAAATAAAGACCACAACGCATAAAGGGATCACTCCTCAAATGGAAAGGCACCTTGAGAGGGTACAATTAAGATGGAGAATCTATCTCAGGATGACATGACTATTTGGAAACTGAAAGGTTCAAATTCTGACTGAGGGGGTCAAGAAGAAATAAGTCCCAAAGTCTTAAATTGGGAGTGGGATGGAGAACACAATTGGACAGAATTTATAAGGAATGTAAATTATACTTATCAGAGGGTTTCACAATGTGATCTAATCGATAGTGCGTCCCTGGGCATGAGAGAAGCCAGGCCTACCATACTGAGAGCAGAATGGCAGGGAGCTTAGGCGTGGCTCTCTGAGCAGTCACTGTGATTCATCTGGAGGCACAGCTGGGGCCCCAAGCAGCAGGGAAAGACTTCGGTCAGTGTGAGCACTGTGGGTTCCCGGGACCACAGAGAACCACAGCTACAATTCAACTCTGACGTAAACCAGGACCTTGCCAGCCTGTCCTTTCCCAGAGAACAGTTTGCTCAGGTTCATGTTCTTGCCTCATTGCAAATTTCAAATGAGGTGACAAAAATGGCATCTGGAACATTTCCTGGCAGAGAGGGCATTTCTCCCCTCTCCTCTCCCAGACTCCTTTTTACCTTTTACGGCTGCTGTTTCACTGTGCAGGAGCCTGGCAGTGGAGTGAGATTCATATCCAGCTTCCATACTTGCTTGCTATGTGGTTTAGAGCAAATCATTGAACTTCTCTAAGCCTCAGTTTCCTCAGCAGTAAAATGGAGAGATAATAACTCTTATCTTATAGGGTTGTGTGAGGATTGAGATAATGTAGATAAAATGCTTTACAAACGTTCAGGGTTTCTCGAACTCAACACTTTTAACATTTTGGCCAGATAATTCTTTGCTGTAGGAGGCTGTCCTGCGCATAGTAGGATGTTCAGCAGCAACCCTGGACTCTACAAACCAGATGCCAGTAGTACCCCACCCCCCTGGTTGACTGTGACTTTCATCTTGCTCTCCTTTTTCCCTCCTTCCCTCCTTCCCTTCCTCCCTCCCTCTCTCTCTCTCTTTTGGGAAAGCAAACTGCCATGTTATGAATAGCCCAGGTGGTAAGGAACTAATGTCTCCAGCAAATAGCCAGCAAGAACCTGAGGCCAGCCCGCAGCCAAGTGAGTGAACTTGGAAGAGGATCGTCCCTAGTTGAGCCTTGAGATGACTACAACCCTGAGCGATACTTTGATTGCAGTCTTATGAGTCACCCAAAGTCAGAGGCACCCAACTAAGCCATACCCAGATTCCTGCCCCACAGACACTCTGGGATACTAAATGCTGTTCTTTTAAGTTTCTAAGTTTTGTGATAGTTTGTTATGTAGCAATAGATAACTAAGACCAGGACCAATAATGTATCAAGTGATATATCGGGAAGCAGATGAGTGAGATGGAGTCTCTGCTCTCAAAGGACGCAGAACCCAGAGGGAGCCCCACATGGCAGATCCTCAGATCTCTATGGCAGTTCTTTTCTTTCCTTTTTTTTTGCACATTCACATCCATTGCATAGGTCCATCCCATATGTCTCACTTGGTCATCCTCTACACATTTAGTGCTTTCTCTATATGTGACTTATTCAAACATCTTAGAATTAATTATCTCTTTAGCTCTTTGTAGAGCTGAGGTTTATCTTTTAACAACTGTATTAAGAATTTAAGTAACTTTACATGGAGAAGGGGCGTAGAGTATGTTAAGCTAAATGTCTGTTATTCTAAATTCACTTCCCAATCTTATTCAATGTATATTCCTACATTTTTCCTGGCTATCATCAGTGCTATGTTATTTTGTGTTCTCCTTTCCCTAAACATGTTTTATTATAAAAGTAACAAAAAATTGATATAAAATATTAAAACAGTACAGGAAGGCATAAAGAAAAAGTATGTCATTTACCAGAATTAATTACTGTTAACAATTTTATATGTATCTTTCCAGATATTTTCCATGAAATACAATTATACCTCATAAATACATACATATTTATTTTTGAGATTTTTTGGTTTCAAGGGATAGAAACAAAAGCAAGCTGGCTTGAGGAAAAAGAAAGACTTAATTGGCTCAGATACCCCAAATTTTGGAAGGACAAGAGTAGAATTGGCCTTTGAGATGATTGAAACCGGGACTAGAGCATTGTCAGGAATCATTCTTTTTCTCTCTCATCTCTAGCTCTCTCTGCATATTGGCTTCATTCTTCCACACTGGGTTCTCCATGAGTCAGGAGATATGAGCACCAGCAGTTCCCGGCTCTGAGCCTTACAACTTGGTGACCAGAGAGGAAAGGAACATCATTCTTCTGGCTTGAAAAACCCCAGAGCATGTTTCTGATTGGTTCAATCTGTTGATTAATCACTCAAGCCAGGGGCATGAGCTATTAAGAGAAGCTCAGCTGGAGTCGCATGTTCGACCCATTGCTGGGGAAAGTGTCTGTCACTAGAGAAAGCAGGGAAGGGATGGGGGCAGCCAAGAACAATTGGCATCTATCACATTTTTTTAATCCAAGTGGGATAATGAAATGCATATTGTTCTCCAGTTTGTTTTAATCAGTAAATTATATATCATGGACTTCTTTCCCTATCAATACATATTATGATCAGTTTATTAAACAATCTACACTCAATAGAACAGAAATATACACTATTCCAGTTTTCCTTCCAATCACTTCTTTCAACCATATTCCATGGAATCTCTCTTTCTGACCCTTAATGATATCTTGGGCAGATCTTATAGCTTTTTGGTCACGTTATATTATTAAAATGTCCTGTCCAATCTAGAGTAGTTTAAAATGAATTCTCACATCCAATTTAATGTTTATTGTCTTCCTCAAACCCGCCAGTGCAGGACAAACTTCACAGTGGGGAAGGATGTGGGTGACTTTTTCACTTTTCCTCCCTCCCTCTTCTTTGGTTGGGGCCAGAAGGAGGGAGAATTAGAGAGACAAGTGTCTCTTATTTATGTGATTGCTATTGGATGAATTGTGTCCCTGCCAAATTCATATGTTGAGGCCCTAACACTCAGTACCTCAGAATGTGACTGCATTTGGAGATAGAGCCGTGAAAGAGGTGAATCAGTCAAAATGAGGCCATTAGAATGGGCCCTAATTCGACCTGACTGGTGTCCTTATAAGAGGAAATTTGGACACGCAAAGAGACACCAGGGGCTCACGTGCACAGAGGGACGACCATATAAAGCCAAGGAGAGCTGCCTCAGAAGAAACCAACCCTGTAGGTGCCTTGATCTTGGACTTCCAGCCTCCAAAACCATGAGAAAATACGTTTCTGTGGTGTAAGCCACTCATTCTGTGGTGTTGTTGTGGCAGCCCAAGCAAACAAAAGCAGTGACCAGTGTTGGGTGTGTTAATGGTGCTTATTGTACTCGAAAGGCTGCCTTGTTCATGGGACATTTCTGTGGCTTCTTCAGGGGGCTCACAGAAAGTTCTCAGGGCACAGTTCTTTGGCATGATAAATATGTTAGAATTTGAGTTTCTCTAATCCCCTCTCATCTCCCACCCAGGACAGTTCATCCTATACTCCCTTGTTCCTGGCGGTCTCTCTCCTGGTGACCAAGCCTCTTCGGTAGGGTACCTAGGAGGATGCCTCAAGTCCAGCTACATTCCCAGGATTATTTCAGTCTCAGGAAGCCCACATAACCTTGTCACATCCAAGAGTGGGCGGGCAGACTGCTCCAGGTTATGGCCTCTTTGCCCAGCTGTCTCCTTTGACTCCCTGCTCAAACAGACACCAAGGACAGATAAGCAGTTCCACTGAAGAAGCAATATCCAAGTAGGGAATAAAATGTGAGGACCCTTTCTTGCCTGCACCTCTAATCTGGGCATGTTTCCTCTTACTTAATTCTTTTGAGGGATATTCCTTTCATGAGGAAAGAAAGGGAAACCATAGCACTCCCCACATGGCTGACATCTTAAGACTGAAAATTCTCCTTAAACTTTGTTTCCCAAAGTGGTCTGCATACAGATGTATAGATTGGAGGGAATTATGTACTGTCAGCTAGGTAGCTGAGCCAATCCAGCTGATTCACACCTGCCCTGAAGAGGTACCTGGCCCCCAGTTGCTTTAGGCTCCTTTTAGACTGTGCGTTGCTTATCACCTTGATCTCGAGCCAATTCTGGAACAACATTCTACTACAAGGCAGTTTACTTAAAGGCTATAATTTGCATAATATGAAAACATAATTTGTTTAACTACTACTCTACTGATAAACATTTGGGTAGGGCCCATGTTCTTGCTATTGCTTCAATGAACATATTCTTACTATTTGGGGGAACATGTGAGTGTTTGTGTATGGATATGTTTCACAGGGGGCTAAATTCCTAGATTTAAAACTGTTAGGTCAAAATAGATTAGCATAATTTTAAAAAGTTACTCTGTACATTATCATAAGTAAACTTTTACTTTTTACATTATCATAAAGTAAAATTGACTTTCTTATTTTGGTGTACAGTTCTGTGAGTTTTAACACATGTATAGATTCATGTGGCCACCACTATAATCAGGACACAGAATTGTCCCTCACTCAAAACACTTTCTCATGGTGTTTCTTTATACTTGTCCTCTTCCTCCTACCCATAACCCCTGACAACCACTGATCTATTCCGGCATAATTTTTAATGATGATAATCTTCTATTTGTTCAGTATGATTGATTGACAAAGTAATGATTACTCTCTCCTAAATAGATTCAAGATATTAGTTGCTAGGTCTGCTAACTAAGATCATGTATCCATGTAATTAACCCTAATGAGAAGATAAACTATTTAAAAAATTTTTTTCAAGCACATTTAAGTAGAAGAGTTTTCAGAATACTCCAGGCCTTAAGAAAAGTAAGCCTTATCAGCATAGAACATTCTATCATTGTATGTAATTCCATGTGTTTTTAAAACCAGTTGTGAACTAAATCCTATAACAGACTAATGTGTAAGTACAGCTTAAGAATAATAAAACAGACACTCTTATATCCAGTCCCCAAAGTAAGATTTAGAAGATTATAGTAACTTTGATGCCCTGTGTTTTCGTCCATGATGGCATCTCCCCTTCCTAGACCTGAGGGTGCCCCTTCAAACCCAAATTCTTTGAATGTTGTTTAATATTTATTTGGGAGGGGGATAAAATTTTTTCTGTTTACAATTATTCTTTATAATTACTTTGTGGTAGAATAATGGCTCCCCAAAGATGTTTGATCCTAACCCCTGGGACTTGTGACAAAAGAGATTTTGCAGATGAGATTTAATTAAGGGCGTGAGCTGGGGAGATTACCCTGGCCTATCTAGGGGGGTCCAATGTAGTCACAAAGGTCCTTGTACGAAGAAGGCAGGGAAGTCAGCATCAGGAAAGGAGACATGATGGAAACAGAGACCAGAGTGGTACAAGGAAGGGGCCATGAGCCAAGGAATGCAGGTAGCCGCTAGAAATGGCATGTAAGATAACAAATCTGTGTTGTTTTAAGCCACTAAGTTTGTGGTAATTTGTTACAGCAGCAATAGGAAAGTAATATAGTGTTTATCTCTGTTTTTAAAAAGATTTATTGAATACTTTAAATGTAATATGACATTTAAACATTTTTATTTTGAGACAATTTCAAACTTTCATAGAAGTCAAAAGAAAAGTATAAGAAACATCTGTATTCTCTTTACCCAGATTCATCAATTGTTAATATTTTGCTCCATTTGCTCTATCATTTGCTCTCACTCTCTCTCTCTATTTTTTTAAAACCATTTTAAAGTACGTTGCAGACATTATGATCCTCTACCCATAATTCTTTAGTGTGCATTTCCTAAAAGCAGGGACTCCTTTTACATAACCACATTACAATGATTCAAAATCATAAACTGTAACTTTGATATAATTCTTTAACCTAAAACTCGTATTTAAATTGCTCCAATGGTCCCAGTAATTTTTTTTTTTAGAATGAAAGCAAGTCTTTTTTTTCCTTCCTTCCCATCGCCCCCCGCCCCCACAAAGCCCTAGTACATAGTTGCGTATAGTTGTCAGTTCTTCTGGTTCTTCTATGTGAGCTGCCACCAGAGCACGGCTACTGGCAGATGAGTGCTGTGGTTCTGTACCCAGGAACCGAACCCTGGCTGTCGAAGTGGAGCATGCCAAACTTTAAAGGCCAGGCCATCAGAGCTGGCTCCCGGTAATGCTTTTTATAGTTATTAGTTTCCCTGGTCCAAGATACAACCCAGGAGCATGCATTGCAGTTAGTTGTCACGTCTCTTTAGTCTCCTGTAATCTGGAACAGTTTCTTCATCTTCCCTTATCTCTCGTGTTTTTGACAATTGTGAAGAGTACAGGCTAGCTATTTTACAGGATATTTTTCAATTTCGCTTGTCTGAAGTTCTCTCATGATTCATTTCGTGTATGCAATTTGACAGAAACTCCAGAGGTGTGATATTGTGTTCCACTCTGTGCATCACGTCAAGAGACACACAAAGTCCGCTTGAGCCATTATTGATGATGTTAATCCTCTGTACAGTGACTATTCCCCCATGTGTAATTAATAAGTAATTTGTAGGAGGGATACTTTGAGATTATCTTCTCAACCTCGTGAACCACCTTCTAGCCTTCTAGTGTTGATTCCAGCCTTCTCTATTTCCATTTTTTCACTTCCTTCTTCAAACATTGAGAAATCTGGCTTCCATGATCTAATATGACATTTTAACCTATTTGAGATGGTCTTTTGTGTCACTATTTTCCCATCACTTACAACTCAGTGTCATAAGTCATTCACTGTCTCCATGAAGAGAGAGAATTTATATGCATACGATAACAATTATACTGTTCAAATTATGTTTAAAGGTTCTGTTTTTGACTTTCAGGTTGCCAAAACATTTCCCACTTTTCTATAATGTTATTTTCACTTTTATTTTGTGATTATTTTGGGGGGTAACAGACAACTTATTGGAATATATATAAAAGATTTACAATGTAAACAGTAAAATAAACCACTCTTTAGTGTAAAGGATTTTAGCTGACCTACAGGTATTATCACCAGCAGATCCCAGGGTTGGTGGCATAGCTATGATTATTCAAGTTCCAGAGAATATCACTAAGGTAACCAACACAGATGGGCCTCTTGTTTGGTAAATGTTTTTCTTTTTTCTACATGAGAGCACTTTTGACTTCACTGGGAAAGCTGAGTTACTGACACAGACTTCTGCTCCGTTCTAGTGATGTCTTAGTGACTCTGAGTGATTGCTGCCTCAGGAAGCTACCTGACCTGCACTTCCATCCAACTCAGGTTCAGGTTGTGTTAGCCTTGGGCAGAACTGAGTTTTCTAAAGGATCATCTAAACTGAGTGGTAGTTTTCTATTCGTTGGAGACGAAAAATTTAAAATCAGAAATCACTATTTGGTAATCTAGCTTGACTTGATCAAGGGAAGAAGGGTCAGGGAAGAGAGAGGTCGTGATAAAATCAGACTGATGAAGAGTCTTTCAACTCTGGGATGAATTGTTATGCTTACAGCATTCTGCAGAGGAGAGGAGAGCCAAGGTGCAGTATCAATGCACTGTGAACCCAATGGACTTCAGAAAAGGTTCGTAAAGGTATCTGACGTGCATTTCCAGAAAGAGCAGAGTGGTTATGCACAGGGACTTGGCATTAGACGGACTTTGGTTTGAGTCCTGACTTATTGAATGACTGTTTATTGAATGACTTTCAATAATTTATTTATTGAACAACTCTGGCTAAGCTACTTAACCTTTTTGTTTGTTTGTTTGTTTTTTGCTGAGGAAGATTCATCCTGAGCTAACATCCACTGCCAATCTTCCTCCTTTTGTATGTGAGCCACTGCCCAGTATGGCCACTGACAGACGAGTGGTATGGGTCCATGCCTGGGAACCAAACCCGGGCCACCAAAGCAGAGCATGCTGAACTTAACCACCAGGCCACTGGGGCTGGTTCTGCTTAACCTTTGTAAGATTTAGTTTCCTTCTCTATGAAATAGGGGTAATAAAGGTGCTTATATTACATGGTTGTTGTGAGGATTTATTGTGTGTGCCAAGCTCAGTAAGTGTCAGCTGACTGTAAGTTTACAGAGTCTATCCAATAAAGCATTGAATTTATCAATTCTTAGTTTTGTGAGTATCAAAAGAAAGAGTCAAAAGTGATTGCTTTTTAATTGGCAAGGTAGTCTTTAAAACAACAGGATCATGTCTTGCAACCATGTGGGTGGGGAGAATGTGTGAACTCCCTCGTGGTGATGATGGTACAGCTGAAGAAAATTTGTCACCTTGGCATAGTGCAATGTACTCACTGTGATGTTATATACTGCAAGGACACATCCTAGAACACAGTGAGCAATACGCTAAGGCATAATTATGTGCATATAAATCACAGGTCTTTTTTTGAAATAATTGGTAGAATTACCATATCTCCAAAATGTAATGACATGGGGAAATGTTCAGAAAATAATGTTAAAAGAAAAAAAGGGTTCTACTGGCTGACTCCCTTAGTTGCTATCAGTAATTAGGGGGCACATAAATTCAGGTCGGAACCCCTGTTTCCCTCCCAATATACTGCAACCCTTGGGCACTGGGCCTGTAGACCTGGTATCTGTCCAATATTCTAGATCTGGGGACTATTCTTACTTTTGACCACGGTGCTCAGGTTTGCTCCCAGCTCAGTCCCTGAGCTTGGTCTCTGCTGTATATTTTCAACACTGACTTCCCTAGTGTCAACAAGTGGTATCTACCATTGACCGAGGAAGCCTCATGCTCCATGCTCCAGGTCCAGGCGTCGGACGTGTTCAAAGGGTGTCTGGGATTTGTAACTCTCTCAGGAGACATCCAGGGAGGATGAAGCTTAGCGAGAGGAAACATCTGAATCAACAGGATCACCTTAGATCTTCCAGAATGAGTCCATATCACCAGACCAAGGAATCGCCATACTCTAGAACTTGACTGGAATGTAAAACCCAGGAACTTAACTCAGTATGCCTCCCTTGACTGCCTGGTACCTGGATTTTAACTTCCTAGCCAAATCAGTCAGTTACACAGAGCAGATTCAGCTCCAGCTCACATCTGAGTAACAGACAGTATCATCTATGCTTGGCAGAAATGGAAGCGTGAAATGTGAGTCAGTTGTTTTATTTCGCTTCCTAGTGGAGAGAGACAATTTTTCATCCCATGTGAATCGAGTCATTCAGGAAGAAAGTCTATTCCAGAGAATTATTCAGACAGCGATTGTGGCTGCTCCTAATTAGATGCAGGCTGACTCAGGAGGCTGGGACCTGACTTGGCGGGAAAGCTGAGCACAGCTGTTCTCAGCCACCACATCAGGCTGGCCTCTTACTCAGTCTCCTAGCACCTGTATTTCTCCCTTTAGAAAATTATCACTATTATAATTACTACCTATTTACGTGTAGCACAACCAGTTTTTGATATTATATCCACCCCATCCCAATACTCATGACATCTTCTGAGGAGGTGGGATCCAGCCACTGGAGGGCATTTTCTTTGCTGAACTCTGAGATGCTGCCAGCAAGCGAGGCTGGAGGCAGATTCAGAAACAGAACTGAATTGCTCACCATGAGGCAGGAGGGGCTGGGAGACAGAAAAACTAAAGTTCCAGGGGGAAAATACAGGAAGAGGAGACACAAGACAACAAGTTCCAGAACTGCTTCAGCAAAGGGGAGATCAGAGACTTCCTAAGAGAATTTGGCGTATTTCACTGAGGTGTGTAACAATGGAAACCAAGCCCCTCCCTCCGTCTCCTATACAAAATCTTGGTCAACACCTATTTTGCCCATTAATGCTTTTGTTGCAGAGCAGATTGTTTACTTATTTATTGGAAAGAAGAGAGATGCTATGTCCAGCATCAAGCTTAGCAGAAGACCAAAAGAGAGGCTGCCTGCGGGGAGAGTGACATTTGAGTTACTTGTGTAATTACAGTATTTGCTTAATGCCTGTTTCCCTGCCTAATCTAGGAGCTGCATGAGGATAGGAATCGTGTCTCTTGTTAGCATATCCCCAGTGCCTAGCACAATGTTGGCACATAATAGGTTTTCAAATATTTGTTGGATGAATACACGAATGACTCCACACAATGGCTCCATACAACTTCTGATCTCCAGCTGAACTGAAGTCTAAAAGACAATGTTTCTTTGTCTCTTTGCCCAAGGTCTGCAGGGCACATTAGAAGGCTGATGATTTGGAGGATGGTGGGTCTAGCAGCAGCAGCTTTTAGGCAATGCTTTTAGAAAGACACTCTTTGGTCCTAATAAGGTGGTGCTGTTGGCTGACAATATAGCTGGAACACTGTATGCAGGAAATAATACAGGCCATCAGGACACCCACTTTATTTGTAGTGGAGGAGGCCAATCTGATTTCCATAAGTGTTAAAGTCACAATATTGCTATGGGATTTTGCATGCTGATCTATAAGGAAAAAAATAAAGCTCTGCTTGAAGAATTGTGTACTTTCTTTCGCTGTTTACCCTCTGGGAAGTTCCATTGTAAAGAGGAATTGAATTCCCAGTCGTACTCAATTGTGACACTTAGGAAGAAAGACAAAGTATATGTAGTTGCAATAACCTTCAATTTTTTTCCTTAGGCTAAAATGAAACTTTAAATTGAGAAGGAAACTCTACAGGCTGTAATGTATCACTAAAAGAGAATGGTGTTTTGAATCAGAAGATGTTGGGTTGAAGGCCCAGCTAAACCACTTACTAGCTATGTATGCTTGGAGCTTCAGTTACTTATCTGTAAGACAGGAACATTAATATGATATATGTACATGACATTTTGATGAAATAGTTTTGATGTAGCTCCTTTGGCTTAGCCATTTTCATGCGGCCTAAACAAATAACAAATCCTTTACACTTGTGACTTTTTTTAAAAAAAAGTTTTAAAGCAATGTGTACGGCAATCCTCATCCCATTCCTATGTCCCACTCCAAGCCTACCCCAGCATGGAAAGTTAGGGGTAAAAGATGAATTAAAAGCCAGTGATATCTGCTACATATAGAACTTGATAATTAAGGGGAGAAATCATTGTTGCTGGAAAAAAAAGAATTGCTATTTAGTATAAAAAAACCAACAGCAGCAACTACTATATACCTCGGTAGTGATATAATTCATATCAGGGAAGATATTTTGTTTAGGGAAATGTATTGAAGCCCTCTTTGGGAGAGGATTTGGTCTGAAAGGTGGGAGAAAAAGAGAGAGAGATACAGAGAGAGAGAAGGCTGGATTTCTCTGCAAAATAAAATAAGGAAATTGTGAGGTTTCTCAGGGGCAATCTAGGAGAGGGAAGGCAAATGGTTCAGATCAGTGAAAAAAGAGAATGTAAGAAGAGAAGGAGAAAGGCCCAACATGGCGGCCCGCTAAGTTCTATGGAGGAGATTCCCGTGACAGAGAAGGGCAATCCAGTCTAGGGGTGCTCCAAGTCTTTTTATTTTAATAATTGATTTTGCTTTTGCTTAAGTTCTCAATTTCAGAAAACAATGAATAAAAAGTATAATTTTCACTGTATAAAACCAGTAAAACTTGAAATGTGGGAAGGTGAAAAAAATAAAGAGCAAGAAAAATGTTCCTAATTAACAATATTTCTTTATATTTGCAGTTTTGCTACCATATGTTTCAGTATGGCTTTTGTTTTGTTTATCCTTACTTGGGACCCAATGTGCTTCATAATACTGAGGATTTATGTCTTTCTTTAATTCTGAAAATTTCTCAGACTTTATCTTTTTCAAACTCCCTCTATTATCTTCGTTCTCTCTACTTGATCCTTCTGGAACTCCTGTTTGGCAATGTTGAACTTACCTGAGATCTGTGTTTCTAGAAAGAAGGGATGGTTAAGAAATCCTCCCAATTCTTTTGTATTCTGGAAGCAGCTAACCTCAAAGGACCACCCTGCCCTTGTATCCTCCTAAGAACCACCTCCGTCCTTCCTCATGACTCCCATAAGATTCTCCATGATGCTCTTGCTTACCTGCCTCTATGACACCCCAGGTTCCTTTCCTTTTCACTGAGACATTCCTCATCAAAGAACTTTCATCTATTGCAAGAGTCTGTTTAAAATCATCTCCTTAATTTTCTGGTTCAGTTTGTTTTTGATACATTAAATACATGGAGGATTAACCTTCTTACTTTTTTATCCACATTTCTACTTCTATTTCATAATTTCCACCTCTTTATCTCTCTGTGCTGCATTGCAAGTAATTTGTTCCAATCTATCCCCTCATTCACTAATTCTCTATTCATTGCCTAATCTAATATTCAAACAGGTTGTCATTTCCAAGAGTTCTATTTATTCTCTCTCTCTGCCCATTCTTTTTACATCTTATTTTGTGTTCTTTCACTATGATGTCTTTCATTATTTTAAATGTACTTCTACTTTAGTCTTATAGTCTACTTTCTCCAGACCTTGAAAATGCTACGTCTTTTGTTTGTTGCATCTGCCAATTCTCCCTCATGGTAGATTGTTTCCTTGTATAGTTTGTAATGTTCTTATTGTGAAGTTATCTTAGCGTTTTTTTCTGAGGTGGTGATTCCTGTATGCTCTGAATTGTGGAAGTATTCCTACAGAACTATTTTGAATTTGCTTCTTCTTCAGTCCTGGTAGTTTCACAAATCCTGGACCAATTTTAATGTTAATTTATCACTTTGCTTTCCTGCAATATAAGGGTAGTGAAAATTTGGACCCTTGGAAAATTTATATCCTTATGTGATTTGGGCTTTGATTTCTCATGAGTTACGTAGATTTTTTCAACCCAGGACCCTGTTGTCTTCAAGATCTATTGACTCTTTCCCAGGCTAGTGGTTTGGGGGGGCACAGGGGGAGTCTAGCCCCATTTTCTTGGATGGGATAGCTTTTAAAATTCTCAGCTTTTTTTTGCTAGAGGCATGGTTCTAGTTGCCTCTTTATGTGAGCCTCCTACACACATAGGATTTTAAAATGATCTCTCAATAAAAAACAAACAAACAAAACTCAGCTCTGTTACTGTAAGGCTTAATTCTCAAGTAGTCTCCCATGGATCTCTATACAACTTCCACACTTCTCCTGTTATCAACATATGGGAATGTATCACGCAGACAAACCTTAATTTCCAACTTTGATTTTATAACTTTCTGTTATAAAGTCCTCTTCTATTTGCTGGGTTTTGGGAGATGCTGACCCAGTTGTAGTCAGCAGTGGTGAGAGCAAACTCAAATTTTCTAATGTTAAGCAGTGGAGGAAGAATCTCCATATGGAGAGTAATTTGAACCTTATAATTAAAGTCCCAAGAGAGTCTCCTTGCCTTTACTGGTTACTATTGCTACCACCATGCTGGCTTAGCGAGTGGCTGCAGTCCTCATGCATCTCTGTGGGCCATGTGTGGACATACACTCTTCACTTAAAACAGTAAAGGAAAAAAAAAGTCAAGGACACAAAATGGGGCTAGGAATGAGGTTTTCACAAGAATGCAGACAAAGAAGTTCTCACACACTTGCTTTGGAAGGGACTTAAATCTGTCTCAGAGCTTTCCAACAGCCAATTCAAAGAAGGAAACATACTTGGTTACACATTTCATAGTGACTAAGAGATAAAAGCAAATAAGTTCCTCAACTGAAGCTTGGGGTGCCAATATATAAAAAGAGGTATTGTGAGGGGGACGTTGAAAGAAATACTTTGATGTCTGACTTAGTCAGCTCTAGCTGCTATAATAAAATACCATAGCCTGGGTGGCTTAAATAACGGACAGTTCTGGAGGCTGGGAAGTCCAAGATCAAGGTGCTGGCTGATTCAGTTCTTGGTGAGGGCCCCCTTCATGGCTTGTAGACAGCTGCCTCCTCCCTGTATCATCACACAGTGAGAGAGGAAACTCCGATGTCTCTTCCACTCCTTATAAGGGCACTAATCCCATCATGGGGGCTCCACCCTCATGACTTCATCTAAACCTAATTATTTCCCAAAGGCTCCACCTCCTAATACCATGATATTGGGGGTTAGGGCTTGGACATATGAGTTTTGGGGAGATATATACATTCAGTCTATAATGATATGCCACTTGGAGTGGGGAATAGGAAACCCCAAAGTTCATGCTTGAGGAAGAATAAATAGATGCTAAACTGCCTTTTAAGGAGGGTGGATATTTTGTTTTGTTGAGTGGAGTTTGTAGTTTGGAGCCAGAGCTGAAGAGGGATGAAGAGTTACCCCGGTCGTCTTTCTCTGCCTTTCTCCCATATTTCACTCAGCCTTCTTTCTAAATGAAAGTAGAGTTTGAAGTGGCACCAAGTTTTTTTAGCCTGTCTGGAGAATCCACACATTTCCATCAGGCATGTTTGGATGGTAAATTTCTCCTGGCACAGGCCCTTCCCTGTGTTCCCAGCTAATCTTTTTATTATGTCCATAGTTACTTTTCTCTTCTAGTTTTTATCACCCTCTGATCTCTATTTCTGGGTCTCTCAACTCTTTCATATTCATAGTACTCTTCCCTGACATCCTGCACATTGGGCTGAATAAATAACAACTCTTTCCATGAGTGGGACAGCTCCACAACAGTCCCATAAATCCAGGGGCAGGACTGCCAAGAGGTGGATGATGTGCTCCTGGGAATTCTAGCTGAAGGTGGACTTTCTCCAGTCATAGTCTGGGTGCTGTCCCCTTCACTCTGCTTTTTATTTTTTTTTGGGGGGGGTGGTTAGAGGTTCTCCAGGAGAGCCTTCTCCTAACTGGTTTTAATTAAGGATAGTGTAAGGATAGTGTAACTAAGGATAGATTCTTAGATCTGGGAATCATGACATTTGGGTTATAAAAGGCTATGTAATATTGAATAAGAAATTCACTTTTCCTCTCCAATCTTCATTTTCACATCCAAAAAAAAAAAAAAGATTTGAAATAGAATAGTAGATTTAAACTCTCTAAGATGCCGTCTTCCAAAGAAATTTTAAAAGGCAACTCTATAGATAAAAAGAGAGTTGCTGTTTCCAAGTAGATGTTGTGGTTTTGGTAGTGGTGGGTGCTATCCCCTCCTCTCACTTCCCATGGAAACCCAAGAGCTTCTTTATAGAACTGCTCCAACTTTAAAGAGCAAAGTAGGGAAAACCACTGATCTAGATCAGAGGTCAGCAAAATTTATCTAAGAGCCATATAGTAAATATTTTTGGCTTTGGGTACCATATCATCTTTGTCACAACCACTCTACCCTGCCATTATAGCATGAAAATAGCCATAGATGATACTTAAACAAATGGGCATCACTGGACATGGCTCACAGGTCATAGTTTGCCAACCCTTGGTTTGCAGAATCCGTAGATGTTTTTTGATGTTGTTCCAAATATGTATACACATATTATAGGACTCAACTCAGGTATATGAATTCTGCTTTATCAAAGAGGAAACAACATGCATTCAACTAGTCAGTTTTCAGAGGCTCTGAGTAAATCTTTTCTCCATCCTACTTGTGTCTCCATTGAGGCTGCCGGTTTAATGAGCCCAGGTACCATCTCCAGTAGGATTTCTTCCTGAGGCTTCCAGCAGAGGTCAAAGGCAGGTTCCTTTTAGAAAATTCAGGCTAGCCTGGATTTGGAGCTAAACTTTAAGGTAATGTAGGCACTCAGAAATGACATAGAAATGGCACACACAATAGAATTAGTAGGTGAGGACATTAAAACACTTATAACTGTAATCCAAATGTTTAAGAAATTAGAGGAAATATTGAATGAACATAAGGAGAAAAATGGAAGATATAAAAGATGCCCAAATCAAAATTTTAAACGTGAAAATTATAATTTCTGAGGTGAAAAATGCACTACGTGTTAATAATGGCAGGTTAGACATAGATTAGTGGATCTGAAGATGAGCAATAGAAATACCCAAAATGAAATAGAAAGAGATAGACTTATAAAAATGAGTGAACTGTGGGACAAAATCAAGCAGCCAAATGTTTGTGTAATTGCATTCTCTGAAGGAGGGAAGGCAAGAAATGTATTTGAAGAAATAATGGCTGAAAATTTTCCAAATTTGATGAAATTATAAACCCTTAGGTCCACGAAGCTCAAAAAACCCCAAGTACAAGAAACATGAAGAAAATTACACCAAAAGCACATTAGAATCAAATTGCTTAAAACCAGTGATAAAGAAAAAAAATGTTAAAAGCAGTCAGGGAAAGAAAAAAACATACATCACATGCAAAGGAACAAAGATAAGGATGACAATGGATTTCTTGCTGGAAAAATGCATGCAATAAAACAGTGGAGCAACAATGTTTTACAGTTTTCAGTGTACAGGTCTTTCACCTCCTTGGTTAAATTTATTCCTAGGTATTTTATTCTTTTCATTGCAATTGTAAATGAGGTTGTATTCTTGATTTCTGTTTCTGCTATTTCATTGTTAGTGTATAGAAACTGATTTTTGTTTGTTGATTTTGTACCCTGCAACTTTACTGTAATCATTGATTATTTCTAATCATTTTTTAGTGGATTCTCTTAAGGTTTTCTATATGTAAAATCACATCATCTGCAAATAGTGACAGTTTTACCTCTTCCTTTCCAATTTTGAATCCTTTTTATTTCTTTTTCTTGCCTGATTGCTCTGGCTTGGATTTTTTTTTGTTTCTGGGAAAGATTCACCATGAGCTAACATCTGTTGCCAATCTTCCTCTCTCTTTTTTTTTCTTCCCCAAAGCCCCAGTACATAGTTGTATACTCCAGTTGTAGGTTCTTATAGTTCTTCTATGTGAGCCACCACCACAGCACGGCTACTGACAGATGAGTGGTGTGGTTCTGCACCTGGGAACTGAACCTGGGCTGCCAAAGCTCTGGCTTGAATTTTCAAAACTATGTTAAATAAAAGTGGCTGAAGTGGGCATCCTCGTTTTAGTTCCTGTTCTTAGAGGGATAGATTTCAGTTTTTCACCATTAAGTATGATGTTACTGAGAGTTTGTCATATATGGCCTTTATTATGCACTTTCCTTCTATACCCATTTAATTCAGAGTTTTTATTATAAAGGGATGTGGTACCTTGTTGAATGCTTTATCTGTGTCTATTGATATGATTTTTATTCTTCATTTTGTCAATGTGGTGTATCATATTGACTGATTTTTGGATGTTGAACCATCCTTGCGTCCCTGGAATAAGTCCCACTTGATCATGGTGTATGATCCTTTTAATGTATTGTTATACTCAATTTGCTAATATTTTGTTGAGGATTTTTGTATTGATATTCATCAGTGATATTGGCCTGTAATTTTCTTTTTTGTGTTGTCCTTATCTGGTTTTGCTATCAGGGTAATGTCGGCCTCATAGAATGAGTTAGGAAGCTTCCCCTACTCTTTAATTTTTTGGAAGAGTTTGAGAAGTATTGGTACTAAGTCTTTTTTGAATGTTTGGTAGAATTCACCAGGGAAGCCATTTGGTCCCAGGCTTTTGTTTTTTTGGAAGGTTTTTGATTACTGTTTCAGTTTCCTTACTAGTGATCAAACTATTCAGATTCTCTATTTCTTATTGATTCAGTTTTGGAAGGTGGTATGATTCTAAGAATTTATCCATTTCTTTCAGATTATCCAATTTGTTGGCATATAGTTTTTCATAGTATTCTCTTATAATCCTTTGTATTTCTGTTGTGTCTGTTGTAGTTTCTCCTCTTTCGTTTCTGATTTTATTTATTTGAGCTTTCTCTTTTTTTATTGGTGAGCTTAGCTAAAGGTTTGTCAATTATGTTTATCTTTTCAAAGAAAAGCTCTTTGTTTCATTGATCTTTTCTATTGTCTTTTAAGTCTCTATTTCATTTATTTCCACTCTGATTTTTATTATTTCCTTCCTTCTATTCATTTGGGGCTTCATTTTTTCTTCTTTTTCTAGTTCCTTTAGGTGTATTGTTAGATTGTTTATTTGTTAGATTGTTAGCTTGTTTTCTGCTTTCTCGAGGTAGGCCTGTATTACTATAAATTTCTCTCTTAGTACTGCTTTTGCTGTATCCCATAGATTTGGGTATGTTGTATTTTCATTTTCACTTCTTTCTAGGTATTTTTTGATTTATCCTTTGATTTCTTCATTGACCCAACAGTTGTTCAGTAGAGTTTTGTTTAATTTCCACATATTTCTGACTTTTCCACTTTTCTTCTTGTAGTTTATTTCTAGTTTTATACCATTGTGGTCAGAAAAGATGCTTGGTGTTATTTCAATCTCCTTAAATTTATTGAGACTTGTTTTGTGGCATAATGTGTGATCTATCCTGGAGAATGTTTCATGTTCATTGGAAAAGAATGTGTATTCTGCAGTTTTGGGATGTAATGTTCTGTATATATCTACTAAGTCCATCTGGTCTAATGTGTCATTTAAGGCCAATGTTTCCTTATTGATTTTCTGTCTGGTTGATCTATTCATTGATGTAAGCAGAATATTAAAGTTCTCTACTATTATTGTGTTATTGTTTGTTTCTCCTTTTATGTCTGTTAATATTTGCTTTATGTATTTAGGTGCTCCTATGTTGAGCACATAGATATTTATAAGTATTATGTCCTCTTGTTGGATTGTTCTCTTTATATTATGTGAAGCCCTTCTTCATCTCTTGTTACAGTTTTAGTTTTAAAGTCTATTTTGTCTGATATAAGTATTGCTACCCCAGCTTTCTTTTCATTTCCATTTGCATGGAATATCTTTTTCTATCACTTCACTTTGAGTTTGTGAGTGTATTTAGGTCTGAAGTGTGTCTCTTGTATGCAGCATATATATGGGTCTTTTTTTTATCCATTCAGCCACTCCATGTCTTTGATTGGAGCATTTAGTCCATTTACATTTAAAGTAACTATTGATAAGTATGTACTTATTGCCATTTTGTTACTTTATTTCTGGATGTTTTTGTAGTTCTTCTATGTTCCTTTCTTCTTCCCTTGCTCTCTTCCCTTGTGGTTTTATGGCTATCTTTAGTGTTATATTTGGGTTCCTTTTTCTTTATTTTTTTGTGTTTTTAGTTTGTGGTTACTATGAGGTTCATATATAATAACCTATGTAAATAGAAATTTATCTGTTGAAAGAAATTGAAAAAGACAGAAAGAAATGAAAAGATAATCTGTGCTCATGGATTGGAAGAATTAACATAGTTAAAATGTCCCTACTTCCTAAAGCAATCTACAGATTCAGTGCAATCCCTATAAAAGTCTCAATGACATTTTTCATGGAAATAGATCAAAGAATTCTAACACTTATATGGAACTACAAAAGTCCCTGAATAGCCACAGCAATCCTGATAAAAAACAACAAAACTGGAGGCATCCCACTCCCTGACTTCAAAATACTCTACAAAGCTATAGTAACAAAAATAGCATGGTACTGGCAGAAAAACAGACACACTGATAAATGGAACAGAATGGAGAGCCCAGAAATAACCCACACATCTATGGACAGCTAATCTTCAACAAAGAAGCCAAGAACATCAATGGAGAAAGGAAAGTCTCTTTAATAATGGTGTTGGAAAAACTGGACAGCCACATGCAAAAAAAAAAAAAAATGGAAGTAGACCATTATCTTACACCATACACAAAAATTAACTCAAAATGGATTAAAGACTTGAATGTAAGACCTGAAATCATAAAACTCCTAGAAGAAAACATAGGCAGTATGCTCTTTGAAATTGGCCCTAGCAGTATCTTTTTGAATATCATGTCTCCTCAGGCAAGGGAAACAAAAGAGAAAATAAACAAATGGGACTACATCAATCTAAAAAGCTTCTGCACAGCAAAGGAAACCATCAACAAAACAAAAAGACAACATAACAATTGGGAGAATATATTTGCAAATCATATATTTGATAAGGGGTTAATATTCAAAATATATAAAGAACTCGTACAACTCAACAAGAAAAAAACAAACAACCCAGTTAAAAAATGGGCAGAGGGTCTGAATAGACATTTTTTCCAAAGAAGATATACAGATGGCCAACAGGCACATGAAAAGATGTTCAACATCACTAATTATTAGGGAAATGCAAATCAAAACTACAATGAGATATCACTTCACACCCATCAGAATGGCTATTATTAAAAAAAAAAAGTAAGGGGGCCAGCCCCATGGCTTAGTGGTTAAGTGCACTCGCTCCGCTACTGGCAGCCTGGGTTCGGATCCTGCGCGCGCACCGACGCACCGCTTGTCTGGCCATGCTGAGGTGGCATCCCACATACAGCAACTGGAAGGATGTTCAACTATGATATACAACTATCTACTGGGGCTTTGGGAAGAAAAAGGGGAAAACGAAAAAAGAGGAGGATTGGCAATAGATGTTAGCTCAGGGTTGGTCTTCCTCAGCAAAAAAAGAGGAGGATTGGCATGGATGTTAGCTCAGGTCTGATCTTCCTCACAAATAATAATAATAAGAATAATAACAAGTGTTGGAGAGAATGTACAGAAAAGGGAACACTGATACACTACTGGTGGGAATGTAAACTGGTGCAGCCACTGTGGAAAACAGTATGGAGATTCTTCAAAAAATCAAGACTAGAACTACCATATAATCCAGCTGTATCACTTCTGGGTATTTATTCAAAGAACACAAAAACACTAATTTGAAAAGATATATGCACCCCTAATTTCATTGCAGCATTATCCATAATAGCTAAGACTTAGAAACAATCTAAGTGCCCATCAACAGATGAATGGATAAAGAAGATATGGTGTATGTATATACACAATGGAATACTACTGAGCCATAAAAAAGACGGAATGTTACCGTTTGCAACAACATGGATGGACTTTGAGGGCATTATGCTGAGCAAAATAAGTCATATGGAGAAAGACAAATACTGTATGATTTCACTCATATGTGGAAGATAAACAAACAAACAACAACAATGAACAAACACATAGACACAGAGAATAGACTGGTGATTACCAGAGGGAAAGGGAGTAGGGGGAGGGTAAAAGGGCATATGTGTATGGTGATGTATGGCAATTAGACTTGGCCTGGTGAACACAATGTAGGCTTCACGAAAATCAAAATGCAATGATGTACACCTGAAATTTATATAATGTTACCAACCAATGTTACCTTAAAAAATTTTTAAAAAAAACAACAACAGTGGAGAAATATCTTCAAATACTGAAAGAAAAAAAGCTTTAAAAGTAAAATTATTTACTCACTGAAAATACATTCCATGAAGGCAAAATCACAACTTTTCAGAAAAGTAGAAAGAATTCATCACCAACAGAACTGTACTATAAGAAATGTTAAAGGTAGTCCTTTAGGCAGAAGGGACATTATATCAGCTAGAAATCTGGATCTGCAAAAAGGAACAAAAAGCACTGGCAATAACTACATTGGTAAATTTAAAGAATTTTTATTATTTAAAATCTTTAAAAAATCTACTGTTTAAAGCAAAAATAATAACAATATATTGTGGAGTTTATAACATATGTAGAAGTAAATGCAAGAAAATAATAGCACCAAGACTAGGAGGGGAGAAAGTAAAATGTTGTAAAGTTCTTATATGATACATGAAGTAGTATAATATCACTTGAAGATAGACTTAATAAGTTAACTATGTATACTATAAACCCAAAGCAACCACTAAAAACACAACAAAGAATTATAGCTAATAAGCCAAGAAAGAGTTCTCAAATAATAGTTCTAAAATACTCAAATAATCTGAAAGGAAGATAGGAAAAGAAGAAAAAGTCAGAAAAAAACCATAGGAAAAATAAAAAACAAATAAGAAGATGGTAGGTTTAAACTCTTCCACATCAACAATCACATTAAATGTAAATGCCTTAATAACCTAATTAAAAGGCAAAAAATATCAGATTGTATAAAAATGCAAAACCTAACTAAATGCTACCTGCAAGAAACCCACTTTAAATATAAACACCTGATTAAGTTAAAAATAAAATGATGAAAAAAGATGTATAATGCTAACAATCAAAAGAAAGCTAGAGTGGTTAGTTATATTTATATCAGACAGAGTAGATTTTAGAGCAAAAAAGTATTACCAGGGATAAAGAGAGTCATTTCATAATGATAAAAGGGTTAATTTATCAAGAGGACATGATATGTTTATGAATCTGTAACAGAGCTTCAAAAATCCATGAAGCAAAGATTAACAGGTTCTAGCCAGTGCAGTAAGACAATGACAGTATATAAAAGGCATCCGGATTGGAAAGGAAGAAATAAAGCTTTCTTCTCAGAGGACATTATTGGCTCTGTATAAAATCCAATGGAATATACAAAAATGATAGTAGAATAAGTGAGTTCAGCAAAATCAACATACAAAAATCAATTGTATTTCTATACACCAGCAACAAACAATTGGAAATTGAAATGAGAAAACAATACCATTTACAATAACATCAAAATACAAAAATGTCTGATGAAAGATACGTGAGACCTATATAATAAAAACCACAAAAACGTCTTGAGAGAAATTAAAGAAGATCTAAATAAATTGAGAGATATACCATGTTCAAGGGTTGGAAGACAATATTGATAAGGTTTCAGTTCTCCCCAAATTGATCTGGAGATTCAATGCAATCGAAATAAAAATCTCAGCAGTTTTTTGTTTGGTACGAATTGACAAGCTGCTTATGGATGGGGCATCTGCCTTTGGATGATGGGGAGAGTGGAAAGTGATGACAAAAGGGCATGGGGAAACATTTGGAGAGTGATGGATATATCTATTATCTTGATTGAGGTGATGGTCTCACAGTATACATAGTTAAAAATTTATTAAATTGTACATTTTAAATGTGTAGTTTGTTGTATATCAATTATACCTCAATAAAGCTGTTAAAAATGTCATAGCATTTGTAGAAATACTAGACCTTTGTAGGTGTCACAAGGCTAGTTATTGGGATCAATTCTTTTTATTGAATCTATAAACTCCCAATTATAGAATTCGATATAGGCTGCAGTAATTTTCAACAGGACACAGACCCTTGGGATGGAATGATGTAGTGAATCTCAATTGTCTACCTTCCCAATGTCCCTTCTTCCCTTTTTCAGTTAACAGCATCCACTCCTCCTTTGGGGAATCTTTCTCTTTGCAGTTACTCATCCATATGTTTGTGGTAATACTGCCAATCATGTTGCCTTAGCCATAGGGGTCATGTCACCCAAATTGGCTTGTCATGGTGCCCTATCACCTTCCATGGCCGTTGGTCAAAGAGGTTGGTACAAGACTCAGGCAGTAAAAGCCCTTTCCTAGGAGATTTAGATATAGATGTGGATATGGATACACAGAGATATAGAGATATACTGAAGCAGATGAGAGAAGTCTCCCCTTGTCTCTGGGATCAGTAGTTTTGCTTTGTAATCCAAGATTTGACTGTGAGTAGCTGTACGGAGGAAGCGTGAGGACATTAGGGAGGAACTTACACAGTCATTTATCTTATTGTATATATATTTTATTGCATCCTTAGTATGTATCAGTTACTGGTCTAGGGGTTGAGAATACAGTGGTGAACAAGCAGAGAGAAGCATACTTGATGATGAATAAAGAAAGAGAAAGTCCAGGCGACATTCACTGAAATCTTAGATCCAGTCCTACTTGAGATCACATCCATTTTGCCTTTCCCATTTATATAAGGTCATGAGATTTTCTCTTCTGTGAAAAATAGTTTGAATTTTGTTTCTGCCCCTTGCACGTGAAAGAATCTGACCAATATAGAGGGAAAAAAGTATCTTGGCAAGAGTGTAAAAAAGGCACATCTAATTTGAAATAGTATATTCAGTATATGACATTATTTTGTAATATGAAACACAAAAAGTAAATATAAAATAAAAGATCTTGGTGGGTCCAGCCCGGTGGCATAGTGGTTAAGTGCTCACACTCTGCTGCAGCGGCCCGGGGTTCGGATACCGGGCGTGCACCATCTGCACCGCCGCACCGCTTGTCAAGCCATGCTGTGGCGGCATCCCATATAAAGTGGAGGAAGATGGGCATGGATGCTAGCCCAGGGCCAGTCTTCCTCAGCAAAAAGAGGAGGATTGGCGACAGATATTAGCTCAGGGCTAATCTTCGTCACAAAAAAAATAAATAAATAAATAAAAGATCTTGGCTAGTGGGGATACACATAATAGAGAGTTAGAGGTAAAGTAAACCATGTTTTTTATTTTTTGTTTATTTTCAGAAATAATATTAATAGGTATCACTTTTTTGAGAACCTAGATATGCCAGATACTTTACAAACATTAGATCTCTTTCAATCCTCAAAACCATACTTTAAGGAAGGTAGCAATAGTTGGTTAGGATCTTGAGAGGGGAAGAACGGTGCTGTTCTTCTTGACCTAAGTTCTAAATAACCTGAGAAAATAAGACAAAAAAGAAGATAGAGGCAAAATATCACTTTTCTTACTGAAAAAGGCTAAGTCAGATTATTTAGATTAGCAGGAGACCTGCATGCCTCCTCCACTGAACACATCTAGTCACCTGAATTCAGGACCAGTGCAAATTTCTCAACATTGGAGCTGTCCAAGGAAGACTTACAACATAAAAGAGGAGTTCACTTTCAAGAAGGAAAATGGAGAATCTGAGTTAAGAACACTCCATTGGTTCTTACCAAATTTACCAAACAGATAAGTCACTTCACACCCCCTGGGACAGAATGATTAAAAGGGGTGGAGAAAGGCCAGGAACACATCCCTATTTGAGCTCCTCCAACTAGAATGGAAACCTCAAGAGTGGGAAGTATTTCCCAAACATAGGTCAATTGTATAGATGAGAAAAATGAGGCTTAGAAATGTTAAATAATTTGGCCAAGATCATACATTTAATAAGTGGCAGAATGAAAAATCAAGGTCCAGTTGACCACCAAGTTCATCTCTTTCCACTAGACTCCCCCTATTGTTGCACTTTAAAATGTTTGCATGCAATTCTACTACTAGGAATTTAACCATACAGCACCACAAGTGCACAAAGACATATCTAGACGGATATTTGCTGCAGCATATTTTTAATGAAAAAAATTAAAAGCAACCCAGATATCCTTCAGTAGAAGAATCATTAAATTATGGCACATCCATGGAGTAGAATGCTTTACAGCAATTTCTGAAAAGCAAAGACAATTATCTCTGTATCAAAAGGGAAAAATCTAAGATATATTCAAAGTGAAAAAGCACATAATGGAACAGCATGTGTAGTGTCTTCCTGTTTGGGTAAATTTTGAAAGTATTCATTTACATACACATAGAACATTTCTGTAGAAATAGAAAAGAAACTTAATAATGGTTACCACCGGGTGGTAGAAGGAGTAGTGGTCAGGGTGCATTGACTTTCCATTTTAAATATTTCTAGAGTGTTTGTTTTTTCTTTTTACTTTTTTTCTTCTTATTTTATGTACAATAAAATTCACACATTTACGGTGTACAGTTCAGTTGGGTTTAGTATATTCACAGGATTGTGAAACCATTACCACTTGTTTAATTCCAGAACATTTTCATCACTCTAAAAAGAGAACCCATACCCATTAGCACTCACTCCCCATTCCCCCATCTCTCCAATCCTGGCAACCACTGATTCATTTTTGTCTCTAAGGATTTGCATATTCTAGACATTTCATATAAATGAAATCATACAATATGTGGCCTTTTGTGTCTGGCTTCTTTCACTTAGCACATTTTCCAAGTTCATTGATATTGTAGTTTTATCAGCAGTTTATTCTTTTTTTATGGCTGAATAATGTATGCCACATTTTATTTATTTATTCATCAGTAGACATTTGCATTGTTTCCACTCTTTGTTTATTGTAAATAATGCTGCTATGAACATTTGCGTACAAGTTTTTGTGTGGACATACATTTTCACTTCTCTTGGGTATGTGTCTAGGAATGGAATTGCTGAGTTGTATGATAACTCCATGGTGAACTTTTTGAGGAACTGCCAAACTATTTTCCAAAGCAGGTGAACCATTTTATATTCTCCTTCATTTTTGAAGGATCATTTTTTTGGGTACAGAATTCTTGGTTGACAGAACCTTTTCAGCACTTTGAAAATGTCATGCCACTGCCTTCTGACCTCCATGGTTTCTGATGAGAAATCAGCTTCAGAGGTCTTATTGGGGATCCCTTGTATGTGTTGAGTCACTTCCCTCTTGCTGCTTTCAAGATTCTCTTTGTCTTTGCCTTTTGACTGTTTGATTACGATGTCTAGATATAGATACATTTGAGTTTATCCTATTTGTAGTTTGTGTAGCTTTTTGGGTATATAGATTAATATTTTTCATTGAATTTAGGAAGTTTTCTTTCAAATATTCTTTCTGCCCTTTTCTGTCTCTCCTTGCCTTCTGGGACTTTCGTTATACATATGTTGGTGTACTTGATGATGTCACACAGGCTCTGAGGATCTTGGATTTGTTTTTTTTTCTCATTCTTTTCTTTCTGTTCCTGAGACTAGATTATTCAAATAGTCCTAGTTTCAAGTTTGCTGATTCTTTCTTCTGACAGCTCAAATCTGTTAAGCCTCTTTAATGAATTTTTCATTTCAGTTATCATACTTTTCAATGCCAGAATATCTGTGTGTTTATTTTTATAATCTCTAGATCTTTATTGATATTTAGTAAGACATCTTTCTATTGCTTTCCTTTAGTTCTTTAAACATGATTTATTTTAATTTTTAAATGTATTTTAAACAGCTGATTTAAATTTTGTCTACTGGTTCCAACACCTGGGCCTATTGAGCAACGGTTTTTGTTGAATGCTTTTGTTCCTGTGGATGGACCAAACTATGTTATTTCTTTGCATGTCTGGTGACTTTTCCGTCTAAAACTGGACGTTTTAAATAATATAACGTGGCAACTCTTGAAATCATTTTCCCCTTTCCCTCAGGTTTGTTGTTGTAGCTGTTTGCTGTTTCTGCTTGTTTCTTTAGTAACTTTCCTGAACTAATTCTGTAAAGTCTATACTCTTTGTCATCTTTAGCCAGTGAAGTCTCTCCTTGGTTAGCTAATGATTAAACAGACATTTACTTATAGGCATACCTCAAAGATAGTGCTGGTTCAGTTCCAGACCACCACAATAAAGTGAATATCACAATAAAGCAAGTCACACAAATTTTTTGCTTTCCCAGTGCAGATATATATGTTTACACTATATCGCAGTCTATTAAGCATGCAATAGCATTATGCCTAAAAAAACAATATATATACCTTAATTTAAAAATACTTCATTGCTAAAAAATGCTAACTATTATCTGAGCCTTCAGCGAGTCGTAATCTTTTTGCTGGTGGAGGGTCCTGCCTCGATGTTGGTGGCCGTTGACTGATCAGGGTGTTGGTTGCTGAAGGCTGAGGGGGCTGTGGCAATTTCTTCAAATAAGACAACAGTGAAGTTTGCCACATTAATTGACTCTTCCTTTCTCAAACAATTTCTCTGTAGCATGCAATGCTCTTTGATAGTGTTTTACCCACAGTAAAACTTTCAAAATTGGAGTCAATCCTCTCAAACCCTGTTGCTGCTTTGTCAATTAAGTTTATGTAATATTCTTAATTTTTTGTTGTTGTTTCAACAATCTTCACAGCATCTTCAAGAGGAATAGTTTCCATCTCAAGAAACCACTTTCTTTGCTTATCCATAATAATAAAACAGTTGGAAATATTGTGAGAACTACCAAAATGTGACACAGAGACACGAAGTGAGCAAATGTTATTGGAAAAATGGTACTGATAGACCTGCTTGATGCAGGGTTGCCAGAAACCTTCAATACATGAAACACACAATGTCTGCAGAGTGCAGTAAAGCAAATCACAATAAAACAAGGTATGTCTGTAAATGGCTGGAACTAATTGGTCTCCCAGCTTTTGCCAGTGGGGTCTGTGTGTATTTTGAAGAACACTTTTAACACTCCAGCAGGCAGTTTGCAACTCTGCCTTGGTCTTCACTTCCTGCTTATGTACAGCCTCACAATCAGCTAGTGGTGAAAGCTTAGGATGGGGCCTTCTCAGGTCTTTCCTGGGCATATACACGGCCCTTGCATGTGTGCATCTTTATACAAGTGCATAGTTTTCTTCATTTCCAAGGATGTGTTGGAGCTTTTCAAAGCCGCCTGTGGACAGCTCATTCCCCACCTTTTCCTCTTAACTTTTTTGATCAGCTTCTTGTTAGCTCCAACTGCTATTACTGCCTCCGGTAACTGTGATACTAAACAATTATGACTGATTGTTTTCAAAAAACACACTCCCAGGGAAAAGGCTGATTGTCATGAGAGAGGTCTGAGTCATGTCAGACAAAGACAAGCCTTGCAATTGGGCAATTCTAGTAAACTGCCAGGCAGGTCAAATAATGACAATTCTCTAAGAAATGTGTTTTGGGGAGCTCCTAACCCGTTCTGCCCCCTCCAGGAGTTGCCAAGCTACTGGTTTTCACTGTGTGTGGGGGGCTCTTCCCCTTCAAGAATTCTATGGAGCTTGGCAGAGGGAGATGGGAACAGGACAAATTAAACCACCACAAATCTTACTGTTTTTACTGAGATTCAGCCATTTATCTTGAATGAACACTCCTTGGATTGTTGCCAGTCTTTGGTTAATTTCCAGAGTTTTGGAAAATGTTGATTTTGACAATTTTTGCTGGTGTTCTTGTTGCTTTTATGGAGAAGCAGATTTTTGGAGGTTCTGACTCTACCATTGCTGCTGATGTTGTCCTCTGTACTGTTTAAAATTATTTTTTTAATCCATAAGCATGTATAAATTTTAAAATATAAACAAATAATACATCAAATAAAGTGAATAAAAACATATTATTAACATAAAATAAATTTTGGCCAAGTTCTAGAACTTTATAAACATTGTTTCTCTTTCTATGTAACTTGAGGGTAGGGAGCAAACTCTAAACCCTGGAGGGACAGCTGTAGATCCATGTGTCCCAAACATAGGGTTTCCAGGTAAAATATGGGATCCCCAGTTAGAATTGAATTTCAGATAAAAGCAAATAATATTTTAGTATAAGTATGTCCCACATATTGAATGGGATATAGTCATACTAAAAATTGATTAGTTATTTATCCATAGTTCAAATAAAACAGAATTCCGGTTTGTGTTTGTTTGTTTTTGCTAAATCTTGCAACTTTGCCCACAAACAATACAAGTTCTAGGACTGCAAGGAACAGGAGAGTCTTCCCCATTCATGTTGTGGGCCACTGGGAAGGTTCTCAGAGCTTGTCTCAGTTATCAGCTGAAGCCCAGGTAGAGGTAAGAGAGCCACTGATTGCACATTGGCCTGAGGGCAGGTGAGTTTCCAGCTGTGGAGAAGGGGAAGAACAATGTGAGCCTGAGCCAGAGAGAGAGAGAGAGAGAGAGAGAGAGAGAGAATTATCTGGGAAGCTTTTATTTTCTATTTTAAAATTTTCTGTGCTACTCAACTATCTTACAACAAGTATGTATTCCTTTAAAATTTTTTAAATTAAAGTTTAAAAAAACATTTTTAAATTAAAGTTTGTATTGCAGTATAACATATATGCAGAAAAGTGCGCAGATCATTAGTATTCAGCTCAATAAATTCTCACGAATGAATTCTTGAGTTTATGTTAATTAAAACTATATTGGGGCTGGCCCGGTGGCGTAGCGGTTAGGTTTGTTAAGTTTGCATGTTCCGCTTCTGCGGCCCGGGGGTTCACAGGTTTGGATCCTGGGGGTGGCCTGACGCACCGCTCATCAAACCATGCTGTGGAGGTGTCCCATTTACAAAGTAGAGGAAGATGGGCACAGATGTTAGCTTAGGGCCAATCTTCCTCAGCAAAAAGAGGAAGATTGGCAACAAATGTTAGCTCACGGCCAACCTTCCTCACGCACACACACACACAAAACTATGTTAATATTTTAACCAGATTTAAGATGGAGCATCCAGACTTTGAAAGTCTTTTTTTCTCCCACCTTCCCTGGAATCCCTACCTCCTCTTAGAAACCTAGTTGCCTCCCCAGCCCTCAGGAGTTCACTCATCTAAATCACCAAAGTATTTTTTTTTCTGGACCATTATATATCAACAGTCAAATGCTGGTTTGAATCATGATCTATCTTGATATGGATGTGCACTGTCTCCTCAATTTTACTGTGAGCTCCTTGTCATAGGAGCAAATGTGTTCATCTTTACACCCCCACTCCCTAGCATTATGCTCAACAGTTCAGTGAGTTTTGAATGATAATGCTGATGACTGGCATTGACACGTAATACATAGAATCAGCTCCTTAGGTAGCCCTTGGATGGTCCAAGCTCAATTTTAGTTGAGTCAAACAGAGAGAATCTTTCCTGAGTTCCTTTTAGCCTTAGGATTGTTTTCTATTCTAATGGGACACGATGCAGAGCCATGGGTTTGAGCTCCCCATGAAACACTTCCTACATTGTCTCCAGTGCCAATCTTCCATCGTCCCCCAATGTCACACGGGAAGATTGTTTCTGATGGAGTAATAGGCAATTTCCAAACACTTGAGGATTTTTAGAAAGCTTTGTATCCAGAGAACTAAAAGCTGCCGACCAGTTGAACCCTTGGATAATGAGGGGTCCAAATCTTGTTTGATTTTTAAAGTGTATTGTTGCCTTTAAAACTGAACCAGAAAATCAATGCAATGCAATACAATGCAATTTAAAATAATTCCAAGAGGCTTTCTCGCCACAGCATTCCAGTTCCTTTAGAAAATCAACAGCCCTAATAAAAATGCATTAAGACTTTTATCTAGAACTTTTCAAGAGTATTCTTCATTCTTAGTCTATTTTCATACAAATTTACCCAAAGTTTTATTCTATTCTTTTATTCTCAGATCCTTCATTATATCAGTGTAAAGACTATTAGGAATTGAGTTATAGCTCCACGCCCTCAGGTGTTTTGCATTTTTAATTGAGACCAGGGGTTTACCCCAACCCTGACTGTGGAAAATATCTTCCCAGTTTAGAATGGAGAAGAAGCTCAGGAAAGGGCTGTTTTCAGCACAGTAGTGGGGAGTCCATTTTGCTGTTGTTCATAATCCATTATATGCCCCCTACACAGGAGCAATTTTCTCTAAGAGAGCTCCTTGCCTGGACATACCTTTCTAATCAGGTTTATTCTATAAATCAGGGAGGACTCTGCTTCTAGTAATACAGAAGAGAATTTTCCATAGAGTTCTATCGTTGGTTAAACCCCTCAACTCCAGTTGAAACCAGAATGGCTTTTCTATAGAAAAATCAACACAAGTTATATTTGTTTGAATCTTTTCAAGAGCAACAATACTTTCTACATATTCTCACAACCTCAGGAGTCAGGCTGCCTGAAACCAAGTATGTATCTGGAACTTACCAGCTCTCTGGAACACCACACCTCCCGAGGTGTGGTAAGGATTAAAAGAAATAATGAAAGTACAGCACTTAGCATACTGCATGGCACTCAGTGAAAATTCAACAAATGGTCGCTATTGTTGTTTTCACTGTCTGGCTTCTTGTTCAAATCCATGGAGATTTTCGAGATGAAGTTCAGAGAAATTCTGCACTTGCAGAGAATCACCACCAAATCTTTTAAACTTCTGCCCTCAGAAATACGAGTATTTCTGTTAAGGCATTACTATTTTACCAAATAATTTGCACTTTTTTTTTCTCCCACAAATAAGACCATCCCCTTCTCCATTTCTTGTAACCAAATATGGCAAAACCCCTCCAGCAGAAAGCTCAGAAGAGGGGGTGCAAGGGAACGAGACAAAAATAAACTAAACAACCTTTGTCTCCTTTCCAAGTATTTCTGGCAACTCAAGACTAGTGTTAGTACTAGTTAAACTGAGTGTATTCAGAGAGATGCAGGGAAATGCTTATCTTCACACTGAGTTGAAATTTTCATCTCGGCAGGGTATATACACGTTATACACTGTGACATTAGGGTGAGCTGTTGGTGCTCTCCCAAGATTAGCCTTTGGGTGAAAAGAAGCTGAGGAGTTATTGTAAAAGCCTTTTTTTATTTGCATAGATTCCAGGCAAGATACACCCTGGGGGTAGATAGAAATACTCTGAATGGGGGGGGGGGCAGAGAGCAAGTCTTTGTATGGCCACAGAAGTTAAATGCACCAACTAATATCACTAACAATAACTAATAAGCACCCCTGGAAAATTACCCCAAAGGTTACCCAGACAACAAATATGTAACAGGGCTTGTGTCATATGGCCCAGCAGGTGTGTAAAGTCTGTCAAGTCCTGGGGCAATCATCCCAGGTGAAGAAACCAGTGGTAACCTGCAGTTCTTATATATTCACATTTCTTAGGCAGTGAGTAGTGTTATTCATTTTGACTATAATGGGATTAATCCATCCATCATTTCACAAAACCTGCTTTTCAAGAGGTGGCCAAGATTAGATCTGGTGAATTTTCTCTTCGGATACTTTTCCAGTGGATACTTGGCTCTTTCACTTTCTGTCTTACAAAATTTTGAGAAATCAGTGGAATTGTTGGCTGTGACCTATGTAAACTTCTGGATTTATTGTTAGAAGGTAAATCAAAACACATAATAAATGGTATCATCCACGATTGTGCAGTGAACAACATGTGCAGTTGCACATGATGGCCCTGGGTGATTTATCTGTTACAGAGTTTGAGACAACTGAGTATGTGTAACTCAGCCCTTTCCTCTTACTTATTTGGGATCTGCCTCTCTGCAGAGAGACCCTCCATGCTGTAAATCATGCAAGGGACCCCTCCATCCCCTGGAGGCCTGCAGATTTCCAGCTCTACCTGTGATTGAACGGGTAAGTTTAATTCTGGAATATAGTATTAGAAAGCCCTTAATTGCCACAGAGCTAAACCTCATTCTCCAAACACCTTGCTCCTTTTGGCCTTTATCTGAGTCTTGAGTCTTTTTCTCAAGATTCTGAACTTAGGCAGAGAAAAAGAGAATAAAACTTACTGACCCTGTAAAGCTCCAACCTTCATCATTTATTGGAGCAACTACGACATGCCAGGCTCTACAATCGCATCGTCTCATTCAATCCTCCCAGTGCCTGGGAGTTTGGCCTTGTATCCTCATTTTATGGAAGAATTGAGGCCAGAGACATTCCATGATTGTCCATAAGGGGTAGAGCTGGGATTTAAGCCTGTAGCCTTCTGATTCCAGAGTTCATTCTCTTTCTACTCTAAAATGGTTTCCAAATAATTTTTAGGGGCAGCTCTTTTTTCCAAAAATGAAATGTTTCAAGCCAAATATGTGAAACAGAAAAAAGATGAGACCCTCTGGTTGTCATGTGGGTGGGGGTGCTCAGAGCTCCACTCATCTCATTCCCCCACCCTCCATTCTCTGTGGTGACCCCTGGATGTGTCCAGGGTGGCTTTTCAGAGTACAATTTGCAAGCCACTGCCTCTCCGGATTGCTAAGGGATCTTTGCAAGGAGGGTGCTCAAGTGTGGGGGCTACCAAGAAGTCATTCCCGGGAACCAAACCCCTGCCTCTTGTGCTCTTCTTCTTGGGCCGCCTTGGTCCTGAGAGGACAGATCTGTGACGACAGCTCAGCTCTCTTCTAACTGACCCTCAGGCCATCCTGGGCCAATCCTTCCCAGATGTGGGGAGTGCCGAAGGGCTGAACTCAAAAGGGCAGAGTCTGTGAGGAAGGGCACAGCCTCAAAAAGCCTCCTCCTAGTGGCTCACATTTGGATAGGGCGCGTTTCTGATGGGAAGGGGAACAAAGTGAGGAAGAACAACCAGTCACGTGTGCCATTCTTTCCTTTTGTGCAAGTGAAAGGTCTAATTTACAAATCCTGTAAACCCTGCTGACTATAGAAAGCTTTAGCCATATGGAAAGGTTTCCTACTACTGCCTGGGCTGGAGCGAATATTTGTAAATTTGGACTAATTGTCAGAGATTAGTCATGGGATGTTGTAGGTGATGAAGTCAGCATCGTACCCCTACCTGGGGGCAGAGCTGGCTTCAATCACAAGATGTTTCTATGAATGTTTTTTTCTCCTCATTTCCCTTCAGAGGAGAATAATTTCTGAGCCTTTCTAGTAACAAAGTCTTTGTTCAGCAACTAAGAAATGTCACTTTGTAGAAGTCTCTAATACGGCTCTCATCTTAGATAGGTTTTGCATTTCTTGCCTTAGTTAAGAAAAGACTGCTTCCATGCCAGATGTTCTTTATGATTTTAATCTACATTTTGATGGATTCTACGTGCATAAGCTCTGACGGTGTTTTTATTTATGGACTAAGACACTCACTGATAAATCATGTGCTTGTATGTCCTCGTGTGTGCTTGGTCTGAAAACTGATGGAGGGCTCAACTGCCCCTTTCAGGAATATGGGAGAAAAATTCAGAAGATTTCTAAAGTAGTAATCCCCAGAGGCAATTTGTCCAGTTATTATTGTGTAATGAATTGCCACAAAATTTAATGGTTTAAAACAACCACTTTTTTTTGCTCATGATTTTATGAGTCAGATTTGGAAAGAGTTTGGCAATTCTCATTGAGGTCTCTCAAGCAGTGCTGTCAGATGTTAGCTGGGACTGCGATCATCAAAGGGCTTGACTGAGCTGGATGGCCAAGGTGGCTCACGCACATGGCTGGCAGTTGACACTGGCTGTTGACTGGGAACTCTGCTGGGACTCTGGGATCAGAGGCCTACATGTGGCTTCTCCAGCATGGTGGTCCCAGGTAGTCAGACTTCTTACATAGTGGCAGAGGAAGGCTTCCCCAGAGGGAGCATCTTAAGAGACCCAGGTGGAAGCAGCATGACTTTTTCTGACTTAGCCTCAGGTTATGCTATATCACTTCCACTGCATTCTATTGGTTATAACTGAGTCATTAAGATAGGCCCAGAGTCAAGGGGAAGGGCGATAGACCCCCACGTCTTGATGAGAAGAGTGTCAAGAAATTGTCACATACTACACACGTTCTCTAGAATGACAGCCCAAAGAGAATTAGACAACTTCTCCCCTTCATTGATTTTCTAGCTAATTAAATACTGAATTTTTCCTTCTTTGCCCTATACTAAGGAAAGAAATTTTATCCAGTTTTCCTTTAAATTCTCAGTTCACAGAGGAGAAAAAAGTGTATCTCTGTATCTCTATTTATTCATTTATTTGACAAATGTGTATTATGTACTTGGCACTGTATGAGAAGCTAGGACTGCAAATGGGTGCCCGCCCTCAAGGAACTCATGATGTGGCAAAGCAAGAAAGGGAGCCATGTGTTTTCAGGAATTTTACATTCATGTGTATGCAACTCGCAATAATAATGACTCTACCAGTGGTAAGAACAATGTTACAGGAATTGGAAAGCAGCAGTTATTTCTGAGATTGGAGGAATAAGGAAGGAGAGGAAGAGCTGAAGGAGCCTCACTGGGGCCAATCATCGCGGCAGTTTCAGGGCTGGACCTCACAGCCTCCTGGCTCGGAATCAGGTATTTGGGGTGGCGGAAGAAAAATGTAGAGAGATTCATTCTGGAATTCTTAACTTTCTGCTCTCTGCCTGGAGATCTACCTGGGAGGGAATGGATGTCAATAGACACTATTTGACAAGAAAAACAAGACTCAAAGTCTAACGAAACTGTCAACTATTTCAAATATACAAAAATCTGGCTTCTCCATGTCTGGCTCCTCTCTGCATTGTTAGTAAACTGCAAACAACTCAATGTGACCAGTGAAACGTTCAAAGCCAAGGCTGTCGAAGCTACTGAGTGGGCACGTCTCTCTTCATTTATTCATCTACACAGTAAGTATTTATTAAGCCCTCACCATGTGCCAGGAACATGCTAACCATAACGGATGACTTGCTGAACACGATATACTGTAGCAACTTTGTTTTTGGAACGTGGTTCTATTTTGGTCAAATGTGCTGAACTTGTGTAAAGTAGTAGAATTGATTAACATTCAACTCAAAACCAAATAGGAGTATTCACTTCTGGAAGGGAATTTGATTCGGTTTAAACAACGTCAAAAAATGTCAAACCCATGAATGGTGAAAATTATACCCCCAGAACCATGTGGTGAGTCCCAGGATGCTGGGGTTAGTGCTGGGGCCGCTGAAACTTCCCACTCCTGTGGGATTCAGTGTGAATCCCTTGTTTGTGCAGCATGTTGCCGGGTTAGAAGGTTGACTTTGGATAAGAGTGCAGAGATCAGAAGGCTCAAGGGTGCACCAGCGCTAACCTTTCTTCCAGGGGTCATGGAGGAAAATCAATTGGCCATTAGGAGAGCACTGATGAAGACAAGCCTCCTTCTTAAAACAAAAGTTAACTGAGACTGTCTCTGATGGACAGAACTTTGTGTCATGTTTTCTAAAAGTGAAAAATCTCAGTGAACAAAGAAATTTTCCATGTTACACTACCCTTTGTGCTTCTGATCAAAATAATATGATTCCCTCTCCTCTTGTAGGAAGTATATCTTCGTCTATTTTCAGATGCATATTTTATGTTGTTTGCTATGACTCACCTTGTTTCCAAAGTGTGTATTCAAATCCCTTTTCAAATGTGTGTTTAGGGGTTGGCCCCATGGCACAGCGGTTAAGTGCGCGCGCTCTGCTGCTGGCAGCCCGGGTTTGGATCCCGGGCGCGCACTGACGCACCGCTTGTCAGGCCATGCTGTGGCAGCGTCCCATATAAAGTGGAGGAAGATGGGCACAGATGTTAGCTCAGGGCCAGTCTTCCTCAGGAAAAACAGGAGGATTGGCATGGATGTTAGCTCAGGGCTGATCTTCCTCACACACACACACACACACACACACAAAACAAAAAACAAATGTGTGTTTACTTGTGAGTAAAAGAGCTTCCCTTCGCTGTAGATTCTACAACAGTCTCTGGGAAGGTGGAGGGAGTGGGGGAAACTGGAGTTTACTCACGTATAAAGAGAAAATGTAAAACTGGTGTTTTAAAACGAAGGCATGGTAGTTCGTGGCTTCCGCTGATGGTCAACTCCTTCATTTCTTTCTGTATGCAGCTCTTCTATATTTTGTAATGGCAAAAGCCATATTTCAAAATTTCTGAGCCTGAGGCTTTTGGTCAAATTGTCACTTGGGCCTCGGGCCCCTGATCATGTGCCTGCAGAGACTGTAGGCGTAGAGATAGTGGTAGGAAAACTAGGGATGTTGGCACGTGTTGGACTTCCAGAAAGGGATAGTCTAAGAGGCAAGTTTAGATGAAAAGTGGCATGCCTGAATGCAGAAAGGGAAGAAAAAGAGTTTTGCTTTGCTAATACAGACTCTTTCTGCCTGTAACCTGAAATCTAAGTTGGCTTAAAGTCCCATAATTTGGAGATTTTCAAGGTTAGAAATCCCAATTTTGTTCAAAATTGATTCAAAACAAAAAGTAGGGAGGGAAAAAAGAAATTTAGCAGGAGGTAAGACTGATAGAATTGGGACAAAAACCAATCTGATTCCCCACATCTCCCCTTAATATCTCTCATCAAACGTTCTTCACAAGACAGGAGGCACAATCTAGCTTAGATGTGCCTGGAAGGCTGAGATTCCAGGTGGCACCTCTCTTCCTCTGCTCAGTTCCCTCTTCCACCACATGGCTTTGTATCAAAGGCCTCAAGGTGGAGGCCATTAAACTTTGGGCTTGAGGGTGGGCAGAGCAGAGAGAAGCATGGTGAGGAGACAGGGATTGTGGGACTCGTAGACCTCATTCAGACAAGATCGTTGCCCGTTGTTGGTCCCTGGAATTGACCAGAAGTGAATTCCAAACTTGACTGATGAAAGTCAAGTTTCATGCCTTTCATGCCACATTCATGTCCCACCTTAAGGGACATTCATGCCTTAAGGTGGTCCTGAGGCCATAGAATTTGCACCTGCAGGAAGTGGGCTGCCATCCTGGAGGCCATCTTCTTCACTGCTCACCTCAGAGGTGGCCATGAAGACCAGGAGGCCAGGAGGCAAGGGAGGTCCTCCAGGAGAGCAGAACCAGGGATGGCCAGATTGGCCGGGTCATGGGAATAGTACTCGCTATTCCTGTCCTGCAGGAAATAATATGTGCGATAGGAACCGGTGACGACGGTCACTTTTCTGAACAGGAGTTGTTATTGGGTTTATCTTGTTTCTTCTTGATGAGACTTTAGGTTATTTTCACTCATGGAGGGACTATGTGTATTTTGTGGAAGTAGGAGCATGTTTTGAACAATGTATGGAACATGGGGCATGTATGGATGTTGGAAAGCCAAAGAGATAGACTGTGGAAGACAATAGCTGGGTAGTTTTCAGCCCAGTGGTCATTCTTCTTTTCTTCCTTGCCAGCAGAGCCATTATTTTGTTTGAAAGTGACTCAGGCAAGGAGACTCTATTCCTGATTTTAGTTATAAACACTGCTGTTATGTGCTAAGTATGGTAATCCCATTCCCTCTGCCATTGGTTGGTTTTACCAATGGGTATGCACTTAATTCTGGCTGATGAAGAGTGGTGGGTTTCTGAGGAAGTTTTCCTCAGAGACAGAGAGAAAGGGAAGGCACAGCATCTTTTGCTGTTGGAAGTTATTTCTGGATATGACTCCTGGAACAGCCTCAGTCTCCTTGGATGTATAGGGTGCTCTCCTGTGGACAGTCTGATACAGAAAGAACTCAGGACCATGTTGGTGTCATTGAACCAATTTTACCCAGGTCCATACTTCTTGTGATGGAAAATCACACATTTTCCTTATTTTTTACACCAGATGAATTGGGACTTGTAATTATTTTCTTTCTAAATCCCATGGAGCATAAAGAAGGAAAACTACAGGTTTTGATGGAAATTATACTGAGAATCTATATCTCAGGGCTGGTGAGGAAAGGTCTGACAGAAGAAAGCTGTGGATAAATTACTGTTTGCTTGTTTGGTAAAAATTAGAATGGTGTTGTCTTCTAGAAATTATGATACAAATTGCAGTAAAGGGTTATTTGTCTTTAGAGTCACTGAATGCTATTTCCTGAAATCAACACTATGCGGTCTGATTAGGTTTTTGGAAGGGTCACTTTTGAGGAGAGCTGTGCCATGTTTTTCTTCTAGAAGCTCTATTCTGAAGAAGAACAGGAGGCAGGTCATTTGTTGTTTTTCCTCCTTCATAAGAAGGAAGCAGCCTGTGTGCTCACTTGAGGCGAGCAGTATAATAATCTTAAAAAAACTTCCAACTTAAGAGCAATTTCTCTCTGCTGCCAAGTTCCAGGCAGCTTGTCTGACTTAGATCTTTCACCATCACGATCAATACATCATCAGGAGAACAGACAGCTACTTCTACTAGGTCTCCAGTACTGATTTCCAGCCTACTTAAGTAAAAATAAGATTTAAAATACAAAGCTGGGGGTCTACTCACAAAGAGAATGAACTACATGATGGACGAGAATGAACAACAAGATGGATGCATCTCACAAATGAGAAAGAAGCCAGACACAAAAAAGAACATGTCATATGATTCTTTAAAGTATAAAAACAGGCAAAACTAATCTCAGATGTCAGAAGCCAGGAGAGTGGTTACCTTGAGGTGGGGAAATACCGCACCGCTGGCAGCAGGGCGCAAAGAAGCCTTCTGGATTGCTGGAAATGCTCTGATTCCTGATCTGGGTGCAGGTTACACAGGTGTGTGTATTTTCTGAAAAGTCACGAGTGCTCAGTGTTCGGGGGTTTTTTGCTATATTATAGTTCAATAAAAAGTTTGCTCAAAAAAATTACAAAACTAACCCTTTGAGGATATCTACTGAAATTCACGTGTTTAACACTTGAGGTGGCAGAAAATGAGAAGTTAGAGCTATTGCTTAGTTTCTCTTTTGTATTCATTTTAATCACCCTAAAGCTGTTCAAACACCTGTTTTGGTCAGGGCTGTGGTCACAAGCGACAGAACCAGAATTACCATGAGCTTCATCTTACAGGGGAATTGGTTGAGTCACAAAATCTAAGGAAATATTGAAAAACCAAGCCTGGGAAAGAGTGGGGATGTGGATGGGTCTCAGGAATAACCGCAGCCAGGTTCTCAAAGAGCATGAGGACCCTCTCCCTCGTCTCTCCTGCTCTGTCTATGTGTTGTCAGCTATCTTCTCTTTGCAGACTAGATCACTCCACGTGGCCAGAAACATGTCCCCCAAACTTTGCGCTGTGTACCTTCCAGCTTCAGTCACCAGAGAGAGACTCTCAGTGTCCAATCCAAAACACCCCAAGCAAAGAAGTCAATAGCCCACCCTTGATTGGGTGTCAACTCTTGGACAAAGTAACTGTGGCCTGGCCCGTAGGAAGTGCTCCATCAATATTAGCTATCACATGACCTTAGCGTTGGCGTAACTCTACTCTCTGAAGGCCCTGGTATCCTGCTTTCTTGTTTGTATACGTGCCTTGTGCCTATTGGACTATGTGCTCCTTAGGGCAGGGCTGAGATTTGCACATCTTTCTAATGCCCTCAGCAGTACCTGATGCCTCGATAAACATTTGTGAAATAAATGTTTGCTGAATTGAATATGTGTGTGTATGACATTTAGTGATCTTTGGTTCATTCTCTCCAGAACCCAGCAGCCCTGTAGAAGGACTTTGCATGAAAATGATGTCAGAGTCACCCAAGCCCTTCCACCTCAGGCCACACAGGTGTCTGCACCTTGCAAGACAAGAATCTGAAACTTTCTTTTCATGGGCTTACCTGGTTGCTGGAGGTGATGGTGATGGTGGAAGTTGGAAGTCGTGGAGGTGTGGCAGTCAAGAGCACTGGGTCTCAAACTTTAGCGTGTATTAGAATCACCTAGAGGGTTTGGTAAAATGCAGATTCCTGGGCCCCAGTTCAGTAAGTCTGGGGTGGGCCTGAGACTTGGCTTTTCTAACAAGTTTCCAGGTGATGCTGATGCTGCTGGCCCGGGACCCTGCTTTGAGACAGTGCTGCTCAAGCCTGGCTCCACATTGGAATTACCTGGGAGCCCCAGCAGAGACAAATCAGAATTTCTGGGGAGTGAGCCCCAGGCTGGGTTTCAGATCTCCAGCTGATTCCAACATGCTTCCAGAGTTCACAACCATTACCATACATCAACCAAGAAAAATGAAAAAATTAGGAGGCAGAGATAAGGGGCTTGGAGAGAACATTAGACCTACAGATTTTAACCCAAAATTCCTGTATGTCAGTCAGTCATGATCAGTACTGACTGCCAAATAGCAAAAGAAGCCCCCACAAATCTATGAGGGCTCAGGTGTTGAAAGCAAAGAAATTGTTCAATTAGGCGGCGGCTGTGGAGGAGGCAACCAGTGAAGACACTTCAGCACAGGTGGGCAGACCCTGTGTCGGCTGCAGTTAGCGTTGAAGGTCAATGAAGACAGACCTCTGGCTGTCTCCGCTGCACTCATTCTGGACTCTGCTGAAGCGGGGGCAGCTCAAGCACAGAGACTCAAAATATTGGTGTAAAATCCCTGTGCAAGCCTGGTTTTCTAGACTCTGTCTGAAAACATGGCACTTTTGTTGCTTGGTAGATTTTTTTTTTTCTTTTTCTGTTGATAAGTTTCCAAATGTACTTCTTAGATGAAAATGTATCTAATTAGTCGATTAATAATAATCAACTACATTTATGGAGCACTTATGTTTGTTGAAGTCCTTTTCATGCATTATTTTACTTAACTCTTCTAAAAGCCTGTGAATGAGGTACTCTCATTAATGCAGTTTTCCAGGAAATTGAAGCACGAAGTGGTTAAGTAACATGCCCAAGGTCCTGTATGCAGCGAGTGGCAAAACCAGGGTGCAAACACGGCTTCTGGCTGCAGGGGCTTTCACCACACCAGGAGTGGCCACTGCTGGGGGTGGTGTGGCCTGGGGACCCCTGGGGTCTTAAGACCCGTATTGAGGGGTCTACAAGATCAAAACTATGTCATGATAAGACTAATATGTTATTACTTTTCACTCTCTCACAGAGGAATTTTCCAGAGAATATATGATGGGTGGTGAGATCATCATTCTGTATGTATACTTGTGTTTTAAAACTTTCTCAGTTTTAATTTCTAATATGATAAATATTCATAGATATAACCCACATGAGCAAAAGCTCCTTGGAGTTCTCATAATTTTACAAGTTGTGATGGGGTCCCGAGAGCAAAAAGTTTGAGAACCAGTACTGCCTTTATGGTGAATGACATCACCCTCTTGAAGTGTCAACCTGGAGGGACTTTGGGTACCATCCAGCCCAGCTCCATCATTTTAGAGATGAGGAAACTGGGGTCCAGATTTCATGTGGCTTGCCAAGAGGTGACACGAAGGGCAACACCAGAACTAGCACTGGGCTGGCTTCTATACTGTTTGATTCTATTAAAAGATAAACTGAGGCATATTAAAAACTTTGAGTTTATTTCAGCAAAATTGATTCACATCAGGCAGCATCCAATCTAGCATATAGAAAGGAGCTCTGAGGAGCTGTACAAAATGAAAGACTTTTACAGGCAGAGGGAGCAGGAACAAGGGAGTTATATTAGGCAAAAAGCAGGTTGGTTATTGCAGGGTTACTTTCCTTTAGGGTATGTCTGTCAGGCAGATTACCTAACTAGTGCTCGTCAGGCGATTTCTGATTGATTGGTTTAAGATTCCATTTCTGGGAAAGCCAAAACTAATTGAGTTGTCTTGGTTTGGTGACATGGGACTTAGCATAAGCAACTCCATTTTGGGCCTGTTGTCTTGTTTTTAACAATTCCCTCCAATGGGTTTGAGACAAGGTGATGATATCAATCCTTTCTCACAGGTGTTTGTAGATTACCAGAGGACTCTGGAAACCCCTCTTCTGCCTTATGTGGCACATTCTTGCATAGAAAGAAGGCTGATCCCCTAGTGGTTTTGGAATCTTGCCCTAATGTTCACTGTGCTCACATAAATCTCTCCTTTTAAGTAACAGTTCTTTTCTTAGAACATTTCAGGTGGGATAAACATACATCAGTCAGTGTGGAGTGGCAATCAGCTACCTATTCATGCGAGCTGATGACCCAGGGTCCCCGTGGCCTGCAAAAGCAGCTGGGGGATGGACACCGTGTGAGAGGCCTGGCCTCATCTTTTCCTGCTGTAAACAGCCGTTCAGAGTTCTTTCTCTTGAGGGTACAGATCCCAGAGAGATTGCTGGGATGAGGTTTCTCATTCTTTCCAAAGTGAAGGAGGCCAGCATAGTGAAAGCAGGAATGAACGAGCGTCAGTCTCAGGAGGCGGAGGCGCTTGTCTCAGCTAGGGTTCATGAGAAGGAAATTCGGCCCTCCTCTGGCTAGTACACACCTCATTCTTGCACGCCCTGCCCCTCAGGGTGGTGGGTTGCATTCTCTCAGTCTTCATCCTCAAGGTCCATCTGCTTCCCCCTGACTTGCCCCCAAAAGGCAACAGAACTATTGCGGGGTGATGGCACCCCCTGGAGGCCAGTGTGGGGAACTGTGTGACTCGTCGTGGCAACCACCATGGCCTTCCCCCCACCTTCCAGGGGCTACTGCCCAGATCAAATTCCCTGCCTGTTCTGTCTCTCCCGGAGTATATTACACACACACACACCCCTTCACATATGTGTGCACCCAGAGGCAGGCGTGCCCCTCTTTAACTCCTTAAATCATCTCAACTTTTAACCAGTTATTGCAGGGAAAAAATAATTCCATCTTCCTGTTTTTATTCCATTTCTGTTGCCCAAATTTGACTCTACATCTGACAAGACTTATAGGAACGTGAGTGAAATAACTCTACTAAGGGAAGGAAATGGCATCAGCTTTGAAGTAAAATTGAGTACAGACAAGATAATCCCGTAGGGCCTGATCTGGGTGCCAGGTTCCCAGGCAGAGTGAACAACCGTCTCCGTGCATAGGACTGAGATTTCCTTGGACGTGGGACTTTAAGTTCGAAAACTGGGACAGCTCCCAGAAACCTGAGACAATTGATTACCCTCCTCCCAGGACTTGGTGGCAGTCCAGGGCTTTCTCCTCCACACAATCGGAAGTAGGAGAGCTCTGAGAGAGGAAGGAAAAAAGAAAATAAGCAAGCCTTACAGGTTACAGGCATTTGGGAGACACCCATGCTCTCAGGGGCATTTAGGAAGATGTATACAATACACTGAGTTAGATTTAATGCTGGCCTAGTATTGATTCCGTTTTTTCATCACTCATAGTAAAATTCCTTAAATAACATAACAATCAATCTAGAATTTTTGTCAAAGAAACATTAACAATTTTTGTTTATGTATGTTTTGTGTAATTTCTTATTACTCTAAATAGCTTATGCATCTCATAAAAGCTAAAAAGTAATGGCTACCTTTTTTTAAATTGAGATGTAATTGACATATAACATTAGTTTCAGGTGTACAACATAATACTTCGATATTTGTGTATACTGCAAAATGATCACCACACTAAGTGTAGTTAACATCCATCACCCCACATAGTTACACATTTTTTATCCTGCAATAAGAACTTTTAAGGTTTACTCTCAGCAACTTTCAAATATACAATATAGTATTATTAACTGTAGTCACCATGCTGTGCGTTACATCCCCAGGACGTATTTATTTTATAACTGGAAGTTTGTACCTTTTGACCCCCTTCACCCATTTTGCCCACTCCCCACCCCCTGCCTCTGGCAACCACCAATCTGGTCTCTGTATCTACGAGTTCGGTTTTTTCTTTTTAGATTCCATATATAAGCGAGATCATACGGTATTTGTCTTTCTCTGTGTGACTTATTTCACTTAGCATAATGCTCTCAAGGTCCATCCATGTTGTCGCAAATGGCAAGATTTCCTTCTTTTTTATGGCTGAATAATATTCCATTGTATATGTATACCACATTTTCTTTGTCCATTCATTCATCAATGGACACTGAGGTTGTTCCCACATCTTGGCTATTGTAAATTTATAAATAATGCTGCAATGAACATGGGGGTGCATATATCTTTTCGAGTTAGTGTTTTCATTTTCTTTGGATAAATACCCAGAAGTGGAATTGCTGGATCATATGGCAGTTCTATTTTTAATTTTTCGAGGAACCTCCATATTGCTTTCCATAGTGGCTGTGCCAATTTACATTCAGCAGTGCACAAGTGTTCCCTTTCCTCCACATCTTCACCAGCATTTGATATTTCTTGTCATTTTGATAATAGCAGTTCTAATATGTGTGAGGTGATATCTCATTGTGGTTTTGATTTGCATTTCTCTGATGAGAAGTGATGTTGAGCACTGTTGGCCATCTGTAAGTCTTCTTTAGAAAAACGCCTATTCAGATCCTCTGCCCATTTTTTACTCAAGTGTTTTTTTTCCTATTGAGTTGTATAAGTTCTTTGTATATTTTGGATATTAACCCCTTATCAGATATATGATTTGCAAATATTTTCTCCCGTTCAGTAAGTTACCTTTTCATTTTGTTGATGGTTTCCTTTGCTGTGCAGAAGCTTTGATGTAGTTCTTCTTGTTTGTTTTTGCTTTTGGCGTCAAATCCAAAAAATCATTGGCAAGACCAATGTCAAGGAGCTTACCACTTATGTTTTCTTGTAAGAGTTTTATGGTTTCAGGTCTTACATTTAAGTCTTTAATCTATTTTGAGTTAATTTTCGTGTGTGGTGTAAGACAGTGGTCCAGTTTCATTCTTTTGCATGAAACTGTCTGTCTAGTTTTCCCAATACCATTTGTTGAAGAGACTGTCCTTTCCCCATTGTATATTCTTGGCTTGTAATTGTATATTCTCAAATATACAATCCCCACGGTATATTCATTGTGTATTTTTTGTCATCAAGTAATTGATCATATATGTGTGAGTTTATTTCTGGGAGGTTGATTCTGTTCCATTGGTCTATGTGTCTGTTTTTATGCCAATACCATACTGTTTTGATTACTATAGCTTTGTAATATAGTTTGAAATTAGGAAGTGTGATGCCTCCAGCTTTGTTCTTCTTTCTCAAGATTACTTTGGCTATTTGGGATCTTTTGTGGTTCCATAAAAATTTTAGGATTGTTTGTTCTATTTCTGTGAAAAGATGCCATTGGAATTTTGACAGGGATTGCATTGAATCTATAGATTGCTTTGGGTTAATGGCTCCCTTCTACCGAGCACTTTCATGTACTCCTCAGAAGAACATTGTCTTTTTATTATACTCAATTGATAGATAAGAAAACTGAGTCTTAGAGAGGTGGATAACTTGCCCAAAGCAGCTGGCAGAGAAACATTTGCACCCCAATTTCTCTGAGCACAAAGCCTATGCTCTTAACCAAGCATATTTGATTTGTTTTGCATATGATCTCTTACTTATCAAAACAACACATTGCTTGAAATTTTATAAACACCCCTCCCACTCCCATCCCAATAATTTTTCCATAGCCTACAATTCATCCCCCTCCACTTTCTTTCCTATGGCTTAGAATTTTGTTGTCTGATAAAGTGCAAATGTCCCCTGTAGATTTCCCCGTCTTCCAGGAGAGATCAGACTGAACTACAGTCACCTTGAGCTGATGTTTATGGGGGACCATTGGAGAGAAGCCACAAGTGCTGGCTGGCCCTGTGGCAGCAGGGACATGACTTCCTGAGAAAGACCCTGAGCGCCTTACGGGGCAATGTTAGCTATAGCACTTGGAAAAAACTATAGATTTTATCCTTTCTGAACTCATTTTTCATCCCTTTTTGTTTGTTGTATATTTCCTGATTCTTGACACCAATTTGAATACAGAACAGAATGAAGCTAAAAGTGAAAATTTCTCTCTCTTCTTCCTTACCTCAAATCACACGCCTCATTTAATTTTTCTATAAATATTCACCTTAAAATAAAATTCAATCATCCTTTTCTCCTTCTAAGGCTTCTTTTTTTTTTTTTGTGAGGAAGATCAGCCCTGAGCTAACATCCGATGCCAATCCTCCTCTTTTTTGCTGAGGAAGATTGGCCCTGTGCTAACATCCGTGCCCATCGTCCTCCACCTTATGTGGGATGCTGCCACAGCATGGCTTGACAAATGGTGCGTGGGTGCACACCCAGGATCCCAACCTGCAAACCCCGGGCCCTAGAAGCGGAGCGCGTGCCCTTAACTGCTGCACCACTGGGCCGGCCCCTAAGACTTACTTTTATGAACTTATTTTTTAAAGAATATTTAAGGGCCTGGCCCGCTGGTGTAGTGGTTAAGTTCGCATGCTCTGCTTTGGTGGCCCAGGGTTTACAGGTTCGGATCCTAGGGCGTGGACCTACGCATGGCTCATCAACCTGTGCTGTGGTGGTGTCCCACAGACAAAATAGAGGAAGATGGGCACAGCTGTTAGCTCAGGGCTAATCTTCCTCAGCAGAAAGAGGAAGATTGGCAATGGATGTTAGCTCAAGGGCCAATCTTCCTCACACACACACACAAAAAGAATATTTAACTTTCACTCACATTGGATAAGATCACAACAAGCTGCCTTCACAGGAAAAGACAAGGGAAAGACAACAGATTTCTCTTTTATAAATAAGGATCATAGGTATAAAATAATCAGAGATTGGGTTGGAAATTCTTTAGGCTGGTAGCATTTTATTTCTGTTAGCTTCTAGAAGTTAAATTAGCAAATTACGTTTTTCCGTAGCTCTAAGTAGGAATCAAGTGTGCCTGCTTCTCCCATTAAGAAATCATTGAGTTTCTTCCTGGTTGGCCATGGCCAGACTATGCACTGACCTCTCCAGTAGCCTGTTGATGCGGTAAGGAAAAAACCAAAAACACAGATGTCAGAGATTATGTAACTGTGACACGCAAGAAATGAAGATCCCCAAACCCAGAACCGTGGGTCCCGGCAATATGGATAAACACACTTCCTTCTTCCCTTGCCTGCTTTCCCAAAAGGTGGAAACCCCTAAGTTTTGGGGTTCTTTGGCCTGACCGATTTCTCTCTCAGCACCGTGGCCCCCAGACTTGAGGAGCATCGCCACAAAGAAAAGGGCAGATGGCTCACAAACATGTCCTTGAGATCACGTGTCTCTTTTGCACTGTTGTGTGATGGTTCTGCAGCAAAGCAAAGTGAAAGTCAAAAAGAAACAGTAACCATGGAATACAGTTCAGTGCATATTTTTGAAGATCTTTTCTAACCTATAATCTATTATACTTTTGTGGTTTTGTTCAGTTCTTCCAACTAGCTTAAAGTATTTGGTGGTTAAACAGTTGCAACCTTTCATGATTGAACATGCAGCACATTCTTTCTTGTTTGTTACACATTGTGCTCTTTTTTAGCTTCTATTTTTTGAATGAATGAACTTTATTCCAATATCAAGGTTTCTCTTGAAACCGCTCTCTCTTTGTTACTTGATGTTTTATCACTTGTGAACTTGGAGCGTGTCAGGCTTTTCCACACTGGTATGTGGGACACCTTGTGGATTTTCAACTCATTTCCCATGAGAACCAATGATGTAGGGAAGAGGCCCACCTTGATTCAGGGCCTACCATGCAGATGCAGAGAATTTCAGATTCCTCAGCACCCAATCAATTTCACAGATCGGGACATGCAGCAGGAGGAGATGTGGAAGACAGATTTTGTTAAAATGGCATTTTCTTTTTAAAAAATAGATTCGTCATTCATAAAAAATATGCATGGAGCACTTACTGTGTGTCAGGCCCTCTTCTAGGTACTGGGGGTACAGCAGTGAGAGAAGATGGACAAAGTACCTGACCACATGTAGTTTACATCCTAGGGAGGGGAGACAGATAGTAAATAAACAAGTAAATATATTACCTATAGTGTTGGAGTTTTCAAGTTAAAAATATAACATGCTTTTGTCACAAGTTCAGAAATACAGAGGAGTTTAAGCAAGAAATGAGGTCACCTTTCCAAGCTCCTTCCTACACACAATTTAATGTGTATCCTTCCAGGTTTTTACCATGCTTATACAAACCTATACACATATTTATTGTAGGGAGGAATCACAATGTACATATTGCACTGCAACTTGCTTTTTTCTTCATTAACAAGATATTATATATAACTCTCCTCATCAGAACATATAAATCTACTGCATTCTTCACAATGCCATAGTATGGATTTATTAATGCACTCCTCTATTGGTGGACATTTATACTGTTTCATTTTCTCACCATTACAAGCAATGCTGCAGTATTATATCATTTGCAATGATAACAGTAATTCTATAAGCTAGAATCCTTCAGTTGGGATGTCTGGATCAAAGGGCATGCATATTAGATTGATTTTTCTGATGGTGAAGTCATTTGAAAGTCACACAGGAGAGAAAAAAGGGAAGGATGGGTGAAGAGTCATAAAAACAAAATATCAAGAAAATTAGCTCTTAGTGCAAACGGAGTGCAAACGGAACAAGATGGGAATATAATTGACCACAGGATGTAATTGTCCAATCTCTTTGCCAGCCTCTCATATTCCCCATAAATTCCACAGTTGGACCAAGTTATCTGATCTGCCAAGTTATCTGCCATGAAATTAGTATCCAACAGTTACTTGGTGCTGTTTGCCTGCACTCAGACCATATGCTTTATGGAAGGCCAATAAGCATTGTCAAATTCAAACCATCAAATATGTATTGAATTCTTCCATACATTACATTGAATTTATTTCATTCAATCATTCAGTAAATATTCCTTGAGTGCCTGCTATGTGTTGGGCACTTTGCTGGGCCCTGGAGATCCAGCAGTGAATCCAGTGGACACCATCAATCTCAACAGGCTAGAATGAGAGATAGCTATTAATCCAACCCCTAAACATCAAGGTGCCACTGTGACACGATAAGGTATACGATACCTACCAGAGCCTCTAATGGGAGGCTTAACCCAGTCGTGGAGGTCAGGAAAGATTTCCCTGAAGAAGGGTCTCCTGAGTTGAGTTGGGAAGGGTTAGTTCATTAGGTGATGATGACTAAGGTGAGTGAAGTGTTGTTTAGAGTTACGTGGGTAAAGAGGAGGAGAGGCATGAGCAAAGCCCCAGTAAAGGGGAGAAACTAGCCAGGATAAGGGGCACAAGCAAGCCAGATAGGTCTATATGGAACTTGTAGATCATGACTGTGATATTGTGATTTACACTAAGAAATATATATTTGGTCTTCCTCCTTGTTTCTGGCAGAGAGCTCCTACAACCCTTGGAATTTCCCAAGTGATGAGAGCCATAAAGGTGTCTTGATATTCATAAAATACCCCTTTCAACCACAGCTGAGATTATGTTAATGAGGTGACTTTTGGAAAGCACCTAAGGATGGGGGCTGGTTGCCAGGGGAACCAACCGTGTGATTGGAGGGTTGGAACTTTCAGTCCCAGCCCTCTGACCTCCAGGGAGGGGGGAGGGTCTGGAGGTTGAATTGATCACCAATAGCCAATGATTTAATCAATCATGCCTATGTAATGAAGCCTCCGTAAAAACCCAGTAGGGCGGGGTTCAGAGAGCTTTGGGGTTGGTGAATGTGGAAATTCAGGGAATGTGGCGTGCTTGGAGAGGGTGTGGAAGCTCCACATGCTTTCACTGTACCTTGCCCTATGCATCTCTTCCATCTGGCTGTTCCTGAGTTATGTCCTTTTACAATAAACCAGTAATCTAGCAAGTAAAATCTTTCTCTGAGTCCTGTGAGTCGCTCTAGCATATTAATCAAACCCAAGGAGGGAATCATGGGAATCTCCAATCTAAAGCTGGTGGATCAGAAGCACAGGTGACCTGGACTTTTGATTGGCATCTGAAGGGATGGGGGCAGTCTTGTAGGACTGAGCCCTTAACCTGTGGGATCTGACACTATCTCCAGGTAGATAGTGTCACAGTTCAGTTGAATTGTATGGCACCCAGCTGGTGTCACAGAGAATTTGTTAATGTGGGGAGCCCACCTCCAAACAAATACACATTGGAATTGGTTACAGAATTGATAATGACCAAGCATGAGGCAAGATGAGGGTGGAGAGGTGGGCAGAGCCCAGAACATGAAGGTCCTCATAGGCCATGTTAAGGATTTTGATCTATTCTAAGAGCAATGGGAAGCCTTTAAAAGGCTCTGGGCAAGAGGACTGGGGGAAGGGGATAGAGGATGGAGTGACATAATCAGATTAGCAATTTGAAAATATTGTTCTGGAAACAGAGAGTAGGCATAAGGGGGGTTGGTGAGAGCCCATATGGAGGACCAGATAAAAGGCTTTTACAGCCATCCAGTCAAGAGAACATGGAAGATTAGACTAGGGTGGTGGTAGACTAGATGTAGGCCACATGAAGAGATATTAAGGAGTAAACAGACAGTGCTTGGTGGATTGGATGGAGGGTTAGGAAGAGGATTGAGTCAAGGATGACTCCAAGGTTTTGAAGCCCGGTGCCTGAGGGTTACTGTAAATATTCAAGAAGAACATCATTACCCTTTGACCTTGTTCCTAGCACAGACACAGATGAAAAGAAGTTAATCTTGTTAATTTGCTGTTTTCTTGTTTAACCTGAGGGGTGACTCAAGGCTCACAAGGATTTATGAGCTTGCTTTGCAGAAGAAAAGAATGCCTTGAAGGAAGTTACAACCACCAGATAACCAGCTTCCAGCTGCCTCAAGGCCCAGAAGTCTGATTGCCAAGGGCTTATCTGGAGTGAAAGAAACACAGACTTCCCCTTTGTTTCTCCAAAACTCCTCCTCCCAAGCCTCTTAGCTCTATAAAGACCCCCTTCTTTCTTCTTCTGTTAAGATGTATTTGAGAGAACCTATCCTCCCACCTTCTCGTTTTGGCCAATTTGAACACACCTTTCTCCATCTCCAAGCACCGATGTTTCAGTGATTGTCTTATTGCTCATTGGGCACAGGAACTTGCGATTAAGAGGTTCAGTATCAGTTTCAGGTATGGGGAACTGGGTAGATGGTGGAACCATTCACTGAAACTAGGAGTACTGTGAAAAGATTTGGGGAGAGAAGATCTTAAATTCTGCTTTGAGAATAGTTTGAGATGTCTTTGACAACAGCCAAGAGGGGCTTCTGAGTGGCTGTTGGATATTTGGCTCAGGAGCTGAGAGGAGTGAAGGGGTTTAGAGAGATCAATCTGCAGGTCATTTGAATAGATGTGGTCACTGAAGCTCTGGGCCTGAGAAGAGAGTATAGGGTGAGAAGAGGAGAGAACCCAGGGCCAAGCCTGGAGGACTGTCCACAATTAAAGACCCAGCAGAAGAGGGAGGTATTTGTATGACCCAGAGAGTAAATGCCTCCTTAAATTTTGCACCCTAGACTTGCCTCCACCTAGTCCCTTCCCTGCTGGCCAGAGAGGAAAAATGAGAATCAGGAGAGAGTTGCATCATGAACACCAAGAGAAGAGAATTTTTTCAAGAAGGAAGCAATGGCTGCCATTGCTGAATTCTGCTAGGGGACAGATAAGTTGGGTGGTGAAAAAAATGTTTGTATTTGTCTGTGTCCTGTGGGAGATGGAGAGATGGATATGTTGAAGAGCACCTCATCTTGGCCTTTCGCTACTCTATAGATTCGTCCCTGCCTTTCTTTTCCTTCATATTCCAGCCTGAGCATCTGACTGCCTGCATCCCTCCTCCTAGAGCATCCTCCAACCAGCCTCACACCGTGGTCATTTTCTCTTTCCTTTCCTGAGAGGGGATCTTCATTTAATTTGTGACAAATAGCCTCCTACCACTGTTGAATTTGCTTGATCTTAGTAGCTGAGAAGTCTGTGGTATGTGTAGGTCTCTCCTTTTCAGAATAATGAATGCCAGGAAGATCGTTTGGCATGCATGACCCAGAACAGTGCTGGGCACATAGAAGGGGCACAATTATTGTTTATTAGAAGCCATGGTGGATAAAGGCACAGGCTCTGGAATCTGACAGACCTGGGTTCAAATCCCAGCTCTGACAGTCACTAGCTATGTGACTTTAGGCAAATTACTTAACCTCTCTGAGCCATAGTTTCCCCATCTGCAAAATGAGGACCATAATCAAACCTCACAAGGTTATTATGAGGATTATAAGATAATACATGTAAGGGGTTTAGCAAAGTCCCTGGCAAATATTAAACAGTTAAGAATAACAGCAACAGTTTCTGCTGCTGCTGTTGTTTTTATTAGATTTTCTGTTGGATTCTTCTAGGTTTTCCAGGAAGCCTTGGATTCTAGCTTGGCAGTCTAATTTGTCCTCGATCTGTGGGTGAAGGAGGCACTTAAGTCTAAAATAACCTGATCCCTTCCTGCATTAGACAGTTTTCCCTGTGCTCCCCAAATAGCCTGTACGTGTCTCTCTCATTGCTCTGAGCACACAGCATTATAATTTACTTGTCCATGTGTCTATCAACTTCACTAGACAATGAGACCCTTGAAGGACCTAGTACCAGCACAATATCTAGCACATAGTAGGAGCTTTAAAAAAAGGTTTATCAAAGGCATAAAGGAATGATAGCTCACGACTAATTAAGCCTGAGCATTGAGCAATCATGCAGACACATCCCTAAATTTGCAGGGCTTGAAGCAAAATACAAATGGAGGCCACATAGAATGTGCCGAAACACTTAGATAGAAAGCCACAGCCCCCTGCTGTTCTCACCCAGGGCCCTGCAGTGTGATCCCCAGAGGACAGAAGAGTGGCATTCTTCTTCTGGGCAGCCCTTCTGCCTGTGAGCTTGAGTGTTTCATGGGCATGCTACAGCAGGGGAGGCAGAAGCTGGGCATTGGCCCAGGATCCCAGGTTATCGGGACCCACTGGAACCACCTGAACCCAGGGTGGAGACCGACTTGTTAAGATCCCCAGGAGCCAGGGCCTCCCAAAACTAAGCCACCCAAGCAGAGGTGAGGGCGGTGGGCTGCAGCTTTTTGTCTACCTAGACGCTCACTTGGGGTGATCTGGGTATGGACTTTAACCAAGCAGCACCCCGTTCTGTAGTTTCCCGGGACAGAGACCATGGCCCTCCATTTCCCCTCTCCCCAACATCCTGTGGCCCGAGGGCCCCAATTAGATGCCATGTTCCTCTCCTATAATTCTTGTTCACTCAACTGGTTATTGAACTTTTGAAAAAGTTTCTTAAAAGACCAAAAAGGAAAAAAAGGAAATCTTGTGGTACTTGTGGCATGCAAGAGCCTCTAAAAGGCGGGCCCAGGGCAGGGTCCCCTCTGGCTCCAGTCTAGGGGTGGTGGTGGCAGTGCAACCATTTCTCCATTAGGAACAGCATCTGTGGGGCCAGCCTGGTGGCATAGCGGTTAAGTTCACGTGCTCCGCTTCGGCTGCCCGGGGTTCGCAGGTTCAGATCCTGGGCACAGACCTACACACTGCTTATCAGGCCATGCTGTGGCAGTGTCCCATATAAAATAGAGGAAGATGGACACAGATGTCAGCCCAGGGCCAATCTTCCTCAGCAAAAAGAGGAGGATTGGCAACAGATGTTAGCTCAGGGCTGATCTTCCTCAAAACAAAACAAAACAAAAAACAGAACAGCATCTGTGAGTTCAGAGTATAGGAGAGTCACCGCTCATATTATTCACTCAGGTTCTTCTTATTTTTCTTGAGCACGACCACGGCCAGGCCCTGGGCTAGGGGATGGATCAGAGGGCTGAACTACACAGACTGGCTGTGTGCTCAGGGAGCTTGCAGCCTGGTTGGGAAGACAGATGCTACCCAACGAGTTACAGATGAGATGAATGTTACTGGAAGGGAGGGACAGGGTGAAGTTTCCGAGGCAGGACTCCTGGGTCCCTGCTGATTTTCCCGTCACCAGCCTACTCAACCCCAGAGCTCCGGGGCTGTCTCGGATGGAAACCCCTGTGGCAGCTCTGAGATGCTCTTCAGTGAGCACATTTTTAAGAACCAGAAAAAGATGCTGTCCTTGGGCCGTTTCCATCTCACTTCTTGGTCAGCCCAAATGGGAAAAGTTCCCAGAACACACGGTCCCCTCCATCAGCTGCTCACCCAACTGCTTCCACACGGGGAGCCTGAGAAATAAAGGCAGTTTGATGCCAGTAGGTTGTACTGACCAGCCTAGAACAGCTGGCACCAACTCCATAGTCAGGGAGCAGAGCCCTCCGTGCTGTAGGGATCTACAAAACCTACTGCTGGTCTTGCTTATTCCTTCCCAGCTCCTGGGTGGGTCCCGCTCTTGCTCAGAGTGCCTGAGGGTCAGCGGCCGTCTTGGACTCTGGTGGTTCAGAAAGGACTTCGCTTTCCCTCCCTTCAGTCCAGGCCTTGGAGCTCAGGGGGCAGCTGTTTTGAAAGAGTTTGGCCAGGCGCCAGGGCCTCAGTCCCTCAATTTGGTCCGGACTCTGCATGGCAGGGCACAGGCAGGTCTCTTGTCTTCTGCTAGTGCCCTCAGGAGCTGTATTGTGGCTGACGGGCCGCACGTCATCTTGCCTCTGGACAAGGTGACCGTGGAGAGAGCTATGTTTTCTTGGGAGCCTGGACAGCCTCTGTTCTGTGTGACATGAAGGTGGAGGGAAGGCAGAGGGAGGAATCTGCTCATACCCAGTGTCATAAATTGCCCAAGGCTTCTGGTTATGGGCTGGGCTCTTTCACATTTTCAAAGAAATACTGCAGGAATTAAGGAGGGAGGATTTATGCAGAGGCTTTCTGTGGAGTGAGCTGGGCTGTGAACACCATCTCTCAAGGCCAGAAGGCAGAGGCTGCTGCCCCCTCCACCCAAGTCTAGTGGGGGTGGGGCTTCAACAGCCCCTCAGGAGGGCTTGATATGTGTTACTGCGGCTATGGGGACATGTTGCCTGGAGTTGACACACCCAGAGGAATCTAAAGGCCAGAGGCTGTGCCTCTCAGCCAAGGCATCAGGGCAGGCAGAGGGAGAGAGAGTTGCTGCTGGGCTGATAGGAGACATAGACTTGTCTTTGACAGTGGGTCGATGTCGCATGACTCTCCGGCGACACCAGGAGGGACCTGCAGTAAGGATATCAGCTAGGAGCCACTTAAAAGGGATCCTGTACAAGACAGCAGGCTGTGGGAAGAGAGAACGCTTACTACAGTAAGAGGCTGTGGGCTGTACCGCTGGAATAGAAGGTGAGGGTCACCAGGAGCAGCCCACTGAAATAGAGGCACGGCTCCTATCAGGTGAGTGGTGGTTGAAGCATCCGCAAGCGCATCCTCCAAGGAACCCAGAGAGATTGCCCAGAGAGCGGGAACATTCCACATGAGTCAGGTCCAGATTTCGTGGAGCCGCTTACAACCTGCTCTGCTGTACTCCATTTCCCCTCCTCCCGACCGTGTACCCGAACCGGGGAGCGGAGGGAGGAAAACCGACCACCCTCTATTTTTGGAAGGAAGGTGACCCTTTACCAGGCCCCCAGTTAGGGAAGAAGTGTAACTTTGCAATATAATATTGTATTTTATCTTATATATTATATATATATTTTATAATGTATATATATACACACACATATATAAATATATTATGTATATTGTATTTTATATAATATTGAAGCGCTGATTAATATTCTGAACTGGACATTCTAGTTTCTGACCTGACACCGTGGTTTGTGATTTAGTGTGCTGAGAAAGGTTTGGGACTGCTGATGCTTTCATCCAGCAGAAGGGGACTGTGAGAGACACGAATTAAATAAGTAGGTGTTGTAATTACATCTCGTGAGTTCTGCTAGTTTCTGTCACATTTACAGTAGTGTCTCATTCACCATTGAGGAGAGATTGTGTAATTTATCCATCCTTCAGTTAATCGGTGGTGGAACGCAGACTGGAATCCGGGGCTGTATGGCTCCAACGCCTGTGACAGGACTGGGCTGTGTAAAGGGCTGTGGAGAAAAGCAGGCAGAGACCACCTCTGGAGAGGAAGGAGAGCGGGCAGCTCCTGGAGAAGGCCCCCCCCTGAGCAGGTGCTGGGGGCTGGGCCTCAAGGGGTGAGTAGGGGCCTTGCTGGGCAAGGCCCGGTGCTCCAAGCAGCAGGGCAGCAGGTTCTGGGATCCCTGGTTACCAGGACAGGCCTGGTAGAGAAGGCTTTTCAGGATCCTTTCTCTCACCCTCTCCAAATAGAATTCACCTCCCTCCCCCTGCTCCAGCCACTCTCCCACTCTGAGTTTCCTAAGGAAGTGGTGGGAGTTTGGGTGTGGCTGCTACTCTCGGGTTCCATGGTTCCATGGCTTCATCCCACCCTCTTGTGCTGAATTCTCTACCCCCATCTAGAACTTCACCCATGACCTAAAAACCGAGGCTACACTGAATTCAAGCACATTGCAGCTGGAATGGCGGCTGATATGTGCAAAGAAACCCACTTTTCTCCACTGCTGCTTGTGTTCATCATGAGTACCACCAACACTGTCTGGGACTCTTCTTTTTTTCTTACCTGAACTACTGCTCTAGGCTTTCCACCTGCTCCCATTTCTATTCGAGACCCTAACCCTTTACAATCTATTCTCCACACAGCTCCCAGAGAGATAACTTAAAAACATAAACAAGTTGATGTCACTCTCCCATTTAAAATGTTTCTATTGTGCTCAGAATAAAATACAAGCTTTTAAACAGGGCCTAAAAGTGTCTACGTGCTCCGGCCCCTGCTTTCTTCTCCAGAATCCTCTCCCATCGCCCTCCTCCTTCTCATCCCCCAGCCCCGCCCTGGCTGCACTGCCTTTCTGCACGTTGCTGGGTTGCACCGAGCTCCAATTGCTCCTACTGTTTCTCAGGAATGTTCTTTCCCCTGCTCTTTGCCTGGCTAGCTCCAGCTTATCTTTCAGGCCTTCACTTAAATGTCATTTTCTCAGAAAGGTTTAGACCTGCCATCGTTTATCGTAGAATTTATGTTCTTCAGAACGCTTACCACTCTTACTATGTATTTATTGTGTGTTAATATCTATCTCTTCCCCATCCTGGAAGCTCCATTATTGTAAGGGTGGAATCTGTTTGGCTCACCACCTGTATCCCCAGAGACTAGCAGAGCGCCTGGTATACAGTGGGTGCTCAAAAGAATGTGTTGGGAACAGGAAGGACATACATGTTGTGTCATCTTAGGCACACACTGGCTGCCAAGTGTTTATCCTCTATGCGACCCATCCTGGAGCAACCAGGAGGGCCTGAGTGCAATCTTCTCTAGATCTCTCAGCTCTCAGACCCAAAGCCAGTGCCCCTGAGAACAGAATCGCCCTGGGAAAAAGAAAGGCCTGTGTTGAAGACTCAAATACATCTTTGATGATTGCCAGTTATTTAGATTCACTTTCACATCATTAAAAGTGGGTTAAGAATGCCTACCTCATAGGTCTGTTCTGATGATTAAATGAGTGTGAGAGAAAGGGAAGACATTTGTAAAGTGCCTACTATGTGCTAGACCCTGTGCTGGGTCCTTTATGTATTAGCATGATTCTGAACCTCTTAATCTCAAGCTCTTGTGCCCCATGCACAGAAAGCCAATCACTGAGACACCGGTGCCTGGAGGTAGAGAAAGGTTTATGCAAATTGGCCAAAAGAGAAGGTGGGAAGATAAGTTCTCTCAAATCCACCTTAATGAAAGAACAAAGCAGGCGTTCTTTATAGAGCTAAGGGGCTTGGGAGGAGGAGTTTCAGAGAAGGAAGGGAAAGTCCATGTTTCTTTCACTCCAGATAAGCCCTTGGGCAACCAGACTTCTGGGCATCAGTGGCAGCTGGGGGCTGGTTATCTGGTGGTCATAACTTCCTTAAAGGCATTCTTTTTCTTCTGCAAAATACGGCTCATAAATCCTTATAATCCTTCAGTCGCCCCTCAGGTTAGACAAGAAAACAGCAAATTAATAAACTTACAATGATGTGTGGATTAACTTCTTTTCATCTGTGGCTGTGTTGGGAACAAGGTCAAAGGATAACCATGTTCCTACTGAATATTCACAGTAATCCCCAGGTACCTGGCTTCAAGCACATTCAGTGGGAATGAGATTTATGACCTACCATGTGATTGGAATAGCTCTAAGTAAGCAAGATTTGAGTTATCTGACAGTATTTTAGCTTGCAGCAAGTCAGAAGATTGATGTTATATTGAGTTGCAATCTGCAGATGATCAGATAGAGATGGAAAAGAACCGCACTGTCCTTTACTGTTTCTTCTTCTTTCTCGCTTTGAACACTTTCTTTGGAATCTCCTTCCTCCACAAACCTATAAGTTATTAATGTTTCTGCTTTACCAGTGAGGAAATTGAGACTCAGCCAGGTAAAGTAGATTTCCCCAAATTATACAACAGAATGACCCTGCATATGAGCCCAGGACTATGGGTACCACATTGTAGGTGAGCATAAGTCAGGCCATTTTGTTACACTAAATGGCCCCAGCCTCTCCTCTGTGTGACTACTCACCCCTCTGCACGTACTCCAAAAAATTCATATACTCTCCTGATTTACGGCCTCCGCTTATGTATGTACTCCCCAATGGCTTGATAAATTAAAAACTTTGTTCTATGAGTTTCTCTCTAGGAACAGGCTGACCACAGGTGGGAAACACACCTACAACGTATCCATCACAGCTGACAGAAGAATGGAACAACGTGATGCCTGGAGCCCATCACACCTGGAGACCAAGATCCCTGGACTCCCTCTTTACTGCCCATTTTCTCTACATAACTCCCTCAAGATTCTGTAATCTTTGAAGATGGTTTTTTGAGACATTACTCTACTATCTTCCTGGTTATGCCGGCTAATCAAATTGAAACTTTGTTTCTCGATCCCTCATTGTGATTGACTCTGATCATGGGGAGCAGAGTGAGCCCATTGCTCGGTAACAACATGGCTCTCTGTTATGAACTGAGTAATATCCTCCCAAACCCCAGTATCTTAGAATGTGATTGTCTTTGAGATAGGGCTTTTAAAGAGGTAATTAAGGTTAAATGAGGTTAGAAGAGTGGGGCCCTAATCCAATATCACCGATGTCCTTATAATAACAGGAATGAGACCAGGAGACTGTTAAGGAAACAGCTGGAGACTATTGTCAGCATTACCTCTGCTTTCTGAAATCTGGATTCTTCACTAGTTTTATGGGTGCCAGTTACTATGTAAATATGTTGTGTGAGGGTGGGGCTATGCCACAATGACTGTCAACAATCCTCTCAAAGTTCATAAGCTAATGGGAGGACAAGCAAACATCAATCACTGTGGTTGTGATAAAAGTGCTAAGTGTTACAGAAGAGGCAGCAAGTCTGGATAAGCCTGCTTGAGTTGATGGGATCTGAATTGGGCTTTTTAGGAGGCGGGGGCTTCGGTTGGTGGGAGCTGGTGGTGACCATTTGCTGCCTATTTGTCCTTTCTGGGCATGATTCTTCATTTCATTCTCACGGTGGCAATTCTGGCACCCCAAATCCCATGGCTGGGGTTTGGGGGTCAAGCACGGTTCTATGTAGCTTCCAGCAAAATATTGCCTGTAAATTCCCCAGCCACATAAAAAGCAGAGGCCATCTCCTCAGCTTCTCAGGCCTAGCTGGAGTGTGACTCTCCCATACCTTTCTCAACTAGGGAAAAGATCAGAGCTGAGCCTGTGTTGAAAAAACACTTCTAAGAACTGGGTAAACTGACCCATTTTCTGGAGTGGAGGTGTGACAGAGACTGATTAGCAGGTCACAAAACCGTTTCTCTTCCCCTTAGGGCATGCCTTGACTATGTCCCCCTGCCTTCCCTGAGGCCTTCACCTCAGGTAGGTGAGGTCATGTGAGTGAGTTCTGGCCAATGACATGTGACAACAGTAACGTGTGCTACATTTCTGAGCACTACCCATGCACATACCTCCATGTTCTTTCCCATTCTGCAGCAGCTTTGAAGAGGATGAAGCTGAAAGATGGAGGGAGTCAAATCTTGCTCAGAAATGCTGCTTTCCATATCTCACTGAGTGCCTGCAGTTTCTAGCCACCTTCACGGTATCACTAACATAAGACAAAACTTCAGCCATCAAAGTAACAATGGGGTAGAGACAGGAATCATTGCAGCCTCCCTGACTTGAAGGTCATACTTTAGCTTAACTAGAATTCCTGAGGCAAGTGTCCATGAAAAGTATTAGCAACACAAAGCTGTTATCTAACTGGCTGAAGGAAGCAATCTTTCTTTCAATTCACTTGGACCTTTCTTTGACACCCAATTAATTTCAAGATTATTTGGATTTGATTAACAAAATAAGAAATTGTTCTAAAGTATATGTATGTGTTATTTAGGGGTATTATTTGAGGGGCAGTCTGCCATCTTAACTACACAGCTCAAGAATCTTTAGAAAATGTTTATGATCTCAAACACTCAACAAACTTCAATAAAATCTGTTACAGCCGTACTTAATGGAGACTTTTTAATGGAGGTTGCAATCTATAACTATTAATATTAAGGATCACAGAAGACAATAAATTATGCAATCAAATTTTTAATAACAAAGATACTATTTTTAACATGGTCAAATATACTTGGCTAAGTCTAGATTTTAAAAAACCAAAGTATCTAGCCCAACAGTACAACCATACAGCTTTGTACAGAACATTCCATAGATCAACAGAAAATACATCTGAGCACAAAAATAAAAAATATTTAAAGAGAATCTCTAAGCAGCATTTTATTTCTGCAAAACAGACATATATCTTGTACTGATTAAATATCTACAAGTGCTTTTCCTTTACAAAAATACATATATTCTTAATAGACTAAGTCATTAACAATGACCTGGTAATTCTTTCACTTCAATTTGAATGATTTATAAGCTAAATCTTACAACCACAAAAAGGTTTTTATTTGTATTAAGATGTTACCACTTTTGACAAAAAAAGCTTAAAATATTTTATATTTCAAAGGAAAATTAGCAACATAACTGTACAATATATTCTATGATGGTTTTATTTAATGTGAGGGCTACTCTATTGAAAACGGATGCTTGCTGTTGTGTTGCCAGATGCAGGAACGCAGCAGAACACTGGTGCTCCCCCCACAAGCTCTTGTCATGGACCACAGCTTCATAAGGACACTTAGGCCCCCATCCCCATTCTAAAAACTACAGCAAAAGAAAACTGACCCCAAACAATGTTAGGCTGATCCCATTACATTTTTCATGTGTAGAACTCCTGTGCCCATGGACTGATGGGAGGTCTACGGCTAAATAATCTGTTTACTACCTCTACATTGCCCAGAAATATTTAATATTCATTTGTACTAGATTAGTTGCTTATTCCATGAAGCTCTGAAAGATGGAAGAAAATGAGATCTGGTATTTAACATGTATCTGTTTCACTTGATTCTAGATTTAAAGATAATTAAAATTAAAAAGCATTTCTGAACAATGTCTCAGTTTTGAATCCTAGAAAAAGGGGCATAATGAGTACACAGACACATTTTAATGAGCATTTAAAATAATTATTTTTAAGTTTAATTTCATACCTTTCTGAAAAGGAAGTGCTCAAGCATTTTAATTCTATTTGAAAATATAGTAAGGATGGCAAGTAAACACACTATTTGTGAAAACTACATTCCACTGAGAAGAGTATCACTTTAAATTATTGGGGAAATACCATTGCTTTAAGAAAAAGAAAACTATGAAAACCCTGTAATGTATATTAAGTACATTTTAATGAATTTTCAATCTGATGTTTTTCCATCAAAATACTACTGAATGAAGCCTATCAAGTAAATCCAGAAATAGTTGGTTATTTTGTGCTTTGAAAGCGTTTCTGAGTCTCTAGTATATTTTTCAATTTTTCATAAACTAGATCTGAGACACATTATGTTCCATATTGTAGGGATATAGATCCTAAATAATAGCATTTCACGTTTTTGTGTTTCTAATCCAGAAAATTAAAGTTATGGCAAACTCACTCATTTTTGTAATTCCTACAACCAACTAACATCTTACTGGTATAAAATTTAGCCTGCTGGAAAATTCCTTATGATAAACCAGAGTATATCACAGAGTTTAATCCTATCCAAGGAGGTTTACCTAGTGGTCTATCATAAAGACTTCATAATGTGAGCTTTACCTTTAAGGTGCCCACCGCAGGAGCTCCCAAAGAGAATGGTGTGAGGAGAGTGCTTAAAACTTGATGTATATGCTCTTGATCTGGAACCCATTTTGCCAAATTTGGCCATATGGCTAAATTCTAATAACAATAAAGTAATCATTGAGAAACAAGACAAAGAGTTACTTTACAAGGAAAAAAAAACAGGCTTCATGAAAATTTTGCTTTTAATTACAGAAAAAGCACTTACAGTAAGTCCAATAGAATGTACTATTTTCTATACAAGTAAGCATGTCAGCACTTTTACCACAGTCTGTCTTTAATAAAATTTCCCATATTACAAAGAACTCAGGAATTAAATAAGCATAATTTTAGTTTATACTGCCTCCATGGAATAAAAAGCTTCTCAAATTAGAATTTAAAATCTCAATTTCAATTTTCTTTTCAAAATATGTATTTCTCTCACTTTTCATCCAGAGGGAGGCTATTTGTTGTGTTTATCTGTTTCTCACCTTTGAGGATTTTTCCTAAAATCTGTCAGATGGTGCTGAAAAACAAGGAACATATTTGAAAGGAATTGTGCTCTGATTATTGCAAGAAAAACCTGCATTTGACTGATTTCACCATGAAAATTCAGTTTAAAGCCTTTCTTTGGTGATAATTTTGCTATTAATCAAGGTTATTGCCTAACTATACAAAATTAAATTGCAATCTAAAAATTTCCAACTTCCCAACTGTTAAAACTGTCTCTCCAACATGGTTATTAATTAACAGTAAAATATCTTTGGTGATATCTATTTTCTTATGAAAATCTTTCAAAAAGAGATTACTCTTATGAGTGCCTATTTAGATACGAAACCATTCATAAGAGACAGGTACAGATAACTCAAAATTTATGCAATAAATCTAAAACAGAAATGCACTTTAGCAATGAGGCACTTTCTCTTAAATATTTCAATAAAGCTAAACAGTTCACAATATTATATAACACACTTTTTTCCCCTTAAAGAATCATTTAAATTTAGATTACATTTGTGTGACAGTTAAGCAAATTCATTACATTTATAAAATGTTGCATATTAGTATGGGACAGATTTTCAATGAATAAAGAAAGAATATACTTTTCTAAAAGTAGTTAAAAGATATTACCCAAGGTACCTGAACCCCAGAATGAATGACCTGATTATTGCCTCATCAATGAGCCTTTCGGTTTATTTTTTTATACTTCTTAGAAGTTTTTTGCTAATCTAGAGAAAAGGCCATATTCTGACTTTTCTAGTGACTGATGTGATGACTTCAGTTAAAGGGATGTCTATAAACCACAGGCCTTCTATAGATCCCAAGTTCCTCGATCCATTTACACCTATGATATCTAAGGCGGAGAAAACAGACTACAAAATCTTTTACGGAAGTAAAGTTTCTTAACTGCTTAAGAAACAACAGACTAAAGAAAAAGTTAATTTAGTTTTATTTATTCTCTAATTTTGCAGATTCAGAGGATCATTCCTATAGGTTATTTGTTTTATTAGCACCCTAAGTTTATAAAGCTAACCACAAAAGTTGCCTATTTTTTCTCTACCTGGTTTCTTACAAATTCTACAACCTGACTTAGGGAATAATAATAATAAACTTAGGGATTTAGTGTATTACTCGACATGAAAGTAGTCCCATACTTAGAAAATCATAGTTGAATATACCAAAAGAGGTCGGTTGAAGAAGTCTGTGGTTCTTATAGTAATACCGTATTACTCAGGACCATCATAAAATGTGTACCTTCCCCCAAATGACAACTGATGCCCTTCTTTATGTAAGGTTTTCACATTTTGGCACATATTCCATCGCATTTCAATAAAAATGTTAATACATTAACATTAATAAAGGAATTTTATATAAAACTATTCTCAATTTCATAACTGCTTCCTATATATTTCCTTGGAAAATAGTGAAATTACGTATGATGAGGCAATAGGCCAAATTTAAAGAGATCTTGTATATAAAACTCGTTAAGGCTGTAAGTTTTGGCTGGGGACCCAAAAACATCCAGGTCTCATCTGTGGTTTTTAAAATGCACTCTCAATTCACTCTGAGTTAAGTTAGCTAAAATTAACTTTCATATGTAAAACACTATTATTTTAATCACTGACCTCGATGTGACAAATTTATAATAAATTTTTAAGTTTCTTAGGGATGCTAGGGAATTGGATTTCACAGCATAGCAAAATAATTTCTGTAGCTAGAGAGTAAATTCAGTTTTTGGTTGAGTGTAATCGTCTGTTCCAACCATTTAAAGAATTAACAAAAAACTGCCTTTTAAATTCTGCTTGTGAGCCCTTCCAAGCACAAACACAATCTAACAAAATGAAATAAGAAAGTATTGCCATAACCTTTTTCACAAAAGTCAGGACAAAACAACAGAAAACTTTAATATAGACTTTTTTACTTGAAACAAAGATAGATGGAAAAGATAATTACGAAGTTTCAGCCTTTTATATTATGAAATGCATCAAGATTTAGCTGTATTTTGTATGTGTTTCTTAGAGTTGTACAATGTTTTATTTCTAAGAAGCATTTTGAGATTCAGAAGGCATTAATTTGTGATACATTTTACTGGAAAATGTAGCACATCTACATGTATACAGTATAAAAACTATGTGTGTAACACACAGATTGTGCTCATGTCAGATTTCTAAAACAAATATTTTTCCTAACTTTCAAGATTTTTTCCTAAGTTTCAGAGGTTAACATTTTGAAGCAATTAATAAAAATTTTCAAAGAAGTTTTTTGAAAACAACCATAAATTTTAAAAGGTTTAGAACAAAGTTCTTCATATAATTTAAGGTAATAAGACTTTCTTTGACTTACAGACTAATCTCAAAATGAATGGAAGACTTAACAAAACTGCAAAATCAAGTACATCATCATGGCTCGGACCTTAATGAATTTATGTATAAAAGAATAATCCCACTTCCCCCTGATTACTACAGGATCTAAAATGAAATATCCTCAAACCATTAATTTTGGTTATCACATTTATCTACTACACTGCATTTATTCTATTTTATGCATATATGGTTTGGAAATGTGATAGGTAACAGTTTTAATCTACAATTGCTTTGCGACTTTTGAAATCCATAAAATAGCTAATGTTATCTGCTCTAAAAATCCTAATATTTAAAATCATCATAACCCTCTGCATGCCACAACGCCATACACCTAAGGCCAACTTAAAAAGAGAAACCAGGTACTCACTAAATGAGAGCAACAATAAAACGATGCATACATAAAATGGGCTATACAATGACATTTCATGAAGCAGCACCCACTGTCATAAGGCATCATGAAAGAAGATTAACCTTACTTACACATTAATTTCGTTAGAAGTAAATGTGATGAGCTGCCAACATTTCGAATGGTTGTGAATCTAACTTCAGTTCTCTACGAAGTCACATAGTTTCAATCTGGAGGGCTAACATGCCTTCCTTGTGCAATTGGTAGACTACACAGACAGATGACTTAAAATGTCTATGATTAAAATGTGCTCTAATGTTAAAGAATAATCGGAATTCTTCCCAAAAGGACTTGCACACTCAGGAGTGAACTATTTTGCACACAAAAAGCTTACCGAGAACAGGACAGTGGCTCAAAAACCACTTTTCTAAGTACATTTCCCATACAAAATAATTTCAAGATATAATAATTATTAGTTTCTTGTACAGTACTCTATTTAAACAAGAATTAATAAAATAGTATGTGAAAACTGCAACACCACAAAGATTGAGCCATATTACTAGTGTAATTAAACATCAGAACAATCTTGGAACAGGCAAGCAAAATATTCTGAAGGCTGAATCGTGTGGCTGCACAGCTAACTGATTTCAACTGCGACTTGTATTGTACACTGTGAGCAGCACAAACACCTTATGCAGATGGTTCAGTAGCAGAATGGCACTTGGTTTGCTCTTAATAGAAACAACATAAATGCAACTGACACTTTAGAGACAGACAATGGCCTTATTTGCATGCTGAAAATCTGGTTGTGTCCCTTTAGTCCACACACCGTTCACTGTGCAATCTGTCGATCAGTAAACAAATAGTGCAGGATTCATCTCAGTGGGATCTAGGGCCCTTGGTCTAACCGAAATCAATTCTTGGTCGATACTGCAATACCATGGGGTATGACTATAAAATAAAAACAGATGATGAATAAGACTGCGTTTATAGAAAACAATATAGATAACATATATAAAAGATTTTAAGAATCTGGGATTATAACTTACAATATTTCCTGGTACTAGTGATTATGACAATTAAGATTGTAATTATCATTAAAACCCTATATTTTTAAATTGCCATTATTCTTCTAGAATCAGTCAAGTTTTCCATTCTATGCAACAAAGGTCAAGTTCAAAGGCCTAAGCATGTCGTACTGGTTGCATATGTGAAGAGTACTAATGTAATACTTAGGGCCTGTGGAGGACTGAATGCTTGAAGGCATTCAATCATTAACCTTGTGGGGCTGAAGAAGACAGGTCTGCAGGCTGGATTCCACGAGAGCTGCTGTTTGTGAGGGCCCAGTGAGTCACAAATTAACAAACAGACCTCCTGCTACAAATCTATGAAACTGGAGTAGTTTTCACAAACCACATTTTTTAGTAAGTTTGACACTTTTCTTCTTTGTAGCATCTAAAATTTATTTTAATGGCCACTTAAAAAATGTTGAAAAGCAAGGGGGCCGGCCCCATAGTAGCATAGTGGTTAAGTTTGGCGTGCGTTGCTTTGGTGGCCCAGGTTTGCGGGTTCGGATCCTGGGTGCAGACCTACAGCACTTGTCAGCCATGCTGTGGCAGTGACCCACGTGCAAAATAGAGGAAGACCGGCAATGGATGTTAGCTCAGGGTGAATCTTCCACAGCAAAAAAAAAAAAAAAAAAAAAAAAAAAGGTTGAAAAGCAAGCAGCCAATTGTTATATGAAACATGTAGGTTACTGCCTCCTTTCAATAGTTAGTTGATACTATTAAATATTTGATTTGACTATTATATAATTGAACGGTTCAGACTGTCCTTCATGTTGCTCTATGCAGAAAAGGTATCATACATCAACAAAGAGTACTGGAGAGGAAACAGCTTCTGTGGATAAAAGGCACATGCCACACTGCTACTTCTGCGTCTGTTTTTACCTTCTATTGTATCATATTATATAGAACCCAAACATCACAAAGTCAGAGAGGGTCTGGAGAACTAATGGTTTTCCTTTTCTTAAAGCTGCAGATTCCCCTTTTTAAAATGAAATTTCGAGGAGCTACTTTCATGAAACCAAGAAAGGGCTGAGGTGGCCACTGACTGTTTCCCCTTCATCTTAGTGTAGGTGAATGCAAAAATCTAGTACAGAGAACTGTGTATTCTTTCCTATAGACAAGGGGGATAGACTGAAAACGACCGTTTCCTTACTCATCACAGCTATGTTACATATTACATACTGAGGAGACTCCTTACAGACTGAAGGAGTCTCTCTTCCTTAAGCTGAGGAAGCGACTGGAGGGTAGGAACGCAAATCCCCAGGTCTTGCTCTTGCAGTTGAAGAAGTAGGTGATGCCACTACCAGTTTTCTAAGGGCTGGATTAAAAGTCTCAGACAGCCTCTCAGGGTTTCCATGGTCTAAATCTATGGTGGTTAAAATTTTGTTTACTTGTTTTTATTTTAGACTTTATTCTGTTCCCTCTGAATCAGAGTATCTGGGAATGGGGCACAAAAATCTGCATTTTTACAAAACTCCCCAGGTTTTCTGAAGCTTGGCCAGATTTCGAGACTGCTACTAGACACCCTACCTGATTTCACTAATTCCCTGTCTACCTAACCCCAGCCCACAGCTTGCTCTTCATTACAACAATCTGTCTAGCATTGCTTTTCATTCCCGACTGTTAAATCTGCACACTTTCTGCAAATAATTAAGTTACTCGTTCTAGAATCCATTCATAGTTAAGTATATAGAAGAATCCATCACTACTTCTACTAGGACGAAGGTAGTGAGGGAAGTAAAATGACTTGGTTGTCACTAGTCACGATTTTCTCAGTTTTTGGCTGAAAATGGTTTTGTTTTCCCCTCCAAGTAATCATTTGTGTTTGTTCTATGACAACATATGAAGTTTAATAATTTTATTGAAATGTGTTACAATACTGGAAGTTGTTAAGATAACTTTAAGTTCTATTTGTGTTTCAGCCTGCTTTCTGAAATAACATGGCACTGCACTTACTATAACGCAATATGGCCTACCACTCCTCTTAGTGTTGAGTGATTGTGCTGAACGGACCCACATTTTGTAGAGCTCCTAGTCCTCAGCCTCATCATGTACTAAAATAAAGAAAAGATATTTCTAAAGTATATATTTCAAATGTGATAACTTTTGAAAATGGTAAAACTGACTGACTGATGTACAGTTTTTCTTAAAAAGTTAGTTCTACTGTAGATTTGGAAAATACAGAAAAGCACAAGGAAAAAAGAAAAATCACTTAAATCCCACCATCCAAAGTTAACCACCATAATCATTTTACTGTATATCCTTCTAGCCTTTTTGTCTCTGAATGTGTTTTTTTTTCAAAAGTGGAATCATGCTACACATATTGCTTGGTAAATAATTTTGTCCATTTAAAAATTTCATAAATTTATTTCCATACTATTTAATATGGTCCTACATCATCTTTTTTTTTTTTTTATTTTTCCCCCCAAAGCCCCAGTAGATAGTTGTATGTCATAGCTGCACATCCTTCTAGTTGCTGTATGTGGGACACGGCCTCAGCATGGCCGGAGAAGCGGTGCGTCGGTGCGCGCCTGGGATCTGAACCTGGGCCGCCAGCAGCGGAGTGCGCACACTTAACCGCTAAGCCATGGGGCCAGCCCTGCATGATCATTTTTAAAGGCTGCATATAATGCCTTTAAGAAATGAACTAGAAGTTATTAATAAATCTCCTTTTGCAGTACATTTTAGTGTCTTTTTTTTTTTTTTTGCTATTATAAATTAATCTTCACCCAATGATCTATTCTCCACTCCCCACGCTATCCACCCCCAACCAGTGTTGGTTCATAGAAGGGGAACTGCTGGTTCAAACAGCATACACATTTCAAAAGACTTTTTGATAAGTACTGTCACATGGGACTTTAAGAAAGCTGTTCTGTTTTCACTCCAAAAGAAATATAAATGCTCATTCTTCAATAGCCTCATCAATAATGAGTACTATCATTTCCTCCCTCTTAATATAGCAGTTTAATAAGCATAAAATAGTATTTTATTTCTTCTTTCATTTCTTGACTTCTAAAGAGGTTAATCATTTTTGTGTGCTTATTAGCCAGTTTTGTTTCCTTCTTTTGTGACTTGCCTAATCATGTCTTTTGTTCATTTTTCTATGGAAAGCTGAACTTGGTCTTACAGATTTGTATGAATTCTTTATGCATTAAGCACATTAAACTGTTCTGTCATATATTGCAAATATTTCCTTAATTACAGTATTTTTGCCATGTACTTTTCAATATTAATGATCAACTCGGGTTTTTTTTTTCCTTTTAACATGTAAAATGAGAAAGGCCACCCCCACTTTGAGATTATTCAACTATATTTTCTTCTTGATCTTTGATGGTATCATTTTTATATTTACCATTGTGAGAAACTCATATAATGTGAGGTATGGACTGAATCCCCTCAACACTACCACCAGTAGTCTCAGTACAGTTCACTGAAAACAAACCTACTAGGTCACAACCACCCCCAACGTCTATACTCCGAGTTCACCAGCTACCCCTGCTAACTACTGTCTCTGCTCCGGCAACTCTCAAACAACCAGACACGACCCTTCCTGGGATCTTTGCACTGTGTCCCCTTGGCCTGGACTGCCCTACTCCAGATATACACAGGCTATTTCTCCTACTTCTTTTTAATCAAAAATCACCACCTCAAAGAGGCCTTTCCTTGGCTAGCTATCTTATCTAAAATACTCTATTTATCTACTTTAATTTTTCTTCTAACACTAAAAATTTTACTTGTTTATATTTCTCCTGTCGCCATCATTAGAGTTTAAGCTCCATGAGGGAAAAGAATTTTGTTCATTTTTACCTCCATGTCCCCAGGGCCTGAAAGAGTGCCCAGTACATAGCTAAGTGCTCAACAGATACATGTTAAATGAATCTTTCTTCCCTCCACTAATTTGAAATACTGTCTTTATAGATTCACACATACTAGAGTCTGTTTCTGAGCTATTCTTTTTATTCATATGTCTATGTTTAAGTTAGAACCCTATTTTAGTTACTTCAGCTTTAAAATACATTTCCATATGTGGCAGTGCTCGTGGCCCCGATTACTCATTTAAAAATGTGACTGACCAGAAGCACGGTTTTATATTTCCTGATGAACTTTAGAGTGACTGACTTGGTATAGTTGAGTAAGAATATGGTAAAAGTGTATTTGCAACTATGTTAAACTTCATAATTTAACTACAGAGAGAACTGATATCTTCATAATATTTAATATACTCTTTAAACTTCTTGTGTGTGAAGTGGTGTTTTGGTTATATATGAGAAGGTCTTTGATCTTAGGAAATATATATGATGTACTTAGTGGTCAATTGTCCTGACTCTTGCAATTTACTTTCAAATAGTTCCACAAAGAAACAATAGATACATTTACACAGAGATTAATAAGATAAGGAGAGGAGAAGAGGAAGAGAGGGAAAGAGGGGACAGAAAATGCAGCAAAATGTTAATTGGTAAATTTAAGTAAAAGTAAAAAACCTTCCTTTGTATCATTCTTTCAAATTTTTTTTGTTTTGAAAATTTTCAAAATAAGAAAAAATTAGGAGTTTATGTTGAATTTTATCAAACGCCCTTTCAGCATCTACTGATGATTTTTATTTGACTTAGTGTGTGTGTGTATAAAATGTTTCTAATATATAACATATATATATATAATTTCCCTCCCCATAGTATTAAGCCATTCTTTCATTTCTGATAAAAACACTATTTGGTCTTGGTTTATTATTCTTTTAGTATATTATTTATCATCTTTGTATTTATATTCAAAGTGAGATTTAATACTAGTTTTCTAATTGCGGGTTCTCTGTCAGTTTTTGCTATCATGATTATGTTACCTTTATATGAATTTGGAAGAATTCCATCTTTTTCAAAGAATTAAAACAATTCAGAATAGCAATGATCTATTCCTTGAAAATTTGAGAGAATGTGACCATAGAACTATTTAGGTATCCTTTGAAAAAGGGAAGTAATTCTTGAGTGATTTTTTTTGTCTTTCATGACTTAGTGATTTAAGTTTTGTTTCTTCTTGGGTAAATTTTGTTCCACTGGTATTTTCCTAGGAAATTGTCCATTTCAGGGAATTTTAAAGTTTAAAATTTAAAAATTTAATAATATAAAGCTGTACACATAGTATTTTCTTGTAATAAAAAAGTGATAATTTTTTCCTTGAAATTTTCTAGCTGATTTTTGGCTAAAGGTGCATCTTATTCATTACAAGTTCAACTTTCTAATGGGACTAAACTCTATAATGAAGTGTTTAAGAAAGAAAAGAAAATTTGTGTGGATTTTTGAAAATTTGGTCTTATTCCAGTTGTTCTCTAATTCTTTAGATCAGAGTTTAAGAACATCTTCATTTCTAAGGAAATAAGTAGACATCAGCGCCAAGAGTAAAAGCAAAAAGCCATGTATGTATGAGTTACAGCTAAAGGCAAGAGCATGACTACAATTCATCATCCCCAAACCAGCTGTGAGGCTAAAAGCAGCTGAAACATCCAAACACTTCAGATACATACAAATCTCACCAGCTCAGTTAAATTATTTACTCACTCCTCACCCTTAACTGCATAATATAAAGAAAAAGATGACTTTTTTCCCCTAAATTATTTTCTCTTGGCTTTCATAGTTGTTAAATTTGCTTACTCCATTGCTAAAAAACCAGGATTTAACCAGTGTGTATTAAAAAGCACGCATTTTAATGATGGGCGTGGGATGTCCATATCACAGCACCGACAATAAGACTGAGGGAAATTCTGGATAACTGCTAATTTAACATTTTTGATTAGTGATTTGAAGTGGTTCTTTTAACACTCAGCACACACTCATTTGTGTGTTCATCCCAACCCTAAAACTGCAACATCAGAGTAAGTTTGCTAGTTATTGGTTTTATGATTACAACTTTCTTTTCTTGGCTCCAAGGAAATAAGGATGAAGACTAATTTCTGGGATAAGAGACCAACGCATATTTTTAAGAAATGCTATGTTTAATATACGGATTAAGGTTGATCATAGATCATCTCTGTCCTCAACAGTAATCCTTACTATACTATAGTTAATCTCTTCTTGTTTTCCAAGTTTTTACAATGTATTTTTATTAGATAAACTTTCCTCAGATCCATGTTCATGTTTTCTCAGTGCATTATTAAGTTAGTTCAGTATCATTTCTGTATTAAGAGAGGCAACCCCAGTAAAGTATGTAGGGCAGGGCCTAGTAAGCAAGCTCACAATTACATTGAGCTGTTGCTATTAGTTAGCTTCATCTAGTCTGGCATTTTACCTTTCACTTGTGGGTGAATGATTAATTAAAAAAAAACACTTACACAAAGAAGTCTTAAGTATGGAGCAGAAATTTCTCAAGGGCAGAACCTGGTAATTAACAATTCCTAACTCATAAATAATGGCCTGAACATTAATAATTTCATTTTTAGTTCAGTAAAATTAAATAGATAATTCAAGAGAACTAAAATAGTGGGAAACTTTGGGGACAAGAAAAGATGAAGTTTTGTAACTCAAATAAATATTAGTTTGGCAAAGTTACGTGTCTTAGGAACCTGAGTTTGGGATGAAAGCAATCACCATCGGAGTGGGTATCATCAAGGTCATATGTACAGTCGTGAGTGCCTCTTACCTGATACAAAGGGCCATCCTGAGAGCAGACTTGCGAAGCTGAGCAGTTCAGACACCGAAACTGCGGAGGAGATGAACTCATCAGATAAGAGGCATCCACAACTGGATACATATTTAAAACTGATTATTTAAAATATTTTAACGTCAAATACGAGTCAACATGATTCATTTTAAGTAAACACTTTCCAAAATATGGTAGTTGTTTTTGGGGAAAAAAAAGATTTTAATAACTTAGTGACTGAAAATTTAGCTTGAAATAATTTTAGTATATGAGTTTGTTAATATTCTGCAAATATTTACTAAAATAGTGGCCTATCCTTTCCATCTCCTCTTCAAATACTAATTCCTGGGAAACCGCTCACCTCTTCAATCCATGAGGGGCACCCTCTTTCTTCCATCCCTTCCTGTGATTAATCTCTCCTAGATCTCCTCTTCAACTACCCCCAAAAGTAATACTTTTAAGGATCTCCGAGCTCTGAGAGGGGCGTGCAATCTGTCTCAACCTGTAAGGGATCCATTTTCTGTTTTAGATTAGGTTCTTTATATTGCTCAGATTAGATTCTTAGTCTCTGTATCTGCTTAAATAGCATTAGATTGTGAGCTCCCTGAGTCTATATCTTATTCATATTTTCAGTCTTAATAGCTAAGACCCAGAACTGGTACATAGCAGCCACTCAAAAAATGCTTATGAGTAAATCAATGAATGAATATATTTTAAAACTACTGAGTATATTCATTTGTAAACTCACTAACTTTTAACAGTGTAACCATTCATATTGAAAAAAAAAATCACTTCCAAATCTTGATCTTTCAATACTATGCTAAATACTTATTAACCATAAAATTATTTTAATTGCAATGGGATTATAAAACACAAAATATATACTTTAGAACTTTGCATTTAAGAATTCAACATTGCATGCCTCTTCAAAATGGAAAAAAATACATAAAAAGTATGTGAGGTGTAAATTAACCAGGATAAATCTAACACCCCAGAGCAGCTTTCTAAAAGATATGCTTCGAAACAATATTTAAGTAAGCAATGATTGAAACAAACATATTGATAGCCTTTTAAATAAAATTTTAGAAATTCTCCACTTCCCCAAAAGACTCGCAATTTTTTCCCTACAAGTTAGCCTCTGAATTTCTGTACAGGGCTCATCAACGTGCAGTAAGACAAGCCCAGCACTGCTATCCTTGCACCCTTCCCCTTCTCTCTCAAGAGGTTCCAAGCGTTGGCCTGTGAGACTTTGCCTAACTATGCAAGTCCCCAGTAGCATTCAACAAGAGTAAAGGGTTAAGGTGGAAAGAGGAAATTTCACTACGTGATTATATTTTTCTTTCCTATTAATCTCTTTGTTATCAGTCAAGATAGATGTTTGCTTTTCCTAAAATTGCTTGATAATGCAAAAAAAAACAAAACAAGACAAATGTGGTGCAGTAACTTTAGGTATGGACTGGCAGGGGCTGCTGGAAGAGATAAAACCAACCAGGACCATCTGGGAACGAGGGGCGGTACTGAGAGTGGGTACTCAGCCTACCCAAGAAAAGGTGAGCAGGAAGAACATGAGTTCGTGACAGAAGCTGAGGCTGCACAGAAAGAGATTAACAGTAAACTCTCAGGGATGAGACTTAGCGTAGGAGGAGAGAATTATAATAATAATAAAAGCTAACATACACGAGCTATTAATAAAATAACTAACATTTATTATGTCAGACACTCTGCTAAGTAATCTTACATAATATTTCATTAATTCTTACTAAAAATTTTCAAGATAGGTATTGTTACCCAAATTTTAAGGATCAAAAAACTGATGTAAAACTAGGAAGCAGGACAACTGGGAGGAAATAGCTGTAACATATATAACAAAAGATTAATACCCAGAATCCATAAGAGCTCCTAGAAGTCAATAAAAAAAGACAAACATCACAACTAAAAAAAAAACCAAGGCCATGGATATGAAAAGAAACTTCACAGAAGAAATACAAAACTGATAATACGCAGTGTTGGTGAGGATGTCAGAAAATGGGCACTCTCATACATTATCGGTGTGATTATAAATTTCTAAAACCTTTTTAGAGGACAATTTGTCAGCATCTACCAAAATATAAAACATGCATACTCTGTGGTAAATCCACATCTGGAATCTAGCCAATGAATATGCTTGCACATGTGCAAAAAGATATATGTACTAGAATATAGCACTGATGTAACGTCAATAAAGTTGAAAAAAATCTGAATGTCCACCAAAGGAGTATGTTAATCAGATTATGTTACAGTCACACAAATGGAATACTATCAACTTGTTACAAAGAATTATTTCAAAGTCTACTCATTCTCCACAAGACATATTATCAAATGAGAAAAAGAAGTTGCAGAACAATACATATGATTCCATTTATGTTTCAAAAAATGTGATGAACACTGCGTGGATATTATACACAGCATTCATGTACTAGTTTGGTGGTTAGTCGAGATAACTAAGTCTCTTCCAAACTGACATCTAATCCTGTAATTCTGCACCCTCAATTTATAGATGTGGAAGCCACAGGGCAAGCCAGTGGTCATGGATCACGTCTCCTAAAACCCTGTTACTCAAAGGATGGTCCAAAGGTCAGATGCATTGGCATCCCCTGAGAGCTTGTTAGAAATGCAGAATCTTGGGCTCCAACCCAGATCTAATGAGTCACAATCTGTAGTTTACCAAGATCCCCAGGTGATTTGTATTAGAATTAAAGTTTGAGAAGCACTGGTTTAAAAACAAAGGTACAGGGGCTGGCCCCGTGGCACAAGCAGTTAAGTGCGCGCGCTCCGCTGCGGCGGCCCGGGGTTGGCCGGTTGGGATCCCGGGCGTGCACCAACGCACCGCTTGGCAAGCCATGCTGTGGCGGCGTCCCATATAAAGTGGAGGAAGATGGGCACGGATGTTACCCCAGGGCCAGTCTTCCTCAGCAAAAAAAGAGGAGGATTGGCAGATGTTAGCACAGGGTTGATCTCCTCACAAAAAAAAAAAAAAAAGGTATATTTTCTCCTATTAATAAGCAAAAGATGAATGCCAATCTTGAGTATAACAGTCTTGAGGTGGCAATATTGTAAGAACTGAAAAATTTCTAAATTAGCTAAGTTTGACCAGATTATTTGATTCCTAAAGATAAAAATCTTTCAAAAATGCATCACAATGAAGACAAGGATCCAGAAAGAGCAGAGACCACAGAAAACAGGCTGAGCCTGAAGTGGAACTGCCCCAGAATAAAGGAAAAGAGTGGCATAGATGCTGTATGGTACAGGAAGATAATGTCACTGCTCTTGATAAACAGGGACAAAACTGATTTCCCTGAGATTCTTCCTAGAAGTCTAGAAATAGGACAAGGTAAAGAGGTGATCTAAATATGGAGCAGCCTTGCCAGAGGCAAAAGACCCAGAGCGGCAGAGGTGGCATCCAACATGAACAGGGAAGAAAACCATAGACTTTACTCAGAGGCACAGAAGAAGAGTGTAGAACATATGAGGAGACACCCCACAGCACTGAATAGAATAAAAAACTGCTAAGATGCCAGTTCCAGCCAAATCAACTTAGCAATTGAATCCAACGACAATCACAATCTCATTCTCAAGCTCATCTGGAAAAATAAACAGGTAAAACTAGCCAACACAATTTTAAAAAGAATAATAATAAGTTGCCCTAATGGATACTAATACACATCATAAAGCAATCTAGAAGGCCCAGCTATTTGCCTTATAAGTTAGTTTGCACTTTATTCAAACTTATCCCAAAGAAAAGGGACAATCGAAGGGTTTCAGATATGAGTGTTACGGGATCAGATTTTAAAAGCTATATAAAATGTAATGCTGGTGTAGGGATAAGACCTGCTCAGAAGAACAAAATAGAATGTCCAGGAACACATATATATACACATCTATGTGTGTACATATATGTACAGATACATATGCATAGATAATAGTAACATCTCAAAACAATGAGGTAAAGTATGGATTATTCAATAAACTGTATTTCTGGCAAAAAATCTTAGAATAAGTTAGAGTCTTAGTGTTACTGTAGGTATGTGTGTGTACATAAACAAATCCCCAGTGGATTAAAATGTTTAATATAAAAAAAGTACTAGAGGCAAGTGGAAGAATCACAAGGAGGTCACTAGTTTAGGAGATAAGCTGACTCAGTTAACAGTGCCCAGAGGTGGAGGGATGTGAGCTTTCAGACATCCTGGCATCTTGCTGGCAACGGAGGGTAGAGATGGGAAGGGATGTGATTGCAACAAACATGCTAGTAGTGGCTTAATCAAAAAATGATTGTTTTATTGCTGATTTGCCCATTCACTCCAACTGTCAGAATTCACCAATTAATATTATAATAATTCATAATTAATTGAAACAAGCAAAAATTTAAAATTTGTTTTACAGAAAACAAACTGAGATTCAAATAAATGGAACAGTCTTTAGGATACAGTTTGCATAACTATTACCTTATAAAAGACAATTTTCATTCAATTTACCCTTCAAACAAATATTTATTGAGCATCTGTATTAGGCACCGCTCTAGGTGCTGGAAACTCAGCAGTGAACAAATAATAATCCCTCAGGGCACATTTTAGTTGGGGGACAAACAATAAACATAAATAAGAGGCACAGTATGTCAGATGGTATGAAATACTATGGAAAACTATATGAACAGGGCATGAAAACAGGCATTGGGAGAGGGAGTCAGAGGCCTCACTGAGAAGGTGATATAGAAGCAAATTCTTTGAGTGAAGGGGGTAAAGGGAGCAAGTTAGGTGGATACTTGGGGAGGTAAGAGCAAGCCTGGCACGTCAGAGGAAACACAGAGGCCAGTGAGGCCAGAGCGCAGCGAGCCAGAGGGAGAGTCAAGGGTAAAACGAGAGAGGCGTCTGGGGAGAACTGTGTGGGGTCTGTATCTAGAGGTCCCTGGAAGGACTTGGGCTTTTATCTAAATGATATGTTACTGGAGAGTTCAGAGCAGAGAAGCGACATTCTAACTTGTCTTAAGAGGATCACTCCGGCCTCTGTGCTGGGCGAGGATGGGAGGGGGAGGGTGGCGGCAAGAGTGGAAGCAGAGCCCAGTAGGAGACTTGCACAGAAATTCTGGAGAACGGTGACGGCGGCCTGACCAGAGAGGGAGAAGTGGAGGTGTGAAGACATAACTGGATTCTGATTACAGCACGTTGATGGTAGAGGCCAAAGAGTCTGCTAAGGATGGATTTAAGAAAAAGAAACTCACCAGGACTGACTTCAGAGATTTTGTTCTAAGAAACAAGAAAAATGGAACTACTAATCTTGGAACTATTGAGATTGTGAAGACTGAGGGAGAAACAGGTTTGGAAGAGGAAAACAAACAAAAAACAGGTTTGTCATGATGAAAAAATGAAACAGGCTAATATACTACATTACTGTTGCACTAAATATAAAATAGGTAATTTTCCTATTTATTGGTTTAGTTTTCACCTGAATGAAATAAAAAAAAAATCATAAGGTACTGAGCCATTTTTTAAACCAACTTTTGTTAAATTATGCCTTAAACCACCAAGGAACTTAAACTATTCAGAAATGTGTAATCAGAAACATAATTGTAGTCAAGACTGATTTAACTGATAGCCTATTAATAACAATTTCTATGAACTAGCTCTTTCATGCTTTGACATTAAAGTAACTGGTAGTGTGGGTGACCTTTGGGAAGGGATCTTGTGAAGGACGTGCTAGTAGAGTTCTTGCAGTGGATGACTCTTTACATCTCTTCAACCTTAAGACAAACCTACTCATAACGATAATTTCAAGCATTAACATACTGAAATGCCCAATGAACTGTCCAAGAAAGCTAAAATTATATCAGTAAGATATTAGTATTATGTGTAAAATCTAATATCTAGGCCCCAACAGTGCAGGGTAAGAGAGAACTGACTGTCTCTGTAATCTGCACCTGGTGCCTGAAACATTTTGGTTGGAAGGATCAAATGAGGGTGATGTATGTATAACCAATTAGAAAACTATAAATTGTCCAAGAAAGGCAAGCAGTAATTTAGCAAATACAAAGACAATTAGATTTTTTTTTTCAAATGAGCCCTAAAGAGGTTTAATGAGTTCTTCAAGGGCATACAACTAGTTGGTAACCAGTACTAGAGCATGATTTTTTCTTCCTGGTCATGAGAATTCAGCTTCCCCAGGAAGGCTTTACCCAAGTGGGACTCAAGTAGAAAAAAAAAATTCTGACTAAGAAGTTAGGTGCCTCATTTATCATTATATCATATCAAGACATTTCTTCTGAAAAATAGCCAAATATCCTACCCATTGAATAGCACACACAAAAAATGATTTTTTGAGGTTTGTTTTATAGCAGTTTCATAGATGTTTACACTGAATATGTTTTTGAACCACTCTATCTATCCTTGTGTGAGGTTACGTTTCTTAATTTTGTGGGTTTTTAAAAATTAATTTACATTTTCATGAGAACATGTAATAAAATATAGCTTAGAGAGATTAAAATTACATAGAGTTTAAAAGTATGACATATTGTACCACAAACACCACAGAATCTAAATGTCTGAAAGAACCTTGGAGGTCATCTAGTCCAACTTTCTAGTCAGTCTTAATTAATGTTTATTCACGTAATCAGATTATGAAGAGAATTTCTGGTAGTATTACTACTATACTCCTTACTGCTATATATCAGCCTTATAATCCCTAGCCCCTCAAATTTCCCTAATACTAATGTTACATATAACTCAGATAAGATATGCTTGAATCTTCTAATTAACTCTAATCAAAGATACAGTTTGAAATACAAAATTCTCCTTTTGCGGTTTTTGTATTTTCTTAGGTTTTTTCATTTTAATCATTTCTCCCATATTGTCTAGAGCCTAAGGCACAATAATCTAATTCTGGCATCAGAAACCACTGCAAACTCACTTACCCTTCAGTCCGATTTTATATTTTCAGTGTAAAGAGGTACCTGAAAAAAAGATTATCTAGATTCTACCCTACCCTAACTGCCCCCTCTACCACAACCAAAGAATAATATCTTATCAACCATTAAATGTACTAATCACAGGAGAACTTAGTCTCCCCACCTCCACTCCATATACTTAAAAGTTCCCATTTTTTTTTTGGTGCTCAAAAAAAACGTAAGTGCCATCTTCTGTCTTGAGGTTAGTAGAGTTCTGAACATATTTAGATGGGGTTTTAAACTCACCTTAAATATACAAAACCACATTTAACACAGACCTTGGTCTTGTACTTGGGACCAGTTATCATGGAGTAGCAGGGAGAAACAATAAGAGAAACCAGTTTCTTCTCTTTCCCAAGCCAGTTTGTTTTTTTAATTTCTAAGTAATACTGTTATATTTGATTAACATAATGGTATATCACTAAATATACACAGAGGTAAATATAAAAGCAATTTACGTTTTCGCCTCTTAGTCGCCATCTTGTCATGTAGATGAATTCCATAGTATGATCCTTCCCCATAATTTCACCATTGCACAGCACATCCAACTTTAAAAAAAATAGTTACAGATCCATTAACATAAGTAATTTTGAATTCATAAGTGCTTTACACATTTTTTTCAAATTTCAAAAAAGATTCAAATAGTTATAGCAAAATAGAAGTATTATCCATTATTTAAAAAGAATACTGAATATTTTTATTTAAAGCACTGGTCTGTCCCATAAGTATTAACAATTCAGCCATAAGTAACATGAAGCCCTCTTTGTCTTGTCCCACATACCTGTATCTCAAGTTCATACACATAATTTTGAAATGCAATGTAAACTTTCCTAGCCACGTCTCTGTGCAACCTTTGAGGTTTCAGACGTATTTCTGTGACTGCCTCTTACTGAATGAGAAGAAACTGTGGAAACCTCACAGTGCTTCACAGCACCTTTGCCTTATGAATTCACCTCTCAGAATCCTTTTACCTTCGCAAGGTTTGAAAGAGTTGCTTTCTCCTCATTAGTTTGTATTCAAAGAGGGACAAATGAATGAGAGGGGCTTTGAAGCCTATGAGAATTTCTGGTAATTACAGATAGCTAAGCTGACAGAACAGTTACGACCATGCCGCAGGCCCGTGTCTCCTAGGGATCTCGGGCCTCTCTGCTTTGCTTGATTGGTAACTTGCATAATACTTATAGGACCCTCTTCTCACCTTGCATGGAACTTTAAAAAAGGATTGTACTTATCAATGCTGACCTTTGCTCTAGAGTTGCAGGAACCAAACAACCCCCCCAAATTCTTAAGAAGGCCACAGGAACTGTGGCTATGATTTACAAATTCAACAAAGCATAATTAAACAAATGTTTATAATAGATCTCCATAAATAAAACATTTTGATTCTCTAGCTATTAAAAGCAAACTGATAGGATTTAATTTAAAGTGTAGAAAGGGGGAAGAAGAATGGGCTTTAAATAATTCTGTGTCTGGCTAAACAGAGACCTGAGTTTTGAACTTTAAGTCTAAAATGAGTATAGTTCCAATTACATTAGACAAATTATTAGCTAAATTATATTGATTTTTTTGATGATTTATATGGACCTCAATGTGTTTTTCAGACATTTTATTTTTAAAAGCACAAAATAGATAATTTTATTTTCTTTATCTTGCCTGTAAAATAAATTCATAAGCAAAGAAGGAAAGGGACTTAACTTAGGATGCAATTCCTAATCAGGTACACCGCTTCTATTATTGTCATTTAAAAACTGAACTATCCCGCCCCAATTAGCAAAGCTGTTACAGAAGCCTCAGGTGTCAAGTATTTCAGTAAATCACCCCACTACATGTTGGACAGCAAAATAATAGGCAATCAGTAATTACTACTCAACATCATAGGAAAAGTCCTTTGCATCGGGATAGATAAGGAGCTGTCAGGGGATTGAGCCCCTTCCCCTTCCATCCTTTTCTGTAGAGAAATAGAATATGTGCCAGCAGTAAGACTGTAGGAGAGTAACAGTTCTCTCAGCTCTAATAACTTGCTGAAAATTAGAAAATAACTCAAGGAATCACACTTACAAGTAAGGAAATAAAACTGGTGTGGTATTTTGCAAGAAGAGAATAAAGTGCAAAACTAAATCATAAGAACAATTTCACCTTCCATTTTCACTGTTGTTAAATCTACAAATTTGTTATTATCCTTTACTTTTACCAAGTATATAGGGCTTTAACTTTCACAATTTTTTTCCTAATATAAAAGCTGATATCTCTGGAAATTTTTTTTATATTTGCAGGACCAAACCATAATAAGAATTATTTCTCAATCCATGGATTAGTCATCTGAGAAAAATTTTTAAATAAGTTCAAGATCAGAAGCTTTCTCAAAATACAGACTTAATAACCTGTCAATGCCTATGTTCAAATCCTATTTTATTTCTGCTATGATAACTGTTCATATTAATATTACTGGACATAAGCCTGAAAAACTATGCTGCCTGTGATGTCTTCCTTTACATAGGAAACTAGTCTTGGTCTTTAGTTTTTTTAGATGCTGTTATCGGAACCCAAAGGGGAGGAAAAAGAAATTAATATGAGTCGTAAGACTACCATTTGGGCAAGTGAGAAATGGTAGCCGTGTTTCCTTATTATGTCATAGCCATATTCCTAGGATCATAAACATTCTCTAAACATTGAACACATTACAAGCTGTGTTGTGATCAGCATCAGGGCAATTTGCCTCTCCTGTAAAGAAACTGGTAAATTGTATTTATGCAGATACAATATGTTGCTTTACCTAGTGCTAAACAATATCACTTTTGCATATCACAGAACTAAAGGAACATTATTTGCAAAATTCTTTTTGATAAAAAGACAATGTTTTACACTGAAAAAGAAGTCTATAAAGAATTGGTAAAAATGGATCTCAAAGGTCTCAGATAAAACAAAAAAAGGCACACCCTATAGCATGTTGGCGTTAAAAAAAAAAAAAATCCACTTAGCTGGGATACTTATTTTGAGAATACTTAAGTTATCTAAATATCTCCTCTAATTATAAAACACTAAATGTATTAGTATCATGTTTTAGTCAAGAAGTTAAATTTGAAAATACAGATGACATAAAAAAAGTTACATTCTAAAAATTAAATTTTTAACATGAAAATAACCAGTTTCCACAAAAATTAATTTAAATGTGTTCTCAGTTAATTTTTACTTCTTTTGTTAGAATTTTACTTCAGATCAGAATTATCAAAATGATCAAGGTTAGATTATTAACTTACCTCATACGAACTTGGAAGTTTTAGTTTTAAACTTAGAAATTTTTTAATAGTTCCCACAGTTACACGTGTAGAACATCGAATGAATTTCTTCATTAAACCCTAAAGGAAATAAAGATTATTAATTAAAATATTCTACCTTGCTTTTAATAAAACCATAGGTGTCACTTCCACTATCGTGTTGAGTATTTTCAAAATGTATTCTGAAAATGTGTCCATTTACAGCTCTTTAGTAACTTGTGAGTAAAAATGTTCCTAATTCTTGGATACTTACACCATGTTCTTCAAGAAGGTACTAGGAAAATCCTGCCAAACGCAATCTGCATACCTCTAGACATTTCGGTTAAGAACACATGAGTTTAACAGAAAATACAAAAAGGTCACAAAAAGCATATAAAATATTTTATTATATAATGTTACTTCTGAAAGCATTAGAGACATTAAAATATAGCAGTGATTTCAAATAAGGCTCTAAGGGGCCCTAGGGTTCAACAGAGAGAGGCCAGTTAGGCCACAAGATCCCCAGCAACTAAAAGTCATGTACAGGGACTCTTGGTTGGGAAGAAATACACCCAATGTCTAATGGGTTGTGGCAACACTGTACTGGCAAGACAACACTCTTTCTGCCTTGATTTTTCTCATTTCACTAGCAGTACTAATTCACAGTTTAAGCCTGAACATCACTAAAATACAAGAACCAATCCAGAATGGACACCCAAACTGAAAATGAATCAAAATGAGGTTGTAGATATGATAAACATGAACCAATTGTGAAACAAAATTACATCCCCAAACCTTACAAGTTATCAATACTAAAATAAAAACCAGTAATTTAATCTTTTAAACATATAAAGTATTACTTCTACTTACATGTATAAGAAATTAGGTCAATAATTTGGAAATGTTCTTAAATTCATTAAGTCAAAAGTAGAACTATCCAGTCAATATGTATTTCCTAGCACCTGTATTCCTAGCAAAATATATTTCCCAGCAAAGACCAACAGAAACAAATCTACAAACGATATTTGGTCACAATTCAGATGGTAAGGTATCCATTAAAAGAAAACAGAAGTTAAAAGTTACATCTAAAGCAAAACATACTCTATCCATTTCAAATGGGAAGACTGATATTCCAGACAGCATGAAAACAAAGGGATAAAAATACATGTAGATCTCTCTGTTCACATCATCTCAACTACACCAAGGTTTCCTGTCTATTTTCTTGCTCCAAACAGCTTGTAAAGAATTGTTAGCACATTTTATTTTTTAATTTTTATTTATTTTTTTGGTGAGGAAGATTGGCCCTGAGCTGTTGCCACTCTTCCTCCTTTTGCTTGAGGAAGATTGTCCCTGAGCTAACATCTGTGCCCATCTTCCTCTATTTTGTACGCAGGACACTGCCACAGCATGGCTTAGGAGTGCAGTGTGTAGGTCTGCGCCCAGGATCCAAACCCAGGAACCCTGGGTTGCCAAAGCAGACCGTGTGAACTTAACCACTACGTCACTGGGCCGGCCCCACATTAGCACATTTTATAGCTCCCAGTTAAGTTAGAGAGTAATGTGAGGTTAACTGAAGACCCTCTAAATGTATTCTCATCTGCAGAGAAATCTCGGGTTGTTGAAAGAACCTGCAGAAATGATCATGGCATCATTACTCATAATCCTTCAGAAATTATTAATAATTATAGAGATGGCAGAAGAGTTAAGAGAAGATTTTAAAAACTAAGAAAAAGCTTGTTTCTGGAATTTATAATTCAGTAAAGTTTGACATCAATCTCTAACAAAATCGTAGCCTAGATTATTTAATATTCGGTTTGTAAGTACTTAGAAAATAAAAATATAACAATTATGCATTCTCTTTCTATAGAAACTTTATAATTATACCAAATTAACCTTGTTGTTTCCTAGTTAGGTACACCTGGGAATTTTTATACAGATCTCTGAAAAGTAACTGACACATTTTAAGAGGGACAATGACAATTAAGAGAGCTCAGTAGAAGATGAGGAGGATGGTGGAAAGAACCTTAAAGAGATGACCCTAAGAGCAGTGCTTCCTTCCCATTTCATAACACACAGAAAAGGGAAACACTTGTGCTACACACAAGGAGACAGAAGACGACTGTGGCCTGGGGCAGATGTGTAGTGTAGCCCAGCCTCTGCCCAGCTGCCCTGCGGGCAGGAATCGACATTTCAGGCACACCTGGGTATCTGAAGAAAGATATGGAAGATTTGTTTTGTGTTTCAAGTATGTTACCTTTCCCTTTCATGGCACAATTCCCTTACCTTCTAATCTGTTCCTTCCAATTCAGGCCAGAAGAGGCTCCTTTCAAAAAAGGCTCCTTTCTGCTTCTAAGATGGCAACCCTAGAGACTTTTCTACTCATTATCCCTTTGTTTTAGAAGAGTTAAAAACTAGATTTGAAATCAGATAGGGTCCATATCACAAGTTAGATGGGCTTCCAGTTGTAGGATACAATTCAACAAATTCTAGTTCTTACTGAGTTTTTTGTTTTTGTTTGGGTTTTTTTTAAACCCAAACCCTACGATGTCTTTTCTCTCATCCTCAGAATGGTATGGTAGTATCTCCACCAGCTAAAGCAATTGTTAAGCTTGACTGACTTTTTTTTAACTTGAAATATAATTCAAATACCATAAGAGTTACCATTTAAAGTACACAACTCAGGGCCGGCCCTGTGGCTTAGCGGTTAAGTGCACGCGCTCCGCTACTGGCGGCCCGGGTTCGGATCCTGGGCGTGCACCGACGTACCACTTCTCTGGCCATGCTGAGGCCGCATCCCACATACAGCAACTAGAAGGATGTGCAGCTATGACATACAACTATCTACTGGGACTTTGGGGGAAAAATAAATAAATAAAATTATAAAGTACACAACTCAGTAGTTTTTAGTACGTTTATGAGGTTGTACAACCATTACCACTATCTAATTCCAGGATGTTTTCATCACCCCATTCAGAAACTCCATAATCATTAGCAGTCACTACTCATTCTGCCCTCTCCCCAGCCCCTGACAACCACTAATCTACTTTGTGTCTATGGAATTGCCTATTCTGGACATTTCATATAAATGGAATCATATTGTGGCCTTTTGTGTCTGGCTTCTTTCACTCAGCATGTTTTCAAGGTTCATTCATGTTGTACATGTTGTAGTACGTATCAGTGTTTCATTCTAGTTTATAGCTGGATAATACTACAATGGGTAGATTTATCACATGTTGTTTATCCATTCATTGGTTGACGGACATTTGGGTTGTTTTCACTTCTTGGCTTTTATGAATAATGTTTTTACGAACATTTATGTACAAGATATTGTGTAAACATGTTTTCAATTCTCTTGGGTATATATATTTAGGAGTGGAAGTGTGGGGTCGTATGGTAATTCTATGTTTACCTTTTGGGGAACTGCCAAACTGTTTTCCACAGTGGCTGCACCACTTTACCTTCCCACCAGCAATGTATGAGGGTTCCAACCCCACAACCTACCCAACATTTCTTTTCTTTTTTTTTTTTCCTTAAATTATAGCCATCCTAGTGGGTATTAAGTGGTAGCTCATTGTGATTTGTTTTTTGGTGAGAAAGTTTAGCTCTGAGCTAACATCTGTTGCCAATCCTCCTCTTTTTGCTAAGGAAGATTGGCCCTGGGCTAACACCCGTGCCCATCTTCCTCTACTTTATATGTGGGACGCCGGCCACAGCATGGCTTGGTAAGTGGTGCATAGGTCCGCACCCGGGATCTGAACCTGTGAACCCCAGACCGCTCAAGCAGAGTGAGCAAACTTAACCACTACACCACTGGGCTAGCCCCTCTCACTGTGCTTTTGATTCACATAGCTGTAATGACCAATGACGTTTAGCATCTTTTCATGTACTCATTGGTCATTTGTATATCTTCTTTAGAGAAATGTCTATCCAAATCCTTTGCCCACTTTAAAAAATGAGTTATCTTTTTGCTGTTGATTCTAAAAGTTCTTTATATATTCTTACCAAAGGCTTATTAGATATGTGATTTGAAAATATTTTCTCCCATTCTGTGGGCTTTTTCACTTTCTTGATAGTGTTGTTTGATGTACAAAAGTTTTTAATTTTGATGAAATCACATTTATCTATTTTTTTTCTTTTGTTGCTTGTGCTGATGGTGTTATTTCTAAGAATCTACTGCCAAATCCAAGGTCATGAAACTTTATACCTATGCTCTCTTCTAAGAGTTTTATAGTTTCAGCTGTTACATTTAGGTATTTGATCGGTTTTGAGTTAATTTTTGTATATAGCATGAGGCAGGGATACAACTTCATTTTTTGCATGTGGATATTCAGTTGTTTCAGCACCATTTGTTGAAAAGACTATTCTTTCCCCTTGAATTACCCTGGCCCCCATGTCAAAAATAAATTCATCATAGATGTATGGGTTTATTTACGATTCGCAATTCTCTTTCACTGGTCTATATGTCTACCCTTATGCCAGTATCACAATGTCTTGATTACTGTAGCTTTGAAGCAAGTTTTGAAATTGGGACTTTGAGTCTTCCAACTTTGTTGTTCTTTCTCAAGATTGTTTTGACTATTCCAGGTGCTTAGGATTGCTATAAGACTTTTAGGGTCAGTTTGTCAACTCCTACAAAAAAAGGCAGTTAGAATTTTGGTTAGGGTTTTCATTGAATCTGAACAGCAATTTGGGTAGGATGCCATTTTAACAATATTGTGTTCCAATCTATTTACATGGGATACCTCCTCATTTATTTAGGCCTTCTTAATTTCTTTCAATGTTTTGTAGTTTTCTGTGTACAAATGTAACGCTTTCTTGGTTAAGTATATTCCTAAGTATTTTATCCTTTTTGATGCTATTGTAAATGAAATTACTTTCTTAATTTCATTTTTGGATTGTTCCTTCCAAGTTTACTCCTGAATCTTGTATCCTGCAACGTTAATAAGCATGTTTATTAGCTATAACAGTTCTTCTGTGGATTTCTAAGGATTCTTTACATACAAGATCACGCCATCCGCAAACAGTTTTACTTCTTTTCCAGTCTGGATAGTTTTAACTTCTTTTTCTTGTCTAATTGCTCTAGCTAGAACCTCCAGACAAGAAGTGGTGACAGCAGACATCATTGTGTTGTCTTGATCTTAGGGGAAAAGCTTTCAGTCCTTCACCACTAATTATGATGATAGCTGTGGATGTTTTTTAGATGCCTTTTATCAGGTTGAGGAAGTTCCCTTCTATTCCTAGTTTCTTAAGTGTTTTTACCAAAAAAAGAATGTTGGATTTTGTCAAATGCTTTCTCTTCATCTACTGAGATGATAATGTGGTTTTTCACCCCTTTATTTTATTAATATGATTAATTATCATTGATTAATTTTCATATGTTGAACCAACCTTGGTCAGGGTATATAATACTTTTTACATGCTCCTGGATCCAGTTTACTAGCATTTTGTTGAGAATTTTTGCATCTGCATTCATGAAGAAAATTGGTAATAGTTTTTAAACTCTTTTTTTAAATTTTTATTGTGGCAAAAATAACAAAAAATTTACCATCTTAACCATTTTTAAGTGTACAGTTCAGTACTATTACGTATATTCACACTGCTGTGAAACAGATCTTCAGAATTTTTTCATTGTGACAAACTGAAACTCTATACCAATTAAATAACAACTCCTTTTTTCCCCCTCCCCCCAGTGCCTGGTAACCACCATTCTACTTTCTGTTTCTATGAATTTGACTAAGTACCTCAAGTGGAATCACAGAGTATTTGTCTTTTTGTGACTGGTTTATTTCACTTAGTATAATGTCCTTAAGTTCATCCACGTTGTAGGATATGCCAGGATCTCCTTCCTTTTATGGCTGAAAAATATTCCATTGTATATACCACATTTTGTTTATCCATTTACCTGTTGATGGACATTTGGATTGCTTTCACCTCTTGGCTACTGTGAATAGTGCAGCTATGAACATGGGTATCTAAATATCTCTCAAAGACTCTGCTTTCAATTCTTTTGGATATACAACTAGAAATGAGATTACTAGATCATAAGGTAGTTCTGTTTTTAATTTTCTGAGGAACCTCCATACTGTTTTCCACAGAGAATGAACCATTTTATAATTTTACCAATGGTGCATAAGAGTTCCAATGTCTCTACATCCTCACCAACACTTGCTATTTTCTGTTTTGTCTTGTTTTTGATAGTAGCCATCCTAACAGGTGTGAGGTGATATGTTACTGTGGTTTTGATTTGCATTTCTCTGATGATTAGTGATGTTGAACATCTTTTCATATGCTTTATGGTCATTTGTATGTCATCTTTGGAGAAACGTCCATTTAACTCCCTTGCCCAATTTTTAATTATTTGATTACTGTTGTTGTTGAGTTGTAGAGTTCTTTATATATTCTGGATATTAACCGCTTTTCAGATATATGATTTGTAAATATTTTCTCCCATTCTGTAGGTTGCCTTTTCACTCTGTTGATTGTGTCCTTTGATAAATAAAAGTTCTTTTATTGTCATGTCTTTGGTTTTGGTATCAGTAATACTGGCCTCACAGAATGAGTTGGGAAGTGTTCTCTTCTCTTTTATCTTTTGGAAGATTTTATGAAAGATTGGTATTCATTTTTCCTTAAACATTTGGGATCTTCTTTGTGGGAACTTTTTTTTTAATTACTAATTTCATCTCTTTGCTTGTTCTAGGTCTATTCAGATTTTCTATTTTTTCTTGAGTCAGTTTTGGTAGTTTGTGTCTTTCTAGGAATTTTCCATTTCATCTAGGTTATCTAACTTGATGGCATACAACTGTTCATAGCATTCCCTTATGAACCTTTCTATTTTTGTAAGGTTGGTAGTACTATCCTTTCTTTCATTCCTAATTTTAGTAAGTTCTCTCTTTTTTCCTTAGCCTGTCTAGAAAAGATCTGCCAATTTTGTTGATCTTCTCAAAGAAAAAACTTTTGGTTTCATTAACCTTCCCTTTATTCTCATTTCATTTTTTCCCCAATCTAATCTTTATTAATTCCTTTCTTCTGCTTGCTTTTAGTTCTTTTTTCTAGTTTAAGGTGGAAGATTAGGTTGTTAGTTTAAGATGTTTCTTTCTTCTGTTTTAATGTAGGTATTTATAAGTATAAATTTCCCTCTAAACACTGCTTTTGCTATAGTCCATAAGTTTTGGTATGTTGTGTTTTCATTTTCGTTCATCTCTAAGTATTTTCTAATTTTCCTTGTGATTTCTTCTTTGACACATTGCTTATTTAGGTGCATGTTGCTTAATTTCCATACATTTGTGAATTTTGCCAAGTTTTCCTACTGTTACTGATTTCTAAATTTATTCCCTTGTGGTTGGAGAATATACTTTGTATGATTTCAGTCCTCTTAAATTTATTGTAACTTATTTTGCAGCCTAACATACGGTCTATCCTCAACAATGTTCCATATCCACTTGAGAAAAATGTGTGTTCTGCTGTTTTTGGGTAGAGCATTCTATAGATGTCTGTTAGGTCTTGTTAGTTTTAGTGCTGTTCAAACCTTCTATTTCCTGATTAATGTTTTTGTCTAGTTGTTCTACCCATTATTGAAAGTGTGGTATTGAAGTCCTCAACTATTATTGCTGAATTGTCTATTTCTCCCTTCAGTTCTGTCCGTTTTTGTTTCATATATTTTGGGACTCTGTTGTTAGGTGCATTTATGTTTGTAATTGTTTTATTTTTTTTGATGGATTAACACTTTTATCATTATAAAATGTCCTTTTTTGTCTCTAATAATAATTTTTGCCTGAAAGTCTATTTTATGTGATATTACTATAGCCACTCCTGCTCTTTTGGTTACTGGTTGCATGGTATTTCTTTTTCCAATCTCTTACTTTCAACCTATTTGTGTCTTTGAAACCAATATATGTCTCTTGTGGATAGCACATAGTTGTATCAAGTATTTTTATCCATTCTGCCAATCTCTGCCTTTAACTAGAGAGTTTAATCCATTTCCATTTAATGTAATTACTGATAGGGTAGGGTTTATAGCTGCCATTTTGCTATTTTTTTTTCTGTATCTTTTAGGTCTTTTTGTTCCCCTATTTCTCAATTACTGCTTTATTTTGTGGTAAAGAGATATTTTCTAGCATATCATTTTAATTGTCTTGTCATTTCTTTCACTATATATTTTGAAGTTACTTTCTTTGTGATTTCCTTGAGGATTACAGTTATCATCTAAATTTTTAACAATCTAGTTTGAATTAATACTATTCCAATTTCAACAGTATACAAAAATTTGCTCCTATATAGTTTTGTTCCCCTCCACCCTTTATACTGTTATAGTCACAAATTACATCTTTATACTTGTGTGCCCATCAACACAAATTTAGTTATTGCTTTATGCAGTTGTCTTTTAAATTAGATAGAAGAAAAAGTTACAAACAAAAAATACATTTATTTTGTCTTTTATATTTACCTGTGTAGTTACCTTCACCAGTGGTATTTATTAATGTGAATTTGAGTTACTGTCTGGTGTCCTTTCATTTAGGCCTAAAGGAATCCCTTCATTATTTTTTGCAGAGAGGATCTGGTAGTGACACAATCTCTTAGTTTTTGTTTTTCTGGGAATATCTTAATTTTCCTTTCCTTTTGGAAAGATATAGATTTTTGATGGACAAAGAATTCCTGGTTGACAGGTATTTTTTTTTTCAGCACTTTGCATATGTCACCCTATTGCCTTCTGGCCTCTTTAGCTGCTGATGTGAAATCAGCTGCTAATCTTATTGATGATCCCTTGTAAGGGATGAGTCACTTGTTTATTGTTGCTTTCAAGATTCTCACTTTGTCTTTTAATAGTTTGATTATGATGTGTCCACCTATGAATTTCTTTGAGTTTATCATACCTGGAGTTTGTTGAGCTTCTTAGATGTTTAATGTTTTTCATCAAATTTGGGAAATTTTTGGCCGTTTCTTCAAATATACTTTCTGCCCCTTTCTCTCTCTTTTTCTTCCTTTGGGACCTACAGGTCTCTGAGAATCTGTTCATTTTTCTTCATTCCTTTTCTTTCTATTCCTCAAACCACATAATCTCAATTTAATCTGTCTTCAAGTTTTTGGGTTCTTTTTCTCTGAATCAAATCTGCTACTGAACCTCTCCAGTGAATTTTTCATTTCAGTTATGGTACTTCTGCAACTCCAAAATATTTTTAAAAATAATTTCTATTTCTTTATTAATATTCTATATTTGGTGAGACTGTTCTTATACTTTCATTTAGATGTTTAGACATGCTTTCTTTTAGTTCTTTGCATATATTTAAAATGGATGATTTAAAATCTATATCTAATAAGTCCAATGTCTGGGCTTCTTCAGGGACAGTTTCTATTAACTGTTTCTTTTTCTGTATATGGGCTATACTTTCTTGTTTCTACTTATCTCATGATTTTTTGTTGAAAACTGGGCATTTTAAATAATTTAATTCAGCAACACTGGAAATCAGATTCCTGCCTGCCCCTCAGGGTTTGTCATTGTGGCTATTTCTCGTTGTTTCTCTTCGTTTAATGACTTTCCTAAACTAATTCTGTAAAGTCTGTATTCTTTACAGTATGTGGCCACTGAAGTTTCTGTCTAGTGGTTGGCTAACGATTCAACAGAGATTTCCTTATACACTTGGAACCAATAAGTCTCCCAGTCTTTGCTGAAGGACTCTGTATGTGTTTTTGGGCACACTTCCAACACTCAACCAGGTTGTTGACAACACTGCCTTAGTTTCACTTCCTGCTTGTATAGAGCCTCAAGGTGAGAGGTGAGAGCTTAGGACCTACTTATGTCTTTCCTGAGTATGTAACACAGTCCTATGTACATGCCTGAGCTTCTAGATTCCCAGGAATAAGTTATAGCTTTTCAAAGCCCCTATAGACTTTGATATTTACAGATATCTCATTCTCCAGCTTCTCCTCTTAAGCTTTTTGGTTAAGTCTATTGTTTACTCCAAATGTTATCTATACTTCAGGCAGCCATGAAGTTAAAACATTTGTCTGTAACTGGTTTTGACAAATGGTCATCTGACCTCCTCCCCAGCCCACAGAGAAGGTTTTTTTCCCACTGGGGAAGCTCCAAGTCAGGTCTAATATAGACAGCCTTGTAAAGTGGGGTATTCCAGGAACCACCACACATGTCAAATAATGACAATTATTTGGCAATCAGGCTTTGAAAGAACTCCACCTCTGTTCTGTCCCTTTGGTGCCTGAGAGGCTGCCATGGGCAAGTGGGTTGTTATTTTTGAATGCTACTCCAGAGCTGGAGAGTGGGGGATGGGACTAAGGCAAGTTAAAATGCCACGAAGCTGACTGTTCTCACCAAGAGTCAGCCGTTTTTCTTCATTAAATGCTCCAGGGATTTCTGCAAGCCTTTGGTTAATTATCAGATTTCTGTAAAAGTTAATTCTGAAAGTTTTTGCCAGTTTTTTCATTGCTTTTATGGAGGAGCAAATTTTTGGAGGTCTTTACTATTTTCAGTGCCTTCTTGCTCTTGACTTTGACTTTTGAATTACAAAAGCAGTAGGTCTACTGTATAAACTATACATGTAACTACTCCACCACCACATTTGAGAATCATATCCTACTACAAAGGAATGAGATGGCCGAGAAGACTATAAAAGAACATAGACATTGTTTCTCTGCCTTCAAAGAGTTTATAATCTAGTTTCAAGGACAAAACACACACCAAAAAGAATAAAAGACAATATCAGTGCTTGGTACTTTTAGGAACACAATAAATACTGACTCAATGAATAACAAATTAAGCCCTAATTGAATGATAAATGCAAGTTCTACATAATTTTAGAGAAGGGATTTCCTAGGGTGGGAAAAGCATCACAAAGAACAGAGGTCTCTGCTAGGGTCTTGAGAAAAGCATAGGACAGTGGTGAGAAGAGAAATGAACACGCTAATAAGGAACAATTTTTCAGTTTTAGAGGGTTTTAAATATTCTTAATACACGCCTTTATGTATTCTGATGCAAATCCTTTGTCAGATGTAAGTGCCAACATATATGGTAATACTCATATATAAAGCAATAATCCTTTGTCTTGAGAGGAAGGTTCATTGACGGGTATAATGGGAGATAAACTTATCAACATAGGAGCTTGAGAAAGGCCTTGAATGCTAATATAAGGAATTAAGACTTGATTCTATAACCAGAAGGTGGAAAACTACGGTTAAGGCCCTAAAGCCAAATCTGGCTGGTCACCTATTTTTTAAGTAAAATTTTATTGGAACACAACCATGCTAGTTCATTTACTATCGTCTATAGCTACTTTAGTGCTACAATGAGTAAGTTGAGTAGTTGCAACAGAGACTATATGCCCACAGAGCCTAAAATATTTACTATCTGACCCTGATATTGGCCATGACTCTGGCCCTCACCCTCTGCCTTGCACACAATAATAAAAGAGAAATTAAAGGTACAGAGAACACTGAAGAGACAGCTTTAAAAAACCTAGATATAAGGTGAGCAGCACTAGACTGAGGGGAATTTTGCAAGATCTATGACTGGTTGAAGGGAAAGGATAAATGGTCAAAGATGACTTCAATTTTGAAAATGTATGATTGGTTCAAAGATAGTAGTGATAACTAAAATTGCATGTTTGGAGTAAAGTCAGGTGAAAGTATAACGAATTTGTCTTTAAACATGTTAAGGTTCAGGTGTTAGTGAAACTCCTAACTGGGATACTTAAAAGTAATTAGAGATATAATACTTCAACTTGGGAGGGATGGGAATGGGGATTTAAAAGTTCTTTGCACAGTTGGAGCCACAAAAAATGGAACTGACCTCCTAGGATGAATACAGAGAAAGAATAATTGAGTGGAGGACTAGGTATTAGGATATACTCACATATATCAAGCAGAAGACAGGAAGAAGTAGAGCCAGTGGAGACAATGTAGGAATAGCCAGAGAAAAAAGGTGAGAATCAGGGTAGAAGAGCAGAAGTCATATAAGCTATGAAAGTTGTTTTAAGAATGAAGGCACAAGGATGAAGAAAAGTCTATAAAGGAAAGAGTGAACGGATAAAAGGTCAACTGGAATGGTGAAGCATCAAAGATGCCAAAAAGAAGAGAACATCGAGGTGGGGAGTAGTTAATTTTTCAGATGAATTTCTAAAATTTAATGAATTATAACTTTCATACTAGAAATCCTGCAGAGAAGAAAAGATATTCAGACTTTCTATGGACTTAATTTTTACTACATGATAATAACTCATGTATTAGAGAGCTAAAGGATGATCACAATCTCTATTAAGAAGAATCTCCCAAAAAGGAGATTCTAGAAATGATTAGCAATCAGAGAGAAATGTAAGATTATTAAAAACCCTGATGAAAGACTTACAAAAAGGAAAGGGTGCTGCACTTAGAGAAGAGAAGACTGGAAGGGTAAATAGGCACAGCAGCCACTTCTCTAAAGACTGCCGTGCATTATTACATGCCTTGTCCAATCAACCCCTCTTAATTAAATCAATTATCTTATTGTATTACAATTGTTTGTTTGTATGTTTAAGACCTAACCAAAGTTCCTTGAGTGAAAAAATTTTCCTATTACTTGTATCTTCACTGCCGAATATCCACACAGTGAATAAATACCCATTGAATCACTATGCTCATAATCTTTGTTGCAAGATGCTGGGAAAACAATCTGAGTTGAAAAATTATGTTTTTAATTTCCTAACAGAAAAATGTCATTAAATGTATTAGTAAAAAATTCAACCCACTGGCCTACAGATTACACAGAGGAAGTAAAAGAAAATAAAAGACAGTGAATATAGGTATTTGGAAAAAACCTGGAATACAAAGAGAAACAATGTTCTCAATGGCTGACATTTGCTTGGACGAAGTGACAGAAATCTATTTGAGAGCTAACGTACGTAGTGAGCATTTATAATGAAAATGAAAGTTGCTTGCAATAAAAAAGCAGAAATTCTTTGGTTTTTAAATGGCGTTATTTAAATAATAAAGTCGAAGGTGAGTAGGGTGTTTTAACCTCTCTAGTATAGAGATCCTTTACAAAAAGTACAGAGGGAAACAGCATTAGAAATGGAGATTCTATAGGAAATATCTGGGAGCCTTCAAGGACTTTAAAAGTTCACAGGCACTTTATGACATCCAATTTTACTTCAAAACCAATTAATTATATTATTCATAAAATGTATTAGCCATGATGAATAGTTTTCTGAGTTGCAAATAAAAATGAAGAAAATTATTAGAGGATGAATAAAAGGGTTGGAGACACTGCCTGACATGAAACGACCTGAGTATGAGTTGGTTACCACCACTCACAAAGGGAGAAACAGTGTATACGAACTCCCAACAAAGGTATAAAAGGAGGTGGAAAGAGGAGAAATACAGGTGTGATTCTCCACGTTAGCCACTAGGTGGTGGCACTGGCCCAGGACATTTCAGTTGTGAGGGTTGGAAAGCAGGTGCCTGGAGTAAGCAATTGCTTGGATATTTATTTGTAGGTATGGGACTGTCAGAGAATGGCATTCTACTTGATCATGTTAATATAAACTTTGAAAGCAAGCACTTTAAAACATTAGGAAAATTCATCAAATTATCAAAGGCGTACTATAAAACAGTTATAAAAAAACACAACTGTACTTGTCACTCACCTTGACTACATTGTCCCCTGATTGTCCATTATTTCGTAAACAATCTAGACATATAGCAATTTGTGGGTCACTTCTGTGATAGTCTTTATCATCTTGATTTTCATCACCTTCTTCATCTACTTTAGGTTTGTCAACTTTTGAAGTATCATCTGTATAATTTAAACAAAACTAAGTTAGAAAGAACTCAAAGTTTACTGTAAAGTTAAGTAACAATATATTAATCATCAAAACAAAAATCAACTTTAAAAAACATTTCTTAACAGTTTTTGATGAAGAATAACTGAAAAATTTAATACCTTTAAAATGTTCCAACCAACTGAACATTGGAAATATTTTTAAAAAACCATCAGTGACTTATTAACGAGCCTAAGATTTGTAGGCTCACTGGGACATCTAAATGAAAGATGCAGGACTAGCTATATTTGGTCACAAAAATGATTGCAATTAGTTGATTAGACCACTTAAAAAGTAGACAGACTATAAAAATACTTCCAAATTCTCTATATATTCAAATTTAAAACCAAGTACTCTTTCCAAACTATAAAATATTCTCTAAGTTCTTAAAATTTCATCAGCTAGTGAAGTATGAGTAGAATGAATTAGCTTTTTTAACATGTAAATAGCTATGTAACATGTTAAAACTCCATTACAGAAATCTGAATAGCATACTTTATATTATATACAAATGTATTTAACCTATGAAATTCCTGCAGCCTACGTATAATGCAACTATATTTGTTGATTCATTCATTTATTGAGTGCCTTTAACTTATTTCAGACATGCATTGTGCTAGGCCTGAGGAAACAATATTCAAACTAGGCTGTTACCATCCTCACTCTCATAGTGGTCAGTGTGTAGGAGGGGATACAGGCAAGAAAAGAAAACAGGGAGATGGAGAAGTGTGATAAGGACTTCCATGGACGAGGTAAAATAGAGTATGTGGGCACATATAACAGAGGTAATAAACCCAAACTTTGGGGTGAAGCAGAGATTCACGAAAGACTTCCAGATAAAATATCTCTAAGTTGAAACTTGAAAGAATAAGCCAGGCAAGCATTACAGTATTTAAAAAAAAATGACAGGTTAGCTCCTCTTTAATGACTGTAGTAAAAGCATTACAGGTGTATCATAAAGGGCAGGTGGGTTCTCGTTCTGCGTTCTTTCTTCTACATATTTATATGGAACCCACATAACAGAAGCTGTCTTTTATGAACCAAACTTCCAGGTCCAAGAAAAGATCCAAACATTCCACCCAAACTAAAGACCAAATATCACAAAATACTTTAAAAAGGGAGAAATAATGGGAAAAGGGAGATAAACACAAAGTAGGCTGTGGTCCTTCACAAGTCAGTCTATAAAATACACACAGTCATGGACTAAACCTACCATATAGCTTCTGATGACGATTCCCTGGGCTCCTGTCTTCTTGAAAAGGTAGTCAAAAATTGGAACATTTAGTCAACTTTATATTATCTATATTTTTATTACAACACAACTGTCTAAATTGTAATTCACACTTGGATAAAACAAGCCTTTAGTTAAGTCATTTTTTGTCAGGCTTTTCTTCTTTGCCCATTTTGTTGTTATAGCTCAAAAATAATCCCTTGCTACCTTATTCCAGTCATTCAAAACCACTCTCAAAGCTCTGCTGCTATAGGAAGCCAGCTCCGCACAGTTAAGTTGAACTAATAAAAGTACGATCTCCATTTTACAGATGAAAAGAGAAAGACAGCATTTTCTTCTCCATCTTAATTATGTATAATTGACAATCCCATAATCTTATGGAAAAACCAAGGGTGGGAGATTAAGCTCACAAACGAGCCTATAAAAAGAAACATACATCCTTGAAAGATTTCAATGGTATTTAGGCCATCCTGAAACAAATCTCATATTAAATAACAATGGGAAACGATAACTACTTCCTTAGAATTTCAGATATATTGTACTTCTTTTCCCCTTTGTGTGAATTTATATAAATACTAAAAGCCTTTTCTCTGCCCACTAATGTTTGCCACTTTGCTGGCAAGCAGTAAAAATTAATGATTGCTGAGTCCCCTGGAACCCAGAAGAGAAATCTGGACACTTAGCATAGGTCATGGGGAAAGTTTCCATAAGCACCTAGAAATATTTTTCAAATCCCAGAATACATAAATTTGTATCATTTGAGCTCCACTCATAAAAACTTCACTCCAGATTATCAAAGCATAGCAAGATCCCCTGATCTGTCTCTCAGCCACATCTTGGTTTCCTCTCCTATTAAAACAAACATACAAAATAAAATAAATAAAACAAAACAGAAAACCCCTCACTGTGTAGTTGCAGGCTATGGCTATTTCTTACTTAATTTTCCTTTAACTCTCCAGCAAATATTGTTATAATCAGTGATCAGTTTTCTGTTTTATCTCCTTTTTCTCTTCTAGAAGTCCAATTTCCCCTATTTCCAATTACCAACAACTGGAGTGACTCCAGATTTACATACATTTATATAAAATCTCATGATTTTATACAAAAGGCTCATGAGAGAAAGGTTCATAAATGTAAATAAACGGGTACATGAATTTCATACAGGAGAAACTGGAGTTTGAGAGATACTAGCCCACCAAAGCTACAAAAAGCTGACCATTTTGAGAGATTCTATCAGATACAGAAGAAAAAGTCACCTTGTCCATTCTCTTGAGGCTTATTTTTCTTCCAAAATTCAGATTCACGCTCAAGTTCTTCTAATTTAAAAGAGAAAAAAGAAGTATAAAAATAATAGAAACAATCATGAAATCTTTAATAGAAATACTGATTTCATAAAACACAAAAATCTGCAAGAAGCCAAGGAGCAACTTACGTTCTCGTAGTCCAGGGACCAGCTTAAATATAATTTCCTCTAATGTATTATCCAACCTTTCAAAGAGGAAAAAAGAGAATATACTAACAATGAAGACATCAAAATCCAATAGGTAAACAGTTTGAGATCTGTATCTTACATGTATTACAAAATATAGAACATATACAATTTTAGCACATCTACTATAGCAAACTCCTCTGCATGTGGAGTACACCTATTCCTAGCCTTTCCTACAAAGCCATGCTTTTTCTGCTGTCTAGATTTTTCTGACTTCCTTTTATGGAAGATAAAGGTTTAGTTCTCTGATATCACCCTGCCACCTCCTTTCCTCCCAACGTACACTTTTCCCCTACCCTCATCTTCCTGATGTCTTAGTGCCATCTTTTGTTTAATAATCAGTGTTTACATGGTTATGATTATATAAATATTCACAGTGTACTCTGATTATAGATATCCCCTCACTCAACTATTTTTTCTTCCTGGAGTTAGTTAATTGCTTTCTTTTCTTCATTTTCTATGTACCTATTTCCAGATTCTCTATAAGAATCTCTTCTCACTATGTACAAACATATCAGGAATCAACGAGTTTCATTCCTGTACCTCTGAGACATCTCTCACTAACTTGACGTCCCTTCTGTCCTCCTAATACACTTTAGCATTGATTTAATCTACAGTCAGTCATTAAAGCCACACCTCTGCATGTACCTTCGATTCCCTTGTCCCTCTCTCACTTGCACGAAATTATTTGGTACAACCACAACTTCAGTTAAATCCAACTATGCTTGCACCCACGGCTGAAGAAAAACACAACCACACCCCTTCAAATTCATAACTACAACCCAATATGCTTTTAAGGCTGCCAGGAATCATACTACACTTCCCCAGTCCATTTATTCTCTCTTTCCTGGATAACACACTTTTTTCTTTCATTAAGCCCTGACATCCCCTTTCTCCATACTTACTTTTGGCTGATAAATATTTTCTCCTCAATGAAGAACTTCCACAGACTCTGACCATCATATCTACCTCCAGCATCTGCGCTCGGGTACTCTGCCTTTTTGCCTGTTGCTATGGATGATCTATCAATGCTCCTATGTAAAGCCAATCTCTTCTCTTATGCTATTGAATTCCATTCCCTCTCACTTACTCATGAACATTTCTTCAGCAATCCTTCCTCCACCCTATTCTCCTACATTAACTTTCTGCTCTCTACTGGATCATTCCCTTCCAACACACCATTATTTCTCCCATCTCAAAACAAAACAGAAACCTTGACTGTTCCTCCCCTAACAGCTACCGCCCCATTTCTTTGCTCTCAGTTGTAGCAAAACTTGAAAGAGCCGTCTATATTCACTATTTCCAATTCTTCTTCCTCCCCTTGTCTCTTGAAACAATCCAATTAGGTTCTTGCCTCACAGCTCTACTGAAAGTGCTCTTGTCAAGGCTGATGACCTTCGTGTTACTAAATCCAACCATCAATTCTCAGCCTTCACCTTACTTGACCCATGAAGAACATCTGACACTGATCACTCTCTCTTCTTTGATACACTTTCTTTACTTGGCTTCCAAGCCACACACTCCTGGATTTTCCTTCTACTTTACTGATTGTGCCTTCTTAGTTTCCTTTGCTTATTCCTTCTCTTCTCCCTGATCTCTCAACGCTGGGGTGCTCCAGGCTTCAATCCTTGGTCCTTTACTCTTCTCTCTCCCTTAAGTGATCTCATCCTGTCTCACAGCTTTAAATACCTTCGATATGCTGAAGACTACCAAACATTTATCTCCAGCCCAGACTTCTCCCCTTGAATCACAGACTTGTATATCCATCTGTCAACTTTCTGTCTTCTCTAAAATGACTAACAGACTCAACATGTCCAAAACTAAAACTCCCAATCTACCCCTCCCTGCAAACCTGCTCTATCCTTAGTCTTCCCTCTCTCAGTTAATGACAACTCCATTCTTCCAGTTGCTCAGATCAGAAATCTTAGAGTCATGTTCTACTCTTTAACTCACACCCTATATCCAATCCATCAGCAAATCTTGCCAGATCTTCCTTCAAAATATATCTGGGATATAACCATTTCTTGCCCCCTCTACTGCTACCATCTCCTACCTGGACCACTCAAATTACCTTCCAACTGTTGTCCCTGCTTCTACCCTTGCCTTGCTATGTGCAGTGTATTCTCAACACAGTCATTAAAATGATCCTTTTAAAACTAAGCCAGGTTATGTCAATTCTCTAATCAAAACCTTGCAGTGGCTCCCCATTTCACTCAGGGTAAAAGACAAAGTTGTTTTTTTTTTTTTGTGAGGAAGATCAGCCCTGAGCTAACATCCGTTGCCAATCCTCCTCTCTTTTTGCTGATGAAGACTGGCCCTGGGCTAACATCCGTGCCCATCTTCCTCTACTTTATATGGGACGCCTCCACAGCATGGCTTGACAAGTGGTGCATCAGTGTGTGCCCGGGATCCGAACCTGCGAATCCCGGGCCACCGCAGCGGAGCATGCGCACTTAACCACTGCGTCACCGGGCCGTCCCCAAGACAAAGTTTTTATAGTGGCCTACAAGGCCCCTGGACTCCTATTGTCTCTCTGACCAGATCGCCCACTGCTCTCTCCCTCTCTCCCTGTTCCCCGGCCACACTGGTCTTCTTGCTGTTCCACAAACAAGTTCCAGGTACATGCTTGACTGAGGCCCTTTGCACTGGCTGTTCCTTTTACCTGGAACAGGCGTGCTTTCCCCAGATTTAAACATGGCTAACTCCCTCACAGCCATCGATTCTTTGCTCAAATCTCACCTTTCAACGAGGCTAATCCTCACCATTTTATTTAAAATTGCAGTCTGTCCCCTCCTTCACACTCCTGATCCCCCCTCACCTGCAGCACTTTCTCCTTTTTTCCCTTTGCACTTTTCACTTTCTAACATTCCATATAAGTGGTTTACTGCTTGTTCCTCCCTACAAAAATATTAACTCTACAAGGGCAAAAACCTTTATCTATTTTGCCCATTAATGGACCTCAAGCACCCAGAATGATGTCTGGACATAGTAGGTGTTCAGTAAATATTTGTTGAATGAATGATTCCCTCATAGAGTTCTCCATCCTCCTCCTACCATCTATATTAGTGATGTCCAACAGAAATATAATGGGAGTCAAATATGTAATTTTAAATTTTCTGGTAGGCACATTAATAAAAGTATTTTACATGTTTTATGTAAAATTAATTTTAATAATGTTTTGTTTATGTATTAAAATATATTTAGTAGTATATTTCGCTAGTAATTTTTATTTATTTAACAATAGTTTTATTTAATGGGAAACTATTTATACTATTTCAGATTTTAATTTAAATTAAATAAAAATTCCATTCCTCAGGTTCACCAGCAACATTGCAAGTGCTCAACAGCCACACGTGGCTAACGACTACCACACTGGACAGCAGAGACACAGACTGCTTGTTTTCAGGGTCTGCTGCACAACCGCCATACTCCTTCACCTCTCTACTATGTTAGATTCCCTTCCTCTTCCTTGGTTTATGCTCCAGCACATCCTCCAATAGCTCCCGAGAAAGTGTACTTAGGAGATAAATTTGTTGATACTTGTGTAGCAGACACTGCTACCTACTAAAGGGTTAATCCCTCTTATTTCTTGCTAACAAAATCGGATTAAGTTCTGGAGCATTGTGTCTAGCCTTAGGGATAAATCATGACTTGCTAAGGCATCTCAAAGCCCCACACCAACCCTTTACCTAGGGGCTGGCATGTGAACTAGTTTGGGCCAAGAAGAGAAAGCTATTGGGGGAACCTTTGGTAAAGATCTTCCCCCTGACACTTCCCAGTACAGTTAGGTACCTGGGTCTGCTCAGCTATCTCTACCGTCAATCTGCTCTCTGGTTTCCCATTGTTGCTTCCATTGCTTCTCATCCTTTCATGTATTTACTGGGAACCTGTTATGTTACAGGAGTTGTCCTTCCTGCCAAGAATACTGAAGTTTTTGTTTTTATTATCTCTGTGAGTTTATGTCTTAAAAAAACATCCCTTTGTAGTAATTTTAGTGAAATAGGATGGAAAAAAACATTCTATAAAAGATACCACTAGATAAACTGACAAAATAGGAATATGGAGGGTAGATTAAAGTATTATACCAAAGTAATTGTACTGTGGCTATATAAGGTAATATCTCTATTCTTAGGAAATACACATGGAAGTATATACAGGTAAAGGGTCATGATGTGCATAACATACCCTCAAATGGTTCAGAAAAAATAGAGAGAGAAAGCATATGTGTTACGTGATAAAGCAAATGAGATAAAATGTTCACAATAGACAATGTGGGTAAAGAGAATACAAGCGTTTCTTGTACTACTTTTATTTTTGCAACTTTTGTTAAGTTTTAAATTATTTCCAAATAAAAAGTTAAAAAAATATATGATATCCATACTTTAGCCAAGGGATTAGAACTGATTAAATAGTGACTGGATTCCTTCAAGTATCTAATGGTCAAAATCAAAAGTTAAGAAAATTTTTCTTACAACACAGCACTTTCAAATGGAATAGGTAATAATTATTAACTGTTGGAGTTTTTCATAAAAATTTTTCATAATTCTTCATAAAAATTTTCATAATTTTTCATAAAAAATTAGGAAATAATTTATTTGAGAGGGAAAGTTCTCCTCTGAATGATTTAAATCAGGGTTTCTTGACCTCAGCATTATTGACATTTTGGGCTGCATCATTTTGGGGGGACTGTCCTGTGAACTGTAGGATGCTCAGTAGCATCCAGCATCCCTATCCTCTACCCACCAGATGCCAGTAGCACCCACCCGGACCTGACAATCAAAATGACTCCAGACATTGCTAAATGTAACCTAGGGGGAAAAATCACCCCTGGCTGAAAAGCATCGATATAAATCCAACTAGCATAAGCCTCACTCAGGACTGCAGACTACAGCAGACCAATGGTTCTGAAATGTTACCACATATCAGAATCACCCGGAGCACTTGCTAAACTAAGATGGGCTCTACTCACAGAGTTTCTGATTCAGCAGGTCTGAGGTGGGGTCTGACAAGTGTCATTTCTAACAAGATACTATTGGTTTGGGGACCAGACTTTGAAAACCACCTGGCTGGACATTTACCTATAGACAACTTACTCCAACTACAGGCACTAAAATAGGAAAAAAAAGTCTGAAATGTAAGACTTGCAAATCCAGATATATAGAATGATGGCAACATCACACAGATATAAGCATTATAAAAGGCTATCTAGGGAATGTCTAGTTCTGGTTTTACATGTTTACTTCCCTAAAATCACACAGTTGATCTGTGGTAGAGCTATGGTAGGCACAGTGGAAAGAAAACGGGTTAGTGGTGAGGACGCCTGGCTTGTAGCTGGGAAGTGATATTTGAGTGTGCTGAGACCTTAAGCAAACTCGTGTCCTTTCTATAAATTTCAATTTCCTAATCTGGAAAAGAAGGTTTGGATTAGGATCTTATAGACCACTTCCAGCTTTAAAAATATATGATTATATTTCTTAAGTAAATGGTAGTCATTTAAAAAATTTCTTTACGTTTTGCATAAATATTTGTATACTCTTTTTTGAATATATGATAAATTTTAAAAAATGAATAGCAAAAAGATTAGTTTTCCTGACTGTTAGGTCTGCTTTCTTTCCACTACCATGTAGCTCAACAAAAGTACAGTATTGAAATACTGAAAATAACTATAACTAAAGTAATTCTCACAGCCTGAGATAAAACTATAATTTTTAACTTGGAAATGTATTTCTTATTAATACTTAAGATGTACAGCCTATTTTTGAATTCTTTTTAATAAAATACTTTAAAATGAAATAAAATGCTTTAAAATGAAAATTAGAAAATTCATAAAACCTGTATTAATTGAGTCATGAAAATATTATGATGTATAATAAAACTTATTAAGAATTTATATAATTTATTTAAATTAGATGAGCTATAAAATACATTTACTTACCTCAACATTTCTAACGGATTTGTCTCATGAACCTGGTTGCCACACCTTGGACAATCATTGCTATCTTCAAAGTGCTGGACAATACAAGTCTTACAGACTAAGAAGAAAGAAGATGTTAGGTTAAAATGCAACATCTGAACTATCATTTAAAGTTAAACTAAATGTAATTAGAAATAGTCCTTAAAAATCACCTACTACAAGTAGAGTACTAGTCTTTAATCAAACTTTATAAAACCTTAAAATCCTAACATTGTGGGGGGGGAAAAAAAACCCAAGTGAAATTAAAGCCTACTGCCACAGTATAAAAAGTATATACTGCGTAGTATTCCACTGTATGTATATACATCTTTATCCATTCACCCGTCAATGGAGCCTTAGCGACAACATGGATGGATCTTGAGGTTATTATGGTAAGTGAAATAAGTAAGATGGAGAAAGACAAGTACCATTTAATGTCACTCATATTTGGAATCTAAGAAAACAAAACAAACAAGACAAAAACAAAAACTCATAGATACAGAGAACAGACTGGTGGTTACCAGAGGGGAAGGAGATTGGAGGGTGGGTGAAATGGGTTGAAAGAGGTCAATTGTATGGCGATGGATGGTAACCAGACCTTTCGTGGTGATCACTTTGTAGGTCTATACAGATGTCGAATTATAATGCTGTACCCCTGAAACTTACATAATGTTATATACCAATTTTACCTTAATAAAAAAAGTATACATTATTTTGCTTATTGTTTTTCTTAAATATATTCACAAACCAAATAACGTATTCATACTACCTACTATAAAAGAGCTGGCACATTTACATAAAACAATAGGTTTTCTCATTTAAAGAAGCAGAATAAAGAAAGGTAAAAATTGATAAGTCCGCATTTACTTCTTTTGCTAAATATTTACTTGAATGCAACATAAATCTTAATAACAGTTCAGCTTTCAGCATGTTCAGATTACTTTTTATTGGCAGGGTGCTTCCGGAACAAACTGGAAGTTATAATGGAACTTCTGGCCATTGTAGAGTATGATGAATCTGTGCTCACAGGTCGCATAATTCCATGGAGCACAAGGTATGGGTAGTGGCATCAAGTTGATACAAAGGCACAAGAGGTAAACTGGAAGAATGACTGAGAAACTGACAGGGGTAAACAAGATTTTAAATAAAGATTCTAAACAAAGACAATGGAAATATAATTTGTGGCTTTTGGCCACAAGCCTTATATAGTCCACATTTCCTCCAAATAATGCTAATCTCTCTGCTATGCACCCCTCTCACTTTTTCCCTAAGCTTCTATTACCTGCTATGCCACAGTCTTGCTGAAAAATCTTAGATGTATTTACAGCACCTGAACTATAAAACATTTCCAATCATTCCCTATCCCAATATTACCTCGTCCATTTTATTATCCTGCATAATCTGAAATTTTTGCCTGGTATAGATCAGCTCCCCTTCCTCCCTTTTACAACTCCATTACAAACTATTTCTTTCCCCTCTCCTCATGGCCGACACTATCTAAAAGAAGTAAAAGTCTGTCTTAAGAGTAAACACTAGGATACCTACCACTGTGATTAGGTCTGAATATTCAAGCATATCACATATACTGGATAGAGCAACAACAGTTAGGGAAGAAGTCTACTAGGTACCTAATTTAAAAACCATTAGTACATATAGAGAATAATATCTTGGTATTACTTTTCACTTATTTATTCATTCATTCAATAGGCATTTATTGAGTGCCAGGCATTGATCTAGGAGTTGGGGATGCAAGGGTAAACAAAAAAAAGTCCATACCCTTATGGAGCTTATATTCTATTTGGGAAGGCAAACAAAGAATTTTAGTTAGCAAGAAGATATTTACAGAAAAAAAGAGAGAGAGAGAGTGCTGGAGGCTGGCAGCTATTTTAGATAGAGTGATCAGGGTAGGACTTTCTGAGAAGGTGACATTGAGCAGATTTTTTTGTTGGATGAGTACCTGAATCCCATCTTCTCTACCTCTTTTTACCATTACATACAGCTATTACGGTAACACTCCTTAACTACAATTCTCCCAAAATTTGGATGAAAGCTAGTATCAGAAAACCTTAAAAAATAAAGTTTAGATATGAATACCTCCTCCATCCCCCAAATCTCCTGGCTCCCAAAAAGTTCTAAATGTCTTTTAAAAAGTCAAAATAATGTTTAGGAAGAGAGGGTCAGCCTTGTTAAGCCACACTGAAGCAGAGGACCGAGAAGCTGAATTCCTTTAGAAGATTGCTGACATTTGCTCTTTTCCTAGTGACACTAGATAAGTCTCTGAAATTTGGGAAAGAAGGCAAAAAAGGACAGATAAGAGCAAGAATGAAGGGATATTATAAAGCCCGATCCTATCCTGAAGCGCTGATCCTGCCCTGGATCTCTGATTCTTGTGGTTCAAAGGTTTATCAAACTCAAGTGGTTCAGGAATTCCCGGTTGTATACCAGCCTTGGCCAAATAGAGAGGCACATGACACGCCCAGAGCAAGTCTTCACCTGCATCAGCCAGAAGGCTAAGGGTAGGACCCTGTCCTCGCGGGGGCAAAGATACTAATCTAGGTTGGTGAAGAAAGAAATGTAAGGCTCATCCATCCAGAAATGCACACAGTTTCAAGAATAACTCTGTGTTAACTGCTTAAGGCCAAGGCAACACCAGTGCCCAAGGATGCTGATGGGGAATATTAATCTATACTCTAGATCTGGACTATCCAATATGGTAGCTACCAGCCACATGGGGCTACCGAGCACTTGAAATGTCGTTAGTTCAAGTTGAGACATGCTGTAAGTGTAAAATACACACCAGATTTCAAGGACTTGGCATGAAAAAATAATCTCATTGATAATTTTTACATCAATTACATACTGAAATGATATTTTAGACTTATTGGGTTAAATAAAATACATTAAAATTAATTTCACTTGTTTCTTTTTTTAAATGTGGATACTAGAAAATTTAAAATTAACACCGGATGGGGCCGGCCCTGTGGCGTAGGGGTTAAGTGCACGCGCTCCGCTGCTGGTGGCCTGGGTTCGGATCCCGGGTGCACACCAAGGCACCGCTTGTTAGGCCATGCTGTGGCGGCATCCCATATAAAGTGGAGGAAGATGGGCACAGATGTTAGCCCAGGGCCAGTCTTCCTCAGCAAAAAAAAAAAGAGGAGGATTGGCATGGATGTTAGCTCAGGGCTGATCTTCCTCACAAAAACAAAAAATAAAATAAAATAAAATTACACCGGTGACTCAGATTTTATTTCTACTGAACAATCTTATTATACATATAGAGCCTCATGAAGAGGTGAATTTATTTTTCACACCAACATTTGAGATACAATATCTTATTCTACTTTTGCAGATGAAGGAGAAGAGGTTCCCAGAGGCCAGGTAACCTGTCTACTCTGATGAATAAGCAGCAGAGAGACTTGAATCCAGGTTTTCTGATAAGAAATCACAAACTTTATGTCAAATTTTTAAGACTTTTTTAAAATTTACAAAGGAAAAGAATGTTATGTAGAAATACCATCCCCCCAACACCTGCAGCATCTCTATTAAGACTGACCACCAAGTAAACATGAGACAAGCCATCCCATGGGGCATAGGAATTAACCTCATTACATAAAGTTAAGCATTACATTAAAAGAAAAATTTTTTTCAGAGGCTAAGGCCAAAAATTATTTTTAATTAAAAATTTTTTTCAGATAGTTTTCGAAAGAGAAAAATTTAAGATGTATAAATACAGTACTTTTACTCTAGTTTTCCTATTTGTTCAGATGATTTGGTAGTGGTTGTCATAAATGTCATCATAATTATTAAAGAGTTTACGTAGCAGGCACCACCCTAAATGCTTCCGCAAATATTTAATTCAACACAATTTAATAATTTAACCCTCATTACAACTCTATTAATTAGGTAATATTATTAGGCCTATTCAGATGAAGAAACTGAGTAGAAAACGTCAGCAATTTGCCTAAAATCACGGAGCTAGTAAGTGGTTAAAGCCAGGATTTGAATCCAGGGTCTATTTTCTTAAATAATGCATGCCTATATGATACATTTTTCTTCTATTTCTATAGGTCTACAATATATAGAAAAAGCATGTCTTACTCCTTATTTTAGATGCCTTAAATATATCTACTTGTAGAATTAGACCTCCTTTCAAACTGAATATTTTGCACAAAATAGCCCTGTAAAAAAAGTAGCTTATTTATTCTTTAAAAAAAAAAAAATCTCTAGAAAACACATCTTTCACATGCTTTTAAAAGCTGTTAAATAAAGCACAACCTTATACAAATTAGAACCTGAGGAAATCCAGGCCAGAAGTTCACTGAAAATGAAAAGAGAAAAATGAGGATTTGCTTTCCCTTAGATGCTTAAAACTTCTCATCACTACAAAACTAACCTTTGATTCTTTGTTTATAATTTGGTTTATACTAGCTGTAAAATACATTTTAAAAATATCTTAAAGATTTAATGCCAAGCTCTCCAATTGCTTAACTGCCGTACTGGTTAACTCAACTGGTCTAAGAATAATGTTAAAATGTCCGAGGTTAAGACTGTATATGGAGACCCACTAGAGTCTTTATTCTCACCAGCCACTCTATAGACAGATGCTATAACCACAAGAAATACCCAGGTCAGAGAGAGAGTTAGGCTCACCAAAGATATCTCCGGTTGGAAAAACACTTAAATAGCAACAATTGCTAACACTTACTGAGAACTAACCAAATATCAGGCTCTGGGTTCAGGGCTTTGTATAGGTTATAGTATGGACTGTTACCACCTCCCTTTGGCAAATGAGGAACGCGGTCTTGGAGAGCCTGAGCAGGCTACCCACAGCTGCCCAGCTGTGTAGCAGAGATGGCATCCATCCCCAGGCTGTGCAGCTCCAGGTCTAAAATCTAAACCGCTATGCAACATATCTTAAAGTCAATAACATTTGGTCCTTGGCATCAAGATTTCATATTTTTAACTGATCTTTATATTTAGCTCATCACAAACATCATTAAACTTCTGCCTAAAGTTTACTAAGTGAAATCCTTCCTTTTACCATTTCTTAGATTTGAACTAGGATGTCGTACAAACTAATAGAGAAATAGTCATTGTGTCATCTAAAGCAGTGGTTCTCAAATTTAGATGGGTGCCACAATCACCAATGAGATTTCTTTAAAGAACAGATTCATGGGCCCCATCCCAGATCAATTAAATCAGAATCTCTGGGAGATTAGCACCAGGACTCCAACTTGGCAAAGTTCTCTCAATGAGGCAGTAAAAAGATACATGGGAAATCCTGGCCAAGGGAGGCCAGGAGCTGGCCACAAAATCTTTACTGGCTAGTACCTCTGTTAGGTTGCCTCATTCCAAGATTTGGTCCTCTGCCAATTCATAATCAGAAGTCACTTCATTATCCACCATTAGGAAATCACTGTCACAGGACAAAACAACCAAAAGAATATGTGATTAACGCCCTCTCTCCCTATAATGCAGATTTATATAAGAAGCCAAGGGAGTACAGCACAGCTGTTCTAGATAAAAGGTAATCTTGAGGCCGACTGCCTGGATTTGAATCCAAGTTCTGCTGTTAGGCAAATTACTTACTTTGCGGGTCCATGTACAAGGGAGAGAACAAGGGTACTATCTCACAGAGTTCTTGTGAGGATTAAATGAGATAATACATATAAAATGTGTAAACGAGTGTCTGGTAACTTGTAAATATTCAATAAATATGGGCTATGACTATAAATTAGATCGCTGGGTGAGCATAAAATCATAACAAGGAGAATCAGAGTAATCAAATATTAAATGGCATCAAACTATGATTAGTCTGATGCACCCATCTGAAATAAAAGATGATCTTGCTAATGGAATCTGAAATGTCTATCAGGTATTGGTATTAATCCTCTGCAGCCATGGCCACTCTAGAGCCAGTGTTGAAACTCCAGTATGATATTTACAACACATTGTGCCACCAGAATGGGAACTGCCTACCTTGCATGTATGATACTTCTTTTTATGGGGTGGAGGGTCCAAGATTAACCAACACTTCTCCATTATACATTCCTTCCTTAACTTTATATGTTTAATACAACTCCAGCACAGCCCCACTGGTCAAGGAGCTACCTTCTTCTATCTCTTTCTGATCGCTTTGCATATACCTGCTCTGAAGCACTATTATATGTTGATTTCATAGTTTTAACTATTAAAGGGCTATCCTACTTCCTTATCTTCAAGTTCTTGGGGAGAAGAGTCTTCACAACAGGTACAAGGGCCATTTGTTGTTGCTATCTTGGATGTATGGTACACCCCACATCTCTCTTATGTATCAGAGAGCTAGGTTCTCAGCTTTGATGACACAAAGTCATCTACACAAAGTTCTCGAGCACTAATTCTGTTATCACTGAAATAAAACAATAATAGTCTTTTCTCTCATGTCCTTGGAGCTGCCATTGATTAGTAAGGCTCTGTTTATGAAAAGTGATCAAATGCTGACTTCCTTTGTTAAAATCATCTGAAGGTGTTGGTTTTATCTGTAAACATAGAAGCATATTTTTTCTTCCTTCCTTAAGCACTTCACTTTCTTTATATGCCCTTCTTGATAACATTCATTTGATATAGTTTGCCTTTGAAAAATTTATCTATGATCTGCTAACAGTTCATAAGTAAACTGTGGTCATCTGCAAAGACAAGAGGCATCAGTTTCCTGCTTTTGATACATATTCTTACATGTGAAACTGACATTATTTTTTTAAAAATTTTCCAGAATAGTTGTAATTTGCTTATATCAGACAGTATCTCCTGGTTTTACTTACATAGAGAACTAATGAATGTCCTTATTTCTCTTATGTTATACATGGCCCATTTCTTTCAAAGGCCTACATGAGTTGCAATTTCAGGGAGAATACTAAGGATAGCATTACCTTCTACTAAGTAAAATGCTTTATTTTTGTTTTGCCAGGACAAAGGAACAAGCAGCAAAGCAGAGCCTGTTGAACAGGTCAGGACAGAGTCCTGGGATTTAAGTATTGCAAGGGGGGCTCTTAGACCAAGTAGGTCAGGAGACCAAAAGGTCCAGGAAGGCTGGAATGGTTACTCTACTTCCACAAACAGGCTTACAGCGTCAAGTGGGACTGCAAGATGAGGGTAGAGTCTGGCAGCTCAGCGAGTGCAGTGAGGCCCTCATTCCTCTCATATCAATATAAACTCCGTGATCAATCAGAACAATCACTTCCACATACTCTTGACAGCTCTGCTCTTCTCTACTTTAACTACTTTGCCTCTCTCTTCTTTCATCATACTTACTCAAACTATTAACCTTGGCTGAATCCAACTCTCTATATAATCTGCTTCTACAAGATTACAGCTGAACACTGTGGGAGAAAAACATGCACCACGCAGATTGGTCTCTCCCCTTAAATTCATGACCAGGAACCTCAAATGGGTCCTTTATCTGCCAGTCATACTCAACACCCCAAGCCCATCATGCTCCTCAGCAGTACTTCATACCTTCTCCTCTCTCCTTAAACCCTCAACATATCCTCCCCTAATCTCACTCTCTACTGATGACCTTGCTTCCTATTTTACTGAAAACAAAAGGAAAAAAGAAAAAAAACCCTGAAACATACTACCACACCTACTCACTTACTAGCATCCACACATTGTACTCTTGCCTGTTTCCAGAACTTCCATGGGCCTATCTAAAGCCAATCTCCACTGTGTGCACTACATCCCCTCCCAATGACCTAAGAACATTGCTCCAGTACTTCTCCCCTTTCACCTACATATGTCTTTTGCTATCTACTGAAGATTACCACCAACATTCAAACATTATTTCCCTATATTTAAAAAAAAAAACAAAAAAGTTCTGTTGACTCTACTTCCCCTGTCAGCTACCACTCCATTTCAGAGCTACCTATATTCACTCTCTCCAATTCCTATGTTCCTATTCTTTTTTTCATCCTTTCTTTACCTTCATTAAGGTGAAATATTTACATAATCCTGGTACAATTATCGAAACCAGGAAATTAAAGAATTTCCATCCCCTCACATCCATCCAGACTTTCATTCCTTACCACTCCACTGAAACTGCTTGACAAGATTATCTGTGACCTTCGTGTTGCTAAGTCTAGTTATTCTCGGTCTCAATTTAGTCAACATATTTGACTCAGGTGACCCCTCCTCCTCCTTGACACCATGTGTTTACTTTGCCTCCCAGGATCCCACACTTCCTGTTTTCCTCCTAGTCACTGACTCCTCCTCTCAGCCCCCAAGGCTCAGTCCTTGGTCCTCTTCTCTATCTACACTCATTCCCTCGGTGCTCTCTTCGTTTAAATATGATCTATATGCTAGATCTCCAGACTCGGAAGTCTAACTCCCAACTGGACATCTCCATTTGGATGCCTCACAGCTTACATTCAATTTCCAAAAAATAACCTCCTGAACTTCCACCCTCAGCCTTTCCTTTAAGATTTGATGACATCTTTATCCTTTGAGTTTCTCAGGTCATACATCTTGAAAATATCCTTGACTCCTTTTTCTTTTATGATCCACATACAGTTCATTAGCAAATTTGTCTCTACCTTCAAAACATAAGCAGAATCTGACCACTTTTACCAGCACCACCACCTTGGTGCAAGCCATCCCCACCTCTTGCCTGGATTACTGTAATAGCCTAACAGGTCTATTTTCAATAGTAGTCTGAGTGATGCTTTTAAACATAAATCAGATCATGTCACTCCTCTACTCAAAACTCTGCCTGAAATGGGTCTTCATTTTTTTCAGAGTAAAAGCCAAAATCCTTAAAATGGCCATACAAGAACTGTGCACTGTACCTATGATCCACGTCCACCCTCATCACCTCTCTGAACTCTCCTTCACTCACTGCTGTCCAGCCACACTGGCCTCCTGACCACTTCTCAACATGCCGGGCACATTCCCACCTTAAAGCCTTTGCTGTTGCTATTCTCTCCACCTGAAATACTCTTCCCTCAGATATCTGACTGGCTAACTCCTTTACTCTCTTAAGTCTGTTCAAATGTCACCTTCTTAATGAGTTTCACCCTGAACACAGGCTTATTTTAAATTGTAACACCTTCCCACTGACTGCTCAATTCCCCTTACTCAGCTTGACTTTCCCTTTTTCTATAGCATTTATCACCTTCTAATATACACTATGATTTACTTACTGCCTACTGTGTTGTCTGATGTGTCCCAGGTGCCCAGAATAGTACCTGGAGGAGGAGATGCTCAGTAAACATTTGTGGAATAAATGAGGACACAAGGGTTAGGAATAGTAAAGGGAGCCAAGATTCTAGGGCCTATAAATGTACTATTATAGTCAAATCAGAAATCAGCCTACATTTTCAACTAAAGCGAGGGAAGAGATTCTGAGTTTACTAGTAATTTTTTTGACAATTAAAATCAGTTAATTCAATATAAATTAAAATCTATTTTAGTTTTCTAAAATAAAATGATCATTTTCTGTTAACTGAGTAAAGAAATGTCAGTGGTTGAGCATTCTGAAAGAATATAGCTTTGTTCACTGGTTTTTAAATTTTTGATACAACACAGTAGTCTGGTAAAAGCCACTAAGTTATAAAACATCAGTAGTTATGAAAAGTCTTCAAAGTATCCATAAGGAAATTATCTTCTATCTTTTCTACAAGGTTGGACTGTACTTGTTCTTAATGTTTACATTCAACCTTTATGCTACACTGTTAAACATACCTGTACACCAACCATGATGTCTAACTCTGAATATTTTTGTATTTTAGGTTACATATTTTTCCTCAATACATCATTGGTATAGTTCCAACTCATTCTGGCCTAGACATAATTTATTCTCAGAAGCCAATAGAGAAGACAATTTCATTTGTTTATTTGTTATCCCCTAGTTTTGTCTTTTAGTGTCCCCTATGATACTCTGCTCAACTGTTGAAACATTCTTTACTATCTAACACATAGTTTCAACAGCTAAAAGAACCATATATCTTAAAATATAATTCTGCTTTAACATTATTACTAATAATAGATGACACCTAGATTAAGACCTATAATTATTCTTTCTTATTTAAAAACAATCATCAAAATGAACACTATAATCACTTTCATGATTGACTAGTTTTTGCCAAAATACTGTTTGAAACATATAACATCAGTACACCAGTGATCTCTTTTCCAGTACAACTCTAAAACATTATATTTGCACCTACTGAGACTTTAAATACAATTTATATTTAGGCCTTTGATTTTTATTTAGGCTTTTGATTTTTATTCTAAAAACAAGTCTTGACTCTAAAAATCAAATTTTATAAAGAATACATTATTAAAAGTTAATTTATATCTTTTCTTCATTATAATGGCTATTTATTCAGAATTAATAATAAATTCAGATCCTGATTTGGTATATAATGACAGGTATACAGTCATGAAAACATAGTTAGAAGAGGCTTATTATATATATTTCTTAAATTCACATGTTGCTTAAAGAAATTTTAGAAAATACCAATGTCAAGCAGACAGAAAAAAAAAACTAAGGCAATGCCATAATTTAGTATGAAGATGTGCCTGAGGCAGATATCCAGGATTCAGAACTCAGCTCTAGCACTTATTAGCTGTGTTACTTAACCTCTCTGAGTCTTGTCTCTGTGAAAAACACTGGAATAAGAATCTGAAATACTCTTCCCTCAAACCTTCTCATAGCTTGCTCCTTCCTATTATTTTGGTCTCTGCTCACATGGTAACTCCCAAGAAAGACCTTCCTGTTTTATTTTTCCTCACAGCATTTGTTACATATAGCATCTGAATTTATATTATTTACTTGCTTACTGTCTGTCTGTCCTATCAGAACATAAGTTCTAAGAGGTCACAGACTATGCCTGCCTTGTTCACTGCTGTGTTCCCACTGGCCAGAATAATGACTGGCACAATGCAGCTGCGAATAAACATTTGCTGAGTGATTAAATAATACCACCTAACTAGAAGGGTTCTTGGCAAGATTAAATAAGATAATGAATGTAAAGCTCATGACCACAAATATGACAAACATCCAATAAATAACAACTATTTCTTTAATCTTTTATTAGCATTTATTTTAATTACTGTATGATTAAAAGTACAAACTACCTAGTTCAAGAGATGCCAGTATTATAAATGCCTGGTCCAGAGCAGTGCTTCTCAAACTTTAGTGCACCACAGAATCACCTCAAGAGTTTGTTATTACACAGATTCCTGGCCTTTTCCCCAGCGATTCCGAGTCAGTAGGTCTACGGTAAGGCCCAAGAATTTGCACTTCTAACAAGTTCCTAGATGCTGCTGTTGGTGGATGCTGCTAGTCTGGAGACTGCACTTTGAATTGCAAGTGTATGTAACATAAGATTTTTAAACATGGAAGTATCAATGTATCAAGAGTTCTCTGCAGCTTACATACTTGTGTACTCATGATACTTGTTCAAAAACAATAAATGGTTGGTAGTACTTAAATTTTACCATCTTACGATTAAGTTATTCCTTCATTCTTACATAATACCACATAAAATCACCAAGTCCCTTAATTGTCACATCAGCTATATTTAATTATCTATTAACCCTTCTCTTTGCATAAGTTAAAAACTAAGTACAACAATATGTTTTTCTAAAGAATTCATTCTTAGTTAAAGGTTTACTGCCATAATCTCTGAAAGGGCAAAAAGAAGAAAGCTCTCCTTTCCTGTACCACAGAATTCCATGTCTATAACCTTCCCTTTTTTCTGAGGAAAGAATCATTAGATTCTTAAAGGGGCCTCTAACCACCAAAGAGTTAAGAACCAATGCATTGTATTAGTCACATTTTAGCTGTAGGAACAAAGCTCCTTTGTTCTTAGTTTAAGTGAAAAAATTTCATTTTAAGTCAACAACCTATACAGCCACCAGGAAATACTCTCTAAGCAACCTCAAAAACTTTCTCAGGACCCTGGTACAAGAGACAGAACATCGTCTAATCTTGAACCACCAATCTCTAATCCCTAATCCAGCATCTCCCACCCTAAGACTCACAAGGCTCCCAGCTATATTCTAGAAGACAGTTTTTCAAAATTCATCATTCCTAACCAACACTGCCTACATGCCTTTCAAGCTACATATCACTGCATTTGAATCTTTAAAAGGAAAAAATACAATAAAATAATCAACTGATTAGCCATTTGTTTATTCATTTAAGCTTTTATTGAGCACTCAAGTATCAGGTACTAAGGATATACTTAACCCAAATATGTCTGTGGTATCAGGTGGGTGGCATATCTCGGAGGAGACGAGTTTTAAAGGATGGGTAACTGCTAGCCAGACACACAGGTGAAGTGAATTCCAAGCAAAGCACTGAACCAAGTATGTGCATGTGCGTGTGTCAGGTGGTGGGGGAGGAAGAGGCAGGCAGAAAATGGGCATAGCTAAATAGCTTTAATTTATCCTGAGGGCAGTAGGGTGTCTTTAGGAAATTTTGGGTAGGCTGAAGAGTGAGTGATGAAGTTAGGAAGCTGTTTTAAATGATCACCACTCTGACATGGGTTATGAGTGGGCTGCAGTGACTGAGGTGAGAAGTAATGAGGGCCTGAACAAGAAGAGTCACAGGGGGATGGAAGTGAAGGGACAAATTTGAGAGATATTAAAGAAAAAGACCAGATAAGAGTTTGTCCCTGTTTTGTTAGTGAAGGTAAAGAGACTCAAGTGTGAAGTATATTTCTTGCTTTAACATCCCATTCATTCATTCATACATTCAATGTGGAGTATATTTCTTGCTTGGAAATCCCAATTATATGCTGAGTTCCAAGCGGCTTTAGGAAATGCAAGTGGACATCCAGTAGGATTCTGAAGATCAGAAGAAAGAACTATCCAGAAATAAAGATCTAGGAGACAACAGCATAGGTAGTTGAAGTCTCCAGGTAGATGAGTTCACATGGAAAAGAAAAAGACAGATCCCAATATACATGTAGAAATTTCTTCTTGGCTTATGAAAAGTTTTGCTTGATAGAGTTTAAGTTCCAAATTTATCTTTTTTACCACTCTGCCCCAGTGGCTGGCAAAGTGCCTGATATCTAATTATTTATTTTAAAGAATTCAATAATTATTTGTGTGAACATGTTTATTTCCTGACATTTGTTGGGTTATTAAAATTATCTCATAGACATGTAACCATGGTTAATGTAGATTTGGTTCATTTAGCATTAAGTGACCATTTAAAGCTAAAACCCATTTGTGGTTTTAAACTTTTACTTCATTTTAAAATTTTATCCTTTTATGGAACGTCCTTGGCCTGCTGAAGGGAAGTGGTGTTAGTAGGTAAGATATAGGCCTACTTAAAGATGGGGCTTCTATAAGTCTTTTTTTTGCAACTCCTTGCCAGGAGCCTGAGACACAGTCTGCCCGGCCATCTCCGCCTCTCCCTTCCTTCTGATCGGCTTGCCTCTTGCTCTTTCTTCCACACAGCTGGAGCGCTAAGAACAGTAAGTGCTGCTGCAGTCAGCCATCCTACTGGTCCTTTTCACCCTTCTTTCTACAGTCATAGGGAAGCCACGAAGTGTTAGCTCCAGAATTTCTCAATGGGAGAATGGAAGAGCAACAACCTATCTGATTTGAGGAGGAGAGAGAGAGAGCTGAAATGTGTTTGCAGAGTATTTTGAAAGAAGAGTAAAGTAACCTCATTCATCTATATCAAAGTGGGAAGAGCCACTCATGTTCCCTACCTCCCACCCCAACGTACTTCTACTGCAGCCAGGCCCAAGTGCTACTGTCTCGCCTGAGAAGGACTACGGCTTACGGCTTTAGAAATTTCAGAAAACACTCTAGTTCCTTCTCTTGCATTCCATTCTGCTGCAATATCCTGACATATATGTGCTGTTATATCATTCTGTTTCATTATTTTCATCGGACCTATCAGCATCCAAATTTATTTTGTACATTTCTTGATTAATCTTTCTTCCCTTAACCAGAAAGTCCAGAAGGGCAAATTCCAAGTCTCGTTTTGCTCACCAGTAATAAAGCTCCATTTATGTATTTCAAATAACATATTTGAACTTGAACACTTGAACTTCAACCAAAATCTCTGTATCTTATTATGAGTTTTCATGATAAGAACTATGGTTTACCCATTCTTTACTTACGGTATCATAAAATTGTAGTCTTTGCATATAGTTATTTTAACAAGTCTTTTTATATGCTTAAGTAAAGATAAAAATTAGGGGGTACCACAATGTCACTTAACACTTCTCACTTTCCTCCTGTTCCATTTAGCCATCTTACTTTTCTATTTTCTATACTGATCCCAAATCACAGTACCACTGTATGTGTCCCACATTATACATAAGAAAACCAGGTAACATCAAACACCCAACAATAATTCAAGAACACTGCTTTGCGGTTCTATTTATCTGATCAATACAAATAAGAGGATACTTTGCAAATGGGATGGTTTTTGCCTAAAAGCCCCAATATAAATACAACCAAAAAAAAATGCACAGAAATTCAAGGATGGGAAAGTACATAAAGATTAGCATACAGAGGCCTCTGGTCTCCTCAGACACAGGATTGTGTATCTGACTCCTCCATCATTTACTCTACTGTTCTGTGTTCTCTGTTGATGATAAAGGCCACATTTGCGATTTACCACTCTCTTTTAATCACACTTCTGCCATGCTCATTCTCTCTCAGTAATGGGGCTTGATGACTGCCAAGGGACTTTTCAGGACAGAGTGACTTGTGCAGTTAAACTGTCACTTTACCCCTTTCGACCTTAAACTGTTGTTGCAAACATAAACATAATCCTTGCTTATAAATGGATTGTTCATACTTCCAGAATCTTTTGTTTTTCCTCTGAAACAGTGACATTTAAATTGGGATTTCATTATGTCCCAAAGAAAATTTTCTTACAGAAGAACAGATATAAAATCTATATTATATAGGTAGAAATTGGAGAATTTGTGCTTTCTTCTCATGTTGCAAAATAGAGTTGGCAGTTTTGGCTGGAGAAATCCAAATATAAAAACAATGCACAAATGTTAGAAGAAACAAAACAAAACACACAGTGGACCATGTCCAGGTGCCATGCTTGGTGTAGTGGGAAACACGGAAGTATAAGATAAAGTCCCCACTCTAGAGCAGCTATATCCTATTGGCTCTTCCTCCAAAATACATCTACAGTCCAAACACTCCTCCCCGCCTCCATCTCACACCTCATTACCCTAGCAGAAGGTCCCATAATCTTTCAGCTGACCTTCAGCTATAGCCTTCTAACTGATTTGCTGTTGCTTGAACCTGCCAAGGATGTTCCCACCTCAAGCCTTGTACTTGTTTTTCCCTCTGTCTAGAATGTTCTTCCCATATATCTCCAGAGCTCAATCCCTTCAGGTTTCTGTTCAAATGTCATCATATCAAAGAAGGAGACCCTGATAAGCTATACAATAACCCCATCTCTCCTATCTACAATCCTTCCTTGTTCCTCTTCATAGCATTTAACACTATCTAACATGGCACATATCTACTATTAGCTTCCCGTACTAGAACGTAAACTTCTTGAGAGTAGAGATTTTTGACAATCTTGTTAACATCCTCTGTGTCTAGAATAGTGCCTGGCACACAGTGGGTATTCAATAAATATCTGTTCGATGATATTTAACTGAAAATTGTTTGAGTTAAATAATGATACAGGGAAACAGTAAATTAATATTTCAAGTTAATTGAAATTCATAGTTAATTGCTAGCTGAATTGCATTGGCCAGTAATACCCAAAAGGACTATGTATCAGCATCATTTGGAGAGGCTTTCCAAAAAACATATGCCCAGACCTTACCACAACATGCACCAAATCTCTCCAGGTGGAGTTTCTGAGCATGTGTATGTTTAAACAGCTTCCTAGGTGATTCTATTCTTCTTTATTATGGTAAAATATACATAACATAAAGTTTGCCATTTTAACCATTTCCAGGTCATTCTATTTTGTACCCCTGTTTAAAACTACTGTTATAACATTATGTCAGTTCAACAGAGAGAGAATAGCTGAAAGAGAGGATTAAAAAAAAAAGGCACTATGTTATCTTAGAAAGAGCATGGGTCTTGGAGTTGAATACATGTCTACCACTCATTAACTGTGAGACTGACAAAATTACTTAACTCTCAGTTTCCACACCCACAAAATGAAGATAATCTCTATACCCTCTCTCTCTCCCCACATCCACTCCAAACTGCTTCAAAGTTACTATAAAGCTAAAAAGAAATCAAGTATATTATCTACTTTGGTGCACAAAATAGGTATTAAAGTAGAACTCACTGGAATTACTTTCACTGAAATAAGAATATAAATTCATATTGGCAGAAACACAAAAGGTACGTGAAATCCTGGCATAAGTGGCTATCAAAATGTTTCTTCCTCTACTGATGGGACAGGTGAGAAAGAAAGTTGTTAGGAGTTCCACAGATGTGATCATATTAGAACAGTGATTCTCAAACTTGAGTGTGCTTCAGAGTCACCTAGAGAGCTTGTTAAATACAGATTGGTGGGCCTACTCCCAGAGTTTCTGATTCAGTAATTCTGGGGTGGGGCCTGATAATTTGCATTTCTAACAAGTTCCCAGGTGATGCTGAGGCTGTTGGTTATTAGTCAAAGGGTATGAAGTTTCAGTTATACCAGAGGAATAAGTTCTAGAGATCTATTGTACAGCATAGTACCTACAGTTAACAATGCTATGTTGTAAACTTAAAATTTGCTAAGAGAGTAGATTTTACGTTAAGTGTTTTTATCACAAAAATAATAATAAGAGGGTGGGAGGAAACTTTTGGAGGTGCTGGACAGATTTATGGCATAGATGCAGTAATGGTTTCACGGGCATATATTTATCGTTAAACTCAAGTTGTATACCTTAAATATGTACAGCTTTTTGTATGTCAACCATATCTTAATAAAGTGGTTTTAAAAAAATACCAAAGAATTAAAGTATGCATATTCTAACAAAACCTCTGAGAAGATTAATTCCTTCACTATAATTTTTTAAAATCAAAAACCCAAAATAGGGGCTGGCCCGGTGGTGTAACAGTTAAATTTGTCCACTCTGCTTCGATGGCCCGGGGTTAACTGGTTCGGATCCTGGGCCGGACCTATGCACTGCTCATCAAGCCATGCTGAGGTGGCGTCCCACACAGAGCAACTAGAAGCATGTACAACTATGACACACAACTATCTACTGGGGCTTTGGGGAGAAAAAGGAAAAAAGGAGGAAAGTTGGCAACATGGCCAATCTTCCTCAAAAAAAAAAACACACAAAACCCCAAGTAGTTCACTTTTCAAAAAACCATAACCAATAATATGTTTATGATTTTTAGAACATTTTAAAATCAGATAAAACTCAACCACTACGATTTAAAGAATACAAGAAAAATTTCATGCCACTGGTATCCCAATGACAAAGAAATTCCATCCTGAAAATAAATTTAAAATTAAGATAATTCTTAGAATACTTATTGTTTTTAAAGTTAAAATCTAGATAAAAACAAAATGTGTAGTTTTATTTTTGTGTGTGTGAGGAAGATCAGCCCTGAGCTAACATCTGCCAATCCTCCTCTTTTTGCTGAGGAAGACTGGCCCTGGGCTAGCATCCGTGCCTATCTTCCTCCACTTTATACGGGACACTGCCACAGCATGGCCTGACAAGCGGTGCGTTGGTGCGCTCCCGGGATCCGGGCTGGCGAAACCCCGGGCCGCCCCAGCGGAGCACGCGCACTTAACCGCTTGCGCCACTAGGCCGGCCGCCAAAATGTGTAGTTTTAAAAGAGAAAGTGTAACCCATAACTTTTGATGGGTAGGTGACATAAAAGGATACTTACAGGTATGGAGGCATTCTGTCACTGTAGTTGGCTTGATCAGATACCCTTTACAGATATAGCAGGTGATGTACGGATTGAAATCTTTCACCAAGTGTTTCCTTTGGGTAGCCATTCGTGGTTAGCTAGGACTGGCTTTAGTAGTTCAGGCAAAGAGGGGTATTAAGTGGATGAAAGTCTGATCCCAGGAGCTGGTGTGGAGTTCCCAACTGGATGTCCTGAGGCATGAGAACTAACATCCAGATTTATCATGAGATCGCTGGTCATCACTCCTTCTGGTGGTTCTGCTTTCCCATATCTGTTTCCACAATAATTTTAAAAAGATGAGAGAAAAAGGTGTCAAATTCCTCATATTGTATTATTATCATATTAGCAGCAAGTGTTACATGTTCCAAATTGAGTGAAGAGGTAAACAGAACATTTCCCTCACTGTAACATTAACTTGTAAACCTGTTATGATTTAATTCAGAATAATGACAAAGTCGTCCAATCCTGGGGCCTCAACTATCACCTCTGTACAAATGACACCCAAGGCTACTAACCCCAGTCTTGATTTCTTCACCTCTCCAGTAATGCATTTTAACTATCTGCTTGACTGCTCTATTAGGAGTTCCTGCCAATACAAGTTAAAAGATTCAAAACTGAAGTCATTATCCTCCCTATCAAAATGCTCCCTAGTTCCATTTTGTACCCCACATCCAGTCAGTAGTCAAATCAAGTTGATGTCCTTTTCCATTCTATCCACAGACACCCCCCTGAATATTACCTCTCCAACTGCAGTCCATCCTACATTCCACCAGGCTTATTTTATTCTATCACATTTGAGTCCTCCTCAAAGAATGTCAGTGTCTCCTCTTGACAAAGAGAAAAATGTTTATATTTCCTAGCTTGTCATATAAGACCCTCTACAGGCTGACCTTAACGTTCCCTTTCACACCGTTCTTCAGATAAACTGAGAGGATTATTCTTTCCCACAGTCCATTCTGCAGACTCTATATCTTCTATCCAATAAGTCCTCCCTCTCCTCTGTCTAGATCCTACCTACCCTTCAAAACCCTTCTCCAAAACTATCCTCAATGTAATCTCTCCCTTTTTAACCCTTATTTCTCTGTTGTTACATTTTCCTTTTATTTTGATTTATAGTTACATTCATTATCTCCTCCATTAGACTGCAAAATCTTTGATAGAAACTAGTCACATTTAGTAAATGTATAACCTGGGCAATGTTACTTATGCTCTCTAAGTCTCAGTTTTTTTAACTGTAAAATGAAAACAAGGGTGCCAGCTTCCTAGAGTGGTAAGGATTAAATGACACAATATACATAAAGCTAACACATAGTAAAAAGTGAATATCATTAATCTTTTTCCAGAAACGTTCAGCATAGTTGGCTTGTACATAGATTACTAAAAAAAAAGTTTAAAAAGTTTCTTACAACAAATGTGTCCTCTTAGAAAACACAACATGAAAGAAGGTGTTGATTTCCTAAGTTAATTCTAGAAACAGGAACTTTTCTCCTATCCTAGCTGTTAACTCATAGGTAAGCCTAAAGCAACCAGAAAGGTAAAAGGCATCATTCCATCGACACATCGCCATTGAGAACGTGCACAGAATAGGTTCTGCGTGTAACCATCCTATCCGCTCGTGAAAGCGTGTCGAGGGTGTAAGAGAAAGAGAGCATAATCAACAGACAGGGGTCTGGGTTCCGGTCCTTAGCCCTGTAAGACCTTCAGCAAGGCACTGAACATCGGTGCCTGGGTCTCGGCTTCCTCCTCTATACACTGGGATTAACGGCCCTGCCTTTCCCACCGGTTTGCCAGGAAGTAGGGGAAAGTCCTCTGAAAGAGGAAATGCAGGGTCCCGAGCAGGGGTGGTGGTCAGACCGTAAGCCCTGGAGCCCTGTCAGCAAGACAGTCGAAGGAAGCGAGTCCTTGCAGGGGCGGGGCGGGGCGAGAGGGAACTTTTCCGCGTCCCGCGGCGGGACCCGGCGGCAGGCCCTGGGCGGTCCAACACAAGTCTGCCCCGCCCGCCGGCAGGTGTCCGGGCCCGGCGGACGCGCCGGTCGGGACGGGCCGGGGCTGCGCCGGGGAGGACACGCCGCCTCCCCCAGGGCCGGGCGCCCGCCGCCCGCCGCCCTCTCCGCCCCTGAGGGGAGAGCACGGCTCCGAAGCCCCCAGACTCCGCCCGGCCACCCTCACCCCCGCGGGGCTCTCCGGGCTCCCGGCGGGGCCGACCGCGGCAGGTGCCAGGAGGTGCCGCTCCCGCTCCGGGCGCAAACTTGGGCGGGGACCGCGGGGGCGACCGGGGTCCGGCCCCTCGGCCGCTCTCGAGCCCGCCCAGTACCTACCCCGCGGCCGCCGCCGCCGCTTCTCGCCCGCCAGCGCGCCGGCCTCAGAAGGAAGGAAAGTGAAAGAGAAACAGCGCCCGCCGCGGCCTGGCCGGTCCCCGCGCCCCGTCCGCCCTCCCCCTGCAGGCGGGAGCGCGCCGGCTCCGCGGGGCCACTCGGCTCGGGCCCGATAGGGCGCGGCGGGCCTCGGGGCCCAGGGCCGGTGCCGCCTCCAAGGGCAACTCCACCCCCTTCCAACCGCCGGCGCCGCCGGCCGGCCACGCCCCTGGACACGCCCCCGGCCACGCCCGCCTGCCCGCGCGCCTCACAGGTGCCGCGGACGCCCCGCCCGCCCTGCCGCCGTGGCTCCGGTGCGACACGTAGCTTTGGCCAAATTCTATCTCGGTTCTTCTCCTCACCACCAACCTCTCCCGGTTGTTTTCATCATAACAATGTCTGGTATACTTTCCCTGGCGGGTGTAAAAACAACGGTCAGTGTTGAGAATGAGTCACCCTGCGAAATTGTCTACTCGGCTGCATCTTCCCCAAGCCAGTCCCATCTGGACCGCGGCAAGGCGGACATCCCTTGATTTGCACCGTATTTAAAAATCACTAACGAACTTGTTACTGTGGGGTGGGTCTAGAGATCATGACATTTGACAACCGTAAGCAAAGGGGAGCTTGGTGGGGGTGGGGGTGTGAGTGGAAAGGTAAAGAGTTATTTCTGTTTGCAAGGTTCAAAACAAAACAAACAAAACTCCCCAGTTCTCTTTTAGTGGACTTTGAGATCCACAAGAGACCATTCATTGCAAAAAAAAAAGATTGTTGAAAAGCATGCATTAAAGGATTCCTCAAAGTCATTCAATCCTATTCTACTGCATTCCACAAACTTACAAATTTCTACTACAACCGCTATTTTGCTAAACATAAATTAGACCCGGTTTTTTGCTTCTCAGAAGACTGCAATCTAGTAATCCTAGGGTAGCAGGCAAATCAGTGAGGTCTCCACCGATAAAACATAAGTTAAAACGGACATCCCAAAGGGAATTAGCAAAGGGCAGCTTCAATCTTGTGTATTAGAAAGGAGAAAAGGTGTTAGAATTGCATCATCTTTGCTTCTGTGATAGCCTGAGCAGTGACGGCCAGGTAGTTGACAGTAAGGGGGGATAGTGATTAATGCAAAGTATTTTCTTTATCTCCAATTGACTGAGACACCTTCCTTATTACCAGAATGATATGTGGTGATGGCTCCCGTGGCAAACCAACAAACTGGCCCAGCAACTGTACAGGTGTTCAAAGATCCATTTAAAAGTTAAAATACACCAAGAAGTAGACCAAACCAGCTTTTAAAAATATCCAATTTATAATTAAACTTATGTAGAGTGGACATAACATGTAAAAAATTACCATTTTTTAATACCGTAGCAGGAGCAATACATTTTCTGAAATAGCTTTCAATGACCACATTTTCATAGTCCTTATGAGAACCATTTTGCAAAAGTACACATGCCAATTTCCAAGCTGCGATCAGCTTCAATAAGTCACAGCAATCACAAGAAGCACAGAAAACAAGTCAGGTCAAACGTCTTTATAGCTGAAGGATTACTCTTCAGATCTTTCATCTCGGAGACTAAACAGATCAATACGGGAAAAGTCATCCTATTTCCAATGTATTTAAAATATATGTAAGGGAAGATATTACTGTATATACTAAAACATATGCAATATGACTTGGTATTTTCCATCCGAACCTATGTTAAATATATTTTTAAAGAATAACACTTAATGAAGCCTAGGGGGCTTAAATGTGATTGGTGATCAGCATCAAGTGGGGTTAATCAGCATTCCCTGAGGAAATGAATTCGAGGATGGATATTTGGAGGACTTACATCAGCAATGGAGGGGGGGTTACAATATGCTAGAGAGCAGAACCTGAAGAGAGATGTGGAGGTGGGGCTGCCCTAACTGAAACTGCAATGGTGGACTTGGAGGTGGGGGAGAGTATTACTACCTTTGTAAGGAAATCGGTGCTTTGTGTCCCTGGAGGCAGCACGGTTTATAGCAAAATGTTCGGTGGTTTCTCCTTTTACCTCTTTAGCAACCATGCCACCTTTCCCATTCCAAGAAAAAAAATGCACACACACACAAAAGAAAAACAAACAAAAAATTCAAACATTTGTCTGCTTAAAAAATAATAAAAGAAACGGCAAGCAGGAATGTTACGAAGGGGCAAGTTTCCTGACCTACGTATAGGTCATTTAAACACACGACTTTCAGCTGCTGCATGGCCTCTCCATCTCGCCTGGGACTGCTTCCCAGTAACTCACCCCTCAGTCCCTTGGTTCTGACAGTGGGAGCTGGAACAAACCATAGAAGCCTCAATATGAGGGCGTGGCTCTGATAACCAATCTCAAGTACCAGTGGGACCCTCAAGTAAACAAAGGCCTGGAAGTAACTGGATACACAGGACCAGGAAGAAGAAATGGTAGACAGAAGAATCAGCTGGGAGTCCCCTTATCACTGATCTACTTCAGCAGTCTCATTTTACAGATGTAGAAACCAAGATCCTGAGAAGTGGCAAATTCATAATCTCAGAGCTGATTTTGGTAGAGCCAAGACCAAAACAAAGGTGCCAGTTCCATATTCTTTACACCTCTCCAGAGAACTTCTCAAGCCAAGAATTTAAGGAAGGTCTGGTAAGAAACAAATTAACTTAAAAGAAAATAAAAGAACAAAAGGAGAGACGAATGGATGAAGGGAGGGAGGGAAATAACTGCCTAGATGGTATTATAAGTGAACTGGCCACTGGTGATTTCCTATCAAAGAAGGATAAGCCCAAAGCGATAATTTGTTTCATTTGATCATTGATCCAGACTCTTCCAGGGAGCCATTAATGGCTCTTGATAACCCCTGGAACTACCAGGAGCTATCTGTATACCTAACAAATATTTTCATTACTTTGTATTTTATGTCTAGATTTTTCTTTTAGTTAAGGCTCGGCAATGGATGGGTAATTCCATACTGAAAAGTTCATATTCCTTCCTTGCCTAAATATATCATCAATGAATTGATGTTTAATGGCATAACATTTTAAAAATAGGGTTATATCTTTACCATTTCCCTGAAATAGTAAATAAGATGACTTTTTCATTATCATAAATTATTTTATATACCTAAGAATGCTATTTAATCCTTTCAATCCTTTCACATAGACTATCTCCAACATAAAACTACCTCCTGTACTCTAAGTCTTCCTACAGAGATTTCAGAAAACATTAAAATTTAAAGTGTCCTACTGGGCCCAAATGTATTTATTTTATGGCCATGGACACTGCAGCTCAAAATCTATGGTTGCCTAAAATCAATGATGGAGGAGGGGGAGGGGAACAGAGAACTGAAGGACTTCCAATAACCCTTGACCATGTCTCTGTCTCTCAAGAGAATGCACCCCTCCCCTACAATCAATAATTCTCAAGGACTCTGGCTGCTAAATGTCTCTTGAATCCTTCCACTTAACCTACCCTAGTTCAGATCACTAGCATCTCTACCCTCTATTACTTCATTGAACTCTTAAGCAGTCTCCCTACAGCTCTTCTCTGCCAAACCACCACTCTCCACCACACAGCCAGAGGACTTTCTAACTACAAATTTGATCATGCTGCTCCCTGGCTTAAAATACCCTTGTTCTTAGGATAAAGCCCAAACACTTAATAAGCCCATCTGGGATCCCTCTCCCTTGAACTCCATGCTGCAGCCATAATGAACCTTTTTACCCTCTAGCTAGAGAGATGGGTCTTCTTTCAAATGAGCACCCTGTCCCAATCCCCTTATTCTCCCCACCCTTGCTAAATCTGGCCAACTCTTATTTATCCTTTAGTTATCAGATGATCTCAAAGGCCACCTTCCCAGACACCTCAAGGCTGCTGAGGAGCCTCCTGGATATACATATACCACATACATACATCACAACTCATACTTATCCTCTCAAATCCCACATCACACTGTCTTTGATTATCTGGTTTACTTGTCTGAACCTCCTACTAGTGTGTAAGCCCAGTGGATCCATCGCTTGACTGTGCATCCCTAGCAGAGTGGATGGCAAACGGTAAGCATTCAAATAAATATTGACTGAAAAGGTGAATATCTGCACACAATCTCAGACATATTCTGTGTACTTTTTCTTTGGTTTCTTCTTGGAGGGGTCTTTACAAAAGATGTGTTAAGGCATAAACCCTGCCCTCTAGGACTACTAACTCAAGTCACACCAGGGAATAGAGACTTATCCACAAGAAATAATTATGAAGCAATACACCAAATTTATTAATAAAGTGTTAAATGGAACATGATCAAATGACAAAAACTCCAGTTGAAAGAAGGAGTACTATGGGTGATCAAGAAATTAGTCCCACATACTTAAGACTCTGCAAGACAGCAAGGCAAAATACCAAAAGCTATGGCTACGAAAAATAAATGAGAAAGCCAGAAAAACAAGAGAAATTAAGTCATTACACTAAAAGTGAATACAGATAAATAGCATTAGGTATAGGGACAAGTTTAGTCTGTGAAAGACTGTGCAACTAGCTAAATAAATATTTTAAAGTGCTTTAAATACAGTATGCTAAAGAGACAGATCAACAAAATATTTTTTCTCCTTTGAGAGGCAGAAAAATCTAGCTGTATGTTCTTTACTGTAGTGTCAACAGTTGGCTGGAACAAGTTCTAGTTATACTGGAAGAACAGAGAATGTAACTAAAATAGGAACAGACTATAAGGAAAAACTGGATTTACTACAATTATCAGGGCTATTGTATTTCAAAACATCATTATAGAACCACAACTGTTGTTCTGGGAGGTCAGAATAAATCCCTGAGGATCATAAATGGACAAGTGACTTAAATGCAGAAACTAAGAATATTCCATCAAATCTGAATGTAGATGATTCTAAATTAGGAATGATTGTAGAAAAGTTAGAAAAAAATGTCCTACCAAAAAAAGATATGAAATTCAATTGGAGCAAATGCAATATAGAAATTTAGTGACAAACACTCAAATATCAAAGGAGACTAGGCATATGAATTGAAAAAATCCTGATTTTCCAGGTAGCTATGGTTTAGAAGAAAGGACACTGGACCCAGAGTCAAGAGAACCTGATTTTTAGTCAGGGGAAGTCTCTCAACTTCCCTTGGCTCCTTCTTCTTCCTATGAAAATTGAAGTTAATATTATCATCTTAATCACTGGTCTACAGGGACGATTTTCTTTATATACTTGTGAGTTGTTATAACGAGCACATAGAAGATTAAATGAAATAGGTGAGAAATGTTTTTTAAATTATAAAGTGTAAAGAACTGTAAAAATATAAAGTATAAGTAGTAGTTTTGTGGACCACCAGGAGTTCAATAGTACCTAGTAATCTTGTACCACCCAGCAGAGGTCCTGATAACTAAGATCTATCCAAAGAATGTTTGTAGGATGAAGGAGGAGACACTCCAGGCAGGGCAATGGATCTAGGACACAGCATACAGTAAGGCATGCAGTGGTCAGAAAGCACTCCTTCCTCTGAATTCAATATCCATCACATCCAATTTTTAAAAATGAGATGGGGAAACCTAAATATTTCACTATGTAATTCAAAGTCGTATAAAGAAAACTAGTTCCCCGAATATGTTTAATAATATGGGTTAGTTCAACATTGCAGAAGTGGTGTGTGATATCTTTATTCACTCCACGTGAATGAACGGGTAGCAGAAATGTTTTCCATTAAAATGAAAATTCTCCAGGAGGGGTCATAAGCAAGCCCTTATGAGCCATCTCTTGAGCTATTGGTTCCCAGCTCACCAGGATTAGTAGACTTAGTCCATGGGAAGGGAGAAAGGCCAAGGAAGGGCACAAGGCTTAAGTTATGAGTTAACATGTTAGCAGGGCATTAACCGTAACACTTTGCTGGCTGGGAGGCTGGGGAGCCAGCATGAGGAAGCAAAGCATATCTGAAAGAGGAGATGGCAAACCACCAGAGATCACCTTCTCTCTTGTACTTCACAATCCCATCTTGAACCAGAAACAAAAACAAAAAACTCTTGAAAACAAAAGGAAAATTCGTGTGTTCATACTGTCTTCAACTCTTCAAAGAATTAATGATTAAGATACTGATTCTTTTTTTTTTTTGTGAGGAAGATCAGCCCTGAGCTAACATCCATGCCAATCCTCCTCATTTTGCTGAGGAAGACCAGCCCTGAGCTAACATCTATTGCCAATCTTCCTCCTTTTTTTTCCCCCTTTTTCTCCCCAAAGCCCCAGTAGATAGTTGTATGTTATAGTCACACATCCTGCTAGTTGCTGTATGTGGGACGCTGCCTCAGCATGGACCGACAAGCGGTGTGTCAGTGCACGCCTGAGATCCCGGGGCCGCCAGTAGCGGAGCGCGTGCACTTAACCGCTAAGCCATGGGGCCGGCCCCGATACTGATTCATTTTTGTTTAGGTTTGCAGAAAAGCTAAGAGAAAATTGGCCTACGTTAAAGTGGGGGGGGGGGGGCACTAGCTATAATATAAGATGGACATTCGTAATTCTTGACCTTCAACATGATAAACCCTACAACAGTCTCAGAAGCTGTGATAACGTCCTTAATGTTTAAGAAAAAAGAAACAGTATTTGTCTCCACTGTCTGGTGAAGGCGTTATCCTAGCTGACTGGAAAAGGTCCTGCCAGTTATCAAAGCTTCCTTTGATATCTTCTTGATAAGAAGCTGAAAAAAGCACCAGCATCAAAGCATCTTGGATTAGATGACTAATGAGAATACAAGATGGCTGCATAGCAAGGTGGTTAACAGAGCATAAGCCCCATGAGGGCATGGCTTTTATCATTACTGCTGTATCCCTTGAATCAAGTCTAAAACATAATAGGCTCCCATTAAGTATTTGTTGAGTGAATGAATGAATGAATGAATGAACAAACATATAAATGAAATCTGACTTTGCTGTCGGGACTGCCCACATTCAAATTCTGGCACAATCTCTTACCCACTATGTGTCCTAGGGCAAAGAACTATTCTGTGTCTCAGTTTTCTCATCACTTAAATGGATATAATAAAAGTACACGTCTCATAGGAGTTTTCAAGAGGATTACATGAGATAATACGAGTAATGCACTTAGTACCCAGTAAGCAAACAAATGCTTGCTGAATTAATTTTAAGAATTTCATATTTATACCCTTCCCTGTTATATGGACAAAACAACAATGAAACATAGGAAGTAATTTAAAACCTGATGACAAATACTTAGAACAAATGCCTTAGAACAATTTATTTGCTTTCAGGATGTACATGGAGGCAGCAGTTAGTCACCCAACTTCTCTACCAGGTGCCCTTCCTCCCCCCACAAGAATTTTAAAATAAGGTTACTCTCTAAGTGGTAAATGAGTAAAATATGAAAACCATGGCTTAAATTACTCATCTCAAGATGAAATTATGAAATAGGATGTACATAGAAGTCAAAAGAGTTTTATGAACATTCAAAACTCCAGTTGAGTGACCTGGGTATAATCTTAGGGAGGCAGGACTGAAATGTGACATATTTAGTAAAGTAAAACATAATTAATTATATTCTACCTTGTCTGGAATAACTTTATGTAAACAGGAAAAGAATGAGCAAGGAACACAAAAAAGGGAAGTGCCAAGGGCAAGATGTGGGCAGTGTGTAGACAACATTGTCTAGGGCAGGGAGACACTGAATTGGGCAAATCTGAACTAGTCACCTGAGAAGTGTGCTCTGATCCTACCAGGAGTGATAATGAGACCTGAATTATCATCCTTTGTCTTAGGCTCTGATTCCAATGCCCACAAAGTAACTTTTTGAGTATTAATTTGTATTCTCTTGTACTGAAATACTGGAAGCAAATACCTAAACTGCAAAATTAATATTTTGTGACTATTCCACTGTAAAGCCAGCCCTAGTGGTCTAGTGGTTAAGATCTGGCACTTTCACTACCGAGGCCTGTGTCTGCTTCCTGGTCAGGGAACCACACCACCCGTCTGTTGGTTGTCATACTGTGGCGGCTGCATGTTGGTGTGATGCTGAAAGCTATGCCACTGGTATTTCAAATACCAGTAGAGTCATTCATGGTGGACAGTTTCAGCAGAGCTTCCAGACTAAGACAGACTACAAAGAAGGACCTGGTCACCCACTTCCGAAAAAACTGGCCATGAAAACCCTATGAATAGCAGCTGAGCATTGTCTGGTATAGCGCTGGATGATGAGAGGATGGTGCAAAAGGATCAGGCGGGATTCTGCTCTGCTGTACATAGGGTCCCAGGAGTCGGAATTGACTCAATGGCACTAACTACTACAAATTCCCACTGTAAATTTTAAGATCTTCCTTTTTTACTTTAATTGACTAATATCATGACATTGTGTTGTATTCTTCAGAGAAAGATACCAAAACGCGCCATTTTAGAGCTGAGAAAATTAAGACAAGTTGATCAGTTTACCCTGGGCCAACCCAAGTAGTGAATCAGTCAGGAACAAGGCTAGAATTTTCCTGTTTCTGTAAAGTCTATTTCCTTCAATTAAGAAGGTTATGGATAAGCTAGTCACAAAATGACAAATATTGAATGATTCCACTTACATGAGGTACCTAGGGTAGTCAAATTCACAAAGACAAAAAATAGAATGGTGGTTGCCAGGGGCTAAGAAGAGGGTGGGTGGAGAGTCATTGTTTAATGGATACAGAGTTTCAGTTTGGAAAGATGAAAAAGTCTGGAATGGATGGTGGTGATGATTATACAACAATATGAATGTACTTAATGCCACTGAACTGTACACTTAAGAATGGTTAAATGGTAAAATTTAAGTTATGTATATTTTATCACACACAAAAAAATATTATGAGGGAGCTGGCCCCAGTGGCCTAGTGGTTAAGTTCGGCGCTCTCTGCTTCAGTGGCCTGGGTTCGGTTCCCAGGTATGGACCTATACCACTCATGTGTCAGTGGCCATGCTGTGGTGGTGACCCCCATACAAAATAGAGGAAGACTGATGTTAGCAACATCGTGTTAGCATGTTAGCATAATGTTAGCAACAGATGTTAGCTCAGGGCGAATCTTCCTCAGTGAAAAAAAAAAAGTTCTGGGGACAGAGTGACATCAGCATCATGGCAGACTGAGCTTCCCCCATTGAACTGTCCCCCTCTAAGACACAACGAAAAGGACATTCATATTCCAACAGACGCTATTCACACAACACAGGGGATGTCTGAGGCACCCAGGCAGCCATACACCCCGGGACTGAGGTGCTGGAATCCTCAGAGTAACTGGAAGGAGGTAAGAGGAGCTCCCTTCCTTCCCCAAGGACTGCAACCTTGAGACTGAGACCATGTGGCTCTCAGAGGTGGGGAGGGGCGGCTCCCCGTGGGAAAACCAGCGCTCTCCAAGACCCCTCACAGCCCGTGGGGAATCCCCGTACAGAGGGAGTAGAACTGTTGCAAGGATACTTTTGACAAGCTAGCCCCCCAGGAGAGCAGAGAGCAACAGCAAGGCAAGAGAGTTCTGAGATAGGGGAGGCAAAATTAAGCCCCCCCAACCCAGCCCGCCCGCCCACCCAGTGCTTCAGCACAGCAGGCTTCAGCTCGGCCCTGCCCCCAGAGGCAGCGGCCCCTAGGCACCCGGGGTAGTGGTAGGGCGCCCTACCAGCAGTGGTAGGGCGACGGTGCCCCACTCCAAGAGGCAGTGGCCCCCAGGCAACATGGCCCCACTAGCAGCAACAGCATGACCTGGCCCCACCCCCAGAAGCAGCAGCCCCCAGGGGACTGGGCCCCACTAGTGGTGCAGCGTGCCCGTGCCCCGCCCCCAGAGGCAGCGGCCCCCAGGTGCCGGGCCCCACCAGAGGCAGTGGCAGCTAAGGCCCCACTGTGCCACAGCCCCAGCTGCTCCAGCTGGATCGCGACATGGCCCGGCTCCACCGCGACACAGCCCCAGCTCCTTTGGCTCGACTGTGTCCCGCTTCCAGCTCCTTCACCTCGACTGCCCCCTGGCTCCAGCTGCTTCGGCTTGGCCGTGCTCAGGCTCCAGCTGACTTGGCACCAGCAACTTTGGCCCAGCGGTGCTCCAATTCCAACTTCTTTGGCCCAGTGGCGCTCCAGCTTCTGCTTCTTCAGCACAGCCACACTCCAGCTGCAGCTGCTTCAACCCACCTGCATGAGCCCCAGCTGCTTCAGCCTAGCTGTGCTCCAGTCCCAGCTGTTCCCACACTCCAGCTCCAGCTGTTCCCATGCTTTGCCTCCAGCAGCCTCCACTCAGCCACCCTTCAGATCAACCGTGCTTCAGCTCAGCCACACCTCAGCTCAGCTGGGGACTGACCAGAGCGCCTGCGGATTGAGGTGGGCCAGAATACACAGCCCTTGACCCCCACCCAGCAGCAGGAAGAGAAAACTGAAATCATATAGTTTCAGTATGAGGAAAAATAAGCCAACACCAACAGGCACTATGCAAAAATATATTAAATCTCCAGACCAAAAGGAAAATGACAAGTGCCCAGAAGTCAACCCGGAAAGCACAGAAACGTATTAATGTATTAATGACAGAGAATTCAAAATAGCCATCATAAAAAAGCTTAATGAAATACAAGAAAACACAGATAGCCAATTCAATGAAATCAGGAGTTTCTTCACAAAAGAGATTGAAACTATAAAGAAAAACCAATCAGAAATCTTAGAGATGAAAAACACAATAGAGGAGATAAAGACAAATCTGGAAGCCTTAAGCATCAGGGCTGACAATATGGAGGAAAGAATTAGCAATATTGAGGACAGCAATGCAGAAATGCTCCAGATGGAGGAGAAAAGAGCTAAGACTAAAAAGAAATGAAGAAACTCTCCGAGAAATATCCAACTCAATTAGGAAATACAACATAAGGATTATAGGTATTCCAGAGGGGAGACGAGAGGGTATAAGGAGCAGAGAACTCGTTCAAATAAATGATAGCTGAGAAATTCCCAAACCTGGGGAAGGAGCTGGAAATATCAGTGAATGAAATAAATAGATCTCCTAAATCTATCAACACGAAAAGACCCTCTCCAAGGCATATAGTAGTAAAGCTGGCAAAAGTCAACGACAAAGAAAAAATATTAAGGGCAGCTAGACAAAAAAAAAAAAATAACGTACAAAGGATTTCCTATCAGGCTCTCAGCTGATATCTCGACAGAAACTTTACGGGCTAGGAGAGAGTGGAACAATATATTCAAAATTCTGAAGGACAAAAACTTTCAGCCAAGAATACTCTATCCCGCGAAAATATCCTTCAGATATGATGGAGAAATAATAACTATCCCAGATAAACAAAAGCTAAGGGAGTTCATTGCCACAAGACCCCCACTGTAAGAAGTGCTCAAGAAGGCCCTCATGCCTGAGGAAATAAAGAGAAAGGGGATTCAAAGTTTTGAACAAGGAGGAAAATAGGTCGACAAAACCAGAAAAATTGCAGCTCTCTATCACAATAGATTAGCAAACACTTAATTATAAAACCAAAGATCAAGGGGAGCTAAGCATGAAAAATAAACATAACCTCATCATGTTAAACACAAACTCACAACACAAGAAGGAATAAGATGTGACAACTTAGAAGGGGAAGAGGAAAGCGATCGAATTGACTTAGTCTAAGAGAATAAGAGGCCATCAAAAAATGGACTATCACATCCACAAGATTTTTTATAAAAACGTCATGGTAACCACTAACCAAATAACCAGAACAGAATCACACAGGATCAAGACAGAGAAAACTAAGAGAACCCCCATAGAGAACTACCAAACCGAATTGGTAGTCCGAAACACATGGGATAAGAAGCAAAAGAAATGCAAAAGAACAGGAAAAAGAGTGATAAAATAGCAACAATAAGCCCTCATATATCAATAATTACTCTAAACGTAAATGGACTGAACTCTCCAATCAAAAGACACAGAGTAGTGGGATGGATTAAAAAACAAGACCCAACAGTATGCTGCCTCCAGGAAACACATCTCAGCTCTAAAGACAAACACAGGCTCCGAGTGAAAGGATGGAAGACAATACTCCAAGCTAATGGCAAACAAAAGAAAGCAGGTGTTGCCATACTTATATCAGACAAAGTTGACTTCAAGATAATACAGGTAATGAGAGAAAAAGAGGGGCAATACATAATGATAAAAGGGACACTCCACCAAGAAGACATATCACTTTTAAATATAAATGCACCCAACAGAGGAGTACCAAGGTATATAAAGCAGCTATTAACAAACCTAAAAGGAGATAATAACAACACAATAATAGTAGGAGACATTAACACTCCACTTTCATCAATGGATAGATCATCCAGACAGAAAATCAATAAGGAAATAATGGACTTAAATGAAAAACTTGATGAGATGGACCTAACAGATATATATAGAGCACTCCATACAAACACAGCAGATTACACATTCTTCTCAAGCACACATGGAACATTCTCAAGAATAGACCATATGTTGGGAAACAAGGCATGCTTGTATAAATTTAAGAAGATTGAAATCATAACAAGCATATTCTCTGACCATAACACCATGAAGCTATAAATCAACTACAAGAAAAAAACTGGGAAAGCGGCAAAGCTATGGAGAGTCAACAACATGCTACTAACCAACCAATGGATCATCGATGAAATTAAAGGAGGAATTAAATCATATTGGGAAACAAATGAAAACGGAACTACACTGTACCAACTCATATGGGATGCAGCAAAAGCGGTCCTGAGAGGGAAACTCATAGCAATACAGGGCGACCTTAACAAACAAGAAAAAGCCCAAATAAGCAAGCTCAAACTCCACCTAACAGAATTATAAAAGGAAGAACAAACAAAGCCTAAAGTCAGCAGAAGGAGGGAAATAATAAAAATCAGAGAAGAAATAAATGAAATTGAAATTAAAAAAAACAGTAGAAAGTATCAATGAAACAAAGAGCTGGTTCTTTGAGAAGATAAACAAAACTGACAAACCCTTAGCCAGACTCACCAAGAAAAAAAGAGAGAAGGCTCAAATAAATAAAATTAGAAATGAAAAAGGAGAAATTACAACAGATACCACAGAAATACAAAAGATTATAGGAGAATACTATGAAAAACTATATGCCAACAAATTGGACAATCTAGAAGAAATGGATAAATTCTTAGACTCATACAACCTCCCAAAACTGAATCAAGAAGAAATAGAGAACCTGAATAGACCAATCACAGGTAAAGAGATTGAAACAATAATCAAAAACCTCGCAAAAAATAAAAGTCCTGGACCAGATGGCTTCTCTGGAGAATTTTACCAAACATTCAAAGAAGATTTAATACCTATCCTTCTCAAACTATTCCAAAAAATAGAGGAAGATGGAACACTTCCCAACACATTCTATGAGGACAACATCACCCTGATACCAAAGCCATACAAAGACAATACTAAGAAGGAAAACTACAGACCAATATCTCTGATGAACATAGATGCAAAAATCCTCAACAAAATATTGGCAAACCGAATACAGCAATACATTAAAAAGATCATACACCCTGATCAAGTGGGATTTATACCAGGGACACAGGGATGGTTCAACATCCACAAATCAATCAATGTGATACACCACATTAACAAAATGAGGAATAAAAACTACATGATCATCTCAATAGATGCAGAGAAGGCATTTGACAAGATCCAACCTGCATTTATGATAAAAACTCTCAACAAAATGGGTATAGAAGGAAAGTACCTTAACATAATAAAGGCCATATATGACAAACCCACAGCCAACATCATACTCAATGGGGAAAAACTGAAAGCCATCCCTTCAAAAACAGGAACAAGACAAGGGTGCCCACTCTCGCCACTCTTATTCAACACAGTACTGGAGGTTCTGTACAGAGCAATTAGGCAAGAAAAAGGAAAAAAAGGAATCCAAATAGGCAATGAAGAAGTGAAACTCTCGCTGTTTGCAGATGACATGATCTTATATATAGAAAACCCTAAAGAATCCATTGGAAAACTATTAGAAATAATCAAGAACTACAGCAATGTTGCAGGGTACAAAATCAACTTAAACAGAAATCAGCTGCATTTCTATACACCAACAACGAACTAAGAAAGAGAAGACAATCCCATTTACAATTGCAACAAAAAGAATAAAATATCTGGGAATAAATTTAACCAAAGAAGTGAAAGACCTATACAATGAAAATTATAAGACATTATTGAGTGAAATCAAGGATGACATAAAGAAACGGAAAAATATTCCACGCACTTGGATTGGAAGAATAAACATAGTTAAAATGTCCATACTACCTAAAGCAATCTACAGATTCAGTGCAATCCCAATGAGAATCCCAAGGACATTCTTCACAGAAATAGAACAAAGAATACTAAAATTCACATGGGGCAACAAAAGACCCCAAATAGCTAAAGCAATCCTGAGAATAAAGAACAAAGCTGGAGGCATCACAATCCCTGACCTCAAAACATACTACAAAGTGATAGTAATTAAAACAGCACGGTACCAGTACAAAAACAGACACACAGATCACTGGAACAGAACTGAAAGCCCAGAAATAAAACCTCACATCTCTGGACAGCTAATTGTTTTTGGCGTCTTTTTCCATATTTCCACTTAGCTCCTTTCCTTTGACAAAGGAGCTAAGAACATACAATGGAGAAGGGAAAGTCTCTTCAATAAATGGTGCTGGGAAAATTGGACAGCCACTTGCAAAGGAATGAAAGTAGACCGTCTTCTTTCGCCATACACAAAAATTAACTCAAAATGGATCAAAGATTTGAAGGTGAGACCCGAAACTATAAAACTCCTGGAGGAAAATATAGCTGGTACACTATTTGTCATCACCCATAAAGGGATCTTCTCGAATTCCATGTCTACTCAGACAAGGGAAACAAAAGAAAAAATAAACAAGTGAGACTTCATCAGATTAAAGAGCTTCTACCAGGCAAATGAAACCAGGATCAAAATGAACAGGCAGCCCACCAGCTGGGAAAAAATATTTGCAAACCATATATCTGACAAGGGATTAATCACCATAATATATAAAGAATTCATACAACTGAACAACAAAAAAACACACAACCCAATCAAAAAACGGGCAGAGGAAAGGAATAGACACTTCTCCAAAGAAGATATACAGATCGCCAATAGGCACATGAAAAGATGCTCAACATCACTAATCATCAGGGAAATGCAAATCAAAACCACACTAAGATATCACCTTATACCCGTTAGAATGGCTATAATCACCAAGACAAAAAACAACAAATGCTGGAGAGGCTGTGGAGAAATGGGAACCCTAATCCACTGCTGGTGGGAATGCAAACTGGTGCAGCCTCTATGGAAAACAGTATGGAGATTCCTCAAAAAATTAAAAATATGATCCAGCTATCCCACTACTGGGTATCTTCCCAACGAACCTGAAATCAACAATCCAAAGAGGCTTATGCCCCCCTATGTTCACCGCAGCATTATTCACTATAGCCAAGAGATGGAAACAACCCAAGTGTCCCTCGACTGATGATTGGATAAAGAAGATGTGGTATATATATACCATGGAATACTACTCAGCCATAAAAAAGACAAAATCGCCCCATTTGCAACAATGTGGATGGACCTGGAGGGTATTATGTTAAGCAAAATAAGCCAGAAAGACAAACACTGCATGATTTCACTCATATGTGGAAGATAAACCAACACATGGACAGATAGAACTGTTTGGTGGTTACCAGGGGCAAGGGCGGTGGGGGGGTGGACACAAGGGGTGGAGGGATGCATTTATATGGTGACTGACAAACAATAATGTACAACAAAAATTTCACAATAAAAAAAAAGAGAAAAAAAAGTTCTGGGAAAAAGAACTTTCTTTTTTAAAAAAGAACATCACCAGCAAACAGCAAGACCCTTGGTAAATCACTTCATGAGCCCCGATCTGCCCATCTATAAATCACTTTAGACTTGGGATACCTAATGTCTAATGGGCCTTGAAGATCTTCAATTATATGGCTGTACAATTTGGAAGCATCACCTAGAGCAGGGGTCAGCAAATTTTATCTGTAATGGGTCAGATGGTAAAATTTTAGGCTTTGTGGGCCATATGACTTCTGCTGCAACTACCCAACTCTGCTCATATATGGAAAAAGATGCCAAAAACAATACGTAAACAAATGGATATAGCTGTGTTCCAAGAAAACTTTAAGAAACAGGCAGTGAGCCATATTTGGCCCTTGAGCTATAATTTGCCAACTCCTGACCTTGAGAATATCTCTGTGAACATGTAGAGATGGCAGCAATTAAAATTTTTCCTGTATCTCAGAGTTGATAACTTCTACAATTCCAATAAGCTCTTGATGACAGTTTCAACGTCTTAAATCTAACTTTATGATTTCTATTTTCTAGGCAATGAGTAGAATATAGCGGCTTAACTACCAAAAGGTGGTGATGATATCATCATCATCATCACCATCATCATCATCATCATCATCATCATCATCATCATCAAACAGCTCAGAGAGTTAGAAACTATCTTTTATTCTTCTTTGTAAAGGGTTGTATAATCTGGTCTTTCTCCTATGTCACAATGGAGAAAGTCTACCAACAATGAGAAAAGGTATATTAAACAAAAACATTCTTTCGAATTTGCCCAAGGGCAGGCTTAGTCTCTCACCTCTGACTTCAAGACACCAAATAGTCCTAGCGGCATTCAAAGAGAAAGTATTTTCCCATTCTACCTGGGATTCTATAGTGCTCATCTAAGAGAAAACACAGGGCTTCAAGGGGTAAGCTATCTACTTACATACTTTCACATAGTGCCGCAAGCTGGCCTGACCTGGAGAAGTGTGTGTATATGTCAACTCCAGCCTCACTGGGGCCAGCTTCAGCAGCCTAGATCCTGGTCTGAGAAGAAGCCCAAATGACAGGGTGGTGAGAGTTCACCATCCCATCTCCTTTGAAGGACAGTGGCTACAACAAGAGACGACACATTTGAAATAAGGACACTGCAGCTGTGGGGACTAGACCTGGCCTGATAGTCTAAGGAGAAGGAGGGATGCTTCTATCTCTATGATGCTAAACAAAGAAATTGATGCAGCTGACAGATACTGGTGATATGCTCCCCTTCTATCTTTTTAGATGACTGTTACATGCAAATCAAGAAGAATCTGTGAACAGGGGAAAAGAGTTTCAAAGTACTTTTCACACAAGTCATCAAGACTGAGGTCCATTCACTACCTATACGGTTGAATTACAAAAGAGGAGGCTTTGATATTAGATCATTTGAATACTGATATTTTAATTTAGTAAATTAAGAAACCTGCAGAAAAATCCAAGGACGAGAAGTAATTACATGTATTCACTTATGCTTTTAAAAGGTAAGTTTTGTCAAGAATTGTTGTTCTTGATTCGAACAACTTCCAATGATATATCACTTCCTAAAATTTTAGAAGGATGACACTTATCACAAATACTGACAAGGAAGTTAATTGGAACTTGATGATTATAAATTAGTAGACCACCCTTTCCTTTACCGTATTTCCTGAATGATTTATTCATTAATCCTTTTTACCAATGAAGTCTGAAGTTTTAAGTGGAGTACTCACTTCTACTGGAAAGGGAAAGAATTTCTGTAATTAGAAGCTGAACTTATAACCATAGGCATGAGTGCTTATATGAAGTCTTTATGTCAGATAAAATAATTCACTGTAGAAATACCCAACAATAAACTAGTCATTGATAAAACCAAATAATTGGAATTTAGCCTTTTAAAGTTGACATTTATCAAACCCATACTCAACAACGTGAACATTTCACACTTCTGTACTTTCTTCATTAACTTCGTTATTTTAATATTTAACATTAAGTGTTAAGTATTACATGTTAAATATGCACCAATTTATTCTAAATGCCTGTTATGGGTTGAATTGTGTCCCCTCAAAAGATATGTTGAAATCCTAACCCCTGGAACCTGTGAATGCAACATTATTTGAAGGTAAGGTCTTTGAAGGTATAATCAAGGTCAGTAATGAACCTTAGTACAAATGAGGTTACACTAGAGTAGTTGGGCTTTTAGTCCTAGGTCCCAGTGACCTTACTTGGAGATAACGTCTTTGAAGGTATAATCAAGGTCAGTATTGAATCATAGTACAAATGAGGTCATACTAGAGTAGGTGGGCTTTCAGTCCAACAGGACTAGTGTCCTTAAAAGAACAGGAGAGAGAAAGACAGGGAGAATGCCATGTGAAGACACAGACGCACAGAGAGAAGATAGCGATAGGACAACAGAGGTAGAGATTGGAGCAGCGGGACCAGAACTGCACATTGTAGGGAAAGGGAAAAATCACTCCAGGGGTGTTTCCACCAGAAGAAAGGACTACAACTCAACTACCTCTGGGTAAAAGAATTTAAGGAAACTGATCAAATTTAGGATCATGGCTATGGGAAATGGGAAAGAATTTGTCCAGGCACAAGACCATTGAGAACCTAGCTGAACTGGATAATATATTTCTAGTAGTACTGATTTGCAGACAGCCATGCTGGCAAAGGAGCAGGACAAACAGATGAATGGACTGGCCAAAAGGCTAAAGGACTGCAGATAAAGTGTGGTATAGGAATAGAGCTGAGAGAGAGTTAACGATGATTACACTGGGGTCTGAGGAAGACAAGGAAGGAAAGGGATCCAGAGGGCAGTTGATTGAACTACATAGAAAGGGAGGAGTAGTGAATCCCCACTCACATTAATGTAATTTCCAAGTGTATAAGCCAGAATATGGTCATTTTAAAATCAATTTATACTGTACTTAATTCTAGATATTCTTTTAGATCAGTTCAAAGGAATTTGATATAGATTAATACTTATAATACCTGGCATAGAACTAATTTGTGCTACATATAGCCAAATAGTTACAGAGATTACTTGATACATATATATATACATATACACACATAAACATATAAACATGTATATATATATACACACACATATCCATGGTATGTTTTAAACACTGCACGGATTAAGAACTAGAGAGATGTATTTCTTCAAACATTACAGTTATACTCACTTTTAACTGATTATCTCTTTTATGTTTTATAAGATACAAATATCATCCAGACTAATCAACAACAGTAAATGCATGGCATTACATCTGGAGTGCTATACCAGAACTACTTGCATTTATAAGTTTTGACCCTTGAAACCACTTAAATTGCACATAAGAACACTCCATACTATATGTGGAAACATCTATAACATTCAGAATCAAAATACAGACAACTAGCACTCAGGAAGTAAAACCTACTGTGATAAACAAAAACGTGAGTGTTTTGTAATGTTATGCTTTAAAGATGCTGTTTCTTTGTGTAGTGTGATGCTCATGCTATAAAATTTTTCATACAGTTTCTATCATGAAGATAAGACTAAAGTGCAAATTATTCATATCTTTCCAAAGACAGAAGACATCAAGCTTAGTAAAAATTCAAACTTGCTACTGAATGAATTAAACTTCCTTTCAGCTAAAAAATCTTATAGTTAAAAGAAAGACAAGCTTCAAGGAAAGGTATGAAACAGAATTTCTGTTTTTATATAGAGAGTTCCATTCCATTTTCTTATCCACCCAAAGTGTGATTACAACAAACAGAATTTGCATGCATGAGTTACCTAAGTTAGGCACTAGAATTCTTGTAGGGATATTCATAGTTGTTTTCCATTTTGATTTACCCAGATTCAATTCTCTACCTCATCCCTGTCAGCACAGCTGCCTCGGCATACACAATATAAAATATTAACCAAGAAAAAAAAAGCCAGCAAACACAAACTTTCAGTTACTTCTGGCCCAATAATTCACTTCCTCTAACTGACCAGCATCAGAGTTCTTTATGGCTATTAAGGGAAACTGCCAATTACTCCGATCAAATCATTTCTGAATGACTGTCAAGCATGATCATTCCTAAAATCTGTGAAATAGAGATGTAGTGAAAAAAGAATGGCTTCACTCAACACGTAATCCTGTACACTTTCCTGTGCTTTCCCATAGAGGCTGGAAATTGTGACGACGCCTCTAAAAGCCTGTCTTCAACTCCACCCAGGCAAAAGGTAACTCCACAAAGTCTCCTTAAGCTTCACTCAGCCTACCCTGTGTATCCAAGTCAGCCTTCTAAAGCCTAGCTGCCACTACGGCTCTCCCTCGCCTAATAACTACTGATGTAATGAGCTCTACCAAGTAGTCAGCACTGTGCTTTATGTGATTATTCCTCTTATTCCTTACGGTAACCCTGTGGGACAGACAAAATCACTGTCCTCATTTTACAAACGAAACCGTGGCACAGAGAGTTTGCATGACAACCAGGATCACACAGCTCATGACAGATGCAGGCAGGGGTGGAACCCAGCAGTGCTGCTCCAGGACGGTCCTGGGGCCGCTCCACGACGGTCCTGGGGCCGCTCCACCACCTTCCAGACCACGTTGCTCTGCGGCAGCGTAATGCCTCTGGGGCCTGGCACCAGGCAAGCTTTATCACCTTTATCTCCACTCTTTCCAACATAAAACCTCTGCTCCATAGCTGGACCAGGCTTCTCACTGTCCCTGAAACACAAGGTAAATGCCAAACTCCAGCCTTTGCTTAGACTCCTCCCCAGTAAATGGAATACTCTCCCTCCTTCTCTTCACCTCCATCAAGGCCAGCTGCAATTCTGCATCTTCCCAAACCGTTCCTTCTTCCACCTTGCCACCTCATTTGAGTCTCTCTTTTCTGAGAACTGCTGGAGACCCATGCACCTGATATTTAACTAGTTTACCATTGGTACTGATGTTTCGTGTTCATGCAGTCTGTCAGGTCAGATGGTAAACAACCTAAAGGCAGGGGGAGACAGGGCCCAGGACAGGTCTGTGAACCTAGGAGATGCTCAATAAATGCTGGCTGAAATTTATAATAACCCCTAAAGCAATATAGTCAGTAAAATTAACGCAGCACACTGTCATGAAGTAACACTCTAAGCAATCATCCCAAGACTTCTTGGGTAAAATTCAAGGCGCACACAACTTCCAGCGTATTCTTCAACCTAACAACCAATTCCCCCAGCTAATCACGTCAACTAAGCAGGTATTTCTGTGTTTGGATAGAACAAGTCAGTCTCAGCATATGTGCGTGCATAAACAGCCAGGGACCGACATTCGAGCAATGTTCAAACACAGCATTGGAAATATAATGAGGGATCCAAGTTTGTTGGAATCAAAATGTTTTTAAAAAGCTGATAAGATGGGAAATGAAAATAAAATGCACTCAGTTGCCATTCCTTTTTGCTTTGGATCATTTATTTAAGAAACACTTCCTAGTACCTACATGTCAAACATTGTTTGGGGCACTGTGAAGGATGCTGCCTAGTCCTACTGGGGTTTTTGTGAAGCAGCACACCTGTCTGAGAATTTTTCAATGTCAGAATGAGATATTCTTCTACATTTGAACGACAGAAGAGGTGAGACTTGCTTTCCTACTTACTAGTATCACCAGAATTCACACACAGTTTTAAGAGCTTATTAAGATACACAGAGATCTGAGTTAGAATCTTAAACATTTCTGGTTTTCAGTCTTTTTTTTTTAAGAGTAGCTTACAGGACACAGACAGGGGGAGACCAAACAGCAGAAAGCAGGTGTGGTCAAATTGGTACCAGGTGTCTAGCACTAGAGGCATTGAAACAGCCTTTCTGCTTTCCACAGGGCCTTGGCACCCAGCCACGGCCATGCCCCTGAATACTGATAGTGGCCCACACAGACCACAGGTTCTGTGGGCCCTATGCTTCTACAGCAACCAGTGAGCCTCTGGAGGACAATCACCTCTTACCAGGCTAAGCCAATTATACAGTCTGATATTAGAGATCTTCAGGTGGCATCTTCTAAGAAAGAAAACTTAAAATGATGTAATCCATGCAGAAACAGAAGTATAATGATGTATACTTGAAATCTATACAATGTTATAAACCAGTGTTACTGCAATAAACAACAACAACAATAACAAAAAAGAAAACTTAAAAGGTATCTATTTGTTTATGCATCTTACTAGAAGATTTCCAGGTTAGCTTTTAGAAATAATGTTTTCATAGTGTGGCTATATTAAACACCCTTCTGAAACACATAATTACTCAGAGAGGAAGAATAAATCCCCTACTAACTCCACATAGTTCAATGAGCGTGTAAGTACGTGCTGTGACCAAGAAAGGGATCACAAGAGTGACAGCAGTTACGGCAGAGAAGGGGGCTCTAGGAGCAGGTAGATTCTTTGCAATAAGGGTGACAGTGTCTAGCACCCTCAGCAGAGAGGTGGGGGAAGCTTCTGGAAAGAAGGGGGAGCTAAGAGAGAGGACTGGGACATATGACGTTGTGAATCATTCGTAAGTCAGCAAGTGCCCAAGCTTTACTCAAGTCTAATACTATTATCAGCTGTCTAGCTAAATGCCAGAAACAGCAAAAGATTCAAACGGTAGAGATTAAAACAAACAAACAAAAACAAAACTTTCATTTGGGAACACTTTCATTTTGGAACTCTTCCAAATTCTGTTAAATGAGTTGGTATGTGCACATCCGCTCCACACTCACTCATTCCCCAATGCTTATTAGTAGCCACTAGGATGACTATATGATTTTATATCAACAGGCATCTTAGTTCAGGCTTCTATAACAAAATACCATAACCTGGGTGACTTATAAACAACAGAAATTTATTTCTTATAATTCTGAAGGCTGGAAGTCTGAAATCAGGGTGTCAGCACAGTTGGGTTCTGGTGAGAGCCCTCTTCGGGGTTGCAGACAGCAGACTACTCATATCCTCACATGGCACAGGGTAGAGGAAGTAAGCTCCTGATTCTAAGGGCACTAGTCCCTTTCATGTGGACTCCACACTCATGACCTCATCTAATCCTAATTACCTCCTGAAGGCCCACCTCCAAATACCATCGTATTGGGAGGCTGGATTTCCACATATGAATTTGGGGGGACACAAACATTCAGGCCATAACATTAGGTGTCCTCTGATTTCTGAGGCATCCGCTAAGACCTCCACAGAGGGATGCCCTCACTTATAAAGTTCTCTTCTTCTATAAGGAAGATCCCATCCATTCTTAATAGAATGAAGTAAGGGGAAATATAAAAGTCAGATGACAGATGGGTAAATGAAATTATGTCAGGAAAAAAAAAGGATTACTGATAAAAATGTAAATAAATTAAACAAGATTACTAAGCAATACAAAATACCATGTACATTTGGAATTTCCATGAATGCAGTGGTCGAAAACAAACTGCAGATGGCCAGAGCACCAATAACAATCTGTCTAGAAATGGCTTTAAAAGAGAAAAAGGAAATTATTTGACCAAAACCTACTGAAATCTGCCAATGACAGGAAACTCATAACTCTTGCAGAGCAAAAAACATGAATATTTGTTTTTTGATGAGGAGAGTTCAAACTGCCTAATTTCTCTTGGTATCAATAAAGTTGGGTCTGAGTAACAGAGAACGCAGGTAAAGATACATCTTCCACTAACGTTGTCACTATTTCCCCTGATACCAGGTATTGGGAGCTGAAGTAGCTCCCCGAAAGGTCAGAATTTCTAGGGAAATGCAAAAGTAAGCATGAGCGAGGGGAATACAGGGTTCCTCATTATCGTAATTCTCGGAATCAAGTAGCTGGGGTGTAGCTCTTCTTTCCCCTGTGCCTACCAGAGCTCACACACTTCAAAAGATCAGTCTCTTCCACGCTAATGAGGTGAATTTTTCATACTAATACAGGGAGAGCAAGAAGTATTTTAAGTCTTCCGGATCAGCCTGAAGGCACCTTCGTTACTTCACTGCAGTCAGTCCACAGACCATCAGCATCAGCAGCACCAGGGAGCCTGCTGGGAAAGCAGAATCTGGGGCCCCAGGTGATTTGTACGCAATTAAAATTTCAGAAGCACTGTAAATGTACTAAAAATATTTCCTACTCCTGGGATCAGGTATTTCTCTCCCCAGATGCTAAGCATCAGTGCAGTTAGAAAGGCCAACTCTAGGACAATCTGAGCATGAAAATGAAAGATAGTGATGGATTATAACACACGGAATTTAAAGAAAAGAATCCATGAGTCCATATTTATAACAAGCAAATAAACAAATGCAGAAAGCAGAGGCTCTTCCTTACAATAGAATGCCAACTTATAAATATATAAGGAACAAAAGAGTTAGAAAATCACCATTTTGCAACCACCATTGTTATAATGGATTCAGGCAAGAATTCCAGGGATCCTAAAACCATTAGGTAAGAATTTGTTGGGGAGCAGCATATGTACATAGTTTTGCAGTATCTCTCCACAGATTATTTATGAATTACAAAGGGAAAAAAGTACCTTTACAGTGGAGAAATCTGTTGGACTCTACTTAAATCAAGCAATCAAATTTAATATCACTAGTAATGGGACCACCTGGCATCATGTACCTGCTGAGGTGATGCACTTAGGATGCAATATCACCTATGTAATATTACTGTCAAAACGCGTAACTCTAATCATGAGGAAACATAAAATAAGCTCACACTGAGGGACATTTTACAAAACAAATGGCCTGTACTTTTAAAAAACGTTAATGTCACGAAAGACAAAGAAAAACTAAGAAAGATTAAAGAGGCCTGATAAGCAAATGGAATGTGCAATCCTGGACTGTTCCCTGGATTGAGACTTCCTTCCTATTGTTAAAAGTATATTATTGCCATAAAGGATGTCATTGAGACAGGTCTGCACATTAGATAATGCTATTGTATCAGTGTTACATTTCCTGAATATGGTAATTGTATCTCCTTTGTAGGTGATACAAACTGAAGTATTTAGAGGTGAAGGGTCATATCTGCAACATATTCTTAAATAGTTCAGTGAGAACTGTAATAATATGTACAGAGAGAGAGAGAGACAAAGCAAATGTGGCAAAATGTTAACAAATGGTGAATCTAAGTGAAAGGTATATGGGTGTTCAGTGAACTATTCCAGCAACTTTCTGTAGATTTTGAATCTGTCAAAATAAAAAGTTGGAAACAGAAGAAAAACAAAAGCAGTGAAAGATCAAAAAGTAATGCAAGTACAAATGGCCCTCACCCCACAACTTCCCAGTAGAACATAGTACAGAATACTATTACCAACTGCACCCTCCCCCCACCCAAAGTGGTCTTGAAATTGAATACAAGTAAATGACAGGCTGAAAAAATTCCTCTTTAAAAGATTTTAGGAAAAAGCACTTTCTAGGCTAAAAGTCCCTTCTTTGAAAGTACACCTCCTGATTCCTTCTAAAATGTGCCAGAGAGTGTTCTTGGCACAGGAAATAGAGCAGTGAAGCAGACAAAGATCTTGTTCTCATGGAGCTTACATTCGAGAAGGAAACAGACAATAAAAAAATAAACATTGTCAGGTAGTAACAACGTATCATAAAGAAAAACAAAGCTGAGAGGTACTGCCAGGAATGTCATTTAAAAAAGGGTGGTCAGAGAAGGACTCTAGTCAGGTGACACTGAGCAGAGACCAGAATGAGTTGAGGGACTAAACTGTGCAGGTAACTGGGGGAAGAGTATACCAGGCAGAGGGCACAGCATGTGCAAAGGCCCAGAGGCAGGATTGTGCACTCAGGCTACAGAGGAAGAAAGTAAGGAGGAGAGAGGTCAGAGGTCATGTAGTCCTTCCTGGCCCATTATCAAGACTTTCTTGTTTACTCTGATAAGCTGCTTGCTGCCTCCCACCTTTTCCATCTGTCCACTGTCAGACTTGCTCTGGACAGCCAACCACACAGTCCCATAATGAAGAGACCACAGTGAGAGAAGAGCCAAGTTTGCTCTGCTCAGTGTGAGGCTCTGTGCAGGCTTCCCCTCTCTGCTAGTTCCATCACAGGTTATTTCTCCCACATTCTAGGAAACACCCTCTGCCCAACTCTTTTCTCCCTTCCACTCTCATTTAACCTCCATATGAAGTAATCAAAAATGTTCTCTTTGGTTTGGGAGGTTAAAAATATGAGCCCTTTCATAGATGATAAGCTTAACAGTTATATTTATAACATCCAGTGCTGGTTTTCACAGAATTCATCATCCTTTCCTGGGCGTTAAGTTTTGAAGGGGATTGAGGCACAATAAGCCATTACTGCCGTTAGCATAAAAAAGTCTTTAAAAATGCCCAGAAAATGCTTCAGAAAACATCTGTACCTACCTCTGCATTCTCCTTTAATCAAACCTGCTTTTTTTCAAGTTCTGCTATTAAGCAACTTGAAGGCAGGGGCCATCCTGTTCACTCTTTTATTCCTGGTGACAAACACAGAGCCTGGCAAATAGTAGTCCCTCAATAAATATTTGTGGGATTAATTTATAGCTACAAGATTAAAAAGCCAATTTTTGTTAAGCTGATGGGAGTTGCCAAAATGTTAATATACCATGCCTTTATCTCTATAAACTGTAAATATACCATGCATGACACAGATGCAGTCTGATGCAGGGCATTGTGGTATCTGATGGATGGAGGAATGGTCAGATGGATGACCACCTGCAGCTCAGATAGGAGTTGTGTGGGCTGGTCTGTGAAACCCATCATTTATAATATTTATAACATTGTTTCTAGAGGAAAAAATGTACCTTGAGCTCAGTTCATAACAATTAGTTTATCAGTGAACTCTGGAATACAACCTTGTCAGCTGTAATACTGATATCTGGGACTGCAGGTATGCTTTTATAAACTCACAGACTGTCAGTGGGATTAGAGTACCAGGACTGATTTGGGGACGGGTCGCAAATATTTGCTCCATGTTAGCTGAGCTGAGCCGAGCATACAGAGATTAAAAGTTTCTATAATTTAGAAACTCAGAAAAAAGGAAATTAATTCAATAAGATCCTTTCAAAATATTTGGGAGCAACTGTGCTCAATGCTGGATGACATGGAGAACCAAAGAAATGAAGATTTTGCCCAATTTAGTGACTCTACTGAGAGAGAGAGAGAGAGAAATATATTCGATGCTTTAAAAATAGTTATATTTATAGATCTAATCTCACTGGACTGGAAAACTAGGATCCTAAACCTGTATTACATATAATTTGGTTTACCCATAAAATTTTTCAAAGTTGCTTATATAGTTAAAAGTTACAAATTTACTAGATAATTTTCATGTGTATATTCAATTTAAATACACTCTGAATACACACTCTGAATTTTAAGAAAATCTTCATTTTGAGCATTTTATGAGAAAGAAGCTAAAACCTGAACACCAAAACACCAAGGAAACTTCAACACTGTGTCCAGAAAAAGGCAGTTTATTACATTTCTTGAACTTGGTGACCTACACAGTATCACATCAATACCAAAAGTACTCATCTTCAGAAAAGAAACTGAGGCAGTTAAAGGGAAAGAGTCTGAGAAAGAGAGAGAAAAAGGACAGAGCAACAATGAATTGGGAGGGAGGGACCCTCGGCTATGTACAACGAATTGGTTTTATTCTGTGGGCTATCCCTCTTAGCATTTTCTGAGTCCTCATTTTAATCATCTTCTAAGACTTCTGAGAACCAAAGGTTTGGATAGAAAATTTCATTTCATATCAATTTATTCCCTGTTTTGGTAATTTCCAAATAGGCTAATTAAAAACAAAAACAAAAAAACAGAGAATGGAAGAGTTTAATACAGATGACTAATAAGAGTACTTAAAGGATATGCTGTCACTCTGATTCTCACAGCTTGGCAAAGCCCTGGATTAAACATCCAACCGCGGCTCAGCATTTGCAATCATCTGTCTATTATCAAGTTCTAAATGCACTTTTGTTTTGTAATGGAGTGAAAGTGGGCATGTAGTCATTCAACCACCCCAGAAATATTTCGTTGAGGGCCTACCACATACTGGGTGCTGTGCCAGATGCCTGGAACACAGTGGTGAATTAGGCAGACACTATGCTGCACTCACGGAGCTTATATTCTAGAAGAATTACATATTAATTAAACAAATATCTATCAAGTAAATTAATTAAGAGTATCTAAAACAGTTGCGAGCAAACTTTTAACAAACGGAGAAAGGACTAATATAAGAAGTTTTTCATGAAAACTTTAGGATCACAGAACTTTAATAATCCAAGTGACCTTAAAGGTCATATATTCTATTTAGTATCTGATGCTGGGATCCTGTCTAAGACATTCCTAACAAATAGCTTTCCTCCCTATTACAAGGCTTGTTGGAATATTTCATGAAGAGTAAAGAATGGACAGAAATGTATACAAATTAAACCCTATATTCATAATTCTAAAAAATTTTGTGATAAAAGCAAATAGCTATTCAAAAACATGTTCTCTAAATTTTATCAGTATCTCATTTGTAGTTCTGGTTACATGAAACGGAACATTTTTACAATTTTTGACGTCATCCTCCACAAACCACAATACATAGCAACCAGTTGTACAATCACATTATGAAAACTGTGTAAGAGTGTTACATTAGCTTACACTGATATAACATTCGTTTCTGAAATGTGAGTCTTACTGAAATAATTAGGTTCACAATAATTAAACTTAACCTAACACAATCAGGTTTAAAACTTTTAACTACCTATACTTGCTTCTGTTCTTCACAGAATTCCTACATTAAAAGAATAAAATACCTATAAAATATATTTCAGTTTTGAAATTACCATGGGAAGCAAACAAAAATGTTAGAGAAAGTAGAAAACAGTAAGAAAAGAAATTTCCATGAATAAGTAGTTGGTTTGTTGGGATACAGTTTTCAAGAAGTTAAAAATGTGACTTCTATACAAATATAAATTGAGCATCTGTCAAAAATTTATTCAAGTCAATTAACGAGAACCCAGCAGGATGATACATCTGGTTGAGCGGAGGACAAGAAACACTGAAGTATATATAGTCAGTAAAAGAATACTGAAATAAGATAATAATTTAGATATAAAACTGGTTAATGACCTATAGGTCAATAAAACTATAAACTTTGGGGGTTACCTTCTCTATGAGACAGAAACCATTTGTAAGTTACCAATCTACAATTAACATCTAACTTCATGGAATGTGGGTCCTAATCAATAGTGAACAGTAAGTTAAATAAAAGGTACATTTCCCTAGAGAATTACGTGATCTTTGGCTCGGCGTGTCTGACAATACTCCAGTATAACACTGGAGGGCATATAATCATACTTGTGCCTCATTCCCAGGCACTGGATAATTTTTCTTAACACTTTAACATGCAATAAAACTTTGATTACACAAAACCCTCATGCATGGATTAGTCTGGATAGTGGCATGCTCCAGAGACCTAAATTAGCCCTTAAAATGCTTAGTATCAAGCAGTACACAGGTGGCTGGTGGCCGAACATCCCTCCCACCGAGGCTGCAAAATCACTCATCGTTTGCTTGCTTGCTTTTTATCACATATTTGGCCTCTATTCTTCTATATCAGAAAATTTTCTGCCTACCCTGTGCTGCTTCTAGTCATTTCCACCAACACATTTCTTTACTGTTTTTCTTCCTTTGAAACTAGCCCCTTGTATGAATGCTAATCATGTCGACCTTTCAACCAAAAAATATCTAACTCCAAGATAAATACATCTAAAAGTTCTGAGTCAGAGTTTGATAATAAGCATCATATTATGCAGCACAAATGGTCAATCCCTCCGCCCATCCACCCCTTGTTCCAATATTAAGAAGCATATTGAAAATGTTTAGTACTTAAGATCAATAAGTTAACAACGTCTACTAACTGGAAACCAATTAAGTAACAAGAAGGAACTTCCTAAAGGTTTCTAAGGGGTCAATACACGAAAAATTCCCAGCTCTATACATTACAGTTACAGCAGCCCTCATTTAGAGCCTTAATAATTAATAATAACAATAACTATGATACAATGTGCCAGATACTGTGCTAAGGGCTTTACAAATTTTATCCTATTTAATCCTCACAACAATCCTGTGAACTAGTTTGTAATATTAGCCCCATTTTTCAGATGAATAAACTGAATCACAGAGAACTAAACTAACTTTCCCAAGATCACAATGGTGCTGGGATTCAAATCCAGGTTATTTAGCTTCGGAGCCCATGGGCTTAACCACCATGCTACATCAAAGAAGAAGACAGAAGAATTATAAAAACATACAATTAATAATAATAACAGCACTTGTATGGCACTTTTTATGTGCAGGTGCTATTCTAAGCAATGAACATACCAAAAACTTATTTATTTCTCACGATAACCCTATGGGGTAAGTATACTATTCTCAATTTACAGAAGAAGAAATGGAGACAAAGAGAGGTTAAGTACTTGCCCAAGGTCACAATGCTAATAAGATGCAAGACTGGGATACAGACCTGGACAGTCTGGCTCCCAAGTCCAGAACCTTCCCCTGATGCCATGCTACTTCTTGTAGCAATTTAAAAAGCGCAGCACAAGTAAACAGTCCTAACTCTTCAGAACCTCTGAGGTTGGAAATTACCACATTAAAGCACAGAACCGTAACTAAATGTTCATTACTATAATCAAAAATCATCAAGAACAGATTAAAAGGTTTTCATTCAGCCTTGTTAAGAAGGCAAAAAAGTAACACACTTAAGCAAAATTTCATCCAAGATGAGTTTCTGAAAAACTGTTTTTCTGGAAAATGAACTCAATATAGAACAAATGAGGTGTTACAGTAGCTTTTTACAATCCTTCTACAGAAACCGTTTTTGTTCTTGCAGCTTTGGGGTTTCTCAGAATTCCCTCAGGGGCTGTGGGTGGTTGAGGGAGGAGGGGAGAAGATAGGACCCTGGTTCCCCACTCCCCCTTCACATGAGTAGCTCTGTTTATCTTTTTTACATATTGGGTTTCCCCATAAACTTTCGCTTTGATGGGACACAGGCTCCCATGAGAACTCGGTCTGAGTGGGCAGCCCTTCTCAACTTTGTAAAGCCTTCCCCATCATTTCCCCAGCATCCCAGAAGTTGTACTTAACAGTATTTCTCCTCTTGCTTCTCAAATCTCATGCCCTAACCATTCTCCCACTTGACCTTACCTCACCATTCTCCTCTGTCAACAATCATCACGACCACTGCTAATGTTTATCAAACTTCTACATGGCTGGCTCTCGGTGAAATGTTCTTACGTCAATTACTTCACTGCTTGTATGCAATAGCCCTATGAATCAGGTTCTATTGCTGGCCCTATTTTACAGAGGAGAAAACCAAGGCTTAATCTGCCCACTGTCCAAAGACCACTGAGTGATGGAAGTAGGAAGAAAAACTAGATGGCCCACTCCAAAGGCCCCCCAACTCTTAACCAGCATCCTATTCTGCCTCTCAGTCCACAGCAATCCATGTGGAAAATTTCCACGGAGACTCTGTTCCAGACTCAATCTCTTAAAAACGAAAAATACCTTTCCTTCTGGAGCAGCCCTTTATAGCAGCACCTCAGCACTGATGTATGCAACGCACAGCTTTCAATACAATATCATCCACGCACGTTGAGTGAATGCTTATGAAATCTTCTCTTGTGTTCTTTTGGACACGTATGTGTGCTTGGCCCTCCAATTAGACTATTTCTCAAAAGAGGGACTATATCCCTTGCTCTTTCTACATCCTCACTCTCCTCACTAGATTACTTAGAACAGGTTTGGGCACTGTCTGAGAAGATGCTCAATAATCAGCGTAAAGAGCCCTGGCCGATAGTCAGGACACCTGAGTTCTGGTCCACTTTTAGGCAATGCCCTGTAGAAGATACGTCATTGTCTCCCCTCCCTCCTGTGTCCTCAAGGCTCACCTCCGCATGCTGCAGGCAGCTTTCTGTGAACCCCTGTGGCTTTTACTGTGGCTCTGGGAACATTCTGGGCCCACTCACAGAGTGAGCTTGGAATGCAGGGAAGCTAATGCCTTCAGGAAATGCCTTCAGTCAAGGATGGATGGGGTAAGCTGCTGGGCAAATATCCCAGCTTCGTTGCCCTTTGGGTAGGATAACTCTCAAGTGTGTGGACTGTTGCCCTGAGTTTCCTCAAGGGACTGAGTTCCAGGTGCCCACAGCAGTAATTCTCTTGAAAATGCACCTTTATTGGCTTCCTTCTCTGGCCTGCCCTCTTGTCTACTTCCCTGCTGACATTTCTGGGGAGGACTTCTCAAACAACCTGCTTACTCTCAAATCCTTCTCTTGGGGTCTGTTTCTGGGGAAACCAAACCGAGATTTCCTCTGCTTTAACATTCCATTTCTTCATCTGTTAAACAAGAGGGTTGAACAGAGGATCTCTATGGCCTCTTCAGGCTCTAACATCCTATACTTTCAAGGAAATAAAGCAAATTTCAATATCAAACTGACAACAGAGATGACTTGTTAATTAAAACACTGCATCATATCTTGGAGCGGTAGCTGAACTGCACCTACACGAATGTGGAAGAACCTAGGAGGTGCAGCCCAGAGCCCCCTTCAGTGAGGTCCTCTTGGAGCACTTGCTGGGGTGTGCTGTTGGCCTCTGCAAGGATGGCCTCGGCTGCAGAGATCCTCTTTGTCCAAGGTCACACACCTTCCCAAGGCGGCCAACACGCAACAAGTGACGCTGGAGTATAAAGGCCTGGCCATCTCAGCCCAAGCCAAGACAGTCTTAGGAGCCATTCTAGCTCCAGAGCTCCCTGTGGGGTCTACCAAGGCTCTCGTAGGGCCTACACCACCACTCAACTTCTCCTTCTGCCTCCTCGCTTCCTTCCCACTCTTCGAAGAACACTTCCTAACAAACATCCTGAACGCGAAACTCCACATTCTGCTTCCTGGGGAATTCAACCTGAAACAATTACATTTTAAATTTTGTTTATTATGTCACAAAAATCATAGACTCTGGAACCTTGCCTGTGGAAGTACGGATGTTCCTTTTAATGCTGTAAGACCAGGAAATGGTAAAGACAAGGGGAAAAAGCTAAGTTTTTAATAAACTAGGAATGAGGCAGATATAAACCAGCTATGTAGGAGATGCAGTTTCGGTTTCTGAACAAAAACAAGAAATATACGAAAGGTCAGCATAGTCAATGAAACTGAAAGCTGAGAACTCAGACGAGGCAGTCACAGAGGGTGATGAAAGAGAGAAATATCTCCCAGAGAAGGAAAACAAGAACGGCCTTGCCAAGGAGGAGAAGCAGACTAAACATACCAAACACACCCAGTCAAAAATCATGGGGTAGAAATAATCCATCTGAAAGAGGGCCCTCTATTTCAGGATACTACTTCCAATCCATATGAAGTATTATCCCATGGTGTGACAAAGGCAGATGCCATCCCAGGAATTCCCACTAATTAAGCTTAGAGCTGGATCATGCTTCTGAAGAGGCCAGGGAGATTCCTATGGTGCTGCCACTAGGCAGGGCCTCTACTGAGAACTCTCCAACAATACTGAAAGACAGAGATGGCTCTCCAACCCACAGGCAGGCCTCCCCCATGGAGAGAAAGCCAGGGATGCTGCTCTGCCAATGGTTGTGCCCAACTGGTGGCACCTGGTCACCTCCTCTGCTGGGCTGTGACCTCCTAGAGAGTCACGAATGCTAGTGGTGGGTAAGGAGGGTGAGTGAAATTCAAAATAAGGTGGTCAGGAAAGGCACCATTGAGAAGGTGACATTTGGGCAAAGACCAAAAAGAGATGAAGAGTTAGTCTTAGGGTTATCTGAAGGAAGAGTGGCTATGTAGAGGGAAAGGAAAGCATCACGAGCAGGAACGATGCTGATGCCCAAGGAGTGGCAAAGAGGAACGGCAAGGAGGCCAGTGTGGCTGAGAACTGAGAGGGCGCTGAGGTCAGGGAGATGAGTGGTCAGATCACGCAGGGCCTTCCAGGCCACTGTAAGGACTCTGGCTTCTACTTAGAGAAGACAGGACACCATGGGAACATAAATCGGTAAAGTGACATACTCTCACACTTTCCCCAGAGGATTTTTCTCCATAGCATGTCACACCATCTGACAAATTACACATGTTATATATTTATTAACTATCTCAAGCCATCAGAATGTAAACTCCATGAGGGCAGACATTTTCTGTCTGTTTGGTTCACTGCTCTAGACTCCCCAGTGTCTGGCACTTAGTAGATAATCAAAATTTATTGAATGAATGAATGGATCATCTTGAGAAGAACCTGAAGAACTCTTTTCTAAATGGCAATATGAACTCAGACAAAGAGAATAATGTTTCTACTTCCTTGGAAGGTCTGTATTTGAATCAGTGCTGTGAGGCCAAAACAACAAATAATTATTTATTAGTTCTTTTAGGCACCTGGGCGAGGGCTTAAAATCAAATATGCTTCTAATTTCTAAAAACTGGATGCCTAGATGCAGGGTAAAACCGGAAAAGCATCAATAGTTTGGAGGTTTTACACTTATGGAATTCACTCGTTAAACCCACATTGAGCAACAGTGCCTACGAGATGCTCAATAATGGGGTTTAAAATGAACAGGATTTCAGAGCTATCGCCTTTCTGGGTGCTAGAGCCCGGCCATTCTCAGGTCAGGAGGGAAGAAATGTCAGGGAGGGAGCATTTACAAACTACAGTAGTTCCCTCCCTATTAGGATGGAAAATCCCCTTTGAAAATCACTGACCTAGGTGATTCTCAGGGGTGCCTTCTGGCTGCACAAAAGTTTGAGAGTCACTAGTATAAGGAAATGTGTCCTTTTTACATACAAGTTTCCAGCATACCAATAGTTTATGATCCAAAACTTTTTAAAAAAATCAGTTTGGGTGACTTTTCATAATACTTATGTTTCCAGATCAATCCATAGATTCAAAACATAACTAAAATGATTTACATGCACAGAGGGGGAACATGGTGTAGGAAAACATCACTGAAATTTAATTGAACAAAATGAAAACATACTGATCCTGTAGGGAAGAAGGAAGAGGGAATGGGGGCGGGGGAAGACTGCCCAGTAGCTGCTGAAGGAGTCAGTCAAGGGACCCATGGTTCTGTTTTCCCTCTGGAAGTAAGGCTCCCACCTACTCCTCACCACTATTTGCCCTTTTACTACTAAATTTAGAAATCCATTGTGAGCTTACACCAATCACTAAACCTTGCTGAGTCTCACTGTTTCATTGTAAAAGGGGGCTACCTTACAAATTCCATCTGCCAGTGGTGAGATAATATAATACATTCAGCACTTAGCACCATGCCTGGACCTCAGTAAGCCCTCAATAAATGACAGCAGTCATTGTGACGATAACACTGCCTGTGAGATTTTATTTTCCCAAAATGGCCACACCAACATATATCTCCCATTCCACATGTCTTCTTACAGTGTGATGCTAACACTCCTCGATCGAGAGGTGGGTCTATGATCCCTCCTCTTGAATCTGGGCAGGCCTGCGACCAGGCAGAAGTGACTTTGTATGACGTCCAAGGCTAAGGGATAAAAGGCAATATAGCTTTCCTCTGGATCTTTCTCTCTTGGGACACACGAGCTTGGGAGGTTCGAGCTGCCATGTAACAAGTCTGGCTCCCTTGATGCCTCCATGCTGGACAGACCACATGGAGAGGTCACACGGAGAGAGGACGCGTCCGAGGAGCCCAGGTGTCCCAGACCAGGCACCATGTGAGCAAGCCTTAAGATGATTCCAGTCCCCAGCCTTTGAGCCTTCCCTCCTGATGCTGAGTGGGATGGAGATAGGTCATATAGCTGACCAGATTCTAAATTCCTACTCACAGGAACTGTGAGAGGAACAGGTGATTGTTGTTTTAAATCATTAAGTTTTGGGGTGGCTTGTCATTCAGCATTAGATAACCAGAATATTGCCATTAATTGACTCCTTTGTCCACTTCTAACATAGAAACCATATCACGTTATTCTTTTGTTTAAAAAGGATTCGAGGGGCCAGCCCAGTGGTGTAGTGGTTAAGTGCGCGCGCTCTGCTGTGGCGGCCCAGGGTTCGCAGGTTCGGATCCCGGGCACGCAGCGACGCGCCACTTGTCCAGCCATGCCGTGGCGGCGTCCCATATAAAGTAAAGGAAGATGGGCACAGATGTTAGCCCAGGGCCAATCTTCTTCAGCAAAAAGAGGAGGATTGACAACAGATGTTCGCCCAGGGCTAATCTTCCTCACAAAAAAAATAATAATAAAAATAAATAAAAAGGATTCGAATTGGGCTCCACATTATGCACAGAATAAAAAGAATCTGGAAGCTCCTTAACAGACTGTGAGACTTGAGGGCAGGGACTGCATCTTATCCACCAGTGAATTCCCAAAGCCTTACCTCATTTAATAAGCAGCTTCACTGGATGAAATGAGCCACACAGGATGGAAAACAGTGAGCAGGAAGATGAATTATGAAAATCATGTATTCAGCAAGGACAGGCTTAGCTCCTTGCATGTGGTAGTGGGAATATCGTGGTCAAGCCACCCTTAAGGGGTTTTAGCTGCACCCTCATCTCATGTAAGAACCACTGAGCATTCCGACACATGCACAGTCCTGTGACAGACTTAACACCCCACATGACCAGCAGGGGATGGGAGTAAGTGAATGAAAAATGAATTACTCCCCATTCTGTCTCTCCATTAGACAATTCTAAGGCACATTCTTGGAGAGTCCCCTGTGGGATCAAGTCCCAGCTGCCACAGTGGTAACCAAGCTGCTGAACAAACCTTGGACTAAGTTTCCTTCCTTCTCTGTTAACTATTCCCAGGCCCAATCCTCTTCTTTGGGATTACTCCTCAAAATAAACTAATTGTCCATAAACCCTTCTCCAGGTTCTGTTAGAGGAACCCACACTAGAATGGCACTTAAATTTGATTTAGCAAAATATGATTTATATTAAACAATTTAGGAATATTAATAACCCTATAAGGCAAGCTATCTTCTAGGAATCTAGGCAGTGATCAAAATGATAAGAAATAAGGAAATACTGGGCTTCCCTTATAATTCCACCTCACATTTTCCTTTAATATTTGGCTTTTTTTTTTTTAATGGAGGAAGGAGGTATCTACTATTAGGAAGCACTTTTCTCAAAGGTGCGCGGTGGCATTTACTCCTTTAAATTCACGACCACAGACTTCTAATGGGCTTTTAATGCTGCCAGGCAATCCTACTATGTGTCCCTAGTCTATTAAATGCCCCACACCACCTTCCCCATCCTCATTCTCATCTGCTTCCTATTTCTCTGAGAAAACAGAAGCATCAGAAGAGAACTGCCACACACTCCCACCACATTAACCCACCCTACACTCTCTGCCTTCTCCACGGGCACCATAATGAACTCGCCGTTCTCCTATCAAAGGAGGCACCCAACTCATGCCCCACGTACCATCCTTATTGCCTACTTGAAGACATTTCCCCAGCAATTCTTCCCTTTCTCTGTTATCACAACTGTTGCTCTCGAGTGGATAGTTCCCATCAGCATAAAAACATGCCCCTAATGCTATCTTTAAAAACTAAAAAGAAAGTTCTCTTGACACCACTTTTCCTGACAGTTACCACCCCTTTTCTTTGCTCTCCTTTGCAGCAAAACTTGTCATTAACATTGCCTCCCTCTTCTTCTTACTTAACCCATCAGCAGCATTTGTCACAGCGATCACTCCCTTTTCCTTGATATGCTTTCTTTACTTGCCTTCCAGGACAGCACCCTCTCTTCGTTTGCCCCTACCTCCTTGGTTGATCATTCTCAGTATGCTTTACTATTTCCTTCTTTCTCCCTGACCTCTTGATGTTGAGTGTCAACTGTTCAATGCTTTGTTCGCTTCTCTTCTCTATCTCAACTCATTCTTTTGGTGATCTCTCATTCAGTCCCATGGCTTTAAATACCATCTCCATGCTTTCAACATCCAGACCTCTCTCCTCACCTCCAGACTCATATCCAACTGCTTACTTGGTGTATTAGTTTTATATGGCTGTTGTAACAAACTACCACAAATTTAGTGACTTAAGACAACACAAATTTATTATCTTATAGTTCTGTGGGTCAGATATAGGTCGCACTGGGCTAAAATCAAGATGTTGGCAGGGTTGTGTTCCTTTCTTGAGGCCCTAGGGGAGAATTCATTTCCTTGCCACTTCCAGCTTCTAGAGGCCACTTACATTCCTTGGCCCATGGCCCCTTTCTCTATCTTCAAAACCAGCAACATTGCATCTCTCTGACAATTATTCCAGAGTCACATCTCCCTCTGACCACTACCAGAAAGTTCTCCATTTTTAAGGACTCACGTTATTAGGTTGGCCCACCTGGATAATACAGGATAATATCTCCATCTCAAGGTCCTTAACTTAACCACACTTGCAAAGTTTCTCTTGCTATCTAAAGTGACATATTCACAGGTTCTGGGGATTAGGATATGGACCTCTTTGGGGGCCATTATTCTGCCTACCACACTATGCATCTCCAATTGGATGTCTAACAGACATCTCATCCTCGGTATGTCCAAACTGAACTGCAGTTCTCCCCTCCACCCCAGATCTCCTCCACCCACAGCTTTCCACATCTTAACTGACAGCAACTTCACCTTTCCTGTTGTTCAGGCCCCAAACTACAAAATTATCTTTGACTATTCTCTCTCTCTCTCTCTCTCATACCCCACATCTAAGTCACAAAGAAATAGACTTTATCTTCAAAATATATCTAAAATCCAACCGTTTCTCACTATCTCTACTAGCACTGGTCTAAGCCACCACCATCTTGTGTCAGGATTTCTATTATCCTTTCCTAACTGGTCTCCCGGCTTCTTCATTAGGGTCTATTTTCAGAGCAGCCAGCATGATCCTTTTAGAAAGTAAGTCCAATCATATTGCTTCTCTGATCAAAATGCTGCAGTGACTCCCTAGCTCACTCAGAATAAAAGCCAAAGCCCTTCATGATCTCTACCCTCCACCCCAGGTGCCTTTCTGACCTCATCTCCTACTACTCATCCCTTTGCTCTCTCCACTCCAGCCACAGTGGCCACCTGCTCTTTCTCGAACACTCCATGTGGAACTCGCTTTAGGATTTGGCTCTTCTTGTTCTCTCTGCCTGGAATACTCTTTCCCTGATACACTTAGCTAACTTTCTCATCCCCTGTATTTGAGTTTTCTATTGCTGCTGTGAGCGATTACTACAGATTCAGGGGCTTAAATCAATACCCATTTATAATCTCATAGTTCTGTGGGTCAGAAGTCTGAGCACAGCATGGCTCAGCTGGGTCCACTGCTGGGAGTCTTACTAGGCCAAAATCAAGGTGTTAGCAGGGCTGCACTTTTTTTTTTGGAGGCTGTGGGGATACATTTGCATCTAGGATCAATCAGGTTGTTGGCTGCATTCAGTCTCTTGCAGCTGTAAGAGAGATCCCTTTTCCTTGCTGGCTATCAGTTGGAGGCTGGTCCTTGCTCCTCGAGGATGCCCTCCTTCCTTCTCATGCTTTCCACGTGGCACCCCTCTAGCATTGGTGGATTGAGTCTCTCACATTTTGAATCACTCCAACTTCAGCCACATCTCTCTGACTCTAACTACTACTCTACTTTTAAGGGCTTATGGATTAGATTGGATCACTTGGATAATCCAGGATAATTTCCATATTTTAAGATCTGTAACTTTAACCAAAGCTGGAAAGTCCTTTTTGCCATGTACCTTAACCTATCTATAGGTTCTAGGGATTAGGGCATGGACATCTTTGGGGGTCATTCTGCCCACGATACCTCCTTTCCTAATCATGGTATTTACACTGCAACCCAGATCTCCACTCTCCACCACCCTTTTCCTACCCAACTTTTTCATTTTTCCACAGTTCTTACCACCTTATTACAAATTATATAACAAATATTTATTATGCTTATTGATTACTGTCTTCCCTTGCTAGAAAATAAACTCCATTATGTCAAGGATTTTTGTTTTGGTCACTGATAATCCAAAGACTACCTGGTAGGCACTCAATAAGTATTTCTTGAATGAATAAACATCCTATTCTAGAACTTTCTCTAACTCTGTTTCCAAAGATTGTTTTTAGTTTCAACAGTTTGAAAACACTGATTAGAACAAAGATTCTTGACTGATGATGAGTAATGAGTAAATATTAAAGAACTGCTCTCTTAATATTGCCCCATAGCTGAGGTCAATAGTATCTAATTAGCTTAGTTCTCATTAATAAAGACTCACAACAATGCTTCCTGAAAAAAACGTTTAATGATTATTTCTACAAAAATAAGTATGCATTATTTTTAGGCTATTGTCCAGGTACACAAGCAAAAACAAACTGAGTTGTTGAGTTAAATCTGGTCTCAAAATGTACAGAAAAATAAATGGACTAAAATCATCATAAATGCTTTTTTAAAATCTCTACAAATTCCTGTAGGGTAGAAAAATAAACCATACTGGTTTGAGGAAGTACCATGAGAAAGGACTGAGACTTGCTGAAGTTTAAGACTACTGATTGCCATCAGTCAGTTTAGGGCTGGAGAGAGGATGACAAAGCTATAAAGAAAAAAATAAAAGAATTTTGGAGCCAAGGGCATTTTATTTTATTTTTATTTATTTATTTATTTTTGTGAGGAAGATCAGCCCTGAGCTAACATCTATGCCAATCCTCCTCTTTTTGCTGAGGAAGACTAGCACTAAGCTAACATCTATTGCCAATCCTCCTCCTTTTTTTCCCTTTTTCTCCCCAAAGCCCCAGTAGATAGTTGTATGTCATAGCTGCACATCCTTCTAGTTGCTGTATGTGGGACGCGGCCTCAGCATGGCCGGAGAAGCGGTGCATCGGTGCGCACCTGGGATCCGAACCAGGCAGCCAGCAGCAGAGCACGTGCACTTAACCGCTAAGCCACAGGGCCGGCCCCCCAAAGGCATTTTAGAAATGAAATCTGAACTTTATAGAGGATGAAACTGAGGCTAAGAGAAGGTAAGTGACTTGTCTAATCTTACACAGCTAGTCAGTGACATGATACTTCGGATATATATTATTACAGAATAGAGAGAGAAAATTAAATTTCTGTTAATTCTCTAGTCATTTAAATGAGCTGATAATCTGTTTCAAAGGGCTGGATCCAGCACGGACGCTAACAGACAGGGAGACTCTGCCTACCAGCACTGTACTTGGCCCAACTAGGTCAGGATACCTCATTTCAGGTGGAGTGCTCCACACAGGGGACAGTCCCTGAGGGGCACGGCATGGTCACAGACCTTGCAACCTCCGAGTGATTCAAGGAGGACCCCATAGGACACCACTGCACCGAGGACAGGCTTATGATGCAACCCATCAAGAAATCAAAGGGCTTAGGAACAAAATGTACTGATGTCTGCCTAGATTACCTATACATTAATAGAGAAAAATAACTGCTAAGGATCTTGACAAAATCTGTTAAGTATTTATAAATATGGACTTGTTGCCAGCTGAAAGGCAAAAAATGAAGGAAAGCATATTTTGAGGGAAGAATAAATAAGACATATTTTGAATGGGGTTCTCACACAAACACAAAAGACAGCAGAAACTGATGCGAAATAGTTTCTAAATTTACCAAATCACCACCTTCTGCTTTCTGAATACCTACAACAGGAATGCAAAAGAGCACAATAATTCAGATCTATATTTAAAACAAGAGACAAGAACTTGTTTGTTTGTTATTTAAGACAATCTTTCATTCACTTTTGAGCACTCAGAATTAAGAAAAAAAATTCAAGAAATTGGTTTATTATTAAGGCAATATACACAAAGTAACTTAATCAATGGGAGAGGAACAATGTTATGCAGAAGGAGAAAATAAGTCTATTTTTGGAGTCACCAATCAACTTTCCTCACCATGGTTACAGGCCGTGTTTCATAACTTTCCAGAATCACAGATGATTCAAAACGACCTTGGTAATAATTCAGACCAAATCTCATATTTTATACATGGGGAAACTAAAGTTTAGAAGGTGGGGAAGATTGTCTGGCACCACAGTCCTTCAATGACACATCACAACAGAACTCAAGTCCCCTCAGTCCTAAGGAAAAATGTAAAATCATTACCTCAGAAAAAAGGTACCCCTTAATTTCTCTCTGGGTTTTACTCATTTGTAAACTATATGAAATTGTTTTGGCACTTAAAATCTCCAGATGTTTCTACATGACTGGAAAAAACCTTTTCAAGACTACATTTTTATAATCATAACTTCAATTCAACTTGCAAATATAGATGTGTTCAATACTGGCTCATATACCTTTTAGGGTTTTAACCTGTTTTCTACTAGCTAAGGAGGCCCATCTGAAAGAGAACAGATAAGCCATGTGCATCATGCAGGCATCTATGAAGTTTGTTATCCCAGATACTTAATATTTATTCATACTCTTTGATCTCTTTAAATTTCCTTCACTCTCATGTAGATATGTATGTATGTATATAGACACATATATACATACATGTACATATATGTGTATACTTGGAAAGATCTATTAACTTGGATATATGGTAGGGACAGATCAGACTAAAAATGAAACCAATAAAATTTTTCATGTCATATACTACTAGTGGAATTCATTTTTAAAATGACCCCCAATCCAGCAAGAGCAAGTGCTTAACACTTTAGAGAGAAACTTTGTATTAATCCATCCAGCATTTATTATACATGTCTACCACACGCCAGGCACTGTTATGAACTGGGATATCAAAAGATCACATCCTTGCCCTTGCTGAGTTCACAGTCTAGTAGAGACAGCTATGAACAGACACTTGTCATGGCCTGGTAAGTGCAATAAACGCGGCTGATTAATGGAACATTGGGAACAGAATGGTGGGAGATGACCAAATATCATGCGGGTGAAGGGAGAATGTCTGGAAAAAGGATAAAATTATCAATCAGGGTTTCTTCAAGGAAAAGAAAGATTTTTCCACGCAAAGAAGAGAAAGGAAGTGTTTTAGATGGAGGACCTAGCATGTGCAAAAGTAGAGACAAGAAGTGGAATGGGTTAGTCAGACAACCAGCGGAATTCAAGCCTCCATCTCCTGCACACCTGTACCCCTGTGGCCAGCGCCAGCTGGTCTCACTTTACATCCATCATCACCTACCTCAGGAGACTCTCACTGCTGCCCGGCAGTCACACCCCATGTCCCGACTGCTCTCTACTCTCCTACACCACCTTCATGCCTTTACCTTTCTCTTCAAGCCTCTAATATTTCATCCTCAATCCTCAATCTCAGCTAAGGAATGAATACACTGCTCTCTAGGGAAGCGACAAGTGATGAGGGTGGAGAAAAGCTAGGGCCAGGTCAGAGGCTCTACATGACACTCTGGAGATGTGGACTTTATCCTCAGACAAGGGAGGATCAGAGATTTACCTCCATAAGAGAGGACTCTGGCAGGAGCACTGTAAGGGGCAAGACTGAAGGGAGCGAGGGTCAATGAGGAAATTAACGTAAAGAAAAAGTAATGAGAATCTGACTGAAGTCAGTGGCCATGAAGTAGACAAGATAATGTTAAGGAAATAAAATAAAAGGCCTATTTTATGATTGAATGGTAGAGAGGTAGAGGAGAGGATTCCAATTTCTTAGCAGCACAATTATATTTAATTTTAATCCACTGGTTTTAAAGTTTATTGTTTCCAAGAAATTGTAAATAATATAGTTTTAGTATACATAAAATTGTATTATCTGCATCTAGAATCATCCTCATAATAATAATAAAACAATTAACATTTGAATTGAGCTAAGGTCTATGACTTTTCAGCAAATGGAATCATCAATCTGCCATTAGCATTCGAAGCTCCTGAGAATAACAACAGTCCCTTCATCAGGATGCTAAATCACTCAATTTTTAGGACAAGTTAAGACCCAGAAGTAAATGCACAGAAAATACTCTAAATTTTTCTAAATAATTGGCAAAGGAAAAATACAAATACTAGAATTCTGGCTATGCAGAAACTTTGCAAGTACATATATATTTTTTCCCCCCAAAGCCCCAGTGGATAGTTCTGTCATAGCTGCACAACCTTCTAGTTGCTGCATGTGGGACGCGGCCTCAGCATGGCGGGAGAAGCGGTGCGTCGGTGCGCGCCCGGGATCCGAACTGGGGCCGCCAACAGCGGAGTGCGCGCACTTAACCGCTAAGCCACGGGGCCGGTCCTGCAAGTACATATATTTATAGACAAACATATACATAGAGATAGTAAGAAGTAAATTTACAGACTTCTCTGGAGAAAACACAAAGCATAAAAATGTATAACATACTTTTTCCATGATTTCTTACTGAAAGGATGTAGAAAAGAGAAGGGTCCCCTGAAAGAAGAGACAACAATTTTGTATTTGTTCATCACTTCAAATCTCCTTCCTGTATCAGGCGACATCTAGGATTTAATGAAAAGGCCGTTTTTTCTTCTTAGATATACCCTCTCTGATAGCCACCTCTACCTCATCTCTGGGAACCTAGCAACCGAAAGGAATCCCTTCTCCTTGGACTGTATGCAGAAAGCAGGCAGATTCATGTCATAAAGGCTATATAAGGTGCTTCCTAGGTTGCTACAAAATCCACACATGAAGATCTTTACCTATGAGTCATAGCAAAAGTGTGAAGAGCTTGTAACAGTGGTACTCAACTCTATTTGCACAGTAGCGTCACTTGGGGAGTTAAAAAATATATATGTATACACACACACACACACATATATATATATATCATGTCTGGGTCCTACCCTAGACCAATTATGTCAGAATCACTAGAGATAGGTCCTAGAAGCCCCCAGATGATTCTAAAGAGCAGCCGGGGTTGGAAACCACTAGCCAGAACCCTGCTTCTCTAGGTGTGGTCTGTGACCAGCTGCATCCCCTGGGAGCTTTTTAGAAATGCAGAATCTCAGGCTCCACCTGAGATCAGCTGAATTAGAAGCTGCAAAGTAAGGCCATCCTAGTGACTCGTGTGCACATTAAAGTGTGAGAAGCACTGGGCTAGAAGAGTGTTGCACTAAGTGGGCAAGCTCTAAATAAGACTTATTGATGAGATGAATCACTTCCTCACCTTAAAGCTCACATTTTGGCCCAGCTGTATAAATGTATTAAACGTAAAGTAACCCTTCAGAAACCAGCTGAGACAGCTCCCTATATACTAGACAGAATGCAAGAGGTAAGTCCTATCACTGTATGGAGCAGGACACTGGCTTGATGTGAAACAGTTCCAAGTGGATCACTGACACACCCGATTCACAAGAGCAGCTGAATCTTGGGAGGCAGGGGTTGGGAATGAGGAAAGGCACAAAGGAAACTTTAACTCTGCCTATAATTACTGATATTTAAAAGAAGTTTTCCCTTAAGTCTGAAATGTTTCTCATCCACACAACAAACATTTCTGCCTTTAGGTATACAAAATCTCTCTAGTCAAAGGCCAATGCAACAAGACCTCTAATCTTGGGAAACTATATAATTCTTATATTGCTTCATCTCTTGCTTGCTAGCAACCTTTTTAAGAATTCACTCACAGAAAACTAGGGAGCTATGAAAACTGCTGTTGATCCCCAGTGCAAAGTGGAAATGCTGCCTTTGGTGAACATCTGGTAGACCACAGTCGGGAGAGTCAGGGGCAAAATCCAGGGAGAGAAAACAAGAACTTGAGGGCAACATGAAGGTGCAGCTGAGTCAGCCCCAAGAGGCAACACTGAAGGTAAAAAAATAACAAAACGTTATTAAGTTCAAATTTACTTGAACTTGAGCTCTAAAATTACTTCATAGGAAATTCAAGATAAGGTCATCAATTTAAGTAGTTTCTGCGAAACAAAAGGAAACAAATACTGGCTCTCTGTACAGCCACTCTCATTATTCACAATCACCCAAATGACCTCTCCCTGTCTCTCCCTTTCTCTCCTCGGACTCTTCTGACTCAAAATAGACCACATTAGTTCAGAACTGAGAGAGAGTGAAGATCTGACTTGAAGCTGAGAGGACAGGAAGAACACAAGAAACGTTTAAGAAGCAGAAACAAAGGTGTTGAAACTACTTGGCTAGGTGTTAGTCCCAGCCATACGTCAGAAACAGCTGGAGTTCTCTTAAAAAGTAGATTCCCTGGGGCCCACCCAAAGCCAAATAAGTCAGAATCTTGGGACAGAGGGAGTCATTTGAATTTTTTTAAATGGTTCTGAGACAGAGTGAGGGCTGGAATCACAGCTGTGAGGGAGGAGTCTAACATCAAAACAGTGTTTCTTAATATTTAGTATATATTTTTTAAAGCTCTGGACCCATGTAAATCATCCCCTAACCCACTTACTAGCACTGCATTACTTCTTTTCCTACTAATTTTATTTTTATCAACATAACCCATGCAAATTATTTAAAAACTCAAATAGTACTACCAGGCTTAAAATGAAAACACAGCAGTAACGTGTCTCACCTCCCACTTCCCAAAGGCAAACTACTTTAAAAACTTTTAGCTTTCTCTTCTGATATTTAATTTTATACTCCTAAACAATGTGTATATACTGATATTTCTTGATTTATTAATTTTTGATTTTCATTTAGTAATTCACATAATGATAGATGTCCTATTATGCACTAGCTTTTCCTCTTCGTCTGCTATGTAGTTATGTCAACATTTTCCCCAGCCTCTCTTGCAGTCGTGTACAGTCAGAGTTGATATTTAGTCTGTATGTTTTAGTATAGCTGTACCAATCATTACCAAAATACTTCCACACTGACTGGTAAATGGCTGCTACCTAAGCTTCTCTCAAGCCCTCATAGGGACACTCCCTTGCCCCTACTTCCCCAAATCCAGCAAACAAAGGGCTAACACCTGATACAGAAGGAACTTCCAGAGCAGCTCCCACTCTACAGCAGACCTAGGTTCTGATGGGTCAGCGTCTGGGGTACTAGTTGTTAAACATTTTGAATACTGTCCCTAGGTGTGACCTTGTGATTCAATTTTTGCACTGCAATACCAGTGAAAGTGAAGTGTGCCACTTACGGCTTGGCTTTAAACCTTTGACCCTCACTGCTCTTTCCCCTTCTTGTGAGCTGGAACATAGACATGCTGCGTCCAGGTTTTAACCATGCAGATCAGGACAATGCCTTAGAGGAAGGCAGAGCAACAAGATGGAAGGAATCTGGGTTCCTGAATAGCTGCATGGAGCAGAGACATCAACCCACTTGAAATGCTCATCCTTGAACTGTCACATGAGGGAAAAATAAATTTCTTTGTTCTTTAAGTCACATTCCTGTGGAGTCTGTATTATAGCAGCTTAGTCTTACACTCTACTGCACCAGTAATTCATATTATTAGGACCTACGTAAATATTATCTACTGAGCCAACTTCACTCCATGTGTCTTTTCTTGCACAGATACTTATTTTTCTGGAGTTTATAGTTGCCCTTTTATTTCATTTACTAGGCTTTTTAATGAATAATTCAACCCAAGTGCTCCCCAGGGACTGGAAGGCTCCCTTGAAGAATATTTTACATTTGGTCAAATACATCAGATCATCTATCAGTGTTGTTTTTGTTTTCATTTGAAAACTCCCTCCTGGAGTGGATCTTCCTCCTATTCTGATCTGGACTGGCCTCTCTCTAGGTCTGTTGCACTACTGTCATCTTGAAATTTCTCTTCGCTGTCATCCTAGAATTTTCTTTTGCCTTTATCCTGCATGTGACTTCCTGTTCCAGAATCCCAAATATTCTTCTTTCTTGGTTTATGCCCACATGTGGATAAAATATACCATCTAGTAGCTTCCTGTAAAATGATGCATAGAGAATAAATTTTTGAGACCTTTCATGCCCTCAAAATGTCTTTATTCTATCTCTTGCTTGATAGTTTGTGTTGGAAATTCTAGACTGAAAATACATCTCCTCAGAATTCTGAAAGAATTAATCCATTGTCCTTTAGGTTCCACAGTTGTTGTTGAGAAATCTGGTGCCACTGCAAGTTCCAATCTTTTTGCATGTGACCTGTTCTCTTCTTCTGCCCCTCACAGGATTTAGGATACTCCCATTTTGCTCACTATTTTGAAATTGTACAGTGATATGTCTTGTACATCGATTGTGTGGGTCCTTTTTCATTCATTCTCCTGGCTATTTTGTGGACCCTTTTAATCTACAAATGTATGTCTTCCAGTTCTGGGAAAATGTCTTGTATTACTTCTTCGGTAATCTCCTTTCCTTTCCTTTTCTCAGTGGACTCTTTCTGGAATTCTTATTAGCATGATATAATACCTGCTGAACTGATCCTCCAATTCTATTCCTTCTCTCCTCTTTCTATATTTTTTGCTTTTGTTTCTACTTTATCTTCTGGTCCTTCCAATGATGTTCTTTTAGCTATTTTATTTTTAATTCCCAAGATATATATTTGATTCTCTCATTATTACTCTTTTACAGCCTGATTCTCATGTTATTAATGACAGGTGCGGTGGTTTTGATTATTTTCACTTTTCTTCTTCTCCTTGCATTTCTGTTTCCTCCATGGTTTTTGTTCTCATTTGTTCTGGTTTCTGCCTTTTTTTGTTGAAAGTTTTCTTCAATTGTCTCAGATTCATTGGCTATTTGTATTTAAGAGTAAGGCACTAAAAAACTGATTGCAAGTTCCATGCTCATGAGTGGAGGGAGTAGAGCTGTCGACTAGTGGGTTCACTGTAGGAAGAAGGGGTAGTAAGACAGTTTTTTCATTGTGGGACCTCAAATGTCAGTATCTGCAGGTCTTTTCTCTAGAGCTATTCATTTCACCCAGAGAAGAGACCTTCAATATCCTGCCTGGGTTGGTCATTACCTGGCTATCTTAGAATTGGGGTTGGGGAAAAGAGCATAGGGTCTCACTGTTAGTATGCATAATTTCACTAAATTCCTCTGTTTTCAGTTGAGCATTTCACCCTTACCCTCTTTTTTGCCATCCAGAACCATTAACTTACTTCAATTTCTCCAGAGAAAAAATGTCCAGTGTCTGACAAGAACTTCATCTTGCTGTATGGGATGGGTCTGGTTCCTTTTACAGACGTTCAATCAATCCCTTATTTTCAGCCCCATGCCCTGCTCCACAGCCTCTAATTCTAGAGCCTTTCTGGGATTCTGGGGGATACACTGGCTGTTTCTTCCCAGTGTCTATTCCCAAGCTCCTTTAAGGGCACTTAAGTATCAACTTTCTCCACTACACTAAGTCAGTTGTCACAGGTCTGTTTGCTTTTCAACCTCCAAAAACGTGTTGGTATCTCCCATCTGATGTTGCCTCTTCTCATGTTACCATCACTATAGTAGTGTTTCAGGAGGGACTGACAGTAAACACATGTTTGTCCACTAAATTCTAATCTGAAGTCCCAATAACCAAATCTGACAACCATAGAAACTGGCCCCCAAAATGAGCCTTTATCAATTTTTTTTTCTTTTGGTGAGGAAGATTAGCCCTGAGCTAACATCCCTTGCCAATCCTCCTCTTTTTGCTGAAGAAGATTGGCCCTGGGCTAACATCCGTGCCCATCTTCCTCTACTTTATATGGGACACCGCCACAGCATGGCTTGACAAGCGGTGCGTCGGTCCGCGACCGGGTCCGAACCTGCGAACGCTGGGCCACAGAAGCAGAGCCTACGCCCTTAACCCCTGTGCCACCGGGCCGGCCTCTCTTTATCGATTTTTAACAGTCATAGCTTTCCTATCCTTATAGACACACCTGATTTGCTAAGATATTTCCCAATTATCTTAATGTTTATCCTTTTCTTTTTTAATCATAAAAAAAAACTTATTCAAGAGAATTCTTTTGCAGATACCACAAAAGACTTTTGATTTATTGACTCATTAATTTAGTCTTAAAAGATGGTAGGATTTAGAACAACAGACTGTAATTAAACAAAGAAAACACAGATTTTTCATGTAATAAAGCTGTTTTGACTGACTGCTTCTTGCCACTTCGAATCTAGCCTATGGTGGCCTGAGCTGAAAGGCATTTGCCTTGATAACTGCTCTAGTATTCTCCAAGAAGACCTTTGGCTACTGCACAAAACCATCATCAATACTGGAGTCTTGGGGCTGGCCCTGTGGCTTAGTGGTTAAGTGCACGCGCTCCGCTACTGGCGGCCAGGGTTTGGATCCCGGGCACGCACCGACGCACCGCTTCTCCAGCCATGCTGAGGCCGCATCCCACATACAGCAACTAGAAGGATGTGCAACTATGACATACAACTACCTACTGGGGCTTTAGGGAGAAAAAGAGAAAAAAAGGAGGAGGACTGGCAATAGATATTAGCTCAGGGCTGGTCTTCCTCAAGCAAAAAGAGGAGGATTGGCATGGATGTTAGCTCAGGGCTGATCTTCCCCACACACACAAAAAAAAATACTGCAGTCTTAGCTGTTCTGCTTCTAAAGACAGGCAAAGGAGGGATGATCAGAGTGTTTAAAAAAATAATTAAGCATGAGGACTTTCTCACATCCAAAGGATCACTACTTTTTCACCCCCATCCAAAAGACACAAATCTGAAGACGCTTAGCCTGAAGATGTTAATCTTTAAGGCTGAAAACCAAGGACTTGTCCTAAACACTAAATTCATAGTTACAGAAATAAGAAATAACTACAGAGTAAAACACCAATATTACACCTTTGATCTAATTCCACTCAAAAGGAGCGCATATTTTGGACCTCTCAATACTTATTATTATCTCCTGCTACTACTCATGACCTCCCTGAAAAGAAAACCAAGCGTCCAACAGAAGAAAAAAGATTCCTGTGAGGGAAAAAAATTAAATTGTTCTATTTCTTGAGCTGGGTGGTGGTTACATAGATGTTCACTTTTTAATAATCCTTTTAACTGTTCATTTACATTTCAAAAGTTATATATGTGTTATATTTTACAATAAAAAAGGCTTTTTTAACAGTTAAAAGAGAAAAAGGTAGAAATTTAATTTGTCATGAAATGCACTGCTTTAACCTCACTTGGCCAGAATTCTTATATATCCTCACTGACATGGATAAAGACAGAAAAGTCATCATGATTTACCTTAAGTGCCTAACCTAGAGTCCCACCAAATTTCAGTAGCCATGTTAGTTGTCCTATTTAAAACACTTCATTTAAAAAAAATTTCTTAAACTTCATAGTTTGCCTTGCATCCCATACAGTAATACTGATTACATTTGCTTAATGCTATTTATTTGCAAAGAGCTTTCACAGCAAATACCTGGGAAACAGAGCAGGTGTTATTTTCTCCCATGCTACAGATGAGAAAACTGAGGCACTTAATAATTAGTAAGGTCAATAACAGTGACAGAATCAGGACTAATTCCAAGTGCCATATGTCCAATTAAGGGCTCCTTAACCATTTTATAAGGAGAAAGAACTTCACACTTCTCCAAAGTTCTGAATTCTATCAAAGCCGGTGGTCCCTGCTATGAGGTCTGTGAGTTTCCTCAGAGTCCCAGGGAGGAAGGAGAGATCCACTAGATATGGCTGTTCAACTGATTAACCAAGGACCCATGCTCAAAGCGTTCTGAGTCATTTCTCTCACTTCTAGTTAACATAAAAATGCAGCTCCTGCCTCAGAAGTTAGTTTAACTCAAATGCAACCAAAGTTATGAGTGGTCAATAACCTTATGTTCAAGGGGAACAAACACGTCTTTCCCACTCACAAGTTTCAAAGTAGGGATAGTCCCTCTCCACTCCTGTCCTCCTGCCCTACACCATATTCTTCCCCACAGAGGTGGAGCAATTTATTTGGTTGGTGTGTGACAGCCATGAGTCTGTTTCTCAATTCTCAAATGGATGGAGTTTTTCTATCAAAAATATTATGGCTGAGAGATTCGGCCTCTTTCTCTTTCTTTCTACCTGGACAGTAAAAGGCAGAAACCTGGGTATTTCTGCTCTGCAGCCTCAAACTTTCCATCCAGTAGGTTGTTCCAAAGTCTTGACTAGGGTGTAGGGGTTAACTAGACCATTCTGGGCTTCACACCAAGCTAAGTTTTCCAATCTAGCCTTCATCAATAATGAAGTTAATATTTTGTCTATCTGCCGATTCTCATCTTTTTTTTAATTAGTGGGGGAGAACTGGTGCTTTTCATGGGTCCTCCTCAAAGACACCATCACTTGCCTTTCGGATAGAAGTTAGAGCACGTGGACGCCATTCCACAGCTCTCCCCAGGGGAACTCCTTGCCCACAAACACTTGTGTTCTAAAAGCAGTAGGCAAGCCATATGCTGAGGAAGCTTTCTAAGATTTTGTTCAGTGGATACTTTAAGTACTTCTGTCCCAGAGGCAAAACGGAACTGAGATTCTGGTTCTTTCCAGAGCCAGCTCTGCCACACATGTCTATGACCTGGGCAAGTAGCAATCTTTCTAGAAAGTCTTTATAGGACTTTAGCCTCCTCATCTTTCAAATGAAGGAATAATTTCCCTATCTTTAAGGTACCTGCCAACTCTGTGGACTAAAAGCTTGGAAAGGCTTTAATAAAAGAATTCCAGAATTTTAAAAACAGACATGAACAATGATATATAATCATTTGACACCTTGGCCTCGTAGTTCCTGAAGATCAGTGACCTCCTACCTCATGCCTGTGTCACTTCACCATCCTCAAGCTCAGCCACACTTTGAATTTACAGCATCGCTCATAACTGATCCCTCCATAACAATAGGATACTCTGAAAGCTCCTCATCTCCTTTGCCACTAGCCCCAGAATCGCCGCCTCCACATTCCCATTTCTCCCTTTCCTTTGTTCTTGCTGAACCAGCCACTAAAACACTCCAATCTCACATCTCCTGCTCAAACTCCCAGCCCATCAACACTTTAGTTTCACTTGCCTTCCTACTCAACCGAGGACCCATATGGAGTTGGCAGTTTCGATAATACTCACATCATCTCCACTTCCAATTTTCTGAGCATTGCTGGAGAAAGTCATAAAGACAGGGAAGATTCATTGTATCACAAGGCTAAGGGCTTTTAGCAACTTGTCAGGCCCTCATCACCTCTGGCTCTCCGTCACACTCAAATCCATTGCTACTCCAAACTTTTCCCACTCTCCTCCACCTCCCAACTTCACCCCTCACTCCCAGCTTACTTTCAGCAAATCAACTGGCCTCCTCTGGTTTTTTTTTTCCCCACAGAAAGGAACCAACTCATTTCAAATGCAGCCACCCTCCCTCCCAGCTTCCAACTTTCCTCTCCAAGTCTGTTTCTTTTTGCCTTCTTTTAACCTTTTTCCCTCCATGTCACATCTGTTTTTCCATGAATAACTGCTTTACCTGTGTCATGAGCAGGGTGATCAAATAATTCATTATGCAGAAAGGGACTTTCTTTTAGAATAAAAGTGGGCATTATTTGTCCAAATGTTTATATTTGTCCAAATATTTTCCCATAATTAACTGAGATAACAGATGTGTACCGAGACTGTCCTGGGGAATTCAGATGTAGGGTCATCCTATCTTGCTCCCATCCCTCCTCCTTGAGGAGGGCCTGGTGCGTTAACTACCCTCCCACTCCGTCTCTTGATCTTCAGCCCCTTCCTCTCCACTGACAGTCACTCGACCCACAGCACTCTCAGGCCTTTCTATGGTTTTGTTTTTAAGAAAGCTTCACTGGCACTCTCATTGCCTCAAGTCAGTGTCCTCTCCAATTTTCACAGTCCAATCACAGTTTACACTTACTCTCTCCATTGCCTTCCCCTTCAGGCACCCCTCAGGAACCTGGCTGACTTCTGTCGGCACTGCCCAACTGGCCCTGCTCCTCAAAGGCCACTGACAATGGTCTCACTGACAAATCTAATGACCTCTTCCCAGTGTTCAACCTCAGCCCCTCCACCCTATCAGTCTCCTCCAAATTCTCCTTCCTCGCCTTGCTTTACCCTATCTTTTCCTCGTTCTCCTCCTGCTTCTTTCTTTTCAGCACCCTGTCACCCTCTTTCTGTCTCCCTCCAAGCCCACAAATATTGGTTTCTCCAAGGCTCTGCCCTGGCCTTTTATTCTTCTCATCCACACTCTGAACCCTTCTCACAGCTTCACCATCCCCCTTCATAAGGATGCTCCCAAATCTTTCTCTATTTTTAATGGCTCCAATCCATCTGGATGGTCCATAGGCACAAAAAAGTTCACATATCCAAATCTAATCTTATAATTACTTTAATTAATTAGACAAATATTTACTGATTGCACGCTACTTGCAAGTGCTTTACTAGTGGCCTTTCCTGACTATATCAATTCCTGCCATCACCAACCAAAGCTACTCAGCTTCTGTCTTTGACTTCTCCCTCAACTCCCACATCCAATTAGCCAACAAGTCCTGTTGCATTTACTTCTACAGTGTCTCACCCAACCCATCTGCCCCCATCCTAATTTACATTCTCACTGCTTCTCTTCTGGAGACTATTTTAATAGCTTCCTAACTAGGGACTACCTGTGGCTCCTCCAATGCAGATTAATCTTAAACCATAGCTTTAGTCACATCATTCCCCCACTTAAATACCTCTGATGGTTATCTACTGCCAATTAAACAGGCTCCTTCGCCCAGCACTCAAGATGTTCACAATATGGTCCTAACCTTGCCATGCAGCCTCCTGTCCCACTATCCTGCCTCCAGGCTCCTCACTCTCCAGCTTAACCACATTCCTCTCCACTCCTAGATATGTTCATATATCCTCTCCTTCAAGTCTTAGTACAAGCTGATTCCCCACATCTCTGCCAGTTGAAGTCCTACCAATTCTTTAAGGCCTTGCTCAAGGTTCCTTAATTAATTCTTCCACAATTTTTCTGCCTAGAAATAGTGCTTTCCTTCTCTGAAATCACAAAGCATTTTCTTCATGCCTCTCTAACGTTCTTCCACTTAATATAGCCTTTCGTTATCTGTGTTATTCTCCCTACATGACTCCTCAGCCTCTCAAAGAAAGGGTGCCTATCTCTGATTAACCCATATACTCCTTAAAATGCCTTATTTAGAGTATGCCGAATGAGAGGTTGAAATATTCAATTTAACTCTGTATCCATAATATAGCACATAAAATAATGAAAATTAAGTACATTATGTCACATTCTCAGGAAGGCCTTGAAATTAATCATTTTTGTGGTTGCTCTTGATAGATCAAGGCTATACGAATCATTTTATTTAAACTAAAATTGCAGGAGAATTGTGGATTCTTTTTTTTGTGTGTGAGGAGGATCGGCCCTGAGCTAACATCCACGCCAATTCTCCTCTTTTTGCTGAGGAAGACTGGCCCTGGGCTAACATCCGTGCCCATCTTCCTCTACTTTATATGGGACACCGCCATAGCATGGCCTGTCAAGCAGTGCATCGGTGCGCGCCCGGGATGCGAACCCGGGCCGCCAGCAGCGGAGCGCGCGCACTTAACTGCTACACCACAGCGCCGGCCCAAGAATTGTGCATTCTTGATCGATTCCTTAAAGTACAGAGTTGGACAAGATCTTAGAGACCATTTAACTCTTCTCCTTCCATCCCAATCACCAATTCCCAGTTGAGAAAACTGAAGGTTTGAGAGATTAAGCTGCTCCCATGGTCACACAAACCAGAAGTCGTAACTACAGCCGTTATCATTTATTAAGGGCCTAGTGTACACCAGGCATTTTACATACATTATCCCAGTCCCACAATAATCCTTCAAGGTCGGTGGTATTACCCCCACTTTAGAGATGAGAGAGTGCTCAAAAACGTTAAGTGACTTGCTACAGAGAGCCCTCCTTGTTAGGGACAGAGATAAGCTTCAGCCCCAATTCTGCCTGGCTGTAAAGTCTAGGCTTTTCTAATTGGACACTATGGCAGAGGCAAGACCTACCAGATGCCCTGACTCCTGTCTCCTACTGTTTCTCCAGTGAATAATTATCTCAACTAAGCAAGCATGCACACTTATAAATTGTAAGCCATTTTATTGGAAATCTTGGAGGCACAAAAATCAAATAGCTTCATTACTGTACAAGTTTTAAAGTTAATTACCGCCAGCATTCTGACTTTCTTGTCAGAAAACTTCTTCAATCTGGAAAAGAGACGTGTTTTCCTGCCGTTTCAATTCTCAAGTATATTTTCAACTTAAAATACATTTGCCCAACCACATTCAACAAGTATTTGTTGAGCTCCTGGATGTCCAGGGCACATGGGAGGGTACAGAGTTGACTAGGACATAGTTTTACTCTCTGCGAGTTCACAGCAAGAGGCAGACAATTGACTAACGGTAGGAACCACTCCTCCCCCACCTATGGGAGCTCTGGCTAATTCAGGGACTTCCAACAAGAAGTCAGGATGCCTGGTTCTAATCCCGGCCCCGCATCTTGGGCAGGTCATCTCACCGTGCCTTAGTTCCCCCCGTAAAGAGATGGGTAAAAACAAATGAACTGTGCCAAGCAATTTCAAGTCCCTTTAGCTTTAAATTTTTATTATCTCTGAGCTCACTCTTGAGATTATGCTTCTGAAAGTGATCACAGCTACTGTCATGGAAAGGGAACTGCTGGATGCCCCCTCTTCTTCAGCAGTGACTTCAGAAGTACTGAGTTCTAAAAACACTGCTACAAGATTAAAGCTGACTAATGGGCCTCCAAAGTTTATTATTTATAATAATGTAAAGTTTATTAAAGTTTACCTTCTAAGGCGATAGTGTTAAGCACTACATTCAGATCCTTCTATTATTCATTGACTTATTATAGCTTTAATTTAGTTCTTTACAATGCATTTAAGATGTTTAAAATATAACTTTAAGTAACTCCTTGACTCTACTCTTTGTGGAATTAAGTTATTGACATTAACAACAAAAAAGCAGAGTTAAGGCCCCTGCAGAGATGTAAATCTTGTATTCATTTAGTTAAATTAATACTTCCTATTAAGTGCTATCTACTATGCACCTTCCCAAAGTACAGCTAAATTTGAGCTTGGTGCACAGGCAGTGGGGAGGGGGGAATACAGAAATATCAGTAGTATTTCAAATATGAGTGGAAATATACAGTACTGTGGGAACTTGACTTTGCTGATTCCATTTCAACATCTTGCACTTTTTTTTCCAACTAGTACAGACATAATATTTTTAATCATCCACTGACTTATACAGTAACACACTTTCTTTTGACAAGGCTCCACATGCCTTATCTTTCTTCATACTCAGCATCTTAGGATATGATGCTCAAACTCATCTTGTGCTATAAGTTAACAGCACAGAGGAGGAAATGAATCAATCAAAAGATAATTGGAAGAAAAAAAAAAAGAAAATGAAAACTGTACTGTCTTAGTGCCTTGCTCACAAAAGGCACTGAATTTCAACTGTCAAAGATAGTCCTACCAAGAAATCAGGAAAAAGGAATTTATTTATTCACTAGTGAACAGAGTGCCTCCTTATACATGCCAGGCACTGTTCTAGATGCTAGAGTTACAGCAGTGGACAAAACAGGCAAAAGTCCCTGCCACAATGGAGCTTACATTCTACTGCCAAGAGACAGGAGTTAAGACCTAAAATCATTTCAGATAGTGATTAAGTGCTATGAGAAAATAGGACTAGGAGGTGGTTCCTGGGTTTAGGGGTGGAAAGCTACTTAAGGTGATCAAGAGGGCCTCGCTGAGTAGATGCCATTGGAGGTGAGCCCTAAATGATGAGAAAACTTTACTCCTAAACCTACAAGTGTAGGGTGGGGTGGGAATGAGTCAAATTAGTCTGTAAGGGTGGTCACAGTGGTCAAAAGTACTGTATTAATGGCAAACTAGGTTCCTTTTAGGATTTGGCTTTAAAAAAATAAAACCTAAATCTTTAAGTAGGACTCTACTTAGGAGCCACTTACTCTCTTTTTTAAGATCCACTAACTTTTAAAGTTTTTGCTAATTACTTTAGCGATATTTAAGTAGAGGCAATTACTAGAAGGATTCCTTCAGAGCCCAATACCTCACTTGACACCATCCAAATTCTGAATGAGACAGGATCCAGCCCTGCAGCGAATCAGCGCTCCTCCACCGACTCATTAATGCAGCCAGGTGAAATCTTGTAACCTTTCCAAGAACGTGAAACAAGCCTTGGGAAATCTGGGGAACCTGACACCCCCAGGATTCCCCTAAATTGTGGAGGTGGTAAAAAAATAAATAAACTACGACCCTTTGCATTACTCTCCCCCACCCCTCCAGGCATCATCGCTGCAGAAGGGCCGCTGTCCCTGGGTCAGAGGCACACGGCGAGTACGCGCGCGTGTGTACCCCGCGTGAATCATCAGCGCCCGGTCCGCGGGGCGATGATTCATTCACCGCCCTGCAGCTCACGGCCGCACACGCAGCTTCCTTAATATTAAACAAATGTTTCAAAGTACAAACGCCTAGAGCCAGAAACGTGGAGACCCAGGCGAGGCGGCGGGGAGGAAACTGCCCGTTTCAGCCGCTGCCCGGGTGTTCCCCGGGCCGGGAGGGGAGCGGCGGGCAAGTCCGTCCGCCCCCCCGCCCACCCCTGCCCCCGGCACGCGCGCGGGCGGCGCCCGCAGGGGGCGCGGAGGGCGCACAGGTGGGTCCCCGCGCGGCCCTGCCTCCTGCCCCTCCCCGCCCCTCGCGGCAGGCCGACGCGCCCTCGCCAACGCGCCTCCCGCTCGCCCCTTTCCTCTCCGTGACATCTTATATAATAACCCGAGCTAATCAAAACGGAAGCGACGCGCGCTGCCGGGGCCCGTCTCCCGGCCCGGACTCGATGCTCGCGCCCCGAGCCCACAGCCCCCGAACTAGGCGCCGGGGCGCGCGGCTCCCGGGCGGGGGAAGGGCCCGAGCGCCGACTCGGCTCGGCCCTCCTCGGAGAAGCCGCTGCTGTGGCGGGTCCCCGTCAGGAAGCCGCGAGCGTCACAAACTGCGTCAGCTTCTTCAAACACATTTCATGGTCTCCCTCCAGCCAGGGAGCCGGCTGCTCCAGTGGCGGGGCCGCGGCCGGGGCTGGAAGGAGCCCCTCCGGGGAGGAGAAAGTTCCTCGGGGCCCTCCCCTCGGCCGCACCGCGCCCAGCCCCGCCGCGCTCCAGCCCCTCTCCGCGCGCCGTCCGCCCCGCCGCGCAGCCCGCCAGCCCGCGCCACTGTCAGGTTGGGCAACTTGCGACCCCCGGGCGCCGGGCCGCCCCTCCCGCCCGCCCGGCTCGCCCGGCGCCGGGGGCCTCCCCCCGGCCCAGCGGAAAACAGCGACGCCAGAAACTTCCCCGGGCCACGCCGGGCGGGGACGCCGCCTGGGTCCCGGCGCATCGCCCTTACCTTGCTCTCGAGAGGCCACGATCCGGGCGGGCCGCGCGGGGCGCGTGGTGCGCGAGCGCGCGCGCGTGGGGCGGTAGGTGAGGGAGCCCGCGCCGGCGGGGGCGGGGCGGGGCAGCGGGGGGTGCGGGCGGCGTGGGGCTGGGGGCTGGGCCGGCCCGGCGGGCGGGCGCGAGGAGAGCGGAGCCGGCGGCGGCGGCGGCGGGCGCGGGGCGAGCGCGCCGAGGGGGCGGAGGAGTTGCCGTGGGTTTGTTTACGCATTGCTGCCCGGCTCGGGGCACAGCCCGCACTCCCTGATTGGACACAAACTGGGGCACAGCCTCTCGCCGCCGCCCGCCAGGCCTCCTCGAGCAGCCGCCGCGCAGCTCGCGGAGCGCTCTGCCCGGCACGGCCCGCGGCGGCGCCCGGGCCTGGAGGGGACGAGCCGCGGCGGCTGCCGGGGGCGGGCGTGGAGCCACACGTTGGCCCAGGGCTCGCAATCGCCCACCTGTAGTGGCCCGACCTTGGCAAGGAGAATCGAAACTTCTGAGGCTGGAGACTTCGTATCATTCAGGCATAGAAGGGGCACTTTGTCCACCCCCCACACACGGAGGAAGCCTGCCCTTGAATGGATAGAAAAGCAGCTCGAATGTAATATGCCCCTTTGGCGATGGTCAAGCCGAGGCTTGCTGTATAAGCTCTACTGGGAGCTCGCAGTTCCTTCCCCTGCCTCCAGCTTCTCTGCTTGTAATCCTTCTCCGCGCAGCATTTGAAGTTGCCATCCCAGAAGTGACCTTGCCACAGGATGCTGAAGATCCTCCGAGGCTCGTGGCCTCAAGCCCCAATTCCTTAGTCGCACAGTCCTCCACAGCTGGGCCTCCACCTTTCAGTCTCCATCGCCCAACGCTCACCCCCAAAACCCTTGTCTGTAGACAACACCTCAGATGCCTCTGTCCTTTAACGATTGTTTTAGATCCTGCTCTGTTATCTGTCAGAAAACTAGAAAACCCCATAGCTCCCTCCACCTGTCAAACCCTCATAGACTCAGCTTGTCTACCATCTCCCACTGTCTCTGTGCAGCTTCCCCGACCCTCTGCAGAATCCCCCCTTGTGTCTGGCATCAGTCTGGCTTGAGGATGCGTCGTGTGCCTACTCTGTGCTCCCACCCCTCTAGTCTGTGGATTCCTTAAGAACAGGAGCTTGGCTTTAACAGGGCTCTGGGGATGGAAGAGATGAACGCTGTAAGAATAAAATTGTCTCTGAGTGTCTGCAGCTCTGCTGGGACTGGAAGAACTCGAGAGAGTCTCTAAGAGGGTCTCCTGATAGATGGTCCACAAACCTCATCTTGCAAAAAGCAAACACTTCCCAAAACTGAGAATGCCCTCCATTTCTCCTGTGTCTCCTCCCCACCACACCTAGCTAAGTGCCCTGTGTACTCATAATGGGCACTTAATAACCCTTGGAGGAATAAAACAGATGATCCTTAAGCTAAGGCTCAAGGTAATCAAAGTGAATATAGTAAATCATGAAGGCATAGACACGAATGGCCATGAACCCAGTCAATTTTTTTCTTCATTGCGAAATTTTTGTTGTACATTATTTGTCAGTCACCATATAAATGCATCCCTTCACCCCTTGTGCTCACCCCCCACCCCTCTTGCCCCTGGTAACCACCAGACAGTTCCCTCTGCATGAACCCAGTCATTCTACAGATAATTCCTAGGCTGAGAGTCTCTCATCTCTGACAGCTAGTGTGGATTTGTCACTCTCCAATCAAACACTGGTGAAGTGGACACTAACCCTTCCTGACTCTTGGGATGGCTGAATTTCTTTCTCTCTCTAGATGCACTGCTTCTGGTCCCACTGGGAAAGCTGTCTTTGAATTCTGAGGGTGAGTCCAAGTGAAAGTATTTTCTTTCCCAGATAATTCAACAGTGATAATTTCATGCAGTGAATTAGTTACAAAGGTGTTGAAAGAACTGGACATGCAACCAGGGGAAGGTGAGGCAGTCCTGGGATTAGCAGTTGCTGGATGCATCTCCTCCCCTGGGGCTGCAGGGACAAAGGGAGGAGGCTGCCAGAACCAGGAAGGGCTAGTCCAGTGGGAGCTGGAGCAGTGATGCAAGTGCTCAGATGGAGCACTGGAGATGCCGGAGATGCCTCCCACAGCAGAGAGAGTGGGAGAAATCCCCTGGCTTCATGGCGAGTGACTGGCACTGGGGCTTGGGTGCTACACCTGGTTACCTCTGGGACTCTTCCTCCAGGTCAGATTCTGCAGCACAGACTTTTTCTTTCCGAGTGCCAGAGCTCCATTCCTCTTCCTTTTTCCTCTTTGCCCTTTTGCTTCCATTTCTCCTTCTACCCTCGTCTCTATCGTGATTCCCTTTTGTTCCCTTTTCCTCTCTTACTTCTGTATCTCTGGCTCTCATTTTCTCTTTGCATTCCCATATACCTCCTCCTGACTTCTCTTTTCCCCACTGAATCTCTTCTCACCTCTGCTCATCCTACTCCTTCCTGGGCAGGCTGGCAGCCTTCTTCAGCATGAAGGAGTGACCAAGATTCCTGTGGTAGGTAATGGGATTCAGAATGATCATATTGTTGTCCCTCTAGACACTGTGCTAGATATTTCACATATGTTATCTCATTTCGTCTTCACCTCACACCTACTAGCGGGGCACCGTTGAATGTAACTTTGGTGGCTTCACTACTGCCCATCACAGGGAAGGCTTGGCTAGTGCAGCTTACTATCAACACTGCTGACAGTCCTCATCTATAAGTGTCTCCCTCTACCCTTTCTTCTTCTTATCCTACATCTTTTCCTTTCATTAGCACAGATATTTCTCCCAAACCCCAACCCCTAATAGTCTAATACATCTCCACTCTAAATCTCCAAAGACTGAGAACGGCTACTTGGCAGAGGGTGGCATTTCAGCTGGCTATTGAAGGATGGGTCGAATTTCAATAGATGGAGATCAAGGCAGGGCATTCTTGGTGGAATAGTGAACAATATGATCCAACTTGACTGAAACACAAGGGACGGCTAGGAAATAAGACCAGATTTCAGAAATTTGTCTTTAGATCTCAGTTGTCTAAGACAGTCTACTCAGAAAGACAGGTTAACCCTAGGTATATTAAGTGTAGGTATAATTCATATAATTAGAGTCATAACATTTTAAAGCCAGAAAGAAATCTAGACGTTGTCTTGTCCAACATGTCCATTTTTAAGTCAGGAGACTGAGGCTAAAAGACTTAGGTAACTGGAGTATCACGGTAGTTTATCATGGGCATCAGAGTTTGACTAGCTGTATTCAAATCCCTGCTTTGCCAAATGTTAGATTATATGACCTCGAACTTATCTGTGTTTAAGTTTCCTCATCTGTAAAATAGGAAAAATGATAGAATCTACCTCAGTGGGTTGTTGTGAGAATTGAATGTTTTTAGAGGTAAAACACGCAGCACAGTGCTTGGCATATAGTCGGTCTTCAGGAAATATAGGTGAATATTATTATGATTTCCCATGGCTATTCAGCTAGTAAATACCAAAGTCAGAACTGATCCTCCAAGTCTTTAAGCCATAATTGAGTGTCCTTTCCATTACTAGAAGTTAGGTTTTAAGGTGCTCGTTGAATGCCATCTGTGAAAATATGGTGCTCCTCTGGTCTGCTGTTTAAAGAAGTTCTCAGTTATCCTTCTAGCTCCCATTCCTCTACGTTTCATGCTGCCTGCTCTGCCACCAGCCTCAGCAATCCTACTGAGTATTCAGTACTGCATGATGTGAAGTTTCAGGCGAAGAAGGGGACATGAAAAATGAGCAATGGACATGTATTTCATCGTCAACAATATGGTTTAGAAGTGCCAATATAGTCAAATGTTACTAATTTAAATTTCAAAGGACCAAAAAATCGTTGAATTAAAGGGGTTTGAATTATCTGTCATTCTGTAACCTACAGAGTATCAAACCTACCAGCTTAAATTTTGGTAGTTCCTTAGGGGAACTCACTGGGACCAAGAAAAAGCCTTTCTTTAATTGAGTATCCAGTTCTTCAACAAAATTGTGATGGAAGAGAATCTTCTTTGTCCCTCCACCTTTCCTTCCTGAGTCCCTGGTCCCACTTTCAAAACTCCTCCAGCCCCATGATCGTTGTGCAGTCCACTCTCTGGACTGTAAGCATCTGGAGGCAATGAGCCACAATTTACTTAGATTTTATTTCTAGCACCTAGCTCAGTATCTGGGGAACAACAGGTGCCCACATGTTGAACTGACTTACTTGAACAATGCCATACATGCCAGAAAGATCCCTTCCTCCTCGTCCTCTAAATCTTTGTCTCCTCAGTTGACTGTCTTTAGCTAGATGTCAGCCTGCTACACTAATTCACTGGAAAACAGAACAACAGCTGAATGTGAAATAAACGTGCGTTGTGCAATACAAACTACATTCAAAGGGGTTTCTTTTAGTGGTATAAATCCAGGTGGTATTTTAAGAGGGTCAAGAAGAGATTTTGGGGGCAGCTGGACTTTCCTAACACCTTCACATCACGCCACACAAACTGAAGCTTCTCTCTCCTTTAAAAAAAGGCTGACTTTCATTTTTACACATTTTACTTTAGATTTCTTAGATTAATTTGTAAATGGCCTCCATTCTACATATGGCTGTATTAATTATCCTGCCTAAGTCATTTCTTAAAAGGCACAGTTTTGTTTAATCTTAAAAAAGTCAATCATTGTTCCATTTTTCTCTTCTACTTCAAAGCCAGACTAATGACCTAATAGCTTGATCATTCACTGACTCTTTAATCCCTGAAATCTTCCTTCTGCTTCCTCTATTTCGTTTACATGCTTCCTCTAGGAAGCTGGAAGGAATCCAAAGGATTAATTCTAGACCAACTCCTCATTTTATAGAAGGGGAAACTGAGGCACAGAGATGCCAGCGACAGACTCTCGAGTTCCCAAAGCACCCATCCCATGCTTCTGTCCACCTACAAGTGAACTCCCCATTGTCAGCTGCCCTCCTGACCCCTATTTCTGCCTGTCACCACCGTCTTTTGGGTCTTTAGGATTAAAATGGGCGATCTTTGACTCTTCCTTCTCTTCAAGCCTCCTCTTTCACTTCAGGATGTCTCTCTGACTTGTCTTTCTAGTCTGAACTGGCCCAGGGTTTAGTGCATTTTCTCTTTATGACTGTGTTACTACAATAGGTTGCTTATGGTTTCATTGTCTGTCTCCAACCTTTTCCTCTTACACAGAATGAACCTAGCAGAAACATCTTAATGTAACTCAAAATTTTTTAAGTTGTAATAAAACGGTGCCATTTTGCCATATGAAATCAAATTCAACATGCATTTAGACTATCAATAAAATACAAGTTTATTATTGTCAAGCCTTTCCAATTCTGAAACATATACCAGTAAGTAGCTGCCTGACCTTGGGCAAGTTATTTAACTTCTGTGAATTGCAATGTCTTCAGTCTGTTAATTGGCAATATTATTAGCATAAGTGCCTAACTCATAGGGTCGTTTGAGAATTAGATGGAATAATAAATGTGAAATGATTAATAATAATAGCTGTAATAGCTAATATTTGTTGAGGTCTCACTGTGGACCAGGCATTATTCTAAGCTCTTTAAATGAGTTATCTCGTATCAACTCTGTAACATAGATTCCTTATTATTTCTAGATGAGAAAACTGAAGACCAAAGGAGTTAAGAAAATTTCCTAAGATCAACAAGCCAAGAAGTGGCTGAACCAGGATTCAAAATTGGCCAGTCAAACCTGAGCAAACCTGTATGCCACAGACTGGTACATAGAAAGCACTTAGTAAATGGTAGTTATTCTATTGTTGTTATTTATAATCAGTATTATCACCTTAAAGAGAGGAGAAAACCTTTACTCTGCTTTCCTTCCAGATTTCTTTCAGAAGTTGAACCTTAGCGTCACCTTAGGAAGAGATGGATTATTCGTGATAGTCTAACGTGCTGGGTACCACTTGTTGCTGCTTCCCAAAGAGAGACTGGAAGGATGGTTAGGGGTTCTTGCACTGCTGGGGCTCTGTAATCACCCTGGTCCTCCCCATCCCCACTCTGCCCTCCATAATATTCTTGATGAATGGGAATCACCCAGGCAATCTCTAACCCAGGAAGCGTTCGTAGTGACAAGCCAAAGATTTGCTCTCTGATTGTGCTTGCAGTTCCTTTAGGGCTTTCTCATGGATGGGACCAGAACATTCTCTGCGCCTCGCTCTGTTTATTTTTCTTCCTCAGACATTTCTGCCTCAGATGATCATTTAGGAAAAAGAATCTCCCCAGTGGCTTCCCAGCAAGTAATTCTTTTGGTCTCTACTGTAGTATTTAATTTCCTTCCCTTAGGGCACTTTTTGCACTATGATCATCAAATGGTCTGTTTTAACTGTCCTCTTCCCTTTGATGATGCTAAAAACAAAACAAAACCCTTGATTACTGGTTTTGATGTCCCTTTCCAGGTGTTCCATGAAGCTTCTTTGGCCCACTGTGTTTCTGCATCATGCTTGACACACCAGGCCTTCCCTGCCTCTTTGCTTTCCTCAGGTGTCTGTTGTCGCCCGAGCATCTGGTTGTTTATATTTGAACATCTGGTCTTTTTGATTCATAGCAAAAATGACCTTGGCCTTCCAATAATGAGATTTTCATAGATCCTAGAATCATAAAATGTTAAAGCCAGAAGGACTTTTGTAGATGACAGAGGCCGACCAATTCCTTTTATAGTGAGGAACCAAGATGCAGAGAAGTCAAGTGTCAGAAGGAAAGCTACACAGCCTATGATGGGGGAAGCTAGAACACACACACACACACACACACACACACACACACACACACAGACCCAAGACTTCTGCTTCGTTTGCTTCTTGTTAGATTATGATTCCTGGAAATATTTATATGAGGAATTTACAAGTGTCTTCTCCCAAAATGTTTAAGTTTTCATATCAGTGGTTTTCCCCAATACATTTCAAGGAGGCTCAGAGGAATAGGAATTCCATGATTGAAAAAATGCAGCCATAATACACGAGTTACAGAGCTGGGACTGTGTCCCTTAATGATCATCTTTCTTTTCTAGTGGTACTTATCTACTTTGCACAGTGCACACAGCAAATTCTCAACAATGTTGATGATGTTGATGGTTAATGATGACCAGGTCTCATATTCCTTTGCTCTCAGTCCTTTTCTACTATTTTGTTCCCTATAGTCCCAGCCATTTCTGAGTTTCAAGACTTGTGGAAGCCTGGCTCATTTAGTGTGGAGTTCTTTATGAGGGTGATGGTGGGTATTCAGTAGCTGCCTTCCATAGTGATGATGGTGATAGCTCAAAATGTTTAGAGATCTGCCCCCAAGCACACACACACATTGTGAAGCTTTTCTAAACTTGAGGAAATGTGTTCCTAAAATAATACCAGCTATTGCATAAAAGAAGCATTCTCTGGTCAGGTGTTTGGAAAATGCTGCATGAAACAGAATTAAACAGTTTAGGGTTGATTTGTTTTGTTTTTACTGGAATTCACAGAATTTTTAAAACACTAATGTGAATCCTGAATTTCTAAGGGAGGGTTGGTGAAATATGTAGAATTTCCCATACACATTTGACCGTCAAATATCATTTATTCCCTCAACATCTTTCTCATGAGAATGGTGAAACATGGAACAAACTTTGGGAAATGTTAAATATTCTTTGAGTTTCAGTTAGAGTATACAGTACCCCATTTGTTCTAAAACTATTTCAAATGTCAAGATACTTTTCCCTAGGGTTTGTTTTCTTAGATGTAATGACTTAGCCTGTGCCTCTTCTCATTATTTATCATTTCAGGACCTAGATGATGTTATTTCTCAGCCTGAGTTTCTCTAGACAGAGAAACCATAGGTTGTTTAACTCTGACCTCATATGTGAGCTGCTCAATTCCCATAATCATTTCAACTGTCCTGTTCTGACACAGTTTTCGAGGTGCAGGGTCAAAAAGTTAGTAATGACTATAGTCATGACAACTAACATTTTGAATGTGTGTGGTGGGCCAGATATTGTGCTAACAGCTTTACATTGTAAAATCTCACTTAATTGTCACCACAACCCTGTGAGGTAGATATTTACCATTTCCAGTTGACACATGGGAAACTAAAGTCAGCTTAAGTAACTTTGCCCAAGAAGGTCCCAGCTAAGGAAGGGAAGCTGGGATTGAACCTGACTGTGTTCAACTCTTAAGGATTACTGAGCACTGTCCTTCTCGTGTTAGTTCTAGTTTTTAATGTATGTTCTGCCTCCCCAACCAGAATCCTTTGAGAGGAGAGGCCACCTGGTCCAGACCTCAGTACAATCTTCTGTGCTTGACATAGCACGTGGCATGCTGTAGCCAATACTCCTTTGAAAAAACAGAGTAAGCAATTTACCCAAGCCATTCAGCCAGTAAATGATAAATCCAAGATTTAAAACGGTCTCCCACACCACACGCATCACACCTCAAGGATTTCTCACCAGAACTATGCTCAGTATACCGCGTGAGCTCTCCTTCCCCTCTGAGGCCACCTTCACTAGGCTCTTGAGCATCCCTAACAAGGAATTTTGTCTCCTCCCACCCCCAAGACATTCATTTTGCCCTCTCACAAACAGGCAGCGGTCCTAGACGCAGTGAACTAAATCTGCCCGTAATAGCTAATACCCCAGTAAGCAAGAAAGCACTCGTGTTGTTGTGTGCTAATTTTGTTGGTGGTGTTTGGATGATGTTCTCAACCCCAGCACTTGGCATTTAGAAGCCCTTCCAGACGTCGAAATCTTTCAATGTAAAATAAAAAAATGCAACAACGGCCCCGAGAGCGCACTGGACAGGATTGTGGTGCTCCCCTTGCAGCCCGCTGCACCAGTTGGCTCCAGGTGCGTCCTGGCGCCCCGAGGTAGCGGTTGGAAGTGCCCTGCCTGAGATCCCTGCTGGCTACTGGGCAGTGGATGGCTGGACACTGCCTGGCCAAGGTTTTAGCCACAGTGTCTTTCTCAGTGACCTTGGCCTCTGTGGCAGTCAAGCCCAGCAGCTGCCCCAACAGCTCGGCCTGCTGGAGCCCGTTTTTCTCAAATGGGTTTCTTCCAATCTTCATCGTGTCAGATTCGAATGGCTCTGCTGAGAATCCCTCAAGAAGACCATGACATCTCTGCATCCTGGCTCTAAAGTGGAGTGAAACCAGGTCCCCAGTGAGAAAGTGAGCTGGCTAGTTGAGTGGCCAGAGTTCAAGCCTGTCTAGTACACTGCTGACTCTGTCCTGGCCCGACCCATGTGGGCAGACACTCAGCTGCACGAAAGGAACTTCTCTCCTAAATTTAACGAAAAGGATGGGAAAGTTGAGAGAAGGAGCCAGAATGGTTTGTATGAGGTTGAAAACAGTAAACCGAGAAATCCTGCAGGTCGGACAGAGCTGTTTGCCTGAGGGCTTTGGGGGCATTGGATCCCCAGTCTTGCTGCAGATCCCTTTTTAACCAGGTGGGACAAGGGTAGCAAGGAAAATAAAGTTACCTTCCCTGTTTCTGGGAGAAACGTCCTTCAATCAAAAGGAAGGACTGTTGAAAATGGGCCATCCCAGGAGGGCTGGTGTGGATCCAAGAGAGATTAGTACTGTGAAGAGACGTGAGGAAACCGTGAACTCCTTACAGAAATCCAGAGCACAAATACAGAAGTTGGAGAAACAATTGCACAAACTATTCACCCAGGAATATTTTGTGGTCTATCAAGGCTACATGGATGATCCTTGGAACACAGATAATGCGTGGATGGAGACAGAGGCTATGAACTACCAAGATGAAACAGGTGAGGTAATGGACCACTGTGTACAACTTCCTCTGGAAGCTGGCAATGATGCCAAGAAAGTGAAATGGGTGGACATTAATGATAAACTCAAGTTTTCTGCCAGCCACTCCCAATTTATTTAACTTGTGGCTGAGAAACGATGTGCCCACTGCAGTGAGGATGCATACCTTGATTGCCATGGATAGTGGCTTGGAGTCTTATGTAAGCTAAAGGCCTTCAAATGAACAGAGGTAGATAAGAGGCAAATAGCTCAGAACTCCCACTGAACTGGACAGGGAGGTTACTTCTTTTGGTGATTATTTTCAAAACTGTTCACGGTATGAAGGCTTTGTATCAGGGAATAACAGTAGACAAATATGGGGGAACGGAATTACAAACTTTTTTGCTTTGCAATTAGAAGAAGAGGAATATAGTCACTTATTGTATATGCTGTATACATGGCTTTAACCAAATTATACAATTAATGCCCTTTGAATAATTGTTGGTAAAGCAAAGATAATTTCTTACCAACCATAGCCTCTATTTTTCAGCCAGCTTGCATTAGTCAATTCTTTCTTTCTCCTGATATGTTAGATTGTTGTCTTATCTAATGTGTAATCTGATTTTTTGGATAACATTTGTTTTTCGAATTTAGCTTTATATAGTTTTGTATTCATTGCTTTCAAGTACAGAAGCTCTCTGGTTATTCTTATTTTTTAGAACCTTCAGTTTTATGGGAAAAGTTCCATCTCTATTTTAGTCCATAAGGATCAAGTACTTATGAACCAGAAAAAAAATGCAGTGACAAAATGAGCTTAATATCCAACTCTTTGGTTATCAGAACTGTTTCTGTCTGAACAGAATGGACTAAGCTCACGACATTTATTTCCTCTCATCTCAGAAGATGAGACCCTCATCTCAGAAGACCCTACAAATGTGAATTTCTGTCAGGAAGAAGTCTTTATAAGGAGATGTATGTAATCCCAGCCTAATAAAAATACAATTCACACCTATCTTTTCTCAATTAAACGAAAACAAATATATAAATAGAGAAGGTGTTTATAGGCAGTTTGCAAACACAGAGATGGCTCCCTGACAATCAAGAATGAGGGGCTTCCAGTACCAATAAATAGGCCAGAAATATATTTCTTTCCTTTCGTATAACCTAAAACAAGCCAATTACCTTTATTTGTATGTAATACAATGTATGGAAAAGTAACTCAAACCACTGCATGAGCCTTTTATGGCTGGGGGAAAAAAAGACTGTTGCAGGCATTGATAACCTCCCAAGAAAACACTTCGATAATAATAGCTAACACTTACATTCCATTTACTATGTGCACATGCTCTTTTAAGTGCTTAATATATAGTGACTTATTTATTCCTAAGCATCACCCTATGGGGAGGGTACTCTTATGTCACAGGTTGCGCTCCCTGGGAAGCAGCCTCTGAGAGGGAGATTAGCATATAAGATGTTTCTCAGGCAGTGGTCTTGGGATCAACTTCTGGGCAAGGGAGGAGAAGGAAGCCGGAATGGGTAGAGTGAGACACTGAAGTCGAAGCCCAGTGAAGTCCTCAGCCAACCCCATATGGGGCTCTGGAGCTAGGAAGGCCCTTCCAGCGGCCCTGAATTGGAGTGAGGGGTTCAGGCCTTTATACCCCTTGTTGACAATTCATCAGATGTGGGCTGCCCCAGGAAAGAGATGTGACCTTGGGAGAGACAATTTCCTCAGCCAAGGCAATCCCCAAAGATGGCTGACAGCTGAAGGCCGTCTTCTGGTAACACTTCCGGTAGCTGGGAAGGGGAATCTTGGAAAGGGTCTCAGGGGCAGGCATTACAGGGTCTACCACGTATTATCTCTGTATTACAGATGATATAACTGAACCAAGTTATACAACCAGTAAGTGGGGGAGGCGGGATTAGAACACAGACTGTTGGCCTCCATAGTCCACCCCCTTGACCACTATACCGTAGTCTCTCTGATAGTTGTCCTCCTGTAGTCTCCAGGTTCCCTGTGTACTGCTGCTTTCAAAAAGAAAGAAAAAGAAATTACTATTATGTCTCTTCCGATATGCACATTTGGTCAGAGTTGCCTTTTCTAAACCTAAAGGACGCGTGCCTGGTTTCATTTGTTTTTCTCTTGAAAGACATTGTATTTATAAGGGTGATAATTGTAAAAAGTTCACCCATGGGTGCCCATCGTTGTTCATGCTCAGAAACAAATTTAATACATCGCTTTTCTTCGTGAATTCTCTAACTGCTTGTTTTTTAGGATGGAGCCGTTTGTCCTATATATTAGTGTCATCTCACTAACTTTTCCAGGTAAGATGTGCTCCCTGTCTTTATTTGAATAATTAAGGTACCTGGTTGGCCCAACATATTTTGAATGTTCCTAACCCTACTTCATTATTTTTTTCAAAATGTAAGCTCCTAAAAAAATATACTTATACACACACACACACACACACAACATAATCATTGCAAAAACTGGAAATTATGAAAGTCTAACGTCTCAAATTTAATATATCCAAAACAGAATTCTTGAATTTTTTCTCCAAGAAAACTGTTCCTCCCTCACTCTTCCCTGGTAATTGTCAGCAAAATCCACCCAAGTTGCACAAGAAAACAAGGAAATATCCTAGATTCTTTGCTTTCCCTCACCTCCCACATCCAATCCGTCTGCAAAATTCAGTCAGCTCAACCTCCAACAAAATGTATCCAGAATCTTTCACTGCTTTCCTTCACTGACCATCCTAATCAAGCCACCATCCCTCATTTTCTTTGTTATTAGTGCTGTCCAGTTGATTCCAACTCCTAGCGACCCTGTGTAGGGCAGAGTGGAACCCTGACCAGTCTTTATGCCATCCTCTCATCTTCTGGCACTGTATCAGACAATGCTCTGCTGCTCTTCATAGGGTTTTCATGGCCAATTTTTTTGGAAGTGGGTGGCCAGGTCCTTCTTCCTAGTCCGTCTTAGTCTGGAAGCTCCGCTGAAACCTGTCCACCATGGGTGACCTTGCTGGTGTTTGGAATACCAGTGGCATAGCTTTCAGCATCACAGCAACATATAGCTACCACAGTGTGACAACCAACAGACAGGAGGTGTGGTTCCCTGACTGGGAAGCGAACCCAGGCCTCAGCTGGTGATAGCACCAGATCTTAACCACTAGACCACCAGGGCTGGCTTCCCTCCTTCTCTAGACTATTGCAGTTGTCTCCTAACAGGCCTCCCTCCTTCCACTCTTGTTCTACTGAAAGTCATTTTCCACAAAAAATGAAATGACATTTTTAAGAATGTCAGTCACATCGTATCCCATCCCTCTTAAAACCATCTAGTAGTTTCCTTTTTTACATAAAATAAAACACAAACTCCTTACCCAGGCCTACCTGTTCTTGACGATGCCTACACTCAAGTCTGAGCTGGTCACATTCCACCCTGGGCTAATCTAGCCTTTCTCTTCCTGCCATGCTTCATATTTACTTCTGCCCCAGGGCCTTTGCTTTGCTCTTCCCCGCCTAGAATGTCCCTTTCATATCTTCACAAAGTCAGCTCCTTAAATCAGTCAGGTCTCATTCAAATAACACTTCCTTGAAGAGAGTTTTCCTGGCCACCTAATCTAAAATAGCACCCCCCACATGCCACAATCCATTTCTACTCTCTTACCCTGTTTTATTTTCTGCATAGTATTTAGCACCAGCTGAAGTTATCCTGTATACTTCTGTCTACTTACAAGAGAGTCTAGGGATTTTTCTGTCTTGTGGACTGCTCTACCCCCAGTATCTAGAATAGTGTCTGCCATGTCAGCACATTATTTGCTGCTATTAACAGTTTTCTATATACTCTTCTCTCTTTTTAAAAAAATTAAAAATGTGATCACATTACCCTTGGCCTAACTTTCTTATTTAAAAACTTTTATCTTGAAATAACTTTAGACTTACAAACAAGTTGCAAAAATAGTACACAGAGTTCCCGTGTAATCCTTCACCCAGCTTCCACAAATGTTGAGAACTTATTTTCATAGTACAATTATGGAAACCTGAAAATTAGCATTGATTTAATACTTTTTACTATTAACTAATCTACAGGTCTTATTTAAAATTTGCTAATCCTTCCACTAATGTCCTTTTTCTAGAATCCAAGGGGTCTACATTTCATTTAATTACCATGTCTCCTTTATTTCCTCCAATCGAGGAAACTGTCTCAATTTTGTTTTTTTCTTTGTCTTTCATAATCTTGACACTTTTCAAGGTACTGGACAGTTTTTTTTACTAGAATATCCCACAATTTGGATTACTCTGACATTTTTGCTTGAATAGATTGAGTTTAAATACTTTCGGCACAAATACCACAGATATGATGTTGTTTGGCTAAGCTTTTATATTGCAAAAATAAAGGCAAATTTTTCAGTGTAATCACTGCTAGATAGTAAATAGTATATGCTATATTTTAAAATGGCGCTGTGGAATTTCCAGCCACCTTGTACTACTTGCCCAGCATTTTTATATCTTTATGCATGCACATGCACACGCACACACACACAAACAACTGAATATATGTATTCTAACCCTCATACCCCTTCTCTGTAAGAGAAGGTGACCAGGAAGCTCTGAATTTCATTCACTATTCTTTTTATCCTCTTCCTTCAAGTTCTTGAGATGACACTTGAATGCTTTGTTATCCCACTGTATCAGTTACCTATTTCCACCAAAAAAAAAAAAAAAAAAATCCTGCAAACAATCTCAAAACACAGTGGCTTAAAACAAAAAACATCTAGTTTATAAGTTTGAAGGTTGACAATTAGGGCTGGGTTTGACTTGGTGGTTTATCTGGTCGTGACTGGGCTCGTGTCTGGGAATTGGCTGGCTTCTCGCTAATCTAGGATGACCTCAGATGGGATAATCGAAGAGAATCTGCTCTGCACCACATGTCTCTCATCCTCTATCAGGCTGATCCAGTCATGTTCTCATGGCAATGGCAGAGGAGCAAAGGTCAAACGGAAACATGCAAATGTTCTTGAGTCCCAGAACTGGCACCAACTCATTTCCCTGCATTCTATTAGAAAAAGCAAGTCATAAGGTCAACCCAGATTTGATGGGTGGGGAAATGACTCTACTTCTTTAGTGAGAGGAAGTGAAAAGTCACATGGCAAAGGGCATGGATACAGAGAGGTGTGAACAATTGAGGCCATTCGAGCACTGAATAATCCTATATCTATTGTGCCTTTTTTCCCCTAACAGTTTCATTGAGATGTAATTCACACACCATACAGTTCACCCATTTAAAGTGTACAATTCAATGGTTTTTACTATATTCACAACGTTGTGCAACCATCACCACAATGACTTTCAGAACATTTCCATCACCCCACAAAGAAACCCTGTACCTTCTCCAAGAAGCTTTCACTGACTTCTAAGAGTTAATCCTTTATCCCTCTGTGTGGCCTTGTATATTTTTGTGTTCTAGACCCCTATTACAATTTATTTCTCTTGAAGCCAAAGACTGTATTGTATTCATGTTTACAGTGTCTAGTACTGTCTGATCCACAGTAGGTGCTCTAAAGATGTCTGCCAAAACGAATGGAAGAAATATCAGGTTTTGCCTGCTCAGTCCTGCAGTTTACCTATTAACATTTCTCAGGCTTATAGCATAAGTCCAAAAGTATTTGTTTGTATTGGTGCAACTTTCTGCCGCTTTCTACACCTGGCAATGGTTAGGCAATTGTCCACTTTGATGAATCATTTCCAATCCCTCTCAGCATGCTGCTCAACATGCTCTTTTTTTTTTTTTTTTTGTGAGGAAGATCAGCCCTGAGCTAACATCCATGCTAATCTTCCTCTTTTTTGCTGAGAAAGACAGGCTCTGAGCTAACATCTATTGCCAATCCTCCTCCTTTTTCCCCCAAAGCCCCAGTAGATAGTTGTATGTCATAGCTGCACATCCTTCTAGTTGCTATATGTGGGACACGGCCTCAGCATGGCCGGAGAAGCAGTGCATCGGTGTGCGCCTGGGACCCGAACCCGGGCCGCCAGTAGCAGAGCACGGGCACTTAACCGCTAAGCTATGGGGCAGCCCCGCTCTTTTCTTTTTACCAGGGTCTTGCTCAAATAGGATGACAAACTGTTGAAAGTAAAATTATGGGGAGTTACAAAGTAACAAGGTGGTGAGATTTGCTTCATCACTTGCTTACAGTTTGGTACACGCTGTCCCTGTGTACCTCCCTTTTTCTTTCTGTCTAGTAATAACAGTAACAGGTACATTGACTCTGTGCCAGGCACTGGGCATGCATTATCTTTAATGCTTTCTTATTAGGACTAAATGAAACATTTTAAGACAGGCTTTCATTAAGCCAAGACAAATCTATCTATGCCACTTCAAACTAGCAGCTTCATGAGAGTAGAGGCTATGCTTTCCTTCTTTTTCAGCATCTACTGTGGCTGAATATGTATTTTATAAGATCCTGAATTAAATATAAAAGCTAAAAAACATTTTCTCCTTTATCATTTAATAATTTAGAGTGAAGTAAGGAGTCAAATACAAATAAAAACCATTTTATTCAGCCCTGATGAGTTTTATAATGCTGAAGTTTACATATGGTAGTACACTTTCTAGGTGAGAAAATTTTTGCCTTTTGGGAGTTCTTGAAAGGTTTTGATACTATACACTTTCAAAATGAAAGATTGTCAAGACTTTCCTTGTGGTTATATGTTATGTGTATGCTAAAATCACATTTCAATGTGGTAAGCTTTGCTCCTGGATTTGTCACTAACTAGCTGTAGGAACTTGGGCAAGTTGCTTCACCTCTCCAAATTTCCCTGTAGCTTGTAAATTCTATGTGTTAAATTGACAGATATGTGCAATACTTTTATATGTATGTTCCCGGAGAGAGTATATAGACTTACACATTCATAAATATTATACCTTTACAAAAAGCAACTTTTTTGAAACAAGAATAAAGATTTATGTATGAGACAAACCTGAATCCTGTTATAACTATAATTTCTTTTCAGAAAATAATTTAAGAAAATTGGTGTGTTAGTTATCTATTTCTACTTAGCAAATAGATATATGGCTTAAAACAACACATTTATTATGTCATAGTTTCTGTGGATCAGGAGTCTAAGCACAGCTTAGCTGCTTTAGGGTATTAAAAGGCTACAATCAAGGTGCTGACTGGGGCTGCTGTCTTATCTGAAGCTTGGCTGGGGAAGGATCTGCTTCCAAGATCATGTGGTTGTTGGCAGCATTCAATTCATTTCAGGTTGTTACACTGAGAACCGCAGTTTCTTGTTAGCTGTTAACCAGAGGCTGCCCTCATTTGCTCGCCACTTGGCTCTCTTCACAGGCCAGCTCACAATATGGCAGTTGGCTTCTCCAAAGCCAGCAAGAGTGTTTCCTAGCAAATTGGATTACAGTGTTATATAATATATTCATGTACATCCTGTCACATTTGCTGTATTCCTTTGGTTAGAAGCAAATCATAGGTCCCAGCAATACTCAAGGGGAGGGGACCATACAAAGCTTGAGCACCGGGAAGTTGAGATCATGGGGACCACCCTACAGTCTATCTTCCACAATTGGAAAATTACAAAATGTATGTGAGCAGTAGAGTTGGGTGAAATTCTAGGAGCCAACCCATCCTCAAAACACATGCACATATAAACCTTGCAACAAGGGAAGGATCCTGCTTCTCTCTTATTCTCCATTTCAAAGGATGCTGCCATCCATAGCTCAGTCCATAAACCTAGGAGATATCTTTGACTCTTTGCTCTCTCTAGCCAGTCCACCCCCAATCCAATCAACCAGTAAGATACCAAACATGACCCTTCTACTTCCATTGTTTCCCCATCATTCCCAGTTACCACTATCGTTCCCCCAAACGTTGGTTGGCCACACCTCTCAACTGGCCTTCCAGATTCCACTCTTGCCCTCTTTTATGATCCACTCTTCATACAACAACCAGAGCGCTTTTCTTATAACATAAATCAGATCATGTTATTCTCTTGCTTAAAATCTTCCGTTGGCTTCCTATTGAATGTAAGTAAAGTCCAAACTCTTTATCTGACCTATACATAAACTAGACCCTACATAAGCTGACTTCTGCCTGTTTCTCTAACCTCAGCTGTTCTATTACATTTCTCTTTATGTGCAACTTACTTGTTTAATTCGTTATAATGACATGTATTTTAGATTTCATAATCTAAAAATAAGTTAAAGTAAATAAAATTAGTGTTATTAAATAATCTAACGAAGAATACAATACCACTTGAACAGGGTAAAGTAAGTTTTAATAAAGCTAAGCATTTGAGGCTAAATTTGTTTTGAATGAAAAAAATAATATTTAGCAATTATGGCTTTATGGATGATCCATTGCATCATGTATCAGATAATTTGATCCAAAATGAGATATCCTAAATTAGATGAACTTTTGAAATAATATAAAATTCCAACTTAAACTACTAATATACATTGAAGCTTAAAAAAGAGAACAGGTTTATCCACAAAGTGGTGAGTTTCATTATTTGGGGAGGGGGGCAGGAAACATTTATTATATATATGGCTTATTAGTTGAGCTTAACCAAATTTGAAGTTGTAATATCATGTCCACAATAAAATTTGAAAGTAGGATTACACATTTATACAAGTTAATTTTTTTACATTTCTTGTTAGTTAAAACCAGGAAAATTTACTTTGTAATTATCTGGGTCTGAATTATTCAGTTATCATAGACTACCCAAGCCACCTGGGCATGTTCACCCAGATGAGATATAGTGGGAGAGCACAGCCTTAAGAAATAGACAGAGTGGAATGGAATCTGAATTCTACAGCTCAGTAGCTGAATGACTTTGTTCAGTATATTCAAACTTTCTGAGCCTCAGTTTCCTCATCAGTAAATGGATAACATTACTTACCTCTCAGAGTTATTTTAAGGATTAAATGAGGCAACTTATTTATTGGCACATTGTAGGTAGTCAGTATATGTTATTTTCTCTTTTTTCATCACTGCTTGGCTAATCAATCCAAAAGTACCGTAAATTGATCTACTTCCCATTTTTATTCCTATTATGTTAGACCTAGGATCAATGTGGGAAGAAGAAAAGAACTAAAAAGTATCATCAAGGGCCAACCCGGTGGCGTAGTGGTTAAGTACGCGTGCTCCACTATGGCAGCCTGGGTTTGTGGGTTCAGATCCCAGGCATGAACCTACACCGCTCATCCAGCCATGCTGTGGTGGCATCCCACACACAAAATAGAGGAAGATTGGCACAGATGTTAGCTCAGAGACAATCTTCCTCAAGCAGAAAGAGGAAGATTGTCAACAGATGTTAGCTCAGGGACAATCTTCCTTACCAAAACAACAACAACAACAACAAAAAGTATCATCAAGGCAGAATCATCAAGACTTGTCTGACGTGGAGGAAGAATGAGATGGAAGCCACACATGAGACTAGGATTTCTGTTGGAAGTGATAAGTTACACAGGAATGCTGAAGGAATTTGTGTTTGTTTGTGGACAGGTAAATCGTGGAAAATGATAGGATACTTTTTGGTAAATGATGTTATTTACTTATTGAATATCTATGCTGCTGTTCCCCTCCCCTGCATTTTGAATGTAATGAATATTAATTTGAAATAAAAAATCTGTGTGGCTGTTCAGGGTATTTTAGAAAAATTAATTGTCAAGTGTTGAATGCAACGCAAATGCATTACTTATATTTCTCACCAGAACTAGTTATCTCATCAGACAAGTATTCTCTCACTATTATTTCACTTCCAAAGCAATGAGGCCTTTTGATTTTTTCAGATTACTTTTGAGAGAAAAGACATTGCAGTTACTTGCAATTTAATGAAGAAAATTCTTTTATAGCTTCTCACTTTGGGATGCTGTTAGATTGTGTTGGCATGATGTAAGGAGAATATTATATTTATAAGTTCTACAAACTCTTGGTTTTAATGTTGTCATAGATTCTAAAATATCACTGTATACTTTGTATTATGGAGAGGCACTGTTTCATTAACTTAGCCTGACTTAGTTAATAACCTACCAAAACAAACTCAGTGAAAACTCTTTCACTTTCTTTTTTAACCGTGAAAGCAACAGCTTATTCCTTGGTTAACCATGGTGTGAGATAATAGGAAATATATATTGTTCTCTGCCCCCAGTTCCTGGTACAGAGCTCATAAAACCCTTGTAATTTCCTAAGTGATAAGAGCACTAGAAGCATCTTTTGTTTGAGATGACTCTGGGTGGGTTCCTGGATGGCACTTGAATGGCGGCTGGTTATCAGAAAGACCAAGCCATGATTAGAAGCTTGGAATTTTCAGCTCCACCTCCTATCCTCCAGAGAAGAGAGAGGGGCTGGAAATGGAGTTAATAATTGATCGTGCCTATGTGAGGAAGCCTCCATGAAATCCCAATAGTATGGGGTTTAGGGAGCTTCCAGGTAGGTGAACATATCCACCCTGGAAGGGTGACGCACCCCAATTCTATGGGGACAGAAGCTGCTGTGCTTAGGACCCTCCCAGACCTTGCCCTATGTATCTCTTCATCTGGCTGTTCATCTGTATCCTCTATCATATCCTTTAATAAACTGGTAAACTTAAGTAAATGTTTCCCTGAGTTCTGTGAGCTACTGTAGCAAATTAATTGAACCCAAAGACGGGTCATTGGAACCTCCCATCTATATCTGGTGGGTCAGAAGCTCAAGTTATCACCTGTGCTTATGATTGGCATCTGAAGTGTGTATGTTGGGGGGGCTGTCTTGGGAGACTGAGCCATTAAACTGTGGGATCTGAGTTATCAGCTGGTAGATAGTGTCAGAATTAAGTTAAATTGTAGGACACCCACCTAGGGATGGAGAGAATTTCTTGGTGTGGGGAAAAACCTCCACATATTTGGTGGCCAGAAGTGAAATGTTCTGTGTGAGTAGTAAAGAAAACTCACAGGGAAGAAACACACAGTAGGGAAGAACTGGGTTTTTTCCTACAAAGAAAGTAGACTGAACTGAATTTTTCAATACACATGGACACTCAAATTTTCTCTTCCATTTGGGTTTACTGACAGGTAGGGTGACCAACTGTCCCAGTTTGCTCAGGACTGTCTGGTTTTAGCACTGAAAGTTCCATGTCCTTGGAAGCCCCTCAGCCCTGGACAAACCAGGACAATTGGTCACTCTATCATGTTTGTTAGGCAAAAGTATTTATTGAGTACCCACTGTGTGCCAGGCATTAGAGTTTCAGTGGTGAGCAGAACACACACTGTCCCTGCCTACATGGAACTTAGAAACATGCAACTAGTCCATTCATATCACATGGAAGTACAACAAGGTGAGTGAGCAGGTGGGGTAGACCTGGCTTTGATGGTGGTGATTACTATTTTTAAAAATTTTGTTTTCTAATTGGTTACTGCTGTTATGCAGGAAAGACCTATTGATTTCTATATATTGATTTTGTATCCTGCCAATGTGTTTAACTCTCTAAAACTTGTAATATGTTTTAGACGCTCTTAGATTTTCTATATTACACGGTCGTATTGTCTGTGACAACTTTTTTTTTTTTTAATTCTTTTGTATCTTATTTTTCTTATCTTATTGCACTGACTAGGACTTCCAGAATGCTATTGAATAGAAGCAGTGACAGTGGACAGCCTAATCTTTTTCCTCACTTTAAAGGGAAAATTCTACATTTTATCACTATGATATTTGATGTGTTTTTTGGAAGATAACCATTATAAGGTTAAATTTTCCTTCTGTTCTTATTTGCTAAAAGTTTTATTAGAAATTGCTGTTGACGGGCCGGCCCCGTGGCTTGGTGGTTAAGTGCGCGCGCTCCGATGCTGGTGGCCCGGGTTCGGATCCCGGGCGCGCACCGAGGCACCACTTCTCCGTCCATCCTGAGGCCGAGTCCCACATACAGCAACTAGAAGGATGTGCAGCTATGACATACAACTATCTACTGGGGCTTTGGGGGGAACAAATGAATAAAATCTTTTAAAAAAAAAAAAAAAAAAGAAATTGCTGTTGAATTTTATTGAGTATTTTTTCTGCATTAAGACAATTAGAAACACTTTCCCTTTATTCTGTTAATAAGATGATTTACGTGACAAATTCCACATATTCTTGGAATAACGCAAGTTGTCTGTGATACCATGTATGTGCACGCACATTGTTGGGCTCAGTTTGCTAACGTTTTATGTAGGGTTTTGCATTTTTGTTAAGGTATGAGATTAAGCTGAATTATTCTTGCTGATGCTGTCCTTTTCCAGTAGATTCTTGTGTATCAATTAGCTTTTGCTGCATTAAAAAAAAAAACCCACTTTAAAACTTAACTGCTTAAAATACAAAAATTTATTTTACATGAGTCTATGTCAGCTGTCGGTGGTTTTTCTGGTCAGAGCTCAGTCAGGTGGCAGCTTGGCTGGAGCTGGATGATCTCAGATAGTGACACTGACATGTCTGATGCTTGGCAGGATGGTTGATTTAGGAAGCCTCAGTTCGGAAGGCTTGTCTCTGCTCCGTGTGGTCTCTAAACCTCCAAGAGTCTAGCCCAAATTGAAACTTTTTCACATGGTGGTCTCAGGGTTCCCAAGAGCAGCAAAAAAAACCAAGTCCAAATATACAGACACTGTCAAGTCTCTGATTGTGTCACATTTACTATTGTCCTGTTGGCCAAAGCAAATTACATGGCCAAGCCTAAAGACACATGAGAGGATAACACAAAGGATGGGAATTATGGTGGCCCTTTTAACATCTTGACTCTTCCCTAATTCTGAGATGGTTCTAGGGCTTCCAACACCAAGGACTGAGAATTTCCTACAATCGCTTTCCATCACTCCATAGCCTGACTACTAGACCAAACTAAGACCTCTTTAAGCAGCTACTGGTATGGAGAGTGGCAGGAAAGTTTTATCAAAGATACGCAGATAGCAGTTAATAAAACAATAAATGTACTGTAGTGCTTGGCATCTATCTTTCCTTCCTTTCTTACTTTCTGAGTGCTTGTAGGGTACCTATTATATGCCAGGCATTACGCTAGGAATTCGGGATAAAGTGAGGATACATAGTTAAGATTTGGGGCAAACAAAGGGATAGAGAACTACAGGCTACAAAAAACTCTTGATGAAGGACAGGGGTGGACATATAGAAGAGGGTGAAGCTTTGTATGTGAGAAGCTACATAATTAGTAAGAATTTTAAAATCTTGTTATTTTGGCATTATCTATAAAAAAAGTGCATCTACACAATTGGTCATATAAGACATTAATTGTAGTATAGTATTGTTTGAAAAAAACAAAACATTGGAAACAGTATAAGTATATGCGTGTAGGGAAATGATTATATAAGTTATGATACATCCATATTATGGAATACCATGAATCAGATGAAAAGAAAAAAGTAGAATGATATGGATTGATGTGGTAAGACAGTAACATATTGTTATCAGAAAAAAGTAAGTTTTATAAGAATATACATAGTATAATATCATTTTGTTAAAAATCTGTATGTGAACATATATTGTGTGTGCATGTGTGAATATGGAAAAAACACCAGATTTCAAATGGTAACTATCTCTGAGAAGTGAGATGAGTGGGAGGATATGATGGGACCTTTTTTACTTTATATATATTTTGTGTACAATTTTGATTTTTGAAAAAGAACATGTATTGCTTTGATAATTGAAAAGTCTTATTAGAACAGCACTAGCGAGAGGATCGAGGATTAGGATGGGGGCCTAATCCCAATGCCCACCTCAGAAATACTGGGATAGTCGGGCAATGCGTCAAGACTCTTATTTGCATGGAGGACTCTATTCTTGGGATAAATTGTGAAGGGACTTTGAAGCTGATAGTCAGATGCTAGGATACTTGAGTCATAGCTCAACAGAGAGGAGATAAATAGTTTCCCAACCTCTGGGATCAGTATGCCTCCAGGAAGTTGGAGCATGTACTCTGAGGAGAAAAAATATATTTATAAGTGCTTGATACATGGATTGTGGTGACTCTTAAGTTGTCTCTTCCACCTCCATCCCGACTCTACACAGCTTTTACCAAGTCCCTCTTCTGAAGGGGCTAGGCTAAAGAGAGAGGCCATCCTAACAGCTTAAAAATTACTATAAGTGACCACTTTCTCAGGCCTCAAAGACTGGATAAAAATATTGTCCAAGCTTCTAGAACTTCTCCAGTGATGGCAATAAGGGTAGTAAGGCCCAGCACCAAAGACGCTGGAAGGCATGGCCACGGTGTTGGGGTGCAGTGGAGTTCCAGGCACACGTTAAAAGAAACAGTGCAGAATGACAATAGCCAAAGAACCCACCAGAAGGGCGTACACTGGGAAGTAGAGGGTGTCAAATTTGACACTAGTGGATGGACACTAATGCCCTTGTACTTATGACCCGAGCCTCATAGATGCCAAGACTAGTATAGCTCAGAGGAACAAGAACTAGGGTGGTGGAGAACCTTAAGGCACAATCACCATCAACAATGCAGTTATTGTAACAGGAATTCCTGCGCCCTCCTTTGTACTCCAAAGCACTTTGTTAGTGCCAATCGGAGTTGCTCATGTCAGCCTCTGTCTCCTCCATTAGAAAGGAGTCCTGGGAGGTTGGAGACCATAGTGTGTCTAGTCTTTTGTATTCTTTCATATTTGTGTCCCCATCGCACTTATTCCAGTGTGTGTTCAACACGTTTATTGAATTGAATGATGAGCCTGAGCTGACGTTTTGTAACGACAGAAGCTACAAAATTAGACCAAAACTAGACTTACCCCCAAACAAGGATTTATACAAATCGTAGCAGTTCTACTTGAATCAGGACCAGATATAGAAATAAGGAGTTTGGGATAATACAAATTATTTCTTTAAAAAGTTAGTCTTCAAATCCACGGGGAAAGAAATATATTGTATTTTGTCCTGAGTGGTGATTAGGAATAGCTACGGAAAGTAGCTGTGGGTGAACTGTTACATGACAGTGACAACGTGATTGAATTCAGAATCCAGAGGGAGAGGAAAAGTAAGAAAAAAATCCATTAAGATGCTTAATTTTAAAAAGGAAATAACACTAAATTGCTAGACTGAAATAAATACCTGTAGTTCATTTAAAAAAATAATACAAAGACTTTAAAAATACCTTCTTGAGAAACGAATGTCACCAATTTTACAAATTAGACCTTGGAGGAAAAATCATGTGTTGTTCACTAGAGCAGTAAACGAAATCACTGGAGGAAAAGGGGTTTCATGGGAGTAGGGAAACATTCCACAAACGACAGAAACAAGAAAGCATAGAACTTCTGTCAGATCAAATTCATTTCAGAAATGAGGCAGAAATTCAAGGATCCTATAGAACAGGGAATGCCATTTTAATATGAACCATCTCTGAGTGACTAGGACTCTATGGAATAAGTCACTCAAGCTGCAAGATCAAGGAATACTGAATCCAGCATAAACTACTTGGAAATCGTTCTGTAAGGAGAAATCACACCTGAAAAATGCCCTAGGAATCTTCGTGGGGTTCCATGTATCTACAGAGAAGGGAATATATGGGTTTGGTTGATATTGATTATTAGCCTTTTACTAGATTGAACACCACAGAGGATCCTAATGTTGACATTTTGTGAAACTGAGGACAACGTTTCATCAAGGGTGGATAGTTGTCTTTGAGACAGAAAACATGCAAAGCTAAATGGGTACCTTTTATGGGTAATAAGTACATAGGGAAATCCTATTCAACATCTTTGAGAATGACCTGGAAAGGCAAAACCTCCAAAATTTCAAATAACACTAAGCTCCTCTGAGCAGTGAAATACAAGATGCTCTTCAATCGTGCCATGTGAGCCACCATAAACACCACCCAGGAGCCTCAGTGTAGGCAAGGGTCAGATAAGACACACGGATAAAAAATAATCTGGTTTATACTTTAAAGATGTTGGGTTTAGGCTTTAAAGATGTTACTCACTGCTAGTAAGATATGATCAAAGAAAAAGACTTACAAATTGAATTATCCTAGACCAGCGGTTCTCAAATCTTTTGGTCCCAGAACCAAAAAATTAAAATTTATTGAAGATTCCAAAGAGCTATTTATTAGTTCATTTAAAAATTACAGTAAACCCATTACATGTTACTATAAATAAAACAATTTCAGTTAACTATACTTTCCAAATTAAAAAATTAGTGAAGGGGCCGGCCCCGTGGCTTAGCGGTTAAGTGCGCACGCTCCACTACTGGCGCCCCGGGTTCGAATCCCAGGCACGCACCGACGCACCGCTTCTCCAGCCATGCTGAGGCCGCATCCCACATACAGCAACTAGCAGGATGTGCAATTATGACATACAACTATCTACTGGGGCTTTGGGGAAAAAAAAAAGGGATGAGGATTGGCAATAGATGTTAGCTCAGAGCCGGTCTTCCTCAGCAAAAAGAGGAGGATTAGCATGGATGTTAGCTCAGGGCTGATCTTCCTCACACACACACAAAAAAAAATTAGTGAGAAGAATGGAATTGTTTTATTTTTGCAAGTCTCTTTAATGTATGACCTAGGAGAAAAGAGTGGATGATTATTGTTGCTTCTGCATTCAAGCTGTTACAGTGCTGTTTTGATAGAAGCAGATGAAGAAAATCTGGCCTCACACAGATCTATAGTTGGACAAGGAGTATATTTTCATAGCCTTTTTTAGATAATTGTGGATACTCTTCTCTGATACTACACTAAAACTCACCAAGTGGTGGCTTTTTCTAGAGGTTACTTGCAACGTGGAACCATATTAATTATCTGAAACTACATTAATTATCTTTTCATGTTCTGTTACATTAAAATCCATTGGTTTACCTTGCACTTTGAATTTTCTTAAAAATTTAAACCCGTGCATAATTTGTGTAACATAGTGAATTATTCATTTGGAAATTATTGATTGACTGAGTTCTGCAGATCTTTCAAATGTTGATGTTTCCTTCTACAATATAAAAATATGTATTTATTAATATCACCATGGATCTCATCAGAAAAGTCTTTAGGCATTGAGAAGCTGTCCAGTTCACAGTGAGTGATACAAGTTTTCCAAAGTTCTAATTTTTGCTTGAAGATGAAAATTTTATCATTGGCAACAAATACCGTCAGTTTTATTTCTTTGAAGTGACAGGCTCACTTCATTCATTTTGGAGAAAATTCTTGCCAAATACTATAGCCATATTCTGTCAGGTATTCTTTCAAGTGAAGCTGGTGTTCCGTGAAAAAAGCAGAGAGTGTAGCTCATAACTCAATTACATGAGTGCTTTTCCTCATGACAGCCTTCGTATTTATCACGTAGCAGAAGTTATTTATGTAGTTCTCATTTTGTCATACAGGATATTAAGATGTGTTCTCAAGGATTAAAACTTAATAAGATTAATAATTTTTACTGCTTCATCTAGGACATTCTTAAGTGAAATTGGCTTTTTTTTAAACTATGAGTGTATGGTGGTGAAGAATACAATGATCACTAGAGTTAAGGGGCCAGCAATTTTACCACCTTTGCTTTTGCATCGTCAATGCTAATCCAGCAAAGTAACACATGCAAATAATTTCTCAGTATTATTATGAAAATAGTTTTTACTTTGCTGACCCTCTGAGAGGGTCTCAGGGACACCAGGGCTTGTGGACCACACTTTGAGAACCCCATTCTTAGGCTGATCCCTGAATACATTGCCTCACCTTAGATAGCTAAGAAAATGCTCTGTCTCATCAGCCTAGTATTGGAAATTAAATACAAAGTCTCTCATAAAAAATTAAATATCTGCTTCTCTAAAAATGTGACTTCTGTAGCTGAAACACTTTTCTTTGCACACAAGGAAGATTATGTGGAGACTAGTAACTATAATTATTCGGGATTGGAGGAACCACCTATAAGAGAAGAAAGACTAAAATAATTAGGATCTTACTTTGGAAAGAAAGGGGATTTGTCTAAAGTTTTAAAAGACCTGATTTAATTTGATTGGCATTTATCAAGCACCTATAGAGTTCTATGTGTCATATAAAGAGGTGTATATCCAGGTCCCTGCTCTTATAAGAACTAAAGTGTACTTGACAAGGCAGGATATATAACCGTAATAAGGGAAATGAGAATTCAAGAACTAAATGGAGATACAGGACAATAATATCAGAATCACCACAAGGTAACATGTGATGCAAAGCTAAATGGGCAAATGGTCATGGCTCTGAAGTGTTGGATGTATCTCATCAGTCCTAGCATTGAGCTGTATCCCACTGTCCTACCACCAAAAGCCCACCCCCAGCCCCACTCCCCCAGTCCTGCCACCAGTGAGATCTCAGTCCAGCTGGATGGAAGGAGCTTTTCTTCACTGGTATGGCAGAGTACTTTATGGAGCTCTTAAATAGCATTTGTTCCTGCTGTTTTCTTTGATGTTCTCAGACTCTAGGTTATTTGCAGGCTGTATTTCATAAGCTGCTTGAGGTGACATTCTTTTCCTTGCTCTAGTGAAAGCCTGAACATTTAAATTGAGAGGATTATGCCAGTGGCATGGATGGTGCTATAGATTGAATGTCTGTGTCTCCCTAAAATTTATATATGGAAACTTAATCCCCAATGTGATAGCATTTGGAGGTGGAGCCTTTGGGAGGTGATTAGGTCATGAGGGTGGAGCCCTCTTGAATGGGATTAGTGCCCTTATAAAAGGTATCCCAGAGAGCTCCCTTGGCAGAGCTCTATTCTGGCATGTGAGGATGCAGTGGAAAGATAATATCTATGAACCGGAATGCGGGCTCTCACCAGACACTGAATCTGCTGGTACCTTGATCTTGGACTTCTTAGCCTCCAGAATATAAGAAATAGGTGCTTGCTTTTTAAGCCACCCAGTCTATGGTATCTGTTGTAGCAGCCCAAATGGACTAAGACTGGTGGGGAAGGAAGAAGCCAAAGCAGGTGAGAGGAAGTGATTACTGAAGATGGATGGGGCTAAAGTGGGTGAGGAAGAGCCAGGGAAGTGGTAGGACTCCAAGCGGGCTGCTGTGGGGCACCTCAGGAGGCTTCCTTGTGCTTTTAAGTGACTAACATTTATGTAGCTACCACTATGTGCCAGGCACTGTGTAGAGAGAGCCCTAGCAACAAGGGCATAGTTCTTGCTCCAAGGACCTTCTTGAACTGTTTCTAAATTCTGTTATTTAACTTTCTCACTATGCATGTCTTTTTTTTTTTTTTTTTTTTATTACAACTAGCTGGAAAGCTCTCTTTTAATACTCTGCATACTCCACAGTGCCTATACCATGTCGTCTACCTAGATGGCAATCCCCATATTGCTTTCTAAAATATCTTAGGTTCACAAAGAGTTGATGAGCTTTTAGAGGTAGAGGCAAAGAACCCAAGATTACTCTAAGGGGACCCTGAAGCTCAACTGGGAAGGTTCAGAGGATATATAGTCTAATGCTCCTAGTCTTGAAAACAAAGGAGAAAATAAATAAAACAAGTTTACAGACAGGTACTTTTGCAAGTGGAATGCTTTGAAAAGGTCTAAGTCAGGGCAGATCTTCATGCTGTGGAACAGCAAGTATGTCAAAATCTGATTAAAAGTTCTCACCAAAGTTTTAGTTGAGCACTTGGTTGATTTGTCAATGTGATGATAAAATGTCTTAGGCAGGCTGCCCTGGGAGGCTGTCCTGGGTTTCCCATGGACTGTAAACAGGACCACCCTAATGGGAAGAGAAGAAAGGATATGAGGACAGAAGTAGAGAAGGAGGAGGATGAGAAAGCAGGAAAAGCAACTGAGGCTGAGTGTGAAAGAGAGAGGTGGTTTTCCAGTGTATGTACAAAACCGAAATGGAATCCAAACTTTTACTCCATCCTGCCAGCTCTCTGCAGCTTGTGTATCTTCTAATTACCCCATCTGTGAAGTCGGAAGGCCTCTCACCCTATTGGTTGACTCTATTCGCTAACTCCATGAGTGGCTTGTTTGGCCCATTCGTGGCGGCACAACTTGGAACTAAGGGTCTTGTCTAAGAACTAGGATTCTTATCTTTCCATGCATGTTTGGGAATGGGTGAGCCTACCGGGAATCTATTTACATGAGTGTTTCTAGTAGGATGGAAAGGAATTTTTCTCAAGAAAGAGTTGAGGTGGACACACTGGGTTCAAGGAAAAGAGATTGAGGTCAAATTTGTATTCATTTTGAATATAGATAGAGGTATACCAGGATGATTTTAAGGAAACTTAAGATGGCAAGTGTAAAAAGATGAGTTAACTGGGAGGTATTTTCAATATATATAACTAACAAAGGACAGTATCCGGAGTACGTATATAATTATTTTTCTTTTCTTTTTAGTTTCACTGATAGCTGAATACCATATGCAAAGCCTGTGTGTGTGTGTGTGTGTGTGTGTGTGTGTTTGTGTGTGTGTGTGTTTGTATGTGTGTGTGTGTGGCAAAGGTTGGATTTGAGGATTAAAAGTAAAGGCGGACAATATATCATGAAATGGAAGGGAGACAAGTGCATGGTGGAATATCTGGGGTGTCACAGCAGTCTGGACAGTGGGCCCACAGCAGGGCAGCACTAAGGGACAGACTGTCCAGAAGGATTATTTCCATGAACTGTAGGATGCCTCATCCGCTGACTCCTGATCTCTGGGGGAGAGAAGTGAGGGGGAAGTGAGTCTGTGAGGCCTGAGGAATCCCAGGATCCAGCTATGAACGTGGTGAGGACCTCACTGTGGGAGAGCCCTGGACAGTCAGTAGGATGAATGTAAACAGGTGCTGGGTACTATGGGGCATGTGTAGGATGTGTAGAGCAATGAGAGTATTTGTCAGTCAGCGACTCAGCAGGAAACAGAGGGCACACTCAAGTTGGGTAATTAAGGAGAGTTTAATAAAAGATTGATTTCAACCTTTTAGGGAATGTGACAAGGAATGGTGCAGGACTCTGGAGCCTTAATAGTGGTGAGCCTTTATCATTACCAGGCCTGAAGGGACAGGGTGAGAAACCAATTACCAGAACTTACAGAGAGAGAAGTAACAGAGAGGGCTGCCGGACAGCAGCTGGGGGGCTGTAGGTTTTGGCAGACACTGTGGTCCTCAATTTCCCTGTTAGTGCACACCTTGCCTTGGGGTTGGCCCAATCCAACTGATGCCGGAGGGCAAAGGAGTCTGGTTAATGCAGATCTGCACAGATTAGGCTACAGGGGCACAGAGCAGAGTGGAGAAGAGAAGAGAGTGGATCTGGAGAAGCAAACAGAGATACCAGCACAGAATACATTTCTAGGCTGATCAATATGGTTTTGAAACTTCCTCCAACAGTGGGGCTCCACCTCTCCCATATACGAACAGAGGAAAGATGGGGGGTTGTGGCTCAGGTGCCTGGTGTGGTCATCATTTATTTTTTTGTAAAAGAATACTGTTGTGGAGGAAAACTAAATTTCCCTCTACCCTTCTGAGTGCTTAGGTGTGACCCTTGTGATAAAAGACAGATTAACAAGAGAAAAACAAATAGAAGTTTATTAACATGTATACCTCATGTATACATAAGAGATAGAGAAAAAAGAGTTAACTCCTTGAGGTGGCTTAGAATTCAGTCTTAAATACCATCTTAATAGAGAAAGGAGGGGGGGGGAATGTAGGCCTCTTGGAGAGTAAGTGATTTTTAGGAAAGATGAACGGGCCCTTAGACTAGATGGGAGGGATGATAGTTTGTGGCAAATTTTGTGTGGGTATGGTGTCTGCTTCTAATCTCCTCTCCTGTGATAAGAGTCAATCTTCCCTGGTCGATAAAACTCCTGGGGAGAGGATTTATGACAGACAATTGAGTTCCTTTTGGAGGATCTGTCTTTAGGTAGATAAGGTGAGTTCAGAGAAAGCCTCTCCCCGAATTTGCTATTTTTAAAGTGCCTACAGCTTAAAATAATTGTTATACCAAAGCATCATATTTTGGGGTAGCATGTCCTGAACTCCCACAGTCATATTTTGGGGTTGTATATTGTGCCACCCTTCAATAGTTGTTTTTTTTTTTATCTTTTAAAAAATAATGTTTCTCGTTCATTGTTATAAAAGAAATACATGCTTGTTGCAGAAAATCTACCAAATACAGAAAGATATAAAGAAGGAAACAAACCACAGTGGTAATCCTATCACCCAGAGATAATAACCATTTGCATTTTGGAGTACATCCTTCTAGTGTTGTTTTCTGAGTGTGTGTATGTGTGTGCATGTGCAAAAGTGTGTATGTGTTATATATCTGCAGATTGATTAAAAATAATTGAACAAATTACAATATTCATTATACCATGCAACTTGTAGGCATAGGTCAAAAATCTTATGTTTGTACCACTTTTCTTGGTAGCCTTAAGGAAATGAAGGGACAAATCCCGATTGTCACTTTACCTGTCAATGGTGATTTGCTACAATGAATTAGACTGTAGAATTGATGGGTGCAGTGTGGCATGAGGGGCACACATTAAACATTTGTAAGAGTAGAGAAATGACTTTAAGAGTTTCTTCACACATAGGTTTTGATTATATGTTCATATATAACTTAGTTATTGAATAATTCATTTTTGTAAGTACCCATTTCTTTTTGAATAATTTTGCATTTTAAAAATTAAGATCTATCGTATGTGCAATTTATATCCTGCTCTTTTCACTTGCCATTACATGTGACTGTTTTCCTGTCGTTAAATCTTGTGTGGGAAGTACTGTCTTCCTACCCACAGTCCCTGGAAGGGACAGCTCTGATTACCACCTGACCCTGCTCACCTCTCAACCCTTTTAGTCATAGCTGATTGGACCAGAGGTAGGCATCTGACACAAGGGGGAAAGCCATAGGTCCAACTATAGCAATTAATTAGTCTCTCTCAAGAATTTAGTCTGAGAGACACACGCTGTGATGAACATCTTCTTCATAAATTTTTGTGTATGTATATGATTATTTCCTTAGGGCACATTCCAAGAAGGTCAATTACCTAGTCAAAAGGATGGGCAACATTAAATATCTTGACAGATATTGCCAAGTTACTCTCCAGGAAAGCTTTATGCGCATCTTCACGCGTTGTAAAATGCCTTGCTGACAGCCCCTTTCAATTTGCATTAGGATAGAAATGTTAATTTATTTAAGAGGGCATTCGTTAACATGATTCTGATAAAAAGGTGGTAATGAGAGCCCACAAAAGGGGCTTGGTCAGGCTGTGTGTTTCCCTATATTGATCTGTGTACATTTTTTAAAAACTTTAATGGAGACCAAGTGGCTTGAAAGATCAGCTTCAAGTAGTTGCCATGGGATCCAGGTTGGGGAGGGAATCTGTGGCACTAGGAAGAAAGAAATGGAGTGTGAAGATGCCCCTGCAAGGAGGCAGACAGGTTTTGATGGATATATTGGGAGAGTAAGGAGGCAGCGGTCATCAGCTTTCCATGAATTTACTCTTTGCCTCTCTATCAGAGTTGGAAGGACCAAAGGGCAGTCCGTTTCCCTTGCAAGGTTTAGCACAGTGGGGATACTTAGCAAAGTTTTTTTTTTTTTTCATTTTGTAGCTGAGGAGAAGAAATGATGTGATATTCGAGAGGGAAGAGTATTCTTTTGGTGACGCAGTCTGAGGCCTGAGCAGCCTCGCTCATGGCTACTGTGGAATGGAAGCAAATGTTTTCTGAATGCTGAACCAGAGGTCTGCAAACTACGGCCCACACACTGTGAGCGAAGAATGGTTTTTGTATTTTTAAATAGTCAAAAAAATAGGAGAAGAAGATTATTCCATGATATGTGAAAGTTTTATGACATTCAAATTTCAGCATCTGTAAATAAAGTAATTGCACAGTTGAGTAGTTGTGACAGAGACCGTATGGCCCACGAAGCCTAAGATATTTGTTATCCGGCCCTTCACAGAAAAAGTTTGCCTACCCCTGAGAGAGAAGAGTAGCTTCCATTTCTGGAACACATACTATGTGCCAAGTACTATAGAAATAATTTTACATGCGTTTTCTCATTTGATTTTCACAACTCTTATTGTTAAAGGATAAACTGAGGCATATTTAAAATTTTTAAGAGTTTATTTGAGCAAAAATTGCTTCGAGCTGGGCAGGATCCAATCTAACAGATAGAAAGGAGCTCTGAGGAGCCGTACAAAATGAAAGACTTTTATAGGCAGAGAGAACAGGAACAAGGAAATTATACTAGGCAAAAAGCGGGTTGGTTATTGTAAGGTTACTTCCTCTAAGGGATGGCAGAGGTCTATCATGCAGATTATCTAACTAGTGCTCATCAGGCAATTTCTGATTGATTGGTTTAAGATTCCATTTCTGAAAGAGGCGAAACTGTAATTAAGTTAAGTCTTGGTTTGGTCATGTGGGGCCCAGCATAAGTGACTCCATTTTAGGCCTGTCGTTTTTAACACTATGAAATAGTGGATATATCATTTATCCACATTTTACATCTAGGAAAACTGAGGTTTTAAGAAGTTAAGTTTTTCATACCTGGTAAAATGGTAGAGCTGAGTTTCAAAGCCAAAGTATCAGAGCAGAGAATCCGAAAGTTTAATTGTGTGATCTGAAGAGTGGTCAACAGACATCTTTCTACAACGTTCTTGAGGCTTCCTTGTCTTCTCTTATCATGGTATCATGCTAAACTGGCAGCTGGTGTAGAACAGGAAAGAACATGAAAAATGCCTGGGATAGCCCCTATCACCTAGCAGCCACTCAATAAACGCTAGCTAACATTATTCTAAAAATATAATGATTAGTAACGAAGTGTCCGAATGACTTATTTTGTCCCACACCTGATAAACTGTAATTTGTTACTTATCCTTAGGTCAAATTCTCATTGCCTGTTTCACACACGCGCACACACACACACACACATACACAAACATATAGATAAATATGCATACCTATATCTTCAAGGGCTATATGTGTATCTATATATTCAAGGGCTTTATCTTGAGGTAAAGCTTTTTCCGCCATTTCCCCCTCCCAAACTGCAGAATGGTACTGTTTGCTCTCTCCTTTAAGGGTATTTGTTCCTTTTGATTTCTATTGTGGATCTAATTTCTTCTAGCTGTTGCTGCAACTCCTTCTCTCCCACCTCCTTCCACCCCTTCCCTGATCCATCTCATTTCTAACCTTTCTGTAAAACTCAAAAGGCTTTCTGTCCAGGAAAAAGGAAGGCTTTCAGCATCAGGAGTTTTGACTTGCCCATGCTGCAGTAAGTGGGGCAATATCATGACACCATTAAGTTTTTGACATTTAGATGCCTTTTATGAGCCATCTAGCTTTGTGAACTCTGTTTTCTATAATCAGAGATTCTTAAAGGTGGAAGAGAGATTATAAATCATTTAAGCCAACCTGTGACTATGGTTCGAATCTCTCCTAGCACATCCTTGACAGATGGGTACCCAGGTTCACTTGGATAAGTTCAGTGACTAGGGGCTAACTATCTCCCAAGGCAATTATTCCCTTGTGAGAAACTCTATTGTTAGAAAGTTCTTCCGTATGCTGAATTGAGTTTGCTATTCTGTTTCATCTATTCAGTGGGGGCAGGAGTCAAATAAAAGAAGTCGATTTCTTCCATGGGATAGTCATTCAGATATTTGCAGATAGTCATCATGTCTCCCTAAACCCTCCCTTCCACTCTTCTGCATGAATGTTGGATTCCAGTTCCCATTGCAATCCAGATGGCTGTCCTTGAAAGGCACTCATTACATGGTTGTGATGTTTTTTATCGCCTGGAGCAGCACTAGACAGAAGACACCTGACATGGTCTGCCCAGCACCGAATATGGTGGATTTGGACTGTCAGCATGGCCTTGCAGGTTGGGATAAAAAATAAAGTAAAACCTAGAGAGATATCCAGAATCAAATCACATATCTTATTACTACTTGCAAGAGTTGTGTGATCCTAAAGCAATCACAAATACATGAAAAAATTGGAATATTCCATTAGGTACAAGGGCTTTTAGAGTTAGAAGAAAAAACCACTTCTCTTAAGAACCAAACAAATGCAAAATCCAGTCAAATGATCAATTTGGGTAGGAATTGCAGACATCTGTGAGAAGAATAAAAACTAGGTAATGTATAAAACTTGAGTTCAGGGAAATGGGTTACTTATCCTCCCTTCTGCCCCTTCTGCTATCCCATAAACATTTTGAAGTTATGGAGTCATTTCTATAAAAACTAATTGGGTTCAAAGCATTCCATTAAGTTTTCCAAAGAAGAAAATGTGGACAGCTTCCCACTAAAATCTCTGATCATTTTGTAATCTCATGCAGAGAAGGCCATTCCCCGCGTTACAAGAGAAGGTAACCCCCAAAATTGTGCAGAATAATAAAATAGTTAAGTTAAGGGTTAAACCCATTCCAACCTTGGAACTCAATTCAACTTTTAGAATTGAGTAACACGTTTTAAGAAAATCAAACTCAGGATGTTAATATTTTTATATCAAGGAATTGACATATATTTAGTATTTTGTATATTTAAAATAATTAGAATTTTTTTGAGGGGCAACCTTATTACTACAATTTAAAATGTGTAATTGAGGATGTGATTTAGACTTATGATTTTAAGTGAATATCTTACTAAGTGTGTATATAGTATTGGAACATATAGTATTGGAATATTGTTATTATATTTATAAATATAATTTATTGTTTTTATAATAATTACTTGGAAAGTTTCATCTTCTACTAAGTCAGAAATTAAAGAAATTTTTAAAAATACAACAGACCATATTCAATTTATAAACATAGTTTAAATGGTTTAAGATCTTTAAATTTATAATTAGGGCCAAGTGTTATTCAAAGCCCCTTTAAAAATGATTGTTAAATTTACTAGAATGGAATGATAGGTTTTGTAAGTTTAACTTAAAAGCTTAAGAACTAGATTTTAAAAATATGTGTCTTAAAGCATTGTATATTAAAATTTAAAACCAAAATCAACCCCCTAAGAGTCTTTTCAAAAGTCACTTCAAGGGCAAAAAGAAAACCTCACATTGAACAAAGATCTCCTCTGATGTTGTCATCACCCCCTGGACTGGTTAGGAATTCAGCCCAAGCTGAAAAGTTCTCATTCACATTGAGCTTACAATCAATCAATTGGTCCCTAATTTTTCTCTTGCTGGATTCTTCACACGAACTACTGTCAGTTTAGAGTTACCTACTCCTGAACTTGTGCAGTGACATTTTGGACATGAACACAGGATTTTGCCTTTATCACCATCCATTGCCATCTTGTTGGCTTGGGACCATTGTCCCTTTCTCATTAAGATTCAGTGTTGGCTGACTGAGCTCCTTTCTTCTCTCTCACCAACCTAGTCTCCTGTACTAACTCTTCTTCTTCCTCTGATGCTCTGGCCATGGGTGAAATGCTCAAATCCCTCCATATTTGTCTAAACCAAATCCTCCTTGAGATCATAGTCCGTTCCATAGGGCTGTTGTCCCCTTTTCAGACTTCCTGTCGCAAGTGTGATCTACCAATCATTTTGCCGCATGACGGCATGCGTTGGACTTAGCTTTCTCTTCCAAGCTGTTAGCTCCCGGAGGGCAAGGGCTTTGACTTATCTGTTCTTCAATAGCTAGCACAGAGCTGGTCGGTGATCAGAAGGCATTTGTTGAATGAAAGAATTTCCTTAGAAACATCATTGCACATAGTTTACATTACGACCTATGTGCAGATACCTCCTCAACCATATGGATAAGACTGACTTCTCCAACTCTTGCTAGGGCATCCCTCTAGTTATAGTAGTAGTAGTAGTTAATATTCATTATTAAACACTTAATGCACGTGCCAAACACTGTTCTAAGTGCTTTTCTGGCACTAACTCATTTACTCTTCAGAACATCTCTATGAGAGAGGTACTATTATTATTTTGATTTAGTCAAGGAATGGATGTGTAACATGGCCAAGGTCACGTAGGTAGTAAGTGATAGAATACACTGGGATCTGAATGTCAATCAACTGGCTCCAGGGTCTGCACTTCACAGGGTGCTCAGATAGAAGCTTAAATGCAAATTATATGGAACATCATCATTGGAAAATACTTCAAATATCTTCTAGTCCCAGCAATTTTCTATCTGGAATAGTTGTATTTCTGGAGAATGGCAAGATTTTTCAAGGGGTACTTAAGTATAGATATTTGAAAAGAATCTATTTTCAGATCCTTAACTTCTATATTATTATTATTAAACTTGATCTTCTTATTAAATTTGATCTCCCTGAGGATTGGCTCATTTTCCCACTTTACAAAAGGAAGACATGGTCCTTGTTCATCTAAAATCTTACTTTGGTGCCCTGCCCCAAGGCATAAAATCTCCTGGGCACCAAGCCAAAGGGAAGCCTTAATTAATGAGGGCACCATGAAGCCCAGGGCAGCCAATCTTTTGGGGAGCATTTCTATGTAAGCATTTCTAGTTAATTGCCTAAAAAGACAGAAATTTAAGTGGTTTATGCGTGATCCATAACTAGTTAATGACAGAGAGCTGAGAGAGAAACTAGGTCTCTGTAATCATGGGCATAAACTTCAAACCAGGGATTTATGGGGAAAGGGTACATTTTGACAGAAAGGAGTGGAGAGGAAATCTCAGTTGGCAGAGTGGTGCAGGGGAAGTGTAGAGGCAGAAAAGAGTAAGCCCTAGGTTAGAGACCTATAGATTTGCTAGTTTAGGTCTGATCTTGGGAAGAATGAGAAAATGGGTTAGTTCAAGGCCAGTGCAGGGATTTGGAACCTATCCTTGAAGAGATATAAAACTGCAGTAAATACCTACACAGAGGAATCCCAAATGCTTTAGCAGGAGAACTGGGTGGGGTAGAGATCTTAAAGGAAGATGTTCAAGGGGCTATTGCAATAATTTAGGGGTGATGTAAATGTGTCTTGACTTGAGAGAGGCTGTAGAATTGGAAAAGAAAGAGCAGGTCTGAGCGAGGGTGCAGAGAAGAAATCAACAGGACTTTGGAGTAAGTACTGAAGGAAGAGCAAATATGGCACCTGAGTTCTGAGCTTGGTGACTTAAGATCACGGTGGCATTGTGCTGACTTTGATAAGGAACTGGTGGAAAGTCAAGAATATTCATTCATTCATTCACTTTTAAATCCATTTGACAAGTATTTAACTGGCAAATACTACGCGCTAGTCACTCTACTAGGTGGTGAATAAAAAGGATTTTGTTTCCCATCCTCATGGAGCTTGGTCCAGGAAAAGAGAAAGATAATAAGTAACACAAATAGACAAGTTGCAGCCAAGCACTGTCAAGGGAAAAATAATGTGGAGTGACAGAGAATAACAAGGGGCCAGGTTTTTACTTAGAGCAAGTGGGGAGGTGACACTTTCCATTTAGGTGATATATAAAATGAGAATGAAGGATGAGCCTAATTTCTTATTTTCTGTCCTAAGAGGAAAAAGAGGGAGGTAACATTTGTTGAGCACTGAAGAATACCAGGAGGTTTATACTATATTACTAATTCCCATTTTACAGAAGAGGAAAACTGAGGCTAGGGAGGCTAAACAACCTGACTAAATTCACACAGGATTCAACCCCAGGAGCTCAAAGCATGTGCTCATGCCAATATCTTGTAAGTACTCCAAGGAGAAAGAATCATCAAACAGAATAATCTGCAAAGAACTTGGAATTGAAACTGGAAAGACTATAGCAAACATTATAAAGAAAGAGGGCAGGTAGCTATTTTCAGATCAGTTCAGGTGTCTGTATTGAACAAATCCTAGACGCTGAAGGAGACTGCATTTGTAATGAAGAGCCACTGTCAGAAACCCCTGAGAAAGCACGGGGAACACAGAGATGAGTGAATGTACCCCCTTTTAAAATAGAGGTGAGGGCAGTAGCTCATGGAAATAATAGATCTATAGGATTGACATTGATCTCCCAGCAAAATCCTGGGCGAGCATGCCAGCAGAGAGGTTAAGAACCCAAACTCTAGCATCAGACAGACTCTAAAGGAGCAAATCTCAGTTCCTCTACTTTCTAGTTGTGAACACGTCACTTAACCTCTCTGAACCTCACATTCTTCATCTGCAAACAGGAGACGATAATGACCACTTCATAGGCCTGTGGTGATGAGGTCATGAATTCATGTATGTAAAGCGCTCAGTACAGTGTACAGTGGATGGAAAGCATTCAATAAAGTATAATAATTATAATTAAAATTTCTCAAATATATTATTAATCAGATGACTGGTAAGCACTTGGAAAAGAAAATGGTGATAGTCAGTCGTTCATTCCTCAAATATTTGAGTGCCTTGTAGAGACCTTGCCTAGGGATAAAAGAGAAGATACATAAAGGAATTGTCATTTATATTCTATCTGAAAAAGAAAGATTTGGCTTACTCATTAACAATCCCAAATTTCCATTGCTGGTTATACTGTATACAGTTCTTTCTGCTTGATCTGGCAGGGAGGTTGTAATTCTGCATTTTTGTGTGTGGCATTGCAATCTATCTGTTGCCATGGAGAGAGAAAGTGAAAAGAAGGCAAACCCTGGTTTCAATACAAACAGTGTCAAAGAACAAATATAGAAAAAAAGTAATGAAAACAAATGGAAAAAGCAAAATGGCTTTCTGCTTGAATGTGTATATGACAGCATGAAATCTCTTTTGTCATGAGGTAAAATAGGGAAGAGAATCAATACCCCATGTTTTAAATATTGGTTTGAATTCATATTTTTAAATGCATTAAACTAGCCATGAAAATACCATAAGCAGAATGGAGAATATATTAATTGTAAATTACTTCTGTACTTTATTTTCCTAGATGGTTAGAGCTAATTTTATCGCCAGTTTTTGCTCTGGGAACCCGACACCTGGGTTGTTTAAATTGCAAAAATCATATAAGGATGTTGGGTTGCTTTTCATTTAGACTTGCAAAAAACAATTTAAAAAATTTTAGTTACATCATTTAATTTCACATTCTCTTGCTCCAAACACACAACGTCCTGTAGAAAGACAGAATCCAAGGAGTGGCATTAGAGACAATGAGGCAATCAATGTTTATTAAGTACCTACCACGTTTTATACATTTTCAATACATTATTTCACTTAATGCACACAACAAACTCAAGAGGCTCATATAGATGAAGAAACTAAGATTCAGAGAAGCTGTGCGATTTGCCCAAGATCTCATTGCTAGTGAGATGCAGGTCAAGGATTTGTAAGTCGAATCTTCTGACTAAGCTCTAAGCTCTAACTGCTTCATGATGCAACATCTTATCAGACAAAGTGGTTTAGAGGCCAGGACACAGGCTGGGAAGCAGGAGACTTGGTACTCACTCCTAATGTTAAAAACAATGAGATAGTGGGGAAACTAGTTTACTTTTCTGTGATCATTTTCTTATTTGTAAAAGAAAAAATGGAAGGCTCGAATACCTGAGGTCACACTATACCCGCATCCACAATCATATGATCTATGGTCAGAGGTGGTTTTACTGTGATGTTAAGAAAGCCTGGGCTTCAGAGACCCCATCTGTCTGTCTCCTGTGAGTGATGATGTTGCAGGGCACTATAGAATGTTCTAAGAGAGGAAAAGCCAGATTGCCATCAGGAAGCATTTCTACGTCAGCATTTCTGGTAAATTGCCTGAAGAGATCTCAGAGGAAAGGCCCCTGAATTTCTTTGATTCCAGGAATTTGAAGTCTAAATAAATATTTGCTTTTCTACCTAATTTGTGTTCACAATTTTTTACCCTTTTTCCTAAAGAAGGCCTCACATATCGTATAAGTGTCAGCATGTGTCTCCATGTGTGGTCCTGTGGGGCAGTTGGAAAAGGGACAGAAAAAGGAGGGAAACTAAGGCAGGGTGCTTTAGAAGTCTCCCTAAGCTGCCAGGTGCCAACAAGGCTGCTGGCCTGCTGTGTGCACTCACAGTCCTGCCTGGAGGTTGTAGGCACTACCCTTTCTCAGACACAGGACTAATTTTGACAGCTGCTATCTCAACTTAGAAGTGCCCTGAGATGTCACCTATGCCCATTGAGCATGAGCTCAGATCCTCCCTGAGTACAAGTCTTTGATGAAAAACACCTTGTGAAAAAGGCTGGAAATCCCCACTCATCAACTCTGCATGTGGAAACCTCCCAGAGACAGCAGCAAAGGCCCATAGGCAGGGGCCTTTCCTGGAAAGGAAAGTATGCCTTCAGAATCAGAGTTTCCACAGCCTTGCAAACCTCTAAACAACCGATGGATAACCAGAATCCTCTTCAGCATGCTCTGTCACCGCCTGAGCCACATGTGCCAGCCCATTTTCCTTACTGTCTTTGCCATTCGCACCTCCTATGACTCTCACTTCACAGTGGGAAGAAATCACAATCAAGTGTGGGCAACAAATTCTCAGACTGTGTCTACACAAGAATCAAAGCAATAATCTGGATAATTCAGGGCAGAAAACTTACTTTTGCATCAATCTTGCTGATAACTCATTTCAGACATATTTCTCTTTAAAGTGTCCTGATAATTGCTCCTAATTTCCACTTCACTTTAAAAGGCAAGAAATAACCTCAGAGTTCCTTTGCCAAGCTGTTCAGTTACAAGAGATGGACTGGTTGAGGTAGAATGAATCCTTCCAAGGACTGCTGCCTTGTTTCATGGAAACCTGTCTTGATCTTCAGCAGACTAGAGGTTGCAGAATTTAGATGCAGGGCCTGTGCCTGTCCCCTTCCCGCTTCCTACCATCAGACCACCACCCTTGTTTCTGCCCTAACATCCAGTCCCAAGGATCTTGAACCTCTGGGGGCTCAGCTTCTCCTATAGCTGAGGCCTAGAGGCTCAGGAGGGGCTGAAATGAGGTTCTGTGAGTACCCAAGTCATGCTCTGCTTGTGTCTCTAGAGACCAGGGCTGTCCAACAGAAGTGCCTGCTGTGTTGGAAATGTTCCATGGCCCTGCTGTCCAATGTAGTAGCCACTAGTCATATCTGATGACTGAGTGCTTAAAAGGTGGCTAGAGTGGCTGAGGAGCTGAATTTTTACTTTTATTTAATTGCAATTAAGTTGAAATAGGCTCATGTGGCTGGTGGCTACCACGTTAGTCAGCATGACTCTAGATGCTCAGATTGCATATGCCCCAAGCCTGTGGATCAGTTTATGTTCCTGGTTTTCAGAAGCAAAGTCATCAATTAGGTGTATTAACACACCATAAACCAGAAGGAATTGGTGTTATCAGACTTTCCACAAACATCTGAAATGGGTTGCTTTGCCTTTGTTGTTCTGTAATTAACATTAAAGTGAGAAGGAAACTCTTATTTATTCAGTGCCTACCAGGTGCCAAGCATCATGAATATATTACGTGTGTGTGTGACAAAAACATCCTGCAACCTTCTGCCTCCCTAGGCCCTTGACAACATGTTAGGCTGATAGGAGTAAAGGTTGGGGATGCTGGATTGAAGAAACAAGAGAAGTAAAGGAAGGAGTACACCACGTTACCTACGCAAGAGCTTGAGCCTCCATGGACAGGGAATGTGAGAGGATGTCTGGGAAGCAGGTGGAAGGCACTAGCAAGGGACTCAGGACCATCAGGGAGAGAAAGAGACTAGAGACTGGGGCAGCTGCCACACAACGTGGGACCTTGGGGACTTACTTGGGTCAAGGATTTTGAGGATGTTTTGCTCTATTACATGCTGCAATAATAAGGATCACGGCAAACACTTTCTAGACTATGTCCCAGGCACTGTTCTTTACATGTAGTAATACTTTCATCCTGAGCCTCTAGGCCTCGGTTGCAGGAGAAGCTGCCCCTGGAGGTTCAAGACCATTGGAACTGGGTACTAGGGCAGAGGTGAAGGTGGTAGTCAGGATGGTAGGAACGAGGAAGGGGACAGACGCAAGCCCTGCGTCTAGATTCTGCAACTTCTAGCCTACTCATAATCAAGATGGGTTTCCAAGAAACAAGGCAGCAGGCCTCAAAAAGATTCGTTCTATCTCAGCTGTTCTACCTCTTGTAGTTTCTAGTCCTCTTGGTAGATGCTATTATTACCTCCATGCTACAGTTGAAGAGACTGGAGCATAGAGATGACCTCAATAACCTGCCCAAGGACACACAACCAAGAAGTGAGAGAGTCAGAATTGGAATTTAGGCAGTCCGGCTTTCAAGTCCACGGCCTAATCATACATATACTGCTGTTTGTAAACCCAACTGTCATCTTTAAAGAGACTTCCATACAGATATGCATTGCTTTCAAGATATTTTGGAATTGATTTCCATCTCCTTTGAGCATGACGCCCTGGCTACGCAGGGTGGGAAGAAGAAGGACCAGTTTTATTCGAGACCCACAGAGGGTCTCACAGCAGCTCCAAGAGGTACCTATGATTATCCCTATCTCATAGGTTCTGAGAGAGTAAATGACTTCACCAAAATCACATCACAAGGATTTGTAGGAAAGTCTGTGGAATTTTCATGTTCTTTCAATTATTCTGATAAGTTTTGCCTCCACACCCACACCTACAGACCTCTCTTAGCTTTTGAAAAAAGTCATTGAATTTTTTACCTAAATGTTGAATGAGTGAGAAGATCTTGAGGAGGTTTGACAGGAAGGAAACAGGCCACAAGTTCTATCACTCTGTCTCCTGGAGCTGGCAGTCTCTTACAGGGCTACTCCACGTTAATTATGAGGGATGAGTCCCAAAGGGAGCCACGGAAAAATGAAGAAGGCTGGCAGAAAATGAGATCTGTGAGCAGAGGCCAAAGGAGTTGGATTCCTAGATTTTAAGCAGGTTTCTCAAATGACTTGGTTTCTGAAAATGACTTGGAAAGCTGAAAAAAATACAGATGCTCAGAGTCCAAGCCAAGGGTCCCAATCAGTATGTGTGGGAACTGGCCCCTGAGCCCTGGCCTGGGGACAAGGACAAGAGAAGGGACAGGCGTGCAGGTGACTGCAGTGGATTACATTTCCACAGCAGCCACTTAGCAAAGCAAGTGTGGCTTGATGGGCACTGAAGGCAGAAGATCTGTATTCAAAGTCTGGTTCTGGCCCTGAGAGTTATGTGACTTTAACCATGTCAATTGATTTTCCTAAATCTTAATTTTATCATCTGGAAAATGGGGGTGTTTTGCTACTTTACTATTATCTGTTGTGTGGAATTGATTTTGAGTATTATTTAAAATAACGATTGTCAAATTAACCTGGCACACAGCAGGTGCTCAATGACTTTCAATAAATCTGATTTAAGGATAAACTAAGAAGATTTTCATTTGGAATGAAAATGTCTGTCAGGCATAGGACATGCCACCAGGAGAAATAATGAATTTCACTCTGGAGATTTTAAATAATTTATGATTTTCCTGGCAATACTGCCTTATACTTTAAAGTTTCCTTGTAATTAAAGAAATTGGTCATGGCATTATTTTCCAACTAAGAAAAAAATCAATTATAAGACATATCTTTCATTTTTAAAGGAATTTTCATCAACAGTACACTTTTATCAATGAGTAATTATATTTCTTAATTGCACACATGTCCATCAAACATGATTCCTTTCAAATGCTCCAAAGCACTGGGAATTTCCAGAAAAGACTGTTATCTGTTAAATGGCTGCCACAGAAATTCTTTTAAAGGCTGAGTAAAAACCAGACCTGCATTAAAGTGCTTTAGAAGTATCAACGGAAGAGCTAATTAATTCTCTTCAAAGACGTTAAAATAGTTTAGAGTTATGACTGTAGCATTGAAGGAAACGAATGACTGTTGTTCTAGCAAATAACTACTTCCCTTGCAAGCAAAAGGTAAAGCTATAGAATGTTAATCCTCCACCTTTATAGCAGAAATACCAAAATCTGTAAGTGGGCATGTATATTCTTGGGTTTCATCTCTTGAAGAAAAAGGATTGCTAATATGGAGTAATTGTTTGCCCTGCTCTTTCAGAATGCAGTCAGCCGATGTCTAGGGGTGACCACTGGGAAATTCACCTGTTTTATCCTGGATTTTCACAAGAAACAAGATCCTTTGGGGATCCTTTTCCAAAAGAGGAGTTGAATTTAATAAACCCTGAGTGTGCTTGGCCAGGATTCCCCAGAGCCCACTTTAGGGCTGGCACAGGTTCCAGTCAACTCCAGTCAGCTGAGCCCTAGTTGATGGCAACAACTGCCTACTTTTCTCTATACCAAGAGATGGTCCACCTCTTGGTTAGCCTGCCCAGCTGCCTCAGTTTCCCTGGTATGCTTAAAAGAAGGTTCATCAGTAGAGACTGAGATTGACCTTCTGTGTGGGTCTCCATCAAAGACTTTCACACTAAATACTGGTAATGGGCCCCATAGTGCTGGTGGATGCTTTCTCTTACAGTCTATGTCACGTGATCAGTATTGCTATGCACTTCTGCCAGCACCAAGTCGAGTTCTAATTCATTGACAGATCAGTAATTTGGAAAGAGCTTGATTTTGATGTCACAGAGACCTGAGTGGATCTGCTGATTCCCAGCTGTGTGACCTCGGGAGGGTTAATTAACCTCTCTAAGCCCAGGTTTCCTTATCTATACAATAAAAGTGATATAATCAACTTAATGTAAGCATCCAGCACATAATAGGCTGACTTTAGTCAGAAACATGATTAAAAAAAATTAATTCTTCTTGCCCCTGGCTCACTGATAGTCACTTGTTTGGTAAATGGTGCATTAAATTACAAAAAGTTAGATAATGTAATATAGGGAAACCTGCATTTATGGAAAATTATTGAACTATATCAAAGCCATAATAATCAATTCCTTAGAAAAGCAGGTGATAAAACTGCACATACTTCTCATGCTTGTTATAAAAACACACACATACACATACACATTCACATTAATAGGAAGTTTTAGAGAATATGCAATCAGAGATTATCAGTGGTTCCCCATATGTGTGGTGAGATTCTATCACTTTGCATAAATAGATTTTCTAATTTTTCTTTGACAAATATGTATTACTTATGAAATTAAAATTCATTTCTAAAACCATTCTGTAGCACTTAAATGACATTGTTCATTTAAAATACACCTTTATTCCAGTTCCTTCTTTCACATTAGCACGTTGGCGCTCCTGGTGCCCTAGAAGCCGTCCTCCCTCCATGGCAGCACAGGATTGGCAGGTGCCCAGGCCCATTTCCTAAGGTGCTGGGTCTGAGAGACAAGGGAGAGAGGATCTAGTGAAGGGCCAAGGAGGAGTGCATCTTTATTACTCTAATTGCATTGCTGGCTTGAGCACTGACAGAACGTTCAAGAAGCAAAACCAAGGAATTGTTCCTGAAGAGTGTCAGGCAGGAAAAGGAGAGGCAAACACAGGAATGGTCTTCCAGGCAGGACATCTATGTGGAAGCAATCTTTATAATCTGTGCAGGGGCAGCCATCAGGTCTGTCATTCCTACGTTTCTCCCTGTATCTCTACCTACCTACTCTGTCCCAAAAGGACAGCCTCACCCCATCATCTCCATGCCACTCCACACCTCCACGACCTCCACGTGTACACACACACACACACACACACATGCATATCCATGTTGTTCAAATCCTATTCATAGAAGACGTTCAAATGTATCAAGATACGGGACCTCCTTCTGGCCAGGTGGGATTCAGTGCGGGATTTTCCTTGGGAAATCTAGCGGCAGCGTGGAAAGAGGTAGAATCCTAAATTTGGTTGAGAAGCAAAGCAAAGGTCTGAGTCGGAGAAGAGGTACCTGTATGCTCTGTCCAATGGGCGAGCTGAGGCTGAAACAGAGACTGTAGAGGCCAGCCCAGAAGTGGGCAAGATTAGGAGCCTGCCCAGACAGAAACTAAGTGGGTGTGCAGATCAGAACAGCACAAGAACTTGAAGTCCTGTGAATGTGGATTCATGTCCTTTAGCACTTCCTAGTTGTGACTTTGGGAAAGGCAACTCCCATCCCTAAACCTCAATCCCACAATTGAAAAATGAGCAGGATTACACAACCTCATAGGGTTGTTGGGAGGATTCAATCATATAAGACATGCAAATTAGTGAGGTCACGTTTAATAGGCTCTGTATACCTCTGGGCTGGCCTTGGAGCTGAATGGCAGTGGAGGGACCTGAGCAATGGCACATCAAGGGGGCCTGGGCCGTGGGTGTGGCTGCTCTGGGTGCAGGCAATAAGAAAGTGCCCTTTCTACGGGGAATTTCAAAGCAATAATAAAACAAAATAAAAAGCATTGTTGCCAGCACTGAATTAGCAAGTACTGAATTGTGCCGGCAATTCTAAACAGTATCAGTGATAAAATACTCTTCCCTGCTAGGGAGATCTGCTCTGCCTCCACACCGTGTCCTGCCCCCACCCTACCCAGTAGTACACTCTGGCCTGGAGAATTAGCAAAGCAAACTGCCACCCCAGGCTCCTCGCCTCTACCCTATAGATCTGCTGCTTGCTCTGTGGAGTGTAGAGAGGAAACCACCTCTCCCACCACTGGGCCATCCGTCCCTGCAAAACTCCTCCGGTGGATTATCATTTTCACCCGGTGATTTTGAACAAGAAAGAAGAGTAATTCATGAGCAGACTCCAGTTCCATTTCTTGGTATCTTTAACAGTGAGACTTGGTCTAGATCGGGTGTGCAGGTGTGTTAACCAGTTAGGGAAGGGGAAGGAAGAGGTACCTGAAACAAAATAATCTCCTTTTTGATCAGAGCCTTTCTGCCAAAGTTCTCCTTGTAGTTTCCCCGGTATTTCCGTCTGTGGCTTCTTCCCAGAAGTTTGGAGTTCCCCAGGTTCCCAGGAACGGTCTCTGACTTCGTGGTATGTCTGGCATGGTTACACTTGGCAGTGAAGCTCGGCTACTGGGATGGCAGCAAGGCCTGGAGGCTCAGTTCTGGAGGAGGAGAGGAGATGCTGTAGGCAGAACAGACCACTGGACCAAGAGGGTGAGGGGCTGAGGCCCTAACAACATTTAAATCAGGGCATGTAAATTAAATGAAGGAGATTTGCTAGTATCAGAGGAAAAATACTGTGTAGTCTTTCCTGCTTGTCTGGAATTTCTGGCCCTCTCAACCAGTCATTCATGTTCCCACTTTTGGTGGGAATAAGGCTACAGATAAATATTTCCTGTACTCATGTTAGAAAAACAAAACACTTGGTTTCTGTGTTAAGGAGAAAGTCAGGAGAGTGCAGGGCAGTGTAGACGGAAGCAGGCTTGTCCCTTGCGAAGGGGGTGGCCACTGACCCCCACTGGACTCTAGTCGCTGCAGGAATGAGGGTGAATTGAAGCCCGGGATCCTGATTTGACAAGAGAACCTCTTCCTATATTTGAATATTGGTTCAGTTACACACAACAACAACAGCAGCACCGGAGGACCAGAGAAAATACACATGTGGCCCTAAGGCCACTTGTTTTTGATGTCTGCATCAAATAAAGCTTCCTCTTTGTTCCGCAAGGGAGGTAAGATAACAATTTCCTGTGGAGGCTGGGCCTTCCTAGAGTGGGTGCTGACGTCTTGCCTCCTGGGGCCAGTCATATCTCACAGCTTGCTTGCGCCTGAGATAACGACCCCACTCGGTCCCCAGGCAGTCAGTCCCCGGGGAGTGTTCCAAGGTTGCAGATGGGTGTGACGTTTTCTGCGTTACTTCTACTCCTCCGTGGGTTGAAAATCCTTCTTGTCCTGAAGGCCATGGCCAAAAACAGCTTCAGAATGTCTATTTAGAAGGGATTTAGGGTTGCCCATCAGGTTGGAGGGAAGGTGGGACTTGAAACTGCCTTTGCATAGCACTTTATATCAAGACTGAGAAAAGACTATAAATTGTCCTTATCAAATTTTGAAGAGAGGGCTGCCTGAAGCCATCATAGTGTCTCCATCTCCCCAGTGGAAACATTCTTGGGATAGGATTGGATACAGCTGGTCACATGAAGGCATCAACACGCAAGGTTTTATTGCAGTATCTTTCTCAGGAATAGTGGTATTCTGGCAATTCTTTTAAGCCAAAGGAATTAATCTTTATTAGTGACATGCTGATCATGGCACCCTCTGTTTAAGATCCTTTTAGGATTGAGTACAAAGACCTAAGATCACTTACAAAGCCCAGAGTGATCTGGCCTATGCTTGCCTCACAGCCCGTATCTCTCTCAGCTAGTCTTTCCTCCATACTGAATATTTTTTGGTTCCTTGAGTATGTTACACTCTCTATGGCATGTCTTTATTTGGCTGACTTCTATTCATCCTTCAGGCCACTTGAGATGTCACTTCCTCTAGAAAGCCCTCCCTGCTCCTCTCCCCTCCCACTCCCCCAAGCCTGGGCCAAGTACCCTTCCTATGTACTCTTCCCCATCATACAATTTAATTGTATTATATCATGCTGTTGCAGGTTGGCTTCTCCAGGAAGCAAATACAGAATTGTAGTTAGGAGTGGAAAAGATTGGGGAGTGACATCTATGAAACCAAAAGGGGAGTGTATTGGTTTCCTAGGGCTGCCATAACAAATCACCACAAACTGGGTGCCTTAAAACAACAGAAATTTATTCTCTCACAGTTCTAGAGGACAGAAGTCCAAAATCAAGGTGTCAGCAGGGCTGCATTCCCTCTGAAGGTCCTAGGGGAGAATCTGTTCCTTTCCTCTTCCAGCTTCTGGGGGCTCCAGACATCCTGGGCTTGTGGCTGCATAACTCCAATCTCTGCCTCCATGTTCACACTGCCTTCTCTGTGTCTCTCTCCTCTGTGTGTCTCTCTTATCAGGATACATGTGATCACATTTGGGGCCCATCCAGATAATCCAGAATGGTCGCCTCATCTCAAGATCCTTAGCTTATTCACATTGGCAAAGACTCTTTTTCCAAATAAGGTAATATTCACAGAGTCCAGGAATTAGGGGGTGGACATATATACTTGGGGGCCACTGTTCAGCCCACTAGAGGGAGGAAACATCCTCATTGCCATCAGTGAACCAAGTGCTGTGATAGACTTTTCTGTTGTCCACCCTGGCTCCAGAGGAGAGCCACTACTGAACCACTTAGTGACACTGGTCATGCTCCTCTTGCCAGCACATCCTCAGTGGCCTTGGGAAATGGTGTGTCCTCAAATTGGTCTTCTGGCCTCACTAATACACCCATTCCTGCAAGCCCACTTCCCTGAGCCTTTTAATTTCTTCCCTTATATCTGCTATGGCAATCAGGCATTTTAACCTTTCAGCATAGGCCATTGCTTTCTCCAAGCTTCTAGAAACCACCCTAGCAGCAAGTTTGTATTGTTTCCTATATCTCAAAACTCTCCCTTATCCATATTTATGCTCCAGCCCCCTTGATCAAGCACCCTGTTCCTACCTCATAGCTCCTCTAGGGTTATGGCCACTTTCTTCTCTTATCAGGCCCAGCATATCCCTGGCTGGGTTATGTTGTGACTTACCCCTGATTATAAGCATGATGTCCAGGGGAAGAAGAGGGAGCCACTTGTTGCCTTTTGGGTGGAAGCCCTCTGTACTGTCTTCCTGCACAAAGAATGTGTTAGCTCTTAACTGAGAGTGGTGAGCCACCCTGCATGCTCAGAAGGCTCAGAGGAGTCTAGGGAACACCCACCCAAATGTTCCAGTCCCATATGTCATGGTCCCAGGTCCCTGCCTTTGGCATAGCAGCCCTGCTTTGGTTGAGCATTTGTCTTTGAAGTCCAGTAACTTTATTCAATCCTGTGCTTCATCTTCAGCTTTTGTGCTCACCCACAGTAAGAGAGAGGGCTTCTGTGTAGAGACTTCTTCCACACTTAGTTTCAATTGTTAACTGTTCTCAGCTTTTCACTGTTCTCCTCAAGGGCATCAATGCAACTTAGTGATACTCATCCAATTCCATTATCTTTATACTTACAAATCCCAATGTACATTTCAAATGCTTAAATCAGTGCCTTCTCTTCTGCCTACATGCCATCCCAGCTCACCATTGGTGAAACTTTTAACAACTAGACCACCATCTCTTGCTAAGGGCTGTCTGCATACCACCTACCACCATGGATGGGGGAGTCCTCATAACCAGCTGGGCGGTAAGTGATTCAGTCCCCAAACTTTTATCTTGCCACTTACTTTCTCTGATCATTCTTGGTACCAACTCTTGCAAGTTGAGTTCTCTGGGAAGTAGATGCTGAAATGGAGTTAGAAATGCAAAATGTTTATTGGGGAGTAATACTTGTGAAAAGAAAGGGGGACAAATCAGGATTGTGTAGAGAGCTATCAGACTAGGATAAAGACATGACAAAGTCTTTGCCAACTCAATAAAGCTCTGGGGCAAAGATTGCCTGTTAATACAGTCTGAGGTTGAGTGGAAATGGGAAAGCCTTTGTACCAATGCCTTGCTTAGTCATTGGCTGGGGAATAAGACTGCCAGAGCAAATGTAGGATATTCAGTTAAATTTGCATTGCAGATAAACAATTTTTTTAAAATAGAAGTATATCTCATGCAATATATGGGACACACACTAAAAAATGTTCATTGTATATCTGAAATGCAAATTTAGCTGGGTGTTCTGTGTTTTTATTTGCAAAATCTGGCAACTCTAGCTGGGGGTCACCCCAAGAAGTGCATGCTCTCAGCTGCTACCACTTTGCTTAGCCATTATCTGGGAGCTGCCTGGAGAATAGTGTGATCTTGGCTTGAAAGGCGAGGTAGACCCGAAGGTGCTAAGTGCTGGAGGCTGTCAGCTAACCACACTCCTGACAGCTGGGCAGCAAGTCCTTTCTTGAAGGGAGAACTGTGCAGAAGACCTCTGCACCTGCCACCTTTCTTTTCAGCGTAATTGTTGTCTCCCTTGCTAGATGGAAGCCTGTGAAGGTGAGAAAACCATCCCCCCGGTTATTGTATCCTCAGTGCCAAACGCTGTGCTTGGTTCATGGTAGATGCTTATTCCCTGTTCAATTGAATTGTACTTAAGGCTTCAGGGATCTGGGGGCATTTAGGGAGGACAGAGAGAAGTCCTCTTGTTCTGTCCCCAGAATCGCACTCTGAGTTCAGCTGACCCTTCGATGGCTTTCCATGCTGTGTGTGCAGCAAACAGAGGTAACAGGTGGAAGATCGGCTTGAAGCTGTAGAGTCTGAGTTCACAGCCACTGAATTCTACATCGAAGCTAATTATTTATGGAATTAATTAAACTCTTTCTAAGTAAGTAAGGGAAGTTCTAATTGAGGAATTTCAAGAGAGACCTTGTAGATGAAGGTTGGTATTTGGCGCTAATGTGTCATGTCTATCTCCATGTATATGTCCCAAGGAGGACCCAAACTTAACAGACATTGAACAAATCTTAGTATCTTTCATTCCAGTACTGACTCTTCCACCGTGTCTCTATCATATAAGCCAGAAATCCTACCTCACCCAACTCTGGTATGCAGTTTCCAACCATTGAGTAAGTTTTGCAGCTTCCACCTGCTTTTCTCTCTGAAAGCCCTCTCTTCCTTTCCATCCGCTCTGCTCCTTTTGTGGTTTAGATCTTCATCCTCTCCCACCAGGATAAACGTATGCGAGTTGGCCTCCTCGCCTTTGGTGTTACCCTCTCTCCGATCCATCTTCCACTACTGTCAGGCATTTAGCTTTAAGACTTTAAAATAAATTGCATCAAATCAAATCAATCAACTCATGTTATTCTCTTTCCTTAAATCTCTCAGTGGCTCCCCTCCTTTTGGGATCATGTCCAAACTTCATCTATTACTCTGCTTGCCAGAAAGGTTTCTGATTCCGCTTTTAAGTGTGCAACCTGATGATGTAAACTCTTACTTTACATACTTTATTGACTCCCCATTGGAGATAGGATGAAGTCCAGCTCTGTCTGTATGGATTACAAAGCCCTTTGTGGGCTGGACCTGCCTTCCTTCATGCCATATTCTCCCTCACACTCTCTGCTGTGGCTTAGTCTCATGAACACATCACACTCTGTCATATTTGCCAGTCTTTGTTCTAACTGGTCCCTCTCCCTGAAATTACTTGTCCTCTACCCTTCCTGTTGCCTAGACCAGCACTTCTCAAACATTCATGTGGCATCAATCACCTGAGGATTGTGTTAAAATTCAGATGCTGATTCGTTAGGTCTGGAGCAGGGCCCCAGATTCTGTATCTCTCAGGGCTGAGGCTGCTGGTCCATGGACCACACTTTGAATAGCAAAGGCCTGGACCACACTTGCCTTTCAAATGTCAGCAAAGAATTATCATCTCTCTTAAGCCTTTCCTGAGCCTTCCAGGAAAAATTGACTACTTTTTATTTCTGTACCTACAGTTGCCAATGACTTTTATCAAAACACTGGTGACATATTATTGCATTTTAACTCAGTGTCTGTCTTCCTCTTCTAGACTGTAAGCTCCTTTAGGGCAGGGACCATGTCTTATTCATCCTTGGATTGCCAGCCCTCAGCACAGTGCCTGGCATGTAGTTGGCATTCAATAAAGGTTTTTTGAATAAATGAGTATAGAGTCATCCTCAGAAAAATGAAAAGTATATTTACATTTAGGATTCTCTTTTTCTTCAATTTTCTGATGGATGACTTGAGTATACTAAAATAGAACTTGTTTGGCTGCAAATACCCAACTCAAATTTGCTTTCTCAGACTGGCTCAGGTAGCTGGGAGGGAGAGATACTGAGAAGCCCACAGAATTGAAGAAAGAGATGAACAACCAGGTTTCATGAGGGCAGGACCCAGAGATGCCAGAGATCTCAGACCCAGAGACTTGATGGCCTTTCCCTTAGCATGTGCCGTTGGCTGACTTGGCCTGAGTTGCCATCTGTGCATCTTTCATTTCTGCTGGTCTCTGCATCTTTTCGTGTTGGTCTTTAATCTCCCACTGCAGATAGGCCTATTCCAAGCTGTCGAGCTGGGCCCACAGAAGGCTCAATTTAGCATCATTCAAAGAAAAGCCTTGTGCCCACCCCTGTGGCCATGGCAGAGTGTGAATGCGGGGAGACAGAACTGAGTGATGAGTAGTGCGTGCGTGTGCCTGCCTGTGTGCACGTGAGTGCATGTGGGGCGGCGGGGTGGTGGGAGTGAGCAGCAAGGTCTGTCAACAGCAGAAACGAGATGAAACTCTTGTTACTTTAAAAGAAATAGCTACTCTAGTCAACTAAGTTGCCTGCAGTTCAGAAAAACTGTTGTCGACAGAGTGGGAAAAAGGGAGGGAGACAGACAGAAAGAAGGACAAAGGCTGGGATGCTGTGTTCGTTCATCTTCTCCCTTCTACCTCCCACTAGTGGCAGGTAACGGGTGCAGTGTTTGGAGTATTTGAACCAGACTTCCACGCATGTCACTATCCTCTCAGTGAGGGCAATTCACTCCGCCACGTGCGCTGTTCACTAGTGGCACTATGCAAGTAAGTTGCATGGCATGACTCTTGAATCACTTACTAGCTTTGGTTTTTTCATCTATAAAATATGACTAATAATAAAATACCCACCTCACAGAGGTGTTGTGAGCCTTACACAGAACTATGCATGCAAAGCACTAACATTTGTTGAGCTGAAAGCAAACATGCAAAGCAGGGACCACTGTTCCTGTTTAGAGGTTCCGAGAGGTGAAGTAACTCGCTGTAGGTCACACAGCTTGCTAATTTTAGAGTGGGGTTTTAAACACAGTCTGTGTAATTTCTGGGCCTGTGCTCTTTTCAAAGAGCCATCAAGATAAGTCTTGTCATACTGGGGTTCCAGGTGGAGAGGAGAAATGTCTCCCTACTTGTCACAACCTGTTATTACACAGGAGCGCTGTTTGACCACAGCTCCCCTGAGCATCACTGGCAGGGGGGAGAGAGCGACAGTGAGAGGTGTTTGCCAAGGACCACGCATAGGAATTCTATCACGACAATTAAATCTCTACCTCTAAAAGAAACTACAAATGAGGGAAAACTCTTGGGAGTACACTTTTTTAAATACTAGAAATAGTTGTACCTAAAAGAAAAGCTTCTCCATGAAAAGAAAAGGACCTAGCAATAGTCCACCTGGCAATACCGAATTACTTGCTTTGCAGTTGTTTTGCTGCCAGTTTTAAAACTCGAAGCCAACTCCCTCCCGGTGTCACTGTCTTACACCAATCGCTTGGCTGGCTCAGGAAAGACAAACTAACTAATATTAGCCTAAGCAAAAACGTAGCTAGCAGGATTAACTGGTTGCTAAAAAGAAATAACATGATGCATACTAAATGAATGAGGAAAACTTGGGGGATTATCCGCCAGTTTATATTAGCCCCTTCAGGGCTTTCTCCAGGTACACATAATCTACCGGGAAGTAATAGGCCATTTTGACTCATCTCAGAAATCATCTGTGTCTGTCAAGGATCTTTGGAGTAGAATAGCAGCGTGGCTAATAGCAGCGTGGCTGGTCCACTGTGATTAACAACTCTATCGTACTCTTATTCTTGTAATTAACTTTGAGGCAAAAACCAGCAAAACAAAACAAAACCCACCTAGAAACAACAAGATAAAGAAAAAAAAAAACAACCCAGAAATGTTTTCTTTCTTGAACCCTGAATCCTGTTCTATGATTATTTTTACATATTTTATGTATTGACATAATTTAAAACCATTTTGTCTTTATCATTATCTTAATATCAGCAGCCACAAAGAAAAAAAATATAGAAAATGAACACATATACATCTTCTGCTAAACTTCTTTAGCCACTTGGAAATTGTTTCTGGAACGATCTAGTTGAATCAGTGTGACTGCTGACTGAAAAGACTCTCGAGTGCTGGAAGAAACAACAAAAGCAGCTTCCATATCCTGGGCACACACGGTGCCAGGCAGAGGCCAGGATCTTTGTATGTTTCAACTCATTTGATGCTAACAGCAACCCTATCGGGTAGGGTTTTTTCTTATGCCCATTTTACAGATGAGGAAATCAAGGCTTAGGTTGTCTTGCCTAAGGTCATCCAACTGGTAAACCAAGAGCTGTGATTTCAATCCATACAACAACAATAAAACAACAGTTAACATTTGTTAAGCATTTATCACCTTCCAGGAACTCTTCTATAGACTTTAGACATATTAATTTATTTAACTATTAACTCATTAAGGATTTTGCCTTATTAAAATTGCCTTTGCTGGGACAATTTTCTGCTCAGAGAAGTGGAGGAGGCCACTCTTGGCGCAGGGAGTCAGGCCAAGGGATCTCCAAGATCATTTCCAAGTGGAAAATCAATGTGTTTGGGAAGAACAGTGTCCTAAGGACCCAGGAAGTCTGGTCAATACCAGGGCAGCATGGGCACCTCTTTGGCTGCTACGGGATGTCATTGGCCCCTGTTAGTGTTAAAGGCCAGTGCATACCAGTGCTGGTTATATTTACACAGTGGGCTAAAATTAGCTGGCATGCTCCCCTGGCAACTGGGAGGATATAAGCCTCTCAATTTATCTAGCAATGCTAATTTTGGCAAAACCAAAAATGATCCTTTTGCTGTTCTCAGTGGATAGGCATTCAACAACAATAAAATCCTTTTCCTTCCTCCTCCTCCTCCTCTTCTCGACATTTTAGAAAATTTCAAATATAAATCCAGGCTGACTTTGGCTCAGGAGAAATACCTACAAACATGGAAACCTAATGGGGGTCCTGTAAGTAGGAGAGTTTAGGGATTTCTCTGGGTTAGAAGTCAAACAAAAATAAAATAAAATAAAAATATGTCACTCGCTGCTTTCCATCAACACTGGAAGAGCAGTGAACTCAGAAGGTCACCAGTTGGAGCACTGGCATTGTCAGTGCAACTGGAACGTTCAGGGGAGGGGTGAACGAAAGCCTTGAACTCCATGGTAAATGCCACCCACCCAGGGTGGAAGCCAACCTAGATCCACCCTGGGCTGGGATCGAGAATGACGCCATCTCTTTGAAGTGCCTGCAGTCTGTCTGGAAGAAGAGTGAAGCTTTATGGGCTCAACATGAAAAGGAGATGTGATCAATTAGTGATGTCTACCAAAGAGATATATTAGGAGATGTGGCAGGTACTTATGACGCATCCACCAGACCCACTGATAGGAAATGAGATGAACCCAGGTTGAGGTGTTAAAAAGACCTGGGTTCAAGAAATATGGTGTCCCTGGGTAGCCTGTAAAGGTAGCAGAAAGTCGACTTGAATTTACTGCTCAACTCTAGACTTGTCCTTAAACAATGCTGTGGTCTAAATGTTTGTGTTCCTTTCAAAATTCATATGTCAAAATCCTAATGCTCGACGTGATGGTATTATTAGAAGGTGGGCCTTTGGGAGGTGCTTAGGTCATGAGGTTGGAGCTCTCATGAATGGGATTAGTGCCCTTATAAAAGAGGCCCCAGAAAGCATGCTTGCCCCCTCCACCAAGTGAGGACACAGTGAGAAGGTGCTGGCCATGCACCAGGAAGAAAGACCTCATCAGAATTCAACTATGCTGGTGCCTTGATCTTGGACTTCCCAGCCACCAGAACTATGAGCAATTAATGTCTGTTGTTTATAAGCCACCTGGTCTGTGGTATTTTGTTATAGCATCCCAAACGGACTAAGATGAGGATTATCAGGGAAGCCAGTGATGGTAAATTTATATGGAGTACTTGGTATTTCAGGATGGCTAAATGAATAAACAGAGAAGATACAAAAGGAACATCATCTGGAAAATGAGCAAAGTTTCAATAAAGCATAACAATGATTATTTTAGAGGTGTTAGAAGGATAGAAGACTGGGAAATGAAAGAAAACTATCTTTCATCAGAAGATTTAAAAACATATGTCTAAAAAATAAAACTTTGCCCATTTTTCTATTGTTGGCCCTTTTTTGATTTGTACTTGTTATTATTACATTAAGCCTTTGTTGAAATATGATATCCCTCCCCCTCTTTGTCATTTATATTTTGGCTTTATGGTGATGTCTCTTGACATGTAAATGCACATGTGTGTGCACATGCATGTTTCTAAAGAGTTAAATTTATCAACCTACTCTTTTATGGCTGAATTTTGTGTCAAACTTAGGTCTCTTTTTCTAGTAGTTTCATGGGTTCACTTTCTCATTTAAATCTTTGATCTATCTGGAATTTATTTTGGTTTATGATATGAGATCCATGGATTCAATTTTATTTTTTACCAGCTGGCCACTCATTTGTCTGAACATTATTTGTTGAATAATATTTTTTTACTACAAATTTGAAGTGTCCCTTCAACAATTTACTAAATTTCCCAATTTATTTGTATCTCTATCTGGCCTTCTATTCTGATCCACTTATCTATTAATTCATGTACTATACTGCCTAAATTATTGCAGTTTCATAGTATGTATCAATATTCACTCCTATTACTTTGCTTTTTTCAGAATATCTTTGGCTATTTTTGATTTTTTTTCCAGTATAAACTTTAGAACTAGTTTATGTAGTTTAAGATAATTCCTATTGACCATTTTATTGGATAGTGTTTCAAAATATAGGTCAACTTTGGGAGAATTGACATTTTTATGACCTGAGGTTTCCTACCAGAGAACAAAGCATGCTTCTCCATTTGTGCAAGTCTTCCTTTGTGTGCTCCATAATATATTTCTTAAAAACAATATATAGTTAGACTTATCTTTTATTAAATTATTTTTTATTATGGTAAAATACATATAACGTAAAATTTACAATCTTAACCATTTTCAAGTGTACCATTTGGTGGTATTAAATACATTCATAATGTTGTGCAACCGTCACTACCATCCATCTCCATAGCTCTTTTCATTTTGTAAAACTGAATATAGTCTTATCTTTTAGTAGATGATTTTAACCCATTTACAATTGTTGATATGACTGATATGTTAGAAATTAGATCCTTCATATTGTTTTATATTATATGTGGTAGGAATAATAATAACCATATGCTTTTTGTTTTTAGAGCTTAAATAAAATCTTGCACTGTATGATTTGTGTTTTCTTTGTTTTGCTCTATTTGTCTATCTTTGTGTTATTTCCAATTGGTTTTGATTAACTTATGAATAAGTTTTGATGTCTGGTAATGTAAGTCCTTCAACTTGCTGTATTCTTTTAATTTTTTTATTAAATATCTGGTGAATGACATCCTAGTTCAAGTGATAGGTAGGTAGATAGATAGATACATACATACATACATAAGTGGTATCCTGAGCCCCTTCTCACAAGATTGGTGTAATGGTTCTGTGAGTTCATGTAGATTAAGACATTTTGCAGGAACTTTGTCTCTATTGATTTTTGTACGTCACTTCCCTATTCCTGATCAAAATAACCTACAGCCAAAGACAAGAGGGATTTCTCCTTACCCATGGGTTTGACTTCTGAGAGTTGGAGGGGCAGAAGAATAGCAGAGGGTACAGGAGAACTGTCCTAATTGTTAAAGGGAATCAGCCTTCCAGAAATTTCCCAGATCAGGTACAGTCTGAAGAGCGGTCAAAATTTCAAAGCTCACCCAAAACAGTGGCCATTCATTCCCATTATCTCAACTGCTTTGGTGTAATGATTTGTAATCAGAACACTTGTGCTTAAGTCCCAGCTCTTCCACTTACTACGTGACCTTGGGTAAATCATCCAATCTCACTCAGTTTTGTTATCTATAAATTGGATATTATTATTTTATTTGCATATATCATAGGATCATTTTAATATAATTACATATTATAGGGGACAAGGAAGAGGAGCTTGGTTGTGGAGAGAATGTGTGTGATATAGACAAGATTCAGAGCTATAGTCAAAATTGCCAGTGGTTAAGGTGCAGAACTGAAGCTCACAGCAAGAAACCAAGACCCAAGATTGGCCACAAACTTAGGTCATCCTGGCAGGAGTGAGGAGGAGGTTTAACCCAGTGGTCATATTGTGGGAAGCAGGGTTCACAGGGATAGTAGAGCAGACATCTATACCACAAAGAATGATCTGGTAGTCAGGCAGAGACAGTGATGCAAAAGCAAGAGCCAAGTTGTAGGTAAGAAGAGAAGAAGGGGAAAGAGAGTGGATATTTTTTCATTTGAACCAGCAGGCAGGAAACAGCAGTTAGGGGCAGAGGCAGTGGGATGGTTGAATTGATCCTGGGAAGATCAGAGAGTTCCCACTCAATATTTTCTTTTTTCTCAATGTAGAATGAGATAAAGTCATCAGCTGAATATAGGAGTGGAGGAGTATTGAGAAGTGAGGAAAGATGTAGAGACTAATTTGGTTTTTTTGTAGAATCCATGGGTGGGGAAAGATGCAAGGCTTTATCACTTTAAATGCTGGTGTAGATGTCTCCAGTAACTCCCTCATTCTTGACCTCTGTCCCCCCAATTTCTCTTGCTTTCTTCCTACAACCCTTCTTTACCCTCTCATTCTCTCCAGCATCCACTCCCCTCTCTCAGTTAATTCCACTCCTTCTCATCCTCCACTCCTCTGCCACTTCTTATGTTTGGCAAATTGCTGCCTCAAATTTCAACAGGATTTGTTTTTAGTATCTTAGACAATATTTTTGGAGAGTAATTGAATTTTTTATGGTTTTGTTTTATCTTCTTCATTGGCTTATTAGTTATAGCCTTTTGTTTCATTATTTTAGTGATTGTTTTAGGGTTTATAGAATTCATCTTTAACTCATCACAGTCTACATTCAAGTGACATTATGCCACTTCATGTGTGGTATAAGAACCTTACAATAATATACTTTTATTTCCCCCCTCCCAGACTTTATGATATAGTTGTCAAACATTTTACCCACCTGCTTCCACACACATATACACACATTATAAATCCCATACGACATTGTTATACTTTTTGCTTAAACAATTATCCTTTAGAAGAGATTTAAATAACAGGCCAGCCTGGTGGTGTAGTGGTTAAGTTCGCGCACTCCGCTTTGGTGGCGTGTGGTTTGCGGGTTCGGATCCCAGGTGCGGACCTACACACTGCTCATCAAGCGGTGCTGTGGTGCCATCTCACATACAAAATAGAGGAAGATTAGCGCAGATGTTAGCTCAAGGACAATCTTCCTCAAGCAAAAAGAGGAAGATTGGCAATGGATGTTAGCTCAGGGTCAATATTCCTCACCAAAAAAAAAAAAAAACTAAAATAAAAAATAAATTAAAAAAGACTTAAATAATAAGAAAAAAGTCTTATATATTTGGCCACATAGTTACCATTTTTGAAGCTCTCCTTTGTGTACATCCATATTTTGGTCTGGTATATTTTCCTTAATTTTTCTTGCAGTGTGCATGTGCAGGTGATTAATTCTTTCAGCTTGTCTATTTCTGAAAAAGGTTTTAGTTCACCTTTGTTTTTGAAAGATATTTTCTCTGGGTATAGAATTTTAGTTCAAAAGTTTTCTCTAATTTAAAGATGTTGCTCCATTGTCTTCTCACTCACATTGTTTCTGATGAGCAATCTGCTTTTACCCTTTTCTTTGTTCCCCTGATTTTCTCTGAATCACTAATTTTGAGCAATTTGATCATGGTGACCCTTGGTGGACTTTTAAAAAATATTTCTTGTGCTTAGGGTTTGTTGACCTCCTTGAATTTGTGAGTTTATGGTTTCATCAAATTTAAAAAAATTTGGTCATTATTTGTTTAAATATTTTTCTGTCCCTCCCCTCCTTTGGGGATTCCAATTACACTTATATTAAGCTATTTGAAGTGCCTCACAGCTCACTGATGCTCTGTTAATTTTTTTTTTTAGAAACCTACTTAATTTTTTAATTTTATTTTTTTATTTGTTGAAGAAAGGTATTTTATTTTATTTTATTATTATTATTATTATTATTTTTTTGTGAAGAAGATCAGTCCTGAGCTAACATCCATGCCAATCCTCCTCCTCTTGCTGAGGTAGACCAGCCCTGAGCCAGCATCTGTGCCCATCCTCCTCCACCCCATGTGGGATGCCACCACAGCATGGCCTGACAAGCGGCACATCGGTGCACGCCCGGGATCCGAACCCGGGCCGCCAGCAGCAGAGCACGTGCACCCAGCCACTACGCCACTGGGGCGGCCCCTCTGTTAATTTTTAAAATTCTCTTTTTGCTCTGTGTTTCATTTTAAATAGTTTCCATTGTTCTGTCTTCAAATTCACTAATCTTTTCTTCTGCAATCTTGTTCTGCCACTAATCCCATCCAAAGTATTTTTCATCTCACATATTGTAGTTTTCATCTCTAGAAGTTGAATTGAGGTTTTTTAAAAAAAAACTTGTGTGTCTCTACTTAACTCTTTGAACATATGCCATGTAGTTATAATAGCTATTTTAATGTCCTTGTCTGCTAATTCTAACACCTGTGTGAGCTCTAGGTTGATTTTAATTGATTGGTTTTTCTCCTCATTATGAGTTGTATTTTCTTGCTTCTTTTCATGCTTGGTAATTTTTGATTGGATGCCAGACACTGAATTTTATCTTGCTGAGTGCTGGATATTTTTGTATTCCTATACATATTCTTGAGCTTTTTTTCCTGGGATCCAGTTAAGTTATTTAGAAATACTTTGATCTTTTTGGGTCTTGCTTTTAAGATTTGGCAGGACTGGAGCTGTGCTCAGTTGAAGGTTAATTTCCCCCCACTACAGAAGTAAGACTATTTTGTGTACCTTACCCAATGCTCCATAAATCATGAGGTTTTCCAGTCTGGCTCATGGAAACAGGTACTATTCCTAGCTGTATGTGATTGTTGGGAACTGTTATCTCTAATGTTTTGGGTGTTTCTTTCCCCAGCATCATGTAGTTTTTTCACATGCATGCATTGGTCATTACTCTGCTGAGTACTCTTGAGATGTTCAGAGTACTCTCTGCATGCTGCTTTCTCCTCCCCAGTATTCTGTCCTGCAAACTCTAACTGCCTTGGTCTCTCAGACTCTCAGCCCCATCCCTCAACTCAGGGAGTCCATTGCACACTACCTGTCTTTTCCTCACCCCTGAACTGCAACCTGTGATATCTCTCAAATCAGTAAGCTGAGACAATCATAGCATTCATCTTGTTTGTTTCCCAACTGTCAGGGATCCTTTACTGCCTGGTGTTCAATGTCTTGAAAACTATTATTTCATATATTTTGTCTAGTTTTTGTTTTATATGAGAGAGCAAATCAGGTCCCTGATACTCCATCTTGGCTAGAATCAGAAATGTCAATCTAATGTTAAAATATTTCTGAGACACTGTTATCATGGAGTCTATGTGGTTATGAATAGTCTCAGGTAAAGGCCTGAAGGAGCCCTTGGCAGCATTCTTTGGGGGAGACAACTAATGATGGTTCCAAACCCTTCTCCCAGAGGTCTCAGTTTCTCCATACAAGCCATTACTCTGTTGTACTCATCCTGAGCTGGGCTTGGATGAAAGTGGTACCCCACCTGAGCTTCCACTTTATATAGAAATCACAAATTACTGTAGATTTACAGGGACACTCTCTACCACCCACCTTGGGAATTTAAAGGAAACAATAAGATCCAAAGATTATCAGCCGACTTTGATCAGCAACGCTCCAAGTCCTCTCTGATATATTGAACTACAAGGGTTGGAAATTCATAGGCTTCTGAGCCAAAATGAAATTCACGTTCAATGTAAATAAGAATTAGTCTGTGATTCTGCAGTTTTATTTCCTGACCTGGCGCCTCCTGCAAAAATAGAAATGTGAGTGCCTGGCGGTGGTGGAGCACGCCAACTGATATCGTGACCTGAAGGACCGAGAAGGCACTGGCTCCACAGCCAGCTGGCAGGCTGCCATTGCCAATGGGAGAAATCATTCCTGTGTGATAAGACAGCGACAAATGCTTTCCCTGTGGCTGCGATTAAAGCGGCTCAGCATTATGACAACAGGGCTTCGAGCTTTGCATAGCAGTCATTTTTGCTAAATATTCATATGCTTATTTATACTCTCCCAGGCCTTGTCTGAAATCAGGGAGTTTAGAGTTTCAGGCACAAACTATTTTCCTTTTTGGGAAGAAAAATTAGTGGAGGCAGGCCTAGAAGAGTACATTTAGGAGTTGAGAAAGGGATGGAGAAAGGGAAAGATAGATGATTCTGTAATCAGTGTCTAGAAGAACTGTGTCTTTCCTCTGCATGTTCCGTAGAAGGGAGTTGCTAGTTGTATAGGGCATGTAGCCGTGTAAGCTCCAGGCCCAGGGGACTGTATTTTTCCTAACCCAGCAACTCATGTTTGTTGAATGGATGAATAAATGAATGAATAATGTATAAAAATTGTGCAATGTCCTCTAGGGTAGAGACTAAAGGTTGTCCTTGTAACCATAGTGTCTAAGTATTGTTCCTGGCACATAGAAGGAACTCAAATACATTTTTTGAATTAATGAGTAATGGATGGAAGGAAGGAAGGAAGGAAAGAGGGAAGGAAAGAAAGAAGGGGTTTGAGAACAGACAACTGGGCTGACCATCCCGCTCCCCAGGACCAGAGCACCTGGCTGCCAAGAAGCAGCTTTGTTTGTCTTCTCCAGCTGTTTGTTGCATCTGCTTTGAGGCTATAAAATCTCAGGCCCTTATGGTGAGCATCTCCAAATATGTTAACTGTTTGTAACTTACAAAGCATCTCGAAGGTTTCCAGGTGGCACTGGCTGCTAGAAAAAAATCAGTATTTTACCTTGGGAGGGACCTCTACCCTCTGAGCTGGCCTTCTGATCCTTGTCACTCCTAGCCCCTCTTGTACCTTTCCCTAGCTGGGCATGGTGTGTATGTGTATGAGGGTGAGAGAGAGAGAGAGTGAGGCACTGGAAGACAGCTCCCCTGCGAGTCCTCTGGAAGCTCACTTGTCAGCATTTTTGGCTTCCACATCCCCTTCTACATTCACATGGAGCTCTGTTCCTACTTACGTCAACATAAGAGCTTATGGGCTTAAGGCTTCAAGGGTTGAAATGAATACCGAAAGTTTGCAGCACCTCGGCAGGATTATGGAAGGGGAATATGGGCATTTAATCCCCTTTTAAATTGCCCACAACGAAATCAATGGAAAAAAATCTCTCTAGGATCTTCCTATCTGTAGTACACTAGGGACTAGTCTGAGAATCAAGAGCTTGGTCCCTGTCTTATTTCTGCCTCCAACCAGCTGTGTAGAGGTGGGCAAGTCTCTCTTCTCTGGGCCCTGGTTTGCTCATCTGGGTAACAGAAAGGTGGTGCTGTAGGATCTCTAGATTCTTTCCTGGCTGTTGCTCTTCTGTAATTCTAAGGAGGGCTCTGACCACCCGTACCCCCCGGTTATGCTGATACCCAGGAACTCACTGCTCCAAGAAGATCTTGAGATGGAGGACACTCTGAGTAACCACTGTCCCCAAGTGGCCTATTCATTTTGGTCAAGCTCAACATTTTGGAGAGAGAGAAGGATAACCTGGTGGATGTCAGAGGCACAAGATCTAAGGAATAGACTACACAGCCCTAGAGCCACAGTCCATTGAGGCTGTTAAAAAACAAAATTCAACTGAATAAATTTCAAAGATCTCATTGGCTTTATCCACTCATTCATGACTTGAGTAGCATCTAATTTAGAAGCTAGAAAAGAGCTTTGAAAAGCTATACAAGGGAAAAGATTTTATAGACAGAAGGGAGCAGAAACAAGGACGTTGTACTAGGAAAAAAGTGGATTGGTTATCGCAAGGTTACTTTCCTTTAGGGGATCAGTAATTGTCAGGCTAATTACCTAACTCATGCGGATCAGAAGATTCCTGATTGGGTGGTTTAAGATTCCATTGCTAGGAGAGCTGAAATTGTATTTACATTTTGGTTTGGTGAAGTGAGGCTCAGCAAAGGCAACTCCATTTGGGGCCTGTTATCTTGTCTTTAATAAGACCATGAGGGTGCCTCCTGCCCTGCCCACCCTCGTCCTTCTCACGGTGGATACTAATACCTTCACTCTGCGGATCAGCCTTAGTTAGTCCCTGAGCCAAGGCAGGGATTACCCTGGTGTAGATACAAAATCTAGTGTGACTCTCGGATAATAATTAAAAACGATGATGTATCCAATTGAATCCACACCCACAAACTCAGAAGTGTCAGAAATATCACATTTCTGTATCTTATTTAAAATAATATTAAATCTATCTCAGAGTCCCCATCCTGCCAAGCTAATTGGGAATCCATCTTAGTTATTACTGAGGCTCCATCCTGATTGCTGTTGGGTAAAATGTTCCTGAGTCTTCCAATGGCTGAGCATTAGCATGACCCCTTTGCTAATTGATTGACTAGTTACTGCTGAGACTTTCTTTGTCCCAGTCCAAATGGTCCTTCGTGTCTGGCATCTCTGTTGCCTCAGCCATGGTAGTCTGTGATGAGACTTGGAGCCAGTGTGCCAAGGTCCAGACTGCCTGGAGCACAGTGCTGTTGTCCTCCCTAATACTTGACACCTCCTGGGACTCTGCCAGAGAGTCAAGTGAGGGTTCCCATTGTCCATGGGTCCTGAAGACCATAATCCTCTTCTCTGTCTGGAAGGAAGCTCTCTTTCCTCTTGTGCTCAAGTCATTTGTCACTCATTCTTCCTCTCCCAGGAACATTTATTCAATGAGTTTAGGTACTTAAAACTAGTAGAGACTTCAAGCAGTTTCTGCTTTAGGTCATCAGAAAAAAAGCCTGGATGCCAGGAAATAGCATGTGTTTTAGTTAGGGCATGGACTCAGTTGCTATGACAAGAGACCCAAAAGTACAATGACTTGAATAGCAGCCTGGAGGTGAGCAGTCAGGGCAGCTAGGGCTTATCTCCTCCATGTGGTCTTGCGGGAATGGAGGCTCCTTCCATCTTCTCCTTCCACTAGTCCCCAGGGTGTTGTCCTCTGCATGGCCAAAGCTGGGTCACCTCATGTCTGTGACACAGTCCACAAAAAGAGGAAAGAGAGGAAGCCCAGAACCTGTAACTTGTCATTAGGAAGATGATCTAGAAGTCCTCATATCACTTTTATTCCCAAACCATTGACTGAACTAAATTCATCAGACCACACCTGGCTGCAAAAGAAATGCAGTACTGGAGGGAATTCTAGTACTAAGGAGAAGGAGAGAATATATATCACGAACAATTAGGGCTATCCACTTAAAATATAAGGGAAAATATAAGGAAAAGAAACCATAAATTAACATTTTAACAAATTATCTTATTATCTTCATCAACAGCATATCATTCCCCTCTCATTATTGAGGACCAGTTATGTGCCTGTCACTCTGTCAGGTTTACATGTGTTATCTCCAGTCCTTTACAATTATTCTGCGAGGAAATGATAGCCCTTGTGTTATCCGGGGCTCTGTGGTCGTTTTTCACTGTGTACATTTAGAGAAGTGAAATTACTTCTCTGTATGATTTAGGATTAGGGTTGACCCCAAGAGAAATTTGGATGAGATTTGGAAGACAAGTGAAGCAGCCGCCATTGCTACACCAAGCAAGGTGGCAGCTCCTGCATGTTGTCACTGCTCTGCTGGCTTCGCTTGTCGGCATGGGGCAGCACCCAGCCTCCCAGCTCTTCCACCTCCCCCTGGATTTTCTCCTTCAGCTGCCCTGAGGCCTGGGTCAGGTGTGTGTGCTGCTCCATGGTGAAGAATACCAGCTTTTCTCGAAGGTCATTCATGTCATCAAGGTTGAGACAGTTTGTCCTCATGGGTTCCATTTGTCTTCAGGGGTTCTACCTTGTCCTTGCTCTCCCCCATTTCCTATGCAGCTTTCCCTCCTCTCTTCCTCCCTCCTTCCCTTCCTCCCTTCCTCTTCCTTCCTTCCTTCCTTCCTTCCTTCCACCCTCCCTTCCTCCCTCCCTCCCTCCTTCCCTCCCCCCCCCCCCCCTTGCTTCCTTCCTTCCCACCAGCCTGGCTGATCTGCAGTGGCTCAGGTCCAATGTCAGAGGCAGAGGCAACAGCCTTACATAGACTTCTCCAACACAGCCCACCATTATATAAGGTCTAAATCCTTTAATAAATCCTTTATCCTGCAGCACCCATAGTAGTACTTCTCTGATCAAATCCTGACACTTTGGTTGCAAGTAGTAAGAAATCACCTTCACATAGCCTAAGAATATAAATCGTAATTTATTTTAAGGAGATTGGAGTGTCTCATGGAACCCAAGGATGGGAAAACAGTCGGGTCCTTGGGAGTGAGAAAATCTTCCATGTTAAAAGCACCAACAACACGAAAATCGTTCTCTTATCTCATATTCCATTCTTTAGTCTCTACCCCATTTTTGAGCTCTCTTTCAAATGCTTGAATTGTCTGCACATTTTCCTGCATTAACTCACTTTCAGTAATTCTGCATTAACTCACTTTCAGTAATTCTCTAACCCTTTGAAAACCAGACTCTAACCCATAATGCCACCAAACTAAAACATTGTCAACTGCAATGTACATTTTCCCAGCCTTAACCTACCTGAACCTCCAGCACTGCTGATGATGCTCCACCCAGAAACTCCTTCCGGGAGGGACTTGTTGCCCCAGCTGCTGGGAGTGATGAAGGCAGAGCCTTCAGCTGTGAGCCTGTTCAAGGACAAGCTCAGCTGCAGACGGCCCCTCAGCCACGATCGCAGTTGTTCTTAGATGGCCTGTGTCTAACACGCCCAGTGTGGGGGAGGATAAAGGCCTGGCTACCCCAGCCGAACCCTGGACAGCCATTCGAGCTCTGGAGCAACCTGGGGGTGGGGGTGCCAAGGTGCCTCTGGTCCTGCACTGCAGGTCAACTTCCCTTTCTATCCACTCCTGTCTCCTTCCTTTCCTCTCCATGGATGTGAACCCAAAGAGACCCCTTAGACGCTGAATTTTGTCTCAGAGTCTGCTTCCTGAGGAAACCAACCTGAGACACCTCGCTCTTCAAATGCTCCTCCTTTGGCTTCTGTGAGTCGACTTTTTCTTGGTCTTTCTCCCACTTCTCTGTCGGTGCATATCTGCTTCTTTTCAGGCTTCTACTCTTCTCTCTGCCTTTTCTAAACAGAAGTTTCTCATTTCTCTTCCCAGGTGAATTTATCCATTCCTGTTTTCAATGCCACCCATGTGTTCATGACCCCCTGAATTATGTATTCTGCCCAGACTACTCTTTAGGGCTCTCATCTCTTAGGTCTAATTTCCTCCCTGACATCTGCACTTAGATGACTTATTTGCATCTCTAACTTGCTGTTTCCAAAACCAGACTATTTTCTTCCCTCTGAAACTTATTTCTCTGCTGGAGTTTTCCAACTCAGTAGATTGCATCCTCCCCATGGTTCAAGTCAGACACCTGACTCTCCTTATCCTTTGCCCTCTACAACTAAAAGTTTAACAAGTGCTGTCTCTTATGTCTAGTCATGTCCATGCAGCTGGTGCCAAGGTTCCAGAATTTCTTTAGGCTTCTTGCCCCCTGGTTCCACTATAAAACAGTATGGCAAGATCTGTCTTGAGGCAGGCAGGGCACAGTCATGGGCACAGCCATGGTCGGCTCCCAAAGTGCCCTTTGAGGGCTACGGAGTTTCTAACAGAGGTGCAGAGAAATGCAACAGGTCTGAGGAGCCTTAATGTATTAGTATCATTTTCATGATAAACGATATTATTTGCGTCATTTTTATTAACTGAACATATCCATATCCATATCTACTTTGTATTAATATAAATAATGTACATTTCTGTTGGGGGAGGGGAAAGAGGTGCTTTGCTTTGTCCACAGTCTTTAATCCCTGGGAATCAAGAATAAGAAAATATTACAGATTTACAGCACCAAAGCAAGCAAACAAAAGTAGAGTGCAAACCTTTTCTGTAAACAATGTAATCAATCAAATATTTACTGAACACCCGCTTCATACCAGGCTCTCTGCTCAGTGCTGTGAAAGAACTCACTGATGAATAAGACATGGCTCCTGTGTTTTCACACAATAGTTAAGAAAACAAAGCACAATAAGTGAACAGTTAAGTAATAAGATCCTTCTTAAGTATTGAGGCTTTGTTTATACAAAGCAATATGGAGAAATTATATATTAGGTCTGCTTTTAAACAATGCTGTGCAAGTAATTATAAGAGAAAGGACCGAGCAATATGAAAAGATCCTTCAATTGTTTTCAGTCCTGCTGAGTGTATCCCAGTGAACATCAGCACCTCGGCTATTCACTGCACGGTAACTGGAAAGTCTAGGGGAGTAATCACCTTAATACTTACCAAGGTCATTAGAATAGTAATAGCACATGCTGAGGCTAACCATGTTTCAAGCACAGGCAACACACTTTGCTAGTATTTTCCCATTTAAACCTCACAACAACTTTGTGAGGCGGCAACCATTCCTGGGGCTCAAAGCGGGCAAATGGTCTCCCATGGGTAAGAGCTGGGACTTGAACCTGGGTCTGTTTGGCTTACGGCTCAAGCTTCAATGTTAGGATGGGAACCTGCCTCATCACTTAGCACCTCCTTCTGAGAGGAAAGAACAAAGGAAGACTTGAGTTAAATGGGGGAGCAGGTGTGCTGGAGACTGGAGGGAGCAGCGTAAATTCTCTCCAGTACATTCCACCAACAAACTTAAGAGGAGGAAGAAGAGTTTGTAGGTGTGTGTTTATACATGGTTTGTTAGCAAGTCAACTTTTCATCCAAAAACATTTCTGAATATGGGGCTCGTGTGTGTTATATAAAGTGGATAAAGAAAGAAACGTGGAGGGTTGTTTTTCCTGTCCCTTGTTGGGAGAGTGTATGTAAGAGTAGTCTAAATTTTAAAGATAAACTCACAAATTTAAGAAATAATCCAGAAAACTGAACTTTTGTTTCTAGAAAATGAGCAAAACTCTTCCACGGGAATCCATTATTCTTTAGCAGAATGTCTTGGGAACCCCTGGGAGCAGTGGGGTGCTGAGCTGACTCTACAAGCTTGTGAGAGCTATTGTTCAATTGGCAAGAACTTCTCAAGCAGGTTGACATCACGTTGGTGGCTGGGAGTATTTTACACTACGGAAATCTGTAAACGCTATCAATCCCCCAGAGAGTGGTTGTTAAGTATTTCCCGGCACACCACTGCCTAGAAGTAACAAGGGTTTTAATTAGCACCTCTTCACCCACTCCAGGGACCTTGGTAGACCTAATGTGAAAACTGGGTGTAGAGTGGGTGTAGGGAGGGAAGACTGGAATATAGAAATAGAGTTAGAGCAAATGGTAAAGATTCTACAGACAGTGACTCCTGCTTCTGGCTGCCCATGAGAGTTACCTGGGGAACTTTAAAAAGGATAAAGACTTCTAGATCCAGTGAAGCACCTAGCACATTTGACACTTGCAGCAGACAAACATCTTCCTCTTCTATGTGACAAAATTGTTATAATAGTCGTTATTCAGTAACCAGTAATAACTGATTATATTATATAAAATATATTAAAATCATGTTACATGTAATATATGTATAATATGTTATACATCATACATATAATAAAATAACAAATAATGTTATATGTAATAACATTATTTTCTTGACTCATTTTTATTTTATAAATTGTTAATTAAAATGAAAGAACAACTTTCAATTAAAAATATTATTCAGAAAATAGTTCATACATGGAATAAAATTTGCCCTTTCCAAAATATAATGTTACGCTTCATAATTTAGATTCCATTTTACCTTTTAAATGTGAAACACTAATAAAAATGCCAGGTGATTACGTAGAATGGCAAAATTGATGTAACAAGTTCTATTTCCTAGTCTTTACTAAGACTGTTACCGTTTTATTCTTATTTATTTAGAATGCAGGAAAATGTAGTACTACAGGTGGTGAAGACACACATTGAGGCCAAAGAAAGCCTCAGACTCCAACTGTTAAAAACTTTTTCTGGAAATGGCCATGTGTAGGTGAGACTGTGTGTTGGGGACTGACTGTATTACTGAGAGTTTGCCAAATTAACTTCCATGTAGACTATAACGTCTAATAAAAACTAAGTAACAAAAATGTGCAATTTGAAGCTTGCTTGTATATATATACATAAACTTAAACTCAGCACTGCTTAGAACTTAGACCTTTTGGGAGGAGAAGCAGTATTTTATCCCTGGCATGTTTAGAACTGCCAGCATGTGGTCATAATACAAAGCTGGCTGACTTTTAGTTGGTACTATTATTGTTCTTTAAATTCTCTAAAGACAATGCACCCACTTACTGCTTGCACCTGCCTTGGCACATCACTGCCCAGATCCCAGCTCAAATCAAAATATTCAGAATCTCTTGGGGGGAGGGGCCCAGAGTCTATATTTATAGAAAGCTCTCCCATGTGATTCCAATGATCAGCCAGGTTTGGGACTCTACTGATACGGGAACAATGGAGACAGAAATACCTATGACTCAGAATCAAGGGAGGAAGCTGGGATATCTGAGGAGCTGCTCAAGCCTCCAAATTCTAGAAATGCCATTCCCAGTCACGCTAGTTGGCAGATAGACTATCATTGAGAACAATCATGTTAAAAGAAACTCCAAGGGCAACTGTAGAAAGTTCCTCCACTCTGCCATGAAAGATAGGTAGCACACAGATATTTAGATGTTAAAACAAGAAAACATACCCTTTTATTTCATGATAAATTAGGAGGAGAGTCCATTTTCTTTTACTTTCCTTATAACTTAAAAATTTTTATCAACTGTTCTCCCTCCTGGTTGGTCTCTCTGCTCCTTCTCCTGACCATCTCAGAAAAAGTCTATTCTCAAAAAATCAGAATATTAAAAAAAAAAAAACTCGTTAGATGTTACCATCAATGGACCTCCCACCTCACTCAGAGGAAAAGCCAAAATCTAGCTCTAGTTACAAAGCCTTATACAATCTGTCCCCACTCCTCCCACCACCACTACCACCTCCGATTGTATCTCCTCAACTCACTCCATTCCAGCCACATTGGCCTCTTGCTGTTCCTCAAACTCACTAGGCACTCCCACCACAGGGCATTTGCACTAGCTGTTTCCTCTGCCTGGAATACTCTTCCCTCAGGAATCCACATGGCTCCTTCCCTCACCTCCTTCAAGACTGTTCAAATCTCTCACTTGATATAAAAGAGCTTTATTTTTCTCGATTGCACCTCACGCAGTCTGCCTTATCGTATATTTTACTAGTTTTTCTGTCTCCTCTACTATCTTCTTGAGGGCAGGATTTTTATCTGTTACGATCAGTGCTATGTCCCCAGGGCCTGGGCTCTGCTTTGCACATGGTTGGCACTTAATAAATATTTGTGGAATGAATGAATGAATCAAAATGTACATGATCAAAAATCGAATAATAATAATAATAATAAAGAACTTATAAAAAAATCTTTTTTGCCCCAACCCTTCTTACTTAGTCACACTTCCAGAGGTCACCACTTAGAACTTTTTCAGTTATGGTTTCTGTTAGTTTACCACTAGATCTCTAAATAACATGCTTCTACCCACATTATCTTTTGACCCCCCGCCGTCCCCCACCCCCCCGCAATGATAGAGCTGGATGGGATCCAGCCACAGTGCCACTTTTCTTCATCCATGTATCTATCTTTTACAATATAGTTACTTACTATTTTTAGTTCTTTCTTCATCCATGTATCTATCTGTTACAATGTAGTTACTATAACTATTTTTAGTTCCTTTATTGATTATTCATGTAACTTAGTTATAGTCTACCACATTTATGTCTGATTCTTCAATACAATATCTTCTGTCTCCTCAGTTCCTCCCAGAATTAGCCCCTTACTCCTTCCTTCCAGGAATTGTCCTCCTCCCAATTTCCGTTGTCTTTCCTGAGGCGTTAATTTTCATCACCACAATATGACTTGAATTTCAAGTCTCATAACAGAGATCTTCTGAAGGATCTCTAGGAGAGTGTGACTAGTTTTAACAGACATTTCACCTCCCTCGGTCTTCATTTTAAATTTGGAAAGAAACTGTCGAGCAAGGCTGGGACTTTGCCGGGAGAAGGGGGAGGGCAGGAGACTCCTCGGGAAGCTGACCGGGGCAGCCTGCTGGGTGGATGCACCCGGCTTCAGGGCTGCCCTCAGCCGGACCCGTGCTGTCACCTGATTCTCCACACCTGCCTGGGGGGGTGGTGGGTGACCTCTTGGAGTGGGGGGGAGGACCAGGGTTAACCAAATTCCCAAGACTGATGTGCCAATGTATGTCTTTCCAATGAGAAACAGAACCATTAGGCCAAAAAGGATGTGCATATTGGCAAGATTAACATACTCTCTCCAGTAGACAGACTCATGTAAGAGACCAAATTATAATCAAAGGTAGGTTGGTGAGCATAGAGTCAAAACAGGGGGTTAATGAAATGGATGTTAAATCTCAATAGAGGCAGATGGCCCCCTCAACTCTCTCACAAGGGAGAAAAGGGTCTACCAACGTGCCCATCGCTCCCCAAGGTCCCTTGTCTGTGACCTCCTTCGCTGGTGTTTGTTGCTTCCCTTCTATTTCTCCATTGCTGATTAATCCCCTTTAGGCAACATATATTTCAAATTTTTCCATAATTCTTGTTATAATTGAGCCTAATTGTTCTGCAAGCCATTTTCTCTAAATTAAATTAGCACATCTCTGTATTAAAATAATTCTCTGAGAGCCATCTTATTTCTTCACTCCCAAATTCACAGCCAGGCACATCACCATTGCCTTCAAGTAAGAATATGATGTCTGTTTTCTGTTGATTGAAGGCATCCTCAAAATTCAGTATCTCATAAATATAGCAGACTGAGCATCATATTTCTGTAGTAAGCACATTTCTGCAATGGATGGAGGCATTTCTGCAACAGCCAGAAGACCAGTTAGATGTCAGGCCAGGTTCATGCTGGGTCTGAACATGTTTATAGCTGCTGTGACTTAATGATTTACCACCAGACGGTCTTTCAGCTCTTCAGGGGAACTGAACAAGTAGAGTTAATCAACTATGTACAGGGCTTAGGGTTTCTTTTGAGCTGTTTACCATTGTATAGAACTGTGTAATAGTGTAGCTTACGACACAGCAAGATGGAAGGAAGGGAGGAATTAAATAAATAAATCTAAAGTGAAAAAAATTAAATACCTTCATTCGCTTATTGAACATTTAATTAATATTTATTGAGCATCTACTATTTGCCGGGACCTGTACTAAATCCTGCAGACAAAGTAAATGATGAACAGGCAGATGACGATATCTAACCTCAAGGAGCTAACAAACCAGAGGACACGATAAAATTAAACAACGACACAAATAATTAAGTAATTATAACCGTGAAAAGTGCTGTGAAAGAGAGGAACAGGCTGCTATGAAAACACGGAACAGGAAGAATTGATCTAATCTGGGATAAGTGGGGTGGGTTGGAGACGACATTCCCAAGGAAGTGGTGTATAAGTTGAAACCTGAAGGATGTGCATGAGCTAACTTGGCAAGAGATTGGGAAGAGTGTTGCATGTAGAGGGAACAGCATGTGCAAAGACTCAGAGGCAGGCAGGAACACAGCATATTGAGAGAACTGCAAGGCTGGTATAGGTAAACAGCATCCATCAAGAGGCTTAGATGGGTGAAATGAGCACTGGAAAGCAAATCATCACATTCCTAGCTGGTAACAATTATACTGCATACTGGATGGAGGAGTTATTATTGAGTTCATGTATATAATTACCTTTTCAACAATGGAAAAGTCAATATTCTAGTCCATGGGATAGTAAAGCTTTTAGTAAACTAATAATTCTGATAGCTGCAACTCCATCTATTCCATCTAATGCAATTTTAATAACTTTGAAATAAATACTTCTGCAAACCAGAGTGCCTAAAATTTTCTTGGTGGATGAATGTCAGTTAGAGAATTAGGTCATCCTCGTTAAGAAGTGCTTTCTTCCCCTTTTCTGTCTATGTCTGTCAGAGTTCTTCCCTGTTGTCAGGGCCATCCTTACAGTTGGAGTCTGCGTTAGAAGGATGTGTGTCATCTGTGAAAGTGTTTTGCTGAGAGATTAAAACATCAAAGGAAACAAAGTTTGGATTTCCAAACCACTGGTGGTCTCATTGGATTTTCTTTCCTTTTTTTTTTTCAGATGAAAAGTATCACCCCAGGGCCCAGCCCTGCGGCCGAGTGGTTAAAGTTCTGCGTGCTCTACTTTGGTGGCCCTGGTTCTCAGGTTCGGATCCCGGGCATGGACCTACTTGCGCGGACCTACTCCATTCATCAGCCATGCTGTAGTGGTGACCCACATACAAAGTAGAGGAAGATTGGCACAGATGTTAGCTCAGGGCTATCTTCCTTAAGCAAAAAGTAAAGAGGAAGATTGGTAATGGTTGTTAGCTCAGGGTGAATCTTTCTCAGCAAAAAAAAAAAAAAAAAAGTATTACCCCAAATTCACTTTGTTTTCCAACACATCCATATCCTTCTTGCTCCAATTCTCTTGTGTCAAATCTCCCTATACTGATCCATGCACTATTTCCAGTTTCAATTTTCGTTGTTCTTATCCTTCTATGGGGATTGGTAAGGGTCTGTTTAATGCAATTGTGTCTAGTTGTATCTATATGTACATTCTTGAGGTATGAGAGTATATAATTACGTGCAAATACAAAACCATTTATGTAGTTAGGTGTCCATGCATGTGTCAAGAAATGGACATGTGTGTAAGCGTCCTGTGATTACAACACTGTAGGGCTGCACTGTCCAATATGGTAGCCACTACCCACAATTGCCTTTTCAAATTAACTTAAAATTAAATAAGATAAAAACTTTAGTACCTCCGTTGAACTAGCCACATTGTAACTGCTCAATGGCCACATGAGGCTAGCGGCTACCATATTAAACAGAGGAGATGCAGAACATTTCCGCTATCCCCCAAAATTCTGCTGGATAGCACTGCTGCAGGGGCTTCTTTTTCCCTCAGGCTGCAGCCCAGATTCTTTACTACAGCTTACAAGATCCAGACCTGGCCCCTCCTGACCGCTGTTCTCGTCTCTTGCCATGCCTCCCCTCGAGCACTATTCTCCAAACATGCTGAACTTCTTTTAGTTCCTTGAGTATTCTTCACTCGCCTTTCCAGGTTTCCAGCATACCCTTCCCCCTTGCTAGAATACCCTTTCCTCCCTTCTTGTCACCTGTCTCCTGTTCTCAGCTTAAATGTCACTTCCTCAAGAAGTCCTCCCTGACTGGGAGGCCCTGCAGTGTGTACCCTATTCTTGCCCTATATTGAAAGTAATACTTGAAAAAACTATTGCTTGCTAATTCCCTGCTACAGTGTAGGCTCTGTGAGGCCAGAGATGTGTGACTATGTCTATCCTGCTTCATTTCTCCAGCACCAGACATGCAGCTGGCACTTAGTGACTTAGTGTTGAAGAAATAAATGCCTGGTTTGCTCATAGCTTTGAAGATGGGAGTATATGAAGCTGCACCTATAGCTACAATATATGTTGGGGCAGCTCTGTGTGTACGTGATGCTGATTCCAGGGGGCAGCCAGTGTGCATGAGAAGCAGAAGCGAACAGTGAGGGTCAGGAAGAGGAAGATAAGAAGATGGAAAATCAGAATGACAGATAAAGAAGAGGATTCCCTGGGAAGCAGAGCAGAGATTATCCGCAGTCACTCCTGATATGTGTCCTCAATGTCCAGTGAAGAGACGGTAGTGAGGAGTCGGAGTCCGCGTTGTGGACCTGCACGCACAGCATTTCCATGTAACTCGCATAAAGGCGTGACCCCTGCCGTCCTGCCCAGATGGAGGTTAGAGTTTGGTTGCACGGCCCACATGGAAGTTTTCGTTTTTACACTTTGCTCTCTCACAAGGATTTAAGCAGATCCAAAAATGTAGTCCTTAGAAATTCATTAAAATCTCTTGTCTTCGTCTCTCTTTAGCACTCCTAAATTCTGTGGAGTTTCTTTCTTCTGCCCTGTCTCTGCCACCCTGGTCCCTTGGTCCCCTCTCTTCTCTATCCACGTGTAGTTCTACACAGTCTCCAGATGAGTGACGCCCCCTAGTCCCACAACACACCCTGAGGGTTGAGGGATGTTCTATACTAATCACTTTTCTCATGAGTCTGATTTTTTCTTTTTTTTCATAGAAAGTGAGGGAAGAATAAAGAGCTGAGTGGGCAAAGGTGGAGAGAGAATGCTATGAACTCCCAAACATTAATAATTTTTATCCCATCACATGTAAACTGAAGTGTATAAATTAAACACTATAGCGTTCGTCTATAGGATGGCTTTAGTTCCAATGTTCTTTTTTTTTTTTTTTTTTGAGGAAGATCAGCCCTGAGCTAACATCCATGCCAATCCTCCTCTTTTTGCTGAGGAGGACGGGCCCTGAGCTAACATCTATTGACAATCTTCCACCTTTTTTTCCCCCTTTTTCTCCCCAAAGCCCCAGTAGATAGTTGTATGTCATAGTTGCACATCCTTCTAGTTGCTGTATGTGGGATGCGGCCTCAGCACGGCCGGACAAGCGGTGCGTCGGTGCGTGCCCAGGATCGGAGCCCGGCCCGCCAGTAGCGGACCACACGCACTTAACCGCTAAGCCACGGGGCTGGCCCCCCAATGTTCTTTTAAAGAATTGAGCTAAAGGATTCTCTAGATATTAAGGGGATAGCTTAAGCAAGTATACACAAATTTGTTTCTTAGTCTTTCTGTGCTCTGACAGTACAGAACAAATAATGAGAGCTTAAAAAATTTGTTCCCTTCCAGGATGCAAGTCAGTCCATGTAAAATGGATGACATACCATTTTTTTCTTTTTAGTGTTTTTTTTGTGTGTGTGTGTGTGAGGAAGATCAGCCCTGAGCTAACATCCATGCCAATCCTCCTCTTTTTGCTGAGGAAGACTGGCCTTGAGCTAACATCCATGTCCATCTTCCTCTACTTTATATAGGACACCGCCACAGCATGGCCCGACAAGCGGTGCATCAGTGTGCACCCAGGATCCGAACCCGGGCCGCCAGCAGCGGAGAGCACACCCTTAACCACTACGCCCCAGGGCTGGCCCCTGACATACCATTTTATATTAACAAATTAAGGGAAAAGATAGTGCCTCACACAATGCCTGACACGGTAGGGCTCAGTGAGGGAGTTCAACGAAAGGAAGAATTCAGAACCGTGGTTCTTAACTCTGGCTGCACATTGGAAGCACGTGGGGCATTTGAAAAATGTCATTCTCTGGCTCCCAACCCCCAGAAATTCTGAGGTAATTGGTCTTAGGTATGGCCTGAGCAGTGGCAATTTTAAAAGCCTACCGGGTGATTCTATTGAGCAGCCAAGGTTTAGAAACACACCCTAGTCTAGAGGGAAACTATGAGTCCTTCTCATATTTTCCTTCAGATATTTACAAAGATGTTGTATTGTCTTGGGCTCAGCCATCGGGTTGGAAGGTCTGGGGCTGATCAGTTTGAGATAAAAATTTCAGTATGGAATTTTTCTACTAGATGCAGTCTGCTAGATGTTTACAAAGTGGTGTGTGTGTGTGTACATGTGAAAAATTTCTTCTGAGTCCTTTGAAGTTTCATATCCTCAGCAGAGTCACCATGCTTAGAAATTTGAGAAATTTCCAACTAACACTATAGTTTTATACCCAAATCCAAAGGAAAAGTGGCAGTAATTATTAGCATAAATCAAAAAGCAGAATGTAGCAACCAGTACAGAAAGGCTGGCCTGATAGTCCTCAATGATACTTTTATTTTCATATATTCACTAGGTTCAAGATTAGTTTATTAATTCTGTAGCAGGTTAAGGGAATGGAGGCAGCTGGTAATCATTTATTCATTTATATTTTCATTCAACAGCCATCTGCTGCATGTCTTCCATGTGCCAAGCTCTGGTTAGGGTTGAGGATACAATGGTGAATAAAATTACACAGCCCCTGTTCTCAGTCCAGTGGGAGATAGAGACCAGTGAGCAAGCAATTGCACTGTGTGAATGTGCGGTGATGCGGGAGTACAGGATGCTGTGAGAGCACGTCTTTGGGACATCCCGTCCAGACATGGTTGGAAGGTTGGGAGGTGATGATGGGGAAACCCTCCTGAAAAAAATTACTTTGGGGAGAGTGGCAGCCATGGAATAAACCACTTGGATTTCCCCTTAAGAAAGAACTTGCTGTTCAGCTCCTGGAGTGCAGTTATCTGAGAGCATCCAGCTGTTAGTGCCGTCAGGATTTGCCCTCGCTTTTAAGATTTTAAGCTTGCTCTTCTAGGCAAGGTGACAGCATTGTCCCCCTTCTATGTGACTGTGCATAGTGTGGATTGAACAGTAACAGGAAAAGGAGAAGAAAGAGGTCAGGGAGGGATTGTGGGCCAAATCATGGAGGGCCTTGGTGGCCATCGTGAGAACACTGGCTTCCACTCAAAGTGATTTGGGGTGGGATGAAGGTGTTGAGTGGGGAGTGGTATGAGCTGATTTATGTTGGATGGTATCCTTAGCCCCTGACTTTGCTCCAGTCCACTTCATCCCCTTCAGGCAATGACATCCAGCTCTCCAAGGACCTGGCATCTAGCAAGGCAATACACCTTCTGGATGACTCCTCCTAGTCTGACAGCTTTGGGCAGCTTCTGTGTGATAAGAATTCCAAAGAAGTTGAAGATTTCACCTCTGACTTCAAGAGGTGGATTGAGCGGATGAGACTGTATTCTTACACTCCAAAGTTGTGGAGGTCATCAAGCATCAAGGCCAGGAAGTATGCTGGAGGAAAGCCCAGTCTTCCTAGGGTGACAGGCGAAATAACTGGTTTTTATCCCTGGAAAAGGAACCAACATTCTTAATTGTCTTAGAGCTACAATTGCCTTCCCTGACCTGCCCCTTCTGGTAATCAGTGAGCTTGGCAGGTAGGTGGCCTTGGAGAGGCCCTGGTATGTGTACAATCCCAGATTTGGAGCATGGGTGTCTATTTCCCATTCTCTGCCTTCTGTAGATTTCCAAGTAGAGTTGAGCTGAGCCTAGAGGTAAAGGTTCAGTCAAAAAGGGAACTATTTAGGAGAGAATTAATTCTTCCCTGGAGGAACAGTTTTTCTGTTTACAGATAAGAAAGATTCCATGGTTGTTTTTTTTTTCCATTAATTATTCTTCCTAGGATTTCATTCCCTTACCTGAGCATGAAGCTATCTTGAGAGATCCCATGACTTAGTAGCTTCCTGTTCAGCTTCAGGCCCCCACCAGGCCAGGATGTCCTTGCAAACCCACCTTCTGATAGATTTCTTGGCAATAAAAATAACCCTTTTCAATACTACCTGGTCCCAGGGAATGCCGGTATCAGGAAGACAAATGCTGGGAATGAGACAAAGTCTGTTCTAGTCTGCAGTTCTCTTCTCTACCCAAGTTTCTGAGCTGACTTGGTCTGGACCATTCTTGGCCACAAATGCTACGATGAGGACCATGATGGTGAACACCACCATCACGAGAAAAATGGTCAGAACTGACAAGTCACAAATATTGATGGTGAATAAACATGTAAAAATATTTAGCATCACTAATAATCAAAGAGGTAAAAGGACAAGGAACAGACAAATATAGGGCAATGAAGGGCAGACAAAACCAACAAAATTGCAAACAACCAAAATGTCTCACAATTGGTAATTGGTTAAATCTGGAGGCAATGGCATATCTAGAAAATTTCTGTTTACAAAAAATTTTTTGTTGGCATCATAAAATGTTCACAGGACACAAAACTACATACACAAATATGTTCTTAAATTTAAAAATGAAAGCATTTACAAAGAGGACAATACAAAAAACCAACAATATTTGTTTTGAGGTGGTGTAATTATGGATAATTTTAATTTTAATTTCCTCCAAATATTTTTCTGTAATTTCTAATTTTCTAGAATAAATATATAGTCAGGAAAACCAAATAAAAATAAATTTTAAGAAAAAATAAATAAAAGGAATATTAAAATTATGCTACTCCACATTTTTTCCTATAGTGTAATTTTCATTTAAAAAAAATGTTTGAGAAAATACTTTTAGGAAATCATCTAATGTTGATATTGGCTTTTCCTTCCAAGAATATGATATGATGGCAATAAAACGTTTTCATGAAGCTGTGATTTCAATGGTTAGTCTCAGTTAACCTCAGGACCAGTTCTGCAGTTTAATCATATCGTCCCTTTTGGCCACCAAGGCTGGAAAACTGTAAGTACAGCTGCTGTCATTCCTTAATTAGTGCAAGTTGGCACTTTTAAAGGATGCAAATCCACTCTAGTCCCAGTTCTCTACCACTTTCAGTGCAATTGGAAAAAAAGAAGGGAAAACTGAAGAAACATTCAGTTAAGATGATAGAAAAGAAGAAGGAAAGAAGAGCAGGGGGAGGGAGCCTTGGGAGAGCATGTGTGCACACTCGCAAGATCCTGGGAATGAGAGAGGGGCCATGAGAGGCTCTGACATTTACTAAGTTCTTCCTCTGCCAGGCTCCTCTGCCTAAGGGCTTTGCCTAGATGATGCCATTCATTCTTTACAGAACCCCTTCAGGGAGGAGTTATTTTCTCCACTTCACAGATAAGGACACTGAGACTCAAAGAACTACCTTGCCCAAGATTATACACGCTAGTAAACGGTGAAGATGGAATTCAAACCACCTTCAGAACTCATTCTGAAAATATGTGTAAATGTGTGTGTTTGCATGTGAGTGCCTGGTGAACACGCCTTGGCCAATGATGGAGTTTTCCCTGTCCAGTCACCTGAAGCTTGGAGAGGTGAAGTAACTCACCTGTGGCCACAGAGACAGCATTAGAGCACAAACAACCTGATTATCAGTCCACGTAAATAAATTGTAATCTAAACTCAAACTGGGCAGGCAAAAGCTTTGAGATAGAGTGCAGGCTTTGAGTGCTGGCAGCTGTTACAAGAGAAAAGAGAGTTATGAAAAGCAAGAGAAAGGATGGAAGATGATGCCTGCGAGAAGCTGGGTCAGGGGAGAATTTGGGGGTGTGCTGACTAGGAAGCGTCGACATCCACCCAGTGGCTCCCAAGGTACCCAGGATCCCCACTTTCCCAGGATCTAGGAGTGGTTTCTGAAGGGCAGATCAGATGGTGTTACCACCTCAGGCAAGGAGAGCTGAGAGAAAGTCTTCAGCTTTTGGAGAGGTGTAGCAGCAAGTGAGATTAGGAAGAGAAATTCACACTCAAGGAGCCAGACCAAAAAAAAGATTTGGGCTAGAAAGGGCTGGACTCTAAAACTCCCTTTGTCTTCACCCAAGCTTCCTTGAAAAATGTGCCAATACTCCTCACACTGTTGTAAAGTCACTTCTTCCCCAAATCAATGACCCGAGTGTAATGCTTCAAGCAGTCAACTTGTAGGATGGGAGATGGAAAATAAGCAGGGGCTGCAGCCCCAGGATAGTGGTCTCACAGAGGGTCGTTATGTTCTTCTTTTGCATCTTTCTGGTTGTTTGTCACAAGATTTGGAGCTTTCTTCCGCGTGAAAGCACCACATGTCAGCTAATGGTAGAAGCATCGCGGAGAACACTCTCCAAGGAAGCTATCTGAAGAAGATAAAAATCAGTACATTTTAATCTTAGACGATCTAGTGAGTCATTATCTTCTGCAATTTTATAAGACTATGAGTTCTTAGAGGGCAAGACCCATGCTTATCCGTCTTTGAATCTCCCATAGGGCCTAATGTGGCATCCTGCTCACAAATATGAGTTGAATGAGTGACAATCAGGTGCCTTTCCAAGGTTGTATTGGAGAACCTACGACCATTTATCCTACAGATACAGTTTGGTGTAGCTCTTCCCAAGTGCTTTCTTTGGATTTATCATGTTGAAACACCTCAGTCATCTATTTGCCTCTTATCCAGTAAGTACCAACAGATTTTCCTTTGCTTGGTTTTCACCCTCCAAGGCCAAGTCTAGTCATAGGAGAAATGTCCCTGAGAAATTTAATGGGCTTTGCCATCTCTATTTGATGCAGAATGTTGGAGAAGATGGCAGAGCTAGATACCTCCAACTGCAAACACAACCCAATTGCAAATAAGTCTATAAATGGGTCACTTTCTGCTTTTTGCATGTTAGTGGTTTCATATGCAGAGTTGACACTGTTGGCCCTTGCTTGGTAAGACATATGTTCCAAGTAGTTTTTGCACAGTGTGATGGATTAATCGGGTGAGATAGGAAACATAATGGACAGACAGGAAACTAGACCATGGACAGAATCATTGCCATTTCCTGCCAATCTTCCTAGGGGCTGTCAAAATGGTCTTCACATTCTAAGTTCCTTTATTTGTTCACTGTAACTATCAATATAGGTTAAAGCCCATTTATACTTTTATTATTGTTATTATTAGAGAGTTTAGAATTTCTTGAACACCTACTATGACCCAGGTCATGTGCAATGCCCTTTACATGTAACCCCTCACCCCTGTATTATTCCATTTTGTAGTAGAGGAAATAGAGTTTCACAGAAGTTTAGCAGGTTGTTCAAGGTCAAACTGATCTTAAGCAGCAGCTAGGATTTGAATGCAAGTCTGTCAAAGTCCAAATTTTTGCTCTTTCTACTAAACCACAGTTCCTTGGTCACATTCCTTCTGGGATGGAAGAACTTTGCCATGTGAACTATTCATCCCCAAGTTGTCTTTATTATGGAATCCTATCAAAGGCTTTTACAAAACTCTAAATAAATCATGAAGACTATATTCCACTTTTAGAAATCTTTATTTTGCTCCTCAAAGAACTCCATGGAGCCATAGAAATGGTCAATGGAAGCTTTTGGTCATCCCAACTCAGTTTCCATTCCATTCAGAAGCAAAGGCCTCCAAGAAGGATGGAGCAGAAGATCACTTTTTCACAAGACTCAGATGTCACACAACTATATTCTTGCAGAGATGGGACAGGTTTTTCTAACGTCTCTTGGAAATCACTCTGAAAATATGAATCCACCAAAATAAACTAGATGAAGCTGTCCATTGTGTGGGACATTTATCATCTACTTCACACTTTTTTTCTTTTTTAAAATTGTTTTTGAGTTTACAAAAATAATATTTGTTTATTGTAAAACATTAAAACAATACAAAGGCACATAGATATAGAAGTGAACATTGTCATTCAGAGCCCCTTTCGCTCACTCCCACCTGAAGAGATAAGCATTCGTGATACTAGAATGTCTGCTGCAAGATTTTTTGCTACGCTTTTACAGCCACACACACACACAGATACAGATGTGTGTGCCCACACAGTTCTGTGGCTTTTCTTTTTTATAAAAGTGAGAGCGTACTCTATATTTCACTTGCAATTTGCAACTTTATACTTCACATGTAGGTTTTTATGCCCATCAGTCATAATTCTGTTAGCTTATCACTCAAAAATGGGAGCAACACTGCTTTTCCCTCACGTATCTTATAATTTTGCCATAAAAATTAATCATACACTAATAAGCACTCAAGGATTAAGAAAAATGGTACCCAAGGTTTTGAGATGGCTGCTGATGTATTATTTGACAGAGAGACATTATACAGATGAGGTGGTGAGTTACAAAGAGAATAAGGGCAAGGAAGTAATTTCTTGTTTTCCCACTCTGAACGGGACACTTCGTGATCCGCATATTATAAAAACACAAAAGTGAGGTCAGGCTTGGCAGGGAAATTGCTGGCTACAAGCTTTTAGGACAATTAAGAAACAGCAGGATTATTCTGGCACAAGCTTCAACCAGTTGGCAGAAAAATGCCTCTTCTGCTCCTACAGTGACTGGCAATTGGAAGTAAATGGCTAAAATTGCCTTTCATGTCTGTTGGCAACTTCTTTCCTGAAGTTTTTAAGTCTTGTTGAATTGTTTTTGATAATGGGGTATCTTCTCTATTAGGGAAAATCTGACATCTATAAGGGTTATTTCATCTCTAACAGGATAAAAATTCACTCATTTCCAGAGTCAGGAATCCTTGAAATCTTGCTCAGTCTAGAAATGAAATTTTTCCCTAAAAGTTTTCTTGTTTGAGCCTTTGTTACCGTAAATAAAGACTATGTTTTATATGATTAGTGACATACTAATAAGCATTTTGAAATATTAAAAATAGCTCGCAGACCCCTGTTATTATCTTTGGTGAAGTCCAAAGGACTTGAAACCCTAGGTAGGACGTTATTAACTTAAAGTGTCCCTTCTCACTTAAATTATAAGCTGTCAATAAATATTATATTTCTTCAAACTCCAATTTACAGTTCTCTCTGAAGCTACAGTACTCCTCCCACTCCCAATACCTAGTCAGGGCAGTGCCAATAATTGCTTGTTGGCTTGCTGCTGTGAACCCGAAGTTGAGAGGCTATGTACAGAGAAATGGCTGAGTGTGGCCTTGGAGCACCAACGGCTGGTCCAAAGCCAAGCTCTCCAACATGTTTGCTTAGAGCTTTCATAGAGTGGAGAAGATGGCGGCACCTACTCATAAGGTTGTTGAAAAATTAATGAATCCATATAATAAAGCAACTGTCTGGACCATAAAGTGTTAGCTACTGCTGTATCTTTTATAGTTAAGGTCTTTAACTTTTGTTATTGGAATGAGGTCGGCAGCTATTTATGCTACTGAGAGAGGAAAACCTCCTCATCTTGTTCCGTGTGTCATAATAGGAATGAAGAGGAAGAAGATGATATAAGTTCAGTCACCTTCTCTCTCCCCTATATTAGGTCAGGTAAGAGCAGTAGCTTGGAGCCAGGCTGCCGGACTTGACTATTCATTAGCTTGTACCATGAGTAAGTTTCTTCTTTTTTTGTGAGGCAGGTTAGCTCTGAGCTAACACCCAGTGCCAGTCCTCCTCTTTTTGCTGAGGAAGATTGGCCCTGGGTTAACATCTGTGCCCATCTTCCTCTACTTTTTTTTTTATATGGGATGCCACCACAGCATGGCTTGACAAGCGATGCGTCGGTGTGTGCCCAGGATCCGAACCTGGGAACCCCGGGCTGCCGAAGCAGAGTGTGAGCACTTAACCGCTATGCCACCGGGCCAGCCCCCCATGAGCAACTTTCTTAACCTTTCTGAGCTCAGGTTCCTCATCTGTATAAAGGGAATAACAATTCTCTGCTGGTCATAGGGCTTTTGGAAAGATCAAGACAGTGTGAATAAAGTACTTACACAGAGCAAGTGCTTGATGTAGTTAGCTACTAAGTTGACTCAAATGCAACAGACTCAAGGCCATCACTGAGCCCTACTATGTGCCACTCTATGTGGGAACTTCATTTATAATAACCTTACAAGGAACACTCATTATCTTCACTTAACTGATAAGGAGACTAAGGCTTTGAGAGGTTAAATGATGAGTAGCACTTCTCAGGTTAGAAGGTGATGGAGCTGAACTGTGAACCCAGGTCTTCCGAATCACAGGCTAGTCTTCTTTCTTCTTTACCCTGAATACCTACATGTGCCATGAATGTCTGGTTAACCTAAGGATTCTCAGGGTCAATTAACAGCGTGGAGGGATTGTTAGTCCCCGCCTTCTGCTTGCTGTCAGAAACCTTTTCAATTATTTTTTTTACGACCAATACACACGTAAATGCACAACATACTTTTAACAGTTAAACAATACAACATAGTTTTTCTATAGTCATATTCTTGGGTTCTTTCCCTTCAAAGTTTCACAGACTTTCTAGAATGTCTAAAAGACTCTCTGAGAGTTTTCAATCAGGAGAGTTTTTCCTTTTCCATTGATTCTAAAACAGTGAGTTGACTCCTCTCCTTCCTGGGAGGCTTTTTAAGTCATTACAAATAGCATTTATCTTTAGAGTTCTCAAGTGACCTTTAGTGCAAACATTTCTTTCTTCTTCCTGGGATGGGTTCTGACATCATTCTCCAGGAACACAAAGGCTTCCACTAGATTGATTTATCCTGCTGAGGCTTTGGAAACGGTCTCTTCTCTGACCATGTCTTAATTCAAACTTTGGGGAAAAATATTTAGCAATGCTTCTCTTTTCCTAGTTCTCCCTGAGGTTGTTTTTAAAGTCAGTTATTCTAATGTCAGCTTGGAAAACTTTATTGTCCCCAATCAAAAGTACAGCTTTGTATCTTTTAGCCAATTATTTCTCATCTTTGGCTACTTCTGCTCTTTTTTTATTCAAATCAGCCAGCATCTGTTCCCAGGATTTGGTGCCAAGGTGCCACCCAGCTTAGAGAAAGTAATCTTTGATCTTTTTCTTTGCCTCTTCTTGGTACCACACGTTAGTTATCATCCCAAAGTCTCCCACATTCTCAGGATTCCCTTTGCAAACTTACTTGGGATTTAAAAAAGAAAACTTTAAAAGGAGAGCTAAGAAGCTTATTCATATTCAATGCTGAATTACAGTAGCCAAAAGCTGTGCGGTTTTCTCTGAGTTTGTTCTCTTTTGCCTAGATGTTGTGTGGCTTAATGGGAAGAGAACTGCCAATTTAGCACAGAGCAGAGGGATTTTCAATGTTGGCTCCTCCCATGTCACGGTCTCTGGTAAGTTACCCAGGTAGCTTTTCCATGTCATGGGCGTGACAGTGGAGGCCACCTCCATAGGTCAAAATTAGTGTCAGGAGAGAGGCCCAGGGTGGCTCCTTCCTTACCAAGGACAGTCTCTGATATTTGCAGTTACTTTTCCTTAGCTGTTTGGTGCCAACATGTCCCCATGTAAACAGAGTTGACGGTTTTGCAGGTTCCACTGACATGGAATTTTGGTCCAACTTTTGAAGAAAATCTTTTATTTATGCATGATGATTCTTCTGAATTCTAAATCACTGTTACAGGCATTTTTAAAGTGAGAGTTGTGGAACTCATGTAAGATAGAGCAAAAAAACAGCTTTGAAAAGTGCTGAAAAGAGGTTTTCAATCACTCAATCATTCAATTAAAAAACATTTATTTAATACCTACTCTGTATCGGATACTACATTAGACCCTAGCAATGTCGTCATGGGGAAAACAGAGGCAGGCCCTGTCTTCCCAGCTTAGAACCCAGCTGATACCTTCTGCTAACACAGTAGCAATTTGAATGTGAGTTGTGGCCTTTCTAAGTCAGGTGTAAAGCTTGTCACTTGCCTTGAAGCCATGTAAAAAGGGTGATTCCCTGGGAAATCCCTGGGAAAAGATTCTGTGATTCCCAAGGAGACTTTATCTCTTGGATATTTTCCTAAGGAGTTGAATCTTTTTACCCAGGGATTTTTTTTACCCAGAGCCATGAACTTGAATAAATTAATCCTTTCTATGGTGTGGAGAGCAGTGGCTAGTCTAAAATAAGGGTTGGTGAATTACTACCGGTGGGCCAAATCCAGGCCATAGCCTGTGTTTGTATGGCTTGTGAGCTAAGAATAGTTTTCACATTTTTAAATGCTTGAAAGGAATCAAAAGAACAATATATTGTGACACGCGATAACTATATGAAATTCCGTTTTCAGTGTCCATAATAAAGTTTTATTGTCACACAGCCACGCCCGTTCATTTCCATATTGTCTGTGGCTGCTTTTGTGCTACAGTGGCAGAGTTGGAGGGTTGCAACAGAGACTGTATAGTCTGCAAAGCCTGAAATATTTATTACCTGGCCTTTTAAAGAAAATATTTTCTGACGTCTGGTCTGGAAGATTTTTTGGTGCTGTCACTTCACACTGCATGGCTGTAGTCGTCTCTCGACTTGCCGAGAGACGCGCTAACCCCAGCTTCCCTGTGTGTGGCGTGAAGAACAGGGAAAGGTATAGGAAGAGACAGAGAACGGCACATTTATAAGCAGGTTTGTGTTTTCTTAAGCCGCAAACTTGGGTGTGCGAGAAATATAACGTTATTTTCTGTAATGAAACAACGCGCTTAATGTCAGAACATACAATCGTAATCATTTCTACCAAACCTCTGTGTTTTCTCAGTTTTTTCATCTTAAAGTCCAGTCAATTCTGGATTTTCTCTATTGTCTTCCTTCCCACCTCGTATGGGAACCTACATGGGATCCTGGCAAGGGCTGCCTCTCCTGAGCTGTATCTCACCTCTGGTTACTGACGTTCCAGGAGTGTCCCACTTGGGGGATCCCACTTGGTCCTGCTGCTTTCTGCCTCAGTGTCCCTCTGTCACTTCTGCCAGATACTCCCAAGGGTCAATCAGCGCTCCACTACTCCTGAATCCTTCTCAAATGAGTGGAAACTCCCACTGCTCTCCCACATTTTCGCTGCAGCTGCTGGAGATGAGTAGACCACCCCAGCCTTCTCTGGCCTTTGCGTCTCAGGATGCTAGCATGGGAACAGGTCTGTATGACAATGTCCTTGCACTTGATAAACCCATCCTTCCTCTCTACACAGCCAGCTTCTGGGGTGGAAATACCCCCAGGCCTGCTATTGCTCCATCGGCAGTGTTGTCTCTGGAGTGGGAAGAACAGGATGTGTTCTCTTTCGGGGCTGTCATCTGAGACAGGGAGGGTGGAGGGAGCAGCAGGCTTCTGCTTGATAGGCCTTTCAGAAAGGAGCCTATTTGTCTTTCCCAGTTCTGTGCGTGTTCCAGCCAGCTCGAGTCAGACCTATTGGCTCTGTTTGATTCAGCAACTTCAGACTCTGGTTAAGCCAGATGGAAAATCAGTCCTGAAAAGCGAAAATGTGAAAAACCAAGGCAGAGAAGGTCGTTCACCCCCTCATAAATCTAAACACACTAAGTCCATTGAAGGACATGCCAGGAAAATGCTATTTTCCGTTTTCTCTGTGGGTTCAATTTATCTTTACTGCTAAGTAGTCACGTTGAACTAGATCCAGAAGCAGATACAATTCGACTCTTTTTCTTTGAAGGGAGTTACCCCCACCTCCCCATCAGGGACCTGGTTACCCCATCCTAAGGACTGACATTTCTCAAGTTAGGAATCATAGCAGATCTTCCTTTTAGATATCTGAATTGGGTGCCATTAAAGTTCCCTTTTCTCAGATAAATGAGTCATTGCCTCTTTTCTGCTATATCTTACTGAGGAGGAGAAACAGTTACTTAGGATTGCACTTTACTTCACTGGGTTTTGCTTTTTGAACATGGCAATTTTTCTGTATCTTATGATCTATCTTGGCCTGAAACACAGCCTCATCTATCATCCTGACCATTCAAGTTTGGGGTTTTGGAAGATATGTAATAGAATGGAGTACAAGGAAGTACACACCTGTCCAGGCAAGTTGGGTGGCCAAATTACCACTAGTGTCAATGAGGTGGTTGGGACAGGCACTGGAATGCCCACACCTCCCTAATATTACCACAATTATGTGTAAAGATAAAATACACAATGTTTTAAAGAATCCCCCAAGCTTTTACTGGCAAGAATCCTAGTTCCCATCCTCTAAAGATAGGAGCAGAGTAGAAGAGAGGCATTTCGGTAATTTTCCATCTGAATGACAAAGTGGAAGTTGATTTCTAATTTTCCATATAGAAACTACTTGTTTCCCCAGGTCGTATGCATAAATAAGGACAGGCATCCTGAGGCAGATCCCTTCAGGATACAGTGAGAGAAAACTCTCCTTCAAAATCCCGCCTCGTGGTGTAGTGGTTAAATTCAGCATGCTCTACTTCGGGGGCCCGGGTTCGCAGGTTCAGATCCAGAGTGCAGACCTACACCACTCATCAGCCATGCTGTGGGGGCAACCCACATACAAAATAGAGGAAGACTGGCACAGATGTCTGCTCAGGGCTAATCTTCCTTAAGCAAAAAAAGAGGAAGATTGGCAGTGGATGTTAGCTGAGGGCAAATCTTCCTCAGCAAAAAAATAAAGAGTCCCTGTGGTAACCTTAATATATAATCATAAGTTTTTTGATATGTCTCCCTTCAAGAGGTGGGGCTTAGTTCTCCTCCCTTTGAGTGTGAGCTGGACTTAGTAATTCACTTCTCATGATAGACTATGGCAGATGTGACCTTGCGTCACTTACAGAGACTTGAACATAAAAGGTACTGTGACTTCCTCCTTGCTCTCTCTCGGGTCACTCACTCTGGAAGAAGCCAGCTGTCACGTCATGAGAACACTTCAACAGTCCTACGGAGGGGCCCACATGTTGAGGAGATGAGGTCATCTGCCAACAGCCAATGGGAAACTGTGGCCTCTTGCCAACAGCCATGTGAGAGAGCCATGCTGGAAACAGATTCTTCAGCCCCAGTTAAGTCTTCAGGGACATAGCCCTGGGCAACATCTTGACTGCAACCCCATGAGAGACCCTAAGCCAGAGCCGCTGAGCTGAGCTGTTCGCAAATTCTTGACCCACAGAAGCTGTGAGATAGCAAATGCTTGTTGTTTTAAGCCACTAACTTTAAGAGTAATTTGTTATGCAACAATAGGTAATTAATAAAGTCTCCCTTGGAGAATATTTCATTTGTAGTGAAAATTTTATTGTATGTGTTATTTATGATGTATATCTTTGTGTTTAATGGTCATAAAAAATAACTAGTCAGCTTTCAAAAGGAATAGGGCTGATAAAATAAATTACCATATTAGTTTATACTTAAGCTGCCTGAACTTGACCAGACATGTTCCTAGACAGCTTAGTGGACACACTCAAATGCTCCTCCATTTGGATCACTGGAGTGGGCAAAGAGGAAGTGAGAGTCTAAGTTTATCAATTCCACTTCATTGCAGTAGCAGAGTTAAGGGGATATTGTGATGTTTTACAGTATGCCTACAAATTCTTTGACACCCTTCCCATCAAGTGTGGGGAGTCCCCTCCCGTGGAATCTGGGCCAATCACAGTGAATTGCTTATAATCAGTAGATGGCCCGGTTGATAGTCCCAGCTGAAGTCCCAGCCAATAGCCACTATCAACTACCAGAAGCAGGAGTGAAGACACCTCCCAACGATTTCTGCCCCCAATCATCAAGTCACTGCCAATTGTCAGGTCACCGCCAGCTTGATTCTTCCAATTTGAGGCCTTGTCACCGACTAGGGGCCTCGAGAAACTGAAAGGTGGGTTTGGAAGCAATTAACTGTTTTTCCAAGTTGTTTCTTTTCCTTTTGTATGTTAAGGAGATGTAACAACCAGCCATCCTGAAACTGACCAAGCCTCACCACATAAGCTATGTCTTACTTTGCCTTACCTTTTTTTTAAAATTTTTTGTTTATTGAAGTAACATTGGTTTATAACATTGTAAAAATTTCAGGTGTACATCATTATACTTCTATTTCTGCATATATTACATCATGTTCACCACCAAAATACTAATTACAACCCATCACCACACACATGTACCGAATTATCCTTTTCTCCCTCCTCCCTCCCCCCTTCCCCTCTGGTAACCACCAATCCAATCTCTGTCCCTATGTGTTTGTTTATTGTTGTTATTATCTACTACTTAATGGAGGAAATCATACGGTATTTGACCTTCTCCCTCTGACTTATTTATGCAAATATCTCTCCAGGAGGAGCTTAGCCCCCATTATGTGGAAGCATGTTCTCCAACTGAGCCTGTGCAAGCGAATACCCGCCTCTCCCTTTTGAATATTCATTCCCCAACCAAATAAAAGTTCCTGCTTTCCTTTGTTCGGGGACGCCACAACTTTGGAAATGATGCCTCATGGCCTCCTATTTGCTGCAAATACACTGTACTTGGTGAGACAACTTCCACTAGTGTAGTCTTATTTAACTCACCAAGAGGCGAGCCCACTTGGTTCAGTATCAGCCTCAGATATCATGGAGCAGCGACACGGTACATCCACTATGCCCTGCCTAACCACTTGTTCCACAGAATCCATGAGCATTAAATAAAACGATTTTTTTATGCCACTAAAGTTTGGGGTGGTTTGTTATGTAGCAATAGTAACCAGAACAGATGTGTTGAAGCAGTTTTTCTTCATCTTTCAGATTAGTTGAAAACCATCCAATTCTGAGGCAAGAACAAATTAGCCAACTGAGTTTAAGCTACAGCCCTTAAAGAACTTAGCTGGCCCTAAAGGACTTAGCTTCAGTGTAAAACGTAAGGTTCAGTAGCAGGATGGCAGTGCAATAGGCCAAAGGGAGAGGCACTGTATGGTTTTTCCTCTGTCATAGTTTTAGTTGCAAATTGCAGCTCTCTGAGGAGAACATTAAAAAGCTTGTTAGGCAGTATGTATAGAGATGAAAACAGTATGCATAAATGTCACCTTTGAGTCTTTGTCCCCACTTTTTGAAAAAATTTGCAATTGTGAAAAATTTCAAACACAAATACCGCTAAGTATTCACCACTACCACCCAGAATTCATCCAAGGTTAACCTTTTTGGACATATTTGCTTCATATCTATTTTTAAAGAACAAATCAGCGGTTAGATGCATTTAGAGCTCCCCACTCCCACCCAATTTCAAATTATCCACCCCCAGAGGTAACCACTATCCTGATGTTAGTATTTCTCCCTTGCTTTTGCCTTTTAATTATTTTAAGAATAAATAATTCTGAAGGTTATCTTACAATTGCATTTTTGAGGGTTAGTTATAATGATATTGTCATTAATAAATAAGTTAATTTGGTAAAGATGCTAGAGACAAATGTTTGCTCTCTCACTTACTAATGGATTAAAAATCCTAGGATACATGTTCTCCACCTAGTGGTAAAAACAGGATAACCATAAGTGCACATATGTCTGATGTAGAGGAATGAACACATATAAAGTGACTTCTATGGATAGGACACTCTTCTAGTCTCTGTGAGGAATACAAAGGTGAAGAAAACACAGACTCTGGCCCTCGGAGAGCTCACGATCCATAGAATATTTACTGTGTGCTCAACAACACTGTGAGGAGTATGGAGGCTCAGAGAGGTCAAGTAACTCGCTCAAGGTCATACAACTAGTGAGTGGCAGAACAGTGATCCAGACTCTTAGAGTTTGACTTCAAAGCCCATTCTCTAAACTGCGAAGCCTGATAGTACTTTGAAACATTATTTTTATATTAAAACAAACACAGATTTCTTATGAAGCACAATGCAAAATTTGATGAATTGTGAGACTTAAAGAAAAGAGTCTGCACATAAATTTGGCCTGTTTCTTGAGTGGCCCCACAGCCTCAAATCTAGGAATTTCTGTTTTTAGGGGTCCCTGAGAGGAAGACTTTGAGAAGCTCTGACTGGGGATGGCATTCTACTATAGAGCAGGAATGGTTCAGAGAAGGGAGTGGGGCACTTGAGAGATCACTAGCAGTTATGGTATTAAAAAATGCTAACACTGGATCAGCTGGGCACTGACCAATCAGAACCAGGCACTGACCAGACCCTAAACATGGCACCCAGCTTAGCCTGACTATGCTTAGCATCTTCTTCATGAAAAAGAAGCTTATGTATCCTAGGTAAGGGAAAGGGATCTAAAGAAGGGCAAGCGTTTAATCAACTGTCCACTGGAGGTTCCTTTAACATGTCCCAACCCTGTGCTTCCTCTTCTTTTCTCCTGCGTCCACCAGTCTTCCAAATTAGAAACCTTGATGTTATTCTCCACTTAATTTCTCAATTGAATTAGAATCCAATCTTGATTTCTGCTGCTTATCTCATTGGCCCCTGGTTCTACTTTGAAGGAGAGAGAGAAAAAAAGGTCTGCATGGGGCAAAAAGCCCAAAAACAATGAGTCCATTGGGAACAGGGAATTCCCGGTTCTAGATGGAAGTACAGGACAGAATTAGTATGGGCCTGGTTTGGGCAAAGAAGGTGGTAACGGCATAGTGGATGAGGAGGAGACCACAAGAAGGTAAGTTCAGAGAGATAATCAGAGGTCAGGCTACGGAAGTCATGGAAGACGTGCTATGTGGTTTATGTTTTATTCTAAATGCAGTTGGGAGCCGTTGGAGGATTTTAAGTAGTAAGAGAGGGACACGTGACAAGATACGATTTGTGTTTTCAAAAGATTACCCTGGCTGTGACAATGAATTCTAGGATGACAAGACTGGAAGCAGGGAGACCAGGAGCTTTTACAATTGTAGAGGAACAAGATGGTAGTAGTTTGGACCGGAGTAGTGGACATGGAGGCAAGAGAATAGATTTGGAATATGGTCTATGGATAGAGTTTATAGGGAGTCATCTGATCTCATTTAGTCCAACTCCTTCACATTCCAGATGAGGAAATTGGTCTTCAGAGACGTAATGTCAGATCACCATCTATAAAGGGCAGAACCACCACCCTGACATAGGCTCTTGATTTCTAGCTTAGAACACTTCCAATTGTACCACACTACTTTATATATCTTTTTTATGTGTGCATGCCTTTATTTCTCTCACTAGATTATAAATTTCTTGAAAGCAAAGAAGTTGCCTTATTCATAAATGATAATTAATTCAACTTTTATTTTGCAAAGGCTATCAGCAAGCCACACGGTAGAAGAAATGTTATAAGACACGCTCCCAAGATCACTCAATCCTAGGCACCTAGAATGAGCTCGTTGACATGTCTTAAATTAAAATGAAGTTGAAAAACATATAAAGGTTCCAAACTACATAAAACAAAATCCCATTGAGATTCAGACTCTAAGAGAAGTTCAGAATCTTGCTTGAGTTAAGAGAAGAGGAAATACCAGAGGAAACCCACATTAGCTCTTTCTGGAAGATAACAGCCCTTGCATGAACTGATCCAACTGACCCTAAATTGGAAAAGTGTTTGCATAATCTCTCCCCAAACTCCACACTCAGGGAGGAGTTTTACATGGGCTTAGCAGAGGGTCCACACACCCTTCTCAAGACTTGGCAATGGAGACCCTGGTGGAAAGGGTGAATGAATGACAAATAACCCTTGGGAAACTCTCTCTTTTCATTTCTGCCTTCAGAATGGGAAAACAGTGTTGGCTGAGCCTTCATTTTAGGAGGTGTTTTTATCCAGAGGGATATGCAGGGCCAGGGGGAAGCCCAGGGGAAAGCTTAACAGGGGCTGATTTCTCATAATTAGTTCTGGCTTAGGCTTCAGACTGAAATGAAGGAAAAGGAGGAGAGACTTTGAGTTTATATGTTGTTTGATCTAATTCACTAAGATAAGGAAGCAAAGAGGGATTAAGGACATAACCAGGAATAAATCATAACGAGGGATAAATTCGGTAACTAGGAATAAAGAATGTTCATTTAACACAACCATATCCTGTGTTATCTCATTCAGGAGCCCAAGCTTGACAGGTAACAACTAGAGGGATGTGCAGATCCAGTCCAGGTAAGGGAACACTTCCCATCTGGCATAGTTGGCAGAATCAAATGCAACCATCTGGAAAACCTCTAATAAAAAGATGCCACTTGGTTTCAGAGAGAATGCCAAACACCTGTGTCTGTTATTAATCATGAAGTCATTGAAAATCAGCTTTGAATAGCTCAGGTACTAATGACAAGTGAATTTAATATCGCTACCTTTACCTGATATTCATCCTTTCTCTAGATATGCGCAATGTTGGGTAAGGCCCTCCTTAGGACAGATCTGTTTTCTGTGCTCTTAGCTTCTCATTCTGCATCCTTCTCCCTGTCTCTCTGGCATCTGGTGCCTTTGTGCTGCAAATAGGGTTTCTGGAGCTCCCTGACCAGGTTTGCCCACCAAACAATGTCCAGTGTTCCCAATTATTCCTTTATTCTCCATTGACTCCATGAATCCTCCTACTTCATCAGAACACTGATCTCATGCATCTGTTTAGAGGAAAACAGTGTGATTGAACTTATTCATGCTATGGGGTGGATGACTTAATGTGTTAACTCATCCACCCTTCAAATGGGTAGATCTTATTAATGGTAGGATGTTGGAGGAACAAGGGCCATGCCCTAGCACTTCTAACGTTATCATGTACTCTTTTCTAATTGCCCTTATCACAATATGTAATTACATAATTGTATAATTAACTGATTAATTTCTTTCTTTCAATTAGATGACAAGCTCTGAGAGGGTAAGGCCCATGTCTATTCGCATTTCCCAAACTAAAGCACCATGACTGATACAAAGGAGGAGACAGAAATACTTGTGTGAATGAATGAATGAACAAATGAATGAATGGAATTTTCAGTACAGGTGAGACAAACCTTTTTCATATCTCTTCCAAAGGGCAAAAGTAAAAAAAAAAAGAAAAAAGAAATGGTGGCACATTCTCAAGAAAATGGAAAGATTCTTGTAGGAAACTGAAAAATTACTGAGGTTTTATTTAAAAATATAGCACTGTGTACAAATTTCTTTATATTAAAAAAGAAGAAGAGAACTCATTGAGGCTCACAGGTGGGTTTCAAGAGAGCAAATCCCAGTTAGATAATACCCTTTGCTTGCAGGGCAGCACCCCTCAGATCTGAAAATAAATCAATAGCATTCTTTCCCCGCTCTGTCCCCCTGCTCTAATGAGGCGAAGGATTTGGAAACAGGACAGCCAGTGGGAGCCCTGTGTTTTTGGCTCTCCCACTGACCTCAGTGTCCGCCACCCCTCACACTTCCACCCACATCCCATGCAGACCCACCCTTTTTAACCACTTCCCGCTCTTTCTTCGCTGGCATTCTTGGTGATGAGACATAGAAATAGAATGTTGGATGTAAAATTTGCCCACTTTCGCACGAGGCTCAGCCTGCGCTGCGGAAGTGTCCTTGTTTTGCCTGGGTTTCTATGAAAATGAGATAAAACAAATAAAAGTGCTATGTGCCTAGTAGGCACTCAAAACATGCAAGTTTTTTTTCCTCTGTCCTTCTTGGTTCATAAAACACTCTTGAACCCCAGCTGTCCAGCAAGGATCTCTCTTAATCTTCTGGCCTAAAAGGGAGGCTAAAATGTTTGTAATTAGTTAAACTGTAAGACAGTGAGCTGAGTTAGAAATGTATGTATGTGACAGGAAGCTAAGAAACTCTAAGCGGCAATAGCCTGTAATTCCCTAGATGGAGGACTTCTTAAAGAGGGTGATTTATCTTTAAAGCATCCTCGGGTGCCTTTTTTACATTCCTACTGTTGCTATGGAAATCACCCCTGTAAGAACATGTGCAGATGCAAAAGGTATTGCCAGATGCATGCATGGGAGGATGTGTGTGCAAGTGGCAGGCATGTTGACACTTGTCAGTCTCCAGCTTTGGACCTGGAGAAAAAGAAGTAGAATGTGGTTGAGGAAGACAGAAGGAGTGCTGTAGGGTAGGCACCACCACAGATATCTCAGTGCCTGTTGGACCCCAAGACCTTCTAGAATCTCTAAGTCTCCACTCTACTACTTAGGGTGACCATTGTGTCCATTGTCTAAGCATTCCCATTAATAGCATCTCCTTTCACTGTCAATACCACCCTGGCATTATGATAAACCAAATAGTCACATGATCACTAAGAATATAATTTCCTCTAGACGATAGGAGAAACATTGATATAAGTGATCCAATCAGGTCTATGGTTATATTTTATGCACAGGAGTTAAGTCATTTATAAAGCTATTTTCTGGGTAGGAACCATCTCTTCCTTTCTCTACACTTCTATCACAACTTCAGTTGACCAGCTGTGCCACCACTCCAGGCTTCCCCCCAAAAAAACAAGTCGTGTGTTACCATTTCACAAGGAAAGATTACAGTTGTGTTGAGTCGTGGATACTGGGAGTCAGTTAGGCTCACTCACCAGTGAAGCAATTAGATCTTACATGTTAGCCTTCCAGATTACAAATTTTAAATTTGTGCTGCAAGAAAAAAATAAATTGCTGCCCATCATGAACACTTTGAGGGTGCATCATTCATGGTTTCCAACTGTGTGCAACTTAAATAAAAAAGGGCACCAGGGACATTACTGAATACTCGGAGAAGGCTGGAGAACCAGGTTGAGAAAATCAGCTGGCCCAACGTAGAGCTGGGCAGCCAGTCCTCAGCCAAGATCAATGCCACAGTAGTTGTCTAATGTGGACACTGCTGCCCTGCTGCTGGGCATAGGACCCTGCTGGAGGCACCAAGGCCATGGCTGCCCCTACAGACTGGATGTTGTTGCTGTCTTTGCTGCCATCACCAGAATGGATAATCCATGATCCTCACTTCTTTGCCTAATTAGCTTCTGATTCTAAGTTCCAGATGCATGTATCTGATGGGCCACACCGAGTTTGAGTGCTTAGGCTCCAGCTGCAAGCAAGGCTGCAAGAGTGAATATTAGCCCTTTTTCAGCTTCTCTACGAGGTGAATTCTGTTTCCCACCAATTTCACAAACACAGGAAAGAAATTCAGATGCTCTCAAGCCAAAAAAAGTCTGCAATATGAGAAGATGGTAAGCATTAAATCCAAGAATGTCAAAGGCCTCTATATAGAATCTTTAGAAATAAAGTCCCTAAAAGTCTATCAAAATCAAGGTCAAATGTTCCAAAATGATGTCTTAGAGCAGGATCCCTCAGATTTTTAAAAAGAGGAGATAATTTTCAATTGTCCAAGGGTTTGGCTCTAATGTTAACAGGAAAGAGGAAGGAGAAAGAAAGATGCTGATCAAAATTCTTAGGGGTAGGAGAAGTTCACAGTCCTGGATGGAGGAGGGGGTGTAGTTGCCAATGTTGCACCCTCATCTGCTAGAAATCCCAAGTAACTATTACTACAGGTGCAGTAATAGAAGAATGGAAAGGCATTGAGCCAGGAGACACAGAATCTCACCCACAGAGCGAAGGGAGAAGGTGACCTGCGGCAGGGGAGAGGAATGCCGTGGTGCACTTTGGGCCACAAGGAGTGGAGTCCTCAAGAAATCTTGAACACTTGGGGACCACATACAGCAGGTTGTGGCTCAGAGGCATCCTTGCAGAAAGAGGAGACAAATGGAGGATTTGAGGCAAAGAAAAAAAAACCCACAGGAAGGGTCATCTAATTGTGAGACAGGCCAACTGTCAGGATGAGAAAATTTGCCAGTGTGTCACTTTGGCTGCAAGTGATAGAAATCCAACACTAATTAGCTCAGGCAAAAGAAAATCTATTGGAAGGATAGGGGGATGTCTCACATAACTGCCAACACAAGGGGGAGGGGCAGTGGGGCCCCAGGGATCAAACGTCCCCAGGACTCTCTGCCTCTGTCTCTCTCTGAAGAATCTTGAATTGCGGGCCAGCATCTTCACCTTGGTGGGGCACAGGATTGCTCACGGGGCAAAAGTCCTGCCCTGTGGCTTCTACCTCCAGAGTGAGACGATCTTTTTCTTTTAATTCCAGTTCTGCAGAAATACTCTCACGAGCCTGGCCCACCCAGGTCGGGTATCTCAGTTTAGATTCCTGACAATTTTAAAGAAGAATTGTCAGTTGTGGACAAATCACTAACGTTTTTACCTACCTCTGGGGGTAATTGATTGTGGATAGGAAGGTGGGATCCTGATCCATCCATCCTGGGTTCATTTTCCCCTGGATCTGTCATCTATGCAAGGAACAGGGCTGTGTAACACAGACATGACTGCGGGGGTCCCACTCACCTCTGTCTGAGTTCAGGTGACTGCTGATTGTGTGTACCTTATAATGGGGGAGGAGCCGAGGCTTAAGGGGGATCTGGAGTGGGAATAACCTGCACCAACCCTTTAAGAACAAGAGACTCATGACTATGGCAGTGCTTGGGGTGGTCAAGTTCTCATTTGCTGCCCAACTTATTATCCCAAGTTCCCACATCTCCCTCCCTGACATTGTAGCTGTCTGATTGCTATTACAAGGGCTAGCTTGGCATTGGCCAAATATGAAGTGAATTTATCTTTCCTTCCTACTGTTCCCTCCTAATGTACCTAAAGCCACACAGTTCACATTTGAAAAGTAAAAAAGCAGTGACTAGCCAGTCTGTCTCTATGTTCTGAGCAATTGCCCTGAGAGATTCCTGATGGAACTGACTTAATCACACGGCTGTTTTGATATCTTACAAGAAAAGCCACAGTTTGTAGTTTGGAAAAATGTCCGTGTGCATTTACCTGACTGATGCCATCCATCTGATGCCAGCTGCATCTGCCAGCCTGGCCTGGCTTTGCCGAAACTAACCCCTAAAGAGAACACTTATGAGATTATACCTATGGTTCTCAGTGCTGGGAGAATTTTCACAATGAGTTTCTAAACAGAACTAGACAATTGGAGAAGGACAGGTAGAAGGTCCTGAAAGCCATAGTCGAGTTTATTCTTCACTGCTCAGGGGAGCTGAGACTGGCATCCGCCTCCTGTTACATGTGCTACCAAACATTTTATATGAAATGATGTTTTAGGAACCCAGTTATATCCAGGTTCCGGCCAGCTCTCTCTTTATAATGAGTCATGGTCTAACAGCCTTCTTCTCTGGAAAAATAAAGCTACGTGAGTGGATTCAACTATCATTTGTTACTTGAAAATGCCTCAGGTTCATCCTTTTCTATTTCTACTTTTACTCAAGTTTCTGACTTTTGGACACATTCTTATTTAAAAAAATTAAAGCTCTGTCCTTTTAGGGATAGATGTTAACATGTCAACCGCTTTGTCACATTCTTTGCTAATGCCAATGTCATCAGAATTTAAAAAGCTGAAACAAGGAATTGCATTTTGAAGTGAATGCCACATGAGCAGTAACGGCAGAGAGCCAGAACCTTCTGGTGAAGAGAATGAAAGCAGAACTCTGGCTGAGGACATTTAAATCCCCTTTACAGTTCTGATCTTCCTCACCCTTTCCCAGCCTCCATGGCTAACTGGAACAAAGGTGGTGTCATATTCCCCGGGCATGCTGCCTGCCACCACACTTTCAGTGTAAGCAACAAGCCGTCACTCTTCCTGTCTCCTCCCTGACAAAACCTGCATCTCAGAATCATTTTCCCGCCACCAACTTCCCCTGTGCGGTCGAGAGAAAATCAGATTACACATGAAAGTCTAACCATCATGCTTCCCCGTTGGCTTCCTGGCACCCAGTGTCCTGTTCGGGCTTAGAGATTTCCTGTTAGAAAACCAATGTGTTAGCGGGCCGGCTCCGTGGCTTAGCGGTTAAGTGCGCGCGCTGGTTCGGATCCCGGGAGCGCCCCGAGGCACCACTTCTCCGTCCAACGTGAGGCCGAGTCCCGCGTACAGCAACTGAAGGGATGTGAACCTATGACATACAACTGTCTGCTGGGGCTTTGGGGGGAAAAAAAACTGAATAAATAAAATCTTTAAAAAAAAAAAAAAAAAAAAAAGAAAACCAATGTGTTAGCCACCTCAGAGTCTCTATTTTTAAATTTATTTTTAGCTAGATGTAATCAATAAATTCAGCGTGTAGGTCCATGAATGGAAGCGCATTCCATGTGTTTGCCCCTGTTTGGGATTTCTCTTCCATGTTAACAACAATAGTTAAAGTTAGGAAGCTGTTTATTGGACATTTTTACATCAGAAGAAGCACAGCAATGTGTCTCAGGGCCCCACATTTCAGAACAGTTAGCAGCAGTGTGTAGAAAAGTATCCAAGAAGCTATTTCATTTCCATGGCAGCCAGGACCCAGACGCCAAAGCTTTATAGATTAAAATCAATGCCTGAATTGCATTCAGAAAGCCTGAATTGCCTGTCAGGCTTCAGGACCAGCAGCGCAATGTGATAAATGAGGTGAAGAGCCTCGTCCAGGCGAGGGGGTGCGTGCGGCATTAGCGAGCACTTCTGTGTCTTTTTCAAAGCAAATACCAAATGGAATGAATTACTGGGAAACAGCAAATGAATGTCAAGAATTTGAGATGCAGGGGTTATAATTTACTAATTACTGGGAAAAGATGAACACAAAGTCAACGTGTGAAAGAATGTGGTGGGGGAAGGGTGGAGCGGGGGAGACAAAGAAAGTGAACAGCGTGTGCAGAATGCTACTGTTTTCTGTCCTGGTAAAAAGAGATGGATTTTAGAGGCATAGATACCTGGTTCAACGCCAAGCTTGGTCATTGCCAGTCTGTGTCATAAATTGCCACGTGCGTTAAATAAGATAAATATACAAACACTGGGGCTAGTGCCTGGCACATAGTAGGCAGTTAATAAATGTGGTATCTCCCTCTCCCGAGCCCCCAACCTATTCCTTTCTTTTTAGTACAGTAATCGCAGCACTAAGACAGAACTGACTTTGCTCAATGATTCAGTGTTAGCAAATGAGCCTCACTGCCTGCCACAACAGGTCATCAACATTTAAAGACAGTAAAGCAAGGATGGAAGGATAGAGCATTGAGAAATTTACAGAGAAGACTTCAGAAAGACTGGGTTCAATCTAAAACAGCATGAGTAATGTAACTTTTGATGCTGTCCTCTGCTCATTGGTGCAGATCTGTCCGACGGCAAAATAAGGCCCCATAGTTTCCTTCTCCAGTGTCCCTGCCTCTCTTTGGTGACACTAATGCTTTCTTTGAGCTTAGGAGGAGCTAGGCACAGCAGTCCACCCCCTAGGTGCTCCTAATAGGGCTGCAGCTTCCAGCAGACAAGATAGGGGCTCCCTGGGGTCTCCTCTCTGCCACAAGGGATAGGAAGGATGCTATCTGGAGAGGAACCATGGAGTAATTGAGCAAGACCTGGGATGGGAGCCAAGAGATGGAGATGCTTGTCCTGGCTCATCCACCAACCAGTTGTGGAAAATGATGGGGTCAGACCAGAGCATCATTTCCCAAACAATTTTTTTACTAGTTCTTTAAGATATGGTGATGGAAATAGCTTGTTTTACTCCAATATCCACTGCCCCTTCTTGGTAATAGTACCCTTCATTTTTAGCTATGAATATGGCTGTTCAGAATAGAGACCACATTTCCTAGTCTTCCCTCCATCTTTGCCATGTGATGAAGTTCTGGCCAATGAGATGAAAGCATAGGTAGTGTGTGCAACTTAGTGTCATTAGAAAGGAGAGTGCGTATGTCTTTCTCCTGCCCTTCCTCCTTCCTGCTGGTTTTCCTGTGTTTGTGATGGCTGAAACTGGAGCAGCCGTCTTGAACCTTGTGTGAAAGCCGCGTGCTGAGGAGAATGGAACAAAGGATAGAAGGAACCTGGGTCTCTGACATTGCTAAAAGCCATGCCAACCACAGACTATCTAGATTTCTTTTATGCAGAAAAGAAAAAGTCACTGTTATTTTGGATTTCCTATTATAGAAAGTGAACCTAATCTTAACTAATAGAGATGTTAATAGATGTTCCACCAAAAAGGGTTCCTTGGGCAAATAAATTCTGGAAATTCTGTATATTATAGACCCTTCTTAAAGATTTGCAATGTACCCTTGGACATTCCTGGTTCTAAGAGATCCTCAATAAAGAACCATAACATCTCTTATGAACTTCTCTCATGAGGTAGTGTTCCATAGACCCTTGTAATTCAGAGTGTGGTCTGTGGATCAGCAGCATCAGCAATTCCCAGGAGTTTGTTAGAAATGCAGAATCTTGGGCAACCCTGGACCCACTGAGTCAGAATCTGCATTATTAATAAAATTTCCAGGGCTGGCCCCATGGCTTAGTGGTTAAGTGGGCGCACTCCACTACTGGCAGCCCAGGTTCAGCTCCCAGGCACGCACCGACGCATCGCTTGTCTGGCCATGCTGAGGCGGCGTCCCACATACAGCAACTAGAAGGATGTGCAACTATGACATACAACTATCTACTGGTGCTTTGGGGAGAAAAAGGGGAAAAGAAAAGGAGGAGGATTGGCAATAGATGTTAGCTCAGGGCTGGTCTTCCTCAGCAAAAAGAGGAAGATTGGTATGGATGTTAGCTCAGGGCTGATCTTCCTCAAAAAAAAAAAAAAAGATTTCCAGGTGCTTTGTCTGCACATTAAAGCATGAGAAGCAGTGTGGAAAATGGTGTCCCATGAGCCTAGGTTCTGGAATAAGTGTAGCAACATACTGTGGGAGGCATATCTGGAGCCCCAGGAGCAAAGGAGCAGGCATGGGTGATTCCCACATCTGCAAACTAGTCCAAGCTCTGCAGGCCTGAGGCTGCTACTATCAACTCCATGAATCCTCTAGACAATTTCAGCTCTAAGCTTTGAGTCCTTTTCAGGGCCAAGGCTTCTTGGTTAACACTCACTGAGCCAAGAATCTGTGACAGACATCCTCTTCCTCTGCTCTCAGCTGCCTCTGCTTCTATAGGGATGCTGGACTGGAGCAGGTCTCCTGCCAGAGTGGTGACCCACTCCTGCACACCTCTGTGGTCTACTACCGCTTTTCTCCCCAAGTTATACCTTAGTCTACAGGAGAGGAGAGAAGGGGCTTCCAGGAGACCTGGTGCTATCTGCCAGGGATACAGGAACAACCAAGGGGCAAAGCATCTGTCAGACTTTTTGAATCACACACAAGCTCACACATGGGCACCTAGTCTAGCCAAACAAAACATCAGTTGTGGGGCAGGCCCCATGGCATAGTGGTTAAGTTCGGCGTGTTCCACTCTGACAGCCTGGGTTAGTGGGTTTGGATCCCGGGTGTAGACCTACACCACTTGTTAGCCACGCTGTGGCGGCAACCCATATATAAAATAAAGGAAGATTGGCACAGATGTTAGCTCAGGGCTAATCTTCCTCAGTAGAAAAAAAAAATCAATTGTATTAGGTTATATTGTTTGTGAAACGCTAACCAATTGGATCAATCCCACTTACTTTCTGCTTTACGATTTATCAAGGCCGTACTAGGCAATGGTAAAGATTCTGTTCTCTGGAGCTAGACTTCCTGAGTTCGGATCCAGGCTTACCACACGCTAGCAGCATGACTTTAATCAAGTCACCTAACTGTAACCTCTCCAAGGCTCAGTTTCCTCATCTGTAAAATGGGAATGAAAGTGGTATCTACCTCCCAGATGTGTTGTGAGGATTACATAGGGAATAAATGCGAAGCTCTTAGACTTGTTCCTGGCACATAGAAAACACTATAGAAACAAAAAAAATTAAAATTAAAAAAATACATATAGATATAGCAATAAGTTATTACCATTATATTATAATTTGGGGGATTAAAATCTAAATCATGTGGATAAAAATTGAAAAATGAGGAAAGAAGTCTAACTATTGTATGAGTTGACACAAAGTTTTTCAGCCCTGTTTCTCCCATGGGCTATTAGCTGAACAAATGATTGTCAGTTGCGTTAAAGCATTAACAGACAATTTGAGCAACCACACATTTAATAAGTGTGTACTTAGTGTCGAGGTAGGAGGTCCATGCTGGGCACTGTGGGAGATGCGGTGATGGGACAGATGAGGTTCCTGCTCTGTGATTCAGAAGAAGAGAAAGACATTGGCATAAATATCTTCATTAAAAGACAAATGTTGCAAATGCTGTTATATGTTCTGTGAAAGCAGAAAAGCACATAACAATAATAATAATAGGTACCTGTGCCAGGAATTACATACGCACTTTAATATCATTATTTCTTTTGATATCAAAACAAGCCTATGATGGCAGTATAAATCATTCTCATTTTACAAATCAGTGGGTGGAGCTTCAAAGACATAAGGAAATTGCTAAGTTCTCACACCTGATACATGAAAGACTGGGCTTCAAACTCGGGTCTGGCTGATGTCAGAGTCCTTGCTTTTTCTATCACACTGGACTGACTGCAGAGAATAACAAACACCTCACAGAGAAGATGACATTTCAACTGGGCCGTGAAAGATGAGTCAAGTTTTCAGGCAGAGTTGGGAATCGGGGGAAAGAGAGTGGTGGTAAGCTGATGAGCAGTCCTGGTCCCATGCAGAGGTGGATAAGGCTGGCAGGAGAGGAGACTAGGGCCGGTGCAGGTAAAAGAATCACAAGACATAAAGACAGGAAAGTTGACAGGGGTGACATGGCGGAGGATCTTGAGGAAGAGATTGAGGAGCTCGGCCTTCATTCCATAGACCAGTGTTGACAATTCAAATGTCTTAAGGACCTCAAAGCAGAGGAAGCAGTGTCTGTGCAGGATGGGGCTCCAGAGGGCAGAGCGTGAGGTCAGAGGCAATGCTGGGGGTGCAATGGAACGAGCACATGGACCCCATTTAAAGGCATTCAAAATCTAAAAATCCGAACTAAAAAAATAACCCACTGTACTTGCAAAGCCAAACAAACGTGCAGTGAGTCTGGCCCTCCAACGACCAGTTTGCAAATTCTGTTAGGCAGTGGTATCCCAAAGAAAAAGGGGTGCAAAGCTGGAGGCAAGGAGACCAGTTAGGAGGCTGTGTGTGGAGGATGATGAGGGACAGAACTAAGACCTTGGCAGTAGGGCAGAATCTGATGTATAGTTAAGAAATTTTAAAATTCTCGTATAGATTACTAAACAGCTGGATTTTAAATCTGGCCACATCACTTCCTTAATTATCACTTGCAGTGGAGGAAAGAGACACATTAAGCATTATCCATAGGTCCGCTTTTGAAGCTTCTAAAATTCAAAGGGATGGAATTACTTTTTGTAATTCTTGTGATTTAACTGCATGCAGCCTCACAGCCTGCAAGGGTGGGGGGTGGGAGAGAGAGGAGAGAGGATGGTTAAATAAAAACAGTTCTATTTTTGGCATGCTTTAATGACAACCTCGTCTTCGAAATATTTTTTGTGCAATGCCTTTTCTGTTTAGTGTCATTGGAAGTGTTTTTAATTTCAAAGAGAGGCTGTGGCCCAGGATGTTAATCAATGAAATTCTGGCATGCTTTCCTATGAATGTGGCTTATTATTTATATTTACCACCGACAGAGATGAGTTCCTAGGCCCAGGCAATATTATCATTCGTGCCTGGTTAATAAAGGAAAAAACAAATGCCCTAGGAAATTCATCCTGATGTTGGAGGGAAGGAGAAGGACCTATTTTAGGTCTCTGGGATATTTCATTGTCCCCAAGCCCTTCTCTCTGAGTCAGAAATTTGAGGCAGAGAAGGCAGAATCGCATAGTCGTGTGGACTAAAAAATAAGTTTGGCCGAAATGCTGGATAATGGTATTTATGTATTCCTTGCTTGCGGGTTTCTGCAGGGCTTTCTGCTCTGTATGCACAGGATGCAGCAGCCAATGCCAGCGTTTTTGTTCCTCTGAATTCCTGTCGTTGGACACTGCCAGGATTTAGGGTGGGGTCAGCCTGGGGCCATTTTAGCCCCAATAAAGGTCTGTTTTATTAAAGGGCTGCTTGTCCCTTGCCTGTTTACTGCTCCTAATACAACACTTTCTTTATCTCTTTTTGGCGCTGCCCCAAAGAAAGCAGGGAGACTGGCTGCTGCTGGGATTCTAGTTTCTATCTCCAGTCTGGTTTTATGGGGTTTAGGGGCTCGAAATGGGGAAAAGCTAGAGCCGGCATTTAGGATTAAGTTTCAGATATTCCACACTCCAGTTTAAAGCAACAGCAGCAATAATGATGATGCTTCTGACCTCCCCTGGTGAGCTGTTTCTTCTGTGTCACCTTGATGAGGAACTCTGCTGTGTCATTCACACGCTTTCCCTCCCTGCTCCTGATGACAAGACCTGTGGGAGAGCTGACAGACGTGAGAAGCAAAGACTGTGAATGCGGAGGGGTGTTTCCGTGGGAAAACTAGCTGGTACTTGGGAATGCGAGCTCTGATTTTATTTGAATTATTACCATGTTCTCACTAACTTATCTGGTCTTGATAGTCACTAAGCGAATAGACTGGGTCCACCGGAAGCAGGGCCGGCTTCCGGAGCATCCGACCTGTGCAGTTGCGCAGGGCTTCACGCTTAAAAGGACCCTGTGCTTGGTTTAACGCTCTGCTGTCATCGTCTTGAAATTTCTTAATCCTTTTTAAACAAGGGGACCTACATTATCATGAAGCACTGGGCCCTGCAAATTAGGTAGCCGGTCCTGACTGTAAGACCGGATCTTTGAACATTCCTGAATGAGACAACCGATTGTAGAGAGAGTTTCTCTTTTAGGCTCCTCAGAGGTATTTCAATTTTCAGGGGATTAAAGGAAGCATATGAGGCAGTGACAAGCACGAATGCTTGTGAAATGCTGAGATCTGTTCACAGTGGAGGAGGTGGGCTCATTGATTTAGTGGAAAGGCACAGTGCGGTGTAGCCTTGAAATGACCGCCCCAGCAGAGCTAGAATGTTCAGAGAGGAGGGTGACTGGCAGTGGCAGATGCAGCTGTGAGGTCAAGGAGGGGAGTATAAAGAGGCTTTTGAATATGCCCTTGAAGAGGTAACTGGAGACCTAGAGAAGCTGTAGAAGAGAAGGGTAGAAGCTGGCTGGAATCGAGAGGAGAATTCCAACAGTGGAATTGGAGATAGCAAGAAAGAGAACACGTTCGGGAGGATTTCGAGTGGGTGAGAGTTGGTGAGGGCTGAAGATTTGCAGATGGGTGGCCTGTACCTGTCTGAAGGTCACTGGGAAGGCAGCGAGGGCAGAGGGAAGGAGTGATGAGAGAGGAGGAAAGAAATACAGCCTGGAAAACTGAGGTTGCGAAGGGGAGGGTAGAAGAGGGAATGGAAACTGCAGAGGATCCAGCACATAGCTGATAGTCTCCACATCCTCACCACCTCCACCGCCCCGGTTGGTGACATCCTGAGCCGTGAAGGAGTGAAGTGGAAGGAAAGTGTTAAGCAATGCTTCTGAAAATCTGGTCTGGGTGCATCTGCATTAGAATCACTTTCTGCTGCTTGTTTCTACTGTATTTTGTGGACCCCACTCTCGACTTCCATCATCAGCATCCCTCAGAGCCCTGGGGGTGGGAGTGCAGGAACCAACATTTTATACTAAAATTCCCAGGTAATACTGATGGTACCAAAAGTTTGAAAACCAAGAGGATGGAGGAATACAGCTGTGGGGGCAGGGGCAGCTAAGGTAGATTCTGGAGGCTCGACTGTATGGTGCAATGGTGCAGAGGTTGGGTCAGAAAGGGATGGTTGTGGGTACGAGTAGCCCAGGCCCTCAAGGGTGGATGATGGCCCAAGAAGAATGCAATGGACGTCTGTCACAAAAGGAGGTTCCTGTCAGCAAAGTCCCCAAAGGGGCCTCCTGCCAGCCCAGTTCCCACCACTCTTTGCCTCGCTGGGAGTAACTGTCTCTTGCATTCACTAAGGAGGATAAAGAATTTGCAGTGAAGACTATGTTCCTGAAAGTTGTACTCCGGTCTATCTTGTTTTTGTTTAGACAGAGTGGGGCTAAGGAGGGTCCAAATAACTCCAGCCCTATGAGGGGGGTTCTTAGTACAAGAGGGAAGGCCAAGTGAGCTGGGTTCTCAAGCCCAGCACCATCATCTGGTCACTTCTTTCTCCAGCCATATGCCTTGTTCAAATTCCTCACTTAAATATCCAGGAAACTTCCGGCCTAGGCTTAGGCAAAATTCCTCATTGTTCTGGGTCCAGCCTTGCAGTCCTAGATCAACCTGATCTCTCCTCAGGCCGCAGATTCCGCCAGCGTGAATAAGCTGACAGCGTTTATGCTTGGTTCTTCTATTCAGCCTCTTGCTCAGTTTCCCTAGCTGCCGGCTTCTTCTTCTAAGATTCCCTTCCAAATCCCTGTTGAGTAATCTCTGATTGATGGCTTACTAATCTATTGATGATTCCTTCCAGACAGACTAGTTTCGCCTCTCAGCTGTCTGATCTCCAAAGAACTTCTCCACATACAACCATCTCACAGTTCCTGAGCAATTTCCAACAGCACTCTTTCTCCAAATTTAACATGTTGACACATTACTTGGGAATGCACATTCTGATTTAGTGGGTCTGGAGTGGGACCTGAGATTCTTTTTAAAAGAAATAAATAATTATGGATACAGTTGAAGTTTTTGTGACCCCTTCCTAATCCAGTTCCCTTCCGCCCCTCCTTCTAAGTGTAATCAGTCTCCTGACTCGTATGAGTGTGGAGCCTGCGCTGGCTTCACCCATTTGCTTTGTGTGTATGCCCACAAATAATACATCATATACTTTGCCTGGTTTGCGTATTGGAAAGCTTTATCTAAATGGTAATTTCCTCCTGAAACTTGTTCTTTATATTCAACACTGTGTTTTTGAAGTCTATCCATGTTGCTCTAGTTCATTCATTTAGCTGTCCACTTTGTGAATATACACCATGTATTTAAACATTCTCCTCTTGGATTTTAAGCTGTTTCCAATTTTCTACTCTTACAATGTTGCCCTTCAACATTCTTGCACCTATCTCCTTGGGCCTACATGTGGGAGCTTTCTTAGGGTATATACCTAGGGGATTTCTGAGAATCTTCAGTTTTAGTAGATTTAGCCAAACTGTTCTCCAAAAGTGGGTTATACTCACACAGCAATTAGCATTCCTATTGCTCCTCATCCTTACCCACACTTGGTTCTGTTACACTTTTAAATATGAGGCATGGGAATCTTCAACTCTTCCAGATGGACCTAGCTTCTGGTTTCTCCACGTACGTCTTGCAGCTATCCTCTCTGAACCTAGACATCTTTCTGGAGGCTAGCCACTGAGCAGAAATATGGGACTCTTTTCCTAGTCTCATGGAATCTACTTCTGCTGCCCTCTTTCTCCTTGACCTTGAAGGAACTCATTTCTCTGCTATTATTGCTCATCATTCTAGGATATCCCACACCATCCTTTTGTGAGTTTTGGCTTTATAAAAGACAAGGAGAGCTGACAGCTCTTCAGGCAAAAACTCATCAAGCAAAGAAGTATGAAAAGCCTGCTTACTTTTGTGGAATTAGTGGGTATTGGAAGTGAGAAAGATAGTTAGGAAAAACACAGAGAACAAAATGCAAATTGATATCTCAAAAAAATATCCTACCCATGTGAATGGTACCATTCTCCTTATCATCCAGACTCCAAACCCCACATCATTCACTGATACCCATTTATATAGTTCTCCCACCCAGCCATCACATTCTGTCAATTCTTCATTCAAAATGCCTTTCATAGTGTGTGCCTTTACCCCTGCTCCAGACCTTCATCTCACAGTCAGTTCCTGCCTCCCATATCCTTCCCTTCCCACTCCACTCTCCCCAACCCCACTGCTTTCCATAACTGAGCACCAAGGTAATTTTCTTAGATGACCACTTTGAACATTTCAATGCCCTACTTCCAGGCTTTCCAAGACTCCCTGTTGCTTGTAAGACAAGGTTTAGCTTACTCAACCTGGCAGTAAGGACCTTTCCAACTCTGTCCTACCTATACATAACTCCCTTTCCTTCCTATATAATGAAACTTCTGTTCCAGCCAAGCTCCTCTCCTTCCTCCTCCAAAAAGCTCTATCACTTTCCAGCTGCTTCTCCTCCTTGACTGATACTTCCCTTCTTCGAGGCTTAGCCCATCCCTTTCTGTTCTGGCCAGTCTTTCAACTCTAGGTCACCACTATCTTTCCCTTTGGGAACTCAAGCCATTTGTTACATCCACCCCAGACCATCAGGCAGTTAACTCAGCTTGCTTTATGAAAGTTTTATTTTGCTATTTAACTTTTCACATAAGTATTTATGTTTCTCTCTCTATTGAGGCTATCACTTTCCTACATACGTTGCATAGAAAATTAGTCCCTCCAGATGCTCAAACCAAAACGCTAATTGTGTTCAAATAATTTTGGGAAAGGCTGCATACCATGCCCTTCTAGAAGATTGACATTGCACATTAGCATATTAAAAGATCTAAAAAGTCTTGTACCAATGAAACTTTGCTTAATTTCTGATTAATTTCTTTGCTTATTTTCTGATTCTTAATTATCAAGAAAATCTTTTTTTGTAACAATATTAATATTCCTTAGAATTTAGTGCTTCTCAGAGGAGACTTTGAGAAGTACAGAATTCGATTATAAACTCCTAACCCATTTAGGTAACCCATGGTGCCTAGCCCAGAGCCCAAGCACTTAGGAAGTGCTCAGGAATTATTTGGGGATTTGGTGAATAATCATTAATGTTTTATTCACTTACTGATCTAAACTCTTCTAAGAGTTTCTTTCTGTGCAGTCTTGAGAATGCTGTAAAACAAATAAATAGCCTTGCTTCCATTTCTTATTAAATTTATTGGCAGTAGACTCTGAAACTAATGGAATTTCCAAGTCCTTTATATGCTTCCGTGTCTGCCTGAGAAAGATAGTCAGTGTTCGTTCACAGTGGGAACAAAAATGTTCACAGAATGTTCCACTTCTGGTACATCAGACCAAGGCTTGCTTTGTTGTATTTAAATGTCTGTCTTATCATTTTGTTTCACTTAGAGAAATTATCCAGAGAGCAGCTCAGGAGCCCTTGGACTCCTGCAGAGGAACTCACCCAGAACTCTCACACTGATGAGTCCTGTTTCTAGGTCCACGTTGTTTATATTTGTGGGTTTGGATGTTGTTTCGCCAGCATGTTGGATAGAAAAGCTCGTAATTTGAATCTGAAGCTAAGACAGCAAAAGAAAAATAACCACAATTATTTCAATAGCCAAAGTTGTGGTAGAGTTACTAGTAATCTGAAGCCAAAGTTTGATCTTGGGGTTCAAAAGTAATAGGAGAGATCAGAGAGGATTGACAATAGGTTAGGGATGTTTTTTTAGTTAGTTTTAATAGGTAATTTTTAAAAGTTTCTTTAATTTTTTTAACTGCTTTTAGTAGGTAATATAAATATAAATAATATATCCTATACATTATAGTATACCTATAATTACATCATACAATATATTGTTACAATATACAATATATTATATATATTGTATATTCTATATATATAATGAAATGCAACATATACAAAAGAGTATACTGTATAGCAAAAAGCTAATTTCCTACCATCTTTGTTTCCCACTCAGCCAGCCCTCCCCAGAAGCATCCCTTTTTAGATTTTTTAGATTTTATTTATTTATTTTCCCCCAAAGCCCCAGTAGATAGTTGTACATCATAGCTGCACATCCTTCTAGTTGCTGTATGTGGGACACGGCCTCAGCATGGCCGGAGAAGCGGTGCGTCGGTGCACGCCCGGGATCGGGATCCGGACCCGGGCCGCCAGCAGCAGAGCGCGAGCACTTAACCACTAAGCCACGGGGCCGGCCCAGAAGCATCCCTTTTCAAATGATGCTTTTAAAACCTTCTAGAGATATTCTATGCATATATAAGCATATATTTATGCAATCTTAAATGTTATTATACAATTTACGCTTCTTAACCTTGCCTCTTTCTCTTAATATACATTGGAAATGCATACATTTCAGTACATAGAGAGCTGCTTCTTTCTAATGATTTCAGTGTATTTCATTGCTTGGGAATACCATTGCTTATTTTTATTTCCATATTGATGGACATTTAGTTTATTTCAAATCCTTTGCTATTATAAATGATGCTATAGTGAATATTCTTATATATATGTCTTTTCACAAATGTGTGAATAAAACCGTGTAATTAATTCTTAGATTTAAAAATTTTGGGGTCAAGAGGTATATATATTTTTGATTTTAATAGATCCTGCCAATTTGCTCTCCCCAGCAGTCATGTCAATTTTAAAATTCCACCACCAATGTATGATAGTGCCATTTCCCAACACCTTTGTCTACACAGTGTGTTATCCAAATTTCTTTTTAACTTTTTCCAATATTATAGGTGAAAAACATTGCCATAATTTGGATTTCTCACATAAGTGAAGTAAAGCAAAGCATTTTTATAGGTGAAAGACCTATAGTATTGCATTTTCTATGAATTGTTCACATTCTTTGTCCACATTTCATTGGGGTATTGTCTTATTATTGATTTATGAGAATTTATACACTGTCTGTGATACATATTAAAATAATTGACTTTAATCGCCAGTGCTAGTTCTTGAAAGAGATGTTAGACTATGATCTTTTCCACTGTGTCATTCTCTTCAACTCTGACTTTTTTTCTTTTTGTGAGGAAGATTAGCCCTGAGCTAACATCTGATGCCAATCCTCCTCTTTTTGCTGAGGAAGATTGGCCCTGGGCTAACATCTGTGCCCATCTTCCTCTATTTTATACGGGATGCTGCCACAGCATGGCTTGACAAATGGTGCATCAGTGCGTGCCCGGGATCCGAACCTGCGAACCCCAGGCCACCGAAGTGGAGTGCGCACATTTAACCACTACACCACGGGGCCGGCCCCAAGCCTGACATTTTAAGAATATAAGTTAGAGACTACTTCAGAGAAGATTAGTTCCCTTCCTTCAGCTTAATAAAAATTTTCCACCAAAACAAGACCACACTTACATATCAGTACATTCTGTATCATCTTTCCAAACTTAGTAGATTTAATAAATTTTTTTTTTCAGAAGTGGTATAGTCTGATGACTTGTTTACATTCTAACAGAAGTGGGCTGCATATCTGCAATGGCTGGTGGGATTTATTCAAAGAACAACCCTCCCATTCCCTCTGGATCGGAGGTTACCGATTGGCCACCCAAGGGCCAAATGCAGCCACAACATGTACTACTTGGCCAGCACGGTATTGAGAAAAAATTTGAATTAGTTGCCCACATTAAACACAGTGGGTAATTTTACAGGAATATCTAGATTTCTGCCTTCCCTTGAAAACTGACAAGATCTGGCAACATTGCATTTCCACGTGACAACAACAGACTGGAGCGTTGGGTAGCTGCCCCTTTCACAGACCACGTGCTTCTATGTTCTTAAACCAAGGTTGCTTCACTCTTAAGTCACCTGCCTGGCTCCTGGAGATGTTTGCCTTTGTAGCCTCTGGCCATTTGTTCCCAGAGTTTTCCTCTCTCCCTCGTCAATCAGAAGAAAAATAAAATCCCTCTAAGTGTCTTTTCCCACTCAGACTCAGGTCATTTTCTCTTCTCCACCCCAGCCTTCCTCTCTTTTCTTCTTTGAAAAGCTATTTCCCTACACCCCGTGGAGTACTTACTTGCACTTTGCATCAAATCCTCATTTTCCCCTTTCAGTATTTTCCTTAGTGATGTGATCTGTTCAATAGGATGACTTCCAAAAGAATTTGGAATGATAAAAGATGGCTCTACTAGGGCATGAATTTTAAAACACAGTTAAACAGACTTGAACAAAATTTTGAGAAAGATGAATAAAAGCATATTTCTGAGGCTTCCTTTGGGAACTAATGGATGATTTAACATGAAAATGTTTTCTAGGATGACATCTATTGACCCATCCCTTCCATCCCTACTGCTTCTCGTAGTTCAAGTTCCTGTCAGCTTCCACCCGAACTGTTGCCTCAGCTTTGTAACTAGTCTCCCTGCAATTCTTCCATTGTATTCTCCAGACATAATTTTCTAAAGTGTGAATTTTAGTTCACTAACCCTCTCTCCCTTAAAAACTTTCTGTCACCCCCTGTTGCCTAAATGTGTCATTGTCAACAAAGCTCATCAGGTCCTTTATAATTGGGCCTTAGGACTTCATTTCCAACCAGTTCATTTACCTTGAAGCCTAGGTGTATCAGACTCTGCTAGCCCCTCTATACACCAGGGGCATTGCGTCCCTATGCTGATGCAAATGGTGCTCCCTTTCATTGAAACAATGTATTCTGCCCTCTCACATCACATGCCCATACTCATCCTTCAAGATCCAAGGCAATATCATTTCCTCTGTGAGGTCTTCCATTTTCTTCCACTTGGTCTCTCCCTCTTCTGTGTTTCTATAATACTCATCACAATTATCTAAGATTCTTTCTTCTCCATGACACTGTGAGCTCTTTGAAGGTATGAAATTCATCTTGTTTATCTTTATGTTACCAAAACCAAACATAGTGTTTGATATATAGTGAATGTTCATTAAATGTTTAGTAAATGAAAGAAAGAACCGTTAATACCTTAACTTGTGTTAATTAGCCAGTTGGTCATTTGGTAGCTTCTAGAAAATATGTTGTCCTCCCTTTTCAGCCAGTGATATCTTCCTAACTGTAAACTTGATCAAGTCACTATTTTCAATGGTGTACCAATGACCTCAGTGTAAGGACAAAGTCTCACATAGTTCCTCAATATGGTATACGCCATCCTTCATGATCTGATTCCTTGCCTGCTATTCCAGCTTGAGCTGTTGTCAACCTGCTACTCTTCCCCAACCTCATGGAAACACTTCAGAGTCCTGAAAGAACCCTGCTCTCTAGGTCTGGGCCTTAACATTTGCTCCTCACTCTGCCTAGAAGTCTTCCCTTATCCCTTCCTGTTCTCCACGGCTGTGCATACAGGACAGCTTGGAGAAGGCTTCCCTGATTTCACCTGCCTGGAACTGGGTCAGGTGCCCCCGGCTCCCAGGTCACTTATCATACTGTGATCTCTGTCTCTTGGGCTGCCCCAGCCCCACCCCTACTCTAAGCTCCTCTAGGACAATACTGTCGTTTTCATCTTTTTACCAATAGTGGGAGCATAGGCTCTGGCGAAAATTAGATGCTCAGTAAATGTCTGATGAATAAAAAAATCACGATAAAAGGAAAGTAATCTGATGTATGTAATTCACAGGACTATGCGAATGCTTAACTTTCTCATTTGCATTTGAATAGATGCTTTTTAAAAAATTATTATTTGTAGTGGTCAGCATGGTCAGGAAAATAGAAACCATGCTAGGTATTTCAAACAGAGATTTAATACAGGGCATTGTTTAACAGACGATGAAATCGGAAGGCTGGAAGGGCCAAATGGATGGTTGAGGCAAACTAGTTATTATTATCACTATTAATATTAACTAGTTATTATTGTGGGAAGAAGCTATTGACCTCAGGGCTGAGGTAAACCAGCTACCACACTGCGGACACTGTGCTAATTGATGGGGCTACAGCAGCAAATCATATGGACACAATCTGCCTTGGCTGTGTTTTCAGCCTATCGGGAGGAAAGACACTAAGGAGATATTAACAATAGCGTGTTTAGATAAAGTGCATCTAGGGAGCTCCAGGGCCACAGAACTGGGGGATTTAATGTCATCTGAGGTAGTGGTTCCCAAAGTGTGATCTGTAGACCAGCACTATCAGAATTACCTAGGAACTTTTTTAAATTACTCCCACCCCAGAGCTACCAGATCAGAATTACGTGGAGGGGCACAGAGATGAGAAGAAGGAATCCGTATTTTTAAAAAGCTTTCCAGGTGATTCTTATGCACACTAAAGTTTAGAAGCCCTGTTAAGGAGGTCTGCATGGCCTAGACAGGGAAATAGCATTTCCTGCGGGACTGGAAGGATGACTATGAGCAGGTCTGAGGCAAGAGGGCTGGGAAAAAGATTAGCCCAAGCCAAAAGGACAGTTTGTGCCAAGATCTAGAAGTCCAAGAAAGCCAGCTTTACATCAGGAACCAGTAGTATATGGGAAATAGTGGTCAGAGATGAAGAATCGTAGAAGGAACAAAGAGAAATCAGAAGGTTGTGGAACCGGACCCTGTGAGTTCTGATAAAGAGATGAGGTAGAAATAATAAGATTGGCTTTGAGTGACTAATCTTACATTAATCTTACAGTAACCTGGCTGTAAAAGTAACTTCATAATTTAGAGAGGACCAAAATCAGGGAAGCTACTCTAGAGAAAATGAGACCCAAGTCAAGCCCTGGTGAAGATTTGTTGTTGTCTGTGTAATAAGAACTGCCAACGAAACTCACTCTCATTCCCTTTCCCCCAGAAGGAGGCATGTTGAACCTAAACACTTTAATCCAGTCTAGAGTTCTTCCTGGCCTTTCAAGGGAGCATCTGTTAATGGGTGGCTTAGCTCCTTTCTCCTGCTGTTTGGCTCCAGGAAAAAAGCCAGTTCTGCACAGTAATGGGGCTCAGTTGTCCTCAATGAGAAAACAGGTCTCTCTCAATGAGGATTCAGACCACATTATAGCTGGGATAGTTTATTTGCCCGATTTAACAAGTCCGTGATTAAAAGGGCTGGTATGCCTGCAGCTCTTCCTGGGAAATGAAATGGAATTGTGACCAGAGGGATCCACATGTACCCATGATGATAGGATTTTTTTAATCAGATTTGGGTGGCAATGGCCATGGAAGTCTCTGACCATCCAGCAGTTCTACTTTAGACTGAAAAACAGACTTGGGATCTTGCATGGGGAGGAAAGATGAATCCAGGAAGTGACCTCTCCCTGTAGAAAAAGGTAGGATTTTTCTAGGGGAGGTGGATAAAGATTTAGATAAGACCTAAGGAAGAAGGCACTTGGGGAGGGGGCTAAAACCTGAGGGCAAGTGAGCTAAGTCAGGAGTGGGAGAGAACCAAGGAGAAGACCTCATCCCAGAGAGAGGCCTAAGTCTTCAGGTACCTCCCTGTGAAACTCAAGAAACTTACAGTTGGTGAGACCTTCAACCTAATGGAATGCAGGAGTAAATGTCAGAAGGGAATTAGAATGAAGGAGGGGATCCTTACCTGTAATTCCCTTCTGAAATCAACTCACTGTTCAGTACGTTCATGTGTTTGTGTCTCCAAAGCCTGGTGTGGAGACTGAAAAGGTAGAAAATGGACCATTGCCCACCTACATCCTTACTGGATCCAGAGAAGGTGCACATCTTTACATCTCTTTACCCAATGGATTCTGACTGGGAGTTCTGAATAAGCCAGACATTTGGAAAATAGATGCCTGGCAGAGCTGGTAGAAGGAACATTCCAGAATGGGCAAACTCAAGGAAGGTGCAAAACCAAACCTTTTCCTTACCCCCATAGTTTGGACAAGCTGCCTTCTGAAAGACAATGGAGGAGGCTGGACATCCTGGTAACAATTGATTGCCTTGTCTCTAAGAAGACGACTCACGTCATCCCAGAGCAACGCAGATATATGTCTGAGAGTACAGAACACACAATCCTGGAGACTTGAGGCTTGAGTAAGCACCTCGTATCTCCTCAGTGGTCACTGGCTAGGCAGTTGATCAGTATCCCTAACTGAGTTCTCAATATACCCAGAGCAGGAGAGCATGGAGTACATAACAAGACGACATTAGCTGCTCTGGAAAACCTGCCTTCAGGACTAGTGGTTTGTGGCTGTTTTGTTTTTAATCGGTGACTTTCCCTGGGGCGGTCCCCTTGATAGATTCCAGCATCTACTCACTTTTTACTGCTTTCCTCCCACCCCCCACCAAGGGCAGATTCTCTACACCCAAGTAGGGTTGCCAGACAAAATCCAGACAGTCCATTAACTCTGAATTTCAGATAGACAATGAATAATCTTTTAGCATAAGTGTGTCCCAAATATTGCAAAACAATTCCAGTTTAACAGGGCATCTTGTATTTTTATTCGCTAAACCTTACTCCCAAGGAACTCCCTAAGGGAGCAGATCCCTGATTCTGTTCCTGTGAGCAGCTGGTTTTGGTCCTTTCTCCTACTTTGAGGTTGCCCAGTGATCACTGATTTTATTACTTATGAAAACTTTCTGCGTGGTCTTTAGGGAGTTGGGAGGGAAAGATGTGAATATTTCTCAATTCTATAGGCACATTTTTTGTTCTTATCTAATATGACAGTCCAGTAAAGAAATTGAGACGAGAAATGCAGGATTATTAGTTTTCCATGAAGCTCCCCCAGTCTTAACTCTATAGTATTGGGATGTAAATTGGGGGTAGACAAGGAGAGCACGGATGATACCAAGGCAATTGATCTGAAATTGTCAAGGCAAGATTACTTCACAACCACCTCTCACCTACAAATTCCTTTGCTGGCTAGTTGTGAGTGGGTTTTTTTATAGCACTACTACTGTACTTTCATTTTGAGAAAGCAACTTGCCCTTAGCCAGAGTGAGAATTAGATAAATTACTCCCCTCATATCAGATTATTAATGACTGAAACTCTCTGACTGGAGACTTTTGAAACTTAGGTGAGTGTAAACTGGAAAAGTGCTGCAAATGATTTGCCACCTTGTAGGAAGTGGAAATTTCAATCATCCTTTCAGAGCAGAATCTCCTTTTATTGGAACCACCAGACGGGTACATTAGTTACACAAATGTAAAGCAAGGATCTATCCATTGCTTCTTGTTGAAAAGTGTAAAGCTACCATTAACCTGAATGCTGTTTAGACTAGAAGCTCATTGTTCTGTTTGGAAATACAAACTGTTGTGTTTGCCCAAGTCAGAGCTGGCTCTGTGTATACTTTCTTTGGTTCTGGGGAACAGAAGCTGAGGATATAGGTAGAGAAAACAGAAGAAAAACATGAGATGCAAATCTCATGCTAGAGGAACTTGACAGAGTTTGGCACAGCTCAGCCCATACTGGGCCGTAGCTGTCACAAGCACACTGTTATTTACAGACGGTACTGATGTTGGACTCACATGTAATGACATAATTGTCATGTTGAGGCATGTAGGGCAAGGTCACCCCCCAGTGGTAGGGGTTGGGATTGCTCCTTAAGGAAAGAGATATTCCCACTGTCAATCATCCCTAGAAGGACCAATTATATCAGGATTAGGTTAAACCCTAAATAAGGGTGGCTTAAACACGTAAGGGTTTGTTTCTCTTTCTAAAGGAAAGTCCAGATGTAGGCAGTCAGAACTATTAGGGTGGCTTCTTAGCCTTAATGAATGGCTTCCATTCTCAGAGCCACAGGATGGCTGTTGGAGCACCAGCCATCATATCCATGTCACAGCCAGGAAAAAAGAAAAATGGAAGAGGAAAAAAACAGTGTGTGTGAGTGTATGTATTTTAGGGTGAGGACTCCCAGCGGATTATCTTTTAAATAGCCTTTCTAAAGTCCCCCAAAACACTTCCAAAGCTGCCTGAGGGATTGAGAAATAGTCTTTTACCTGGGCACTTTGCCAATCTAAATAAATGGGGGTACTATTATTAAGGAAGCAGGAGAATGAATATTGGTGGCAGTAGTAGCATCTGCCTCTCTGGCAAGCAGACCTTAATCTGGAGGGATAGACATGTGCTTTCTCTCTGAAAGCCATTTGGCGGTTGGGTCCGAACTTTCTGGTGACAAGTGCAAGCTGGACTCTGCCATGTGGAGCCAAGGCCAGGTACCAGGAACACGGAGAATGGCTCTGGTGAGGGGTGCTTCAGGGAGCTGCCTCTGCCAACAGCTGAGAGTACTCTTGAGGCTGACATTCCGTTATCCTTAAACCTTATGTGAAGCTTTGCTACTCCTCTGTTGGGCTGTGGGAAATCAAGGTGTGGTGGGGTGGGAGGAGGTGTTCAATGCTGTTCCTGTGTGGAACTGAATGGTAGTAGGGGGCTATGTCTCCTTTCCCAAAGCTAGAATGAGGGCATCTGTCACCCCACAGAGATCGGCTGCTCAAAGCTGCCACAGGCCATCAGAGTCCACTGAGGTGTCTGGCTGAGGCAATGGCTTGTGGCTTGGCAACTTGAGGACGGGCCCTGAGCAGAAAAACATGAGAAGGTCAGACATGTTCTTAAACACACTTTAGGATGACCTGGTTCGCCTTCAATTGAGGGGTTTCCTGGGCCATGAGACTTTTGGTGCTAAAACCGGGGAAACTGGGATGAGCTGATCACTTTCATAATACATGTAAGAAAGCGTCTTGTAGGGAACCTTAGGAACCTTAGAATTTGCCTGGGGACACTTGGAAGCCCAGGGCTGACTGCCTGAGATGTGGCAGCTGGGGGCTCAGAGTTACTGGGGTCTTTTTTTTTTTAACGTACTTTATTTCTTAGAGCAGTTTTAGGTTCACAGCCAAATTGAGAGGAGGGTACAGAGATTTCCCATATGGCCCCCCCATTAACGACATCCCCCAGTAGATGAAACATTTGTCACAACTGATGAACCTACGTTGATGCATCATTATCACCCAAAGTCCGTAGTTTATATTAGGGTTCCCTCTCGGTGTTGTACATTCTATGGGTTTAGACAAATGTATAATGACATGTGTCCACTATTGTAGTATACAGAATAGTTTCACTGCCCTAAAAATCCTCTGTGCTCTGCCTATTTACTCTTCCTTCCCTAACCCCTGGCAACCACTGATCATTTTACTCTCTCTATAGTTTTGCCTTTTCCAGAATGTCATATTGTTGAAATCATACAGTATGTAGCCTTTTCAGATTGGCTTCTTTCACTTAGTAACATGCACTTAAGTTGCCTCCACATCTGCTCGATAGCTCATTTCTTTTTAGAGCCGAATAATATTCCACAGTCTGGATGTACCACTGTGGTCTTATTTTTGCTGTATGAACTGTGAGGAATCAGTTTTGATGATGCCTGGTTTATGACTCCACAAACTCCACCCTCAGAATAAAATTGTGTCTGCGCTAGATCACAGAAGAGCAACAATTCAACAGACCAGAACAAACACAGCAATAAATAAAGGAAAGAATAAATGGAAAAGTCCAAATCCCACAGGGTCACATAAAGACCTCCCAGAATTCTGTGCTTTCTGTCCAACCTCATCTCCCACCCAGCATGCCTCTTGTCACACCCTGCCAGGTCACTTCTCTAGCTCTGTCATGTCCTGAATGTATCAAGCTGTTTCCAACATCTCTGCCTGGAATTCCCCCACTTCATGTGCCTGCTGAACGCCAATTCTTCCTTCAAACTGCGGCTTAAGAGTCATGTAAGTGCTGTCTTCCCCAGCCCTCCGAAGGCAGAGCTGGATATGCCCTCCCTCCCTCCCTCTGGCCACCAGTGCACCCTGGCATGTCCTTACCACACCGAATCCCAATGGCAGATGGGTACAGTTCTGCCTCGCCCACTGACCAATGAGCTCCTTGAGATTAGGAATCTCTTTCTCTGTAGCACACCTCCAGGGACATGATACACATAATAGATGCTTAATTATTGTTGGTTAAAGGAGTCAATCAGTGTATGTGCATATATTTATTTATATTTATGTTTACTTGATTCTTCTATTTAGGGTATCAGAATATTGACCGTAATTCTCAGTTGGAGCCACTCTGTTCATATTTATTTGTTAAAATATCTGAATGGTTTATTTAACTTGGGACTTTACAAATACACACACACAAAAAGGATTCATTGGAAATAATGCCACTGAGAATAACTAAAATTTATAAACACAACGAAAGGGTTCATTAGCAACACTATTATTGAGAACGAACTGTGTTATGCTTCCCTAACAGTTTCCTTAAGCAGACACAAAACAAGCAACAAATATTTTATAGCATATTCAGATATTAACTTTTGGTTGCTTCTCCCTCTGGAATTAGAAAAGTTTTTGAAGAGTATGGCTGAGGCATTACCTAAGACGGGGTAAGCGAGGATTTGTTAAGAAAACAAACACATCAACAAAAACAAATCCCAAATCTCGGAGCTTTACCACAACAAATGTTTATTAGCTGCTCATGAAAGACTCCCCCATGCGGTGTCTGTGCCACCTTACACATATTGCCTCCACGAGTGCTGGAAGATCCCTGGGCCACTCCACTCTGCCCACCTCCCATTGGTCAGAACCCTGGCACATGGCCCCAACCTGCAGGCTGGGAAACATAGAGAAGCCCATGGCTCACTGGAGGAGACTCTTGGGTCTGGGGGAAGGAGATTCTCAAGTGGAGATCAGCACGCAGAGCATCTCTGAGGGCATGCTCTTGGGGTTGAAATCTATGGAAGGGCGGGGAAGAAAGCAGGACTGGGCAGAGCGACAGGTCCAGCCTCCTCAGGAGCCCTCGCTGACTTTGTGGGCAGTTCTGAAGCCAAGATAACTTCAGGGTTGTCCTGAGTTGGGGCAAAAGGGCTAGACCTTTGTACCCCTGCATTGGTGAGTCCCTGGATCAGGCTGTCCTGGGAAGGATGTGGCCCTCAGTGAGGCAGCTCAGCCAAGGCAATTCCAGAGAGGATTGACACTGAGGACCGGCAGCAGCTGGGGAATACGTCCTACTCCCCAGGGATCTGGCTGGGCTCATCGCAGCACCCCACAGTTAGCACAGTAGTCTCTTCCAAGCAGATATCTCTGCGCAGATCGGGTTTGAATCCTCTTTCGTCATCCTGGCTTTAAACCAATCACTGGCTTGACCTGGGAACCACACCAGCTGTCTCTGCTAGCAATTCCACTAAGCTTGGGCATAAAGCACATTTTTCAAACCTAACTGCTCTAGCTGTGCCACTGGCTACTGCACAGATTTGAGCCTTGCTGAACCCCAGAAAAACATTTTGCAAAGTTCCTGCTGCCCACTTAACCAAAGACAACTTCTCCTCATCTGTGCCGGGTCTTTGCCGCACTTGCTGTGGCTCAGGGATATCTGTGTCTCTGAGCTGCCTCTGGCTCCGGTGGGCCAGGACTCCTCAAAGGTAAACAGCCTCTTTCAGGCTGGACTTCCTGTTCAGCATTATTGACCATCCACTCTTGCAGTAGCGGAAACTATACTTGATTTTTCTGTTTAACCATTTCACGCCCACTATATACTGGTTACACTGGAAACAGCACGGCCCTGTGATGAATACCTGTGCAAAGTCAACATTTGATTTTTGTGTCTCCTATGGGAGAGGATGTTGACCTGAACCAGAGGGTGCTACTAGGACCCCGCTTTGACTTGTTCTAACCACATTCTTTCTGTGGAGACAACAATAATGGCTGGCGTTTATCGCAAACTATTTTACACATGATAACATACTTAATTTTCACAACTATTCCATGCCAGAAGTACTATCATTTTTCTTGGATTACACATAAGAAAACGAGACAAGGCAGACAGTTGAGGGCACTTGCCCAGGGTCACAGGAGGTATAAATGGTGGAACCAGTACTTAAACCAGGAGGTCTGTCTGCAGAGTCCAGGCTCTTAATCACGGGGTCATAACTGCTTGTCAATGTCCAAGGTTTCTTAAAACTCAGGGTCCCAGGAGGCAGACCGGTCAATCAGCAAGGCATATTTGCATGGAACCTCTCATAAGAGTCATTTAGTGTACTAAAATATTATTGCATGGAAAGCCCAATAAGGAGTGAAGCCCTAGCCAGAACTCCCTTCACAAGCCAGAGAAAGGAATTAAAAGTGAATAGATTCAGGGAGGGGGATTCTCCATAAAACATTGGAGCTGGTATTGAAATATAAACATATGGACTTTGGTATTTTTAGCATGGGACAACTTATGAGTAGATTTTGTGAATATTTATTGTGGTACCATGAAGTAATAAGTTAGTAAAATATAATTAGGTTTGGAGGAGAGATAGCAATCACTATTTGTGGGTGTGGTGGGATCTGGCAACAAGAGTGGAACTGTCTCCTACAGACATGGAACCTACTCGTGTCTCTCCCCGCAGAGATGCAGAGGCGTGTAGCTACAGCCCCATCACTGTCACCCACCTCCATTTGCACAGGAAACCTAATTGTCTATAGAGAGTCTCCAAGTTATAAGGTGGTGTCTTCTTTATTAAATTACCTGGTGAGGATTGGGGGACGCCTTATAAACCTGATCTAAATGCTGGATGAATGGCATCTTCATCTTCAGGTGTGATGATGTAAGGGACTTTGTCCACACACATTACCTGGGAAATGGGGCTGGAAGGAAGCTTGATGCCATGCCTCTTTGACAGGAATTCTAACCTGTCATGTCGGCTCCAGTGTTAGGATACAAATAGCCATAATGAGGCCATCGACCAAGCGTAGCAAATCCTGCCTGGTGATGAAATGTGCTTGCAATAGGCAGGGTCTGGAGGTGATTTGGGTCTGACAGCTCGGCCTTCAAACCACATTTTCCATGTGTCAGGAAAATGAACACCATGTTCACCGCACATGGTTTTAGCCATTAGACCTTTATTAATACCGCGGAGCAGCTGGAACTAGAAATAGTCTCAAGTGCTCACATTCTTTCAACATACAAATTTTTAGAGCGGTGGCAGCTGCTGAGGCCAGGTTTATTCATCTTGGGCCAAAACTCTCATACACTTGACCCCATGTTTTGGGGCTGGACTTTGTGGCTCCAAGAAAATATGGCTGCCAAGCTCTGCCCTGGGGAATCAGACCTTCCTCATTAGAGTATCTTTGTCCCCCACCCCCTTTGTTGCCTCCACTGTCACTGGTTCAGGTTTTAGAAAGGAACTTCCCTTCTTGTGTTTGGGGTTTCATTTCCCCGCCGTGGGAGTGTTATAGTTTATAACTCTTCTACTCCTGCCATGCCCCTCTCACCCCCCCTCCGCAGGTTTCTCCGTGTACACTTGGGCTGGGCTGGACTTCACAGGAAGACTAGAATTGGTCTAATCCAACTGCCTACCCAGTGAGAACACTTCTGTGGCTTCTGCCTCAGTTTCCCCCAGGCATGCCCTCACCTGTGGAGTGGCTGATTTCCATTATAGGACAACTCTGGGTATTCACAAGTTTTTCCTTGTGTTCAACTTAGATCTACACCCTTAATCTGTCCTCATCAGTTCTATCCCAATTTATGTTCACTGCATTGAATGAAACATTTATATCCAGGCAGACAGTCCTTCTGCCCTAACAAAGTACCCTCATTCTGGAGCACTCACTTTTCCAGGTGGCTCCAGCAAAAGAGGGGAGGAGGTTGTGAAATTGACTCTTTCTTCTTCCTATCAAAGGATGAAGGACAATTAATCCTTCAAGAATGAGGTCCCCTGTCACCTCCTCCAGAAAGTATCTCCACTTAATTAATTTATTTTCTCCACTTCTATAAATTCCTGTCATATTAAGTACTGTTATGGGTTAAATTGTGTCCCCCCAAGAAGATATGTTGGAGTCTTAACCCCCAGTACCTCAGAACAGGACCTTATTTGAAGATAGAGTCTCTACAGAGGTAATCAAGTTAAAATGAGGTTTTAGGGTGGGCCCTAATCCAGTGTGACTGGTGAATTTATTAAAAGGGGAAGTTTGGGTACAGAGACATGCATAGAGGGAAGATGATGTGGAGAGACACAAAGAGAAGACCGCCATCCACAAGCCAAGGAGAAACGCCTGGAACAGATCCTTCCCTCACAGCCCTCTGAAAGAACCAACCCTGCCAACACCTTGGTTTCGTACTTCTTGCCTCCAGAACTGTGAGACAGTAAATTTCTATTGTTTAAGCCACCCAATTCGTGGTACTTTGTTAGGGCAGTCCTAGGAAACCAGTACAGGTATACTACGAGGCCTTTTGTTTTGTACATTTTTTTTCATTAAAAGTTTTTTCAACAGAAAAGTATGAAGAAGAAAATAAGCCAGAAAAAATGGTTTACAGTTCCTCTGTTCAGAAAACTCCTGCTATGAGATATACATGTATATGAGATATATATCTCTCACATATATATAAGGATATGTATATATAATTTATACATGTGCATACATATACACACATACATATATAATATATGTATATAATATAATATGTGCTGAGTTACTCAATTCAAATACTTAAAAAAAGTGCAAAAGAAATAGAGAGAGAGAGAGACAGAGAAAGCTTCCCCTCCCTAGTCCTTCTTCCCAAACATGTTAACCACTGTGAATAGTTAACCACTAATTCTCTCCACCCCAAAGTTATTTATACCAGCAACTATATATCTATTTCTTTTAAACTTACACAAAAGGGATCACATTTTACATACTCTTCTTCTCCTTGCTGTTGTCTGTAAATATGTTGGAAATCTACTCAGATCAGCAAACACCAAGAGTCCTCATTTCTCCACGGCCTCACAGTCTTCCACCACGTGGATGTGCAGTGATTCATGGAACCACAACTACCCGAGGGCCTGGATTCCTGCTCGGCTCTGCTAGGGTGGATCAGGAATGCACCGGAGCACCTTGGGGCTGGTAGGACAAGGCAGGGGGACAGAGAATGGAAGCACTTTGCCTAAAGTGACACAGAGAGCTAACAGAAGTGGTTCCAGCTGTTAGGGATGTCAAGACATTTTCCATAATTATGTGATTTTTTTGTCACCAAAACAATGTAAAGGTGTCATCTCGGAAGGGAAAACATTTTATAATTGCACATTTATAAGAAAAGAACAAAAAGAAAATTTGGAAACAGAATTTTCCAGCCTGTTTATAGCTCTTCCAAATGAAGAATTTTAGCAGGTTGAACACATGTGTTAAATGTGTAAAAATGCAACAAATTCCAAATACTTTGTAAGAATAATTGATTGACATTAGGGGAACTAGGAATGTAATAGTTGAATTTAAACAAAACTTTTGTGTAATTGACAAAGGGGGTTAAAAAAATGAGTATCCTGACTTAGTAAGTGCACCTACTGTTGTCTCATTTGTATCCACATGTTTTTGTAAGGTATCCAGATTTTTTGCTCTTGCTATTAGCTATTATAGCCCCTGAAAACAGGTATCAAAATAAGCCAAATATAAAACCAGATCTTCCTATCGCTTTATTTTAAAGCATGTTGAATCAAATGTCAATCAAGATATTTAAAACAATGAAGTATACTTACCCACATTTAATTCTTTAAAGTATTATTAATTATAACTATTAACTTAGCAAAAGAAAAATGCTTTTTATATTATTAATAAAATAAATTTAATTTTTAAATCATTCCTTTCATATATTCAGTCTTTTATGTTTCTATCTTATGTATGTTGTGTTATGTACATTCAGTACAGTAATACATGTATAAATTTATATATAAATATTTGCATATTCTGAAGGTGTGGACTCAAAATTGGTTTTACTTATAAGGATGTGAAATTTAAAAAAGTTTGGGAAACTATAAATTAAACTGCTAGCTAATTTCTTAATAGCATTAACAGAAACTGGTAATGAAATAATAACCTCAAAGCACTGAGGGAGAATAACTGGCACTTTAGAATTCTATTCTCAGTTAAACTAAAATTCAAACTAAAGACATTATCAGGCAAGCAAAGATGGAAATAATTTACTATTCATAGTCCCCTGCTGAAAGAATCCCAAAGCTCTGGGGGAAGGCATGGGAAGCAAGAAGCAAAAATTAGTGAAGAGACTGATAAATAAATACATGGGCAAATCTAAATGAGCATTGATCATGAAACAATATAATGATGATTCATTTGGGGGTTATAAAAACAAGCTGTAACTAGAATACTACACAAGAGCATGTAGTACAAGAAAGAATGATCAGAATTAATATGGACTAAGGAAATGTTCAGGAGGTGGGCAAAGATACTGATTAACTTTAGGAGCTTCATTATGTAAAAATTCCAGTGTGAAGATGATAGCAAAAATTGGTATTTCTTGGAAAGCATCCAAAAGCATAAGAAGAATGAAAAATAAAATTCAATCTTCAGTTTTAGCAAAACTGGGAGACGGTTAAAAGTTGAATCATAGGGGCTGGCCTGGTGGCGTAGCGGTTAAGCTCGCGCACTCCGCTTTGGTGACCATGGGTTCACAGGTTTAGATCCTGGGCGCAGACCTACTCACCACTCACCAAGCCATGCTGAGGCGGCATCCCATATAGAAGAGCTACAACTCTACAACTGGGGCTTTGGAGGGAAAAAAGAAAAAAAAGGAAGATTGGCAACAGATGTTAGTCCAGGGACAATCTTCCTCAAAAAAAAAAAAAAGTTGAATCATAAAATAAGTGGAAACGTCCCCCCAAAGCAGTGGACATTGAGCAAGGAGGTGCATGTCTGGAAGCATAAAGAGTATCTCATGGCTGCAAATCTCTGAAAAAGTTAGCAAAATCTGCTCCTCAGAGGTAGGGTGTAAACCTTAATCCAGACGCAGTGGGAATGTGGTATGGCCAACGGTGGCAGAACCCCCTGGATCTGAATAGTTCCGAGAGGAAGACACGGAAACAAAGGAGGAATTATCATACAGATAGGCCAGGAACTGTCCATCAAAAACATAAAAAATTCTGACATTGTCGACTTTTAAAAATGTAGTCTCAAAATATATGAACCACAAATGACTAGAATCAAAAAAAATCAAGAAATCCACAATCATGGTGAGCTATTTTAACACAATTTTCAATAGTAAATAGCTCAAGCAAACAAAATAATTAGTAAACATATAAAAGATTTAAACAATACATTTAATAACTTGAATATAGCATTTCCTTATGTAACAATTAGAGAATACACATTGAGCTTATTTTTAAATGACCGCATACTTGGCCACAAAGCAAGTATTTAAAAGTAACAAATGAATCAATAACATACAGACCACATTCCCTTTCAAAATGCTATTAAATTGGAAGTAAATTACAAAAATGTAACTCTAAAAAAGGAACCATATGTTTGGAAATTTGAAAACACTTCTGAATTATTAATGGGTCAAAATAGAAAGCATAATGGAAATTTAATAATATCTAGAGCTGAATGACGTGGCAAAACTGCATATCAAAATCGTGAAATGTAGCTAAAGCAATACCTCAGAGAGAAAATTACAGATATACGTACACCTGAGAAGAAGAAAATTAGAATGTTAATGAACACATCTAATTAAAGAAGTTAGAAAAAAATAACAATGTGAACTCAAGAAAAGACAAAGGAAAAAAGATACAGATAAGAGCAAAAATCAATGAAATAGAAAACAGGTAAACAACCGAGAAGGCCAACAAAGGCAAAGATCAGGAGAAAAAGAAAGATGGTACAAATGAACCAAACTTGCAAAGAAAAAGATGTATCTATAGATATAAATTTACAAAGTCATGAGACTACTATGTATGACTTTATTGTAATAACATTGAAATTTTAGATAAAATGGAAACACTTCTAGAAAATATAACTCAAAAAGAAATAGAAAAGGTGAATAGACATATGGCCCTTTAAATATTTAATCAGTAATTTAAAAATCTATCCACAAAAAGAATTGACATCTCAGACAGTTTTACAGGTAAGTTTTTTCCAACTTTCAAGTAAAATTGAATTCCTGTCTTATGCAATCTGTCCCAGAAAAAAGGAAAAAGTGGGATAACTTTCCAACTCATTATATCATATTATTATAACCTTGACAACAAAAACTGGAAAAGACATTACAAAAAAGGAAAATACAGGTGAGTTTCATTTATGAACAAGTACATAAAATTTTAAAATCAAACACTAGCAAACTGAAGCTAGTAGTGTTAAAAATAATACATCATGGGGCTGGCCCAGTGGCATAGTGGTTAAGTTCACGCACTCTGCTTCAGTGTCATGGGGTTTGTGGGTTCGGATCCTCGGCGCTAACCTATGCACTGCTTATCAAAGCCATGCTGCAGCGGTGTCCTATATATAAAAAAGTGGAGGAGGATGGGCATGGGTGTTAGCCCAGGGCCAATAGTCCTCAGCAAAAAGAGGAGGATTGGCAACAGATGTTAGGTCAGGGCTAATCTTCCTCACCATAAAAAACCCCAAAAAACAAACAAAAAGCCCCACCATAACCAAGTTGGGTTACTCAAGAAATGCAAGCTTAAAATAGAAAAGCTATTAATGTAATTTGCCACACACATGATAAAGAAGAAAAAACCTGTGACCACCTCAAAAGATGCAGAAAATGCATTTGATAAAATTCAATACTCATTCATAACCAAAATCTCTTAGCATACTAGGAATAAAAAGAATAACCCAATAAAGTTTATCTACTGATAATCTACAGTGAGTGAAAGTTATACTTGGTACATCTCTAAAATAATTCCACTTAAGTTCAGGAACAGGGCAAGGATGACCACTATCAAAAGTCCTCATTCCACATTGCTTTGTAAGTCCTATCTGATGAAGTAATGATGAGAGGAAATAAAATGAATAAAGATTCAAAGTTAAAAAATAAAAGTATCATTATTTATGGATGCCATGATGACCTATTTTTAAAAATCCAAGAGAAAAGAAGTAATAGGCAACTACTAGAAGAAATAAGGAAATTCACAAGTTGCCTATTTTAAAACTGATTTTTAAAAATGGTTCCTGAACACCTGCAACAAATTGTTAGAGAATATAATTTTTAAAAAGATACTGTTTACGGTTGTAGCAAGCACTATAAAAACTTTATAATATAGCCAATAAAAATGTGTAAAATCTTTACAGGGAAAAGTATAAATCTATATTAAAAAATATAAATGTATCGTTTATCAAGAAGGCCTAAGTAGAGGGATATATCACATTTCTGGCTGGGAAGACTCAATATTGTACAAATGGCTAACTTTTCCCAAATTAATCTATTTAGATGCACTTCTTTTATCAATCCCAATAGCGTTTTCATAGGAATCAACTAGCTAATCCTTAAATATTGGAAGGGTAAGGATTAATGAAAGTCAAAACAAATTTGGGTCTATAGTCAACAATACTGTATTGTGTACTTCAAATTTGCTGACAGTAAATCTCAAATGTTTTCAACACACACACATAAATGGTAACTATGTGAGGTTATGGATGTGTTAATTAACATTATTGTGGTAATCGTTTCACAATATATACATATATCAAATCATCACATTGTATACCTTAAACTTAAAAATGTCACTTGTCATTTATATCTCAATAAAGCTGGAAAACAAGCAAACAAACAAATTTGAGGACGAAGAATGAGGGAAATCACTGCACCAACTACTAAATACAGCTAGTAGCTATAATAATGTTAAAATTACAGTATGGAGCAGGGATAGACAAATGGACCGACAGAATAGTATACAGAGTCGAGGAACTGATCCTCCTAAATATGGGAATTTATATTTAACAGAAATGGCATTTCAAACACTGGGAAAGGCTGGGCTATCCTTATGAGGCACTGAAACATTTAACTTTCTATTTGGAAAAAGATAAAATTAGATCCCTACTTCACCATATAAGCAAAAGTAAATTCCAGATGGAGAAAATTTTAAATAAGAAGAGCAAAAATTTAGAATTTTTATAAAACAATGTGAGAGAATATCTTGGATGTAGAGTTATGAACAGATTTATTAAATAAAGAACGAATACCCATAAACCTTAAAAAGATTTATGAATTTGACTACATTAAATTTAAAAGTTATTTATAACAGAGGATAACAAAATTAAAAGGCTGGATACAGTTTGGGAGAAGATATTTGCAATTCAAATAATAACTTCAGAATAAATACAGAACAGTTACAAATTTATAAGAAAAAACTAGTTTTTAAAAAGGAGCCAAGAATTAAAACTGGTTTCTCTCCCTCCCCCTCTCCCTCACACCGACAGACAGACACACACACAACTGGCTAGTAAACATACAAAAATGCTTAAGCTTGGAAGTAATAGGGAAACATAAATTAAGACAATAAAATGCCTTTTACATCTATCAGATTGGAAAAATTTTAAGGTCTCACAAGTGATGGTGGGGAGGCAGGAAAATAGGAATTTCTAATCTCGTAGGAATGTGAATTGGGTATAACCACCCGGGAGAAGAATTCGTCAATATTGAGGAAAGTGCAGAAGTGCATTCCCTGCTACTTAGCAATTCCACTTCTAGACATCTATGCTACAGAAATTATATATATGTGCACAAAGATACATGCACAAGCATGTTCATTGCAACAACAACAACAAAAACAAATAACTAATCGGCCCTCAATAGGAAAATGGATAAACTGTGGTATACTAGGTTGCAGTTAAAATGAATGAACTAGGTCTACATTGTATCCATGAAATATGAATAAGTTTCTAAAATATACTGTTGAGTAAGAAAAGCAAGTTGCAAAAGAATATATACAATATGATGGCATTTAGGTAAATTCTGAATGCACATAAAATGATAGTCAATGTTGTTTTGGACATACAAATGTTTAGTGCAAGTGCACAATCATGCGTAGGAATAACACATACCAACTTCAGGTAGAGGTACCCCTGCAGAGGGAAGAAGGAGAAGGGATAAGAGTGAAGGGGGCAGGGCTAGTTGTATTTTTTTGTCTTTCTTTTGTTCAGAGTGATCTAAAGTAAATATGGGAAAATGTTACCAGCTGTTTAATCTGGATGGTAGACATATGGCTGTCTATTTTCTGCATCTTTCTATACATCTGGAATATTTCTTAATTAAAAAAGTTAAAATACAGAAAAATTTTTTAAAAGCTTAGAACCAGAATTCAAGTCTTTTCCCTCTGAATCTTCTTCAATACAATTCAATACAATAAACATCTGAGCGCATCTCATGGGCTGGTGATGAGAAAGCTGGTTTCTGGAGATGTGGTCCCAAATTCCAGGACTACATAGCCCGAAGGGGAGACAGGCAACAATTATTCCTTATTCTTTTTAGTTATTGTCTGCTACCTGCCACTGAGGAAAACAGCTGCAGTTTTTCACTTGAGCTAAATATAAACGCAACAAGAAAAGACCCACGTGAAGGGCTTTCCCCAGGGCCCCATGCTTGGCTGTCATGCCTACAGATGGCAGTCACAAGTTCTCTTTGACTGCCAAGACGTCACTGCATGGTGGTGCCTGTCTTTGTGCACATGGCATAACTAGGGCCACTGGGACTCTAGGCCATTTCATGGAATGCAGGGTGCAGGGTTCTTCTGCAGAGACCGTGTTCTCCCAGGATGACCCTGGATAATTGGTTTATTGGGATAGAAAGATGGAAAAAGGAGCTCTCTGTGGAGACAGTAAAAAGATCAGTGGTTGCCAGGGGTTGGGGTCGGGGGGATGAGTAGGTGCAGCACAGAGGATTTTTAAGGCAGTGAAAACACTCCATGTGATACTATAGTGATGGATACATGTCATTATACGTTGGTCCAAATCCACAAAACGTAAAACACCGAGAGTGAACTGTAAAGTAAACAATGGACTTTGGGTGATAATGATGTGTCAATGTAGGGTCACCAATCGAAACAAATGAACCGCTCTGGTGGGTGATGTTGATAATGCAGGAGTCTACACATGTGTAGGAGCTGGGGGTGTAAGGGAAACCTCTGTACCTTCCTCTCAGTTTTGCTGTGAACCTAAAATTGCTCTAAAAAAATAAAGTCTTAAAAAGAAAAAAAAGGAGTTCACAGTCTAGTGAGGAAGACAAATATATAGGTCAACGTATATGGTCCCTAAAAGAGGTAGAAATAGTATGCTAAAAGAATTGAGGGCAGGGGAAGAGATGAGATTGCAGAGAATTTCTTGGAACCAACGGAATTTCAGATCAGCCTTATTCTGGTCAATGAGTATGTGAAGATTGCCATTCAAATCCCTATCTGAAGGGACATATGTTATCATCCCAAGGTGCTATTGACAGAGGATGCTTTATGGAAGTGACACAGGAAACTGCCAATTAGGCTTAAAGCACACTATTGCATTCCACTCCCTTACCCACTTCCCACTCACCAATCCCATGCCATAGCACGCTGGAGAATGTTATTCCAGCATAGATAATACAGCCACCAGTGTGACTGCAGACACAGAACTTGGTGAGTTAGAGAGGTAGTAAGGAAGAAAAAGAGAGAGAGACAGAGAGAGAAACAGAGAGACAGAGAGAGATAGAGAGAGAGGAGAGACAGAGATAAGTTCTAGCAGTAGCAGGTAAGATGTTAAGAATTACTGGTGTTTCATAATAAAGGCCTGAATCAAGAAGTAGTTTTCCCAGCTGAGACCAGGCTATTTGAGACAGTAACAAATGGATGGCAAAAAAAGATCTGGAGGCCTCCTTGCTTTTGGGTGAATATAAACTACAAACTAAAATCAGAATGTATGTCCCCCAAGTTTACTATATGATTCTGTGGTAGCTAAATAGTGGTCTGCAAAGATATCCAGGCCTAATCCCTAGAATTTGCAAATGTTGCCTTGTATGGCAAAAGAGACTGCTGGTGTTTGATTAGGTTAAGGCTTTTGAGTGGACAGATGATCTTGGATTATCCAGGTGGGCTCTAAACGCAATCACAAGTAGCCTTATAAAACGGAGGCAGAGGGAGATTTGACACAAAAGAAGGCAATGTGACCACTGAAGCAAGATGCTATATTGTTGGCTTTGAAAATGGAGGAAGGGGCTACTAGCCAAGGAATGGAAAGAACTCAGCTCTAGAAGCTGGAAAAGGCAAGGAACCCAATTCTCCCCTAGAGCCTACAGAGGGAACCCAGTGAAACAGATTTCTTTGGCTGTCTTGATAAAAGAAGACTTCTAGGCATTTTGATATGGAGATGATGATGTCCACTGGATGACAAGAGTCAAGATTCTGGCCCAAAAGAAGGTGAAAGAGGAGTGGGAAGTGATATTCTGGGACAAAGATTTGCACACAGGTAGTTTTACTGGGAGTGCTCTGGGGAAAACCACTGTAAGAGGTGAGGGAAGCAGGCCTGGCAGAGAGTGAATTTGCTTTTGCTGCAGTAGCACAGAGCCCTCAGCCAATCCCACAGGGAGCTGTAGGTTGGGGGAGCCCTTCAAAGATGTCCTGAATTGAGCAAGGGGGCCAATCTTTTGTACCCCTACATTGACCAGTCATCAGATGCAGGCTGATCCTGGGGGAGGGGATGTAATCTTGAGTGAGGCAGCAACTTTTGTCAAAAGGCAATCAATCCCTGTGGAGGGACTCAGCTATGGGCCATCAGCAGGTGATACTCCTGGCTGCTGGGAGGGTGTGTGCCGTGGTCCTGGGGGGGGGTCAGAGCAGCACAGGCGGATCTGCTACACCATGGGAGCAGCCCCCAACATGCTTTTATCTGATTAAGTTCCTAGTACAGAGATGTGAAGGCAAGTTTCTTATTGGCCTCCGTCTCAGGCCATTCCTTCAGGGGCACCGTCCAAGGCCTGAGTCTGTGTGATTCTTTTAGAAGCCTGCTGCCAGCAGCTCAGGGACACCTTGGGCAAAGAGGCTGACATAACTATAAGTGGTTTGGTCTTGGACTGAGGTTTGAAAATAAACCTCCCAATGGACTGCTTGGAAAGCCTTCTGAGAAAGGCCCTGAATAAATACCGTAGCCCCTTGCGCCATTGGTCAGGATTGTTTTGGCCTCATTTTCTGGGACTCATGCTGTGCCCTGGCTGATAAACGAAGCCATGTGGAAAGAACGGGGAGCCCAGAGCCAAACCCTGTCCCCGCCATCACACCACACCAGGCACCAGCCAACGCTGGCTTCACACTCCAATGCCGAGGCTCTAGGGCAAAGCAGAGTCGAAGTTGATTTCCAGCGAGCCCGCACTCTGGAGAGACCCACTGTCAGAACAACCTTAAACAAGCCACAGGCCTTTGAGTCCAGCCTTTTGTTGCTCTAAATCTTACGAAAAGGCCCTACTCCACTCATCTGCTTAAGCACTGCGCTGAGCATAATTTAGTGCTTTAGTGACTTGGAACCAGCCAGGGGCTCAGAGGCGTCACTCTGAACTGACTGTGGTGTCTGAAGGTCTGGGGTCTTGTCCTATTTCTGACACCTATTAACAGTGTGACCTTGGGCAAGGCACTGCTCTCTGAACCTGCTTTCCTCCCATGTAGAATGGGGTTGCCTAAAATTATCTTTAAGGTTCTGTCCCATCTTCGTGCCCAGGGAATCTGTGGTCCTCCTGTGGGCATGAAAGTTGCAAAGAATGACATGCATTTGTACAGATGCTGGCACATCCTAAAACCTGCTTTGTTGGAAACAAATTTCTGCCATCAGATTTCTTTCAAATGGATGAATATATGAATATATCATGCTTATTTGCATTGGCTGCTTTTGCTCAAAATCAGCAGCTCGATACTCACTTGCATCACCAAAATAGACCCCTTTCATGAGCCTGTGAATTTTCCAAGGGGTTTCACATGAGTGGCCATTACATTTTTTTAAATCCACAGGATTATTATTGAAGTTTAGCGTAATGGTAGAACAGAAAGCCTGCTAACTTATTTGTCAGAATGTTTGCATTGCAATCTGTGCCAACGACTCACCTTGTGACATTGGCAAGCCATTTAATCCCCCTGAGCTGCTGATAGGGATGCTGGGCAAGGTCAGCACTGCCTACCTCACGTGGTAACTGCAAATATCAAATGAAATGGAACTCGTGAGAGAACTCTGGGACCTGTAAAGCTTATCCAAATTTAAGCAATTATTATTATTACTTTAACACCTTCAAAGCCACACACCAGGAATCTATTCCCTCAGTTGCACTTGTTTGGGGAAAGCCTTTTCTTTTCAAAGCAGAGGTTTCCAGTCAGTATTGTCAGAATATAAATAGAGTGAGGACAAAGATTTATTTTGCCAGCTTCTGAGGTTCCCAAGAGAATGATTCCCAGCAGTAAAAGTTGCTAAAACACTTTGTGAGGTCACCAGCTCTTAGCAACCACGATTGGTAGAGAGGAACTAGCCTGGAATCTACCCAGAGGATTGATGCTCACATCGGGCCCTACAGCTACAAGGGCAATTGCTCATGCCACCTGCAGTGCCCTGGGCCCCTGCTTCTGCATTAGAATAGACAATTCTGTGAGCATCTTCAGAGCACACATTAGTCATGTGGCTCTTCTGGTTACAAGGACGACTGAAAATGTGAATCCAGTCACAATACAAAAATCACAATCCTTAAGACTTTACTGTTTCTACTTATTCCTTCCAGATTGCAGCAAGCCCACAGAGCGACACCTCACCCATTCTCTTCCCCCACTTTGGTCTCTGAGAAAAACTACAAATGATTTCATTGCCATAAATGCAGCATGCTTCTGCTTCTAGATCTTAAAAAATCTTGAATTCTGCTGCTTTTCAAAAAGATTATCGAGAAAACATCACAGCAAGCCAATTGACAGCTGACTTCCTATTCTGGCTGCAAGCTTTAAAGAACCTAGATAAAGCAACAGTGAGGGAAAATACAAATTGTGCCACGATTAGAATGGTTTACAAAAGCTCGGCTCTTATTTACTTATTTACGGAGTCTCGATTTTCCTCTTTCCACTTTTGGGAAATACTGATGCTGAGTCCTAGCATCCGGTGGGAACAGGTATGCCAGATCTGGAGGGGCCAGGCTGAGGGCTGGGCTAAGTCAGCGTGGATTGGCAGGAGGCCTTGCACACGGGGAAAGGAAACTCTGGGGGGATGGGGTCTGTTGTTATAGAAACCAGAGTCTTCCTGGGCATACACAGGTAGGGGCAACAGGTCTTTGGGAAGGCAGTGCAGATAATACGAACTGAAACAGTGCCGTAGGATTCAGCACAGGCTGACGGGCAGACCCACACCCGGTGCAACTGAGCGTGACAGTGGAGCACACGAGAGGGGCCGGCACTCTTCTGCTCAAGGTTGAAGCCCAGTTCTTCTTCCTCCAGGCAGATGTCAGCTGGCAGGTGCTACCTGCTCTCTCCTCAGCGAGGCAGAGCTTTGCAGGTGCTTGTGATTACAGAGCCAGCAAGGGTGAGGTCTTCTGGGAGGTTCTGAACGGTCCTAATGTCAGTTACTTGCAGGTTCCCATTTCTCTTCAGCCAATTAACTAGAGTTTCATATAACATCAAGTAAAACACGGATTCACTTAAGTTGCCTTCCTCTCTCCTGCTCTGAATTTTGCACACACACAGAGTAACACAAATACATATAATAACCTAGACACATGCTGTAACAGACACACCCTCACAAACCCACCTTCATGGGCCCTCCCGAATAGACATGCACATTTCTGAGGTTGAGAAGGCTTAGACTTCAGAGAACAGAGCTTAGCTGTGTTTTTAGACATTACTGCTGGCAAAGGGATGTTCGTTTTGGAGTAGGGTGTTGCCAAGCTCACAGGAATTTGGGTTTGAAGTGATGAAGCTCCAGCTCTTTTTAAAATAGCTGGACTGCCTTGGTTATGACTGTTTGTTTTTTAACTTCTCTGAGATTTGTCATGGTGTTTGGTTTCAAAATAACCTTGCCGGGGACCCTAAGATGGACACTTGCTCACTCACTAGTTTTTCTAGGATATAAGTGAGATGTGTAGCACACCAGAAAGGAATAAGACTATCCAGGGTGGCTATCCTTAAGGTGAGTCCCTTTCTGCTCTGGGCCCCTGGACCAAGAATCTTGACCTCAATAGTCAGTCAAACTCTCCTTGCTTAGACACCCAGTAGAGTTCTTTAACCTAGAAATACCCAGTAGGGTTCCTTAGCCCACGATTTTATAAAGACAGCAAAAAAGGCCAACTGAGAATGATTGACTGCAACTATGAAATGAGAATTATGTACAATTTGTTACACAGTTAGCCTTAACACATTTCTATGTCGCACAAGCCATAAATAATAGACAGTGTAGTTCTGGAATCAATTTCCACATCCTTTTTACCGAGGACTTGACTATAGGCAGATATCTCTATCTAGTCCTGTTCAGATCTTTCTTCCTTTCACCATCCCAATTCACATGTATGTGCTGTCCTCTTCTGTGTCCCTTACCATTAAACTTCTGTTTATGTTGATGGACCAGAGACTGCTACATGTTCACCCAAATCCTTCTTTTCATTTCCCAACCTCCCGAGCAATGGGAACCATTTACTGAGCCCGGGCCAAGGGAATGTGGGCAGAGGTAATGGAGGCCACTTCCATGACCGCATGGAGCACAGACCCCCACCTCCCCCATGCAACCACTACCTCATTGTGACACAGGTGGGAAATAAACCCTTATTGTGTTACTACAATAAGATCTGAGGATAGTTTGTTATAGCACTCAGAACAGACTCTTTCATAGATCAAGGTTAGAAATACTAACTTTGAAGAATTCTTGGTTACTCTGTCTACTATGGCTCAAAGTTCAGACTTTGAGTAAATTTTTTGTTGACTGTATATATACACCCAGAGTTGCTCTCATTGGTACAATGTCTAATGTTTGGTGTCCCCAGAATGGCTTCTCTGCATGCAACGCTGGAGTCCTCTGTTCTGTTCTATGCCACCCTGGTTGCATGGGATGGGTTTTACATAGTTCATAGATTTTAGTGCACACAACATGAAAAAGTGTTCTCCATTGTTCAAAATTCATTCCCTTCTAGTTCTTCCTGGTTAGTACTATCAAATATTCTGAAAGCTCAGACTTACTTGTTCCCATCCTGGCATGTGAGCCACATAAGGCTGTAGGCAAGCCCAGAAGACATCATCCTTTTGAGATCTCCCTCCCAAGAAAGA